>NC_140590.1:68243931-69443931 GCF_964204655.1 Triturus cristatus
TCGTTCATGGGAAATAATTGCAATCCCCAATCCCTATCATGAACGGGGTTCAGCGGGTTACCCGCACCTGTCGGCGAAGGGTAGACACACGCTGATCCGTATAGTGTAGCGCGCGTGCAGCCCCGGACATCTAAGGGCATCACAGACCTGTTATTGCTCGATCTCGTGTGGCTGAACGCCACTTGTCCCTCTAAGAAGTTGGACGCCGACCGCTGGGGGTCGCGTAACTAGTTAGCATGGAGGAGTCTCGTTCGTTATCGGAATTAACCAGACAAATCGCTCCACCAACTAAGAACGGCCATGCACCACCACCCACAGAATCGAGAAAGAGCTATCAATCTGTCAATCCTTTCCGTGTCCGGGCCTGGTACGGACCTGCTGGGCAGCAGCGTCCGAGGGCCTGGCGCCACCTGACCCCTCCCGCTCGGGGTCAGACCACTGGGGGTCACGAGCTGCCGGGGCCGCTCGGCCTTCGCTCTGCTGGGTAGGGTGAAGGGCCTCCCGCCAGGCGGCAGGCCCTCGAGTCGGACGGTCCTTGCGGGGAGGAAGCTAATTGCTTGAAACAACAGCCGAGGCTGGACAAGCAGTCCATCCCTAAACGGACCGAGAGTGCCCAATCGATCAGAGTACGGCCGGGGCATCCCCTCTGCAGGCTGCCCTGCGCGGGGAGGGGGATGGCGGCTTCACATCCCTGCCTGCTCCCAGGGCGAGCGGGTTCAAAGGGAGGGCCCATCAACAGGGGCCGGGAGGCAGGCGCACAACCGGCCACCCCCAGGGGCCCCACACGGCGGGCGGGCCCGGGCGCTGCCTTCTCCATCTCGGGATCGCCAGACCTCCCGGAGGTCTGACCCAGCAAACCCGGCAGAAAAAGGACCATCGGGAAGGGGCGGAGAGGCAGGAGCGTACCCGGGCCCCTGGGGGCCCCGGCGGGTGGGCCCCGGGTCTGCCTTCCCCCGTCTCGGGATCACCAGACCTCACGGAGCTCTGACCCAGCAAACTCGGAGAAAAAGGACCATCGGGAAGGGGGCTGAGAGGCAGGTGTGTGTACCGGGCCCCTGGGGGCCCCGCTTCGGTCAGGCCCGGGTGCTGCCTTCCCCTGTCTCGGGATCCACGGACCTCATGGGGCTCTGACCCAGAAAACTCGGAGAGAAAGGACCATCGGGAAGGGGCTGAGAGGCAGGAGCGTACCCGGGCCCCTGGGGGCCCCAGCGGGCGGGCCCCGGGTCTGCCTTCCCCCGTCTCGGGATCGCCGGACCTCACGGAGCTCTGACCCAGCAAACTCGGAGAAAAAGGACCATCAGGAAGGGGGCTGAGAGGCAGGTGTGCGTACCCAGGCCCCTGGGGGCCACTGGGAGCCCCGGCGGGCGGGCCCGGGTGCTGCCTTCCCCGTCTCGCGATAGCCGGACCACGCAGAGGTCTGACCCCAGCAAACCGGGCGGAGATAGGACCATCGGGAAGGGGCTGAGAGGCAGGAGCGTACCCGGGCCCCTGGGGGCCCCGGCGGGCGGGCCCCGGGTCTGCCTTCCCCTGTCTCGGGATCACCGGACCTCACGGAGCTCTGACCCAGCAAACTCGGAGAAAAAGGACCATCGGGAAGGGGGCTGAGAGGCAGGTGTGCGTACCCGGGCCCCTGGGGGCCCCGCTTCGGGCGGGCCCGGGTGCTGCCTTCCCCTGATTCAGAATCGCCAAACCTCACTTTGGTCCGACTGACCCTCTCCCTAGTAATCCGGAGGAAAATTACCCCCCTTTCTTGTAATCCGTGCGCACGAGGTGACAGAGGGGACCCTAGGCGCGAATGTACCCGACCTCCTGGAGCCCTCGCTGGGATCCGGGAGGCAAATGGACCCTCATCGAGACTTCCAGGCAAGCTCGGCCATCTGGTCGCACACAATGCTTTCCTATGGGGCGACCAGATGGCCGAGCTTGCCTGGAAGTCTCGAAGGGGGTCCATTTGCCTACCGGATCCCAGCGAGGGCTCCAGGAGGTCGGGTACATTCGTGCCTAGGGTCCCCTCTGTCTGAAGGGACGTGCGCGACCAGATGGCCGAAGGGGCTTGCGCAACCAGATGGCCGAGGGGACAGGCGCGTCCAGATGGCCGAGGGGAAAGGGAAGGGGAAGCCTCCCCGGGCCCTCCGGACCCCGCCCCGGGCACCATGCCGCGTGGCAGGACCCCGGACGGAGCCCGGGGCGGGGAGGCCGCCCTCCCTGGGGGCCCCCAGGGGCCAATGAACCCAGACGAGCCTGGGGAGGCTCCTCGGACGCAACGGAACCCCGCCCCGGGCCTTTGGCAGTGCCGCAGGCCGGGGGACGGGGCCCGGGGCCGGAGACCCCGACCCGGGGCCCGGCCGGGGCCCTGGACCCAGCCGGGGCTCCCGGGCCCGCAGGCGCAGGGGAAGCCTCCCCGGGACCTCCGGACCCCGCCCCGGGCACCCTGCCACGCGGCAGGACCCGGGACGGAGCCCGGGGCGGGGAGGCCGCCCTCCCCGGGGCCCCCAGGGCCAATGAACCCAGACGAGCCTGGGAAGGCTCCCCGGACACAACGGAACCCCGTCCCAGGCCTTTGGCAGTGCCGCAGGCCGGGGGACGGGGCCCGGGGCAGGAGACCCCGACCCGGGGCCCGGCCGGGCCCCTGGACCCAGCCGGAGCTCCCAGGCCCGCAGGCGCAGGGGAAGCCTCCCCGGGACCTCCAGACCCCGCCCCGGGCAACCTGCCACGCGGCAGGACCCCGGACGGAGCCTGGGGCGGGGAGGCCACCCTCCCCCGGGCCCCCAGGGGCCAATGAACCCAGACAGGCCTGGGGAGGCTCCCCGGACACAACGGAACCCCGTCCCAGGCCTTTGGCAGTGCCGCAGGCCGGGGTACGGGGCCCAGGGCCCGGCTGGGCCCCTGGAGCCAGCCGGGGCTCCCAGGCCCGCAGGCGCAGGGGAAGCCTCCCCGGACCATCCGGACCCCTTTTCCCGGGCACCCTGCCACGCGGCAGTCCCCGGGACAGGACAGGGGCAGCATCCGGGCCCGTCCAGCTGCCGGCTGAGGACCGAGAGGGGTCCCAGAGTACCCTGTCCCTAGTAATCCGGAGGAAGGCTACATAGCGGTAGGGCTCCTGCCTGAACCATGGGCTCGGTGGGCTCTCTGCTTCCCGGGGGCTGGGGGACAGCGGCTGGGACTCGGGCACGGGGAGGACCGACGGAGCTCTCGGGGCCGGGCGCCCCGGGGGTAGGACTGCCCGGGACCCGTGGAGCCCGTCCCTGGGCACTTTGCCACGCCGCGGGCCGGAGGAGTGAAGCCTGGGAGGATGTTGCCCGGGCGTAGCCCATCTGGTCCCCGGCAAAGAACCGCCAGCCCCGGAGGGGTCTTCCGGCATACCCTGCCCATACTAATCCGGAGGAAGGCTACCCACCTTTCTTGTAACCCACGCGCTCCGAGTGACGGAGGGGACCCTAGGCCCGGACGCGCCCGGCCTCCTGGAGCCCTGGCTGGGATCCGGGAGGCGAATGGACCCTCATCGGGACTTCCAGGCCGGCCCGGCCATCTGGTCGCCCCATTGGAAAGCATTGCGCGCGACCAGATGGCCGAGGGGAGAGGTGCAACAAGATGGACGGGACTGAAAGGACTCCCATCTGTCCAACCCCGAGCCTTCGCGCTAGGGTTCCTGCCTGCCCACGCAGGGCTCCGTGGCTGCAGGGCTCCGTGGCTGCAGGGCTCCGTGGCTGCAGGGCTCAGGGGCTGCAGGGCTCCAGGGCTGCAGGGCTCCAGGGCTGCAGGGCTCCGGTCCTGCAGGGCTCCAGGACTCCGGGCTGAAGAGCTCCAGGGCTGCAGGGCTTTGGGGCTGCAGGCCTCGGTGGATGCCCGGGGGACCCATGGAGCCCGTCCTGGGCACTTTGCCTCGCCGCGGGCTGGAGGAGGGAGCACCGGACGCCCCGGGGAAGTGTCGTCCGGGCTTGGCCCATCTGGTCCCCGCCTGAGAACCACAATCCCCAGGAGGGGTGTCCCGGCATACCCTGCCCCTACTAATCCGGAGGAAGGCTACCCACCTTTCTTGTAACCCTCGCACTCCGAGTGACGGAGGGGACCCTAGGCGCGGATGCGCCCGGCCTCCTGGAGCCCTGGCTGGGATCCGCGAGGCGAATGGACCCGCATCGGGACTTCCAGGCCGGCCCGGCCATCTGGTCGCCCCATTGGAAAGCATTGCGCGCGACCAGATGGCCGAGGGGAGAGGTGCAACCAGATGGACGGGACTGAAAGGACTCCCATCTGTCCAACCCCGAGCCTTCGCGCTAGGGTTCCCGCCTGCCCACGCAGGGCTCCGTGGCTGCAGGGCTCCGTGGCTGCAGGGCTCCGTGGCTGCAGGGCTCCGTGGCTGCAGGGCTCCGGGGCTGCAGGGCTCCGGGGCTGCAGGGCTCCGGGGCTGCAGGGCTCCGGGGCTCTGGGCCTGCAGGGCTCTGGGCCTGCAGGGCTCTGGGCCTGCAGGGCTCCGGGGCTGCAGGGCTCCGGGCTGAAGGGCTGAAGGGCTCCAGGGCTTTGGGGCTGCAGGCCTCGGTGGACGCCCGGGGGACCCATGGAGCCCGTCCTGGGCACTTTGCCTCGCCGCGGGCTGGAGGAGGGAGCACCGGACGCCCCGGGGAAGTGTCGTCCGGGCTTGGCCCATCTGGTCCCCGCCTGAGAACCACAATCCCCAGGAGGGGTGTCCCGGCATACCCTGCCCCTACTAATCCGGAGGAAGGCTACCCACCTTTCTTGTAACCCTCGCGCTCCGAGTGACGGAGGGGACCCTAGGCGCGGATGCGCCTGGCCTCCTGGAGCCCTGGCTGGGATCCGCGAGGCGAATGGACCCTCATCGGGACTTCCAGGCCGGCCCGGCCATCTGGTCGCCCCATTGGAAAGCATTGCGCGCGACCAGATGGCCGAGGGGAGAGGTGCAACCAGATGGACGGGACTGAAAGGACTCCCATCTGTCCAACCCGAGCCTTCGCGCTAGGGTTCCTGCCTGCCCACGCAGGGCTCCGTGGCTGCAGGGCTCCGTGGCTGCAGGGCTCCGTGGCTGCAGGGCTCCGTGGCTGCAGGGCTCCGGGCCTGCAGGGCTCCGGGCCTGCAGGGCTCCGGGCCTGCAGGGCTCCAGGGCTCTGGGCTGAAGGGCTCCAGGGCTGCAGGGCTTTGGGGCTGCAGGCCTCGGTGGACGCCCGGGGGACCCATGGAGCCTGTCCTGGGCACTTTGCCTCGCCGCGGGCTGGAGGAGGGAGCATCCGACGCCCCGGGGAAGTGTCGTCCGGGCTTGGCCCATCTGGTCCCCGCCTGAGCATACCCTGCCCCTACTAATCCGGAGGAAGGCTACCCACCTTTCTTGTAACCCTCGCGCTCCGAGTGACGGAGGGGACCCTAGGCGCGGACGCGCCCGGCCTCCTGGAGCCCTGGCTGGGATCCGCGAGGCGAATGGACCCTCATCGGGACTTCCAGGCCGGCCCGGCCATCTGGTCGCCCCATTGGAAAGCATTGCGCGCGACTAGATGGCCGAGGGAAAGGTGCGACCAGATGTCCGGGACCGAAAGGACTCCCAGCTGCCCACACCGAGCCATAGCGGTAGGGCTCCTGCCTGCCCTTGCAGGGCTCCGGGGCTCTGCACCAGGGTCCCTTGTCCCGGGCAGATGGACACTTGGCAGGCCGCAGGACGTGGGATCCCAGGCCCTGACCAAACATCAGGAGGCCCGGGGCCGGTCCCTGCTTCTCAACGCAGCCAGGCCGGAGAGATAGGGGAGCCTGCCCAAGCACGAGGGACCCCAGTCCCGGGCACATGGTCCCTCAGGTTGTGCGCTCGTTTTGAACAATTTTTTTTTCAAAATTCCGCGAAGAGGCATTCCGCAAATTCCGCCCAGCCCTAAAGAAAATATGGAATATCTAACCGCGGGGAGCTTCTAAATCCCTATTTCATATGCCATTCTTAGATGTAATCTGTGCAATAGGTGTTTTCTTTAGTGTCAAGTAGGAAGATATGGGAGACATTATAACGGGGCAGGGATATATGTGGCTCTTGGGAACCCAGTGGGCTGATGCATTGTGTGTGTGAGCATTGAGCGGATCAGCGATGCTGCATCTGAACCTGCGTGCATTTTATAAATGAAATTGTATCTTATCAATCGATATGAAATATTTAGTTATACATTGTTAGATTTTATTCTGTATTTATTTTTCTAGTGTTGTATTTTATGGGTGTTTTATGAACTAAACATATTTATGACTGACTTAAGTCATAAATATGTCATAAATAGTCATCTTTGTAACATGTAAGTTCTAAAAAAATATATCAGTCTGTTGCGAGAAACACTTATTTACACTGTTCAGAACATGTGTCCCAATCTGCGAAGAAAAAAGTCGTACTTTGACTTGTCAGATGTCCCATGTCAGATGTGTGTGTTTCAAACAGTCATTTCTTTTTTATTCAATTCCATTCTGGAACCTATACCTTTTTATACTTTCAGTATAAACAGACATGCAACACGGTTCTCTTTTAAAGAAGGCATCTCTCAGCAGAATGCCATATGTCAGATGCAGACATCACTTGTAGGCACATAGAAATGCCATACATGACACTAGGTGTCAAGAGTGTGAGTGCCACACCCACCCAACACGTAGAGCTCACAGAAGATCTCAAGACCGCAGGGCTCCTCACAAGTCCCAGGCGCCAGGGGGCTCCTAGGGGCCACAGGCCCAAGGATGGAGGGGGTCACAGGCTCAAGGATGGAGGGGGTCACAGGCCCAAGGCTGGAGGGGGTCACAGGCCCAAGGCTGGAGGGGGTCACAGGCCCAAGGCTGGAGGGGGTCACAGGCCCAAGGCTGGAGGGGGTCACAGGCCCAAGGCTGGAGGGGGTCACAGGCCCAAGGCTGGAGGGGGTCACAGGCCCAAGGCTGGAGGGGGTCACAGGCCCAAGGATGGAGGGGGTCACTGGCCCAAGGATGGAGGGGGTCACAGGCCCAAGGCTGGAGGGGGTCACAGGCTCAAGGATGGAGGGGGTCACGGGCCCAAGGATGGAGGGTGTCACAGGCCCAAGGCTGGAGGGGGTCACAGGCCCAAGGATGGAGGGGGTCACAGGCTCAAGGATGGAGGGGGACACAGGCTCCCCATCAGAACACTTCGCCTCACCCTCCCCTCTCTCCCCTGCAGCCAACACCCACTGCCACGCCGACCACATCACAGGCACCGGCCTCCTGAAGCGCATGCTGCCCGGCTGCAAGAGCGTCATATCGCAGGACAGCGGGGCCCGCGCGGACGTCCATATACAGGAGGGACACGTCATCAAGTTCGGCAAGTTCGTAAGTGTCCGTGACAACGGAAGGCTTGTCTTTAAAGTCATATGGAGCCTCTTTTTATTCCAAAATGTAAATTCTGCTAATTTGATAATTGAAAACCATTTGTGACATCCCCAAGTAGCACGTGAGTGTTCTGGCACAACTACATTGTACCAAAAATATCACTTCGTGCTGTACACCTCACCTGCGATGTGTGAAGGTAGAGGGTGTTCAATAAGACATTCTGATAACATGAACGAGAAACGCCTTAAGCGCTTCCTCGGTGGCTGAGCGCCCTCGTGTGGGTTCTGATGGAATAACAACTACATTTTTAGTCTCGTGTTAGTGTAAGTTAAGTTACATCCTAAGGCAGAGGTCTTCAAACCCCTCCCCACCCTCCCCCTCCAAGCAATTTTTTTTATGGTCGGGCCCCCCTCCAAAACTTTATGGCAAGGATTAGGGGAGCGGGAGGGACATGGCTGTGTGCAGGGGGCGGGGCTTATGAGATGATTTCAGGAGTTATTTTTCTGTAGCTCATAACCTACACTAAATATGAGACGTATGAAACAGCAAATGCATCAAACAAAAATATGTATTGTCCCAAAAATACTGCTCCCCGTAATTGGGGTGTTCTGAGCCCCTCAAACTCTTGACCCCAATGCAACTACAACTGCTGCATTAATGTCAACCACAGACCTGAGTAGCAGGCTATCTCCTCTGCATCTTTCACCTCTTCCCCACCATGCCTCACCATAATTCAATTCAATTCAATTTAAACTTTATTTCGGCAATAAGCCATAAAAGTCAACAGAAATAAATATAACATACATATATACAATTCATCATATAAATGGGAGAAAATTACATTGAGTTGGCGATAAAATTTTTTTCTTTTGTTTGTAAAAAACCCATAAGTAAGTACCGCAATTAAAAACATAAATAGTAATATATAAATTAATTAAAAACCAGAACAATTGATTACATGGGCTGGAGAGACAATAAGACATAAGAGAAGCACAAAAAGTGGGGAAAAGGGGAAAACAGGGGAAAGCAGAGCCTAAATCCAAGTATTTACAGCTTGTAACTACATTTTTTCCGAATAAAATACACGCTGTATAAAAATCTACTTATTCCAAACACCACTAACTGTGAGGTGTTTGACTTAAGTATACGCTCTGCCTCTTTATAAGATCTAACCCCCATGTAATTACAGACAGGTTTGATCCAACAACCCCTTGGTTTTTTGTATTTCGGGCAGAAAAAGAGTAAATGGGCAGCATCTTCTTTGGCCCCTAGAGAGCAAAGGGTACACAATTCAGGGCCTTTTACCTTCCCCCAACAAGATGTATATGCGTTAATCTGTAAAACACCATACCTAAACTGTAAGTATAATGATTTTGCTAATGGTGGACAGATCTCATCCATAAATTGCTCTAAACTAGGGATATCTTTGAAAAGCAAAAATTCCATGGTCAGTTTGCCAGACGATGAGCTATACAATTGTTCACCGTTGACGTACGACCAAAAGGTATCCTTTACAAGCTTCCTAGAGAACAGTGTCATATTCTGTGGAGCATTCCATAGGTGTGCAAGCCCTAATCTTTCATACCACTTTGAAACAAACTTTACCCATGGTGTATTCAAATAGCCATCAATCTGCGAAAGTTCAACAAAACCACTTTTATAGACACTCAGTTCCGGGGTTACCCATAGTCTGACCCAATACAACAACGGTCTTAAAATTACTTGGTAGTCTATTTTTTTAAGATTAATATCTAAAAATACAGGAACCAAGGGGGTTCTAGTTGGTATCTTTAGTAGGCTACGCACAAAGTAATTTTCCATTTTTCCAAACGTATTATTACAATAGTAGCCCCAGACCTCAGCACCATACAGTGCAGCTGATTGTGCCTTGGCTTTGTATACCTCTAGAGCCGGAGATATATAGCCTTGGAGTAGCTAGCTCCGTGAACTTTTAAAATAGGCATTGAATTTTGTTTGAGGGATATGGAGCTTTTATCTATCTGTCCTTTCCAAGACAAGTTACTGTCCAATAAAATCCCCAAATAAGTAAAACTCTCAACCTGTTCCAGTTTTTTGTTTTCAAGGAACAGATTACTCCTAAGGGATTTTTTGGGGTTTATGGACATGTACTTGGTTTTGCTAGGGTTAATTTCTAACCCCTTCCCCTCACAATATTTTTGAAATGTATCAACCAAGTTTTGTAAGCCTCTCGGCGTTTGGGAGATAAGGATAGTGTCATCGGCAAATAATAATGCCGTAACCGCTTCACCACCTAGTTTTGGGGAATCGTGCACGCAGTTACTTAGATAACTAGGTATATCATTAACATATAGGGAAAAGAGAGTTGGGGCTAGCACGCATCCCTGGCGCACACCACGGTCAACGGGAATAGCCCTGGAGATTTCACCGTTCTTTCCCCATCTGATTTTCGCAAAGTTCCCCGTGTGAAGCCTGATGAGTTCTTTAAGTAATTCCCCTGGGACCGCCATGTTCTTAAGTGTAGACCACAACAATTTACGCGGAACAAGGTCAAAGGCGGCCCTAAGATCCACAAACGCCACATATAGATTACCCTTCCTTAGGTTTATGTACTTCCAGCAGATGCACATAAACCTAAATACTTGATCAATAGTACTAATTTTAGATCTAAAACCAGCTTGATATTTAGTCAGTATTTTAGTCTCTTCAGTCCAATCTAAAAGCCTATTTAAAATATGTCTGGCAAAATTTTTTTGTAAAATGTCAATTAAACTAATTGGGCGGTAATTACTAGGATCATAACGGTCTCCTTTTTTAAAAATTGTTATTATTTCAGCCCCTTTCCAGGAATCAGGAATTGGTGTACCAGCAGCAATCGAGTTACACAGGAAGTTTATATATGGTCCCCACACTTCTACATCATGTTTTAGTAAATCGCCAGGAATTTTGTCAGGACCAGGAGCTTTGCTCATTTTCACGGCCTGCAAGGCCTGGAAGGATTCTTCTAAACTGAAGTGTAAGGGGGCATTACTCGTTCCTAGGTCTATCTCATGATCCTTAAGGGACAAACTGTTCTTTTTAATAGCGTAAAGCTTGGTAAAATGATCACACCATGTATTTTCATCTAGGAAAATATCCTTAGTTGATCTACCCTTCTTATTCCCCTTGGCAATTAAATTCCAGAACGTTCTTTGATCACGTTGCTTAGATGCATTTAAGAGATCCTCCCAGATAGTTTCATCCCAGGATTTTTTTGCTTGGTCCATGGTTTTGTTATATATTAGTCTTCCATTTTTTATGTCTAGACGAGTACCAGATTTTACTGCCTGAATCAGCCTTAATTTAGCTTGGCGGCAGTCTTGGTTATACCATGGATTCACCATCTTGAGAGGAATCCCTTCCCTTTTACTGTCTTGTTTATATGTTTTACTCAATAGTGGAGTTAAAGCATCCAACAATTTATAATGTAAATCAAGAACGCCCTGAGTACCCACTATAGGCAACTGGGGTGTTCCTATAATTTCAGAGAATACATTATAGATCTTTTCCAATATTTTTTCCGACCCCAAAATATGTGGCCATCTTACCGCACGTCTATTGTTAGATATTTGTAGCTCCCCACTGAGTGATGATGGTAACATTTCTTCTTCTTGTCTATTAATAAATGGGAGGGGATCTAACCATAGGTGGAGAGGGAAATGATCACTCTCTGTCCTTTGATCTACCTTAAAATCAGCTATTAATTCCCATACGTTCCGGGATGCCATTATGAAGTCTATGTGTGATCTATATGTTCCCTTAAAATAAGTCGGAGCTGCTGGTCTATCCGAACAGAAACGGCCATTACAAGCCCTTAAGTCGTGCGCCTCAGTCAATTGCAAAATTTGGAAAACAGCTACAGTGTTATAACTGGGCCCACTGATTCTAGAGGTAAAATATCATTAACGGCGTCTTGTTCATCAAATATTTTTTCCATACCTGAAACAGGCTCATATCTACAATTAAAATCCCCGCCAACTAGTACCTTTGCATTATCTCCCAATGTATCTAAAAAGGAATCCAAAATTTCTATCGTTTTAGATTCCTTATGGGATGGGTCTATTGTATATATTTATTAAGTAAATGATTTCTTTCCTTCTGGTAAGAATTTTAATGCCAAGTAGGTCAGGAGGGGAAATGGATAACTGGCTAGCCTCTATTTCTAGAGACACTTTAACCCAAATAACCAAACCCCCTGATGCTCTACCTCTGTTGGATGGTGTTGCATTTAAACAATATGTTTTATAACCCAACCTGTGGGGAATTTCCACCATCCATGTCTCCTGTAAGAGTATGATATCATAATCCTCTATGTATGAGCACCATATCTCGTCCATTAAATTCTTAGCTAACCCAGCTATATTCCAAGATAACATTCTAATACGTGAATCCTCTTTTGTGTTTGATGAGGCTGGGCCTACTGATGTGATTTCATTCCCTGTATTGACCTCTAATATGTCTAAAGGATTTGCCATATTAGCATGATTAGCAACTTCAATATCATCCTTTCCCTCCCTAGACATTATATAATGCTTGTCAGTGGCCCCTGAGCTAGCAGCCTCGCTCGTTGGAGGATAGAAAGATAAAAACTTATTTCCCAGCTTATCTAACACAATAACACCGGGGCAAGTTGGTATTGTAAGGGTTGAATCCAATTGTTCAACATTCACACCTGAACCCCTTATCAAATTGTCTATTCCTGTGTCTGTGATTGATTCATTTGGATGTAAATGTCAATCATTTTGGTCTAGCATACTCAATGCTGAGAATCTATTTTCAGTTGGGATGGTAAAGTTTATATCTCTGCTAATGAGCAAGGGTCTACGAGTGTTGGGTAATAATGGTAATAATGGTACTCTAGACAAATGCCTATAGAAATACCCCAGAGAGTGCACTCCCACATCGAGCTCCCCTATATCCCGGGATGCTGCTCTTAAAAGGACGGTTGCAGCGTGCTGGGGGTATCTAAAATTTATAATTATACAGTCCCCCTTGCATCTTTTTCTTGCGTTACCAATCCAGGAAACTCTTCTAGTAGACAGAATGTCATCAGAAAAAAGTGGGGGAAAACCACAGTTTTTGTGTAGCCAAGCAATTGATTTCCGTTTAAGGGAATCGTGGGATTCCTCCCGATGATTTGATATTGATGAATCTAGGAGTGGGACATTTGAAGGGACTACAACATAAGGTTCACAGTCAGGCGGGAGGTTAATGTGGTTTGGTCTATGGCCAGAAGTAATAGTCCTCTCGTTATTAGATGGAACTACATTTAACTGAGAGGTACAACCAGCCGGATGACGTATCTCCCTGGGTAAAGATTTGAATGGGCTCTTCCCTCTGGTTATGGCTGGTTGAGCCTGGACTGTTGAATGTATTTCTGATTCAAAGATTGTTGCAGTCTTATCTTTCCTCCTATTCTCTAAAAGATCGCCCAACCTAGATACCTCCATAGATAAGAAATCAATTTTTTCCAAAAGGGGTTTGGTCACCAAGTCTAATTTTGATTCAAATAAGCTAGTTACCTCCATGGTTAAAGAATCAATTTTTTCCGTGAGAGGCTTAATTATAAGGTCTAATTTATCCTCGAAAATCTTGGCAATATGACCCAAAAGATTATCATTCCCATCACCCTTGCTAGCTGTGTTATCAGTAACAGTCACAGTATTTCTATGTCTTTGGTCCAGCTTCAACTTTGGGTGAGCATTTCCCCACTTTGATAGGGTTTTCCTGCATTTTCTTACAGGTCTCTTAAGGGGGGAAAGTAATGGCACAGGTTCACTAGGTAACGGTACTTGAGTAGATGCTTCGTGATCCAAGGAAGTGATAGTCAAAGTTTCAGAACGAGAGGTGTCAGTGCTGGTTAAATCCAACATAGTTAGATCACTCCCGATATTAGTATCTATAAGAATGGTATGGTCCGGAGTGGAATCCTTCCCCAGTGATTTTCGTCGGTCATTGTTTATCTTGCTCACCATTTTGACCAGATAGTTGTCCAAAGTGGAATTCTTTGTGGCCATTCTGGGACTCTAGTATAGGAGTAAGAAATCAGTACTATTTAAAAAAATAATAGAACGCCAAAAAGTTAAAAGAAAGAATACCTATCTCATTTCAATCACAAGTTGTTACAGTACTATGATGGGACAGCAACCCTGATTCAGCGAATGTTCAGCTGGATAACGCCTTGATACAACTCACGTCATCATCATCGTAGCACCGAATGATCTCAGAAACCTTGATTTAGGGGGGTGGCCCGTCCCGACCTCTTCCGGCCTCCTAACGGCCACACAACGGCCCGCCCTTTGCCCGGGCTTAGCCCAGCGTCGCCCGCGCACGTCCCGCGACGCGGAGGAAGCCTCTGCCTTTTGAGCGCCTCCGGGCGCGAAGACAAGCGGAAGTGGCCGCTAAGCAGACTGGGAGCTGTAGTCTCCCCCTGTCACGGGCGCGATAGCGTTGGGCGCCGACAGAGGGGACAAACAGCGTGGGCACCCCAGGAGCGGCAGAGCAGCAAACAAATCTCCAGCAGGACCTCCGGTGAGTAGTAGCAAATCAGGCTCTCTGTCCCTTTCAGAAAAAAAGAGCTCCCACATGATGGCTTCCTTTTTTCTGCAAACGTACCCTCGGTACTAATGCTAGAAAGGAAAATAAACGCCCATGCCCTTTTTTTTAAAGGTAGTCTGTCATAATTGTGATGCAGTGAGCCCCTCACACTCCTGGGCCCCAGTCCTACTGTATCAGCTTAATTACTAATAATCAGCAGTGGCCACACACACACCTGGCAGCAATACCTGCTGCACTAATGAATGGCCCTTTTTAAAGGAAAAAAAGGAGAGCTATATTACCACATTTGCTACATAATCCATCCTCTGCTGCATAGTAATGCATATCCAGTTCTTCAGTGCTGTAAACTAGTACTCACAGGCTCTCTATTCTGAAGGACAGAATTATGGTATTTTCGAGAATTCTGATTTATTGTACAGTACAGGAAGATTAATGTGTTCGTGTTGCACACTTATGTTTCTAAGTGAACCTAGTTCTATGTATGTTGCTGTTTATTTTGCTGCACAATGTACTTCTTTGGTGGTCCTCTGCCATGTTTTTTTAATAAGTTAAACGAGGATTTAGCAGCCGTTTGGTCTCCTAAACCTACTTTGGAACAGAATCACCATGGACACCTTGGTGCTGTTGTCATACGGGTGTTTCCGCTCGGTGTACATAAAACCAACCATCTACTTATTGCCGCACAACAAATATTAACTATCGCCTCTGACGCTAAACAATTCCCACCCCCCTTTTACAATTTCTTATTTAACTTCAACTTGACAACTTCCATTAGTAACAGACCCTGTTGCCCTTTCTCTGGACTTCAATGTTTCTTTTCACTGAACCAGACTTTCTGACAGTGGACCAAGCCTGCCTTCCTTTAGTTCCCCCATTTCCCTCTTATTTTCTGTTGTTCTTTTCCCTGTTACCTCTAAACTCGTCCTTAGTTCCCTTCGATGAATGTGATGCCTGAGACTAATACCTCTTTCTGTGACTGCATCTCCTTCCCAGTGCCCAACTTGCTGCTGAAGCCTGTTGTCCCTGTACCAGGGTGGGTTGGTAGGCTCCGTGCTTCCCTAGAGCAATGCGCTGCCACAAATTCAGCGCTGTGACGCAATTACCACTCCCAAATCCCCCACGGTAAAGAGGGCAGTGCCTTCCAATCCAGCCAGTGCCCTGCACGCCCCTCAGCGTGTGGGGTGCATGTAAACTTCATAGGAAATACATTTAAAGTTTACCAATACTGTGTGGATCTGTAATGACCGCCTATCTTAAAAACATGATTCAAGCAGAAAAAAACAGCGTGCACCAGAATCGGCACTCCTGAGATATCCGCAATAAAGGCCTAAGTACCTATGTTTATGCATCTCATTAAGTACAGCCAATTGTTAACTCAATATTCAATGGGTTTTGAAGCAATTATTTGGGTACTTTTGCTGTTAGAGGATGTCCGTTAAATACATTCTTGAGCCATCCTCACATACGTCAGGAATTGAAATGGACAAAAATAAAAACGACATACATTTCTTTTGTTTTCAGCAATTCGTCAAGAAACATCATTTACAATGCCAATAGATCTAACTCTCACAAATATGAAACCTATTGCATTGCAAATGATTGTGAGTTTTTTAGCAGCCTCTTTGACCCTGCCAATATAGGCACTGCCCCCTGCCCCCACGGGTCTCTTGTCACAGTTCTCACTTTCACTTTAAGGGCTGGAATTAAAGGAAGACAGCCTGGGAATACTGCAAGTAAACCTTGCCGCACTTCCAGGCCATCTTCATTTACATGTACTTTCAGAACCATTTGCGCCGCCCTGGGAACCCATCTACGGACCCCAGGGGTTGCGTCCCCCACTTTGAAGACCTCTGTCCTAAGAGCAACAGGCTTTCCTTAACTCTTATGTGACCCCCCTCCTGTTTTGCTTAGTAATCCAAGAAGTAAACAGTTTTATGGCCGTGCTATGTTGATTTTAGTTTTACATGGTCACTTTGGATTCATTCATATTGTGCCCTCTGCGCCATCTGAAGCGGTGTATTGTAAATCAGACAGCTCTACTCTAGCAAACGCTGCATTCTGATTGGCCCCTACTCGTTTGCTATCTACCGAGTTGAGTACCTGAGACAAGACTCCTTGCAGTATTAACCCACATATAACAAGGCTTTCTCCCTCTTACATAGCCTGGGAAGATCAGAGTTTTACTAAAGAACTAGAACGCTCACCTAGCTCACAGAATGTGCCTGCACTGACCGCCATACTGCTGCAAGGTAGCTTTGAAGTCCTCCATCCCTCAAGGCTCATTCTCTTCAGCCTGCCACATGTATGGCTTTAAATATCTCTTATTCTAGCAACACTGTGGTCATGAGTGCCTAACTTTTATCATGAATATAGCATTACATATAGCATGTTATTGGCACACTCCGGTAAAGCTACAGTAGAAGACCTCTGTGGTGAAGCTAGACTAGAGTCCTAGGGATTCACCTGGCAGACCGCTGTCCCACTCAGAATTCCAGACTTTTTTTCTTACATGAATGAGGAAGATATTTGAGAATTTATATCTAATATTAGATTTCTGGAGCTCTCACCATAATTTCCACGTGAAAATTAAATTCCTCCTTTTATTCATTTATTTGAGTCTCCTTTTACTCAGCATGTCAGATAGATAAGAAACATATTTGAGAATTTATAGAAACAGTGCCATCATATTAGCTTTTGGACCACTAACCATCATTTCCATAAGAAAATCAGGCGCGGAAACCATTTTCTCTTCCACGTGGTCACTCACATCCCAGCAGAGGATCAGCATTTCACCCCGGGTGAAATCACCTCAGAACTCATCACAATTCCTACAAGTAGTGTTTCACTGCCCATAAGTGATGTTCACTGTGATGCAATCTGTTCTCGCCCTTCCTTCCCGCTTCTCCTTGTGATCCCCAATACCAGGCATTCATTACAATGATTATCAATCGGGCAACATTGGCTGAGCCTTGTCTCAAAAACAATCCAACCGCTATCTTTCTGTGGTCTTTCACCCACGTACTAGTTAGGAAAGAGAACACCATTCAAGAAACAACTTATGAACTTCACCCCACATTTTTACAGTCTGAATTTCAATAGCACTGTCATGAGGGAGGGGGTTGCCTGACCCCACATGAATCCATCCATCCCAGTCAGGAATGATTTGGGAGCGCCTTCCCCATGAGTGACATTGCTTAAATATTAGCTCTGTGGCCGAGACACTTTCACATAATAATATGTTGTGCATAGGAGATTTCAAAGCCACCACCACTTTTTTGCAGCCCTTATCTGATGGAGTTAACTCCAAACGCAAGGTACCAGCAGGTGATGAGGCTAAGCAAATGATCAATTTAAGAGGATCATCGCGTTATTATTTTCAAGCCCAGTCTTCCCACAATATTATGAACTTTAGTTTAATTAATTTAAAGACCCGGCACATTCATGGCCTGCCACTTAAATGCCGATTTTGTGTGCTTTTGTATTTTGGTCTGGAGGAATATAGGCCACTCATACGAGGGTTGGGCCATTACACCTCCCATTATAAGGGCAAATGTTTGAACAATTCAAGTGTGTCGTCCGACAAATATTGTAGGGTTCCTTCTGAAAACGTCAGTACTGTATGAGTTCCAATATGTAGGAGGGCAAATAACACTAATGGGTTCCTTTGAGCTTGATTTCTGTTTCATACTTTATTCCCTCATTTTTCGTCTTTTCTATTGTATGTGAGACCAAGTCGAAATGAGTTTTAAGGTTAGCCAACATTTGTTTTTATGATTTTGTGGTAAATACAAAACTGAAATTGAGTGCAAGGTACACATGATGTATAACGCAGAGTAGAGAAAAGGAAAGAACCCAAGTGAATTCAAAGAAAGTGGAAAGAGATTTTTTTGAAATATATAGCATTCGAAACCTTCAATTGAAGGGGTCCAAGTAGTAATAGATAAGTAAACTAGCACTTGCAGGAGCTGTGATTTTCCATAAGGGTAGTTAATATTTCCTTTATATCTGAAACCAAGGAGGTCATGTTTCGAATCAGTCTGTGTATCTCTGTTACTGAATGAAAGTAATCCGTAATAGGAATTCTGTAAGAGATGCATGAAATCCCAAAATAAGAGGATGAAAGGTTAAAAAGATAGAAATGATTCCAAAAACATGACCTTACCACAAAACCCCCTGAAATGTGTGCTTTAAAACGGGGATACGTCTTGGCACAACCCTCTTCAACCTTTTTTGGGCAGACCTGACAGAGCAACTGCAACCCTGTAACTTCCACGATCTGAAATTAGGCAGCAAGGCCATATTAAGCTTTCTCTATGCAGACGACGTGGTGCTGGTCAGCTGCACCCGGGTGGGGCTACAACGGCTGCTGGACAACACGAATGACTACTCTCTTGCCAATGGCCTGACAATCAAACTCGGTGAAACAAAAACCATGGTTTACAATAATAAGATAAATGAAACACAGGCAAGGTTTTGGGGTGACACCAGACTCAATAGCACAGAGGAATACAAATACTTTGGGGTCATCCTTGATAAGAAAGGCGCTCTCGCAGCCCTCACAGAGGCGATTCAAAGGAAAGGATTGGCCCTAACTGTAGCACTTAAAAAGCTGAACAAAAACTTGCCGGCCCTTCCCTAAAGCCCCTCCTCGAAGTAGTGCGAGCAAAACTTCTGCCGACAATCTCCTACGGAAGCAAATCTCTAAGAGGCCGGGACGCGAGTACCGCAGATGCCTCAAAGGTGTGTGCCTCACAGAATCCTCTTCTCACTGCCAAGTTGCACCTCACCTGCACAGGTGAGGCTGGAATTTGGTTTGATGACACAGGCGCTAGCCAGGCGCAGAGCATGTTTAATATGCTGGAACACGATCTGTAAAGCAGAACCAAATACTTTGAATGTTATGGAAAGAGTTACAGGATCATGACACGTTGCCAGCAAGAGCTTACCTGCAAGAATCCCTCAACCTCAGAGGCCTCACACAACTCTGGGATATACCGATCGGTCTCCTGGCATTTAAGCGGCTGGTTTAGAACACACTTGGAATTCAATCTCTTAGTTATGACCAGCCCACTCTATCAAACAGAGCGCAGAGAAGCCCACTCTATCAAACAGAGCGCAGAGAAGCCCACTCTATCAAACAGAGCGCAGAGAAGCCCACTCTATCAAACAGAGCGCAGAGAAGCCCACTCTATCAAACAGAGCGTAGAGAAGCCCGCTCTATCAAACCGAGCGCAGAGAAGCCCGCTCTATCAAACCGAGCGCAGAGAAGCCCGCTCTATCAAACCGAGCGCAGAGAAGCCCGCTCTATCAAACCGAGCGCAGAGAAGCCCGCTCTATCAAACCGAGCACAGACAAGACCGACTCACTCTATCAAACCGAGCAAAGAGAAGCCCACTCTATCAAACAGAGCGCAGAGAAGCCCGCTCTATCAAACCGAGCGCAGAGAAGCCCGCTCTATCAAACAGAGCGCAGAGAAGCCCGCTCTATCAAACAGAGCGCAGAGAAGCCCGCTCTATCAAACAGAGCGCAGAGAAGCCCGCTCTATCAAACAGAGCGCAGAGAAGCCCGCTCTATCAAACAGAGCGCAGAGAAGCCCGCTCTATCAAACAGAGCGCAGAGAAGCCCGCTCTATCAAACCGAGCGCAGAGAAGCCCGCTCTATCAAACCGAGCGCAGAGAAGCCCACTCTATCAAACCGAGCACAGACAAGACCGACTCACTCTATCAAACCGAGCACAGAGAAGCCCACTCTATCAAACAGAGCGCAGAGAAGCCCACTCTATCAAACAGAGCGCAGAGAAGCCCGCTCTATCAAACAGAGCGCAGAGAAGCCCGCTCTATCAAACCGAGCGCAGAGAAGCCCGCTCTATCAAACCGAGCGCAGAGAAGCCCGCTCTATCAAACCGAGCGCAGAGAAGCCCGCTCTATCAAACAGAGCGCAGAGAAGCCCGCTCTATCAAACCGAGCGCAGAGAAGCCCACTCTATCAAACCGAGCGCAGAGAAGCCCACTCTATCAAACCGAGCGCAGAGAAGCCCACTCTATCAAACCGAGCGCAGAGAAGCCCACTCTATCAAACCGAGCGCAGAGAAGCCCGCTCTATCAAACCGAGCGCAGAGAAGCCCGCTCTATCAAACCGAGCGCAGAGAAGCCCGCTCTATCAAACCGAGCGCAGAGAAGCCCGCTCTATCAAACCGAGCGCAGAGAAGCCCGCTCTATCAAACCGAGCGCAGAGAAGCCCGCTCTATCAAACAGAGCGCAGAGAAGCCCGCTCTATCAAACAGAGCGCAGAGAAGCCCACTCTATCAAACTGAGCACAGAGAAGCCCACTCTATCAAACCGAGCACAGAGAAGCCCACTCTATCAAACAGAGCGCAGAGAAGCCCGCTCTATCAAACAGAGCGCAGAGAAGCCCGCTCTATCAAACCGAGCGCAGAGAAGCCCCCTCTATCAAACCGAGCGCAGAGAAGCCCGCTCTATCAAACCGAGCACAGACAAGACCGACTCACTCTATCAAACCGAGCACAGAGAAGCCCGCTCTATCAAACAGAGCGCAGAGAAGCCCGCTCTATCAAACAGAGCGCAGAGAAGCCCGCTCTATCAAACAGAGCGCAGAGAAGCCCGCTCTATCAAACAGAGCGCAGAGAAGCCCGCTCTATCAAACAGAGCGCAGAGAAGCCCGCTCTATCAAACCGAGCGCAGAGAAGCCCACTCTATCAAACCGAGCACAGACAAGACCGACTCACTCTATCAAACCGAGCACAGAGAAGCCCGCTCTATCAAACAGAGCGCAGAGAAGCCCGCTCTATCAAACAGAGCGCAGAGAAGCCCGCTCTATCAAACAGAGCGCAGAGAAGCCCGCTCTATCAAACAGAGCGCAGAGAAGCCCGCTCTATCAAACAGAGCGCAGAGAAGCCCGCTCTATCAAACCGAGCGCAGAGAAGCCCACTCTATCAAACCGAGCACAGACAAGACCGACTCACTCTATCAAACCGAGCACAGAGAAGCCCGCTCTATCAAACAGAGCGCAGAGAAGCCCGCTCTATCAAACAGAGCGCAGAGAAGCCCGCTCTATCAAACAGAGCGCAGAGAAGCCCGCTCTATCAAACAGAGCGCAGAGAAGCCCACTCTATCAAACAGAGCGCAGAGAAGCCCGCTCTATCAAACCGAGCGCAGAGAAGCCCACTCTATCAAACCGAGCACAGACAAGACCGACTCACTCTATCAAACCGAGCACAGAGAAGCCCACTCTATCAAACAGAGCGCAGAGAAGCTCACTCTATCAAATCGAGCGCAGAGAAGCCCGCTCTATCAAACAGAGCGCAGAGAAACCCGCTCTATCAAACAGAGCGCAGATAAGCTCACTCTATCAAATAGAGCACATGGGTGAATGAGACTCGATCACTATAACATTTTTGCTCCTCAGAAATAATTTGCAACTGGGTGCCCAGCCTTCATCAAGCTGCAGTTCTTAATATATCATCTGGGGCTGTTACCCATAAAAGGCCACCCAGCACCCTGGTAGCGTGGAAATCTCCCCGATGCCTGCCGCCTCTGTGGGATCGGAGAGGGAGACCTGCTACGTCTAGTCTGCTCTTGTAAAAGGGCGCGGGATGAAAGGAGTCCGCTACCGACAAGGGCCTTCCAACAAAGGGGAATTCTTTCGAGAAGGCAGGCGGTCTTGGCTTGCTTTGACCCAGGGGACCCTCAGCTAAACGGTTGCTTTGTCACATTTCTGATGAAGGTTGAGAAAAGAATGACCCACAATATATACAGGAGCTTTCCCCTAGAAGGCTGTCAGGGCTGCAGAAGAATCAAACACACACTAGGCCCTCCTGTGAAAGGCTGCAGAGTTGGGCCTGAGTCAGTCACATCCTAGACTGGTGCTTTTAAGAGGGTGTGAGGGCTGGTGAAGAGTCAGTCACATATCAGACCAGTGCATCCCTTAGCTCAAACCATCTTTGTCTGAAATCCCTCCTTGTCTTTTCAATCCGCACAGAAAATAAAACAAATGGAGAATTAAAGTGTTTTACTTGTTCCCTCTCAATCCTTCCTTCTCCAGGCTCTGGAGACGCGCGCCACACCTGGACACACGGACGGCTGCCTCACCTATGTGCTGCAGGACCATAGCATGGCCTTCACCGGCGATGCGCTGCTGATCCGGGGCTGTGGGCGCACAGACTTCCAGCAAGGTCGGTTCAAGGTGCTACAGCTTCTGATCATTGTAGTGTTGAGTCGCGTCACAGAAATATTCCATGGCACTCAGTGGAAAGCCAGCCTGAATGGTTATGCGCCACATATCAGGTGTACCTCTGAAAACAAAAGCAACTGCATGTGCAAGGACACTAGAGCTGGGACAACAGCAGTTACATTTGAGAGTGAGAAGGGACTCTCCTAGGAGTGACTGTCGGGGCTGGAGAAAGGGGACAAGGATGGGGTGAAGAGGGGCGCTGAAGGGAGATTCCACAAGGGTCTTTACACGTTAGGCTGAGGCAGCTGTCAGCTTATGTTCTCCTTTCCAACAGCGCCAGGAATCTACAGTTTCATTGCACTTTATAGATACCCTAAACTCAGTGCTTAATTTAAGCCAGTGGTTTCCAGTGCTCAGTGCCAGCACTTAATTGTCAGCACCGGCACTTATGACTGTCTGCCACATGGTGGCACTGTTTGTGTAAATTAGAGATGAACACCCAACAGTTGTCTATTAATTCAATAAGCATTAAAAGTGACTATTACCTGCCGCTTAATCCATTCTTACAGCTTTGGGGCCTGGAATAGTCATGATTAGTAGTTCTGTTGGTACTGTCATTGGCAGAGCTGACAGGGGCAATGAGTGATGTAAGCTGCAGTCGGGCCTGGCACTTATTTTTTTATGCAAATTAAGCTCTACCTAAATTTAAAGAAAAGGAAGAGCAACAAAGGGGGAAGAGGGTCATGGGGAAGAGAAAGAACACCAGTGGTATAAGGAGGGGCACTAAGGGTGCCACTGATGAGAAATCCTGATAGGCTTCTCTGCTTCTTTGCAGGGTGCCCACGAACTCTGTATCAGTCTGTCCACAGCAAAATCTTCACCCTGCCGGACCACTGTCTGCTGTACCCAGCGCACGATTACACTGGTGAGTACGGTAAACCACGTCACGGTGTTATATATTATGTCAAAAGTATTTTGTTGTTCACGCAACCCCTGTAGGGTCTCTCACCTCCTCCCTTTTGCAAAGTTATCACCTTGGAGTGACAAGGTGTGATGAGGAGGCACCCATGCTTATCTAGAAAGTTTGTACATTTGTGTTTCTGCCTCCTAGTTAGCCCTTTGGGCTCATCCAGCAGCCTAGGCTCCCATTGGTTGTGCTTGTGGGAGTTGAATGTAGGTGGTAAGTCACACAGTGTAAGCCTGCTGGTTGCCAAGGAGCACACGCTGCGGCAGTATGAGGAGCATCTGAGCAGGTCAGAACACATTTTTCTCCATTGCAGGATTAGTTGGCTGCCCCTAGCAGGAAGCAGTTTAGTTAACACAAAGGGCACTGTATGTAAAGATTGCATTTAATTCCCCTTCATGCTTCAGTGTCTAAGTTTTCTTAGTTGGTGAAATAAGTCATTTTGTGCCTCTCAATCGATGCAAAATTGTGGTCCTACTTCGATGTTGGTTGAATATGCGGGTTTTTATTTTCAAAATCTGCTCCCGGTAGCAAAGGACCCGTTCCAGGATTGCACCTGATTGTAAATACCAGTGACAGAGACAGTTATTTTGGAGTTTCTAATCTGGAATGTACTTCTCAGTCGCTTCAAGCACATAGAAGTGGCGCAGTGACGCCACCCGCAAGCTTCGCCTGTACATAGAGGTTGGTTAAGGTCCGCAGCAGAGCAGGCGCCACAGGTCCATGGACGATGCAAGCAGGCACACAGCATGTGCAGTAGAACTAGGAGCAAGCAGTGCCGCCCGCAGACCCAGACTCTGATGTGTTGTTGTTTGCCTCAGATAATTGGAAATGTGGATGTACCTAAGATGTTACTTTCGGGTACTTCGAGGCACTTGGGGCACTCTCAGTGGCAGGTGTAATTGAGGGGCGATCGAGAGTAGGGATTACAGATTCTAAGGCTGCAGAGCATGCCTCCTCGAAGGGGAACAGGACAGCCAAGAGCATGGGAGATGTTCTGAGTAGTGGAGAGGACATTTCCTGGTACGCGTTCTCATTCTCCTCTCTCTTCTAGCCCTTCTATCATTCTCAACCTCCTACATCGCACCCAAGATATGGAACGACCTCAACACATCAGAGCCTCCTCCTCACTGCTTGAGTTCCGCAAGAAGCTGAAGACCTGTCTCTTCGTATAAGCAACTTGGGCCACACACCTCCATATACAAATCAACATAACATAACACAGAGCACACTGAATAGAACAATAGATTCCTGAGTCCTAGGAATTGGCTGTTTTCAAAAGGAGCCATTCCTGGTCGATCCTGTAGCTGACGTCGGCCCGAAATAAACAGTGCAGGTTGAAATGAAGCCGAGGCATAGGCCTGTGTGGCACCTGACACTCATAGCGCCCTCACCCAAGCTCACGCGTGAAGCCGTAGGTGCCGCAGTGCCTAATACACGACACTGGATGATCGGCAGGTATGGGGGCATGTTTGAGTAGTGGTTGAGGCCACTCTCCACCTCCTTGTCAGGAGTATGAAGTGCGAAGTAAATTCTACAATACGATATAATGCAAGACCTCCTTCCTCATCCCCTCCACTACCAGTAGGTCTTTCTCAAAGGTCTGTGCTCTGGTGTCTCACAGTTCTCCTCTCTCTCCCTCAGGCCAGAGCGTGACCTCGGTTAAGGAGGAGAAGCAGCTGAATCCTCGACTCACGAAGACTCTGGAGGAGTTTGTGAAAATCATGAACGGGCTGAACCTGCCGAAGCCAGCACAGATAGGTAAGGGCCTCCAAGGGCCATATGGTAGGGATGGGGACCGGTTTTATTTTTATTTAAGACCAGTTGGTCATTCTCATCCTCCCCCAAATACACCCTAAATAAGCATCCTGTATTGTTTTTTACTTCATTTTTTAATTCTTAGATGAATTTGATTCCTTCCTCCTCAGATATTGCTGTGCCAGCCAACCTGAAATGTGGCATCCAGGACTCTTGATGCAAGGTGCCCGGGGCAGTCGATGGACTCCTCTGACAGCTGGTTATGAGCGACGGTACCTCACCGAAAATTCTTTGGTTCAAGGGAACGGTTGCAGATATGATATCCAAATGTATTCCGTTTTATCTCCAAATCCTACTCTGCAGACGTCTTACATCAGGGAAGAAATCATATTTTTGTATTTAATAGATTTAATAAATAACATTTCTTTATCAGTTGATTGAAAAGTGTATCTTTCGGGTGTTACAAAAAATACGCAACCTGCCCCTAGTCTGGCATGCTGTAGCGTATTACCTTTAAGGCTGCAAATATGGAACTATGGGTCCAGGACTAAGGAACATCAAAGAATTTTAAAGAGGCAGTTTTTATTGTAGGATGCCCCTGTAGCTGCAGTAATATGCACATATTTGTTGGTCAAGTTCTGAAGCCAGGATACCAACCTCTGGACCACATTACAGAGTCTCAGACGTCTCCACCCAACTGCATGAACTCGCCAGTAATGCCTCCTGGGTGGACCCTGGCTCGTCTATGGCCTCGCGCCTCTTTGACTCCAGCCCCTTGCTCCGTCGGGGGTTAGTAGCCCATTCATTTGCAGTTTGCCATCTAGGTACATGACTGTATCTTCTGTTTCTTACTTTGTTGATATGCTGTTGATTGTTTGTTTGTATCTCAGAGTAAAAATAAAAAGACCAGGTCCTGAGGTCCAAAGCCAGAACTTTCTTGACCACATGTTTGCCGCTCAGCGTATGATTTCTGTTTTCGAATTAGACACCCTTGAAAGGGACAAATCCTAACTTTTTGTCCAGAGCCATGGTGTTTCTGGCTGATTGTGATTTGAACTGGGGCGACATCACGCCCCAACAAAGTGCACAGCTGAATTGCGCCTTTGTGACAGTCATGTCATTGTTCCTTCTTTAACCAAGTAATCCTATTAATCCAAGGTTTTCATTTACTTATTTCAACTTTTTCCATGGTAAATACATCCACAGGTGGAAAGGAATGCCAATTTTCTGTTTTCTTATGTTCCAGGTGGGCCATCCGAACCTCTTCCAAAAACACGAATGAAGCAAATTCATCTAAGACAGTATTTTATTTATATAAAAACACAATGCATTTCGGGCCGAAGTTGCCCTTCATCAGGGGTCACTGTAATAACAAGCAAAGCAACAACCATTATTCTTTTAGGCCATGATTAAGCCTAAAATATAAAATAACATCCCTGATCAAACGACAATATTTGTTGCGAAGTGCCATGCGTGTCTACCCCCAATTGAAATCCCTCCAGCAGTGATCTACAACTTTGGACCAACACCCCTTCATTCAACGTGAGCTGTTGCCCCATTCTGTAATGTTTGGCACCCTTATATACCCACAAGACTATACTCCATCTAGTTTTTTGAGCAGTCATTACACCGATCATTCCTCATGGGGCGCGTGCTCCTTTTCCCTATTTATTTATTTATTTATTTATTTATTTAAGCTTGTACCGCGCACAGCTACCCACAATGGGTTTCCCGGCGCCAGGGATAGACTGTAGAAGAAAAGAGAATGTCACCTTGACTTAAGGCCTCTGCCGACTATTGGTCACGCTTAGTAAAGAGCAGGGTCTTCAAAGCCTTACGGAAGCGGAGTAAGTTGGTCTCAGATTTTAATGCCAATGGGAGGGAGTTCCAGTATTTAGGACCAAGAGTGGAAAAGGAGCGGCCTCCCATTTTTGCCAGCTTCCATCTTGGTACTGTGAAATTGCCAATGTCCGATGACCTTAATGAACGCAGGGGTCTATAGGGTTTTACCAGCCCCTGAACATATACTGGGGCGCTGCCCTGCTTAGCCTTGAACATATAGCAGAGTGCCTTGAATTTAACGCGTTCTGGGATGCTCAACCAATGGAGGTCACGCAAAGCGGCAGTGGCTGAGGTGCGTCTGGGGACATTCTTTAGCAGGCGCGCGGCCGCATTTTGCACCACCTGCAGCACATGTATAGTAGCTTTATCTGCGCCCAAATAGAGAATGTTGCCATAGTCCAGGCGTGATGTTACAAGTGCCTGGACTACAGTTCTGCGAGAGGAGAGGGGGAGCATCCACAAAATCTTGTGAAGCCATCGCAAGGTTGAAAAGCAGATGGCTGAGACCTTAGTAGCCTGTTGTCTCATCGTTAGCCTGTCGTCAGTAATGACGCCCAGGTTGCGAACTGCAGTAGATGGTATAGGCGCATTTCCCAGTTCGATGGGCCAATGGCGAGGACCCCAAAGATGTTTGTTCTGTCCCAGAATGACCACCTCGGTCTTCTCCCCATTCAGCTTGAGACAATTTCTCCGCATCCAGTCGGCCACAAGAGTGAGGCCCGACTTGAGTGCGGAGATGTTGTTTACGTCTCTCCCTGACAAGGAGAAGACAATCTGGGTGTCATCTGCGTAGGAAAACAGGGTTAGCCCAGCTTGTTCGACTATGGTTGCCAAGGGTTTAACATAAATATTAAATAATAATACTCAAAACGCTCTCTCCCACTTCCTTGCTCTCACCAACCGACTAACTCTTTCTATCACCCTCGCATCTTCTTCCTATCATCCTCACATAAAACCCATCTCACGTTGTATCTGACCTCGCCCTCTTACTTTCACTCACGCACCTCCCCCCACTGTATCGTGCTGCTTTCTACCCTCCTAAACCGCTTCATACATTCCCCGTGCCTTTCAACCGCTCCTTGAAAACAACCTCCTCTCTAAACGCTGCAATCATTCTACGCATTTCTTATCTCCTCTGCAGAGCAATATGTGCTCCAACCTCACTTAAACCTTTTGCAACGTTCCGTACCTGCCATGGATGTTAAAAACGACCCTCATCATCTCCCGTCCGCGAGGACGCTCTCTCCCCACAACGCTGACTCCAACAAACAGTCATTCCCTCCCTCCTCCAGCCTCTATATAAAACACCTACTCACTTGTTAAATGACTCCCCATTGGTTCACAATTCTTACATTTCCAGCCATCAGAGTTGCATCGTAGCATGATTTTATATGCAAAAGACTTCATTTCCCATAATGCAGCTCAATAATAAGGAGAAAAATTAACGACAAAACCATTCGTCATAGCTTACAAATAAATAATGTTATTAGAACATGTGTTTACTGAAATAAAAACTATTGTTATTAAGTGCAAATGAAGGTTTTAAAGTTCATTTCCAAATAAAAACACCGGCTTATATGATGAACCACAATGTCTCGCCATGTGTGGATTCAAACAGTCTCAATGAGTTTACTTTTTTTCTTCTTCTGTGTTATCTGCGGGTGCAATCCCCTTGTGTCGGGCAATCAGTCGGCAAGGATTCAATGGGGGTGAGGGATGCACACCCTCACCCCCATTGGTTTCTGGCTGATTGTCATTGGATGTGCGGTACCAACTTTGTGTACGATTCAATCGTTAGTCACCAATTTACATTGATCACTTGGCTGTGTTTTGTCAAGTGCACACCCTTTGTTGTGTGATTTCCAGCTATCCTGCCTCTACCAGAAGAAGCAAACTCCCACACTCCGATCGCATGCCTTTTGGATCACTTCTTCACCCTCATCTAATTTTTTTTTTTACATTACAGCCTTTTACCTTTATTATTTGGCCAGTAAAAAGGGAAATTTATGTTTAGCGTTTCATGGATTAAAGTATGTAGCAGAGAAAGGTGGACTTGTGGCTCCAGGTCCAATAGTGGGTTTGTGGGCCACACTCTGCCGTAAGATCCAGCTGGTAGTGGCTCCAGACTGCGGCAAATCTCTGATTTCTCAGCACTGGGATCATTAGTGGCTGGGTCCTAACTAAGGTGGTACGTGATACTCGGGAGGATGGGGGGGACATCCTTCATCGTTCATGTTGCTCAGCGTCAACTCCTGGAAGTCGACCCATGATCAACTACTAACCACCAGGATCTTCTGCCCTCTTCGGCTATGTGCCCCTCATCATTAGCGACATCTTCCCGTAGGAGAATGCGCATAGGTTGATGGAACAGATGCCCTTTCAGAACTGTCCCCAGTGCCATGCAAAGTTCCCATGGTCCAACCACCATGTGGTGTGTAACCTCTGGCTCTACCCAACAGGGTGTGAGAGGCCTGCCCTAACTTCTGCTCAAAGAAAGCTCTTCGGTTTGGACAAGAGAGATGGTGAGCACACCAGAGGATGCAGTATCAAGCTCATGATGACGCCCGAAGCTCTATGGGGCACATCCATCACTCAATGTAAAGAACAGTGAAAAAGCCAGCCCCTCAGGTATTCCGCCCCAACATAACCAACATAGGCGGCTGTGAGCCAGAAGAAGGAGTTCAGGAGGCTTCCTTCACCTCCATGTCCTCCGGTCCCCAGACAAAGACCGCGGACCGACTGGAAGTATGGTCAGCACCGAAAAACACACCAGACCCTCAGAACAGCCCCAAGTTGTGGGAGAGCACGGGCCCAAAGGGGGTCCAGCTTCAAACCCTTCTAAGGCACAGTCTTCCGGACCTTCACTGTCCTCAGGCGCTTGTCGATACCAGTCAAAGGCCTTGGAGCCTGTAATGCTACCGCCCAGGTGCATCAGCTCCTTGCAGTTGTGGTTGAGGATACTCCACAGGCATCCAGCCCCTTTGAGGCCATAAGCCCCTTTCTATACTGGCGCTGAAACCCGCCTCCAAGCCGTCGTCGGTGCTTAATCAACCATCCGCTTTAACAACCCCGTCAGGACCGAAGATCCCAACTGTGTCTAAGACTCCAGAAGGCTCCTTCAATGGCAGGCTCCCATGACTCTGAGCAACCCATCCTTCAGCGGCTCCAGGGAAAGTTTGATGCAAGGCAGAAAAGACTGTGCATACACCCACAATCAGTAAAAATCTCAACAAAGATGCCTCCACCCAAGCCTATGGAGAAGTTACTAACGTTCGAGGAAGGGCTAGCTTTGGAGCCCCTCTCTGCTCCCAAGCAGAAAAAGTGTAAGGACGGGGGCACTAGCCCCCATTCTTTCCTCCTCCTCCTTTACTCCCTGTCCGACTGCCACCTCCTACATCACCATAGGGTCCCCACACGCTTACTAAGGGGAAAGCAGCCCTCTCTGTCCCACCTACCCTTATGATGCATCATTTGATTCCATACACAGTGATGACCCATGGATTGACCATGGTGTGATCCTCCAGGAGATGCAGACCTGGATCACTATTCGCTAAGTGAGTCCCCCCTCCAGACGACACCACCTCCTACCATGAGGTGATTCAGCGGGCAGCCACCTTCCACAAGGTTGGATATGCATGTCCTCCAGGAGGAAGCTGATTTCTTAGTGGAGACATTCTTACGGTCAGAGAGGACAGTACAATCCCCCCCCCCCCCCCCATGCATAAAAGCATGTCAAATCTGCCGGAGACCCCTTCGAAGAACCCTTCAAGGTGAGGGTGGTAATAACACTGGTGGAAAAAACCTATAAGCCCTCCCTCAACAACCAACCCTACATCAGGGGTCACATCCCTCCTGACTCCCTGAAGTTCATACTGCACACAAACAGGTGTCTGCTCAGGTCACGGGTGGCGCTCCCCTGCATGCTAAGGAGAGCAAAACGCTTGAAAACCAACTATCTGTTGCAGGACAGGCTTCTCCTAGACCCCATTCTACAAGTTACCACAACCTCGGACGCCTCTCAAGCAGGTAGGTGGGATGTCTTCTCAACCTTACCACTTTACAAGGAGTGTGAGTCCCTCATCAACCAGGTCGCCACATCAACTATCTCAAGCTCCTCACCATACAACTCGCTCTCAACGCCTTCCTTACTCCCATTTAGGGCAAAGTATTCCTCATCAGGGCAGATAACATGATTGTCATGTACTACCTACAGGAACAGGCTTTCACTCGCTCTCTACCAGAACACCTGGCATTGGGAACTCTGCCACTGCATCCACCTGATGGAGGAGTACATTCCGGGGGTGAACAACAACCTTGCAGTCCTGCTCAGCAGGATGCAACAACAATTCAATTTGTTTGAACTCCACGCACAGGTTCTTGCCTAGTACATTTGATGCTGGGTACTACACAATTAGACCTATTTGCCACACCCAAAAGTACAAAATGCCCAAGCTTTGCCTGTAAGCACCACACCCACAGTCCATGAGCAATGCGCCATGGGTGATCTGGTCAGCGATCTGTGCCTACTCTGCCGCCGACTCCTATTCGTGCTACGGAAGATGTGAACGACATCTCAGACTCATCATCGCAGCCTCTACCTGGGCCAGATAGCCGTAGTACTCCGCACTCTTTGAGATGTCAATCAGTCTTTCTGCGAAGCTACCCAACAGAACAGACCTTTTCTCCAGGAACCCGGGTCACATCCGACACCCAGACTCCAAATAGCTCAATCTAGCGATTTGCCACTTGAGTTTCTACAGTTTGGCTAACAGCGACCCCTGCAAAAAATGCATTAATATCCTACGAGAGCCCCGCAAACCTACCACACTAGCCTGCCATGCAGCAACCTGGAATATATGTGTTCACTACTGCATCCACAAACAATAAAACCCACTAAAACCCGCAGCTCTGAATATCGTCTGCTACCTGCTCGGTCTCCAAAAATCGAGCCTAGTCTACACACTTGTATGACTCCATTTAGCAGCCATGGCATCTTACATGCAAAACAGGAAACCATCCTCCCTCTTTTGCATACCCATTGTTAAAGCCTACATGGCCCTCAAAATGACCATTCCTTCTTGAGTTTTCTCAGCTGCAGTATGGAATCTCAGTATCATGGGTTCCCCCTTGGAGCCTTTACACGTGTGTCTTGTCCAGTATCATTTCTGGAAAGGAGCCTTCCTTGTTGCCATAACATCTCTCAGACTTATCAGTGAACTAGAAGCTCTTACACTAAGGGAACCCTTCATTCAGGTTTATAAAGTTAGGTTGGTGCTCAGATCCAACCCTAAGTTCCTCTCTAAGTTTGACTCCCCTTTCCTTCTGAAGCAGACCATTAAGCTCCCAGTCTTTTTCCACTAACCAGTCTCTGCAACAATGGGAGCCCTCCACAACTTAGATGTCAAGTGCGCTCTCATGTACTTCATTGATAGGACAAAGCCCGTTCGCAAGGCAGGGCAGCTGTTTGTAGCCTTTCCTAAACCTTTACAAGAGTTAACCTATATCTAAAGCAGGCATTGCCAGATGGATAATCAAGTGCATCCAAAATTGTTACCTCAAAGCTAAAAGTGCCTTCCTAGTCATACCTATATACAAGAAGGCTGCGACCATGGCCTTCCTGGGAAACATTGCCTAGCTAACATATGTAATGCAGCCACTTGGTCAACCCAACACACATTCACTAAGCATTATTGTATGGATGTCCTAGCCAGAAAGGCAATTGTTGGCCAGATATTCTTAAGGACTTTTTTTCAGAGGTCTACATCATCCACACGCTAGCCACCACTTGTAGGGGGGAGGTGGTGTTTCACAGTCAATGCAGAAGATGTGTATCTACAGCAACACATACTACGAATGGAAAACGTTACTTGCCCAGCATCCGTTCATAGCATGTAGTGCTGTGGATTCACACGCTCCACCCTCCTCCACGCAAGTGTGTGGCTCTGATCATAGATCTCATACTATATGAACTATCTTCCTTTAGCAATACACGTGCTCCATACTGCGCTTTCTCACCTCTTCATACTACTCTCCCCTGCTGTGCGAAAAACAATCTAACATGGACTTGGTGGCCATTCGCATTGCCACCTACGGGAGGAGTCTCACTATACCTGATGACTCAAAACACTTCTTCGAAGAAAAACAACCTGCAAATGCCCAATCCCAATACTAGATGACAGGAGTATGCAGAGCATGTGAATCTACAGCACTACATACTACAAACAGATGCTTACACTGTAAGTAACATTTTCCTTTGGTGGATACATAATCTTCCTGCACATTACTCACTGCCCTCCCCCTCCCCATGAGATCCCAATGTATCCAACCATATTATGTGCTGTGTTTTTCACTGCAGTTGATGATCTTGGTTCCTGTCCAACTCAATGTGATGTGGAAAAAGTAAAAGAAACTGACAACACTGCACCGATTGGTGCTCAATGTATTTTAATGTCATCACATCCACTGAGTGAAGTCGTGGCAGAAGCTGCCCGACACCACCTGGTGATGCTGGACAGCTGTTGCTGGAAAAGAAAATCTGGATCCAGTTTGGCTCCTAGGGGATATTAATAAGGCGAGGAAGCTGCAGGAAGCTTATATTTCCAGAAATATTGCTACCGAAGGTGCCCAACTTCCTCTTTATATGTATGCTCTTACAAGGTTATGCATGGCCAATTCATCCATGTTTCTGGGAACAGACTTGACAAATGTGAACCTTGTTCTGGATCAAGACCTTTTGTTATGATTTCTGAGTTCCATGCAGTGCTCTCTGCTTTTCAACCACATGTCACTTGCACTCAGTACATTTAACCCAAGTGCACTGCAAAGATGCCCTTGTCAACTTGTTATGGATCATGCCTTTTTTGTTATGGAGCTTCCTATATTTTGTCTTTACTGCACCAGACTCTATTTCACCATAAGATCTGCATAGACAGGCATAATATTGTGTTGGAAACAAAACTTATTTGAACTGAATTTTTGGATCTAATGATTTGGTTAGATATCTTTTCAAAGCCTCTGGATTTTTTATTTTTGTTTAACTGTGGCTGTCCATTTTCAGTTAGGCCTTGATCCTTCTCTCTTGAAGAATTGTTTTTTTCTAAATTAAATATTATAATTCTTTTGTGACAGATTGGTGTAGCTCTGCGATGGAATTTGCAACAAGTCATTGAATAAGAATATATTTCTGATTGTGTTCACTTTGTGCTCTTCTGAAACTCCAGTCTCTTTTTGTGGCAGTTGAACAATGCATAATTTTGTTATGTTCCTAAATGTAAAAAACATGGGTTACTGGTTGAGTGGTTCAAACCCTACTCAAAGAGGAACTACAATCCTTGTGAGCCCTAGATTAACCTGTGCGCAACCCTCTGGTCGCTTGGCACAGATCAGTCAGGCTTAACTTTTAGGCAATGTGTAAAGTATTTGTGCAACACTTAAAACAGTAACAAAACAGACCAAAACACCAAAATTCCAATCAGTATAACTAGAGATATGCATGCGTAAAGAAATAAATAAAAATAGCAACAATAAGCGCCAACTGTGGGTACATGGTCGTGTCCGACCGGAAAGAAATCACGAGTTCAGGCTGACCGTGGTTGAACATAGACCATCTACAGGTACCCAATTAGGGCACTGGAACAAGAATACCTTAAATCCTGGTAGCGGAGTCCCGCGACGTGGATGCATCACTCAGTCGAGGCGTTGCGAGGTCGGAGATGCGTTTCACAGCGTCGATGCCAACAGGTTGCAATGCGAGTACCTGCATCATCGTCACAGAGGCAGTCAATAAAGGAGCTTGCGTTGCGAGTCCTGCATCATGGATGTGTTGTGCACCAGCTGGTTCTGAAGAAGCTGTGAGGCTTGCGTTGAAAAGTCCTGCATCGTCTTATAGCCTGCCTTTGATAGGAGGCTGTGTCGGTGATGAATGATGTAGGGCAGTTCTGATGTGGCTGCAAAAGCAATGGGTTGTCCTTGCAACGGTAAAGTCCTTGTAGCAGAAGGGATGCATTTGTCCTGCTCAGGGTTTCTCCACTCCGCGCAGTGGAGGTGATGCTTCGGTTCTGCTGGATCCACAAATGGGCAGACAGACCACCTTCAGGCCCACTTGCAAAGGTCCAGGGCTCTGGTTGCACCACTTGGCAGGGTAGGACTCACAGTTGCAAAGTCCAGGTGCTGGTTACAAGAGACCAGCCCTTGTAGTCGCTCTTGTGAGATTGCAGCAGGGCAGCAGTCCTTCAGGGCAGTAGTCCAGCAGTACCTCCCAGCAGTACAGCAGTCCTTCTTCCTGGCAGAGTCTTCTACAGGTCTAGAAGTGTACTGAAGAGTTGGTGTCTGAGGTCCCAATATTATACCTCGTGCCTTCTTTGTAGTGGGAGAAACTACTAGAGAATTCCTTTTGAAGTGCCCAGGTTTCCTGACTCCCCTGCACAGGCTCCAGACCAACTGCAGCGGGTATGCAATCCTCTGTGTGGAGGCAGGACACAGTCTATTCAGGTGGAAGTAGGGATGTGCCCAGTTCTGCCCTCCCATCCTGCAAGTGATGGCCCATCCAGGCACCCATAAGCTCTCTATTAGGTGTGGCTGTCTAGGAGGAATTCACAAAGCCCAACTGTCAGCTACTCTCAGTTATGTGACCCAGAAATAGGCTGCAGGCACTACATGGCTAAGGCAGGAAAATTTCACTTTAGTAAAAGTGGCATTTTCAAAATTGTAATTCGAAATCCGACCTTAATACAAACTAGGATTTTTCATTACAATTCCAAATACACCAAACATGAACTGTTCACCTGTCTCCATTTGAAAATATCTTTATTAACTTTAATAGAATAACTCCAATGTCATCCCACGTGAGAGAGGCTGCCTTTGCAATAGTGAAAAAAGAATTTTGGAATTTTTCACTATCGCGATATGTAAAAGGTAAAAGTACCGGTCCAATGTTTTAAATACATTGCAATCTGCCCTGTGGGCTGTTCAGGGCCTACAGTAGGGTTGACCTGTAAGTACTGAAAAGGAATATTTGGACTTGGCAAATGGTTTATTTGGCCAGGCTGAAATGTCAGTTTATAACTGTACAGACAGGCTGCAGTGACAGGCCTGAGACATGTGTATGGGCTTCTTGAGTCGGTGGCAAATCAGTGCTGCAGGCCCACTAATAGCATTTAATTTACAGGCCCTGGCTACATGTAGTGCACTGTACTAGGGACTTGTATGTAAATTAAATATTCCAATTGAGGATAAGCCAATGTTACCACGTTTTGAGGTGTGAGCGCATGCACTTTAGCACTACTTAGCAGTGTACATTGCAGAGAGATCTAAGTCCAACAAAAACGAGATCAGAAAAATATGGAGGAGTAAGGCAAAATGTTTAGGGGAAGGCCCCCCTAAGGGTGACGGGTCTAACACTAAATGTCCTCGGTTACTTTTTATTTTTCTTTCTATTAGGGGATACTTATTTTATTATTTTCCTTTCTTTTTGATCGCTCTGACATTTGCTTAGAGCTGCACTGCTGTATTATGCAACAGCCATTCAGAATGACAGTTGTTTTTAGGTCTGTGGTTAAGCTTCATTATTAGTTTTTCTGATAATAAAACCACAAATATAATAGAGTGAAAGCAACAGTACTTCATAAATAAGGTCCAATAGACCCATTAGTTCTACCAGACATTGCATGCTCCGTAACGCAGTAGAGAGGTGTTCTTTGACAGAAATATTTGTTCCTGAACATAATAGTGAAAGGGAAAAGCAAACATTTGCACAGAGACACTTAAATTCACTCCCATTGATTGCCATAACCGCCATTGGCAGTCCTCTGTGATTAATGCCATTCCATTGTTTTTAGCTTATTTGTGGCTTGACGAACTATCCATATAGAAATCGTCTTAGTCCTGCCCCCGTTGCTAGTCCTACCCCCCGAATGAGAACGTATGTTACCCAGTTTGTGCTGCCGCCATTTCGGGCCATATCGTAGAGGAGCTGCTTGAGTCCCTATGGTGCAGAGAGCCCATGGCTGGAAATCCCTCTTCTTGCTCTGTATGTCCTAGTTAAAAAAAACATCTTGGTAGCACTCCCTTCCATCAATTTGAAGCTCATCTGTGCCATTTCAGAGGAAGACCAACCATATTCAAATCAGTCCTGGGCCACATGAATATAGATGATTTTTGTAAGTTGTGCTCTTAGTCTCATGAATCCATTGGATAGCCTTTTATCTCACAAAGAGTGGTGGAGTGAACGTGTTTGTGGCCTGCGGTGACTCTCTTGGGATGAAGAGACCCATAAATAGTTTGCCACCTCGGTCCATAGATCAAGTTCTTATCCCACTTGACTGCATCTAGTGATAATACTTTAAGTGCCTAATTACTAGTTGGTCAGACATTGCTGTGGATGTTCCAGGTGACCAGAAATTCAGTTACCAGTTAAAATCTCTGCTTTGCCGGGCAGTTTGTCACCATTTGGGCAAAAAAGCAAATATTTTCTGCCTTTTGCTGTGCATAAATGGGCCTTCCAGTTGTGACGGGAGTAGGAGTGAAGGCCATAATGGTGCCTGGCCAGAAGGGGCTTTATTTTATCCCCCTTTTTGCTGTAGGGGACGGACAGGTGACGAACAGTTCTGTTAGCTGCAGTCTCTGCACCGCGGCAAGTGTCACTGGTCTGGCATCTCTGAACCAGAGTAATCTCGTTTGGGTTTTTTGGACCCGATAGTTCTCAGCTGTGATTGATCAAACACGCACAATGTGATCATTCAGTTCCCTGCACATGCCAATCTTTGGTACCCCATATTGATTTCAAATCAAATTTCTTTCCAATAATCATAACTTTTTAAAGATAAATCGGTTAAGAAAGTTGAAGTATATACCAGTTTAGTACGGGGCAGCATAAATTTCATGTGTGTTGGTGCATTTTACCGAAAACAATAAGATTTTGGGTATGAGAGATTATATCCAGAAAAATAGACACATTTTTTTTACCTGTGTTTGCGAACTACCCTGAAACAGAGTAGGACAATGTTCCCACTAAGTATAATTTACCTGAGTTCTGACTTTATTAGATTTATCTAAAAAATTATGACCGTACTGTTGAAAACAGAATAAATCAGCAGAATTAGCAGAATTCAAATATAAATCCTCAGTTTCAAAAGCGGTGTAATATCTTAAATCTGAAAACAGTGCCTGCATGGCATTAATATCCCAGTCATCAAAAGGCATTCCTAGCGTGATGAGATATCCCCGATGGATACACAATTCTTGGCCGAGAGGATCAATGCCCTCCCACTGGCGGCAAGGGTCTAAAGCAAGAGCCAATCAAGGTGCAAGCTGCATTCATACTCAAAATCGTCTTTCATCAAAGTGCATTGCTTCGTGGTGTTTTTTCGCAGGCTTTCCCAGAGGCAGGCAGAGGTCAGACCGGTCAGAGAAAGTGAATGTTTTATGTGGAATTCACCCAGTCCGTTAGTGCCACAGAGCCGTGGTTGGCAATGACAGGCGACGCTCTGGACACTGCAGAACAGAGTTTCAGTGAAGCAATTGTCAGATGTGTTTACAGGCAAGGATTGAAACTCCCTTCCCAGGTCTCCGGACAGCAACATTATTGGGACGGACAGTATAACAAAGGATAAGGAACCGACACCCTGTGCCAGTTCACGTGGACACACGCCATCCTCAGCACAGCCCCCTGGCCCATGCGCACATCAAACACAGACATCGCAGGTTTCTCACAAAAAATATCCAGTCAGAATGGATCCTAAAACCATGCATCCACTAGGTGGCGTCATGCGCCTTCACATTTGCTTCCTTCTGCCCCGTAAGTGACAGGGCGGAGCCACATACAAGCGTCACCCCTGCGCGCCAACATCAGCTATTTTGTTTCCGCGCCTTTGAAAGGTGACCCTGAGCTTCGCTTTCTTTTTTGGTTGGATTGACAACATATTTCTTCTGAAAATTGGAATCCAGTATACAATGGAACAATGTCCCACCTAAAACTACAGGGTTCAAACCATGTCGCCTCTCTAAGAATTAGATGTGGGCAGGGCACAAGTCCTAAACAAGCATTTGCAATGCAATCGGCCTCGCCTTTGGGACCTTATATGTATTTAGCAATGCAGCACATTAGCCTGGGTGCTGAAACATCTACTGTTATTTAACATGGAGGGAAAGGAAGCACCAAACTGCATATGAAAACGCATGGCGAGAAATATTGCCTATCAGCGAGAAATGGTATAGTCCAAAGCTCTGTTTTTAATATAAAATCAGGACCTTCGATGGTCATATATCTCAAAATACAGGATTTGAAAAAATATTATTGTCTACGAGTGCTGGTGGAAGACAATTTCTATGGACTGGAATTTAGAAAATGCTAAAGTGATTCTGGTATTTTGCTGACCTCTGCTGGTCGTTTTCTTTCCAGAAAATTTAATAGAGGCAGTTGAACAGAAAAAAAAAAATGTCCCTCAGCAGAATGCGATTCTGATATTTTACTGAGCTCTACTGGTCGTTGTCTATCAAGACAGTTCAATAGAGGCAGTTAAACAGAACAGTCCCTAAATGGAAGAAAAGTCCTAGGGCTGATCTCCAGGGCCCATGAAGTACATACAGATATAAGTATATATTAAAGTATATACAAGAGGTCTCGAATATCGACCTAAAAAAGAAGTGGGGGCATTAACCTAGTTAAGCAGTATGCAAGTGACATCACGGTGCGCAACATCGGCGCGCAATATCACGGCGCATGACATCACGGCACACATCATGGTACATGACATCACACATGGCATCACAGGAATTGACATCATACAAAGTGGCATCACAAGGCACAACTTTACAGGAAGTGGCATCACAAGAAGTGACATCAGATCTAAAGTCCTCACATATATGTTTAGCAGGTCTATCATGTGTACGTTTGAGCGCATTGCGAGGATAATAGCACAGTGAGCTACGGAAGACGATATGTGACTTCTACACCTTGCAATCCCCCAGTTTTATGTAACACATCCTGTACGTTCATTTACAAACATATAATTTATTGTACATGTAATACGCATGTGTTAATGTAAAGCGCTCTGACACCCTGCATTGGGATGAGTTGAGCTATACAAGAAAAAATGGTGGCACTTAAATTATTTCCACTCCTCCTCAGGGGTAGTAAGTTCTATAATAAATGTAAATACTGGGAAAGACCAACATATCTGATATTCATAGAGCGCATGCATATCTCCTAAACGGGGAGTACACAAAGTGAAAAGCTGCCTCCTCTAAGTATGTGTGAAGTGCTAACAAGGTGTGAGCTTTTGTTTCCCCTCCGCTTCATTTGCATCAGGCGTGAGGCTTCTGACTGCTCCCAGCCAAGAGACTGGAACAAAAGAAGGCCTGATGACCCCTCAAATTCTGGCTTTGCTATGGGCCGAGCAGGAGTCAGAAATAAGAAAGCCCCATCCTGTCCCCGTCTGCACGTTGTTGCTTGTTGCAGAAGGAAAGCAGAAAACGTGCAGGCGCTGCTGAAAGTGTTCCTGTGTTTTCAAATTACACCGGGACGAGTTCAGCACATTATTCAGTGGGGTCCAAATTCTTGGCAGGGTGGACAGCGTTCACCCTGTGAACAAAGTGGGTGGACGTCGTCCACCCGTGTGTACCCCCGACTCGTGCCCTGGATGTGGGTGACAGACTCGCGTGAGGTGTGCCTTTGGTGTTTGGCCTCGGGGAAAGACTCCAGTTCATGTGAAGAATACACCCTCATAAAACTAAAGGCATCCTGGGACTGGAAAGTGAAGCTGTATGTTGCCGAGCATCAGAATAAGCCATGCAAGTCCCTCTCAGAGTTGAGAGCGCTGACCCATATCCTTCTCTTGAGGCTGTTCCCGCAGCATTTCTTCTTCACGGTTGAGGTCATCTTGTAAGTCAAAATCCAAATCGATTTGAAAACACAAGAAGGCCGAGCAGAATTGCTTCCCATCCTGCCGCTCTCTATCTTCACAGAAGCCAGGATGGCGTAAAAGTCCTCGATCTCTGATCGAGGAGCCGATTCCACAATAGGTCGTGATGCACCCCAAACTCCCCAGGTCATCGGAGCCACTGCAGCAGACAGGCCATGTTGCACATTTTTGACACTCTTCCAGTTTCCTCTGGTGTGCCTTCAGGCCCCTTAGGACCTGCAGGGTGCTCCCATCGGGTCACTGCTGGTGGATCCGTCCTCGACACCATCTGTGCCTCTCAAACCCACCTCTGGTTCTGCACTAACTCAGGTGCTGACTTCTACTCCAGCCCCACAGCCTGCAACAGTTCCTTCGATGTCGGTCTCCTGTGTGTGCTGGAGAAGATCCCGTTGCTGATGTCGGACTACGAGCTGTGTTCAGCTACGATCCTACTGGCTCCACTTCCTCCTCTGAACTCACCTGGATTGTCGCAGACGCTGCTTTCCGCTGCTGAATCCTGACGCCGGACACCCCCTGTCACGGGAAGCTCCGTCCCCCGCCGCCGCTTTCACCATCTGCGGCCGCGGAGTGGGGACGGGACTACATCCCCCAGAACCCTTAGCGGCAGGGGAGCCGCCCACGCAGTTTTCGCGCCAGGAGGCGCACAAAACACCACCGCGACCCCGGCAGAGCGGGCCCACTTCCTCCTCTGAACTCACCTGGATTGTCGCAGACGCTGCTTTCCGCTGCTGAATCCTGACGCCGGACACCCCCTGTCACGGGAAGCTCCGTCCCCCGCCGCCGCTTTCACCATCTGCGGCCGCGGAGTGGGGACGGGACTACATCCCCCAGAACCCTTAGCGGCAGGGGAGCCGCCCACGCAGTTTTCGCGCCAGGAGGCGCACAAAACACCACCGCGACCCCCGCGTCGCGGGACTGCGCGCGGGCAACGCCGGGCTAAGCCCGGGCAAAGGGCGGGCCGTCTGTGGCCGTCCGTGGCAGACCGTGGCTGGGCTGGGCCACCCCCCTTGATCCGTACCACAGGTATTTAGCTGCTTTCTTAATCTGAGGGGTCAAGTGTATACACTGAGCGTACGCTGACTGTGAATAATGGGGAAAACTACACGGATGGCCACTCGCTCATCTGTCAAAACTAAAGCCCCCACCAAGACCCCTCTTCCAAGTCTAACAGCAATAGACAGGATGTTGCAAAAAACAATTGGAGTAGTCGCAAATGCTATTGAGAGCACTGAGAGGCGGCTATCACTACCTCCTAGCCTATGTTTGTTAGCGCAACAGCAACAGGACACAGAGGATCGCTCCAATGCTATGCTGAGTATGCAATTATCACAAGAATCTATATTAATGGCCTCTTATGCGGACTTCCCGGTTAAGGACTCGAACTGTGTTGTAATTTCACAAAGTACACCTCCTGATGATTTTACGAATCGAGATAACAGGTTGTCTCTAACTCCTAGATTAGGACTAAGTGAGGGACAATCTAATATAAATAATGTCCCCGATCATAGGGAGGAGATAATTGTTTGTGAAAATGAAGATATAAACAATATGGGTTCGACAATTGGTGTAACCTCCCTGCAGGAGATACAGGAGAGTAGACCAAAAACAAAAGTGGCGCAGATTGTGCGCAAGAAAGGAAAACCAAAAGGGAAAAATAAGAAATTTGTTTTACCCCCTCGCCAAGAGAATGGAGTTAAAAGGAAGTCATTAAATAGTATTGAAGACAACTCCACCTTACAAGAAGCCATTACTTTGAGTGATCTGGTAGATTTCATGATGAAAATAGAGCAGGTAATGAAGTCCTTGATACTGCCAGTGGTAGGAAGATTAAAGACCCTTTTTGATAAAATTGAGGGCTTAGAAAAGCAAGGGGCAGGTACTCTAGAAACTTTGGAACATTTTGGTGCATTAATTAAATCTAAAGCTGCATCGAGTACTACTAATACAGATGATGTTGCTATTAATGTACCGCACACATTAGCACCTGCGACTCTACCTGAAAGGAGCAAGAAGGATGATGCACCCCTTATTCTACCTATGGGGGCAAATATGTCGAATAAAATAGATACTGGTGGAAAAAGAAGTGAAAAAGAGAAAGGTAAGGGATATGATGAGAAGGAGGGAATGGCAGACCAAAAAGTCTATAAACAGAATGATAAGGATAAGAGAATACATATCGACCTCCCTCCACAGTCATTACCCTATACAGTAGTGCTGACCGGGGTACCAGAGTTGAGTAACGGAAAGGTAGAAAATTATCAGGAACTCAAGAATAAGGTAATTTATTGGCTGAATCACAATAGGCCATTGCCTGGACAAACTCGTGTAGAAATTTTAAATGTTAGTAGGGTACACTGGATTGGACAAAGGCATAAAGATATTCAAGGAGATTGTATTATCGTAAACTTGAGGGACAGAAGAGCTGTGAGTTTTATTTGTCAAGGGGAATCAAATTATAATACTGGCAGAATTCACACTCTAGATCTAACCTACTTTTATCCGTTAATGGATTTAAGGAGAGATGATACCTGGTATTCTGGGGATTATAGGTTCAGACATAGAGGTAATGTTAGCCCAAATTTCAAAATCCCTTTAGCAAATAGATTCCAGATCCTGCAGGGGCTAGAAGACATTGACTGACTCAGGGGAGACAACAGACCCACTGATTTGAATATTCTCAAAAGCTATGAGACAAGGGACCAAGGGCTTCGGAATACCTCCGCCGAAATAGAGACAGCTAAGGTGGTCCCTATTAGTGATAGTCCACAAATTGAGGTATTTTGTGGTGAGGAAATACCTCTTGATAGTAGTAAAGATATAGAAGATGATCAATCTAGTGGGGAGGTTTGGTCCTTTATGAGTTGGAACATCGCAGGACTGAGGTCCAAAGTGGGCAATGAAAATTGGGAAAAACTGGTAGGCAATTTTGATGTAATTAGCCTCCAGGAAACATGGACAACGGAACCTATACACATTAATGGATTTAAAACATTCTATTCCCCAGCGGTCAGCTCAGCTTATGGTAGGGCTAAAGGAGGTTTGTGTACGTATGTTTCGAACCTGCTAGTAGGAGTTAAAACTGAGTTAGTTTTTAACAATGTATATTATCATATTATAAGGATCACAGTTAACAAGGGGTTTTCCATAATTTTGATTAATTTTTATGATAACATCCAAGGAGAAGACCCAATGGATGTTTTTAGATTATTAGGTAATAACATCACCTCGGCAATTGGGCGGAGGACAGAGGATACCTGTATTATTTGGGCAGGAGACTTTAACTGCCAAATATGCAAGAGTGGTGAGAATGGGCTATGTGGGATAAAATTGGATAAAGACATTGGCTCTAGTCATTTTGAACATTCTGGACGAGGGGATTGTCTAAATGAATTAATATTTGAAAATGATCTGGACTTTGTAAATAAGCTGATTAGTCCAGAAATCCCCTTTTTACCAACGTTTAATGGCAGAGGGGCAAATACAACTATTGACTATGCCCTAATGACCTCTAGACATAGGGATATGATCCAGAATTATAAAATCCTGGATTGCCCACTTAGTGATCATTTCCCATTAAGCTTTAAAATAACCATGGGATGTAAGAAATATCATGGTAGGACCAAATCTAAAGTGATAATAGATAACATCGCTATGGTCCGTAAAAATGGCTATGCTCTGAAGTGGACAAAAATTTGCCCCATAGATTTCCAGGAGAAACTAATTAAAAACATGCTGCCTCAATTTTACGTATGTACAGATGTAAATGCCAATGATTCTGATTTTATTAGTAATTTCTCATTGATTATTGCCCAAACAAGGAAGTTATTATGGGTTGGTACAAATGGAGGGAACACAAGGAAGAAGAGGTGGTTTGATTCTGAATGTACAAAGGCTTACAGAAGTCTAAAGCATGCTATACATGCTACAGAGAAGGACGCCGACTTAATTAGGAAGTGTAGGAGTGTCTATAAGCAGACCCTTAAAAATAGGAAAAATGCATTAAAGCTGGAAGCATGGGATGCTTTATGTGACGCCTCGCTAAGTAAAGACTCTGCCTCATTCTGGAGAGTTGTCAATGCCCCCTTTTTAAATTTCAGTGATACGGACCCACTAGATGTAGCAATCACTGAGAGTGAGTGGGCCGAACATTTTGCTAAGTTGTATACCACTGTACAGGATCACACGGTTGGTACCAATGATGATAACCAATTGAGAGATCGTGCGCAGAGGAGTATCCAACTTGAACCTGAAATAACAATAACAGAGGTGCAGAAATGTATTGATGCAAGTTTGGCGGGAAAAGCACCTGGCCCTGATGGAGTCCCTGTTGACTTATTTAAAAATAACAAGGAACTCTGGGCACCAATCCTTACACGTTTGTTTAATGCCACTCTGAAAAAAGGCCTCCTCCCATCGTGGTGTGAATCCCTGATAGTCCCAATTTTTAAAAAGGGCGACCGTGAAAACGGCAAGTGTTATCGCCCAATATCACTCCTGGATTCTACTATTAAAATTCTAGGAAGGGTAATCTTAGATAGGTTACATATATGGGCTAATGAAGCTAATTTTCTAAGTGACCTGCAGTATGGCTTCAGGAAAGGTCTTGGTACCATTGAACAGTGTTTGAATTTGCATATTTTAATTGAAAAATATACCAAAGTGAAGGAGGGACGAATGTTTTTAACTTTTGTGGATCTTACCTCAGCATTCGACTCAGTAACACATTGTAAACTTTGGTTAGTAATGGACAAACTGGGTGTGGATAAGCAGATCATTGACTTCCTGAGAGACCTTTATGCAGGAGCATCGGCCCGAGTAAGATATGGGAAAAATGGTGAATGCACTAGATCCTTTGCAATCAGAAGGGGAGTGAGACAGGGCTGCGTCCTGGCGCCGTTTCTTTTTACACTTTATATTAATAACGTGGAAAAGACACTGATAACAGAGTGTAGGGACGTACCAATGGTAGGAAATAGATCAATCCCAATTCTGTTATATGCAGATGACGCGGTCCTGATGGCTAGAACACTGCAGGCCATGCAAAGAGTAGTTACTTCCTTTTCGGATTTTATGAATCAGCTTGATTTAAGCATAAACTGTTCTAAGACATTCACCATGCACTGTGGGTCGGGTGCACAGAGGAGGAAAAAAGCAATCTACATTGGAACTACCCCAGTAGAGGACACCCTAACATTTCCCTATCTAGGGGTCTTAATTGATAGCTCTGGGCTATGGAACAATACAATTAAGACAAGGAAACTGCTGTACTGTAAATCTATCATGGCTTTAAAAAATTTTAGTCGGAAAATAGGGAGGAAACCAATTAAGGAAATATTGACTGTTTACAAAGCAACTTGTATAGCTATCGTCACTTATGGAGCAGGCCTATGGGGATATGCAAACGTCAGCATATTACAAGTTGTCGAAAACAATTTTATGAAATATCTCCTGGGCGTCCCACAGAGTGTCTCAACATATTCTTGCCATGTAGAACTAGGGGAATCATACCTAGAAGATATAATAAAAACTGCACCAGTACTATTATGGCATAGAATATGGACCGCAGATGAATCTGGTTTAAACCGAATGATTATGGGAAATGCAATGGGCTTAGAGAAGTGTGGGAAAATCAGATGGCTGCATTATATTAATAATTTCCTTATGCTATTAGGGCTAGGGGATTATTATACTGACCCGCCCTCTCTTTGTAATATTTCTAGAAAATGTCTAAAAGATAGATGTATGACCTATTTGCAAGAAACCAGAGCTAGAATAGAGTTTAAGAAATCTACGGTAGTAGCTCATGAGCAAGTTGTAATTTGCAATAGTTTACAGCCATATTTAAAGCTACAAACGAGTGATTACGAAAGGTTTTTATTGACACGTTTTAGATTTAATCTACTATTCAGATCACTCAGCTTTCCAGCTATGAATAATTGGTCAAAAATGATGAGCAAATGTCCCTGCGACGATTTATCAGTACAATCAGATATGCATATACTTTTCTTTTGTAAATTTTATACTAGACCAAGACAAATGTTTGTTGTTCCTTTGCTAAAAATGATGGAAATTAATCGGTGTCGCCCTGCTTTTTTAGCTGTACAGAAATTGGATAATGTTTTAACTGTCGTATTTATTTCCTCATTCCTTAAAAATGTTTTTAAATTACGGAAAACAATGGAGATCTGAACTTACTCGGTTTTTTATTATTATATGTGGCCCTATAATTGTAATTTTTATATAAGTGTATTTTGTCTATGTACTTTTATGGTTATTTTGTACTAATAACCGAATAAAGATTAACTTGACTACTGAAGTCCTGTCCCAACTTCATTCTGATACATCTGCTTCCCATGCAGTCGATTCAGACCAAACACTGCCTCTACCACAGAGCTGCCCTCAGTTGCTTCACCAGCTCTTCGTTTCTGAACAGAGTCTGCTGCCATTAGTAGAAGACAACGGAGATGATGGGTATTAATTTCCCCTATATTATGATGACAACAATTTGTATATGAACTTATAGGAGGCCAGTGGGCTTGATACTTCCCCTGATTCGGGGTTGGTGTCCTCACCATTGGCCACTAATAGAAGAAAGTGTTGCTCTTGTGTTAGTGGATAGACACTCCTGGGGTTCTAGATCTATAACTTCCTTCTGTGGAGGTCTAAACTAAGGTTCTTACAGAAGTCTTAAGACCTGGCCAGGCTTCGTCTGAGCCCTTACTGCTGTTCAGCGAAGCCCTGACTGATACCTTGACGGGCATCTGGTCTAAGCCTTGGTCTTGCCTGCCAGTGAATTTGGCAGCTTGCCTGATGCCAAAGACCAACTGCTGATGACCCTGATTTTTTGACTCACCACGCTACTCCAGAGGGTCTGGGGTCCAGACTTCCACCAGCAAAGTAAATCCCAATTCCTTTCCTTTGACAAGGAGTTGAAGCAAATCGAGGCATTTGGAAAACAAATGTTTTCTTCGACTAGCTCAAGTTGTCTACTAGGATGATATACCCATGCGCTTTTGGACTAGGTCAGCGAGATCTTGCCAGATGTGCCGGAGAATTTAGGCCCTCCCTGATTCACCTATTTAAGGCGCCGCCAGATATGTGATTCAGACTGGCCTGGACACAACCAATTGTTTGGGGCCAGCAGTTGGCTCTAGCTTGATGCTTAGTCACCATGCGTGCATGAGATCCGCAGGCTGTTCTGGAGATGTGCAGGCATCCCTTATGGATATTTCTTTTGACGAGTCCCATGGTTTTGGTGAAAAAGTGTATTCCGTTCAAGGGGGTTTGAAGGAAACCTGAGCTACAGCGTGATCCTTGGACCTTTCAACACCTGCCAGACAATTGTCTCGTCAGGTTCAGCCCTCCAGAGGCTACTCCAGAGTTTGGAATACAGGCAAAGACTACCACTCACCTCCACAGTCCTTTTAATCCTTTCGTGTCAAGGTACGGAGATCAGGCAGACAGTGAATGGACAGCGGCCTTCCTAGCCCTTGTGCCTGCGTCATCAGCCTCCAAAAGACTTTAATGTATCTAAACTGGCACATACCCACGCTGTGGGAGGCAGGATCAAATATTTTCTCCAAGGTTGGCAACCTAGCACATTTGACAGAAGGGCCCTCCAGATCTTTCAACGGGGTTATGTCTTTCCATTCCTTGCTGTCTGGCCGCATATTTCACCTACATCAGAGCAGCTTTCAAAGGAGCACCTGTTCATCTTGTTGCAAGAGGTGCCAACTCAACTCACCAAAGGAGCCATAGAGAGGGTACTGGATTCAGAAGTCGGAACTCGATGTTACTCCATCTATTTCCTTGTGCTGAAGAAGGCTAGAGGGCTCCATTCTATTTTAGCTCTTTGCCCTCTGTATGCCTTCCCACGGAAGGCCAATTTCAAACTGCCCACACTGATCCAAGTTCTGTCTGGCCTGAGTCCGGGCGACTGGATGGTTGCCTTGAACCTGCAGGACCTGTACTTTCATACGCCTGTCCTGCAGTCCCACAGACATTATGTATTAAAATGTTAATCAGTAAAAAAAATTGTATAAAGTGCTCCCCTTCGGATTTGCAAGAGTCCCTTGGGTGTTAACCAAAATGATTGAGGTGGTCGGTGCCCTTCCTTGAAAGTTGTAGTTACCATTTCCCCCTACCTCGAAGATTGGCTATTGAAGACAGGCTTGCCACAGTCAGTCGTAGACCACCTCCAGACGACAGCAAACCTCACGTCATTGAGGTTCTTGATCAATAAGCCGAAGTCATACCTTTGGAGAGACTACCTTTATAGGAAATGTTTTGGCCAGAGTGAAGTTCAGGGCCTTTCCTCCACCACGATTCCAGGACATTTGGGCAGTGCTCCCAATGTCTCTGCCTCTGTCCTGGATCTCAGTGAAAGCAGCTCTGAGGCTTCTAGTTTGCTGGCCTCATGCATCCTGCTTGCCCACTTTGCCAAGTGGAATATGGAGGCTCTGCAGTTGTATATGAAGTCTCAGTTGGCCTGGCACCTAGGAAACCTGTCAGATGTCATGATCTACAGTGGCTTCTGCTCTACCACAATCTGTCAAGTGGCAGAAAGCTTTCCTTTCCCACCCGGAGCTAATGGTGGTGATCGATGCATCCCTGATGGGCTGGTGAGGTCATCTGAGAGTGATGGAGATCTGGGGACTCTAGTCTTTTGCATACACCCAGCTCTTGGAGCTGTGGGCCATCCGCATGGCATTGAACACCTTCCTCCTATCCATTAAGGGAAGGTTGGTGCAGGTTCTCATGGACAACACCACTGCCATGTGGTAATACATCAAGTATGGCAGAACGGGGTTCCTGAGTCTTGTGTCAAGAGACCCCATGGGTCAGGGAATCCCCCTGCTCGTAAATCACCTTGTGGAATCTTTAAACACCAAGGCGGACAAGATCAGCCGGTCCCACCAGGCAAATCACAAATTTGGTTGCATCACAAGGTGGCGCAGGGCATATTCCAACAGTAAGAGGAGCCCTGGTTGGATCTTCCTGCTAAAGTTGAGAACATGTAGTGTCAAAACGTCTGCATTTTGGAGTTCCCCAGAAAACTCTTTCTAAGAGAAACAATCAGGCTAGCGTGGAACACTGGACTTCAGAAAACCACTTCCGCCCTTGCCTCTCCTGCCCCAACTTCTGAAGATCAGAAACAACCAGGCCAAAGTCATCGAAGTGCTCTGGATGGTGACAATAGAGCATGGTACCCATAACTTGTGGGTATGAGTATCTGCCCTCCGATCAGGCTACCGCTTTAGGTTGATCTTCTGTCACAACAGAAGGCCAGGGTTCTGCACTTGAACCTGGCAATCTGCACCTCCATGTGTGGAGATTGTGCGACTGCAGTTAAATGTGTTCGATCTACCACTGGAGGTTGTGGATGACCACTTCCGCCAGAGGTTGGGACACATTTGTGACCTGGTTTGGATGCTGTAGCACAGACCCATTGCAGTCCAAACTGTTGGGTGTTTTATTCTATTGTGTCTTTGGCTGAGCAAGGACTTTCAGTGGGCACCATTAAGGGTTATTTCTTGGCCCTTTTGGCCGCGTTGCATTTACTGGGCCAACAGTCCTTGTTTAAATCACCTATTGTAATGCATTTTGTTAACAGTTTGACACTCGTTTTACCTCTAAAACTGTTTATGATGCCACCGTGGGTCCTTAATTTGGTTCTGACTTTTCTCATGTGTACTCCCTTCAAACCCATACAGAGCTGCTCGTGCACCTTTCGACTCTAAAGTTTCTCTTGCTTGTCACTATCATTTCAGGTCGTCATGTGAGTGCGCTCCAAGCTCTTTCAGTGCAACTGCCTTACACCACCTTTTCTTTTGGAGATCTGGTGCTGAAGACCAGGGTGGCCTTCTCCCTCACCAGAGACCCCGACACCGCCAAAGCCAGCCTACACGAAGGGATGAAAGACGTCGCCGAGTGGATTTACATCAGCCGCCTGAAATTGAACACGGACAAGACAGAAGTCCTCATCCTGGGACCGTCGTCCTCCGCTTGGGACGACTCCTGGTGGCCCCCGGCCCTAGGCACCGCACCCAAGCCAACGGACCACGCACGCAACTTGGGCTTCATCCTGGACTCCTCCCTATCAATGACCAGACAAGTCAACGCCGTCTCCTCATCCTGCTTCCACACCCTCCGCATGCTCCGCAAGATCTTCCGTTGGATCCCGACCGAGACCAGGAAGACGGTCACCCAGGCCCTCGTCACCAGCAGACTAGACTACGGAAACACCCTCTATGCAGGGACAACAGCCAAGCTCCAGAAAAGACTTCAGCGTATCCAGAACGCCTCCGCCCGACTCATCCTGGACGTCCCCCGACGCTGCCACATCTCGAGCCACCTGAAAGACCTGCACTGGCTACCTGTCAACAAGAGGATCACGTTCAGACTCCTCACCCACGCACACAAATCCCTCCACAACCTGGGCCCAAGGTACCTCAACGACCGCCTGACCTTCTACACGCCCACCCGCCAGCTACGCTCCGCGAACCTCGCCCTCGCCGCCGTCCCTCGCATCCAGAGAGCCACCGCCGGAGGAAGATCCTTCTCCCACCTGGCGGCTAAGATATGGAACTCCCTGCCCATCCACCTCCGGCTGACCCAGGACCACATCGCCTTCAGGAAACAGCTCAAGACCTGGCTGTTCGAGCAGTAGCAAACCCCCTCCCCCAAGCGCCTTGAGACCCTTCCGGGTAAGTAGTGCGCGATATAAATTCCATGATTGATTAATTGATTGAAATGTTGTGACTCCTTTTCTCTTTGGGCAATTCATACACCTCTCAACATTCTGTGCCCCATCTCATCCTTTGAAAGAGGAGATGAGACATCAGTTGGACCCCAAAATAGCTTTAAGCTTTTACATCAATTGCACCAAAGACTATCAGGTTTTTGTGGGGTTCCCTAGAGCAAAGAAGGGTAAAGCAGTACAGAAAAAGACTAGGTTAAAGCAGATAGTCCTTAGCAGAAGATCTGCTGTGAGCTGTCTAAAAAGCAGTCTCCAGAAGGACTGAGGGCCCATTCCATCGAGGTTAGGATGCCACCACTGCGTTGGAACATGGAGTGCCTCTCCTTAACATCTGTCAGGCTGTGATGTGGGCATCAATGCACCCATTCATGAACTACTGTTGCCTGGAGAGCCAGGTCTGATAGGAAGCATTTGCCCGCTTGATCCTGCAGGACTTTCTGGTCTGAGCCCACTCCACAGACCCTCCGCCTTGGGAGGTTCTGCTTTAGTATTGTCACATGTGTTGAGGTTGGTAAGGGAAGATAAGGGGTAGAATGTTTATATGTACCTATTATCTCTGTGGTTACCACATCCTTAACTGTTTGTTGCAAAGTCATCCTGTGCCCTGGGCACCCCCCAACCTTTTGCTGACTGGTACTTGTGGTAACTGACTCAGACTGACCTTGGGCTCTGCCTAACCAGGCCAAAGGCCAGTGCTATGCTAAAAGAGACACTTAGAATACAGTGAAAACACCTACATACACTAAGGTACACTATGGGTTAGGGTACCCCTGTGATTGGCATGACCTTCCTTATAAGGCCCTAGTACATAATAGGGCAGGGGATTGAAACTACCTTTAAGTCCCTAATATAGAATAAGGCATGGCAGTTTAGAGGCCAGCGGCCTCTTCTGCACTTGCATGTGTCCACTGCTCAGAGCCTGAGGTCATTTTTGCAGGACTGCTTTTAGAATGCATATCATGCCCAAACTAGACTTCGGTGTTTGAGGCACTTACATATTAATACACTACAATGTCTGGGCCTATTAGGTACACCCAGGGTCGCCACTAGGTGTCCCAGGGTAGGGGGGGGGGGGTCAGGTATTTATAAGGATGACCCTTCTAAATTGCCCTGGGTTAAATGAATTTGCACATTTCACTCCTCACATTGTGATAAAGTGCTTCACAAAATCCTGCAGCTCCAAGCACGGTTCTAATAAAAGGGGTTTTTATAAGCCCAGGTGTTGGAAAAATGACCAAATCATTTTTCCCATTGCAAGTCCCCTGTCACATAGGTTAACATGACAAGAAGTTATTAACTAATAATTCCCACAAGGAGAATAATAAAAATAGCATTCAAGGACTTCCCAGAATGGTATTGATAAATCCAACCATATGTAGTTGCTGAATTTCTCCTAAAATATACAGACAAGAAGGTTTACGACTTTCTTGTCTGTAAGCCAAAATTCATCCTTCCAGTGATCTGTCCTTATTGGTCGGAGTTAAGTGGATTAGTCAGGCTCCTTTGATAACGTGATAAATAGCCACTGGGGTTACCCAACTCTCCTGGGAGGGCAGGGTTTTGCTACACAGGAATGCCAGAGCAGGGGAAGGAGTCATAAACAATATCATTTAATGGAAGGAGACAGGCAGAAGAAACCAGTTCAATTTACAAATCTCCTCTTTGAGCCCAGCCAGATGCTAGGATTAAGGAAGGAATGGGCAGGAGCAAGGGGGGAGGCCATGGAGATGAGCCATCCTGGAGGTGTTTTTAGCCAGCTCTTCTCTTCCTGCTGACAATTCTGACTTGTAGAGTTTTGGAGAAATAGTGTTTTCTGGGCTATCATCGTGTCACGTGCTGGAAGTTTGATTTGTAGCAACCAGGCCCTGCAATCTGAAGACTGTGCCTTCTGCATTAGTTGCGACCAACTACAGCACGCTGGATGTACCTTGCTTCAATAAAGAGGGGACACCAAGCTGGAAACTTGATTTGCGCCATCAGACCCTGCATTCTGACAGACTGCGCCGGCTTCATTATCTGGGCCTACAGCCCTTTAGATGTACCTTGTTTCAAACAGGCTAAAGAGTGGACTCCCTGCATACTACAGATTAACAGAGCTCACTTGGACCCTCACTACAAAGAATCCACTGCCTGGAGCACAACCAGTGGATTTGTAAGGGTTTTGTCCAAGTGGATTGTAGGAACTGAAGACCCAAACTTTCAAAGACCCTCTTGGAGGGTCCAGACCCTTGGATTGTGTTTTGGACACTTTGGAACTTCAGTAAGGAATTTCTCACTGAATTTGGCCTGCATGAGAAGGCTGCACGATATCCAGTGAGAAATCCTCCAGAAACGTTGCTAAGTGTGAATTGTCCCTGTCAGAGGCATCCAAATGATCAAAAGTAGCACTATTGGTTTCTAAGCACTAGAAAGTGTTTAACCTTTATAAATTCATTTCTCTGGTTCCCTACAGTGGATTTATTTCATTTTGGTGTCATTTAAAGATAAAAATATCTCCTATTTTTATACATTGGTGTTGGATTTTTTTTTTTGTGTTGTGTCTTAATTATTTACTGAATTGATGTTTTTAAATGCTTTCCATACCCGTCTTTGTAGCTAAGCCTGACTGCTCGCAGCCAAGCAAGGATTGAGCATGGGAATATTTTTCTAAGACCTATTCTGAGCCCTATATTGTGTCAGTGGTATTCTTGTCAGTGGTAGATGCATATCTGCCACTGCTAATAACCCACTTTCCAACACTGTCCGACTCTGGAATGCAGGATGCTGTGGTAAATAATTTAATTACCGGGACTTAATTTGATGCGGAAAATCTATAACAATAGCTCAGTAAAATAAGAGGCAGAATCCGTGGTATTAGAGGTTCGGAACGGGCTTTATTCCATAATCAATTTAAATTGATGAGCTCCAGATTCCATCACCACGAAGGTTCAGGAAGTGAAGACTCTACTTTATTGACAGGTAATTATTTTTATACAATAGGCATTACAGTGAAACAGATGGAGGAGGCGTAACAATTGATAGCAAAGATAAAACATACATGCGTCACTAAAGTAGGTGTAACTGGGCGTAGCTTAAAGAACGTCATTGGATATGTCGTCATAAATGGGTGGTTCCATGAAAGAATTTCGCAATGTCAGCAGAAATACTTGGCAGAGATGCGCACGCAGCAGCATGACGTGTGACTGACGTGTAACTAGGGGGTGAAGGGGACTTGACATTTAGCTCTACATGTGGCGACAGAAGTCTGGAGGGTCAAGTCAACCTAATCCCAAATCATATCTAACATCCTATGTTTAAAGAACTATGTTATCCAAAAGAGAGGTCTCTTAGAGTAGAATCTTATTCTATACTGACTATACTGACTGTTAATGCGTGTACAAGCGTCTAAGTGTCTACACTAGATGCGAGGTCCAAAATCTTTCATATTAACAGGGCTATGAATTACTTGCATAAAGACAGAGAAGCCGGGCCTTTTGCTCGGTAGCTGAAAGAATGTTTACTTTAAACTACTAGACAGGAATGCATTGGATAGGGAGCGGAGCAAAGCAGATAATCTTGAAGGTGAAATACAGTTTTTGGCAGGCAACAGGCTGATGTCAGGCACTGTTAGCCGCGCAGGGAGTAGGACAAAGTTCATGGATACAGATGCGAGCTCAGACTGGAGCTTTCAGAGGCAGAAGGCAGAAAAAGGCTTGATGGCAGAATCAGGGCCTACTCGCCTGAACTGTAAAATGGGATAAGTGAACCATATAAAGGCGGTGGCCTTTCATACTTAGGAATAGAATATCCGGCCCATTCATGGCGGATCTGAAAGAGGACATGTTGGCGGTGGACACACATGTGTTTGCGTCTTCATAACGGGAACTGGAGGAAACATACATGTACTTGTGATTTATACATGAAACCGTTGGGGTCCAAGATAGGGGACATAACTGACCAGAAAAATCCATATTTCCACATTCCCTCCTTGTCCCCTACTTGCCCGTCAAGAGATATCAATCTTCATTAATCCATCGATCTGTTCATATAGCATCATTTGTTCTTCTTTCTTCTTCCGTGATGAATGAAATCTTGGTGGTGGGATACACGATGTGGCACACAGACCACAGATCGCTGGTCCACATTGTAGGCATAAGCAGCAACTGAATAGTATGAGAAAGCCAATACCTAGGAAGGATAGGACCTTCCATCCAAAGGTAGATAATACACTCCAAAACCAACCGGACCAAGTCCAGGTGCCTGGATTCTGGTGTATCTGGCTTACGATCTTATGAAGGCGAGTTATGGCTTTATATACAGATGGCGAATTTTCTGGTATGAAAATGCAACAGCTTGATCCGATGACCCTACAAGCTCCGCCCCTATCGGCCAGGATGACGTCAAGGACAAGACGATTTTGAAGCACAACAATCCGCATAGCAGACTGCTCTTCTGTTAAATTGCCTAAGGCAGAAATAGTTTCGTTCACTACTGCTTCAAGTGTTCTTGTTAATCTACGTATCAGCTTACTATTGGTAACTGTACCTATATAGGGAAAGAGACCTTTATTGAAATCTGTGTATTTTTCCCATGCTGTCTCAGTGTAATCGACTATTGGGAGATCTCTCCTTTCTCTATTGTGTACTAAATGAGTATTTCTATGATAATCAGGAGGAGCTAGAAAAACAGGTGGAAAAAGGAATCCGATGTAGCAGGTACCATCCCAATCTAGTGGCAAACGTATGTATGCCGTCTGACCACATATGAAGTAGGAATGGCGAGAAGCTCTAAATGTAGACTTGCCTTGATCACTGAATTCTATTACAGTGGTGCATCTACTATGGCCCATATGTATGGAACCATTCTTTCTTACACATAATTCACCTTTTACTGGAAATACTGACATGGCGGGCAAAATTGGAGTAGCTTCGGATTCGACATTCAAGATCAAGAGATTAAGCGTGAAATTACCTAATCCATATACTTCATTTTCTAGATCAGTTCCTGTTCTTTCGGGAAGTCCCTCCTTGTTGGGGTGGCAGACTTTAAGTAAAACTAAGTTCAGATTTCCCCATACCCAGTTGTCTTGATAAACTGTGGAGTTCGAATCTTGGGAATTAATTAAACTACACCATGCTCCACAGGAGCCGTTGTGTGTGAACGGGTATGGAAAGAGAGGTAGAATTCCTTTATAGTTCTGATAGGGGGGGAGTCGGCCACATATCCAACAATTTGTAGCATTGCTAACCTGATGGGAATGATGTAACATACTAATGAAAGTGTTGTTGCGCAGCGCAAATCTATAAGACAATTCATGCGGAGGAAATTCACTAAAAGAATGTTCAGCAGTAATATTGTAAACATGTCTAGAAATAGGATAATATGTGTGCAACAATATACTTGCAGTAATTATTAAAAGACATAAGAAAAACAAAATTAATAACGTCACTGTGCAATGACTACGCAGTGATTTACAGTACGCATGTCGTTTCAGCTTTATCCTTTTGTTTCTTTCTCTGTACAGGTCTAAGGGATACATGTCAGAGACAAATTCGACCGATTCACCTTGGAGAGGACTTAAACAATCAAATTGCCTGACTGGTTAGACCTGAGTTTTAGTCTATATTGTTCTGAGTTATTTTGTTCAACCAAAGGAAGCTTTGAGTCTGTCTTTGAGGAAATACAGTGTTTAGTCTCTATATCGGATGGTAGTCCATGAAATTTCTTGATATGACTTGAATGTATCCAGCCTTTTCGACCCTCGATCTTCACGGCTGTCCTCGTTGTTAACAATACGAGCTGAGGCGACTTCCACCTAGGATCCAGCTGAGACTTCCGATCAAAGTTCCTCACTAGAACTAGATCCCCTGGAATTACGTCATGGGGTTTCACCTCGGTGTTGTCGGGAAAGGCTGCAGCTACCTGTGAACGACAAGATTGTAGTGCAGACATCAAGGAAGCCAAGTAATCTGTCAGCATATTACAGTCAACATCAGTTATTTTGCGTGGTATAGGCGTCCCCCACATATTTGGTGGTCTACCAAAGACCACTTCATAAGGGGATAGCCCTGTTCAAGAGTGCGCTACCATTCTCATGTAAAAAAGTGCAACGGGTAAGGCTACTACCCAGTCGACACCTTTCTGTCTACATATTTTGGACAATTTAATTTTCAGAGTTTGATTATGTCGTTCCACGAGACCTGCTGCCTCGGGGTGTCGGACACAGTGAAACTTCCACTGATAGCCTAACAAAAGTGAAACGTGTTTCATTAGTTCGGAGGAGAACGGCTGGCCGTTATCTGAATAGACAGCACGTGGTAAACCGTACCGTGGGAAGAATTCTCGAACTAACTGTTTGGCAGTAGTCGGGGCAGTGTAATCTGAAACCGGGTATGCCTCTGTCCAACGGGAAAGAGCACAGACAACTACGAGAACATATTTGAATCCTCGACATCGTTCCATCTGGATATAATCCATCTGGAGGACTTCAAAAGAGTGGTCAGGAGGCTGAAATCCACCCTGTTCTACGGGAATGCTTTTACCTGGGTTAAACTGACAACAGATCATACAGGTACGGACTTTTTGTTTAGCTGCTGCTCGTAAATGTTTGTTGGACCAAATGTGTTGAATGCTGTCTAGCATAGCTTTTTCTCCTAGATGTGCTGGACTATGTACAGTGTTAATGATAACTTGGACCATTGAATCAGGAAGGAACCACACAGATTTTTCCTTCGTCATCCATCCTTGATCCGTTTGGGTCCCTCCTAATTCAGTCCATTTCTTTATTTCTTCTGGTGTCGCATGTGTCTGTATGTCAATTACGTCAAGAGCGGGATCCTTAACCGTCATGCAATGTGTTGGTGTCGGAACTATTGTCTTTGTCATGTCAGACGTGTGAGTTTGAGCAGTCTGTTTAGCTGTTCTGTCAGCTAAATCATTGCCTTGGGAAATGATATCAGTAACTTTCGTATGAGCTTTACATTTCATAATTGATATTGTAATGGGTAGATGTATTGCATCTAGTAAGGCATGAATAAGGGATCCGTGCTGGATGTGGGTACCGTGAGAAGTTAAATAACCTCTCTCTCGCCACAGCACGCCGAAGTCATGTACAACTCCGAATGCATAACGTGAATCAGTATATATGTTGACTTTTTTATTCGTAGCTTGAATACAGGCTTGCGTCAGAGCGATGAGCTCTGCTGCTTGAGCTGACAAGGTATTAATACGATTTGTTTCAATGACTTCAGTATCTGTTGTGACTGCATACGCGGCCACTAACTCTCCTGTACTTGTTCTCATACATGAACCATCTACATACAAAGTCAGGTCTGGATCTGACAATGGGACGTCTGTCAAGTCTTGTCTAGGTTTCGTCGTGATAGTGATAACTTCAATACAATCATGTGCAAGTGGGTCTGTTCCGTTTACTGGTAACAGTGTGGCAGGATTCAATGTACTACAACGTCTGATTTCTATATGTGGCTGGAACAATGTTAATTCGTAACCAGTGAGCCGTGCTATAGTCAAGTGTTGTGTCTGTGTGCGGTTCAAGAGAACCTCTACTGCATGTGGTACTTGTACTGTCAATGGATGTCCTAACACTATGGCATCGCTTTGTCTAATTGCTAAAGCTGTTGCTGCCACTGATTTTAGGCACGCAGGCAGAGCCTGAGCTACGGGATCTAATGTACTAGAAAAATAAGCACACGGTTTGTGTGATCCTGCTTGTTCCTGTGTGAGTACTGACAGAGCAGTACCTTCGCGTTCTGTAACAAAGAGCGTAAATTGTTTGCTGTAACATGGTGTTGCTAGGACAGGTGCTTGACATAAAGCTTTCTTTAAACTTTCAAAAGCGTGTGTATGTTCCTGAGTCCAAGGGAGGACAGTCGATGTGGCTGCCTCCTGTGTTGTCAATTGAATGAGTGGTTTTGCTAGAAATGCATACTGAGGGATCCACTGCCTACAATATGAAGTGAGGCCTATGAAAGCCCGCACCTCCTTTTGTGTCTTGGGTATCGGCATATTTGCAATTAGCTGGATGCGATCTGGTGTAAGCTGCCTTCCCTCCTTGGACAGCGAGTGACCAAGGTAAACAACTCGCTGGACACAGAATTGCAGCTTAGACGGGGACACCTTGTGCCCCTTTTCGGCCAAAAATTGTAATACCGTTAGTGAGGCTTTTTCACATTCAGGTTCGCTTCTAGCGGTGATCAGCAGATCATCGACATATTGAAGCAGGGCAGTGTTGACCGGCATGTGTATACTGTCAAGTTCTCGTTTCAGTGCTTGGCTATAGATGCTGGGGCTTTCCGTAAATCCTTGAGGTGCGCGTGTGAATTTAAAGCTTCGTCCATTTAAACTAAATCCGAACAAGTATTGGCTTTCCGGATCTATTGGGACGCTGAAAAAGGCATTCTTGAGATCAATTACAGTAAAGAATGTTGCTTCGGAATCAATAGCTGTCAGTAATGAAGAGATGTCTGGAACTACGGGGTATTGTGGTACAATACATTTATTTAATTCGCGCAGATCAATAACCAATCGATATACTGGTGGAGCCTTTGGATCAGTTCGTTTAAGAATCGGAATTATCGGTGAATTACATACATTGGAGTTGGTCTCCACAACCACTCCTTGGCCAATAAGCTCGTCAATGATTTGCAGTAAAGCCACTACAGCATCTGGGGGTAACTTGTATTGTCGCATTCGTGGTAGTACCACTCCTGCCTTTAGTGTGACTCGATATGGTGTAATGTTCATGCAACCAACATCTGTAGGGCCTTGTGCCCATAAGTGTGTGGGTAAAGTCTGCAGTCGGGAATCCATGTCTCGGGACACATAGTGCCCTTTGAAATCTCGTAAAAACAATCTTACTCCTTCCGGAGAACAACATATTATAGCTCCTAGAGCTTTCAAAGTTTTTATACCTAACAAGTTTTCTGGGCATGATTTAGTAAGCAATAAATCTGTAGTTCGTGTCAAAGGACCAATCGTAAGGGGAAGAGGCTGTGATACTTCGTTAACGATAGGTTTGCCTGAAAACCCAAGGGAAATATTCTGTGAGCCTGAGAGGGGTGCCCCTGGAACTTCACTACGTTTTATTGTTGTTCGGCTTGCCCCCGTATCAAGTAAAAATTTTCTATCTTGACCTAATAGTTCACTATGTACATAAGGTCCTTCTTGATCTACAGGGACCTCAATAAGGGGTAAGCCAAGTTCCCTCTCTAGGCTGTTTCATGAGTATCGTTGATAATCAGGGTAGTCATACTGTGCGGTCTGGTACATCTGTCGTGTCGTTGTTTGTGTGGCAGCAATAGGCTGCTGTGGTGGAGCTGGCATGGACTGTTGCGGAGCTGGCATGGACTGTGCATGCTGCGGAGCTCCTTGTTCATTCTGATCCTGTCTAAGTGGCCGCGGTCTTTCTTTAGTATTACCTATGGCGATATTATGTTTTAAAACTGGACAATCGTGTACATAATGACCTGGCTGTTTACAATAGTTGCACGTCCCTTTTACAGGACCTGTTGAAACACTGGACTGTGTTATACCCTTCTTATGACCGTCAACTGGCACTGTCTGGGAAACTAGCATTTTCATTTTCGTGTCTTTCATACGTCTATGTTCATGTTCTTGTTCTTCTCTAATTCTATTGTGATGATACTGTAGCATTTGTAACATTTGTGACGGAGTGTTACCTTGCCAGGTACTCTCGAACTTCAATACTCTATTCTTAACTTGGGGCAAGGCATTTTCGACCAATTTTGTCACGAACAGATGTGGATACGACTCGCTACTTGCTTTTATTCCACTATTTATACCAAAACATTTCTCAAATCGGGAATAGAAATCACTAGTGTCTTCATCTGATTTTTGTTTACAGGCTGAGATTGCACCCCAGTCTTCCTTTTTCGTAGTTAATAGACGTGGCAGTACCTGTACTAGTAGACCTGGTAGAGCTTTGATTTTGTCCCCGAGCCCTGAACCTGGACCTCGAGCTTTTTCTTCGTTTTCTAATGCTGTCCAATCTATCTTCTGGTCTCCCACCTCCCAATCCTTTTCCTTGAGTTTTTCGTAAATGCCCGCAGGCATTAATACCTTCAATATTGTCATAATGTCGGGGTAGGTATATTCTCCCATGAGTAACATATCTTTAATTTCACGGTGGAAACCCGCTGGGTCTTTGTCATGACTCGGTACCACTTTCTTCATTTCTAATAGTTCTATTTTAGATATGGGTGTGTATACAAACACACGTTTAAACTCATTGTCATCAACCTTTGTCGGGTGCACTTCGCGTAAGGGATTCTGTCTATCCATGTAATACGTCGTTCTTTCCTTGATGGGTAGTGAGACATGTTCAGGACATACAAAAAGAATGTACTGCTTTCTGGATTCTAGTATTTCTCTAATTAACTCAGTACCTGAACCTCTCCATTTATTCGTTAGTAATTTAGTCAATATATCAGGTAATGGACCAGGATCGGAGTGTTGGCCTTTATATAATATAAGGAGTTGTTGAATCATATAGATACCAGCTAAACGCTGTTCATCTGGGGCGAGGTTCAAAAACGTGTGTGCTAGTGTATCATCACCATATTTTCCAGGACTATCAACCCAGTGAACGGCTGACCTGGCTAATTCTTGTTCGTCCATAGAATCGAGTATATGATAACCCCTTCGTTCTCGGAGTAATTTGTCAGCGGCTTGGAATGAATGTTCGGGGGACCTTATATTTATTATAGGAGTTTGAAATTTTCTGTTATTATCTGAACGTATCGGACATATCGGATCAGTAAAACATCTAGTATTATTGCAAGGTCTTCCTCTACCTACATAGGCCATAGTTTCTAACTGTCCTGTGGGCAGTTCTAATTCTTCCTCGTCCTCGGTTTGTTCAGGTTCGTCTACTGCTAATCTTTCCTCGTGTATTCGTTCTATTTCTTTGCGGATCTTTCGGCTCATAGCTACTATACATGATCGCTTATCATGTCTCCCCTCTGATATATTCCGACTCCATGTGGTAAGAATTTGCATTTCTTTCGGATTTACCCCTGGTCGGTCTTGATTTCTGATCACACAATTTATGAGGAAACGTAACAGTTCCCCCTGTATTTCCACCTTTTGGTACTCCATGGCTCTGTCAATACTTTCGGAATCTCGTCCTGACTGGACAAAGTGATATATATTTTCTAAGTGTGTAGTCATTCCTGGTAGCTTCCCTAAATATATTGCAGCTCGTCGGATACGTAATGATGCTAGCACCATTTCGTCCCCTTTTCCGGGCACCGGGTCATATCTACAATCTATTAGAAGTTCCTTGAGCGTGTTGGGAGTTACTAGTTTGGGCGTACGTTGGTGAGCTAATTCTTGAAAGGAAAGTTTATTTGTTCTGGGTGGCGTAGAAAAAATGCTTGATGTACCTCCGGTAGCACCACCTGGGGTGCTGGATGTGAAAGGATTCGTCGAACGTGACATAGCAACTATAGGTGTAGATACAGGTGTCAAAGCAGATGTGCTTGCCTGAACTTGTGTCGGAGTTTGCTGTTGCGGAGGTACAGACGGAAGAGGGTCTTGGCGTTGAACCCCCTCTGCAGGCGGTCTATGTGGCGCAGCACTAGTATACTCGGGAGCTGCGTCGTCTAAATAAGAGGAAAGAAAAACATCTTCTGCGGTTCTGGGATGTCCTTTGGGATGCACTTTTATCGGAAACAATGGGGGTGGCAAGTCTCCTGGTATTTCCGGAGTAGCCTTAGGTGGTCCTTCGGCCAGAAGAGGATACATACCATTCACAAGGGCATTTCTTTGTCTGTCTACTTGTTCTGATTTTACTCGAGTACCTTCTTCAATTAATACACTTTCTCGAACTTTATTTGTATTTTCCTTACTCTTCTCTTCCTGTCTACGTGCTTTTTCCGTACGTCTATACGATTCTTTTCGCCATAATTCAATGGCGTCTTTCTGTGATTGTCTTGCTTTCTTTTTCCATAATTCTTCCTCTACTTTCACGATGCACTCTGCATCCCAGGTCCCAGCTGCGGGCCACCTCTGACTTTCTGGTAATTCCTTAGTGTAGTCTACCCATAGATCAAGAAATAATATGGCGTCTAGGCCATGTTTATGATACATGAAGTACCCTGGAGTGTCCCTAGGAGGAATGGGAACAGATTCTTCGAGTACCCCTTTTCTGGTTGTGATCTGTCTTAATTTCGAAAAGAGCGGCATATTGAGAACTGATCTGATACCTAATTTTGAACACGTTTAATACCATAAAACACAATAATAAACAGTCATTCACACCACAATATACAGAACGTAATTAAAACATTTAACATTTAACATTTAATGAACAACAATGATGGCCGTTCACTAAGATATAATACTCGATACTAACTAGATAATTCTGACTTCATATACTAGGCATACTTGATATACTGCTAAACAGTACAGATACACTGCTGAAACAGTGCAGACCGGATTTGTGTACCAAAACCCGTCTTGACCGGCACAACCTATGTGCACGTTAGAACGCCTCCCCGATAATGGTACTCACCGGGTAGCTCGGAACGGAAGGCCTCGGAACTGAACTGAACTTGAACTCGGACCAGACTCGACTCGGAACTTCGGAAACTTCGGAAACTGGTGGGCCTCTGTATACCTCGGATCTTGCTCTCTCAGCTAGGCTCTGGTCGGGATACTTCGCACTTCTCACCGCCTCGTCTGGGTGTTGATCGCAGCCTCAGTTACCCCCGCTCGGCAGGAGGGAGATACAGGAAATCCTGTGGGTACGCGTTGTTGTCCGTCCAGCTGTGACAGGAGACCGGGCCTGCAACGCACCGCCGGCGCGTGAGATGAGAAAGTGTCCCTGTTCGGGCGCCATTTATGTGGTAAATAATTTAATTACCGGGACTTAATTTGATGCGGAAAATCTATAACAATAGCTCAGTAAAATAAGAGGCAGAATCCGTGGTATTAGAGGTTCGGAACGGGCTTTATTCCATAATCAATTTAAATTGATGAGCTCCAGATTCCATCACCACGAAGGTTCAGGAAGTGAAGACTCTACTTTATTGACAGGTAATTATTTTTATACAATAGGCATTACAGTGAAACAGATGGAGGAGGCGTAACAATTGATAGCAAAGATAAAACATACATGCGTCACTAAAGTAGGTGTAACTGGGCGTAGCTTAAAGAACGTCATTGGATATGTCGTCATAAATGGGTGGTTCCATGAAAGAATTTCGCAATGTCAGCAGAAATACTTGGCAGAGATGCGCACGCAGCAGCATGACGTGTGACTGACGTGTAACTAGGGGGTGAAGGGGACTTGACATTTAGCTCTACATGTGGCGACAGAAGTCTGGAGGGTCAAGTCAACCTAATCCCAAATCATATCTAACATCCTATGTTTAAAGAACTATGTTATCCAAAAGAGAGGTCTCTTAGAGTAGAATCTTATTCTATACTGACTATACTGACTGTTAATGCGTGTACAAGCGTCTAAGTGTCTACACTAGATGCGAGGTCCAAAATCTTTCATATTAACAGGGCTATGAATTACTTGCATAAAGACAGAGAAGCCGGGCCTTTTGCTCGGTAGCTGAAAGAATGTTTACTTTAAACTACTAGACAGGAATGCATTGGATAGGGAGCGGAGCAAAGCAGATAATCTTGAAGGTGAAATACAGTTTTTGGCAGGCAACAGGCTGATGTCAGGCACTGTTAGCCGCGCAGGGAGTAGGACAAAGTTCATGGATACAGATGCGAGCTCAGACTGGAGCTTTCAGAGGCAGAAGGCAGAAAAAGGCTTGATGGCAGAATCAGGGCCTACTCGCCTGAACTGTAAAATGGGATAAGTGAACCATATAAAGGCGGTGGCCTTTCATACTTAGGAATAGAATATCCGGCCCATTCATGGCGGATCTGAAAGAGGACATGTTGGCGGTGGACACACATGTGTTTGCGTCTTCATAACGGGAACTGGAGGAAACATACATGTACTTGTGATTTATACATGAAACCGTTGGGGTCCAAGATAGGGGACATAACTGACCAGAAAAATCCATATTTCCACAATGCGAGGGCGTGGCAGCTGGAGTCAGTGTCGGAAAGCGCTTTCTGCATTTGTTGCAGGGAGAAATAAATGATTATTACTACATGCATCCTTTGTATCTATGCTGCTTCACGACTTAGGAGGTGTCTCTTCTAAAGGTGTTTAATCAGCAGTTGGAAATATCCATCAGAAGAACAAGTTACTTACCTTCAGTCACACCGTAAATGCCTTGCTGCCCTCCCACCTACCCGTTCTGTGGAATGATCTTCTTTGTGATCTAAAGGGGCCCCAAATTAGAGATCTGCACACTGGCGTTTTGTGGTCCACGTCCAAGGGCACAAAAGGAGTCAAGAAATAAACTGACATTGGCGCACTTGGGTGGGGCTTACATGCAGCTCCTCTCAGTAACTTCTGGGGTGTAATGAAGTCAATGCAGAGCCACACTCACCACCTAGTGCCATGCGGGAGCACTGCCCTGCAAGCTTCCGGAACCATGCTGGCATCTGGGGATATTCTAAAGTCTACGAATCTACAGTATCCTCCAGAAAGAGCATCACTGAAGGTAAGTAACTCGTTCTTCCGCATACAACGTGTACTCAGTGGAGGGCAAGGACCCAGTTGTGGGGGGAATAGTTGGAGTCTACTGGGGGGGACCAGCAGGCAGCCATCTCATAAGAGGGTGCATGTACCCCTGTAACTACAGTTGGATGCCACCAATCACCACTCACCCAGACCTTTGTCTGAGGGGGCAGTAGCCACTCTCAAACAAAGGTGAGGGTGCACGTGGACTATAGCCCTATGTAAAAAGAGACTGTGTGAGCTCTAAAGCATCTCCTTTTAAAAGGTGGAGCCCCTTTGGTGGAGTCACTGTTTGATGAGTTCATTGTGTAAAAAGCACACGGGAAGCCAAGAGGAGCAAACAAGCTTGGGCATCCAACCCTTTCCAAGCATGCTCAAAGTACATGACATAGAACAATTACTGGCAATTTGTTGATGCTGGCTTCCAAAGAAGCTCCACCCTTAACCACACCAGAATTTGGAACAGCTTTTAAGCATATGACAAGTCATACTGGCTGCAAGCCCAGTAAAGTCTACAAGAGTTAACAATGAATTTTAACCAGTGCCCAATGTGCAGCCTGCGGGATTCTCTGCAAAGTCAAGTGAAGATTTTAAGCATTAAATGCTCAGGCCCTTTGTCCAGTGATGATGCTTGATTTTTTTAAACTCAAATCTTCCACCTGTTGCCGTCTCAACATCTTCTTCTCTCCTATTTTGGCATCCACATTTACAGCAGCTGCGGAGAATAAGGGGATATATTTACAAGCCTTGCACCACCGGATCGTCACTTTTTTTGCACTCCTGTGGTGCATAGTGCAGGCCCACATATACAAGGCCACGCAAAGCCACCCTGTGTGGCTTTTCATGGGCTTGTATTTAAGGTGTAAGGCCACACAGTGCAAGTTGCGGTGTTTCCCTACATTGCGGCAGGGAGGAGTGCCAAGGGTGTTGCTGTGGGTGTTCCCATGTGACACTCATGTATTTTGACACTGCCCCAAATTTACAACATAGTGTGAATCTGGCGCAGCGCCAGAAACGTATGCCTCCCAGAGCAGGCATTACAACAAACAATTGATGGACGGAATGCTGACAATGCAGACATTCTCCCCCAGTCAAGAGATCTGGGTTAAATCCATCGTTCTTTTGCCCACTACACCACAAGCAGGGCATAGCGAGGAAAATGTTTACATTTCTCCTTGTTTTTTCCTCTTTCCACGTGTGATGTTTTCTTCTTTCCACGTGTGCTGCATTCTGCAGCACGCATAGAAAGAGGAAAACTCCTATTGTGATTGATTTTGTGCAGGAAGGTCCGCCTTCCTGCACAAAACAATCATGCCAACAACACAGACACCCAACCATGGTGCAAGGGTGTCTGCGGTGGTGCACAGTTGACATTTTTGCGCCCGCTGAAAGAACAGGAAAGCACCGTATCTTGTAAATACAATGCATTTCTGACCTTTTGAATTGGCGTGCCGCAGTGTATCAAAATGATTTGCGTCACTGCCCTAAACCATTTCTTTGTAAATATGACCCCTCCAAATGCCGTTTCCGTTCCCCAGTCCATAGGGCCAAGCATTACCGCCACAAGGGCGAAACACGTGCTAGAAAATTAGGTAAGGTTATGCAAGAGCCATGTTAAATGAATTAAATAAAGCAGTGAGAATTTGAACTATATGCCCCTTTGTTTCTACTAAAGCACATTAAGACATGCAGTCTTCTTTCTTCTGATGTGATAACTGTGTGATTTGACCCTTATTAATTCAGATCACAGTTACAAGTCCTTCAAAACAGATTCCACTTCCAAGTTTGAAACTTTTACTTCATTGAAAGCGGGGCTGTTTTACAAAAGCAAAAGAAACTGCATTTTATTCTAACTCGACCTCCTATATGCGCTAAGAAAAAGCATATGTTTCAATCAATTTCTTATTATACAAAAAAACAATGGGGCTTATTTTCAAGCCGCCTGCACCACCTTTGCATGACTTGTTTTGACGGTCTAGTGCCGCAGTCAACTCATATCTACGATGCCACGCAAAACCACTTTGCATGGCTCTTCATGGCCTCATAGATATGGTGTAAGGCAACACAGCGCACGCCACTGAGTTGCCTTACACTGCATCAGAGGAGCATTCAATGGGCGTTGCGGTGGGTTTTATCACGCAACACCCATGGGTTTTAACACATTCCTGTATTTACAAGAACATGTACACCTGGGAATGCATTAAAAGTGTACGTCTCCCCAGGGAAGGCGTAACAAGGAGAAACATTTTTATTTCTCCCTGTTTTTTCCTCTTTCTATATTTGCTGCTGAAAGAGGAAAATGCCTTTATGGATTGTTTTTGTGCAGAAAAACAATCCTGCCAACAACGCAGACACCCTTTCACCATGGCGCAAGGGTGCCTGCGTTGGCGCAAGGCAGGCAAAACGGCGTCAGCGCAGTGGCAAAGAACAGGAATGTGCTGCATATCATAAATACGGAGCATTCCTGCCCTTTCCATGTTATGCAGGACAGCGCAGCAAAGTGACTTGCGGTGCTGACTTGTGCCAGAAACTCATAAATGAGGCCCTATTGTTTAGATCTTTTGCATATGTGTGGACTGCACACGAGTTACATTCGAACCAGGACCTTCAGCACATGTTCTGCTGCTCAATACAATGCTCTTGCTAGCGATTCCGGGGCAGATTAACCAAGATTTGATGCAACACGCAAGGCAACTTGCTGAGCTGCATCAGGAATGCGCCATATTTATTACCATACGGCACATTCCTGATCGTTCTCTGTGCTGTTGCGCTTGTGGCTGCCAGACGCCAGTGCAGGCACCCCTGCTCTATGCGCTATGGGCAACGGTACCTGCATTACAGGCAGGATTGTTTTTGTGCAGGAAGGGGCTGCTTCCTGCGCAAAAACAATCCTCTGAGGCATTTTCCTTAGTGGCAGCCGACACGGATCAGGGGTGGCAGGACGGGGATGCGGGAACTGTAAAAATAAAAAGGAAATAAAACATACCTTATCGCCGCAGTGTCTCTCCAGTCTCTCCTCCACATCAGGACTCGGCTGGAACAGGAACCAGGAAGCACCCAGGCTCCCCTGACCGATGCAGCAATGTGATTGGTCTGAGCGCCGTAGTTCGGCGCTCAGCCAGGGAATGGGGGCCTGGGCATGTTCTCCACGCAGGCTGAAATGCAGCCTGTGTGGAGAATATGCCGGGCCGGCCAAGAATTCATGTGCACTTGGAGTGGGCAAACCACTCCTCCCCTGCCCTGCTCTGAGAGCAGCCCTGGCCGTCCCTGCCGCAAAGCAGCAGGAACAAATAAAATGATAATAACATTCAGTTATTATCATTTTATTTTCCCTATAGTTACACTGCTTAAAAGCAGTGGGCGACGCTCCTCCGCCTCAGTGGAGGAGCCGCCACTGATTTTCCTCTCTGTGTACTCAACAACGCAGCACACGTAAAAAGAGAAAGTAACGAGAAGAAATTAAGATATTTCTCTTAGTCGTGCCTCGCCAGGGTAGGCGTATCATTTTGGCGCTTTCCCAGGTTTAATAGTGTTAGTGAATCTGGGAATGCTACAAAATCCGTTGGTGAATTGTGAGAGCACACGTGCTCCATCCCCCCCTCGGAACGCCATCGTAGGGCAGAGTAACGCAGTCACTCAACTTCCGTTGCCGTGCGTTGCTCCTGATTTACTATGACCCTCAAAGCTACACAAGTGACTGCGCGGTGTAGGCAGGGGCGTAACACAGGCCCCCGCAGCCCCCGCGGTGCTGGGGGGCCCCCAAGTGCTCTCACTCTAGAGGGGGCCCCCATCCACTTCCGAAGCCTTCTCGCAAAAGCTGCAGGAATGCACGGTAGCTGCTGCGTGGCTGAAGCCTGTTGTACGGGATGGGATATCCCAGCACAGTGAAATATATAACAAACTTTCAAAATCAATTGTTGGCAGAGGAGGCCCCAGGGGAAACGGGCCTCCATGTCTCTTTATGTCAGCGGAAGGAAACACCTGCAGAGCCCAGGGTGAGAGTCAGAGGCATTTATTTTGGGTATTCTTTTACCATACTCTTTCCATTTATGACTTTAATTTTTATTGACTGACTTCTTCGTGAAAGGCCATCCCTCCTGTTTTATCTGGAAGCAATGTAGCATGATAGCCCGTTTCCAAGGGCGATAATGGTTGGTAAAAGCCCAGACTCAGGGTCTGTAACGAGGGTGAGGGCTTTTAACATCCTATATATCCTGGGACGGAAGGGCTATAATGCTGCTAGAACATACCAGAATCAAGGGTCGAATGTTCCAAATTTAAAAGGGAGAAACGAAAACCAAGCGTTTGAATGTTTGACCAAAAAGCCTAAATCAGCCATTATCGGCCCTCAACCATTCCACTGACCTCAATGCGGCTCCCAACGTTCCAATAATAATTATACATATATGTAGCACTAAACCACAGCACTAACAAAGCAATAGGCGTAGCAGTCAGTGTGTCCAAATCTATGCTACTCTCGTCTCTACTTTAGAAGTATGAATGGCTGAGTCAGTCCTGTTTAGTTTTCTGCAGGTGGCGCACTATTAAAGTTAATTAATTTGCATACATTTTTCTTCTATTATGTCACATCATGCATGCGAATACTACAGTTTACCTGCCAGGTGGATGGAAAGCAGCCAGAAGCCCAGGGGAAAGAGGCAGAGGTGCTGCCTCCAGCCGCCTCTCTTCATGTTGTCATGGCGCCCCTCAGCTTCCAGGACCCATGCCTCGACTGCAGCAGTCTGCTGTGGGGCACTGATGACAGGTGGTGAAGCCCTTCCATAGACACAGCCCTATGTGTTGTGAAGTAGTGCAGTTGGCTAGCAGAGGGGCTGGTAGGGCTGGGGCCGTTTCAGTCGCAAGTCGGACTCCACACAGCAGTCTTACAGAGGCACGTGGCAGCTATGAAATCACTTCTTTTCGCTAGAGGCAGTCCACCATTACCCTTTCACACTTCTGGACGATATTACACTTTATATTGTAATTGTAATTGCATTGATATAGCGCTTACTACCCCTGACGAGGCGCCCAAGAGTAGTATTTAATGTATACGGGTGAGTCCGGGTGGTGGGGACCAGCTATTCAGGATAACGAACCGGATTTTACATCATCAGACTTTGCCCCGGGGCTTAAAATGGAAATATAGAAGTGTAGGTACTCACTCTCCGAGAGTACCTGTTTCCTACATAGATAAGTGCTGATGCTCTCATATTAAAAGTGTGAGACCTCTGCTGAGAAGTGCAGGTGGGTGCTCGCACTTTAAAATGAAGGAAGTGCAGGTACTCAGGGGCTTATTTTTGAGCCCCTTGCTTCACTTTTGCACCGCCGTTGCATCTCTTTTTGTGACGCAGGGGCGGTGTAAATAATGCGCCACGTCGCGCCATATTTACAAAGTGACGCATCAGGCAAATGCCTCACTTTGTAAACCCATGCGCCACATTATACCTGCCTACAAGAGATTTGTTCATATAATTAATTTGGGCTGATTCTTGTTTTTTACTTAACGCAAGCTCTTATATATTGCTTGCAAATTAATTTCTTTATGAATAGTTTAAATTGTTCATGCACAAACAACTCATATACAAATTTAGTTTTCTGATGAAATATGAAAACATCAGATTATATCATAATTTGTCGGAAAATGTCAGAAATGGAAGGTACGTGGAGGGGCTCCCTCAAGTTTCGTTACGCCACTAGATGTAGGGCTTGCGTTACCTTGCATCTCTTTGCAAGCTCGTCATAAATAAAAGTAATAATAATGTTTGCGCTTTAATATGATTTACACATCAATCTATATTTCTACTCGATGCTGCTTGTGTAAATAAATTCATATTCTAATCTAGACGGATCTCTTGGGTGTGAATCTGGATTTGGAGGGGTGTTGTGAAGTTCAACCACTGAGCGCTAGAGGGCGCCAGAGAGCCACCGACTGCGAAGGTGCACGTGCGTCAGCCCCGGAAGTGACACACGGTTTCCATTAAGGTGACATCCTCCTAAGTCGTTAGTTTTCGTCTGTGAGGCGCACCGAGGCATATTGAGACCCGGATCTCCGCTTCTCTGTTTATTTTCACCTTTGTTTTCAATCTTTTGTTTGCTAGTCCCTAAACCGGTTATTTTCAAGCCGCAGGTAGTTTAAGTGTCATGAGCATAGTGCAAGGAAGGAAATTCCCCCAGTTGTTGATTGAATTATAAAATGCAGCAATAATTAAGAATGAGTGTGCCCCTTGGGCCTAAGGGGCCCGGTGCCACAGCACCTGGTGCACCAATGGAAGCTACTCCCCTGTTCTCAAGGTATCTCCCAACATGTTAGTGATTATTGCCCATGGTGACTGGGCCTGCACCCTTATATTGGGACATGCGTTAGTTCAAGAATGCTCCCCAACAATGCAAGAAAACAGGACAAAAGCTTTTCACTTACCCAGCATCGAAAGGAGAATTATTTAAATTTGCTCTCTCCACTAGGGTTGCCCCCTTTCCAAGAGAAAAATACAGTTTATTTGTTGTTTTAAGAGTGCAAAGGCACGAACATGATTCTAAATAAGGCTTAAACGTGATTCTAAACAGGGCTTTAAACAAATTGTATGTATCCATTTCTAACATGACTTCTGCCTTTGTTTATTTTATTTATTAGTCCGGGTTCGTTAACGCATCTCTAGAACACATTTAAAAGTACATTCTGTTTATTTTTGCTGTTTGATGTTTGTACAGGTCCAAAAAAGTCCAAGGCTCAAGAGACCGCTTTCATCCGCCTCTCATCAGAGGCACCTGTCCAGCTCTGAGCGGCGCCATTACTGGCAGGACTCTTTCCCTTCATAGCTCTCGTTACCGCTTCTGGATTGTGGAAATGCTGTAACCAGAGCTCACTCGTCTGCAGTGGTTGAAGTGCATTAAAAAATGTATGGGAACTGTGATGCTGTGAGCAGAGGGGGAGGGGCGAGTGTGCGGAGCCAAAATATTCTGTAACTTTTATCAGTCTTTCACCCTCAGGTAACTATTTAAAAAGTAAGGTACATCTTAAATGAAAAATAAGTGCAAGTTAAGTTAATTAGCGTGAAATGCATTAATGTACAGTATGACACCTCTATTAGTTAATGCACTGCCGCGGTCTGTGTGTGACCAGAGACCCACAGAATTGAATCCTGGTTGGTGCAGTGGAGAACAGTAACTGGTGTATGTTTAGTGCCATGAGGTCACAGTCTGTACAGAAAGTACAGTGAACACGTAGGTGGATATTTTAATCTTGCATTACACACAGTATAAGAGTGGCTACTACAAAATGCGCAAAAAGGTTTAAGACAAAAAAAGCGCCTCCTAAATATAGATTTTAGCACTACTCAAACTGTACATAGTGCAGTTTCTTTTATAACTGACCTTTAAAAGAGCAGCCTTCACAGCTCAGCTGGTCACTGTCTTGCAATACCATTCCAACAGAATGAATGTATATTATCAATAAAAGCCAATACCAGCTTCCAAGAATATTTACATTTGCAGATTAACCAGTTGTGCACATTTACATTTCTTTCAGGCAACCAGGCACCCTGGCAAGAAGGCTTGCTTAGCTGTCTGCCCCTCTATCGGTTTCACAGCACTGGAGACTCCCTGGCTCACATTTCAGCTGAATCATTTCAACTCTTGGACTTAACCGTCCAGGGATGGTTGTCTTTTCACAAACATTTGGGGAACTATTTTTCTTAAATTAAAAAAGTATGGGCACGTCGTTCTCCTTAGATCCTGCCCACTTCGAACACTGTGTGAGTTTCTGTCTCCTCCGATCTGTTCCAACTACAGGTCTTTTAATAAAGCAGTTCTTCAGGTGTTTTCTGATCTTCTCATCATTTAAAGGCCTCAGGCAAGTCTGCGGGGCTTGCCATTGTCTCTGCCTATCACTGTGACTATGTCATCTGCTTCCTCTCTCGGTCTCTGTCCTGTGACAGCCTCAGTGACAATGTTTGTATTGGCCTTGGCACTCACAAATATTTGTTCGTCACCAGCTCTTATGCATATGGTGCCAAGCCTGTAGCTATGACTGACGGCACAATTCCATGTAACACTCCAGCTGCAGGGTTTTGACTCTGGACTTCTCAGCAGTGGCACCTGTGCATCCTTCGCCATCGACTCCATTTACCATTTAGGGCCTCATTTAGATCTCGGCTGACGGGTTACTCTGCCACAATGATGATGGATATCCCGTTCGCCGAAATATAAGTTCCATTATATCCTATGAGATTTATATTTCGGCGGACGGGATACCCATCCCCATTGTGACAGAGTCACCCATCCGCCGAGACCTAAATCGGGGCCTTAATCTATAAAACCATTTGAAGGTTTGCCATTCTGAGGAGGATCCACCAGCCAAGAAGGCTTGCACTCATCAAGACTTCTGGAGGACTCAGGAGCTCTTCACTTCTGTCTCTGAGGTCTTCTGCATGCCTTATACCTACCCGGATAGAGGCGAAGAAGGCGACTCTAAAACACATCAGCTGCGGCCTCATATGGTCAATGATGTAGGCCTACTTCAGAAGATAGTCAGTGGCATCCCTACCTCTGTTGAGGGTAGGTTTGATCCTGTGCAGAGGAGCAAGCTTCTTTTGTGGCTGAAAAGCTTAGGTGAGGGGATTTTGGGGCTATCAGAGGAGTCTTAAGAAACTTAGCTCTTGTATTGACACAGTTATGGCAGCCTGGAAGAGCCATGTTCTTTTGTGACCATTCAGATACCCGGAAGCATTGACCCGGTTGGCAGGTTCTAAGTTCCTAAATGCGACTTCCCCCTTCCCTCCCCTGAGTGGCTAGTTCTGAGGTCTAATTTAGCCAAGACTCACCTCAGTGCTTTCCCTTTTGTTCCCCACAGAGTACATTTGTGCTTCAGCAAAATCAACAAAAATGTTTTATGTCTTTGCTAGCATGGCTTATCGTATCTCTGATGCCTCCTCATCAATGCATTCTGGGAAATAGCTGATTTGATTATGAACCAATTTGCGGAGCCTTTGAGTTTTCCCATATTATAGCTGGTGCATGATGTTAAAGATGTGTTAGTGCAGGGATTGTACGCAGTCGATGGCAGTGTCGATCTCATGGTTATGGGAGATGTCTTTAGATACCTCTTCTGATTGCTTGATATGCCTGCTGGAAGCAGAATTTTGGAGAAAAGTCTAACAGCATCACAAAATAAAATGATGAACGGAGTGTTTAAACATTTCAAACACTCACCCCCCCCTCACACATCTGGGTTAAATCAATTTTTATTTTGCTTGTGACATCACCCCAGTTTGGACCCAGCCATATGGAAATGAGTCTTGGCCCTGTGCCTCATGGGAACAGTCCAGCCTGAACTGCAAGCCAAATCCTCCCTGGCCCAGAAACAAGCATCCTGCGACCGGTTTCGGGGTAGCACCCCTCATCAGCCAGGCTAGCTTGAATCAAGTGGCGCAGCGAGCCAGGGCCCCATGTCTGGGCATACACTTGGCCTGACGTCTTGACAGGGGGTGAGTGGCTGAAGAGTTTAAGCACTCTGTCCATCATCTTGTTGTGTTTGCTATTTTCAGCCTAACTGGCGATGGGTATGCCCAGACGTGGGTGCCGGGCTCACTGCGCCACTGGATTTAAGCCAACCTTGCTGATGAGGGTCAATACCCCAAAACTGGTCCCAGGATACTTGTTCCCGGTCCAAGGAGGACCTGGCCTGGCAGTTCGGGCTGGACTGTTCCCATGACGAGAATGGTCAAGACTGATTTGCATATGGCTGGATCCAAATTGGGGTGGCATAGTGAGCAAAAGAGCGATGGATTCAACCCAGCTCTCTTGACTTGGGGTGAGTGGTTGAAAAGTTTCATCACTCTGTCCATCATCTTGTGTTTACTATGTTCAACCTAAGTGGCCAAGGGAATACCCAGACGTGGGTCATTTGCTCGTTGTGCTACTGGATTCAAGCTAGCCTGGCTGATGAAGGGTGACACCCCAAAACTGACCCCAGATTGCTTGCTTCCAGGCCAGGGAGGACCTGGCCTGGCAGTTTGGCATGAACTGTTCCCATAAGGAGCTGGGTCAAGACTGATTTGCATATGTCTGGGTCCAAAGTGGGGTGGCATAGTGAGCAAAATAAGGATGGATTCAACCCAGCTCTCTTCACTGGGGGTGAGTGGTTGAAAAGTTTCAGCACTTCGTCCATCATGTTGTGTTTACAAAAATCGCTCTAAGTCACCAAGGTTATGCCCAGACGTTGGTCCCTTTCTCGCTGTGCCACTGTATTCAAGCTAGCCTGGCTGATGATGGGTGATACCCCGAAACTGGTCCCAGGATGCTTGTTACCTGGACTGGCAGTTCGGGCTGGACTGTTCCCATGAGGAACATGGTCAAGACCGATTTGCATATGGCTGGGTCTAAACTGGGGTGGCGAAGTGAGCAAAGGAACAATACATTCATCCCAGATCTCTTGACTCGGAGTGAGTGGTTGAAAAGTTCCAGCACTCTGTCCATCATCTTGTTGTGTTTGCTATGTTCGCCCTACTTGGCTAAGGGTATGCCCAGACATGGGTCCCTTGCTCGCTGTCCCACTGGATTGAAACTGGCCTGGCTGATGAGGGTTGATACCCCAAAAATGGTCCCAGGATGCACGTTTCCGGTCCAGGGAGGACCTGGCCTGGCAGTTCGGGCTGGATTGTTCCCATGAGGAGCAAGGGCAAGACCAATGTTCGCTCTAATTTTTTTACTCTGTGTGCGGCAGTGTAAGATTAATGTGCGCTGCAACCAAGGCTATGTGCGCCAGTAACCAGACCGTGCGTCTGGGTGCAGCGACAAATATCACTCCAAACTTTTTCTTAAAAAAGTGAAAAGACGGTGCATTTCCTCACATACAGATCCCCGTGAACGGTGTTAAGGCAGGTTTGAAACCGCCTCACATAGCAATTTTAAACCTTGGCAGCCATGTTGCTGCATTTCTTTTCTTAATAGAGCTGGGCTGCGTGGTGATTGTGTGCATTTGTTAAAGTTTTCATGTTAATTTCAGCTCATGACCGGCGCTGCGATTAACATGGAAACTTTCACAAATGTCCTCTTTGAGCTGGTAAAATAAAATTATAATCACTTAGTTATTTTTATTTTATTTTTTGCAGTTTCAGGGCTGGGTTAGGGTAGGGCCGCTTCAGGCATTAGACTAATGCATTTAATGCTAGTGTCCGCATTACCGCATTAAAATGCATTAGTCACGCATTCTAGCGCCCCTTTGACAATACTTCAAACGAGGCACACTGCCAATGAGGCAGCACCAGCACTCTAAAATTGTCTAACATATATGAGCATGCAAATGCGCCTTTCAATTTAAAATGCTATACGTCAGAGATAGAATATCCATGAACAGCGCTGAGGAGGCAGGCCAGAGTTTAACAGATCAATTAGCCATGCCGAATTTGGAACTGGGGAACTAGGTTCAGCCTTTATGACCAGTCAACCAGACCACTCTCCTGAGGGAGCACATTCCCTTGCTGGACCTTAGAAGCGCTGGTGTCTTAGCACCAGCCTGTGGACCCTAGCGGTGACAATTGTGGGTTATCTTAAAGGCCTGTCAACCACAATCCATACTGAAGTTCACCTCCAGTCTTGCGGGCAGGCCTATGAAGCAGCACACCCTAGCGTGACAGTGACTGTCACTGAGGTCACAGGACCCTTGAGCAGGGTGGCTCTAGGGCGGTGCGATCGCACTGGGCGCTGACTTTGGGTGGGGTGTCATGCTTGCAAGTATATTATGTTTCTAAAAGCACTTGCTGCCTCCTTCATGGCCTCCAGCAATTTTAGGCAACAATAAAAATGTCATGATAACTCCGGTGATTAATGTTCTTCCTAGAGAGAGATGGAGTTTTTTCAAGTGGAAGTTTTGACTCATGGAAAGGTAGCGCAGAGGGCTAATTTGCCTGCTGCAAAGAACAAGTACCATCCAGATCACAAAGTGCACATAATGTAAATGGGTCAGTGGGTTACGGCTTTTGTCAGTGAGATCCTTTTGTTACTTGCAGTTTAAAAGTCAAAATCCTAACATAGAACAGTGAGCTATTAACCGTCATCTAAGAGCTGCATGTTTTTTCTCCACTCTGATGATCCTAATGTTGCCAACAGGGTTCATTTGAATAGAAATCAATTCTGGTTATTAAAGAGAACTTTCTTCTCGTTTACGTTCTAAATTCAGAGTCTGTTTTTCTCCAGACCAATCACTATTAAACTATACTGCCTACTAGTGTCCTTTGTCTTATGTAACATTTCCTATACAGAGATATACACACATATGATTAATTATCTCTCTGTAATGAGTGTGATTTAAAGTGCACTGACACCCTACACTGGTATCGGTGGTGCTGTAAATCAAGTTAAATTCATCTGAGCGAGAGTATGGTTATGGAGACTTGAGGGGCACTGTTACAGGGTGGTAGTGAGGGAATCAGTGATGGAGGGAGGCATTGGGGGGGGGCGCCAACAAACATTGTCGCACAGGGCTCAACCAGGGCTAAAGCCGGCACTGCCCTTGAGGCCAGGTCGTCTCACCCATTGGTCCCTCCTTTGGCCTTGTTTCAGCAGTAGTAGCTGTAACTCGCCAGGGGTCGGCAATGCAGAATTTGCGAGCACACCAAACTAAGTTCACAAACTTCATGGTCTCTCTGATTCATGCACAAGCACTTTTAATAAATGCTGCCTGCTTTGGGGGCACTGGAATTATGCAGCAATGGAGGACAAAATAATGCTGCAGTGTAGATTAAATTATACAGCAAAAAAAAGGCTGCATCGTAATGCGGTATAATTTCTGATACTTTATTATTTTTACACATGCTAACAGTTTCGGGAAAGATTTTGCCTCATTAGTACCAGTGTAACATACAAATCCAGCAGAGAGAAAGGTGATCAGTCAACCTTTACAAAGGGCCATCCGATTTACAGAAACACAAGTCACATTTTTTGTTAACTTTTGATCCGTTTGAGCTACAAACAATTTATTAGTTAAAACGTCAAATTATGCAGCAGATGATGCAGTATGCGGCAAATAGTGCAGAACCAGAATTATATAGCAACCATATGCAAACTAGGATATTTTGCCATTCATGCTTGAAATGCTCTTGTGGAAAAAGGGAGGAGAAGTGCTTGTGACAGAAGCTGCATGGCTTGGAGTCCTTCCACTTTTAAGCGTATTTCACCTGAAAGCACATGCCATGTTTGTAGGCTTGCTGCCTTTCTTCTCTTAAGAGAGTGCTGCTGCAGGGTGATTGTGTGCCTTTGTTAACAGTTTCATGTGAATCGCAGTGCCCGTCATGAGCTGCAATTAACATGAAAACTTTAAAAAAGGCACACAATCACCACGCAGCACATCTCTATTAAGAGAAGAAATGCAGCAAGTCTACAAACACAGCGTGTGCTTTCAGGTGATTCTGAAAGAACACTGTGTTAGGTGCTGCATTTCTTTTGTTTTCTTTCTGGGAGGTTTATTGTATTATGTTGCTGTAGAGAAATGCACTGTTATGAAGGAAGCTCCTAGTGTTCCAAATCTTTATTCTCAGGAAAGTCTTTTTTGTTCAGCCGCACAGCTTTCTTTGGACGTCACGGGCAGTGCAGCTCACTGATGATCAAAGGCTGCAGCAGGGATTGAAGACGGACCACCCCTCGTCCCAGTAGGTCCTCAGCTTGTGTCCTAAAAGGGCCCGCTGCAATGTCAGACTGGCCCAATTCCGAGCATATCCGCCCCTCCCAGCCCGGGATTGTGTGCCTTTGTTTAAAGTATTCATGTTAATTGCAGATTGTGACGGGCGCTGCAATTAACATGAATGCTTAAGCAAAAGCACATAATGAGCCCTGCTCTCGGGGATGTGTGTGCGCACAACAGACACAGCACTGTGCGCACAGGGGCACTGAGGTGCGCGCCCCTTAAAGGGAACACTGGTCAAGACTGATTGGCATATGGCTGGGTCCAAACTGGGATAACATAGTGCGCAAAAGAATGATGGATTCAACCCAGATCTCTTGACTGGGGTGAGTGGTTGAAAAGTTAAAGCATCAGTCCATCATCTTGCTGTATATGCCATGTGTGTCCTAGGTGGTTAAGGGTATGCCCAGATGTGGGTCCCTTGCTCACTGTGCCACTCAATTCAAGCTAGCCTGCCTGATGACGGGTGATACCCCAAAAGTGGTCCCAGGATGCATGTTTCCGGTCCAGGGAGGACCTGTCCTGGCAGTTTGGACTGGACTGTTCCCATAAGGAGCAGAGTGAAGACTGATTTGCGTATGACTGGGTCCGAACTGGGGTAGCATAGTGAGCAAAAGAACGATAGATTTAACACAGATCTCTTGATTGGGGGTGAGTGGTTCAAATGTTTCAGCACTCTGTCCATCATCTTGTGTTTACTATGTTCACCCTAAGTGGCCAAGGGTATGCTGTGCCACTGGGTTCAAGCTGGCCTGGCTGATGGGTTATGCCCCGAAACCAGTCCCAGGATGCTTGTTTCCGGTCCAGGGAGGACCTGGACTGGCAGTTCGGGCGGGACTGTTCCCATGAGGAACATGGTCAAGACTGATTTGCATATGGCTGAGTCCAAACTGGGGTGGCATAGTGAGCAAAAAAATGATGATTTAACCCAGCTCTCTCGAACGGGGGTGAGTAGTTGAAATGTTTTAGCAATTTTTCCATCATCTTGTGTTTACTAGGTTCGCCCTAAGTGGCCAAGGGTAATCCCAGGCGTGGGTCCCTTGCTCGCTGTGCCACTAGATTCAAGCTAGCCTGGCTGATGAATAGGGATACCCCAAAACTGGTCTTAGGATGCTTGTTTCCAGTCCAGGAACGATATGTCCTGGCAGTTCGGGCTGGACTCTTCCCATGAGGAGCAGGGTAAAGACTGATATGCACAAGGCTGGGTCCAAGCTGGGGTGGCATAGTGAGCAAAGGAACAATGGATTCATCATAGATCTCTTGACTGGGAGTGAGTGTTTGAAACTTTTCAGCACTCTATCCATCATCTTTTTGTGTTTGCTATGTTGCTCTAAGTGGCCATGGGTTTGCCCAGACGTGGGTCCCTTGCTCGCTGTGCCACTAGATTCAAGCTACCCTGGCTGATGGCAGGTGATATCCCAAAAACTGGTCCTAGGATGCTGGTTTCCGGTCCAGGGAGGACCTGGCCTGGAAGTTCGTACTGGACTGTTCCCATAAGGAGCATGGCCTAGACTGATTTGCATATGGCTGGGTCGAAACTGGGGTGGCATAGTGTGCTATTACTGTTCATTTCAAATATTAGCACCAGTGCCATAGTCCTTGGGCCAACAGTGCTCTGGCTTTTGTGAAGGACGATGGATTCAATCCAGCTCTCGTGAATGGGGGTGAGTGTTTTAAACGTTTCAGCACATCATCTCGTGTTTACTATGTTTGCTCTAAGTGGCCATGGGTATGCCCAGATGTGGGTCCCTTGCTCACTGTGATACTGGATTCAAGCTAGCCTGGCTGATGAATAGGGATTCCCCAAAACTGGTCCTAGGATGCTTGTTTCCAGTCCAGGAACGATATGTCCTGGCAGTTCGGGCTGGACTCTTCCCATGAGGAGCAGGGTAAAGACTGATATGCACAAGGCTGGGTCCAAGCTGGGGTGGCATAGTGAGCAAAGGAACAATGGATTCATCATAGATCTCTTGACTGGGAGTGAGTGTTTGAAACTTTTCAGCACTCCATCCATCATCTTTTTGTGTTTGCTATGTTGCTCTAAGTGGCCATGGGTTTGCCCAGACGTGGGTCCCTTGCTCGCTGTGCCACTAGATTCAAGCTACCCTGGCTGATGGCAGGTGATATCCCAAAAACTGGTCCTAGGATGCTGGTTTCCGGTCCAGGGAGGACCTGGCCTGGAAGTTCGTACTGGACTGTTCCCATAAGGAGCATGGCCTAGACTGATTTGCATATGGCTGGGTCGAAACTGGGGTGGCATAGTGTGCTATTACTGTTCATTTCAAATATTAGCACCAGTGCCATAGTCCTTGGGCCAACAGTGCTCTGGCTTTTGTGAAGGACGATGGATTCAACCCAGCTCTCGTGAATGGGGGTGAGTGGTTTAAACGTTTCAGCACATCATCTTGTGTTTACTATGTTTGCTCTAAGTGGCCATGGGTATGCCCAGATGTGGGTCCCTTGCTCACTGTGCTACTGGATTCAAGCTAGCCTGGCTGATGAAGTGTGAGACCCCAAAACCAATCCCAGGAGTCTTGTTCCCGGTCCAGGGAGGACCTGAGCTGGCAGTTGAGGCAGGACTGTTCCCATGAGGAGCAGGGTCAAGACTGATTTGCTTATGGCTGGGAACAAACTGGGGTGGCACAGTGAGCAAACGAACGATGGATTCAACCCAGATCTCTTGACTCTGAGTGAGTGGTTGAAAAGTTTCAGCACTCCGTTCATCATCTCGCTGTGTTTGAGGAGTATAACAGGTCTTCGGAGTCTTTGAGGTAGAGCAGGGTCATTACCTACATTTTGAGTCTGGTGTCTGCTGTCAGGCAGTGTGTCTGGCAGTATTGTAAATTCAGAGGGTATTTGCTGACATCAAATTCCAGACAATGCCAGCATTTTCCATTTCAGCAACCTTCTTCAAGCTGTGTATTAAAAACATGTGAACACCTCATATGTGTCAAAACAATATTTTTTCTGAGAGTTCAAAATTGTTTGAATGATCATCATCTTCTTTTAGTCCATATATGCCTGTAAGCGTTGCGTTTGAGCTGTGAAATTCCCTATATTATGATTTGTTTAAATGGAAGAAAGAAACTGAGTGATTGGTCAGTGAGAAATGCATTGATTATATATTATGGGCAGGGGATTGGGAGGTTTGAATTTTAAGATACTTTGATAGGCAAGGGCGTGTTATAAGATCTGTATATGAAGCAGTGACTGACTACTTGAAAACGTTTTCCCATGTCGTAGCCGTGGCATGCTTTTCTGAACTACTCTGCAGATGAGGGATGGAGGAAGCAATGGAATGAGCCACAAGACTGGAGCAGATGGGTTGTATGTGAGATTGTGATGAAGTGGCTGATACTATGAATGAAGGGAGAGAGTACTCAATGAATGTGGTCTTCGAGTTAAGGGAGTGTGGTGCATGAGTAAGAAGTATAGAGAATGCATATATGGGGAGTTGTTGCTAACAAGGAGTAGCAGGTATTATTTAAATGTACAGGGTATGAGCGCATACACTGATTAAAGTTGGATAGTTATGGAGCCCCTCTCTTTGGCTTGTTTCTCCAGAACTCATTTTGGATAGACTGCTCTTTCAATGCCCTACTCATACTAGTCCATAATGATTCTAGATAGAGATACAAGATTTTGTAAAGTGAGTAGACCGAGGAATGTTCACGTTTTTGCATTACAGTCCAAATAGGTAGTTCTTAATTTCATAAGTTTGTTATCCTTGTTCATAAAGATTGCACATATCATAAAGTGGTCTAAGCATGATGAAATATGATGTTGATGTCTTGTAATCTCTGTGGGGAATGGATCATGACCTACTCTTACATAAGTGAAATGTGGGAACATTTACGTTAAGATTGTCTTTTGTGATTGTATATTGTTGGAGGATGTGGGAAGTCTTAAGATTCTTGTTTTAATAGTAGTTGTGTGTTTTTAAATGTTTGTTGAATTGTACAAAGACTATGTTTTAGTCATCCTGTAATTTAAAAACAAATATTTATTTTTAAATTACAGCCCTGATGAAGTCCTTTTCAGGACGAAACGCGCTGGCTGGGCCAGAGTGTAATGTATTGATGAAACAAAACTAAAACGTTCTTTGGAAACCATATTATGGCTCCCTCCTCATATATGGACTAAAAGAAGAAATAATCATGTGATGATCATCTGAACTATTCTAAACTTTCAGTAAAAAGATAGTTTTGAAAAATATGAGGCGTTCTCTCTTTAGTAGAGTTTTTGGTGTATGGCTGGTGGCTCCTGAGCAGTGGAACCATAAAATGTTGAGTCCTATTATTGTACTTTTCAAGTATTAGCACCAGTGCGGTCGTCTTAGGGCCAACACTGCTCTGGCTTTTGTGAATATGACAATATGGGCCATTGGCAGCAGGTAAGTACTAAATTATTAGCATCGCCACTAAAACGTCTGTCAAAGGGGCATCTGAAAGGTGCATCTAGCCCTCTTGTCTTGTTTACTTCAGAGATGGAGGGAGACTACCTTAAATCACATATGTGATACTCTTATCTGTTCTCCCCAGGGGCCACCTGGTTCAATCCAAACAACCCTCCCTGCCCCCACATGACATTTTCTAGAAGAAGCACAGGTGATATAATCTTCATATATTTGTCATTTAGGTAACCTGCTTTTGTATTAATCATGTTCATTTATTCATGCAAATGCACAATTGGCAAATGTTTCTAAAATATTTTTTGTAGTGCAATTTGATAATGCTTCAATAAATTGTCTATTCTTTGTTCACTATTTAACAATAATAACTAGAAAATCAAGATATCAGACTATATTCTGATATTTAGATTTTCGAGTTATTTTAAATGGTGAATACTTCATAGATTCTGATATCCTGATTTCTCCGTTATTTTTTATAAACAGTAAACAATATTTCACAGAACATAAGTAGGCGAAAGGCTAGAGGGTCTTCTACATTGATTGTTTATTTAAAAATATCCAACAATATTCAACAATGTATATAAGATGCATTTAAGCTGCGTTAGCTAGAGAGGCTCATCAATCCATGGATGGCAAGCTGAGGATCGCGCAGACGATAACTTTAGCTGGGAGCGCTTTTCCTTGCTGAAAGTTACAGAACATGTATATTGAGACTTCCTACAGGCTTATCTGCCTGCCTCAGGACAATACAGCCACTGTGGGCAGAGACAGGAACAGCCGTCCCCCTACTGAACATTGCTTCTGTTGTTCCAAAAAGGTATGTGGGAGCAGGGCCATTTAAAAACTCTCAATAGGCCCCTTTTGGTGCTAAGATCAGCCTCGTTGGCCAAGGGAAGGGAAGGTTTGGGAAACCAATACAGAGAAATCTCAAATGACTGTTCTAATGTTGCAATTGTGTAATGTTGTCCATTGTTTGTTGATAAATATCAATACCACTATATTGATTATTTAATACTATTCCTTTTGCACTAGAATAGGTTTTTAATTTTAATAAAACATAAAAGTGCAATGCTAGTGTGAATTGTTACTGATAGAGGGTTTGGGGTTCACTAGCAACACATACTCCTGCAAGTTTTCACAGGACTGATCATTACCTAGGATGGCCCATACTAGTGCAAGGCTCAGTGGGTCGCAGAGTACCGGGTTCTCTGTCTCATGCTGGCACATTAACTGAGTTTTTGGTGCCAGAGGGTCTAGACACCCTTTTCTCTGGACCGTGTTCTTTAGAGAATTTAGTAATAGCTAATGGCTTTTCGGTGCTCAAAGCAGGAACATTATGATCACTATATCGACACGTGGGAGGATAGAGAGTGGTCTACCAAGCCTTTTCCATCGAGGCCGTGGATCTGAAGATCTACAGAGGCTCCGCATTGATGTGTGTCAGGACGTGCGATTGGAACAGCAAATCCAGAAGCACATATGATTGGAAGTGACCGAGTCGCCGAGTCATCAACTGGAGATCCATCAAGATATTTGATTCAGGCTTTCTCTAGTTGGAGCATCCTGAGAGTGATTGTCCTGATCACTTGTTCTAATACACATCTGCTGTGTGGGTACACGTGGAGAGGCAGTTCGAGTATGCATTCCACTTGGATGGGAATTGTCCGTTACATTACGCTTTTCATCTGCAAATGATTTGAAAAAGAAGAGTCCTGCAGGGGAAGCAAAGGCATTCAGGCTCTCAGCCGTGTGAGAAGGCCTGGATGTCTGACCTGGTCAAGCTCAATCCCCAACAAGGAGAGAAGGTGCTTCACCTGAATTTGGCCATGCTCTGCCTCCAGGTTTGAAAGATCAGAGGTAGTCCACAGCAAATCTTTCTGCCCCCTATCGATGGGCGTAGACATGGCTTTGACTGCAGGTTACTCTTCCGGTACTCTTCCACCGAGCCTATGGACTAGGACAGATGGAAAAAGTTCTTAATTGGGTCCTTAAGAACACTGTGAATTCCTTGACTTGAGAGGTTTTTGCGATTCTTCAGTTTCCTTTGCAGGAAAGAGCTTCTTGTGTGAGCCAATTAACATTATGTGACAGCCACCTTTCTCTTGCCACCATTCCCCTCTTCATCTCTTGTGAACAAGGTTTCAATATGAGCTACCTGTTGCTACTTGTTTTTGTTGGGGTTTGATGAAAACGTTCACTTCTAATTTCTAATTTAAAATATTTCTAGAGCGCAGCGTACACCTTGCGGTTTCTTGGCGCTAGGGGGTTCGGCAACTGAGGGAAAAAGACCAGAAAGAGAGATAAGAGGAGATATAAGAGGGTTTAAGTGGGGAAAGCCTGGCTGAAGAGGAACGTTTTCAGATCTCTACGAAAGGGGAGATACTGCGTGGCAGAGCGGAGGTGGTCAGGGAGTGAGTTCCAAAAAGTTGGGGCCAGGGTAGAGAAGTTGGCCCCGCCCCACTTTTTACGTGTGAAGCGGGGGATCTGAAGGAGGGACTTGGAGGAAGATCGAAGTTCTCTTGCAGGTAAGTAAGGATTGATTAATGAAGAAATGAAAGCGGGGCAGTGCCCTGTCGGGCCTGGAAGACCATACAGCCAATCTTAAAGAGGGAACGATCTTTTACAGGGAGCCAGTGAAGCTCCCTGAGAAGGGGGGTGGAATGGTGATAACGAGGGAGGCCGTATACCAGCCGGGCTGCCTGGTTCTGAATAGTCTGGAGTCTACGCAAGCTGTACGCGGGGATGCCATGATAAAGAGCGTTTGCGTAGTCCAGTCGCGAGATCACCAGTGCGGACATAATGATCTTAAGTGCCTGGGGGGAAAAGAAACGGGAGACAGTGCGGATAGTGCGGAGAGTGAGAAAGCAGGAGGATACCACGGAACTAATTTGTGAATGGAGGGTGAGCTGGTTATTTATTTTGACACCGAGTGTTTTGACCGTGGTGGAGGGGGTCGGTGCGGGACCAAGAGAGGGGGGCCAGAAGAGAGAGTTCCAGGGGCTGGATGAAACACCAGTGAGAACCAGCTCGGTTTTATCCGGGTTCAACTTAAGGTGGTTGTGGTTCATCCAGTCCCTGATGAATGTCATAGTTGACTGGAGATTAGAAACAGAGAGAGGGGAAGGAGACAGGTCAAAGATGAGCTGGAGGTCATCCGCGTAGTTATAGACGGTGACCTCCAGCTGCTGGAGTGCGAAGATGAGAGGAAAGATATAAAGATTGAAGAGTAAGGGGGAGAGAGAAGATCCCTGGGGAACACCACAGGTGACGGGGAGAGGAGTGGCCGTGAAGTCGCCTAGCCGTACCGCCTGAGTGCGGTCCCTCAGAAAGGAGGAGAGCCAGACCAGAGCTGATCCCCCGATGCCGGCCGCCTTGACACGGGTGAGTAAGATGGTATGGTCCACCGTGTCAAAGGCGGCGGAGAGATCAAGGAGGACCAGTGCCTGGTGTTTGTTCTCGTCCATGCCCTTTCTGAGGTTGTCTAAGACTGAGACCACGACTGATTCGGTCGAATGCCTGGGACGGAACCCGGCTTGGCGGGATGCCAGTCCCCCATTTGCCTCAACGTGTGCGCTAAGTGCCGCGGTGGCGTGGCGTTCCATCACCTTGCCCAGAAAGGGTAACAGGGAGATGGGGCGGTAATTGGCCGAGATGGAAGGATCAGCGCCAGGTTTTTTCAGGATGGGCACTATGGCAGCTGCCTTTAGCGCAAGGGGCACTACGCCCTGTGCCAGGGAGCTGTTGAGGAAGGCAATGGGGGGGTCAGGGCAGCTGGAGTAAATTTGCTGCAGGACTCGTGCCGGGCAGACGTCCGCGGGAGACCCCGACTTCACTTTTGGGAGTAACTCTAGGAAAGAATCCTGAGTGAGGGGGGGAATGGAGGTAAGAGGGCATTGAACAGGAGGGGGGGAGGGATCGACAAAAGCGAAAGAGGGCGGTGGGATGTTGGATTTGATGGTAATTATTTTGTCTAAGAAGTAGGTGTTAAGTTGGTCGCAGAGGGGCTGGGAGGGAGGGATATGGGGCGAGGTTCGGTCTGAGAATGCCAGGTCATTCACTATGCCAAAGATTTCCCTGGGTTTGTTTTCTGCAGAAGTTATTTTAGACGAAAAGTAGGTGGTTTTTGCAGCCAGGATTGCTGTTTTGTAATTGGCCAGTGCTGATAAACAGTGAGTTTTTGATAAGGGACTGTAATTTTTCCTCCATTGCCTCTCCGCCCGTCGGGCGCTCAGTTTAAGATCTTTTAGGTGGTCGTTAAACCATCTGTTGGAGTCCTTAGGTCGGCGGATGGAAATACGGCGTAGGGGCGCCACTGAGTCGCAGCCTCCAGCCAGCCAGGTGTTGATGGCCTTGGCTTGAGAGGCAGATGGTAAGCCAGCAAGAGTAGGGGCGGAGTTGCGGAGCAGGGAGGTCAAGGAGGGATAATCCAGTCTATTCCAGTTCCGCGCCCAGGTGTTTTTGGCGTGCGGAGTTTTAGGCATCAGGTTACGGAGAATGGAAAAGGAGATGAGGGAATGATCAGACCATGGGCACGGCGAGACAGCAACCGAGGCCACAGGGAGGTTGAGGGACCAAACCTGGTCCAGTGTGTGCCCATGGGAATGAGTGGGGACGGATATGTGTGACACGAAATTGAGGGACAAAAGGCAGTCTGTGAATTCTTTTGAGGCTGAGCACTCCTGTGAGTCTGAGGGCCAGTAATTGAAGTCCCCTAGCACCAAGACCGAGGCGTAGTTCTTCTTCTTTGCTACCCTTGTATGGAATTTAGTGTTTATCTTTTTATTGGGTGCTCCATTTGAGTCCCTCCAGTCCTGCTTGTTCCGTCTGCGGACACTTAGACTAGGAGGGTATGATGGAACCCTCTGGAGCTTGGCGTGTCCTCCCTCTTCTCCCTCTACTGCCTCGTCGTAAGAAAGGGCATTGGCGACCATTATAGGGTCATCGTTGATATGTTCAAGGACTCTATGAGGGCCAGATAGCCATGGAGACTATGATGGTCTCCATTTTATTTGGCTTCTTTTAGCATCATGGCCTGCCTGCAGTCTAGAAAGTGTGAAGCCCTAACAGTGCACACTAAATGCTGAGTTCAACATGGCTGCCCACTGCCTAAACTGACATGTTTTTGTCACTTTCATCATTAACAACATGACACCTTACTTAAAGTTAAACAACTGGATAGACCTGACATTTTGTCACCAACATAACTTAGTCTGGTAAGAAATGCAGGGCCAGAATTACAAAAAGGCAGCACTAGTGGTGGGACCTCTGTACTGCAGTGACCCATGGCATAGGTCCCGCCACGAATGCGGAGACCCTTTGTGAATCGGTCCCACATTGTCTCCGATTTCTGTTTTATTTTGAAAACTTGAGATAGAGTAAGTGGCCAGACATTAATTTATCCAGAGGATTTGACCATTGATTAGGAGGTCTCTACTCTAGAATTATGTCATAATTAAATGTAACCAATCTTGCATGCAGCGCCATTCCAAGGAAGGACGTTTTCAAAATACTCCCTATGCCTCGTATTCCGTGCTCTGTAGACCCAGAGACTGGATGACGACGTTAGTTGTGCAGGGTGCATATTTCTATAACCCGTCCCACACTCCACCAGGCTTTACCTGCAGTTCAAGGTGGGTTAGGAGCAATTCAATTTACAGGGCTTCCTTTCAGGGTTTCCTCTGCCCCTGGGGTGTTCACAATGGCCATAGTTGCTGCCCATCTTCAGCTCTGGACAATGAACACACTCTTGACATAATTGGGTTTTAACCCCCACAAACACTTTCATTCATTGGGGCACTTCTGGACACTGTGGCTTTCAGTACCTTTCCTCGGCCGCAACAAGTCCGGGATATTCAGGATATGGTCCTGGTTTTTTGGGTCAGTATTGGCTATTAGTGATTATGGCTCTGAATCTTTGTCTCCTGGCCTTGGTTCTCATCCTGAATGCCAGATGGCATGTGCGTGCCCTGCAGTGGAACTTTAGATCCTAAAGGGCATAGCATCAGGAGTTTCAGATCTTGATGGATACCGTGCAGGACTAGCTGTAGTGGCTGAGAGATCCCAAACTTACCCATAGCAGGCCAATCTCCCTCCCATACCAGAGTTCACTGTGGTGACAAATGCCTATCTACTAGGTTGGGTAGTCCATCTTGGAGAGGTGGATATCAGAGGCCTCTGGTACCCTGCAGAGGGCCTGCTCAATATCAGTCTTCTGGAACAGTGGGTGATCCATCCGGCTTAAAAAGCCTCCCTTCCATCCATCAAAAGAAGTCTGGTGCAGGTTCTTACTTACAACACAACCCCATGTGGTATTGCAACAAGCTGGGCAGAATGGGGTCCTAGATCCTGTGTCAGGAGGTGCTTTGCCTTTAGAGATGGCTGGACAAGCAGATCATCTTGGTCACCAACCACCAAGTGTGGTTTCTGAATGCCAGAGTGAACAAACTGAGCAGGCAGTGTCTGGTAGACCACGAGTGGTGTCTTCCTCCTGAGTTGGCTCAGAGTGCCTGTGATCAGTGGGCCACACCCTGACTAAATCGATTTGCCACTGTTGAGAACTCAATTCTGCTAAAGGGAGTTTCCAACAAGGTATTCGCTAGGTCACGCATTCCTGCTGGAATGGAAGGAAGTACCCCAGTACATATCTCCACAGCTACCTCTCCTGCTTTGGTTTCCGAGGATGATCAAGACAGACCAGGCCCAAGTTATTCTTATCACCCTGGGCTGGGCCAGAGGAGTGTGGTACCCAGTACTTCTGAGTCTGAGCATTTGTCTTCCAACCAGACTTTCACTTTGGAAGGACCACCTGTCTCAGTAACAGGTCAGGTTCCTGCATCCGAATGTCCACAGCCTACACCACATTGTGTGGAGATTGAGTGATGGAAGTTAAGTGCCTATGTCTTGCCGACCAAGGCCGTTGATGTCATACTTGCAGCCTGACACCCAGTCTACGCTAGGACAAATTTGTTGCCTGTTGTGGTGCGCGAAACTCCGACTGTTTACAAGCCAAACTTTCAAATGTAGATGATGTAGCCTAAGGGCTAGAGCGGCCGAACCAGGTTTGAGTCTCATCAGGGATGCTCAACATCCTCTGATTCTGGACAAATCACTTAGGGCCCGATTACGAGTTTGGCGGTGTGGCGCCAGGTCCGGCCTGCCGGCGCACTGCCTAACCCGTGGTTAGGCAGCCCCCAGATTAGGAGTTTCCTCCTGTCTGGCAGGTTTTTTTGGCCTTTCCACAGTGGTGCCTCTAAGACGGGCACCGCAATGGGAATGCCAAAAACAGTTCCAGCACGGCATGGACTGAAATGTCCATGCCGTGCAGGAACTGGTGTGAATGCACACATGGGGGAATATGTTGTGCCTCCTGTGTACATCCACAGGGTGCAGAGGCATAGGTGGCCCTGTTGGGCCCCCTTTGTTTCCTCTCTGCCAGAGTTTTCATGGAGGAGAGGAAACCCGGGACCATGGCCGTCACAACTAGCATATTGATGCTGTACACCACCGCAGCACTGCCAGGGAACGGCGGTTCCCTGGCGGCTGCGGCGGGGCTGTGGCCACCCCACAGCCCAACCGTTAATAGGGCGTTGGGGTGACCGCCGCGCCCCCGTGAGTCTGGCCATCCTCGGTCCACCAGACTCGTAATCAGCCCCTTAATCTCATGTGCCTAACAAAATGAATGTGTCTGTAATGCAACTGATGCTCAAGTAAAGCGCTCTGGTGTCTTCGGGTTGAGTTCGTACTATATAAAACTCAAATAAAAAATGTCATTTTGTTTGGTCTTTCATTAGTCCAGCAAAGCCTTGCTGTGGGCGCAGAAAGATTATTTATCTACCCTTTGGCCTTTCTATACAGGCCTGACCAATCGTCTTCGTTTAAGTGAATCGTTGCAACACGTTTTATAAAAGGCTGGACTCAATTGTTTTACCCAAACCATTTTCTATCTCCAGAGGCCATGACTACCTTCGATGTGGGTCAATCAATCACTCTGCTAACGTTTTGTGCCCCGTCTTGCCCCTCGAAAGAGGAACAAAACTCCATTGCCTAGATCCTACGATGGTACAGTGCTTTACATCGGCTGCACAAAGGACCATCACTTCGATGATTAGCTCTTTGTGGTTTATATCCGGTGCAAAGACATGCAAGGTGGCACAAAAGGGAACCCTTTCAAGGTGAACAGGCCTTTGAATCAAAATCTGCTACTCACTGGCCAACAAGCAGCCCCCTAAAGGGCTGCAGGTCAAGTACTCCCAGGCCCAGGCCTCCAGTGGGATGTAGGCCCCGGGGTTATCTATTCTGGACATCTTCAAGGGTGCATGGGCACTGGTGCCTACATTCATGAAACACTTGCCTGGGCAGTCAGGTCCGGCAGGAAGGCTATGTTGTCCCTGCCACCTTTATGGTAGGTAGTGCTACAGTATCTTTCGAAAGTTGAAGAATCTGCGAATAAAAGTATCCATCAGAAGAACAAGTTGTGTACCTTCATAAATGCACATTCAGGTGGGTACTCTATCTAACACAGGTTCCTCTCTGCCCTCCACCTCCCCATTCTCTACAGTGGCCTTTTTTACAGCCGAAAAAATCCCAAGATAGAAGTTCAGCCCACCATCTCTAGCACATTGTTCTACGTTCCATGTGGAAGGCACGGGAGGGTGAAAGATACAAGAAATCGACGTCAGTGCGCAGGAGGGGCGCTTACATGCGGCTCCGCTCTGTCTCTTCCATGGTGGTACGGAGTCATCCTTGTGCCACACGGCGCCACCTACTGGCGAGCAGAAGCATTGCTGAAGAACTCTTGTTATTGAGTATGGCACCTGGGGTTATCCCAGAGGTGGGGAATTGGCATCTAGTATCCAGCAGATAGAGTGTCAGCCAAGGTAAGGAACTGGTTTGAAATGCACTCAGGAATACAAATAAAGAGAGGCTGGTTGTGTGAGGGTGTTGGTTCAGTGGGCTTGAACGCCAGGAGAGTCTGTGCATGTGTCTAATATGATTTGTAAGTTCATATAGGTATCCTTGCTAACATGTTTTCAGATTAATACTCTGTCTTCCGTAAGAGTCCTTCTTGCCGTCATGCTTCCCTTCTTTTCTAGATTTATCATTCTGTTTAGTAACATTTTGTCTTACATATTGCTCTCTTGTGGCTCCCCCTTTTCTCTCCCGGTCTCTGTGAAGTGGGAAAAAAAGTAGGATGTTTGTCATGGATGAACAAGTCTTATTTATTTATTTAATGTTGTTTTATACAGCGCGGACTTCACCCAGCAGGGTTTCAGAGCAGTGTGCATACGGTGGGAAAGTCAGCCTGGAGTTGAATGGAGAACAAAGACAGCAAATATTATTTACAGGACTGCCTCTGAGAGAAAGACAGGGGAGTTGAGTCCAGTGATAGATGTAGGGCGGGTAATGGTGCCTTCGATTGGTTGAAGTGCAGTGTTTGAGAGTTACAGAGGATAACAGTACAAACGCGTACATATTAAGTCGCTGTGCTTTAACTGGTTAGCATGACAGAGCAGATGACATTTAGCACCTCCCAAGTTGTAATACTCTACCCGGGGTGTGTTGTATCCTGACTCTAATGTTATTCTAGCCCTGCCAATGGAATCTTGGTGCAATGACATATCATGGAACGCTGGGAGTGAAATGCTCACAGGTGGCTGGGCTGAGCAGCATGCTGGCTGCTCCTGGTGGGGTCCTTCTTGTGATCTTGTAACTATCCTGAATACACCTCTCTGAACCACCTCTACTTGTGTGGACTTGATCACTGCAGACTGGTAAAAGGCTATTGTCTTTTTTCAGCTCGACATCGAGTGCACTTGCTAATCCTATGCTTAAAGACTTTGATGAAAAAATTGCAAAATGTTTTGTCCCTTTCTAGCTCGGTGTGGATGACACTGTGCTAATCCTATGCTTAAAACCTCTGCTAGAAAAACTGACATTCGAGATGAGCCGATCCAGAGTGCCGCTGGTGTTGAAGGGTTCTCTAATAGGAGCTGCTCTGCACCTAAACTTTGGGACCTACCCAGAGTTCCCTCCTTCCTTTTTTGCACAGTTTCAAAATATACATAAGTATATCTATATAGATACTGAAAGTGTATATACGTGGAGTAGAACCTAGGGTGTTTCCAGGATTAGCAAATTGTGAGTACATTAAAACAAGTTTGTAATTTGGGAAAACATCAGGGCAGCAGGCAGTTCCCTTTATTTAGTGGCTTGCTTAAGTTCTTTAAGCCCGTATTATTGCCATAAACCTAATAGAACTGAAGAAACTTCACAGGGGGCATAGAGTTCTCACTCAAGGAAGTGTCAGGTAATTTAGTGCCATGTGGCGTAGGTCTCAACACGTTCCAACAGAAATATTTATCAAAGCTAGTGAAGAATTAAATACTATTTTATGATACGCTTCTGGGTTCTCCCCAAATGAATTAATGATGAAAGAATTGTCAAATGGTGCTTTTGTAGCCCATAAGGCCAGTAACATTGGTGGAAGGATTTAAAAACAATTCACAGGGGCTTTGGTTCCCCCTGCTACCCCAACAATGGATTGGTAAACTGTGCATTTTGAAGGAGATTAGACAGGGACAAAACTATGTAAAACACCCTGGAGCTGGTCATGGAAGCCAGGTTTCTATAAGGAATTGTTGCCCCTGGAACATTATAGATAAGCAGATATTTCACTTATACTCCAGAAAGGATACACTATACAATACCCTACAACAACTTAATGGCACCTTAATTAGAAATGTTTCTTAAGTTACACACTGCCAAATGATGCACACTTTGCAATGATAAAGAATTCTGCAGCTTTTATACATAATTTCCAATTACGTCTTTGCCTCAGTTAGAACTCTTTTAATGTTTTCATAATATTTTTATATGACGCTTCACATAAGACTACTGCTTCCAAGCATTATATCAACAGAGGATACAGACAGACAATACATAACGAAGCAGCAAGACTCATCCTTGGCCTCCCCAGACGGACTCACATCACCGTGCACCCCAAGAATCTACACTGGCTCCCGACTCAAAAGAGATGCCAGTTCAAGATGCTGACCCCCGCATACAAAGCGCTGCATGACAAAGGACCAGCATCCCTCAACAAACGAATGACCTTCCACCAACCAACCAGACACCTGCGATCCTCCTCCCTTTTCCTAGCAGACACCCCGCGGATCCGCTGATCCAACAGCGGAGGACCCTCCTTCTCTCACCTAGCAACCAAAGCGTGGAACGATGTTCCCCTGCACCTCAGGAACGCCGCGTCGCTCCAGGAATTCAGAAAAGGACTCAAGCCATGGTTGCTCGAATGAACACAGCACAGCGAAGCAGGTAGCAACTCCAGAGAAAGACCTACTTAATGGATGTTAATTTGACAGATCACTTTTTCCAACCGCTTGTGTTGGCTACAAACAAAAAGATGGTGGCCTGTGAGGAACTGCAAACAGCCTTCCCTGTGTTTGCATTCCCAAATGGGAAACCTTTGTTTTGTAAAGCAGCCTGTGTTCTTTAAAAGAACCAGTGCTCCTTTAAAAACAAAAAAAAAGGTATCCGGTTTGGGAAAACATCGAGGGCAGCAGGCAGTTGTTGCTTCACTTTAGCTCTCTTTATGCCTGGTTCTTTAAGCATCTTTAACTTTCCAAATCTCCATGATGATCTATCCGCCGCATTAACATATTACTGTTCTGGTTTCAGCAGTGACCATGCATGTATGATGGACCTAGTACATCTCGGCTCAGTTATTCATCAGATGTCCTGCCCTGGTGCAGGAAAAGAAGCTTTTCCCTTGGTGGTTAGTGGCCACACATGTATGTCATGTGCCATGACTCAAAGGAGAAAATGGGCCTACCTATGCACTGATCACAATTGATCACATTTGTGGTGCGGTGGGTTCCTCACCAGCCCGGGTCCTGGGCCACTGCACCTGCTGCACCATTGATAACTACGCCCCCTATCGAAGGGGTCTCTAGACTTCTCTGGCTCATGGAAGTGGCAGTGCAGATGGGCTCCTGAGTGCGGGGAGCTTGTTCCTAAATTTACTGACTGGAGTGAGCACCGCAGGGCTAGTCTGGTCATTGACACTGCTGACCCCGATAGCACAGGCAGTGGTTTGTGGATGACGCTGATGGAGCGATGCGCTTGCCTGGCTCAGTTGCTGACTAGTCCCTACTGTTGACTTATGGGCCACTGACTATTATACAGCTGGAGTGGGCATTTTAGACCCGTGCTTTCCCAACCAGCACAAAGTACTTGTCCAGAGTGCAGGGAGTAAGGAAGATGGCACCATGCATGTGTCTTTTCCTGGAGCCGGGCATTCGCCAATGCCATGGGCCCGCCTGGACTCCATGTGAAGTTGGAGCACCTGACCACTGGCATCTCTCATTAGCCAATCAATAGCTGTATTTCTGCCCGGGAATATGGAAGTAATGCAGTCAATTAGGCCAACCAACAAAGGCACCCCCTTCAGAACACAAAAGTGCCTATTCAGCGCCGACTGAAAAAATGAGAACCAGCGAGCAGCATTTTAGGGTGCTAAGAGCAATATGTGGCTCACGAGCAACGTGTCGGGGATCACAGACATTTATGAAGCTAGAGTAAAGGAACAGAATGATTCATGCGCCATTGGTAAAAAGTGGACTCAGAGGTTTTAAGCGAGTGGTAGCGGGCAATCGTAGATCAGAAAAGTGGAGGGGATTTAAGAGCATCACCAATTATTAGGTATAAAGGGAAATGATTTGAGAAACAGATACTGCTTAGTGTGCTTCTAAAGATCATAGGCTGCAGCTAGGAGGTGTAATCTAGAGAGGCGGGTGTAGTAACTTGGTCCAGACAGATTGTAGTGTTTCGGGAGTATTTATTGTAGTAGTTATAATTCCAGTAGTTCAGCCCCACCAGGAGCAGCCAACATGCCGCTCAGCCCTTCTCCAACTGTGGGTTCTCACTCCCAACCTACTATCTTACATCATTCAGGGAGGATTCCACTGGCATAGCATGAACATATTAGAACCAGGATACAACAGCGGGGATGCGTGATCCTGAAGTACTGGCGCTTGAGGGGGGATTCAAGCTTTGAAAGGCGGGGTCATTCTTAGTGCATGGGGGTTCCATGCTGTGTGCCAGTTCTGAACTGAGACTTCTGTCTTGACTTGGGTGCTGCTGGTGCCTGCACGCCTCGTTCCTGTAGCCGCGTTCCCAAACATGCAGGCAAAGATTGTATAGGAAGCAGGTGCCCCCAAGAAAGGTTGCACAGGAAGAAAACCTCCAAAAGGAAAAAAAGCTGTGGAAGACATTCAGAGAAACAAATCAAGAGTTGATGTGATGACGAATATTAGGATGCTGAGCTACCCAGGACTAAGTTGTAAAGAATCTGCAATCAGCAGACTTGAAGGAGAGACTTGCAGAAGATTCTTGAATATAAGGAAAACCCTGAGGAAAAAACAAGGGACCAAAAATATGGGAGGGGAAGGCTGCAACCAAAAATTCTTTTGGTTATTCCCCTGAATTCAGCAGCCTTTTATTTGAAAGAAAAAGGAAGTACCATCCCCAAAATTCAGGAGCCATCTTGAATTGGGTAACATCCACTGCACCGTCCATCTTGTATTGGGAATGACATTATAGTTTAACTTTGCCTCTTCCTAAAGAACTATTGTACATACAAAATTGCCTAAACCAGGAAGTGGCAACACAGGAGGTACAGGAGCCATCTTGCATTAGATGCCGCCTAGGAATCCACTGTGGACACCATCTTGGGTTCAATTCGGAATGAAAATATAGTTGAGTTCACTTCTTTCTGGAAGAAAGACAACATGGAAGAGTCCAGAAGGTACGTAAAGCGCTTTCTGAATAAATAAGCTTTCTCAAACAAGTTTTGCCTCTTAGATATTCGTTGCAGACGTTTAGTCTTCTAGGGGGGAAATTTGCACGGATCCGCAACTTGGACCTGTGACCTAGAACCCTGTTATGGCGTTCTTGGGGTACTACACTTCATGGCCCTTTTTCTATTACTACACATGTATACTCTATAAAAATGCACCGAGAAATGTACTGAAGGTACATTGTGCCCAAGAAACGTACTGACGGTACATTTTGTATACAGTACTAATTTATCAGTGTGACAACAAATGATAAAGATAATGAAAGCATAATTGCAAATTATCGAGTGCTTTCTGTAGGTGCATTGGTTTTGAAGCACTATGAGACCATATGGCAATTGCGTCTTAAAATGCACTCTAAATCATGGAAAAAGACATTCTTTTTTTGTTTTAAGTTGAAACACTCCTCTTTGTTCCTTTGTTTGAAGTTACACCGTCTCACATTCTTTCCTTGTTGGGAGTCAAAACACATCCATAGCGCTTTCTTTGCTGGCGCAGGCTACTCAATTCTTCAGCTGTGTGCGTTTCTATCCCTGTCCTTCTAGGAGTTTAACCGGAAAAACGTGTTACTAATATCTGTCCATAAATTAAAATTCAGCTGCTGGAAAATTACATTTAACGCAATTTCTATGTTCAGATCATAAAACATGTCTCCTGCTAGGTGTGTTACATTAACCCCTTCGCTGCTAGGCCTTTTCCCCTCCTGTGCTAAGACTTTTTTGGGCTATTTGGGGTAGTGCACGCTTAGGCCCCTGTAACTTTTTGACCACATTAGGTATCCACGCCAAATTTGCGTCCTTTTCTTCCAACATCATGGGGATTCTAAACGTACCCAGGGTTTGTGGATTCTCCTAGAGGGTTCCCAGAAATTAGTCAAAATACAACAAAATTTTGGTTTTTTTGTGAAAAATGGGAAAAACGGGCTGCAAATGAAAGCTTCTGGGTTTTTCTCTGCAAATGGTATAAAAAAAGGGTTTGTGGGGCTGAAATCACCATTTCTCCAGCTTTTAGGGAATGACAGAATTTTGTCAGAAAACCAACATTTTTCACACAGTTTTGACATTTTTCTGGGACATACCCTATTTTTGCTATTTTTTGTGCTTTCAACATCCTTCCAGTTAATGGTAGAAATGGGTAGAAAAACAATAATGGATCATGGAAAGCTATACATTTTTGAAAAGTAGACAAAATTCTGAATTCAGCACGGGGTCATTTGTGTAGATCCATCAAGGTTTCTTTATAGAAACTACCAGTTAAATATAGGAAAAATTAAAAATTAGTTGAAAAAAGCAGCCTTTTGAGTCAACGTTTTCACCTGTAACTTCTTCTAATTATGACATCTCTTTGAAAGCAATGTACCGTTACATCCGCTGGACCTTCCTGGTTGTGGGGATATATAGGACTTGTAGGTTCACCAAGAGCCCAAGGAACCCAGAGTAAAAAACTGAGCAGCATTTTGTAATGGTTTTTTTTTAGTTCTGGGTATATAGCAATTATAGTGTGAAAATGTATGCATGGACAAATTGGTATGAAAAACACCTTTGTATTTCTGAAATGGGAACAAATTACAGAGTTTATAAACAGTGTATATTTGCACTTTTTCGAACTTGGGAATACTCATACTTGCATGACAATTATTGGTCATTTTTCAAAATGACTTTTTTTTTACACAATGTCTTTCATTTGGAAGGGAGAAATGCATCAAAAATCATAAGGTAATAACAGTTGATTTACAAATCTGAACTACCCTAAGTCTCCCGATAAAAATGGTACCTCACTTGTGTGGGTAGGCATAGTGCCCACGACAGGAAGTGGCTCAAAACCTAAGGTGAACACACCACATTTTCACACTGAAAATGTACACATTTTTTGCGAAGAGTCTAGCTGTAGTTTTTGAACCCTAGCCCTGCCGGCACCTAGGGAAACCTAGCAAACCTATACAGTTCTGAAAACTAGACACCCAGGGGAATCCAGGATGGGGTGACTTGACTGCCTCCCACCATGGTCTGTTACCCAGAATCCCTTGCAAACGTAAAAAAATGACAAAAAAAACACATTTTCCCCACATTTCTGTGGTGGAAAGTTCTGGAATCTGCGTGGATCCACAAATTTCCACCCACCCCGCGTTCCCCAAAGTCGTACAAGAAAAATGGTACCTCACTTGTGCGGGTCGGCCTAGTGCCCGCGACAGGAAACGGCGCAAAACGCAACGTGGTCAGACCTCAATTTTGCAGTGAAAAATGACCCTTTTTTGGCAAAGAGACTAGCTGTAGTTTTTGAACCCTAGCCCTGCCGGCACTTAGGGAAACCTAGCAAACCTATACATTTTTGAAAACTAGACACCCAGGGGAATCCAGGATGGGGTGACTTGACTGCCTCCCACCATGGTCTGTTACCCAGAATCCCTTGCAAACGTTAAAAAATGACAAAAAAAACACATTTGCCCCACATTTCTGGGATGGAAAGTTCTGGAATCTGCGTGGATCCACAAATTTCCACCCACCCCGCGTTCCCCAAAGTCCTACGAGAAAAATGGTACCTCACTTGTGCGGGTCGTCCTAGTGCCCGCGACAGGAAACGGCGCAAAACGCAACGTGGTCACACCTCAATTTTGCAGTGAAAAATGACCCTTTTTTGGCAAAGTGACTAGCTGTAGTTTTTGAACCCTAGCCCTGCCGGCACTTAGGGAAACCTAGCAAACCTATACATTTTTGAAAACTAGACACCCAGGGGAATCCAGGATGGGGTGACTTGACTGCCTCCCACCATGGTCTGTTACCCAGAATCCCTTGCAAACGTAACAAAATGACAAAAAAAACACATTTTCCCCACATTTCTGTGGTGGAAAGTTCTGGAATCTGCGTGGATCCACAAATTTCCACCCACCCCGCGTTCTCCAAAGTCCTACGAGAAAAATGGTACCTCACTTGTGCGGGTCAGCCTAGTGCCCGCGACAGGAAACGGCACAAAACGCAACGTGGTCAGACCTCAATTTTGCAGTGAAAAATGACCCTTTTTTGGCAAAGTGACTAGCTGTAGTTTTTGAACCCTAGCCCTGCCGGCACTTACGGAAACCTAGCAAACCTATACATTTTTGAAAACTAGACACCCAGGGGAATCCAGGATGGGGTGACTTGACTGCCTCCCACCATAGTCTGTTACCCAGAATCCCTTGCAAACGTAAAAAAATGACAAAAAAAACACATTTTCCCCATATTTGTGGGATGGAAACTTCTGGAATCTGCGTGGATCCACAAATTTCCACCCACCCCGCATTCCCCAAAGTCATACGAGAAAAATGGTACCTCACTTGTGCAGGTCGGCCTAGTGCCCGCGACAGGAAACGGCGCAAAACGCAACGTGGTCACACCTCAATTTTGCAGTGAAAAATGACCCTTTTTTGGCTAAGTGACTAGCTGTAGTTTTTTAACTCTAGCCCTGCCGGCACCTAGGGAAACCTACCAAACCCAGACATTTCTGAAAACTAGACACCCGGCGGCTTCCAGGGAGGTATGGCTTGCGTGGATCCCCCAACCTTTCCTTACCCAGAATCCCCTGCAAACCTCAATTTTTGCTGAAAAAATCACTTTTTTCACACATTTTGGGGTGGGAAAGTAGTGGCATCACCGGGCTCACACAAATTTACCACCACCCAGCGTTCCCCCAGGCCTCCCGGTAAAAATGGTGCCTCACTTGTGTGGGAGGCCCAAGTACCCGCGGCAGGCAAGGGCCAAAAACGTAGTGAGGTGACATCAAAATGGCCTATCGCAAAACCACCTGGTTTTGCAAGGGGGGTCACTTTGGTTTTTGGCCCGGTGCGCGGCGGCCATCTAGGGAAACCTACCAAACCCAGACATTTCTGAAAACTAGACACCCGGCAGCTTCCAGGGAGGTATGGCTTGCGTGGATCCCCCAACGTTTCCTTACCCAGAATCCCCTGCAAACCTCAATTTTTGCTGAAAAAATCACTTTTTTCACACATTTTGGGGTGGGAAAGTAGTGGCATCACCGGGCTCACACAAATTTATCACCACCCAGCGTTCCTCCAGGTCTCCCGGTAAAAATGGTGCCTCACTTGTGTGGGAGGCCCAAGTACCCGCGGCAGGCAAGGGCCCAAAACGTAGAGAGACGAATCAACATTGCCTATCCCAAATGGTGCCTCACTACGTTTTGGGCCCTTGCCTGCCGCGGGTACTTGGGCCTCCCACACAAGTGAGGCACCATTTTTACCGGGAGACCTGGGGGAACGCTGGGTGGTGGTAAATTTGTGTGAGCCCGGTGATGCCACTACTTTCCCACCCCAAAATGTGTGAAAAAAGTGATTTTTTCAGCAAATATTGAGGTTTGCAGGGGATTCTGGGTACGGAAACGTTGGGGGATCCACGCAAGCCATACCTCCCTGGAAGCCGCCGGGTGTCTAGTTTTCAGAAATGCATGGGTTTGGTAGGTTTCCCTAGATGGCCGCCGCGCACCGGGCCAAAAACCAAAGTGACCCCCCTTGCAAAACCAGGTGGTTTTGCGATAGGCCATTTTGATGTTACCTCACTACGTTTTTGGCCCTTGCCTGCCGCGGGTACTTGGGCCTCCCACACAAGTGAGGCACCATTTTTACCGGGAGACCTGGGGGAACGCTGGGTGGTGGTAAATTTGTGTAAGCCCGGTGATGCCACTACTTTCCCACCCCAAAATGTGTGAAAAAAGTGATTTTTTCAGCAAATATTGAGGTTTGCAGGGGATTCTGGGTAAGGAAACGTTGGGGGATCCACGCAAGCCATACCTCCCTGGAAGCCGCCGGGTGTCTTGTTTTCAGTAATGCATGGGTTTGGTAGGTTTCCCTAGATGGCCGCCGCGCACCGGGCCAAAAACCAAAGTGACCCCCCTTGCAAAACCAGGTGGTTTTGCGATAGGCCATTTTGATGTCGCCTCACTACGTTTTGGGCCCTTGCCTGCCGCGGGTACTTGGGCCTCCCACACAAGTGAGGCACCATTTTTACCGGGAGACCTGGGGGAACGCTGGGTGGTGGTAAATTTGTGTGAGCCCGTCGATGCCACTACTTTCCCACCCCTAAATGTGTGAAAAAAGTGATTTTTTCAGCAAAAATTGAGGTTTGCAGGGGATTCTGGGTAAGGAAACGTTGGGGGATCCACGCAAGCCATACCTCCCTGGAAGCCGCCGGGTGTCTAGTTTTCAGAAATGCGCGGGTTTGGTAGGTTTCCCTAGATAGCCGCCGCGCACCGGGCCAAAAATCAAAGTGACGCCCCTTGCAAAACCAGGTGGTTTTGCGATAGGCCATTTTGATGTCGCCTCACTACGTTTTGGGCCCTTGCCTGCCGCGGGTACTTGGGCCTCCCACACAAGTGAGGCACCATTTTTACCGGGAGACCTGGGGGAACGCTGGGTGGTGGTAAATTTGTGTGAGCCCGGTGATGCCACTACTTTCCCACCCCAAAATGTGTGAAAAAAGTGATTTTTTCAGCAAAAATTGAGGTTTGCAGGGGATTCTGGGTAAGGAAACGTTGGGGGATCCACGCAAGCCATACCTCCCTGGAAGCCGCCGCCCGCGTGTCTAGTTTTCAGAAATGCGTGGGTTTGGTAGGTTTCCCTAGATGGCCGCCGAGCACAGGGCCAAAAACCAAAGTGACCCCCCTTGCAAAACCAGGTGGTTTTGCAATAGGCCATTTTGATGTCGCCTCACTACGTTTTGGGCCCTTGCCTGCCGCGGGTACTTGGGCCTCCCACACAAGTGAGGCACCATTTTTGCCGGGAGACCTGGGGGAATGCTGGGTGGTGGTAAATTTGTGTGAGCCCGGTGATGCCACTACTTTCCCACCCCAAAATGTGTGAAAAAAGTGATTTTTTCAGCAAAAATTGAGGTTTGCAGGGGATTCTGGGTAAGGAAACGTTGGGGGATCCACGCAAGCCATACCTCCCTGGAAGCCGCCGGGTGTCTAGTTTTCAGAAATGTGTGGGTTTGGTAGGTTTCCCTAGATGGTCGCCGCGCACCGGGCCAAAAACCAAAGTGACCCCCCTTGCAAAACCAGGTGGTTTTGCGATAGGCCATTTTGATGTCGCTTCACTACGTTTTGGGCCCTTGCCTGCCGCGGGTACTTGAGCCTCCCACACAAGTGAGGCACCATTTTTACCGGGAGACCTGGGGGAACGCTGGGTGGTGGTAAATTTGTGTGAGCCCGGTGATGCCACTACTTTCCAACCCCAAAATGTGTGAAAAAAGTGATTTTTTCAGCAAAAATTGAGGTTTGCAGGGGATTCTGGGTAAGGAAACGTTGGGGGATCCACGCAAGCCATACCTCCCTGGAAGCCGCCGGGTGTCTAGTTTTCAGAAATGTGTGGGTTTGGTAGGTTTCCCTTGATGGCTTCCGAGCACCGGGCCAAAAACCAAAGTGACCCCCCTTGCAAAACCAGATTAACTATTGTTCCTACAGCGTGAGAATTTTGGAATAATATTGCAAAGAAAATGTGGCAGACATTTTGAGGTTTGCAGGACATTGGGGATAAAAAATGTTTTTGAATTCACAAGAGAGACATCACCATGAACTCCCATGGGTTTTCGACAATATCTACAGTTGGTGGGTTATTCTTGCATGGAAAGTGTACCTTGGCAGAGAAACTAAAGACAAAGATTCCTGCACAACCATCTATTCCTCAAACACACACACATACTGGTTGGATTTGGCACGAGGGCGAGTCATGGTTCAGTGTATTAAATTTTATTAACAAGAGATTTCACAAAAATGAAATGCACTGTCAATAATTAAATTCACAAAAAACCAAACCAATGACTCACAGCTCGTGAGCTGTAAAGCCACGTCAAGGCACCAACCACTTTACAGGCCATTCACACACCTTTCATACGTGATACAAACAAGACCATTCGCACCACCAGGCACAAAAGCAACACATTACAAAATTCAACAAAAAGGGACAAGGTACACCCTGCTTCAGAAAGACAAATATTACTGCACAGCCATCTAATCCGCAAGCACACACACATACTGGTTGGATTTGGCACGAGGGTGAGTGATGGTTCAGTAGATACAATTGTATTAGCAAGTGATTTCACAGAAATGAAATGCACTGATAATAATTGAAAGGGCGAGAAACTGAACCATTGACTCACAGCTCGTGAGCTGTAAAGCCACGACAAGGCACCAACCTCTTTACAGGCCATTCATACACCTTTCATACGTGTGAGACATACAAAACCATTCACACCGCCAGCCGCGGGGCCCATCACATAACAAAACTCACACCAGCACACAGCGCCATTCAAGGGCCCATCACTTTCACACGCCCACAATCCAGACACAGCAACTACACAGGCTGATGGATTGCGTGGAGTGGCACTCAGCTAGCAGTGTGTGTAGTGACCAGCAGAAAGTCACTACTCACACACAGCCAGCCGAGCACCAGTCCACACACACCGCTAGCCAAACACCATTCCACGCACACCGCTAGCCAAGCGCCAGTCCACGCACACCACCAGCCAAGCACCAGTCCGCACACACCACCAGTCCACGCACACCGCCAGCCAAGTACCAGTCCACGCACACCGCCAGCCAAGCACCATTCCACGCACACCGCCAGCCAAGCTCCAGTACACGCTAGGCCTGGGCAAAAATTTCGTTCCGTTCGCGGAAATTGCGATAATTTGACATTTTTGCGTTCCGCGGAGAGCGCGAAAATGTCAAAAATTCCGGTTTCCGCAGCTTGGCGATAATTTGTTTCTTGCTCGCGCTGTAAAATGATACATTCTCGCGCGCGCGCGATCGCCTTACCTGAATCCCTGCGTTCGCCGACAAGTTTTCTTGATCCGGTCGCGTTCTCCATGAGATGTTGTATTGTTTTTAGCCATTTGCGCTGTCTCGCGACAGTTCGCGCCCGCAGTGACGTCATGCGTCGCGCGATCACGTCTTTCTTCTCGCGATCATGCACCGCGAGAACAACTCAAAACAAGATGGCCGCGCCCGCAAGCAACCACATGGGTAAGTTGGCGACCCGCAACCATGCAGAAAATCTCGCGAACATGCCGGAAAAAAACTTCCGCATCTTCGCGATATTTCTGCTTGTTTGCGATAATTTTAAACATTCTCGCGATAATTTGCGAAGGTTAATTCCGCAAATTCCGCCCACCCCTAGTACACGCACACCACCAGCCAAGCTCCAGTCCACGGACACCACCAGCCAAGCACCAGTCCACACACACCACCAGTCCACGCACACCGCCAGCCAAGTACCAGTCCATGCACACCGCCAGCCAAGCACCATTCCACGCACACTGCCAGCCAAGCTCCAGTCCACGCACACCACCAGCCACGCACCAGTCCACGCACACCGCCAGTCCATGCACACCGCCAGCCAAGCACCATTCCACGCACACCACCAACCAAGTGCCAGTCCACACACACCAACAGCCAAGCGCAAGCCTACACACACCGCCATCACATTTAGGATTTTTTTAGAAAAAAATAAAAACACACACAAATTGCAAATAGATACAAATCTTCTAACAGAAAATCAGCAACTAAATACATTGCACTAACACCAACCTTGAAACAGAATCAAATTATCCAAAGAATACAGACCAGGCAGTTCACTTTACCACTCAAGAATCCTCCCAAAAATTATTTCGTGTGTGGTACGCTCTAAAACAAGCAGGGAGACACAGTGCAGGATGAGAAGGACAGTCGGGGCAGTACATACGACTCTCCTTCCGCAAACCTCTTCGCCAACAGACTCTACATCTCCTACTGGGAAAATCTTTTGCGGGTGTGGGAGGAATGTGATCTGGAAAGTGGCGTTCTTTCAATCTAGCAACATCCTCCACCAGTCCAACTCTAGGAACACTTGCCTGTTCCACTACAACAAGGCTGCCTATTACAGACTCCTGAAACTTAGCAAAAGTCATCTTTGACTCAGGGCAAGAATCCTGGAACACAACAAAAGCATTAAACATTGCCAAGTGGAAAAAATGGATAGCCAACTTCTTGTACCAAATGTACGCCTTACGAAGAGCAGTGTACGGTTCCAACCTCTGATCTACTCTGTCAACACCACCCATGTGCCTATTATAGTCTAAAATGCACACAGGTTTGCGCGCTTCAGCGACCTGACCCCAAACAGTCACAGGTGCAGTGCTTTCATCATGGATGGTAGTCAGCATGTAGACATCTCTCCTGTCTGTAAACTTCACAGCAAGAAGCTCCTGGCAACGCAACGCACTGCACTGTCCCCGCACAAGCTTTTGACAAACAAGTTCTTTCGAGAAACCTTTACGGTTCGAGCGGATTGTGCCACAAGCAAGAATGTCCACTTTGGCCAGTTCCCTGAACAACCGCACACCAGTGTAGAAGTTATCTACATATAAATGGTGGCCTTTGTTAAAAAATCCTCTTCCAAGTTCCCAAACAATTTTCTCAGTCACTCCAAAAGTGGACGGACAACCAGGGAGGTTAAACCTAGATTCCTTACCGGTGTACACCCTGAAATTAGAGACATATCCAGTCCTACTGTCACACAGCATATACAGCTTTATTCCATAGCGTGCCCTCTTACTAGGAATGTATTGCCTAAAAACCAAGCGGCCCTTGAACAACACCAAAGACTCATCCACTGCAATTTCTTTCCCAGGGGCATAAATCTCAGAAAATCGATCAACAAAGTGATCAAGGACAGGCCTAATCTTAAAAAGACGGTCACAGTCAGGGTGATCTCGTGGCAACGCTAAACCATTATCAACAAAATGCATCATCCGAAGCAGAAGCAAATACATGTCACGACTTATGACTGCCGGAAAAATAGACGTTGCCATCAAGGGACTGCTAGACCAATATGAAGACATTGATGGCTTCCTTAGCAAGCCCATCAAAAAAGTTAAACCCAAGAACTTCTTCATCTCTTCAACATTTGTGGGAGTCCACCGGGTAGCTCTAGAGTGTGGCTTAAGACTGGCACTGTTGTCCCTCAAAAACTGTTCGGCATACAAATTAGTCTGCTCAACAATCTCTGCAAAAAACACATCGTCCATAAACAACTGAAAAAAATTGACCGGCAAAAAGTTTTCAGTATTCACTCTAGACCCTGGAACACCAGTAAACTCTGGCAATGCCGGCTGCACCATGCCAGGGGCAACCCAGAGGTCATCACTTTCAAAGGGAAGCCTTGCAGCCCCAGCCTGCAGCCCAGAAGCCTCTTGCCGCACTACACCAACGGGAAGCCTTGCAGCAGCAGGCTGCAGCCCAGATGCTTCTTGCCGCACTACACCAACGGGAAGCCTTGCAGCCCCAGGCTGCAGCCCAGATGCCTCTTGCCGCACTATCGGCACATCAGTCTCCGCCTCTAACACAGGCACTTCATCCGCACTAAGAGTATCTTCATCATCCGATGACTCCATACGGAGAGACAACTCACTGCCAGAATCGTCCCCTGCCTCCTCTCCCTCAGATGCAGAGTCAGTCTCTGAACCAATATCAGAGGAAGACTCAAACAGCAAACCAACAACCTGCTGAGCAGTCATCCTGCAGCTAGCCATTATACTTACTAAGATAGAAAACTGCACAAACAAGTCAACAACAAACAACAATGTGCAAACCAAGTAAGTAAAGAAATGTGTACCTTTATCACAAAGATCAATGTACTCAAAAACTATACAATCCAATTACAAGAGACAGCTGCACTCACCAGAAACCAACTCTGCAGTGACACAGCAAAAACCAACGATATCAAACTAGAAAGAAGAAAAAAAAGAAATTACTCACAAGACAACAAAATACACATCGAGCACCAATGCAAAAAGTTTTTGACACTCAAAAAACAAACATACTGCTATTATTACACCATTTGCAAAAAAAATTCATGCAGAGAAATCAAACACATTTACATTGTACAAAAAAAAGTCTCTTACCAAACTACACAAACAGCAGAACCACCAAGCACAATGAAAAGAGCAAACGCCTTCACCTAGAACTAAAAAGTAAACAAAAAACCATTACAATTGCAATTCACAAAACATATAACAATAAACATTATAACATGCTAAGTCACTACCCAAATGGTCAATCGAGTTGTGTGCCAGGTGGGGCAGAAAACATCAGGAAAATAAAGGCTACTCTGTCCCGGGGCGGGTGGGCCAAATACATATTATAAAAAATTGCACCCTGGAAGCAAGGGGTCAATTCGATTTTTATTTACACTAATTCCCTGGTGTCTAGTGGGCTTTTCTGCCCCCCCCTGGGACCAGAAACGGCTACACAAAAGACCGATCTGCCCCCAGAGGGGGCAGGAAAGTCTTCCAAAAATATTGGGGGCCCAGGAAGCGACCCTTGCCCAAGGGGTCGCTTCCTAAAATATCTAACAGATCCCTGGTGTCTAGTGGGCTTTTCTGCCCCCCCTGGGAGCAGAAACGGCAAAAAAACTAAACCGATCTGCCCCCAGAGGGGGCAGGAAAGTCTTCCAAAAATATTGGGGGCCCAGGAAGCGACCCTTGCCCAAGGGGTCGCTTCCTAAAATATCTAACAGATCCCTGGTGTCTAGTGGGCTTTTCTGCCCCCCCTGGGAGCAGAAACGGCAAAAAAATTGAACCGATCTGCCCCCAGAGGGGGCAGAAAAGTCTTCCAAAAATATTGGGGGCCCAGGAAGCGACCCTTGCCCAAGGGGTCACTTCCTAAAATATCTAACAGATCCCTGGTGTCTAGTGGGCTTTTCTTCCCCCCCTGGGAGCAGAAACGGCAAAAAAATTGAACCGATCTGCCCCCAGAGGGGGCAGAAAAGTCTTCCAAAAATATTGGGGGCCCAGGAAGCGACCCTTGCCCAAGGGGTCGCTTCCTAAAATATCTAACAGATCCCTGGTGTCTAGTGGGCTCTTCTGCCCCCCCTGGGAGCAGAAACGGCAAAACAATTGAACCGATCTGCCCCCAGAGGGGGCAGAAAAGTCTTGCAGAGATAATGGGGCCATTGGAAGCGACCCTTGCCCAAGGGGTCGCTTCCTTTAGTGCTAAAACGCATCCCTGGTGCCTAGTGGTGGTATTCCTGCAGCACGATCGCGACGCTGTGCGCGATCGTGCTACAGGAATGCCCTGTATTGAGACATCAGGGGAGAGGAAATACTCTTTCCTCTCCCCCGATGCCTCAATACTTTCAAAATCACCGCCGCGGCCCCCGCGTCCCCACCGGAGAACTCCACTAACCTGATGCTGCTGCTGGGACGCCCGGAAGCAAATGGCTTCCAGGCGTCCCAGCACTTCCTGATGACGTCGGTGCGCGCTGACGTCACCAGGAAGCGTGGGGGGGCTCGGGGGTGGCAGCGGAAACTCATCCGCTGCCATCCCCGTCTGTGGGGGCACGATCGATGCCCCAGGGGGGGAGCGCCAGCGCTTCCCCCAGGGGCTGTCCTCATGACGGAGCGGTTCCGTCATGAGCACAGCCCAACCGATGCTCATGACGGAACCGCTCCGTCATGAGCATCGAAGGGGTTAACTTTTACCTAGTGGTTAATTTGTAAAAAAATAAGTGCCAGGGCTCTCGTCAGGAGCACCTTGAATCAGCCCATTTCTCCTGTTAGTGCTGCCTAAAAGAGAACCCACTACTAACCGTGAAAGTGGGGAAAGGATGTGGCGTAATGACCAGAGCTGCAAACTTTGGCACTGGGGAACCAGGTTCGAGTCTTACCGTCGACTCAAAATCCTGTGATTCTGGGCAAGTAACTTAATCTCCTCGTGCCTCTCATAAACTATTGTGTCCTTAACTGGTGCTCATGGAAAACACTGGTGCCGACGGGAAACCACCGGCTCAAATTAAGCACTGCCTTTTACCCATCACCTTTAAAACTTTAGCCAAATAACAGCTTCCCTTTTCACGGTGCCTACACTTTATGTCGGCCTTTCTGTTTCTTTTTAATTTGTTATAGATAGTTTTATAATGGGTCCCATAGGTTGTAAACAATTCAAGCATCTGCATGCAAGCTCTATGTCACGTGTACCAGAGGAGAGAAAGTAACCAGAAGACCCTCGCCTTAACTTGATGATGGACGTTGGGACAGAAACGTCCTCTGCATGGGGAGAGACGTGCCCCCCTGCTCTCAGTGCCCAACTGTAATATTGTCTGGATCCCTAATGCTGATTTTTTGTCATACGTCGAACACGGATCATGTGTGTGCTCCATGACATAGGCCTGTCTCACGTATTGGAGTCTTGTTGGGCCGGGAGGGGTGCCCACAATGCTACCCTCATAGTGATGGAAGGCTGCCGCCTCCACCAGGAGTTAAAGAGCACAAGGGCAGGGGTGGCAGTATGCTGTGCATTGATCAGTAGCAGTGCTAGAGCGGAAATGTGTCTCCTCACTTTTGGTCGATGGTTCCTAATGAGCAGCAGGAGAGGTAAGGAACTTCACAACCTATTGAACCCATCCATGCAAATGTCTCAAGAACTCAGGTCCACAACTGGGTTCCGGTTACTCAGTTTATTGTAAATCTTTCAACGGGTTAAGATATATCAATCTTAGCATGATACTAGAAAAATACACAGAGACTAGGGCGAAGCCAAATCTCCTGCACCGATTCACCCTATACAATAAAAAGAAAACTACCTACTCAGTTATTACCACATAGGTTTTTAAAAGACAAACATTTTAATTATATAGCATCATACTCTTTAAAGAAAAACTCCCAAAGTTCCCTAACTATCCCTACACCACGTAAAGGGGAAATCTAAACGAAGCGAGGTTCATAGTGACGCATAAAAGGTGTCATCAGAGTCCTCCTAAGAGAAAACTCCAACTATGGTCATGCAGCCTATTGCCACAATCACCAAGAGAGGTCTGTACCTCGAAGCACCTCCAAGAGATGTGTCAGCTGGCCCTAACTCCATTAGTTCAAAAGAACCCATCTAATATAGCTTTGGGTACCGGTGGCCTTCAGCGACATCTTCTCCACCTCCTGCTTCACACGGTAAACTTCCCACACGTCTTTAGTCCCATCTCTGTCTCCCACAAGAACGCATCCCTTCTTCATTATCACATTCCTTCCCAGGCCTAGCTTTGGACTAAACAATGGACCCTTCTCTAAACTAACCATGTCTTGTCCACCTGCAGTGGGAACACAAATACATGCAACATTTCACAGTACAAGCAAAAAGCTAGGTTAAGCGCTAGTCGGGAAGCAAATTAAACACAATTCAGGCCGACCATTAAGCTAAATTAACTTCACACAGGTTACAATACATTTTCTCTGTGACTCGTAAAGTACGTTATATTATAGTTTTCAACATCATGAATAACCAATTCCACTAAGTGATTCTTACAATATTAATGTTAGATCAGTTCACAAACATGTTTTAAAGGACACGTTATAATTTAGGTGTCAATGTGAGATTTAAAGTAGCCACTTACATTTCTAACACACATGAAAAATACAGTTGGACAGAGAAATGCTATAATATCTGGAACGTTGACCCTTTTTAATCCTAAATTAGTCACACAGAATACGCGTGAGTGCGGACTACTCTGGATTATAATGCACTCCTACGGGAACTTTAGAAGAAAGACTAAAGCAAAGCATAAAGGATACAGCGATGCTTCTCCCCTGGTGAACAGGTCTTTTTTCACCCGGTGTCGCTGGAGTGAGGCCGACAGGCGCACTCGCCCTTTAAACGTTCTGCTGCTGTGTGTTTAACTCACCCCTGGCCTACATCAGATTGATGTGGAAGTGTGTCCATGATGGTAACATGTGCTGAGTGCATGTATGCTTGCAAGGGGTTGCACTACACCTAGGGTGAAGTCTGGTACAGTCTGCACATGGTAAATGTGTGTCCGCTGGCAGTTTTGTTTCAAGTGACACACCCTGGAACTGTGATGCTGAAAAGTGAGTGCAGACTGAGTGCATGCGTTGCATGTGGATACGCTGGTGGTAGCATACCGCATGAGGACAGCAAGGCTGGACACTGAATGTACTATGAATGTGCAGTGAGTGCAGAAGTGCCTTCACTGGCACATTACAATGATGACCTTGGGTTCCATTTTGGGAAGTCCAGGCCTTCCTGGTAATAAACATGAGGAGTAGAGGAAGCTTTGATGTAGTTACAGTTCACAAGGAAAGGGGCCTGGACACATCTGCGGAACAGGGAGATGTGGCTTATAAGAGAATCATCAAGGGTAGGGCTGGGGGCCGGCTGAGGGACCAGGATTAACCTTTGATGGACATATCACTGAGGCTGACATCCTGGTGTGAACTCTGGTCACTCCCTTGAATCTTGTTGGAGTTCTGCCTGACAGACATCCTTCAGGAGGAAGAAAAAAGGGGAGAGATGTCCATTTCAAACAAGCAGGACCCCAGCATAAAACTTCAAAGGTCTGGACTCTAAATAATATTTTGCATCTTGAAAAGAACTATAAGAAGGGGCATCTGAGATCCTGTACTTTGTCATCTGCCAAGCAGTCTCCGTGCTGCATGAGGAGGGGAAGATCTGCAAGACTTTTGCCTGTGACCAGGACTAGGGACACAGCCTGCTAGTCTTCCTGCTGAGTGAGAGGACATCCCACAGGGAAACCAAGACCACCTGCCCCTGGAGTCTGGAGCACCAGTACCTGCCTGCTCACGAGGACCGGTGTGCCCATGAGGAAGAGGAGCATGTTGGAAGAAGCAAGATCCACAGGGGAGCCCAGACGTCTAGGGTTTCTGAGCGAAGTGTGAAGAGCAGTGCCGTATCGATTGGGTCATTACCATTGGGCCCGCGTTGCTAAGGTTGGTGACCCCGTATGCCAGGAGGGACCGCCATGCACCATGGACAAGTACCGCATCAGTCAGGGCCTTCACCCGTGTGCGGCGTTGTGAGATTTTGGCAACCCTCTATGCCAGGAGGGGCCAACATGTGCCAAGGAACTGTGCCACATTGATTGGGTCGTCACCTGTGTGTGGAAAGTTGCCGAGACCCCGTATGCCAGGAGGGGCCATGGGACAGGCCAGTGTGACCCAACTGTGAGGTTCGTTGGAACAACCTTGTCCCTGAGGCTGAGGTCTGGGTCATTCCCCGTGACCCGAAAGTGCTGCTAAGACCAAGACGATGGGTGTTCTTTGTCTGAGGAAGCCAGAGTGCAGAGAAGGCGCCATTTGAGCCACGTCAGAGCAAGGGGACTGCTCCCAACCCTGAGTAAGGAAGAGAAAGGACATACTGTGTGTGTCTGGAGCTGGAGTTACTCTGATCGCCAGGACACTGGTGAGTGCGGTTCAGGAGAGAGAGACGGTGCCTGCCAGTAGCTGAACATGTGAGCATCTGCAGCCCAACTTCACCGATCCGGTCTAGGACCACACTGCACCACTGCCATGTTTCAGACCGCTGGAACTGGTACGCTGAGTACTGGGCCTACTGTGCCCCGGGGGATGTACCGTGTTTTGTTTGTGCAACCGTATTTGACTTGAAGTGACTCCATCTTACTGAGTCTGAGAAGGAGATACCCTGTGAGTAGGACCTAATAGATCACATTCCCTTGATGACGCTCATGTGAATAGGGATTAACAGCGTCCCTGTTATATAGGAATTAGGTAGACGGGGTGGTCTGACAACTACTAGTGTGCCTACTTCAAGGAGGAACTGTGTTATTGTTTTTTTGAATGTTGTTTACCTTTGCATGTGTAGAATTAGAATTGAAATACCTTTTTTATACAAAATAACTATTTGACTGGACATTGATTTATTGTTTGTGCTGCTTGCATTTTGAGTTATGAGCCGTGTTCACTGACCTGTATTTACACTTCCCATCCGAGGGAGCCTTGACTACTCACACTATGCTAATAACTGGGAGTCGGTGCTTGACCCAGTTGAGTGGGATCCATTGTGGGCTGGGCCCCGGGACATCAAGAATAAAAGGCCTCAACCACCTCGGTTGGGTCCAGTAACCCCTGCTTGCCCTGTGGCCGTCTGAACAGGGTTCTGACAGTGGAAATGAAGTTTAAAGGCTATTAAACGTAGAACTGTAGACAGGTCACATGTTCATGTCAGAGCGAGTGTTGTTCTGGGCTCTGACAAGAGTTCCACCAGCAGTGGGGCAATGAGACCGGTGTTCCCTGGTTGTTTTAATGCCAAAAACGATCAATTTGTCAAAAAGTTTAGGAAGATCTCCTCAGCGCTTTCCCTCTCGGAAGACACCTTTCTAGAGTCCTGATGACCTTAGTGGTATTCACAAGGTACAACAAATCCAGGTAAGTCCTAAATTCACCTAGATCCGACTAACTCATCCCTTCCCTCCATTCCGTGAAGTGGATGACAGTAGCAGGGAGTGTGCATTTCACCGCTCTTTCCACTGCTCTCCAGGTGGTTCATGGGACCGGCCAATCTGCGTTCAATCCAAATAAAGAATCTACCACAAAAGGAGGAACCTCTGATATAGATAGAATTGAAATTGATTATTCCCACATTCAAAAGTTCTTAAATTGGCTGCAGTACTTTTCGGTACTCACACCTGAGCTCTGGAGTCCTGTTTCCTAAAATATGAAGCGTCGCCACAGTTTACTAGATCTACTGGTAAGGGTCTGCAAACGGTGATCATATCTCACAATCGCCTTCTTATTTACTTTTCACACATAAGCGCTGCTACAGGAGCTGCAACCTGTTTGGAGCACATCTCTGAACATCACATGTGATCCAAACACACAAATCTCTGGCTACACATCAACCCAAATGTCAACAAACCATGGATTACAAACCAGGTAGCTACTGACTCAAACACCCAGAAAGCACTTGTGTGCCTTATTAGGGGTAGGAAAGTGTTATGCAAAGGCTACGACACAGCATTATTGCCTATTGTCAAAGGCAATAATTATTGTTAAAGGCCGAAACACGAATTATAGGCCCAAGCCACAGACAAGGGCCTTTAGTGAATATGAGCGTCTTTGACAACCAGTATAGCCCAAGGTAGAAAAGCTATGTAAGGGATAACGTACCCCCTGCAGTACATTATAAGGATATTGCAAGTCAGAGAGGAGTTCCATAACCTTACAGGGGAAAGGTATTCGGACAAAGTATTGGATTGGAAATATCAAGTTGCAGAAATATCAGGACAAAAATATTGTGATACAAAAATATCACAATGCAAAAATTTCGTTGTCAAGAATATTGATTTTTCAGGTAAGTAATATCGTTTTCAATAATATTGTTTTAAAATTGTTTTCAACTATATAGTTGTTAAAATAGCACTTTTAAAATTGTATTTATGTGTGTTTGTATATTAATTTTGTGATATTTTTTGTATAATTGTTAAGAATATTTAGAAATGTACTTTGTAATTTTAAGAGTCTGATTTAGATCATGATGGTACTCCCACTGTCCCTCCGTGGTGGTGCCTTCAAATCCTGCCAGCCGTATTTAGATATGTGCTGACTGAACCATGGCGGCGGTGGTCTTCTCTGCTGGCTAACAGTACTTAGTCGCTGTCAGGTTGGCGGTATTGGGGCCGACTGACAGCGACAGGTTCCCATTTTGATGGCGGTATCCTAACGGCGGTTTGCTGACAGAGTGAGTCCCTGGTGAAGTGGAGTGGAGACTTGTAAGAACTACTTATAATGTGTCAATACACATATGTGTCATTTTTGCATCAAAGACCTATGTAGGCAGTGTGTTATGACCCTTTGTACTACATATTGCATACCAGACACACAACAAACACACACTATTAAATGCACATCTACAGGCACAACATGCCAAGCACTACTTGTCACATCAGGCCCGCCCCCTCCCTTCACCACTGTGCAAACGGGCCCTCTGGCGCATTGTAAGTTGGAGGATTAAGTCCCCTTGAACCAGGTACCTCCAGTAAGCCCCACAGAGCTGCGTTGCAGAGAGGTGTAAAAAGGGGCGCAGCCTCCGACCACCTCTCTGCAACGCAGCTCTGTTGCACTTACTGGAGGTACCTGGTGGTCTAGTTGGCCCCCAGGGACCCTCATGATTCAAGGGGACTTAATCTTCCAACTTACAATGCGCCGGGGGCGTGTTTGCACAGTGGTGCAGGAGGGGGTGGTGCCAGACATAACAAGTGTGTAAACGCGCCCCCTGGCACGTTGTAAATTGAGGGATTAAGCCCCCTTCAATCCTGAGGGTCCCTGGGGGCCAACTAGCCCACCAGGTACCTCCAGTAAGCGCCACAGAGCTGTGTTGCAGAGAGGTGGTTCGAGGCCACGCCCCTTTTTACACCTCTCTGCAACGCAGCATTGTGGGGCTTACTGGAGGTACCTGATGGGCTAGTTGGCCCCCAGGGACCCTCAAGATTCAAAGGGATTTGATCCCCCAAGTTACAACGCGCCAGGGGACGCGTTGCACAGTGGTGCAGAGAGGGTGCGGGCATGATATAACAAATGTGCAAACCTCCCCCTGGCACGTTGTAAATTGGGGGATGAAGTCCCCTTCAATCCTGAGGGTCCCTGGGGGCCAACTAGCCCACCAGGTACCTCCAGTAAGCGCCACAGAGCTGCATTGCCGAGTGGTGGTTCCGAGGCCACGCCACTTTTTACACCACTCTGCATACCTGGCTTCTGGCGCACTACTGGTGGGGTGATGAGGTCCTCTTGTGTCCTGAGGACGTCAGGACACAAGTGGACTTCATCCTCCGAGCAGCAATGCACCAGAAGCCGCGTTTGCAGCGTGGTGTAAAAAGGGAGCGTGCCCTCGGACCACCTCTCTGCAATCCAGCTGTGTGGTGCTTACTGGAGGTACCTGGTGGGCTAGTTGGCCCCCTGGGACCCTCAGTATTCAAGGGGACTTAATCCCCCAACTTAGAACGCGCCAGGGGGCACGTTTGCAGAGTGGTGGAGAAAGGGGGCGTGGCCTTTGTCCACCTCTCAACAATCCCACTGTGTGGGGCTTACTGGAGGTAAGAGGTAGGCTAGTTGGCCCCTAAAGGACCCCCAGCAAAAAAGGGGACTTCAATCCTCATCCAAGAACGCGCCAGGGAGCGCGTTTGTAGAGTGGTGGCAAGAGGGGGCGTGGACTGCTATTCGAACTTAGCAATGCTGCTGTGTGGGACTTACTGGAGGTAATAGGAGGGGTAGTTGCCCCCCAAGGATATCCTTGGGGTTCAACTACCTCTCTTGTTACCTCCAGTAAGTCCCTCACAGTGGGATTGCTAAGACGTCTTCGGAGGCCATGCCCCCCTTTCTCCACCATTCTGCAAACGCACCTCCTGGCAGACAACGGGATGGGGAGGAAGTCCAATTTACTCCTGAGGGACTTTGGGGGCCAAGAAGCCCTACTGGTACCTCATGTAAGCCCTACGCGCCGGAATTCCTGAGCTCTGGTCGGAGGCCCAGCACCCTTTCTCCACCACTCTGCAAACGCGACTACTAGTTAAAAAAGTGTTTGCAATGTAATAGGTTTAGCATTTGTGAGAATTAGAGCTATTGGCATTGTAAATGCAAATGTTTTTTACTAATGTTTTTTGGAGTGGAGTGAATGTACGTTGTGTGTAGTGGAATCATGTGATATGTTGTGCAGTCAAATTATGTGATTAGAAAGTATGTGGTATTTAGTGTATAGGAATTATGTAGAGTCGGATTATGTGTTATGGAGAGTAATTATGTGGTATGGTAGTCTGTGTTGTGGAGTGGTAACCTCAGGTATAGTCTTCCTCGTTTCCATAGAAGCTCAACTATGAACTCAGTAAGACAAAAAATATGGAATCACTGAGGAGCACTTGTGGACCGAGTCAGAGGTATGAGCAGGGCCACAGGAATTATGTGACTGTTTGGCTGCAACGACTTTCGCACACTTATACATTTTCTGCATTACCCACATAATTCATCATCTGCACCCTAATCTGCAGATTTGAACAAAAAAAGCCTTGTTTTTAGCTGAAACGGGTCAAACGTTACCAACAATGCAGCGACAAGTGTTACAGCGTGGTGGAAAGCCCTTTGCAAACCTAGAATGATCACCTGTTACTTATTGCTAAATGTGGGTGTAAAATTGGTACTAACGGTGTGCAAGCCACTCTTGCGTCCCTCTGCACCTCTATTGCCTCTTTCTACATTTCTGTTGCTTCTTTCTGCACCTTTCTTTCTTTTTCTGCACTTCTTTTGACCTCATTCTGCAAATCTCTTGTACTTTCTGTACCTCTCTTCCCTCTTTCTGCACGTCTGTTGTCTCTTTCTGCACCTCATTTGCTTCTTTCTGCACCTCTGTTGTCTCTTTCTGCACTCGTCTTCCCTCTTTCTGTACCTTTTCTGCCTGTTTTTGCATCTCACTTGCCTCTTTCTGCACTTTTCTTGCTTCTTTCTACACCTCTGTTTCTTCTTTTGTCAATTCTCTTGCCTCTTTGTGCCTCTTTCTGCACCTCTCATTCCAATTTTGCACCTCTGTTGGATCTTTCTGCACCTCAATTGCTCCTTTCCACACTTCACGTGCCTCTTTCTGCACCCCTGTTGCTTCATTCTGCACTTTCCATGCTTCTTTCTGCACCTGTCTTGCTTCTTTCTGCACCCCTGTTGTCTCTTTATGTACCTCTTTTGCCTCTTTCTGCACTTTTCTAGCCTTTTTCTGCACTTCTCATGCCTATTTCTACACTTCTCTTGCCTCTTTCTGCACCCCCGTTGCTTCATTCTGCACTTTCCATGCATTTTTCTGCACCTGTCTTGCTTCTTTCTGCAACCCTCCTGCCTCTTTCTGTACCTCTCTTGCCTCTTTTTGTACCCATCCTACCTTTTTCTGCACCCCCTTGCCTCTCTCTCCACCCCTCTTCCCATTTCCTGCACCTCTGTTGGTTCTTTCTGCACTGCTCTTGCTTCTATCTGCACCATACTTCCCTCTTTCTGCCCTTCTCTTGCTTCTTTCTACACCTCTTGCTTCTTTCAGCAATTCTCTTGCCTCCTTCTGCACTTCTCTTCCTTCTTTCTGCACCCCTCCTGCCTCTTTCTGTATCTATCTTGCCTCTTTGTGCACCTCTCCTACCCCTTTCTGCACCCCTTTTGCCTCTTTTTACACCTCTGTTAGTTCTTTCTGCACTGCTCTTGCTTCTTTATGCACCTCACGTGCCTCTTTCTGCCCTTCACTTGCTTTTTTCTTCACCTCTCTTGCCTCTTGCGGCACCTGTGTTGCTTCTTTCTGCACTTCTCTTGCCTCCTTCTGCATCTCTTAGAGGTAGTTTTAAACCCCTTGCCCTATTATGTTCTAGGGCCGTACAGGGGAGGTAATGCCAATCACAGGGGTACCCCAACCCATAGTGTACCCTAGTGTATGTAGGTGTTTTCACTGTATTCTAAGTATTTTTCAGCATTGCACTGGCTCCAGGCCTGGTTAGTCAGAGTCAGTTACCACCAGTACCCGTCAGCAAAATGTTGAGGGCACAGGATGACTTTGCAACAAGGCCTCTTTCTGCTCCTCTGTTGGTTCTTTGTGCACATCTCTTGCTTCTTTCTGCACCTTTTTTCGTCTTTCTGGACTTTTGTTGCCTCTTTCTGCATTTCTCTTGCTTCTTTCTGCGCCTTTCTTCCTCTATCTGCACATGTCCTACCTTTGTAGGCATAGTTAAAAATTAGCATTTAAAAAACCTTTGAAATTCACTGAAAAAACCACAGGTTTCAGGTACGGTATAGTTACAAATTAATATTTAAAAAACCTTTGAAATTCACTGAAAAAATCATAGGTTTCGAGGACTCTCTAGTTAGAAATTAGCATTTAAAAAAACTTTAAAATTCACTGAAAAAACCACAGGTTTCAGGAACGTTATAGTTAGTTGGACATTTCACTCGTACAAAACCAGAGAAAATAGGCTGTTACAGTTAGTTCACCTAACTATAACTCGCGCTCCCGCAATGCACTGCGGAATACGTCACATATTATAATCATTCATGACATGGTCGGTGACATCACTGATGACATCACTCATGACATCTCAAATGACATCACTGATGACATCACTGATGACATCATCCAAAATACAGACTTCCATTTTTGAAACCATAGAAACACCAATACCAGTGACCTAATTCCTAGGTCTACACACATATGCACTCATTCACCCATACAGTCACTCATACATGCAGTCAACCATCAATACAGCACTATCATATGCACTCACATATCTATACAGACACTCACACGCTGCCACTCATCCATAGAGTTACTCACACACCTAGTCAGTCATGAAAAGAATCAATCACACTCCCATTTACTTACCTATACAGTTATACACACTCCACCTCACTTATTCAACCATATACTAACACATGCTTACACTGTTATACAATAACTAATACAAGCACACACTCATCCACACAGCCACTCTCACAATCACTCACTCTCACATATAGTCATGTATATACTCCAACACTCACATATACTGCCTTTTACATATGCAGTTACTCACACATGTACCACTGAGACATCCATTCACTCACCAACACACACATACACACACTCACCCACCCATACAGCCCTTCACAGATGCACTCTTGAACCCAAACACCCAGTGAATGACCCACTCACACATCTATGCACAGGGTCACACCCCCCCACCCACCCACACAGACACTCAGACACCCATACAGATACTCAGACAACTAATCAATAACCCATATAGACCCTCATTTAGTTACACACCAACCCATGCAACCGCTTACACACCAACTGACAAACTAAACTGTGTGAATGTCTGTATCAGTCACTAACCCATGCATTCAGTAAGACACATTTAATCACTCACTTATACAGTCAGTCACGCACCTACTAAATCATCCATTCAGACACTTATACACCCACTCATTCTTCAATACACCTTTGCCTATATATATATATATGTCCAACTAACTATAATGTCCCTGAAACCTGTGGTTTTTTCAGTGAATTTCTAAATGCTAACTACTAACTATAACATCCCTGAAACCTATGTTTTTTTCAGTGAATATATATATATATACAAGATCATGTACAGAATTTAAGATCATACATCAAAGACACTGGTGACTTTCTTACAAAGATTAAGAACTTTCAATGGAAAGATGACTACTACCTAATTACCCTGGACGTCACGTCACTCTACACCTCTATCAGGCACAATGATGGGCTTCGAGCCATGAAATATTTTCTGGCCAAGAAGGGAATACAGTATGAAGAACACAACAGAATGCTTGTAAACATGGTCGAACTGTGTCTAATGAATAACATATTTATGTTCCAGAATACAATGTACCAACAATGGAGAGGTGTAGCGATGGGGGCCAGCTTCTCCCCCAGCTACGCGTGTTTACACATGGGCTGGTGGGAGGAGCAGGTCCTCATGGCAAGACACTCTGAGCCTTTCATTAATAATATCAGATGTTGGTGGAGATTCATCGATGATTTGTTTTGTGTATGGCAAGGTTCAGAGGAGGGAGCAATGGAATTCATCGAATCTCTAAATAATAATGACCTTAATCTCCACTTTACATCCAATATTAGTAAAACAAACATAGTTTTTCTGGATGTGGAAGTGTATGTGGAACAAGAAAGAGTAGAAACCAGACTACACAGAAAGCCCACGGCGGGAAATGCAATCCTGCACGCGAGCAGCGCACACCCAAGCCACCTTATACAGAGCATTCCCTATTGCGAACTTTTGCACATTAAGCGCATCTGTAGCCATCAGGAAGCCTTAAAACAAGCTCAACAGGATTGTATCAAAAGATTCAAGGCTAGGGGATATAGCAAAAAATGCCTTGATAAAGCTCTCATAAAAAGTAACCTATATGATAGAGATAAGATACTGGTAAAGAGAGTTCAGCCAACAGTCCCCGACGACACTGCCGATGACTTCAGATTCATCTTAGACTACAACCAGCATCAAATGTCAGTGAGAAAAATCATCAACAAAAACTGGTACCTTGTAAAACAAGATCCTATTATAGGCACATTGGTACCGAAAAAACCCTCTATAACTTATAGAAAAGGGACTTCAATGAGGGATTCACTTGTTGACAATGACCCTTGCGGTACCCCAGCCAAGGGATCTTGGCTGGCACAACGACAAGGTTTTTTTAAATGTAAGACCTGCAAGGCCTGTCAACATGGTGTATCCGCATCCAATTACTCTACTCCTTTTGGCGGCCCAAACAAAGAAATTACCAAAGCCCTTAACTGCAAAACAGACTATGTGGTTTACGTTTTGGAGTGCCCTTGTAATTTAAGATACATAGGGAGCACTATACTACCAGGCCATAAAAGGGTACTCCAACATCTACGAGCTATCAAAAACAATGATCAGGCGTACCCGGTAGCGCGGCATTTTCATGAAAAACATGAAGGCAACCCCAAAGATCTTAAATATTTTTTTATTGGCTCTGTTCCTAGAAACAAAAGAGGGGGTGATAGGGAGAAATCCCTCAGACTATTGGAGATGCATTACATTCTAAACTTAGACAGCAAGCACCCGAATGGACTTAACAGTTCTGAGGAGTTGCATGCTAGTCTATAATTGACAAACATCTTCAACAATATCTCCAGTCTTGTATACTCAAATCCTTTGCTGCGCCACCCAACGTATTTCTGTACCCCTAGTCTAGTTATTTACAAGTCGTTAATTATCATGCCACACTTATGTGAGTATTTATGCAATGATAATTCAAATACAATACTCAACTGTATTTAGTCAAAGGGCCCCGCTTTTTCTCCTCCTGATCTTTCTCTTAAACACATCAGTTTTAATTATCACGGTGTTTATTAGTATAATTTGCACAAAAATAACTTTTATATGTACTTATATTGTATTTTAAGTATATATTTTTAATATATAAAAAAGAAGAATCCTTTTTTCACCACTCTGGGTATTTAGCCCTTCACTGTTTTCGTTATCTAGATGGCAGGGCATTAATAGCTGTTCAACATACTAGCCTATCCAAACCGTTGTTCATAAAGACTTGCCAGTCTCTCTAATTTAACCTAACATGCTGCAATTCATCAAGCTCAATAAAATATTTTATTCCACATGTCAAGGAGGCATTGTGAGAACCAACATTAATAACTTTGTTCCTAAAAAATGATGGTTTTAGATATTTTACAATATTGAATATTTATTGTGTATATTTATATAATTTTATAATATATATGTATATATGAATAACCTTTTAACCATCTTAATGTCAATCGTGTTAATTATATTTAGTCATGGTATTTATTCATGTTTTATTAACAGATTTCGTTTTGAATATTTATGTCTCCATACTATGTGGGAAATTTTAAATATTTTTAGAGCTATATTTTGCACATGTGATGATAACTCTACCTCACTCCGTTGTGGAAAAATGTTGTCAAAGTATCAACTACCAAATTATAATAGATTTGGCGTCTTTAATAGACATTGCAAGTCTTTGCTAGTGAGTAATTAAGGATTTATCCCGAAATTTTAGTTATTATGACTCATTTAACTTCTGTGTTGAACATACAACATAAATTGTTAGATATTAGAACGTGATTTGCATGTGAAATCATCAATGAAATGCTGCCCAATCAGATGACATGACACTTAAAAAAATACAAAAAAAAATTTTCTTTAAAAACCGTATGCCATTGGTAGATCTGCGTCATGTGATCAAGTCCCCCAGGAGGGATGAAACGCGTAATGGCCGTCTTGTTTGTCTGAAATCATTGAATAAAGCAGATATTCGACAAGAATCCCGTGGTCTGTGCTCCCTTTTACTCAGCTGGTTTGATACTATTTCGAGTGAGGAGAGTGTTTGCCGATATATATATATATATATATATATATATATATATATATATATATATATATATATGTCCAAGGAACTCCGCCCTCAATATCCAATATATTCGGAAAGACGAAACCGGACCCAATCTTCTGTGCAAAGTTGTTTATTGATTCATAGGAATCCCATACACCGCCATGACGCGTTTCGGCCTCAAGAAGGCCTTGATCACATGACGCTTTAGTGAAAAGCAATTGGTTATATACAGTGAAACTAATCCAGTGACTAATCACGTGATCGGCAGGTCAATAGACATGGAAGAGTTCTTATGCATGGCAGCCTTGCACTTTATACAAATCCTCGTAACTTTACTCTCCATTTGTATGGACAGTAAACAAAACAGACAAACAGTGATTTGGAAAAGCCGTATTCAAATGAATTCAAATATTATACACTTGACAGGAGAAAATAAATAAAACATCCCCTGATATTAAGCGGCGTATGCATTTCGATACAAACATGTATTTGATGTGCAAATTCTGCAAATGTGCAAACTTCGCATATATATAACAACATCATAACATACATACTTTTAAAATGATTTGAAATAATGCCACAGTGGGCAGATCGCATAATTGTGTCAATTGGTACCTCATATAACAGTTTGCCCGATCCCATCCTTAAAGTGTTACAACCCCTGTGGGTCAATTGTGCAAATATGCAAATATACAGCAAAAATAGCAGCATTATATTGTACAGTACGATGATAAACTAATATAAACTTTAAATGAAGTCTATGTAGTCTGAGAGCAAATATAGCACCATTCCATAACACAATGTAAAATATAAAGCAAATTACCGCCTTAATGGTCAATTTATGCAACTGTGCAAACTCGGACCTGGTGTACCAATTTAGCCCGATCCAATTGGTGCTCGCTCACAACCCCTATGGGTAAATCGTGCAAATGTACAAACATAGAGCAACCATAGCAGCTATATATAATACAGTATGATGATATATTAAGTAAACAATGATTGGAGTCTTGTATTTTACCTTTGCAAGTCTTGATCAGAAAAAACAGATTGTGAACCTTATATGAAAAATCACACAAAATTACAAATCATTTATACCATACTAAGTCGAAATATACAAAATAATCACCTCTAATAAAGTTGTAAATCTCTGTTTCCCCAAATCACCTCTGTGTCTGTTACAATAAAAAAACTAAGAGTTAGTTAGATGAATTAGGTCTGGTCCAATGTCACAAAGCTATACTGCACGAAACTTTCCTTATACTAGACCCACCTATATCACGTTTTGACATATCTAAATATAATATTAAAAGAAAAAGAGGGGGGGGTTTTATGTAACGGAAGCGAGCGAAAAAACTGAAAGAGACTGATGTTTATCAATCTAAAAGATATTGTCCAGAACAAATTCTCAAAACCAATTAAATTGGATTACTGGAAAATATTATTAAGAAAGCATGTACCCTGTATCTGATATTTGGCTTAGTCCCGTACCACGACAATCAAGCCATTAGCCTGCATGGCACATAGATACAGTGCTGCGGTATACAGTCAGTTGACAACTGCCGTTTCAGAGGCTAGTGCGTATGGTGGAAAGATCAAAGCCAGGTGTGCAAATCCTCACTTGTATTGAGACCTACAAGAGTTTTAGAATCGAATTCGATGATATATTTTGTCTCTAGTTTTCTTAGTAAGGATTCACGGTCACCACCCCGGCGGAGCGGAAATACTGCATCCACCACATAGTAACTTAGATGGTCCAGACAACTATTGTGCTTCTCTTTAAAGTGTCTGGCCACTGGGTAGTTATCATCCTGGTTACTTATGGCTCTCATGTGCTGGAGTACACGCTTGTGCACCTGCAACTTGGTACTCCCCACATATTGCAGGCCACACGTGCACTCCAGCACATGGACGGCAAAGTCAGTCCTACAGGTTAACTTCTTGGAGATCGTAACCGGAACAACATTGAAGGGAGTTTTGTAAGTAGTTTTATTTCTGCCATATTTACAAGCCTTACAAGAGGCACATTTGATGAGCCCCTTAGTAGATTGAAGCCAGGAAGCATTCGATCTTACCTCTGGACTACTACTGACCAACATATCACTCATTGAGCGAGCTCTGCGAAACGTTAGTACCGGGGCTTTCGGGAGAGTCCCCCCGATGACCGTGTCGCCTTGAATGACTCCCCAGTGTTTGTTGAAGATCATGCGTAGTTTGTTATGCTGTCGGCTAAAGGTTGTAATTAGTCTTGGAGGTTCACTGATGGTATTCAGTTCAGTCAATTGAGTCTGGGAACTAGTTTTGATGCACAATGCCTTTTCATGGGAGATGCTATTGGCTCTTTGAATGGCACTATCTAATAGGTGGGTCTGATATCCCCTATCCAGAAATCTACACCTACTTTGTTGCTGGGCCTTAATGCAATCCTCATCTGTGTTACAGATACGTCTGATCCGCAACATCTCCCCATAAGGGATGCTGCGTATCAGGTGCCTTGGATGGTGACTAGAGGCATGTAACACTGTGTTCCCTGCTGTTGACTTCCGGTGCAGTCTGGTACGAATCTGGCCATTGAGTATATACACCTCAACATCTAGAAAAGCAACAGAAATACTACTGATGTGTGATGTAAATTCCAGATTGAGATCATTTACATTCAGCTCTTTAATAAAAGAACTGGCTGCTGTTTCCGACCCCCTCCAAATAAGGAAGAGATCATCAATGTAACAATACCACATCACGATGTGTTTGTGCATGATATCATTAAATTTAGTTTTGAGGACCTGCTCCTCCCACTTGTCCCATGTGCAAACATGCGTAACTAGGGGAGAAGCAGGCCCCCATCGCTACTCCTCTCAGCTGTTGAAAAATCTGGTTCTGAAATAAAAAATAGTTATTGTTCAAACAGGTCATCACCATATCTAGCAGCATTCTATTGTGTTGTAACATGTACATTGGTTTAGTTCGTAGAAAATGTTCTATTGCTCTATTACCATCCATGTGATGTATACAAGTATACAGACTAGTGACATCAAGGGTAACCAATAAGAAATCCTCCTGCCAGTCAACAGTCTCAATCTTTCTTAGGAAGTCTCCCGTGTCTTGTAGGTATGATGGTAAGAAGAAATCTATGTAGCGGGAAGTGTTCTCCAACATGCTATTTTTAGCTGAAATTATTGGCCTACCAGGAGGCACGTCTGGGTTTTTGTGTATTTTTGGGATTAGGTAAAAGGCTGGAATTACGGGATGGTTGGTCTTGAGAAATTTAAACTCATCATTGCTTAATAGACCGGCACTCTTCCATGAGAGTAGTTTACTATTAAAACTATTCCATGCAGTTTTTACCATTTCCCAATTGGCACGTCTATTGCATTGGCGGCCATTAAGATGTTGCAACGCTTCATTCAGATACATTTTTTTGGGCCATAGAACAATGTTACCTCCCTTGTCCGATTGACGGATAATTAGGTTGTCGTTATCTTGTAGCTTTTTCATGAGGCTGCCATAACAATTGTTCTGTTTGTGTTTACTACACTGTACCCGTGTAGTGGAAGTATGCAATTTCTTCAACTCAGTTACAACCAATTCATTATATGTGTCGATGTTGTCGTGCAGCATTATAGGGTTAAACGTCGATTTAGGTTTAAATCCTGTTAAACCCGGCATATTGAATCTTGGCTCCCCACTGCTGGTTGATATGGTGCTGTCAAGAGTCCCTTCCCTGTGCAGAGATTGTAAGTCACTGAGTAGGTCAAAGTCCTTAACCGTAAATAAAGCAGGGCTGACGTTGTCATATAGCCTAACTTCTTGATTCATTTGCGGTTTATTTTTGTTGAGTGAGTAAAATTTTCTCAGTTTTAACTTACAAGTGTACTTCTATAGATCAATGCGTGTTTGAGCATAGTTAAAATCATTGGGCGGGCAATAAGACAGTCCAAGAGACAAAATTTGTTGTTCTTTGATCGTGAGTTGCCTGTCAGTCAAGTTGATAATGGAGAGAGAATTGGTAATGGGGCTTATTGTTTGCGATTCCATTTCTTTTGGTATTTCTTGTGTTGTGGCTTGGCGCTGACATCTGTTTTTGTTGCATTGTCTGCGCTGCCTTCGTTTGCGGTTGTTCCGTTTGGTTGTTTCCGATTTTGTGCGCGAGGTCTTAGCGTTTGTCTGCGATCCTGGCGCAGGCAATCCACCTCCTGCGCCAGTGTAAACTTTGTAAACCCCAAACCTGAATTGCCCCGATCACCCTCAGCTTCACTTTCAGGTGCAGAACTCAAGTCAGATATGGACGTAGATGCCTGGACTGTATCCTCCATATTGGACCGTTGCACCGGCATCTGAGTTCCTGCTTTGGCTTTTTTAAAAGAATGGAATTTTCTTGCAAACGTAAAAATTTGCCCATTCTGGTAATCTAATTTGTCTCTCTGAAATTTGAAAACCTTGCGTTTCTTAATTATTTCTTCTTCCTTAGTTAGACGCACATGCATTTCCTCTCGGTACTTTTTCTCCAATTCAGTAGCACCGATTTTGGATATGGCAACATTCAGTTCGTTGATTCGAATCTGAAGGGAAGCTCGATCACTCTCTGCATATTTGATCAGGATTTTGACCAATCTGCTTGAGGCCTATATATATATATATATATATATGTATATATATATATATATATATATATATATATATATATATATATATATATATATATATATATTATCTACTGGCGGTCGCCAGTAGATAGTTATAGTTAGGACCTATTTTCCATAGGAAATCCGCAACATTCTATTCCCAATAAGTCTGGCGATGATTGACGAATCTTCGCGTAATTTTCCAAACTTTTGGCGAGCTCCGCTTCGCTCCTACCCTGAACGTTTCGCGGTGATTCGTCGAGCGGGGGCAGAGAAAAAAGGGGGGTCCCAAAACGCGTTTTCCCCATGCAATTTCCCATAGGACCTGTTGTCGCAGCTACAGCCCGAACTGCTGAACGGAATTACACCAAATTTGGCAAAGAGGTAGTCCTCAGTTCAGACTCGTGCCTTTTGCTTAAATGGTGTAAATCCGTTCAGTTGTTCCTGAGAAAATTAGAGTTAAATGTTAGTGATATCTATGGCCGGGGAGGATCCGCGCACCCTCCCCGCACCCTCCCCGAACCCTCCCTAGCACTAGCTGAATTCTAATTGGCTGCCAACACTCTGAATCAGGAAGTGTTGGCAGCCATCTTGTGCCTCGGTAGAACCAAGGCACAAGAAAACCGAAAAAAGGTGCAAAACGCGACAAGGGGGCAGGGTAGAAACACCCTGACCCCCTAGGCCTGCTCAGGGGGTCCCACAAGGACCCCCAAGGCCCAAAAAATGGCGGGATGCGTGTAGGGTCCGCGCATCCCGCTCCCGCGCTTTGTTTTGATTTAGTCCCGGGGGCAATATGGTATTATAATGGGAGGCCCCGAGGGGCCCCCCAGCCCCAGTGATTGCCATCCCCCGGGGCTTTTGTAAAATACGTAGGGGGGGCTCTCAGACCCACCCCAGCCCCGGGGACCGCCACCCCCCGGGGCTTCAATTTCTTTGTTGGGGGGGCTCTCAGGCCACCCCAGCCCTGGAGACCGCCACCCCCCGGGGCTTAAAAAATGAATGGGGGGGCTCATGGCCCCCCCGCTGCCCCGGGGACCGCCACCCCCGGGGCTTTTTAAAAAACAATATATACCCTGTGTGGGGGGGCTCAAGCCTCTCCACACGCTCCGGGGACCGCCACCTCCCCGGGGCTCTAAATATGTAAAATGGGGGGTCCGTGAGGGACCCCCCAGCCCTGGGGACCACCACCCCCGGGCTTTGAAAGAGGTGGGAGGGGGGCCGCGCGGCCCACCTCCTGGAGCCCTCGATGGCCCTGGGGACCGCCACCCCCCAGGGCCGGCTCCTGCAGTGTCCCGGGGTGCCCACCCCCGGGACACTGCCGTTTGCAATGACAGGACGGGAGCCTCGCGACTCCCACCCTGTCATTGCAAACTGCTTTGCTATTTGGAAGAGAGAGCAGGAAACCTGCTCTCTCTTCCAAATAGCAAAGCTGATTGCTTTTCCACATGGGGAGCAGCATGTTAGCTGCTCCCCATGTGGAAAAGCAATGCCGGCTCCCGCAGGAAGCGGGGAGCTGGCTGGGACCGTGGGGGGATTGAGACCCCCCCACGGTCCCCAACGAGATGACCAGGCCCCGGGGAATGGGGTCCCCGGGGCCATAAGTGGCCCGGGAGGGGGGCCACGCGGCCCCCCTCCTAAAAATGTGTGTTTTTTTTTTTTAAAAGGCCCCTGCCCTGGAGGATGGGGTCCCCGGGGCAGATTAAGGGCTCGGGGGGGGTTGCCACGCGGCCCCCCTCCACAGTATAAAAAGGACCTGGGGGATGGGGTCCCCAGGGCCAAAAAATAAGAAAAAGAATGGGGGCTACACAGTCCCCCTTCTTAAAAAGAATTTTATTTTAAAAAAACGGGATCGGGGAGGAGGCCACGCCCCCTCCTTTCATCACTCTGCAAATGCGCCCCCTGGCGCGTTTGCAGAGGGGGAACAAATTCCCCTTCAGTACTGGGGGTCCCTGGGGGCCAACTAGCCCACCAGGAACCTCCAGTATGCACCAGGGGGCTGCGTTGCAGAGAGGTGTTCTGAGGCCACGCCCCTTTTTACACCTCTCTGCAACGCAGCTCTGTGGCGCTTAATGGAGGTACCAGGTGGGCTAGTTGAACCCCAGGGGACCTCAGGATTCAAGGGGAGTTAATCTCCCAACTTAAAACGCGCCACAGGGCCCGTTTGCACAGTGGTGAAGGTAGGGGGCGGGGCCTGAGGTGATGTGTGTGCAAACACGCCCTGTGGTACGTTTTAAGTTGGGGAATTAATTCCACTTCAATCCTGAAGGTCCCTGGGGACCAACTAGCCCACCAGGTACCTCCAGTAAGCGCCACGGAGCTGCGTTGCAGAGTGTTGTAAAAAGGGCCGTAGCCTCTGAACACCTCTCTGCAATGCAGCTCCCTGGCGCATACTGGAGGTACCTGGTGGGCTAGTTGGCCCCCAGGGGACCTCAGGATTGAAGAGGAATTAATTCCCCAACTTAAAACGCGCCACAGGGCGTGTTTGCACACGTCACCTCAGGCCCCGCCCCCTTCCTTCACCATTGTACAAATATTCCTGTATAATCAGCCGAACTACGAATTCCGATTTACTCACCTGTTATCAGGAGAGAACCTATGGCTGCATCTTTTAGCCCAGCACTGACTCTGAAAAGTAATTATAAGCGTATTTACCAGTAACTTGTATTTCCTTCCATAGGAATCCATTGTGTGGTTTTCAGCAGAAAATTTTCTAAGCGTCCATTTTTGAAACGTACAAATATTCCTCTAAAATCAGCCGAACTACGAATTCAGATTTACTCACCTGTAATCAGGAGAGGACCCAGTGCTGCATCTTTTAGCCCAGCATTGACCCTGAAAAGTAATTCTAAGCATACTTACCAGTAACTTGTATTTCCTTCCATAGGAATCCAATGTGTGGTTTTCAGCAGAAAAGTTTCTAAGTGTCTATTTTCACAAACTAAAAATATTCCTCTAAAATCAGCCAAACTACGAATTCCGATTTACTCACCTGTTATCAGGAGAGAACCCAGGGCTGCATCTTTTAGCCCAGCACTGACCCAGAAAAGTAATTCTAAGCGTACTTACTAGTAACTTGTATTTCCTTCCATAGGAATCCATTGTGTGGTTTTCACCAGAAAATTTTCTAAGTGTCTATTTTCACAAATTAAAAATATTCCTAAAAAATCGTCTGTATGACTTAAACACATTCTTTCAACTGTTTACAGGAGGTTGGCCAGTGCTGGATCCAGGATCCACCACTGAGTAAGAAAAAGTAACGATAACACTACTTACCTGCTCATCCCCGGCAGGCATACCTCTTATAATATCCGCCGGCTGTTCCACTTCCAGGACCAGATTCGAGACCGATTTCCCCGGGCGGCGTGTCTGGTGCTGGACCTCGAAAAAGCTTTTGATACTCTCTCGTGGGCATACCTATTTCGGGTCCTGCAACGCATGGGCATAGGACCCAGGCTGCAAGCCTACACTCGGCTCAGCTATTCCGCGCCCAGCTCCAGGGCACGACTGGGCTCCCTTATCTCGGCCTCCTTTCCGATCTGCCGTGGCACCAGACAAGGATGTCCACTCTCCCCCTTGCTTTTCGCCATGGCGATGGAGCCTTTGGCGACTCTACTCCGCGCAGCGGGCGAGGAATGGGGTATCCCAATAGGTGATTCTACCCACTCAGTATCATTATACGCTGACGACGTACTTATATATGTCCGGGATATTACAACCGATTTAACCCCTATACTGCGTATCCTACACAACTTTGCGGAAGTGGCAGGACTCAGGGTCAACTGGCCCAAATCCACTGTCTACCCCCAGGTGCAGGCTATGCCCCACTGTCAAATATGAATGGGTAACGTGGACATCTCGTGTAGTCCCCAAGCTGTTCGCTACTTAGGAGTTAGACTATATCATACACCGCAGGATATAAATGAGGGGAACTACCTCAAACTGCTGCGTAGCATTCTATCCTCTGTCCACTTTTGGAAAGACCTTCCACTGGCGGCTACGGGGAAGATAGCGGTCGCAAAAATGATCCTCGTCCCGCGCCTAATATATCTCTTCTCTAATCTCCCGGTGGTCCCCCCACGATCCCTATTTCGTGAGCTCGATACCTTGCTGGGGACCCTCATCTGGGGCTCTGGCCACCGGCGTATTGCTCTGGCAAAATTGCAATTGCCCCTTGACCAGGGTGGGTTAGCGGCCCCATCATTTGAGGCGTATTTTTTGGCAGCCCAGCTGCAGTGGGTGTCTCGCTGGACGTCGGGTCGGGCACAGAGGGAACTGATTACTACATCAGGGCACATTCAAACCCCTACTATTCACCGCATGTTGCTACCAGGGGCAGCACCGCTACCGACTAAGCCCCTCCAGGTGATGACTGCGCGCGCCTGTCTGGCACGTATTCAGCGTATGAATCGGGCTGCACCCCTATACTCCCCACTTCTTCCACTGATAGGGTTTCCCAAGGGCCGGGTACATTACACAGAGAGATTGCTGCATATATGGACGGATCACGCCGTGACGGAGGTGGGGGCGTTGTTCTTTGAGGGACAGTTGCAGACCTTTGACGCACTTGTCGACGACTTCGAACTTCCCAGGGGACAGTTCCTACTGCACAGACAGCTCCTCGCAGACTGCCGTAGGCAGTGGCGCGCGATTGACACAGAACCCCCACGCATCCGGTCAGCCATGCGATCCTACAGATGGGACCTGGGCGCCACTTAATCACCTGGATATATAAAGCCATACGGACTCTACAACAACCCACGCTCGCACCCCTCAGAGAATACTGGGAAACTGACTTACGCAGACCACTGCATGACAGGGAATGGACCAGGGCCCTTGAGCATACCAGGAAGGTATCCCGCAATTACCGTTTTAAGAATATACAATTGCACATCCTGCATAGGGCATACCTCACCCCTGAAAAATTACAGAAATACTTCCCTGAAAGCTCGTTGGCATGCACCAGGTACCTGGAGCCCACTGCCTCTTTCATACACATGTTCTGGGATTGCCCGACGCTTCACAGTTACTGGCACGCGATCCACACCGCCCTTCGCACGGTCACGGGGCTACTGGACCTATATACCTGGGAGGCTAGCGCCCTGGGCATCCATAAGCGACACAAGCACATGAAAGTAGAAAGGCGGTTTACTTCCTTGGTGCTCCTCCTGGCCAAACGATGCATTACTATGCACTGGAAGACACCGGAGGGGCCTCCCCTAGCGGCATGGGTGGGCGCAGTCAAAAAATGGGGTGAGGAAGAGCTACTCAGAGCGGAGGAAGCCCAGGGGCTTCGCAAGCACCCAATTTCCCTGCCCTGGGCCATGCTACTGCATTTCTTCGCGCAGGAAACGATACCGGTGGCGGGGCCACGACTGATCGGTCCCCCCGGGGCCCCCATGGTCCATGAGCCCACCCAGGGAGACGTACAAGGGGTCCGGATGCCCGGCGGGTCATAAATGTGGACCGCAACTGTTCCTCAATTGCGCCCTTGAACGGGTGGCGATCAGCGCTCCGGCCTCCCTCCTCCCCCCTCGCGCCCGCGTAATCCCAACAATATACCCTGTAATGGTATAGCTCTCAGGCGCACGATTAGTACTGCTCATCATCCGTGACACAGTGCACCCCCCCCCGTTCATATATCCCCAGTTTGTTTATGGTTCACATGTGGCTACAATCCCATAGCCCCCTATGATAACATACAAAGGGGAATAGGCATTCCCCGCAGCCCTTACAAGGCGCGGCGACCACCACGCAAGCTGGTTGGGTGCGCTTAGGCATAGGCCTCGGGAGACTGTTCTCAGCTCATAGACTGAGCGGGGGCTCACATACCATAGGCACACTCGCTCAGACGTCCACACAGGGCGCGATTGAACGCTCTTGCTTGTATGTCTATGTCAATCGCATTACCAGATGTGCTGCTGTATGTACTATTCTATAAATGCCAATAAAAAAGGTTTTTAAAAAAACCACAAAAAAACCACTACTTACCTGCTAAGTGAATTTTCTGCCATAGGATAACATTGGTGATTCTATGGGAAAAAGTTTTTAAGTGTCAACTTTTAAAATACAATAATATTCCTTAAAAATTACTACTGTAACCAAAGCGCTTTTACTCAACTGTTTACAGGAGATGTCCAAGGACTGAATCTAGGATCCAGTCCTGTGGTTAGAAAAGTAATCCATAAAGTAACTAATTGCATTTAATTAGAAATTCACATTGAGCTCAATGTTGCTTTGTGTTTGAAATTGTGTTGCCCATTGCAACAACTGTAACTACTGTACTTAAAAGTCTGTTGCCTATTTGCCAAGTATTTAAACTAAAGTAATTCATTCTGAGAAAGTATATTTTGGATTGTAATGTATAATGTAATTATAATGTAATTTAAAAAAATATATCTAAAATTAAATAGTTTTAAAAATGTAGTAAATCAGTATCAAAAAAATCAGTATAACAATTAATACATTAAAAATTGTCATTTACAAAACCTTTGAAATTCACTGAAAAAACCATAGGTTTCAGGCCTGATATAGTTAGGAATTAGCATTTAAAAAACCTTAGAAATTCACTGAAAAACCATAGGTTTCAGGAGTGTTATATTTAACTGGACATTTCCCTCATACAAAACCCTAGAAATTCCCCCGTTATAGGTAGTTCAGCTAACTATAACTCGCGCCCCCGCAATGCACTGCTGATGACGTCACATATTACATCACTCATGACATGGTCAGTGACATCACTGATGACATCACTGATGATATCTCAAATGACATCACCGATGACATCACTGATGACGTCATCCAGTGAGTCTGTGTTTCTGTAAAGTTTTAATATGTTTAATATATATAGGGAAAGGCCTGTTGAAGAATGAGTGGGTGTACAAGTGTGCGAATGGATGATTTTCTAGGTGCGTCACTGACTCTATAAGTGAGTCATTAAATGTATCTTACTGCAGACTAGTGACTAAACTGTGTGAATGTCTGTATGTGTCTGTGTGTTGGTTTATAAGTGGCTGCATGGTTTTGTGAATAGATATATGAGTGTCTATATGGGTTATTGATTCGTTGTCTGAGAATCTGTATGGGTGCCTGAGTGTTTGTGTGGGTAGGGTGTGTGTGACTGTGCATAGATGTGTGAGTGGGTGTTTCTATGGGTGCATGGTTTTAAGAGTGCAACTGTGATGGACTGTATGGTTGGGTGAGTGTATGTATGGGTGTGTTAGTGATTGAATGTATATCTCAGTTGTACATGTGTCAGTAACTACATATGTGAAACGCAGCGTATATGTGTGTAAGAGTATATAACTATCTATATGTGAGAGTGTGTGATTGCGGGAGTGGCTGTATGGATGAGTGTGTGCTTGTATCAGTAATTGTATAAGAGCATCAGAATTTGTTAGTATTTTTATGAGTAAGTGAACTTGAGTGTGTTTAACTGTATAGGTGAGTAAATTTGACTGTGTTTAATTATTTGCATGACTGACTAGGTGTGTCAGTACCTCAATGGATGATTGGCGGTGTGTGAGTGTCTATATAGGTGTATAAATGCATATGATAGTCCTGTACGGAGTGACTGTAAGTATGAGTGACTGTACAGGTGAGTGAGTGGAGATGTATGTAGACCTAAGAGTCAATGAGTGGGTATGTAGTTATTGGTATTGGAGTATCTATGGTTTTCAAAATGGCCGTCTGAAATTTTGAGTCGGTGTATCAAAGGTTATATTAGGGTGTGAGAAGATGCACTAATTTATCACATGGATGACGTCATCAGTGATGTCATCAGTGATGTCATTTGAGATGTCATCAGTGATGTCATCAGTGATGTCACTGACCATGTCATGAGTGATGTAATATGTGACGTCATCAGCAGTGTGTTGCGGGGGCGCGAGTTATAGTTAGCTGAACTAACTATAACGGGGGAATTTCTAGGGTTTTGTACGAGGGAAATGTCCAGCTAACTATAACGCCCCTGAAACCTATGTTTTTTTCAGTGAATTTCTAAGGTTTTTTAAATGCCAATTCCTAACTATAACGCCCCTGAAACCTATGGTTTTTTCAGTGAATATATATATATCACTGAAAAAACCATAGGTTTCAGGCACATTATAGTTAGAAATTCGCATTTAAAAAACCTTAGAAATTCACTGAAAAAACCATATAGTCATATGTCATTTGAGATGTCATCAGTGATGTCATGAGTGATGTCACTGACCATGTCATGAGTGATGTAATATGTGACGTCATCACCAGTGCATTGCGGGCGCGCAAGTTAGAGTTAGCTCAACTAACTATAACGGGCACATTTTTATGGTTTTGTGGTAAATAAAATAAATATTACCGGACTGAATTTCATGCGGAATCTTAAATTAAAGTAAAATAGCTCAAAATAACGAGAGGCAGAATCCGTGGTATAAGAGGTTTTCTAATGGGCTTTATTCCATTCAAAATGGCCGACTCGAGTCGCGGCCCTCAGGTTCCGTCACCACGAAGGTTCAGGAAGTGAAGTACAATAATTTATTAACAGACATATATTTTTATAATAAGTACATTACAATGAAACGAATGTAGAAGGCGTAACATTTGATAAGAAAAATGACGTAACAGTGACATAATCGAAACTAGGCGTAATAAGGAATAAAAGAAACATGATTGGTTAGAATTATCAGGCATAGGTGGATCTATAAGATAATACTTGGCATAGATGCGCGCGCGGCAGCATGACGTGTAATTGACGTGCAACTAGGGGGTGAAGGGGACTTGACATTTAGCTCTACATGTGGAGACGAGAAGTCTGGGGTCAAGTCAACCTAATCCCAAATCATATCTAACATCCTATGTTTAAAGAACTATGTTATCCACAAGGAAGGACTCTCGGACAGAATCTATTCTATACTGACTGTGTGCGTTGTACAAGCGTCTAAGTGTCTATATGAGATGCGAGGGATAGAAAACTTTCCATGGCAACAGGGCTATGAATCACTTGCAGGAGGACGGAAAGGCTGAGTCCTTTGCTTGTGAGCTAAAGGAAATGTTTACCTAAATCACTGGACAGGAATGCATCGGCTGGAGAGCAAAATAGATAATTCGAAGGTGAAATACAACTTCTTGGCAGACAGGCGAAAACTGGCCGAGGCAGGCACCGTTAGCTGCACAGGGAGTAGGACAAAGTTCATGGATACAGATGCGAGCTCAAGCTGAAGCTGTCAGAGACAGAGAGCAGGGAAAGGCTTTGAGGACAGAATCGGGCCTACTCGCCTGAACTGTAAAAATGGAGTAACTTAGCCATATAAAGTCGGTGGCCTTTCATACTAAGGAATCGAATATCCAGCCCATTGATGGCGGATCTGACAGAGAACATGTTGACAGTAGACACACATATGTTTGCGTCTTAGAAACTGGAACTGGAGGGAACATACATGTACTTGTAACATGCATATAAAACCGTTGGGGTCCAAGATAGGGGACATAACTGATCAGGAAAATCCACATTTCCACATTCCCTCCTTGTCCCCTTCTTGCCCTTCACGAGACATCAATCTTCATCATTCCATTGATTTGCTCATGGAGCATCATTTCTTCTTCTTTCTTCTTCCGGGATCTTGAGCGAAAACCTTGATGTGGAATACACGATGTGGCACACAGACCACAAATCGCTGGTCCACATTGCAGGCATAGACAACAACTGAAGAGCATAAGAAGGCCAATACCTAGGAAGGATAGAACTCTCCATCCCCAGGCTGATATCACACTCCAAAACCACCCGGACCACGTCCAAGTGCCTGGATTCTCGTGTATCTGGCTTACAATCTTATGAAGGCGTGTTATAGCTTTATATACAGATGGCGAATTTTCTGGTATGAATATACAGCAGCTGGATCCGATGACCCTACAAGCTCCGCCCCTATCGGCCAGGATGACGTCAAGGACAAGACGATTCTGGAGAACAACAATTCTCATCACTGATTGTTCCTCTGTCAGATTGCCTAGGGCGGCTATAGTCTCGTTTACTACAGCTTCAAGAGTCTTGGTGAGTCTGCGTATCAGCTTACTATTTGATATAGTACCTATATAGGGAAAGATACCTTTATTGAAATCTACATACTTGTCCCATGCTGTCTCAGTATAATCGACAACTGGGAGATCTCTTTTCTCTCTATTGTGTACTAAATGAACATTTCGATAATAATCAGGGGGAGCTAGGAAAACAGGTGGCAAAAGGAATGCTATGTAACAGGTACCATCCCAATCTAGAGGTAGACGCATATATGCCGTCTGACCACATATGAAGTAGGAATGGCGAGAAGCTCTAAATGAAGATTTGCCTTGATCACTATATTCTACTGTAGTAACGCATTGGCTATGGCCCATATGTATGGAACCAACTTTTCTTACACATAATTCACCCTTAACTGGAAATACTGACATAGTGGGCAAAATTAGTTCAACTTCGGATTTGACATTCAGAATCATAAGATTAGGTGTAAAATTACCTAATTTATACACTTCATTTTCTAAATCAGTTCCTGTTCTACTGGGGTGACCCTCCTTATTAGGGTGACAGACTTTGAATAAAACTAGATTCAGATTTCCCCATATCCAATGTTGTTGATAAACTGCTGTGTCTGGGTCTATGGAATTTAATAAACTAAACCATGCTCCACAGGAGCCATTGTGTGTGAATGGATGTGGAAAGAAAGGCAGAACTCCTTTGTTATTCTGATAGGGAGGAAGTCGGCCACACACCCAACAATTGGTCGCATTACTAGTCTGATGGGAATGATGTAACATACTAATGAATGTGTTATTGCGCAGCGCAAGTCTATAAGATAATTCATGTGGCGGTAGGTCACTAAAAGAATGTTCATCAGTTATATTGAAAACACGTTTAGAAACAGGATGATATATGTGCAAAATCATACTCGTAATAATTACTAAAATACTCAATAAAAACAAAATTAATAATGTCACAATACAGTGGTTACGCAGTAATTTACAATAAGCATGTCGTTTCATTATGATTCTGGACTCTACATGATTCAGACCTAAAGGGTACATGTCGGGACAGATTCAACCGCTTCACCTTGGAGAGGACTTAAACAATCAAATCGTCCGACAGTTTAGATCTGGACCTGAGTTTCTGTTTATAGCACTGAGAGTCATTTTGTTCAACAAAAGGAAGTTTTGAATCAGTCTGTGAGGGAGTGCAGGGCACAGTGTCTATATCTGAAGGTAGTCCATGAAATTTTTTTACGTGACTCGAATGAATCCACCCCTTTCGTCCCTCGATCTTCACGGCTGTTCTTGTGGTCAACAGGACCAACTTGGGTGCTTTCCACCTGGGCTCCAATTGACTCTTCCTGTCGAAATTTCTCACAAAGACAAGATTACCCGGAACAACGTCATGGGGTTTCGCCTCAGTGTTGTCGGGAAAGGCTGCAGCTACCTGTGAACGAGAAGATTGTAGTGCAGACATCAAGGAAGCCAGGTAATCTGTCAGCATATTACAGTCAACATCAGTTATTTTACGTGGTATAGGCGTCCCCCACATATTCGGTGGTCTACCAAAGATCACCTCATACGGGGATAGCCCTGTTCTAGAGTGTGCTACCATTCTCATGTAAAAGAGTGCAACTGGTAATGCTACTATCCAGTCGACACCTTTCTCTCTACATATTTTGGACAGTCTGATTTTCAGTGTCTGGTTATGTCTTTCTACGAGACCTGCTGCCTCGGGGTGTCGGACACAGTGGAATTTCCACTGATATCCCAACAAGAGTGAGACATGTTTCATTAATTCGGATGAGAAAGGCTGACCGTTATCTGAATATACAACACGTGGTAAACCGTACCGTGGGAAGAATTCTCGAACTAGCTGCTTGGCAGTAGTCGGGGCAGTGTAATCTGATACGGGATACGCCTCTGTCCAACGGGAGAGAGCGCAGACAACTACGAGGACATATTTGAATCCTCGACAACGTTCCATCTGAATATAATCCATCTGGAGGACTTCAAAAGGATGGTCAGGAGGCTGAAATCCACCCTGCTCTACGGGAACACTCTTTCCTGGATTAAACTGACAACATATCATACAGGTACGAACTTTTTGTTTAGCTGCTGCTCGTAAATGTTTGTTGAACCAAATGTGCTGAATGCTGTCTAGCATAGCCTTCTCTCCTAAATGTGCTGGACTGTGAACTGTAGCTATAATGGCTTGAACCATGGAATCAGGGAGGAACCATACAGATTTCTCCTTCGTCATCCATCCTTGATCTGTCTGGATCCCTCCTAGTTCAGTCCATTTCTTTATTTCTTCTGCTGTGGCATGTGTCTGTATGTCAATTACGTCAAGTGTGGGATCCTTAATTGCCATACACTGTGTTGGGGTCTGAACTATTGGCTTTGTCATGTCTAATGTGCGATTCTGAGCAGTCTGTTTAGCTGTTCTGTCAGCTAAATCATTGCCTTGAGAAATGGTATCAATAACCTTCGTGTGTGCTTTACATTTCATAATCGATATAGCAGTGGGTAAATGTATTGCGTCTAACAAGGCATGAATGAGGGGTCCGTGCTGAATGTGGGCACCATGGGAAGTAAAATAACCTCTCTCTCGCCACAGCACGCCGAAGTCGTGTACAACTCCGAATGCATAACGTGAGTCAGTGTATACATTAACTTTCTTATTTGTGGCTTGAATACAGGCTTGTGTTAGAGCAATAAGTTCTGCTGCTTGGGCTGACAGAGTATCTATACAATGTGTCTCAATAACTTCAGTGTCTGTTGTGACTGCATACGCGGCCACTAAATCTCCTTTACTTGTTCTCATGCATGATCCGTCTACATACAACGTCAGGTCTGGATCTAACAATGGAACGTCTGTCAAGTCTTGTCTAGGTTTCGTCTTTATTTCAATGATTTCAACACAATCATGAGCTAGTGGGTCTGTTCCAATTACAGGTAATAGTGTAGCAGGATTCAATGTATTACACCGTCGGATCTCTATGTGTGGTTGAAACAATGTCAGTTCATAACCGGTAAGTCTTGCTATGGTCAAGTGTTGCGTTTGTGTTCGGTTCACAAGAACCTCTACTGCATGTGGTACTTGTACTGTCAATGGGTGTCCTAATACTATGGCATCGCTTTGTCTGATTGCTAAAGCTGTCGCTGCCACTGATTTCAGGCATGCAGGCAAAGCCTGAGCTACGGGATCTAATGTACTGGAAAAATAAGCACATGGCTTGCGTGATCCTGCTTGATCCTGAGTGAGTACTGACAAGGCAGTACCTTCGCGTTCTGTAACAAAGAGTGTAAAAGGTTTGCTATAACATGGTGTTGCTAAAACAGGTGCTTGACATAAAGCTTCCTTTAAGCTTTCAAAAGCTTGTGTATGTTCCTGAGTCCAAGGGAGAACAGTCGATGTGGCTGCCTCCTGTGTGGTTAACTGAATGAGTGGTTTTGCTAGAAATGCGTACTGAGGGATCCACTGCCTACAATATGAAGTGAGGCCTATGAAAGCCCGCACCTCCTTTTGTGTCTGGGGTATTGACATGTTAGCAATTAACTGGATGCGATCTGGTGTAAGCTGCCTTCCCTCCTTGGACAGCGAGTGACCAAGATAAATAACTCGCTGAACACAGAATTGCAGCTTAGAAGGGGACACCTTGTGCCCCTTGTCGGCTAGGAAATGTAAAACTGTCAGAGAAGCTTTTTCACATTCTGGCTCGCTTCTCGCGGTGATCAGCAGATCATCGACATATTGAAGCAGTGCAGTATTGACTGGCATGTGGATACTGTCAAGTTCTCGTTTCAGTGCTTGGCTGTAGATGCTGGGGCTTTCTGTAAATCCTTGGGGAGCGCGTGAGAATTTAAAGCTGCGCCCATTTAAACTGAATCCGAACAAGTATTGGCTTTCCGGATCTATTGGGACGCTGAAAAAGGCATTCTTGAGATCAATTACAGTAAAGAATGTTGCTTCGGAATCAATTGCTGTCAACAATGATGATATATCAGGGACCACAGGGAATTGTGGTACAATACACTTGTTTAGTTCACGCAAATCAATAACCAATCGGTACACTGGGGGAGCAGTAGGATCAGTTCGTTTAAGAATCGGAATTATCGGTGAATTACATACATTGGAGTCTGTTTCTACAACTACTCCCTGGGCAATTAGCTCATCAATGATTTTCAACAAAGCCACTACAGCATCATGCGGTAACTTGTATTGTCGCATTCGTGGTAATACCACTCCTGCTTTCAATGTAACTCGATAGGGTGTAATGTTCATGCAGCCAACATCCGTAGGGCCTTGTGCCCATAGATGTACTGGTAAAATCTGTAGTCGGGGATCCATGTCTCTAGACACATAGTGACCTTTAAAATCACGCAAAAACAACCTTACTCCTTCCGGAGAACAACATATTATGGCTCCTAGTGCTTTCAGAGTTTTAATTCCTAACAAATTTTCTGGGCATGATTTAGTAAGCAATAAATCTGTAGTTCGTGTCAAAGGTCCTATCGTAAGTGGTAGAGGCTGTGATACTTCATTAACAATAGGTTTTCCTGAAAAACCAAGGGAAACATTTTGAGAGCCTGAGAGGGGTGCCCCTGGAACTTCACTACGTTTTATGGTTGTTCGACTTGCCCCTGTATCGAGTAAGAATTTTCTATCTTGACCTAATAATTCACTATGTACATAAGGTCCTTCTTGATCTACCGGAATCTCGATAAGCGGTAAGTCAACTTCCCTCTCTAGGCTGGTTCATGCGTAACGCTGATACTCAGGGTATTCATACTGTGCAGTCTGATACATTTGTTGTGTTGTGGTTTGTGTGGCAGTAGCAGGCAACGGTGGTGCAGCTGGCACAAACTGTATGGGTTGCTGTGAGGCTGGCATAGACTGTTGCTGAACTGGCATGGACTGTCCATGCTGCATAGCTCCTTGTTCATTCTGATCTTGTCTAACTAATCGTGGTCTCTCCTTTGCAATACCTGTTGCTATATTTCGTTTCAGGACTTGACAATCATGTACATAATGGCCTAGTTGTTTACAGTAATTGCAGGTTCCTTTTACAGGAACTGCAGAATCACCAGAATGTGTCACACCCTTTTTGTGACCATCTGCTGGTACTGTCTGAGAAACTAGCATTTTCATTTTTGTATCCTTCATGCGTTTATGCTCGTGTTCTTGTTCATCCCTAATTCTATTGTGATGATACTGTAACATTTGTAGCATTTGCGACGGAGTGTTACTTTGCCAGGTACTCTCGAATTTCAATATTCTATTCTTCACTGGAGGCAATGCATTTTCCACTAATTTTGTCACAAATAGATGTGGATATGAGTCACTACTTGCTTTTATACCACTATTTATACCAAAACATTTTTCAAATCGAGCATAATAATCACTTGTGTCTTCATCTTGCTTTTGTTTACAGGCTGTGATTGCACCCCAATCTTCCTTCTTTGTAGTTAATAAACGTGGCAGTACCTGTACTAGTAAACCTGGTAATAGTTTAACTTTATCCCCGAGCCCTGAACCTGCAGTTCGGCCCCTTTCTTCCTCTGCTAATGCTGTCCAGTCTATCCTTTGGTCTCCCACTTCCCACTCTTTTTCTTTCAGTTTTTCATAAATGCCAGCAGGCAAAAGCACCTTTAATATTGTCATAATATCAGGAAAGGTGTACTCTCCCATCAGTAACATGTCTTTAATTTCTCGGTGGAAACCCGCTGGGTCTTTGTCATGACTAGGTACTACTTTTTTCATTTCTAATAATTCCATTTTTGATATGGGTGTGTAAACAAATACACGGTGAAACTCATTGTCTTCGCCTTTTATTGGGTGCACTTCCCGTAAAGGATTTTGTCTATCCATGAAGTACGGTGCTCTTTCTCTGGGGGGCAGGGAGAGAGAATCCGGACTTACAAAAAGAACATACTGCTTACGTGACACTAATATCTCTTTAATTAGCTTGTTACTAGAACCTTTCCATCTGTACGTGAGTAGTTCCGTTAATATATCAGGTAAAGGACCAGGGTCAGCATGTTGGCTCTTATATAATATGAGGAGTTGCTGAATCATATAGATTCCAGCTAAACGTTGTTCATCTGTACTGAGGTTGAGAAACGTGTGTGCTACGGTCTCATCACCGTATTTTTCAGGACTAACAATCCAATGAACGGCTGATCTGGCTAATTCTTGCTCATCCATGGAATCGAGGAGGTGGTAACCTCTTCGTTCTCGTAGTATTTTATCTGCGGCTTGAAACGAATGTTCAGGAGACTTCAGATTTATTACAGGCGTCGGATACGTTCTGCTATTATTTGGACATACAGAGTGTATTGGATCAGAAAAACATCTAGTATTTTCACAAGATCTTCCTCTGCCTACATAGGCTATGGTCTCTGACTGTCTTGCAGAATTCCCTGCTTCGGACACTTCATCTTGCTCAAACTCGTCTGTTCCCAATCTCTCTTCATGAATACGCTCTATTTCTTTACGTATTTTTCGGCACATGGCTATTATACAATTTTGCTTATCGTGTCTCCCTTCTGATATATTCTGACTCCATCTTGTAAGAATAAGCATTGCATTCCGGTCTACCCCCGGACGATCTTGATTTCTGATCACACAGTTTATGAGGAAACGTAACAGTTCCCCCTGTATCTCTACTTTCTGGAATTCCATAGCTCTGTTAATACATCCTGGATCTCGTCCCGTTTGAACAAAATGGTATATGTTATCTAGATGCGTAGTCATCCCTGGTAACCTTGCTAAATACTCTGCAACATTGAACATTATAACAATGATCGACAATGATGACAGTCTGCTTAACTAATCACCACGCTGAATTCTTGACAATAACTGAGTACTTCGGAATACTTGATATACTGCTAAACAGTACATATACACTGCTAAACAGTGCAGACCGGATTTGTGTACCCAAATCCGTCTTGACCGGCACAACCTATGTGCGCGTCAACACGCCTCCTCGGCGATGGTACTCACCGAGTAGCTCCTTGAAACGGAAGGCCTCAGAGAATGGACAGGACTCGATAACTGCGGACATCGGACCCTCTGGACGTCGGAATTTCGGAAAACCTGGTGGGCCTCTGTATACCTCGGATCTTGCTCTCTCAGCTAGGCTCTGGTCGGGATATAACAGATATAAATTTTTCAATAGAAGTCAGTTTTTTTTTTAAAAACAAAAAAAAGCAGTTACTCGGAATGAGTAGAAACAAGCAGGAAGATTCTATCTTTTCTCTAACTAGCAAATGAGTGCTAAAATAAACATGTTCTCTCTGCTTGTCATTGTAAGTAAAAAATAGAGCAGAAGAAAGAAACCCAATGTTCCATTTTCGTTGCTTTAAACAGCTGCTTCAATTCTGCTCTGTGACCTGACCTGCCTTTCACCTCGGCTGCTGGCTCTGACAGCAGGCATTGTGATGTCAGCATTTGGCTGTACTAACTTATAATAGTCGAGTTCTGACGTTTTTCTTTGTAATCGGTGATTTAGCGCATCACAAGTCGCCGATTATAAAGAAACTAGATACTGGCATTCACACAGGGATTACAGAAACACATGTATTATAATGCTATTAGATCGTTTCACCCAACGGGTGTGGAATGTTTTTTCATTCAAAAAGGGAGAAACAAATAGACAAACATTAGAATATTGCAGCAGAAGTTCTGCAACAGACACTGTTAGCACTGAACCACTCCACTGAATACAGGGCAGCTCCAAAAATTCCAATGTTCTAATACAAAATAATGCAACAATCATGAATTAATATTAACTGCTATAATCATCTTATCTTACCTTTCTCTCTGTTTCTCAGGCCTTTTTCGCAATTTTCCTTCACTGTTCTCTCCATTCTCCTTTCTTTCGGTTCCTTAGAATTTTTGGAATGTTTACTTTTTTGTCCCCTTACACTATACTCTCAGGTATTTTTCTCAGAGAGGTGGGAACCCTATTCACCACTGACATCCTATTTTACCAGGATTTATTTTTTATTCCAAGATCCTGGAAGTCAAACTAAGCCTGTCAGACCGTAAGAAGCGATTCTAGGAACACTAAATACAGTGCAAATCTTGTACCCCTAAGGTTTGACAAAGGGGTATTAAACACAAATATTCTTTCCTAAAAACGAATCTGTGAGATTGCATGTGACAAAATACATGTGCAGGCTATAACAGGGTGTAATAACAATCCACCCTTAAAGGCCTATTGGCTTTAACAGGTGTGTTTCATAATAAATGAATCAGGTCACCTGCCTGTGTCAGGACTTTTCATAAGAGATAACGCAGACCTATTGCATATGAAATAACTTTTCCAAATGAACCAATCAGGTCTATAGCTTTTGTCATTGGGTCATCACTGTAGTAGCGGCAGGCCAATAAGCTCTCCCACAAGGCAACCGTCAATAAAATTGCAAATATATACAAAACTACAGTTGCCTAAATAATAAATGTTTAAATCCCTCATAAGAAGATCTAACAAGGATTATTTTAGTGCAAATCTTCAATCTCCACAGTTTGATTGAGTCAGTCACCAACACCAAACCCCTTGCCTACTAGGATAATCAATGGAATTCTTTATAAGTAAATGCCTTCCTACAGGCTTTAGCACAGTATTATAACAATCCCCTAATATTGGCCTATTGTTTTTAACAAATGCTTTTTACAATAATCGGGCGAGTCCTACTGCCTTTGTCATAACTTTTTATATTACACAGATCAGACGTTGGCATCGGACATAACTTTTCCCAGTGAACGAAGGAGGTCTTTATTCTTGTGCTTCGGCATTTACACTATAACCGACACAATGTGCAAACACCGATAACCAGCATGCATAAAGTTATACAATTACAAATGTGATTAGAGAATCTGTTGATTCTATCTTACAGTTGTCAAATTCATTAAAAAACATTTCAAAGACTGCTGCAAAGGACTCTGGTACTTGCAGTTTTTCTAAGCATTTACAGACTATCAGCAGGGTCACTGGAATTATGTGCTTTTGCAGTTCTAGCATTTTCCGCATACTTATCGATTTTCCACATTTGCCACATAATCCATCATCTGCTATATAATTTGCAGATTTTTACATTAAAAAATGATGTCGTGGAAATGAGACTTTTTAGGGACCCACCGGTGCAGGAGTTCACCCTTATCTGTCCATGGGTCCTTAAACCAACAAAGAAGAGATTGGCACTGAAGCTGGAATTCAAAAATAACAAGTTTATTCACTCATGAGGGAGACTACGTCCATACAACACCCTCAAGTGTTCCAGGAGGTAGTGGCTTGAATACAGAGACCATGGGCCTTATATGCTGTGTTTGTTGCGGAGTAAGCATGTAGACTCAAATAGAAGGTACAGTTCTTCACAGAAATAGTTATCGACAAACATGGGCAGATAGATATCACTTAGTCAGCGAAGTGGGAGGGGAAACAGAACTGCTTACATCAGTAAGACATGATGGACAGTTACATTCTCAAACAGGTGCATTCTAGCTGCTACAGGCCTTTCTGAGCTCATACATTGCTTGAGCTTAGAATAGAAGGAGTTAACTAAAGCTGATGACTCAAGCAGAATAGTAAGGCAAGCAACAGTGAAGACGGAAGAATCACATGGCTAACAAAATGGACGCCACAGCCAAGATGGCTTCAGCTCATGCTAACAGCAATTATTTTCGATTTCCACAGACTGCCCTTGTAGCATTAGCTGAAGACATCTCTATGATTTAGAAGGAGCATGGAAGATATTATGGACGTCAATCATCATTACCTCACTAATTTCTTGGTCTGTTACTAGTCGGGCATTTACATTCTTGGCATTTTGTTTAGCTGGTATAAATGAGGTACAGGTAGAAATAGAGAGGGAACAGAGCATCGGGCCACAATTCTCGCAATTTGTAGTTCTTTTGTGATGTTTCCAAGTGCCATGGCTGTTTGATTGGTTACAGCCTCTACAACACGTGTCAAGCGCCTTATCTTTCTGCTGTTTAAGGTCGCACCAACAAAGAAGAACAGTCCCAAATTAAAGTCAACTCATTGCTGCAGTGCAGTATCAGTCTGATACGCCTCATCATGATTTATTGTTCTCTTTGATCGGCTCTTAGAAATGTCATTGTACAGTTTATAGTCTTTGTGGTAGGATGCAGGATCCAAAAACACAGGTGGTGGCAAAAAGGAGACATGACAGCTTCCAGACCACCCAATAGGTAGGTGTTAATACCCTTTACTTCCACAAATGAAATAGGTGTTATGTGATGACAAAAAACTGCTATTGTTTATTCCAGTAATGTTCAGTGTTTGAATACAGTTTCTTTTTCCCACTGGGATGCTACCAATACTGCTTACACAAAGATCTGCTCGAGCCCTAGTAACAGCAATAACAGGAGGCCCATTGCCTTTGACTGTCCGAGTGTTGGAGGAAACATAGCGTGTGGAGGTATTTCCTCTGTGATATTCCTCCATTTCCCATTTAGTTCCTATGGCTTGCGGATCTCCTTCCTCATCAGGTTAGCAGACTTTATTTAGCCAAGCATTAAGTTTTCCTACACCAGCATCAGTAATATTAGCAATTTGGGAAGCCCACAACAGTGCGAACCAGGCTCTGCAGTAGCCATTATGTGAAAACGGCAGAGGAATAAAAGGTGTTCCTCCCTTTTCTGGTGGGCTGGCATCATTCCACACACCCAACAGTTGGTAGTGTTCGTAGCATTGTGGGTGTGATGCAACATTTGAATGAACGTATTGTTGAGGTGGGACATCCTGTGCTGCTGCTCAATCGATCAATCAGACATTTGTAGAGCGCGCTACTCACCCGTGAGGGTCTCAAGGCGCTGAGGGAGGGGGGGAGCAGCTACAGGTCGAACAGCTAGGTCTTGAGTCGTCACCTGAAGGTCAGCAGGTCCTGGGTCTGACGCAGGCGGATGGGGAGGGTGTTCCATATTTTGGTGGCGAGGTGGGAGAATGATCTTCCCAAGGTGGTTGTTCGGCGGATGCATGGGACGGTGGCGAGTGCGAGGTCGGCGGAGCGGAGCTGGCGGTTCGGGGTGTAGAAGGACAGTCGTTCGTTGAGGTATGCTGGTCCGGTGTTGTGGAGCGCGTTGTGCGCGTGGGTGAGTAGCTTGAAGGTGACCCTCTTGTTGCCCGGGAGCCAGTGGAGGTTTCTCAGGTTGGTGGTGATGTGGCTGTGGTGAGGGAGTCCATGGATGAGGTGTGCGGAGGCGTTTTGTATGCGTTGGATTCTCTTCTGGAGTGTGGTTGTGGTTCTTGCGTTGAGGGCGTTGCCATAGTCCAGCCTGCTGCTGATGAGTGCTTGGGTGACCGTTCTTCTGGTTTCGTTGGAGATCCATCTGTAGATCTTGCAGAGCATGCAGAGGGTGTTGAAGCAGGAGGAGACCGTGTTAACTTACTGGGTCATAGAGAGCGTTGAGTCCAGGATGACTCCCAGGTTGCGTGCGTGGTTGGTAGGTGTCGGGGCGGCACCCAGCGTGGCCGGCCACCAGGAATCGTCCCATGCGGAGGGGGTGGAGCCAAGGATGAGGACCTCCGTTTTGTCCGAGTTCAGTTTCAGCTGGCTAGTCTTCATCCACTCTGCGACGGCCTTCATTCCCTCATGGAGGTTGGATTTGGCGGTGGCCCGGTCCTTGGTGAGGGAGAGGATCAGCTGGGTGTCGTCGGCGTATGAGACGATGTTGAGGTGGTGTGCTCGGACGATGTTAGCGAGCGGTGCCATGTAGATGTTAAAAAGGGTTGGGCTGAGGGATGATCCTTGGGGTATGCCGCAGGTGATTGTGGTGGCTTCAGACCTGAAGGGGGAGGCGGACTCTCTGCGTTCTGCCGGTGAGGAAGGAGGTGATCCAGTCCAGGGCTTTGTCTCGGATCCCTGCGTCATGGAGGCATGTGCGCAGGGTGTTGTGACGGTGTCGAAGGCGGCCGAGAGGTCCAGGAAGATGAGGGCCGCAGTTTCGCCATTGTCCAGTATGGCTCTGATGTCGTCAGTGGCAGTGATGAGGGCGGTTTCGGTGCTGTGATTGCTGCAAAAGCCGGATTGGGAGGAGTCCAGGATGTTGTTCTCCTCCAGGAAGTGGATCAGATGTCTGTTGGCGGTCTTCTCAATGACTTTCACCGGGAACGGGAGCAGGGAGATGGGTCAGAAGTTCTTGAGTTCCTTTGGGTCTGCCTTGGGTTTTTTGAGAAGGACGTTAATCTCGGCATGTTTCCAGCTTTCTGGGAAGGTGGCGGTCTTGAAGGAGCTGTTGATGATCATCCTGAGTTGGGGTGCGATGATGGGGCTTGCTTTGTTGAAGATGTGGTGGGGGCAGGGGTCGGAGGGTGAGCTGGAGTGGCTGGTGTTTATGATTTTGATGGTGTCTGCGTCGTTGACATTGTGCCAGGAGAGTAGAGGGACGATGTGCTTGGTGGGTGCAGAGTCAGGGGTGATAGCGTCTGTCGTCGGTGTCTGGGTGTCGAAGCTGTTGTGGATGTCTGCGATCTTGCGGTGGAAGAAGGTAGCAAGGGAGTCGCAGAGTTCTTGCGATGGCGGTATGTCATTGGAGCAGGAGCTGGGGGTGGCGAGTTCCTTCACGATGTTGAAGAGCTCTTTGCTGTTATGTGCGTTGTTGTCGATGTGTTCTTTGAAGGAGGTTCTTTTGGTGGATCAGATGAGTTGGTGGTGTTTGCGTCTGGTGTTTATGAGGGCTGCGTGGTTGTCTGGTGTCAAGTCTTCTGCAGGTGTGCTTGGAGTTTTGGAGGTCGGCGTTGAACCAGTTGGCTCTTGTGTCGGTGCGCTTGTTGGAGGGTTCCTTATCGAGGCGAGGGTGTTGGCGCAGTTGTCGATCCATTGGCTGAAGTTGTTGGCTGCTGCGTCGGTATCAGAGGGCTCGGGTGGGGGGTCTCGGGCGAGTGTGGTGGTGAGCTGGTCTTCGGTTACTTTTTTCCAGCTGCGGTGTGGGATACGTTGCGGTTGGTTGTGTGCTCTGTGTTTCTCGAAGGAGAAGTAGCTGCAGTGGTGGTCAGTCCAGTGTAGTTCGGTGGTGTGGCTGAAGGTGATGTGGTTGCTGGCGGAGCAGATGGGGTCGAGCGTGTGACCAGCGGAGTGGGTGGGTGTCGTGACGAGTTGTTTGAGTCTGAGGTTGTCGAGGTTGGCGATCAACGTTGTGGAGTTGCTGTCGTTGGCGTTCTCGAGGTGGATGTTCAGGTCTCCGGGGAGGATGTAATATGTTGAGGCGAGGGCGTGCGTGCTGATGAGGTCGTCGATGGATTCGCTGAACTGTGGTCGGGGTCCCGGTGGTCTGTAGACGAGTGTTTCTCTGAGGGTGGTGTTGTGATCGACGTGGATCTGAAAGTGTAGGAGTTCGGCCGTGCTGAGGGAGTCTTCGGAGTTGGTCGAAATGCTGATGGGGTTCCTGTGGACGGTGGTGATTCCTCCTCCTGGTCTGTTGTTGTTTTGATCCCTGCAGGTGATCTTGTAGCTGTCCGGGATGGCTATGACTATGTCGGGCGCCGAGGAGGTATTCATCCAGGTCTCTGTCAGGAAGGCGACGTCCGGGGTGGAGGAGTCGAGCATGTCCCCAGAGTTCGACGGCGTGCTTGTGGACTGAGCGGGTGTTGAGTAGTACGCAGCTGAGGTGGTTGTGGCCAGCAGTGTTGGGATGGACAGGACATGCAGGTGTGCGCTGGCCGGTGTAGCTGCAGTTTCGGCAGCTGAAGGGTCTGTGGGTGAGTTTCGGGGTGGCCTGGAAGCAGGTGGTCTGGCGCTGGGCATGGTCCAGGCTTCGGACGGGCACAGACGGTTTGCCTTAGGCGCACCTTCGGCATGCCAGTGGCGCGCCCGCTGCGTGCGTCTGCTGCGTGACCTCGCCATAATAAGGGGAGGGGGGCAGGAGCAGAGGTAGGAGGCGGGAGCGGGCTGGATCGGTGGGTGGGGCCACAGGGGCAGCAGCGGCGGGAAAATCAACACACAAGCACTCACGGCAGGATGGGTACAGAAATAAACAGGGGACAACTAAAAATGCAGTCACACAATTAACAGGGGGCAAGACCACGAGAAGTCACCCAGTCAGATACACAGTGTGGGGATATGGGAGGTGCGGTGGGGACGGCGGTGGGAAAAGAACGCGGCGGGACTGCGGGCGAGCTGCAGGCACGACCCTGCTCAGAGGAGGCTCAGAGGCTGGAGCGACGGGATGTAGAGGCGGCGCTGCTGGGGAGAGTGCTGGCCTGGACAGGAGTCTAGGCTCATGATAGGGAAGAGTAAAATAGTGGGAAAGGAGTAGTAGCAGTCAGTAGATTTTGAACAGGAGCTACTCCCTGTACAGCCCATGTTATTATAGCGATCAGAACAATAATCGAAGTGAGTCCAATAATGAACATAGTCTGGAGCGACGAGATGTAGAGGCGGCGCTGCTGGGGAGAGTGCTGGCCTGGACAGGAGTCTAGGTCTCACACGCGCTCCCTCGCAGCGGTCACCATAAGAAGGGGAGGGGGCGGGAGCAGAGGTAGGGGGCGGCGAGAGCGGCCTGGATCAGTGGGCGGGGCAGCAGTGGCCAGAAAATCAACACGCAAGCACTCACGGCAGGACGGGTACAGAAATAAACAGGGGGCAACTAAAAATGCAGTCACACAATTAACAGGGGGCAAGACCATAAGAAAAACAGTCAGATACACAGCACGGGGATACGGGAGGTGCAGTGGGGATGGCAGCGGGAGAAAAGAGCGGCAGGTCTGCGGGCGAGCTGCAGGCACAAACCCTGCTCAGAGGAGGCTCAGAGGCTGGAGCGACGAGATGTAGAGGCGGCGCTGCTGGGGAGAGTGCTGACCTGGACAGGAGTCTAGGCTCATGATAGGGAAGAATGAAATAGTGGGACAGGAGTAGTAGCAGTCTGTAGATTTCGAGCAGGAGCTACTGTCGCGATTCTTCAGCGTAGATCTGGAAAGATGGGTTTCCCTGCACCTACAGTTAAGGCTCTTTTCCCTTGTATGCATGTTACCAGGTCTATTGGCAAATGGCGCACAGCGGACTACATATCCCAGAATTCCTCGGGACGGAATGCTGGTAGATGGATAAGGAGACACCTGGATTTCTGCTCCTATAAAGCCCCTCCCCTTCCTGTGGTCGGGGCTTGACAATCTCACCTGTTTTTGAGTTCATGTAAGTGGATGGTATTCCCCACTGGATTTCTGGTTTGGATTTGTTGTTTCCTGCTGAAGTTCTTTCGACAAGCAAGGCAATTGCTTTCCGAGGCCCAGGCTGTCTATGATGAGTTTTCCAGTTGGTTCACATGAAACTCTTTTCGTCAAGCAAGGCAATTGATTTCCGAGGCCCGGGCTTTCTCTGAGGAGTGTTCGGGCTGGTTCACATTAATCACCGTTGCTGACATTTCTTCATTCCAAAGTGTTTGAAGGGTTGCTTTCAAGGTAAGAGGATTCTGTTTTTTACCAACGCTGGAAACACAAGGTATTTAACCTCACTCGGAAAGGAAGTGCTGGAGTGCTCCTTCTGCTTTTTGAAACAGTTTAATTTCTTAATTTTGTAATTATTTCCACACTGGTCTTCTCTTTTGGAGCCTGTGCTTACAATCTACACTGTGCTTGCAAACAGTGGTTTGGCGCGCAATTGCTCAGTGGTATTGAACTTGAGCTTGTGACTACTGCGTGCACAACTTTATTCCTTTGCTCTAATGCTGTGCTATTAACAGCGTTTTTATGCTTGTTTATGGTGCTATTCATAATCCTCTTTAGGCAGCATTTACCGTGACTTTGTTTTTTGATTGAAATCATCCTTGGGTTCAGTGAGCTCATAAACTCCCTGGCATTCCAATTCATCGTCTCTCAGTGTATGGTCTCACTGGGATTGGATAGTCTCAGAACCTTCTCTAAGAGTATTGCTGCTTGTTATATTCTTATGTTTGTGGGGTGACTTCTGAAGTTATACCGAGCCATAGACCAGACTTAAGGTGTAAGAAGACTCCAGCACAGCAGCAGTGTTTATTAATTTATCCCTTTTCCCTATTCCCCGGGGTACTTTCTTACATAGGAGTGTATATGTACTCTGTGAGTGGTTGTGCTCAGGGAAGTAGGGGGACTTCTCTACACTCTGTCGTCTCCGCTGGTGGTACTAAAGGTTAGTGGCATTACTTGTTTTGGCGCTGCTGACACATCCTGACAGCTCCTCACTCTACAACCCATGTTATTATAGCGATCAGAACAATAATCGAAGTGAGTCCAATAATGAACATAGTCTTTCGATCACAGAATCTTGCGGCAGTTGATTTCTTCTCCATAGGCATATTCATCTCGACGTTGAAAAACAAAGCAGGTGGGGCCCTAAGGTCCTGGGCAGCCGTTGTTTTCTTCACTGAGGTTGAGACGAGTATTACTAAAAGAGTCCCCCCCTTTGCTACTCAGACTTTCACTAACCCAGGACAGTGGCTCAAACAGTCTTTTTCAGCAACGAAGTATCTTTCTTGCGGGGTTGCAGCTGATATTGAGATGTACCAGGAATCGTGTGGTCCGGGAAGACTTCCTCAGATCCTTCAGGGGGCGCAGTTCGGCCTTTCTCGGTGTCCAGGATATTGCGGTGATCTTTCAACGCAGCACGCTCCACCAAGGCGGACGGCACCCTCTTGCAGTGGGTAGAATGGACCCTGTTCTTCCGATTGGTCACTCAGACTGCAGTTCTGGTAGCCAGGAGAACTTGCTCAGGTCCCCGCCACCGAGGTTCCAGGCTGCTCGACCTCTGGAACACCTTCACCATCACCTGGTCACCGGGTCGCAGATCATGACCATCACCTTGCGACCTGTCAGGAAGAGCTTCTCAGACCTGTTGATGAATAGAAAGCAAGCTGTCAGTCAACTGTGACAAGTAGTCACTCAGCAACACCTGGGGAACATCATGTACATGGCGTGGCTTTGGGACCCCCCAAATATTCATGGGTCTGCCAAAAACAATCTCATAAGGTGTAAGGCCAGATCGAGTATGGGGTATCGATCTAATGGAGAGCAATGCTAAGGGCAGGGCATCAGGCCCTTTTTCACTCCAATCTAAGAGGCACCAAAGAAACAGCACCTGTACCCTGAACTCTAGTCCTTCCCTAACTCCTGTGTTGCCCTGATGGCGCACTTCTCTTTCGTCGGGGTCGCAGATTGTACCTAGTGTGCACAGGCACCTCCTTATCAGCAAACAAAGGTGCAGACTTGCATTCACTTGGGAACCGGGACTCAGAGGCCTGATGCACAGAAACTGGAGTATCTGAAGCAACCCTTGTTTCAGAGGGGCTCCACTCAGGCAAAACCTCCTTGCTCTTGTTATCGGTCTGTGCCTCTCTTAGCTAGGCATCAAAAAAAGGAACAAAGCAAGGAATCAGCTCTCTGTCCTGATTTGTGACCCCATCTTTCACCCAAGAATTATCTGACAGTAGTAGGGGTACACGTTTCTTCTGACCTTCCACCTTCACCGCTGTTATAGTGGCCAGCAACACCTGGGCTGGGTACCTTCACCTCGTCTCCAAATTAGACTCGCACTTAGTCCCCTGGTTGGATCTGATATCCTGGCCCCTCTGGCAATGGTTGTAGGGTAGCAGATATCTGTTAGTGAACAGAACGGAAATCTTTAGACAAAACATACAAATAATCAATCAAAAGAGGATATTCAATTTCAGAAACGCCCCTATATTATTCTTCCGAACAATCTAAAAAAAATGAATTTCAAAACAACTATTCTTTGAACAAACTTGTACTTATAAGTCATAGCAATCATGATACAGCTTCTACTTTGTGAACCTTCACTATTGTGCAAAACTGCAGACACCTCTAAAATTATTTTCCTTGCATAAGAACAACCATGTTTTACTCTTATGACCATGCGCTCATATTATAGGTGTAGCGGGGAAACTCTAAAACTGTGAATGTAACAGAAATCCATATTTCATGAATAACTGATAAATTAAACATAACCTAGTAGGTACATGAATTTTCCAGAAGAACTTTGTGGCAGACAAGAAAACAAGCAAAGAACATTTTGTTATTAAAAATGTGTGCTAAGGGCATGTGGGCATCTTTCCTAGCATTGTGAACTATATGCATCATACTTTTCATGATCCGGGCCATGTAATATCATATTCAGGGGAGAAACCTATTCACCAGCTCTAGCAAGGGCGGTCAGCTTGATTACATAGACTAACTGATAAGGGACTCGTGGTGCCTCTGCGACTTATGTAGTGCTGCAATAACATCAACAATTATGGTGTTGCCACCTGGAAATTTGGAACAAAAACCACCAACATATAGTTCCCCTTAAAGGTCGAAGAAGTGAACATCAGTCTATTCTACCCATCCTTTCATCCTTATCCAATTCCAATTTCATCAGTTTACAGAAAGGAGGGGTAGTAACATGGCATATTTATGTATTCATTTTGTTAATTCTAACAATTTGTTCAAACAGTATTACTTAATAGCCAATTAGACGTGCACTGGTGAGGTGCTTTGTTTCTATTTATTCAAGAACATATTCACAGCATCCTGTGAAATGAATGACTAAAGTGAGCCCAACCAATTGTCTCATGGCCATTCCTAGACAGCTCAGACAGGCGAGAGAGAGAGAGAGAGAGAGAGAGAGAGAGAGAGAGAGAGAGAGAGAGAGAACACAACAACAAGCTGCCCTGCGTACTTTCCACGTAGAATAGCTCACAATAATACACATAATAGGCACATAAACCAAGAAGAAAGGACACAATATTACATATACCAAGCACAAAAACCAAAAAACACAGTGTGTTACTTAATTTTGCTTACCCTTAATTTGCCCAGGAGCTAGTCTCCTACCCCCTTTCGACAGTAGGTAACCTAAGCAGGTGACCTCCTGTCAACAATACTTACCCCCTTTGGCAGCTGGGCATGAACAGACTTGTGGGAGGTAAATAACTAGGGGAAACCACACCAGGGAGGCCATGTCCAATACTATTGGACTGTACCACTTTGTACATTTTCCTGTACAAGCACATTGAGCTAACTAGAAAACATTAATCCAATGGCCAACTACCAATTCCTTTAGCTTATTGTGCTATTTAACATGATGGCGCATTAATGCAAACTTTATTTTATTGCCTCCTCATCTGGCCCTGGCACAGCAACCTAAATTGAAACCATTATTCTGCATTCATGGCAAAGCTGCTCTCTGTGTCAGGAATTGCACATGGCCCACAGACGCTGCTGCCCCTCCTTCTCTCTTATGGCTTCATAGAAACTGCCTGGTCTTTTGCCAAAAATAATAAGCAGAGCCTCCCCTCTCTCTCTACACTCTGGCCCCCTCCTTCGGAATGTCTTCCAAGGTCGAAGTGCCAGAGCAAGCCTGCCAGAAATAAACCCTCCTTCGTCCGCTCTGGTCTCTCCCCCCTTCTTTTTCATAGAGCAGGAGAGCACATTCCTACATGCACTTTTAAAATACGTGTGTTTCTAACCACAGAAATAAACAGGACTGTTTAATTTAAACACGCATTTGTCTTTACCTTTTTCAAAAGTTGCACTTTTCCTATGTAAAAACAAATGTACATTGTTACTAGTATTTCTGATCAAACCATATTTTTATTTATGTATTATTATGTATTCATTCTTCAAAATTTAAAGTGCATGGCAATGACATCTGCAGAACACAATGACGACAACAAACCAAATTGAGCTCATTCCAGACATTTTCAAGAAAGGGCCACAAACTCATAACACACAACACAGCTGTGTAAGGATGCAAGCCATCCTTACACAAAGAGCACAATTGCTACTCACTTCAAACAAGTACTTCACAAACATCACCACCGGTGTCAGTCCACAAACCTCATAGACACTCAAACACACAATCAAACCACAAATCAACACCAGGACAAAAACAAAAGGCAACCCACAGACTGTACTCAAACCAAAGCATTTGTAAATCATATTTACAAACAAAAGAGCTCTCAAAAGCAGTCCAGAGTCTGCACCAAGAGAAGTAAAACAGCCCAGAGACTGTTCTATGTTCAAGAAGACAGGCTCTAGCCCCAGACCTTTTCCAAAATACACCAAATTACCAGTTGGTCTGGCAGAGAGTTCGCAAACACTCTGTGTCTTTACCAAATCATACTTATTCCAGAAGGCATGCCTATTATAGGGGTCCGCAGACCCACCCAAAACAAGATAGGGTAAAACCCCCAAGCCTTTGCAAGAAGAGTACGAATTACCAATTGGCCGGGCGGAACATTCAAGAGCGCTCCGTATCACCACTTATGAATATTACTAAATGCAGGCATGTTCTTCCAAGTATACCCATTCAAACAAATATCATAAGGAGAAAAATCCCCACATTACCTGCCTTTATTTATTGCAATAAATAAACAAACAAACAAAACCAGAATCTTGGCCAAGCAAATCCAAAATCAAGAGCGCCGCTTCAGCGACCTTACCAAACAAAAGTCTCCAGCCTCCAACTGCCAATCTCTTGGTTGACCTAATGGTCACTGCAAAAACGTGCGCCAAAGGAAATCTCAGTTGGGTTGGCCCGCCACCCGGAGGGTCAGATCAGGAATACCGGAAAAGTCACTTCAGTCTGCAAAGACAAGGGTCTCCTCATGCAGGATACCTCCTCAGCAATATTCCAGTCCTCCGTCAAGACCGCTCCTTCGAGCTGACGCGTTTCCGATGAGCCCCACGAGTCGGGCGCCAAACTGTGTATATGAGCGTTTTTAGGGGCCACCGGTGCGGGGGTTCACCCTTATCTGTCCACTGGTTCTTAAACCAACAAAGAAGAGATTGCCACTGAAGCTGGAATTCAAAAATAACAAGTTTCTTCACTTACGAGTGAGACCACGTCCATACAATACCCTCAAGTGTTCCAGGAGATAGTGGCTTGAATACACAGACCATGGGCCTTATATACTGTGTTTGTTGTGGTGTAAGCATGTAGACTCAAATAGAAGGTACAGTTCTTCACAGAAATAGTTATCGACAAACATGGGCATATAGATATCACTTAGTCAGCGAAGTGGGAGGGGAAACAGAACTGCTTACATCAGTAAGACATGATGGACAGTTACATTCTCAAACAGGTGCATTCTAGCAGCTACAGGCCTTTCTGAGCTCATATATTGCTTGAGCTTAGAATAGAAGGAGTTAACTAAAGCTGATGACTCAAGCAGAACAGAAAGGCAAGCAACAGTGAAGACGGAAGAATCACATGGCTAGCAAAATAGATGCCACAACCACGATGGCTTCAGCTCATGCTAACAGCAATTATTTTCGATTTCCACAATGTTTTGTAGCTCAAATGGATCATACCTTACTAAAAATGCAGAACCGCTTGTTGTCACATTGCGGAAGGCCTTTTGCAAAGGGTGACTGGCCCCCTTTTGTTGTTTATTGCTGTATTTGGGTGATAAGCTGGTACTATTGAAGAGATCCCTTTATACAGACAGTGTTAACCCGTGCAGAAATGTCAAAATACGGAAGCAATTCTATCACAAAATGTGCCGCACTGTGCAGCATAATTTTTCATTTCTACACGCATAATTTAGTCTACCCAACTACATAATTAGGTCCTCCCCGACCACATAATTCCACTAGCCCTGAATATAAGGAAATAGGAATGTGGTACTCCTCTTTGTAAACTATCCCTTACTTTAGACAGAAGACCCTGAAAAGCGAATTATCTAAGTAGTAGAACTGTGAGGATTAATTTTATTGATTATTTTTGAAACTATGAAAATCTGCAACAATAAAAATCAGAGAAGTTTTGAATCACTCTTTAATTTAGGAGCAAACAGAGGCTCCCCTGCAGACCTGGGCCCTGGTGCCAGTGCACCTGCTGCACAATTTCTAATATTGTTGCCCTTTAAAACAAGAGGAGTTGCAGCAGTGAAAACACACAGCCCTGTCAGCTGGTGAGTTTTAAAACTATCAGTGTCCAAAACTGGTGGCCTTGATTTAGTTATAAAGTTTCAGCTCCTGGAATGTTACTGATGGCTGACACCTGAACGGTCAGTGTGTGCCCCAGCTTCCAACGTATGTCGATTCGCGAGGTATTCCGCAGATAGACCTCTGGGCCGCAACGGAGGCTCAGGGGCTGCTGTCCTGCAGCTTCGGGACTGCCTTTCACCGCAGGTGTTTACACTTCCTCGATTAGCATCTTAAAGACTAAAACAGGCCTCTGCAAATGCATTCATCAGCGCAGGCCAGCATTATGAAGGCTCCAATTAAGCACTTTACTGGAGAGGAATTATTTGCGTTAGTTCTGGGTAGGAATGCACCCTGGCACTTTACAAGTAGTAGGCACCTTGGTCCCACAATAATGAAGACCCTACAGGTAAGGGTAGCTGGTTTTGTATTGTTGTCTTGACGTGTCTGAAATAGATTTTCTGATTTATTAACTTTATGGGATGTTAATTGTATATTTTAACGATGTTTATGGGTTTCATTGACTAATAAACAAAATTTCATCAGGTCTCTCTCAGGCATTCACTTTTGGGGAAACTATGGTCCCGCTGTCCAAGTGCCTTGTCTAGGAGTGATTGTGGGCCAAGACCCCCTCTACCAAGAGCAAGGAGCAGCACCACCTCAGATCCGAGTGTTTGATGAATGATTTACGTAAACTGGGTTGGGCAATTCAGCATGAAATTGTGAATTCAAGTCACCTAAAATTGTAATTCAAATTCAAATTCCAGACTTATGAGCTGCTCTTAGACATTCTATGTCAGTGACAAAACCAATGGGTGTTGCAGAAGAACGCCCACCACAACACCTATTGCCCACCCTTTTCACGCTACGTATAGCATGAAAGGGTGCCTTATTTACAAGGTGGTGTTAATCCATGTTAAGTGTAAATAAGGCGAAGCCCTTATCGCCACAGGAACGTCACAAAAAGGGGCTTTTCTGTGGTGATAGGGGCTTGTAAATATGCCCCTCAGTTTCTTAATCAAGAATACCTCTATATTGATCATCACACACATTCTGGTGGAACATCATTGGCTCCCATTGCCCACCCATACCATCTTCAAAGCCAGCTGCGTCATTTACAAAGCTATACCACCAGCACCCCTGCCTATCTTGCAGAAGAGCTCATCCTCTCCGGTGTATCTCAGCACAACCACAGCCAGGACACCATCAGACTGCAGATTTAAACAAGGTAAAAAATAAATAAACAAGACAGCAGGCCTTTTCCATCTATGCACCCAGGGTCTGGATGAACATCCCCGTACCCATCAGGCCGAAGCCAACGCTGCTTGAATTTAGCAAAGAGTTGAGGAGTCACCACTTTAAAGAACACCACAGGACAACGCTTAAAGTCCACACATCCGCTACCGCCGCTAGTGCTTGTTGGCTTTAAGCTTTTATCTTTTTCTATGTACAGCGCTCCGCTGCCTTCAGCCTGGGTCCAGCCATAGAAATACTACAGACATGTATACAATAAGCTGGGAGACATTTATTATGACCAGCTTTGAACTTGCGGCAGGACATTGTTAACTCACAAAATCAAAAATACATAATTAAGAAATGAATGCAAGATATCACTCTGTTACATTAAAAACTTTTTTTTAAAGAAAAATTGAATGCAAGTACATTTGTAAAACATCAGAAATTCTTTGAGTGGTTCCAAAACTGCCATGAAATTCAAGTGCGCCTCTCCTCCACACTAGAATAAAACACATAGCCATGAATGAGCAAAAGGAAATGACATCTGTTTGCTGTAAATACAAAATGCCATCATTAATCCTGGTTGCCTTGCATATATTGAAGCGGAGCTGTGCACTGTAGGGCGCATTAGAGTGAAACACGTCACCAGCTGCTTCTGCTGACTGCACAGTGACCCGGGCAGCGCTGGGTCTGTCTATCACGCGCACCCCTTTGGTAACCGAATACATCTGCCCCTCCCCCTTTTTACGTACATTATAGTTTGTTCTGTTTCTAAGCACTTTAAGAAGCAGGGGAACTGGGCCACAGGGAGAAGATCACACAATATGTGGCAACGTGATGAAGCCGGGATTTGGCAGCCGGTACCCGTGCCCTTGCGTCTGACTGTACAGGGTGCTTCATACTGTGCTGTGCGTGCCTAGGGATGGCACGCCCCTGCGGCGTGCCAGCACAGAGAGTGCCGCGTGAGGGCAGCTGGCACTGGAAGAGCGCCAGGCGTGGGCACCAGGCGGGCAGGTTCATGGGATTACGACATTCAACATCCCTAGAGCTGCCCAACACTTGACCTGAATATCTTGTTGTCTTCGACCTCGGCGTGCAGCCGCCCAGGTGAATGGCGTCTACCGCCCCCCGCCCCACCCCCGGCCCCCACTCCACCCCCGGCCCCACTCGACTCTTGAGAAGCAATAGCGGGGGTTACACACTGGGCCCCCAGACTGGCAAACGCAGTCCCACTAATCCTTGGATCAGTTCTTCCTGGGCCTCTTCAGAGGGCAGGCTGGAAGACACCCCCCACCCCATAAATGACGCTGAAAGATAACACCAGGGCAGGACCGAGGGGCGGGGCAAGGGCTGAAAAGCGAGCGAAGGGCAAAGGAGACAAAGGAAGAGACATGTTTAACAAGCATTATTAAACCTATGCAAGACCTGTTGACTTTGACAATGTGTTTTAGCCATGTATTACACCAGCATGGATTAGTGGCGGCTGGCATGAATGGAGAGTGGTAAGATAGGTGAGAGAAAAATAAAAGTAAATAAAATAAGTTTTAAAACACCACACACTTACCTTCCTGGCACGACGTCCTCTTCATCCTAGTCTTCTCCAAGCAGGCAGGCAGGCACCAGCAGGACCCAGGAAACTGCCCTAACCAATCCTGGCGCTGCTTTCATGCAGCATGAAAGCAGGCCCAGGATTGGAGGGAACGGCCTCCTGTGGCGCTCTCGAGGACACTTGAGCCCTATGCTTTCTCTAACTCAGCTATTGAGGACAGCTGGGTTAGAGAGATTTAAAATGCGCATGTCTGACAGATGTCCGGCCAAACAGACATGCGCACTTTAAACTTAAAGTGCCCCGCCCATCACTGCTATCTGCTGCTGGCTGACTGGCAGCAGCAGAAACCAGAAGAACCCGCCCCCCCCCCCGGTCCTGACGCACAGCTCGGGACGGGGTTTGAAAAAGAAAATGGTAATATATTAACTTTATTACCATTTCACAGGCCATTTGATTAATGGGGCGACGCTCCTCCGCCTTAATGGAGGAGGCCCCCCCGGCGTGGATACAATTCAGCATGGCTAAAAGTCAGTGGTATAAAGCAGAGTGGTGTGGAGTAGTGGATAGTGTCATGGAGGGGCATAGAGTGGATTGTCATGGAGTTGCGCAGAGTGTTGGGGAGTGTTGTTGAAGGATTAGACTATCGTAAGGTGGAAGGGAATAGAGTGGAGCAGAGTGTTGTTCAGTTGTGTGGCATAAAATGGTATAGAGTGTTGTAAAGTGCCACAGAGTGGAGAAGTGTAGAGTGGAGTACAGTGTCATAGAGTGGAGAGGCCTAAAATGGCAGAGAGTGGAGTAGCAGGGAGTGTCGCAGAGTGGAGTGTCGCAGAGTGGAGTGGCATGGTTTGGAGTGGTATAGAATGGAGTTGCATTGAGTGGAGAAGAGTTTTGCAGAGTTGCGTGGAGCAGATTGTCATATAGTGGAATTGCATAGAGTAGTGTAGTGTAGTAGAGTGGAATGGCATAGAGTTGAAAGAGGGTTGTAAAGTGTCACAGAGTGGAATAGGGTAGAGTGTCATAGGGCCCGATTCACAGAACTAACTTAAGACAAAATCCTAAACTTAGTACCATTTTGGTATTCCCAGAAGGCACTTACTCATTTTGGTATTCACCGAAGACACTTACTCATTTCGGTATTCACAGAAGTTAGGACTCCTAACTTTAGGACTCCTAATTGCCTTCTGTGAATACCAAAAGTCTTACAGTTAGGATTGTTATCAGTTTAGGAGTCCTAACTTTACTACTCCTAAACTGAGAAAAATAATGTGTGGAAATGGCATCACCTAGTGTATTGATTTGTGTTGATAGTATTAAAATATATATTTCCATCACACTTCAGAATGACCAAAAAATGTGCTTCATTTTTGCTTATTTAATTCGGACATATTCTGGAATATCTGCACAGTTCATTTACAGACATTTAAATTGTGCTGTGTGCTAGGAACAAATGACACCCTACAGCCTTCCTCAGCACAGCCCCAGTAGCAGCATTACTGTCACATAAACCCTCTGACTCATGTCAAGTCCCTCAGAGCATGACACTTGACCTCTGTCTCTGAAAGCACAGCAAATGTGACAAGATAAGAACAAGATGTAAAGCCCTGTTTACAGAAAGGAGCACTTGTGGAAGAATACATGCGGCCCTTGTAAACAGGCTGTGCTCCATGGAAGGGACAAACTCAAGGTGGACAACCTAAAACAAATAAAGGCAGCAAATAGAAAGCAAGCAAGTGTGATCTACGAACCGCAGAGCCAATGGTAAGCAATGGGCGGAATGCATTCCCAGGGAAGTTTCTGAATATCCCCAAGATGTCTTTACCAAACCAGACAGCTGCGCTGTCTCATTGGCTTCAACCTAAAAAGATCAAAACTACTAGAGTGAGAGAGAAATGGTATAAAAGAAAAAATAAGTGAATACAAGAAGTAGATAGATAGATAAAAGAGGAAGGGCAGAGGGGAGATGTAGTAAGGGTGAAAAGAAAGGTTCATAGGAAGAACACATGAAAGGAAAAGTGAAAAAGGTGAAAGGATGGATATATTGCAGGCAGAACGGATGACAGAATGGATGGGATGGTGAACGGAACAAATCTGTAAGTGAAAGGGTGAATGGTTAAAAGTGTGGCTAGGCGGGGAAAAGGGTGAATGATAGATGGAATAATAAATGGATGTATAGAATGGTGAATGGATGGCTGCAAGAATTAATCATGGAAGGGCAACAGGATGCAAGGATGAAAAGGTGGATGACGGATGGATTTATTTGTTAACAGGTTTCTAGAATGATGAAAGGATGGATGGAAGGATTTGTGAAAGATTAAATCAGTGGATGAAGGATGACTAGGTGAAAGGATGGAAGGGCAGATGTGTGAAAGGGTGAATGACTGGATGATTAGATGGATTTGAGGATGGAAGGGTGAAAGGCTAATTCCATAAACTGATGGAAAGAAAGGAAGGAGATGATGCGCTCTCTGTTGGTGGCTTTGCCATGAGTCTGTTCTGCACTCATGGTACCACATTACTCCACACGCTGGACAAATGGCCTTTTCATGTTTTTGCAGGGTGCCGTCCTCAGGTGACGCTCTACAGATGCTGCCTTACCTCACCTCCTGGAAGTGCCCACTCTGCTTGGCAAAGAAGAAAATTCAGGGTCAAATTCATAGAAAAGTTTTGCATCACTCTGCGTCACGCAAGGGGACCCAGGGTAGCTCAAAACCTGAAATTAGATTTTCCTAGCCACGCAAGGCCCCTTTGCATGGCTGCATTGGCTTGATAAATCTAGAGTAGCACAAGGCACCGCAGGCCGCTGCCTTACGTTACTCTTCAGCAGGGAGGTGTTCCATGAGAGGAATGTGCATGTTCCCACGCATCCACCCATGCATTCTGACACATTCTCAGATTTACCAACACCGTTAGACCTGGGAATGCGTCAGAATGGTAAACCCCTCCCCCCCAAGAGGTGCAACGAGGAGAAATATCTTTATTTCTACTTGTTTTTTCTTCTTACCATGTGTGCTGCATTCTTCAGCACACACAGAAAGGGGAAAATACCTTAGAGGAGTGTTTTTGCGCAGAAAGGTGTCCATTCCGGCACAAAGAAATCCTGCCTACAATTCAAGCACTGTTGCAACTCGGTGCAAGGGTGCCTGTGTTGGTGCTAGGCAGCAGTTTGTGCGCAGCTCAGGCAGAGAGCAGGAATGCGCAGTATAATGTTAAGTACAGCACACTCCTGCCCGCTCCCTTACACGCGGCAGAGCAAGATGGCTTGCTATAGTGAGTAGTGTGAATATTTGCCTCAGTCTGGGCTCCAAATCCTAAGGTATGATCCGCAAGATATTGTAATCCACAGTAAACGCAGATGACAGGCATGTTCTGACGTCTTAACATGCCTATAATAGGCCTGCCTGTAACAGCAAGACAATTACATCACGAGTGTGAGAAGTTGGCCTGGTATATGATGTTCACTAGTTAAAGTGACCACCTTGTACCATGCCAAGCAACCCTTATGGTGTGGTTGTAAGTCAACCTTTTCGGACTAGCTGCCCTAGTGGTAGCGTAGGCTAAGCAGTCTTTGAGGCTAAACTCGTGAAGCGTGTTAAGCAAGCTGTTTTACCAAATGCAACCCCCTTTTATACCAATGAAAGGACACCACACATATATATATTCAAAATATATATGTATTTATTTCTCAAAGTAACCCCTAGTCTCTTTATGAGCACAGGAGCACAAATCGTCAAACAAGATTACAGTAGAATACACAGAAGTTGCACTTTATATGGATAGGCCCTGGTGGCCGCTCAAACCATATACTAAAATAGTGGTATAAGTACCACGAACAGAAAAGGGAAAAGGCCTAGGGCCTCTAGAATCGCTGGGCCTACAAGGAGCTAACTTCAGTTAGTGACCAGGAGGTCCACGGGTGGCGTGTGCAGAGCAAATAGTCACACGCGGGCTCCCATAGGTTTCAATGGGTGCGTAAAAAGTACAAAGTTACTGCAAAGAGGATCTTCCGGATGGACTAGGAACTCAAGATTTGAAACACAGGCACTAGAGATGTAATACTACACTTGGGCACCGGAGTGCCAGCTTTACCTCACCCACAGGAAGCGGGTGCATAGGCCTCGAAGTGCGTCGGGTTTCTTCTATCTGTTCCGTGGGGCCTGAAGACAAAGATGCTGCAGGCGGTCGGTCTGGAAGAGATGCGGTGGATCCAAGGGTGGATCGGAGTTGCAGAAGACCTGTGAGCAGAGGGGACAGTGTTCACAGTCACTAGCCAGTGACCAGCGTGGCACCAGGTGGGTACCAGGCGATGTCGGGTGCAAACAGGAAGAAAGGTGCAGCTTGTCTCTGCAGCCACATGGTCCCTGAAGGTCGACGACGTCCAGGAGTCGGTTGACGAGCTGTCCCACGCAGGCTCTCGCTGTCGGCGGTGTCGGCAACTTGATCGAAGCAAACAAGCTTTGGCAAAAGCAATTGTTGTGGAAAACGAAATAAGCTGATGGTTCTGACCAGCAAGGTCAGAGGGGCTGCTCCTTTGGAGGGGAGCAAGGGCCAGTCTGGAGCAACCAGACCAGCGGTGTATTTCTTGAAGTTCGTCGCCAAGATGGCCACTAGCCAGCGGGCCAGCAACCGGTTAGGCGCGTCAAGTGGCAAAATGCAGAAGGGCCCCACGCAGATCGTGGAGATGCTGGAGGGCTCACCTTTGGTGCAGATGCTGCTCGAGGGTTGGGCTTCTCAGATCCCAAAGCACAACTTGGAGGGAGCCTCGGTTGTTGCGCTTGCAGCTTGTCATGGTCGTTTCAAGATGGCTGGCTCTACGTGTCTCGGTGCCTCCACGGGTCTCCTCTTTTCAGGGACTGTGGATCGGGCGGTGAGAGGTCTGGAGGTCCAGGTCTTGTCAGTCTCTGGGCTCGGGCTCCGGCGGGAGGCGGCGGCAAAGCAGACGTTGACTCGCTGGATGGTGCTTGCGTTAGCAAGGTGGTCACTCCCTGACCACAGGGGAGATTTCCTTCAGTCTTCTGTGCATCAGAATGTCAAAGTTCCCGTCTTCTTCTTAGTTTCAAGTTGATTCCAGGATGTCTGAAGTCTTAGGACACAGCTCCTACCTTTAAGCGGATTCTAGGGGCCGGACTACCTGCTAGGTCCCTCCCTAAGGGTGGGACCAGGAAGGGGGGTGGTTACACCCCCAATCCTTTGTCCAGCTCGCCCCAGGCCCGGGACTGGTGTGCCCCAGGACCGGTTTGAACTGGCATATGCACCGAGGCTCCTTGTGAGCCTCAGGCATGTCTGGTTTCTATTCAGCCCTACCTGACCAATACACAAAATCCTGTCTGGGGTGGTGCACGCACCTCCCCTGGCAGGAAACCCTTTGTCCACACCTCCCAAGCTGGAAGGACTCCCAGCAGCAGGAGGGCAGACTTGTGTCTGTGGTGGCAGCATCCATTTTGTGGAGCTGAGGCTATGTCTGATTTTACCCGGGTTTCAGGTACTGTACATGTCGTGTCCCTCTAGAAGGGTGGAATGCTAACCCCGTCGCCAGAATTGGCGAGGGGTTAGTATTCCAATTCGTATGACACCTTACTCGACATGTTTTGATAAAGCCAAACCAAAGATAGCATTTAACCGCGAGGTTCATAATGCACTTAAGAGTATATGGTATGACGATATCTGGAAACAGTAGAAGGAAGTTGTTCCGACCACTGCAGACAGGCTCAGCTCATGCCAGAGCACCATCTCACATGGAACCAAGCACTCTGCCTTCAGGATTGTTAAGGCCTGCCATAGGAGTGACTTATAGGTTAACATGTGTCCCATTTAAGGTTAGGTATAGGTATACTACACCTAAGTAAGAGGTGGTTACACCAACTTACCCCAGCTGAGTGATCAGCCAGTTGTGTCAAATTTGTTAGGCCAGGGGTGGCATAATACATGCTTCAGCCCCTGGTAGGCCTTGGGTACACCAATGCCCTGGGTACCTAGTGTACACTGGTACAGGGGCTCACAGGGTGATCCACTTCCAATTGGTTATGCACCTAGGGTGCATGGTTTTAATTTAGTAGAGAGAACAGCAGGCTGGGGGTCTGATTGGCAGGCCCACAGCCTCAATATGTCAAAAACCAGTGAAGCAAAAAGCAAAAATTTGGGGTGACCATAGGATAGCAGACCCTACTCTCCTACACAACCCCCCCCCCAAACGCAGGGACATTAAACTAGCCTTGACCAGTCTCGTCTTCATGTCCTAAGTGGAAGTACCTGGAGAGACCATCTGCATTCCCATGGTCAGTACCTGGCCGGTGCTCCACTGTAAAGTCCATCCCCTGTAGGGAAATGGACCACCTAAGCAGTTTGGGGTTTTCACCCTTCATCTGATTTAGCCACAAGAGGGGCTTATGGTCGGTCTGAATTTTGAAGTGAGTGCCAAACAAGTATGGCCTCAGCTTCTTCAGGGCCCACACCACAGCAAAGGCCTCCCTCTCAATAGCTGACCAATTCTTCTCTCTGGGGGTCAACCTTCTGCGAATAAAAGCAATGGGTTGGTCTTGACCATCTACATTAGGTTGTGACAGCACAGCTCCCACACCCAACTCAGAAGCATCTGTTTGGACAATAAACTCTTTGGAGTAGTCAGGACTTTTCAGGATAGGTGCAGAGCACATGGCCTCCTTCAGGTCATCAAATGCCTTTTGACAGCTTACTGTCCACTGAACCTTTTTGGGCATCTTCTTGGATGTCAGATCATTAAGAGGAGTCACAATGGACCCATAGTTCTTAACAAACTTCCTGTAGTACCCAGTCAAGCCCAAGAAAGCTCGAACTTGAGTCTGGGTGTTTGGAGGAGACCAGTCCTTGATGGATTGTATCTTACTCTCCAGTGGTTGAACTTGGCCTCCACCTACAAGGTGGCCCAAATACACAACCTTACTCTGCCCTATCTGGCACTTAGTGGCCTTGATAGTGAGGCCTGCCTTTTGCAGAGCCTCAAGAGCCTTCTTCAGGTGGATCAGGTGATCCTCCCAGGTGGAGTTAAAGACAGCAATGTCATCAAGATATGCTGCGCAAAAGTCATCCAACCCAGTAAGGACTTGATTCACCAACCTTTGGAAGGTGGCAGGTGCATTCTTCAGACCAAAGGGCATCACCACAAATTGATAATGCCCACCAGGGGTTGAAAATGCTGTTTTGGCCTTAGACTCCTCAGCTAATCTGATTTGCCAATAGCCAGCTGTCAAGTCAAATGTGCTTAAAAACTTAGCAGAAGCTAGTTTGTCTATGAGCTCATCTGCCCTTGGAATGGGGTGTGCATCTGTCCTGGTGACAGCATTGAGTCCTCTGTAATCCACACAGAACCTCATTTCTCTCTTGCCATCTTTGGTGTGAGGTTTGGGGACCAGAACCACTGGGCTAGCCCAGGGGCTCTCTGAGGGTTCAATGACACCCAACTCCAGCATTTTATGTACCTCAGCCTTTATACAGTCCCTGACGTGGTCAGGTTGCCTGTAAAGTTTGTTCTTCACAGGAAGACTGTCACCAGTGTCCACCACATGGGTACACCAGTCAGTTTGACTAGGTATCAAGGAAAACATATGTGAAAATGATTGTAGAACCTGTCTACATTCAGTCTGCTGATGTTCAATGAGGTTGCCACCCAGGGTCACTCCTTCAACTGATCCATCCTCAGGGTTCTGAGACAACAGGTCTGGGAGAGGGTCACTCTCTTCCTCCTGTCCCTCATCTGTAGCCATGAGCAAGCCCATGTCTGCCCTGTCAACATATGCTTTAAGCCTGTTAACATGGAGTACCCTGTGGGGACTCCTGGCAATTCCTAGGTTCACCAAGTAGGTGACCTCTCCCTTCTTTTCCAGGATTGTATGGGGTCCAGACCATTTGTCTTGGAGTGCTGCTGGGGCCACTGGCTCCAACACCCATACCTTCTGTCCTGGCTGATACTCAACCAAGACAGCCTTTTGGTCATGCCAAGCTTTCTGTAAGGCCTGGCTTGCCTCAAGGTTTTTGGATGCCCTCTCCATATACTCAGCCATCCTGGAGCGGAGACCAAGTACATAGTCCACTATGTCTTGTTTAGGCTTTTTGAGAGGTAACTCCCATCCTTCCTTCACCAAACACAGTGGGCCTCTTACAGGGTGCCCAAACAACAACTCAAAGGGGCTGTAGCCAACCCCCTTTTGTGGGACCTCTCTGTAAGCAAACAGAAGGCAGGGTAGAAGGATGTCCCATCTTCGCCTGAGCTTTTCAGGTAATCCTTTGATCATACCCTTTAGGGTCTTGTTGAATCTCTCAACAAGCCCATTGCATTGTGGGTGATAAGGGGTGGTGAACTTGTAGTTGACACCACACTCCTTCCACATAGCTGTCAAGTATCCTGACATGAAGTTGGTGCCTCTGTCAGATACTACCTCCTTAGGACACCCCACTCTGGAGAATACTCCCAGCAGGGCCCTGGCCACAACAGGAGCTGTAGTGGTCCTAAGGGGAATTGCCTCTGGATACCTGGTGGCATGATCCACTACCACCAGTATAAATCTGTGCCCAGATGCAGTGGGGGGATCCATGGGACCCACTATATCTATCCCCACTCTCTCAAATGGAACCCCCACCACAGGTAGTGGTATTAGGGGGGCCCTGGTTGTGCCCCCTGATTTGCCACTGGCTTGGCAGGTTGCACAGGAGCGACAAAACTCCTTGGTATCGTCATTCATGTGAGGCCAGTGAAAGTGAGGGACAAGTCTGTCCCAGGTCTTGTTCTGGCCTAAGTGTCCTGCTAGAGGAATATCATGGGCCAAGGTTAAAAGGAAGCCCCTAAATTGCAGTGGTATAACCAACCTCCTGGTTGCACCAGGTTTTGGGTCTCTAGCCTCTGAATAAAGGAGCCCTTCATCCCAATACACTTTATGGGTACCTTGAGCATTCCCAGCAGCCTCAGCAGCAGCCAGCCGTCTGAGGGGTTCAAGAGAGGGACAGGATAACTGAGCCTGCCCCAAGTCAGCCCTGGAAGGTCCCCCTGTCCCCAGAAACTCAACCTGATCAGGTTCAAGCTCTTCAGGGACAGTTCCTTCAGGGTTCTCTAGATCATCTTCCTGGGAAGGCTGATCATCACTTGGAGGCAGGTGGGAAGGCACAGCCTTAACCCTCCTGTTCTTCTTCTTGGTAGGTGCTTGGTCCATTGTTCCAGGATCCAAGACCTGAGGTTCAGTGAGGCACTTTTTGGCCTGTGACCTGGTCACAGCAAGGACATGTGATGATATACCTAACATCTCTGCATGAGTCCTGTACTCCACTTCTGACCATAGAGAACTCTCTAGGTCATTGCCCAACAAACATTCTACTGGGAGGTCTGCACTAACCACAACCCTTTTGAGGCCAGTTACCCCTCCCCATGAGAAGTTAACAACTGCCACACTATGTGAAGTAGTGGCATTGCTGGCATTGGTCACCAGGTAGTTCTCACCTGGTATGTACTGTCCAGGGTCCACAAAGCCTGGTGTCATCATAGTGACACTGGCACATGTGTCCCTGTAGGCTTGAGCCACTTTTTCATTTATTAAAGGAGTCTGTCTGTACTTGCCCAGGTTACTGGGGCTCACAGTCAGGGACAAATCTATGTCCCCATCACAGATCAAGACTGCCTGTGTCAGGGTTCTGTCTAAGTCAGAATCTCCTTCAGTTCCCATAGTGATTCCCACTACACCCTTTGTCTGGGGACCAACACTGCTAACAGTAGTACTGGGAGCAGGTGCCTTAGGGGCAACAGTGTTGGGGGCTCCACCCTTTTTGCAATCACTAGTCCATTGAGTTGTATTTTTGCAATGATTGCACCAGGGTTTCTTCTGACCTTCTTTCTTCTTTTTGGACTGTTGGGACCCAGCCTCCTTAGCAGTAGTTTGGGGCCCTGTTGAAGACTTCTGGTCTTTAGGTTTCTGATCTCCACCCTTTTGGTCTGTTTTCTTCTGATCACCCCCTTGGCCCTGGTTCTGGTTCTTTTGCTTAACCCTGGTTCTGACCCATTTGTCTGCCTTCTTTCCCAATTCTTGGGGAGAGGTCAGATCAGAGTCAACCAAGTGTTGATGCAGTTGCTGGTTTTGACAGTTATTTAAAATCTGTTCTCTCATCATCAAATTATACAATCCTGTAAAATCAGATACCTTACTTCCCAGCAACCAACCCTCCAAAGCCTTAGTGGCACCCTCAATGTATTCAGACCAGTCCTGAGTCTGTGTCTTTTGGGTGTCTCTGAACATTAACCTGTACTGTTCAGTGGTTAAGTCTAACCCATCAGCCAGAACACTCTTCAGGACTCTGTAGTTTCTGACATCCTCCTCTCTAACAGTGAGGAGTCTATCTCTGCCTCTACCTTCAAAGGAGAGCCATAAGATTGCTGCCCACTGGTCCTCAGGAACCTGCTGTACTTTGCAGGCTCTCTCAAGAGCAGTTATCCACTTGTGGATGTCATCCCCACTTTTGTAGGGGGGCACAACCTTGGACAGGTTCCTATTGTCAAAGACCCTATCTTTGTCCTTAGGGACAATGCTGCCACCAGTGGGTATAGACCCACTCTCTCTAGGTTGCCTGGCCTTGTTCAGTTTCTCTTCCATCAGGACAACCTCTAGCTCCTGCTTCCTGATCCTCAGCTGGGCTTCCTGCATTCTGGCCTCATGTTCCCTCCTCTGAGGGGTGGTCATCCTTCTCCTGGAGTGACCTTGAGAGCCTCTAGAGGCATGAGAAGCATTAGAGTCACCTGAGCGATTCCTTTGCCTCCCAAGCCCCTGGTTAAGTCCACTGGGGAGATCCAATGGGGTGTTCCCATTGTCAGTCCCCAATAGCCTTAGTTTAGCTGGGCCAAGTATAACACTTGGCACTGGGCTAGTTCTCCCTTCATCCTCACTACTTTCTGTATCCTCACCACTTTCCTGCTCTGTAGTATGATTCTCATCTAAGGGATGGCTATTGGAACTGGGTACCTCTGTAGCATCTTCAGAAGGGGGGCCTCCTGTTCCTGTCCCTAAGGGGCCTAACTGGGAAGCTTTCTTGAGCTCTCTCTGATTTTCATCATTTTGCAAGAGTTCTCTGAGCTCAGCAGAGGTAGGGTTCTTGGGCTGTTTAAGGCCTCTAAGAGTTGCCAAATGCCTGAGCTCATTTTGATTAAGGGTAGCAAAGATGGATGGTGCCCTCTGGGGGTCACTCTCAACAGAGATGGGTACAGTGGACCCCTCTGCCCCAGCCATTGCTCTTAAGTGTGGGTGGATGTGTTGCAATCTACCTACACTTGGGTTTACCTACTAAACCTATCTAGTAGTTGTAGTCAGGGTGTGCTACTCCCTTTGCTCTACAACACTAAGTTCAGTAGAACTTAAGTATATCTAATCTTGTTTTATATGTACCTACAGGTACCTATGTGATCTTTCAATTGGTAACCAAGAGATTACAATGATAAAACACAGCAAGCTCAAATCCAACCGCTGCTCACCAATGTGAGAAGTTGGCCTGGTATATGATGTTCACTAGTTAAAGTGACCACCTTGTACCATGCCAAGCAACCCTTATGGTGTGGTTGTAAGTCAACCTTTTCGTACTAGCTGCCCTAGTGGTAGCGTAGGCTAAGCAGTCTTTGAGGCTAAACTCGTGAAGCGTGTTAAGCAAGCTGTTTTACCAAATGCAACCCCCTTTTATACCAATGAAAGGACACCACACAGATATATATTCAAAATATATATGTATTTATTTCTCAAAGTAACCCCTAGTCTCTTTATGAGCACAGGAGCACAAATCGTCAAACAAGATTACAGTAGAATACACAGAAGTTGGACTTTATATGGATAGGCCCTGGTGGCCGCTCAAACCATATACTAAAATAGTGGTATAAGTACCACGAACAGAAAAGGGAAAAGGCCTAGGGCCTCTAGAATCGCTGGGCCTACAAGGAGCTAACTTCAGTTAGTGACCAGGAGGTCCACGGGTGGCGTGTGCAGAGCAAATAGTCACACGCGTGCTCCCATAGGTTTCAATGGGTGCGTAAAAAGTACAAAGTTACTGCAAAGAGGATCTTCCGGATGGACTAGGAACTCAAGATTTGAAACACAGGCACTAGAGATGTAATACTACACTTGGGCACCGGAGTGCCAGCTTTACCTCACCCACAGGAAGCGGGTGCATAGGCCTCGAAGTGCGTCGGGTTTCTTCTATCTGTTCCGTGGGGCCTGAAGACAAAGATGCTGCATGCGGTCGATCTGGAAGAGATGCGGTGGATCCAAGGGTGGATCGGAGTTGCAGAAGACCTGTAAGCAGAGGGGACAGTGTTCACAGTCACTAGCCAGTGACCAGCGTGGCACCAGGTGGGTACCAGGCGATGTCGGGTGCAAACAGGAAGAAAGGTGCAGCTTGTCTCTGCAGCCACGTGGTCCCTGAAGGTCGACGACGTCCAGGAGTCAGTTCACGAGCTGTCCCACGCAGGTTCTCGCTGTCGGCGATGTCGGCGACTTGATCGAAGCAAACAAGCCTTGGCAAAAGCAATTGTTGTGGAAAACGAAATAAGCTGATGGTTCTGACCAGCAAGGTCAGAGGGGCTGCTCCTTTGGAGGGGAGCAAGGGCCAGTCTGGAGCAACCAGACCAGCAGTGTATTTTTTGAAGTTCGTCGCCAAGATGGCTATTAGCCAGCGGGCCAGCAACCGGTTAGGCGCGTCGAGTGGCAAAATGCAGAAGGGCCCCACGCAGATCGTGGAGATGAAGGAGGGCTCACCTTTGGTGCAGATGCTGCTCGAGGGTTGGGCTTTTCAGATCCCAAAGCACAACTTGGAGGGAGCCTCGGTTGTTGCGCTTGCAGCTTGCCGTGGTCGTTTCAAGATGGCTGGCTCTACGTGTCTCGGTGCCTCCACGGGTCTCCTCTTTTCAGGGACTGTGGATCGGGCGGTGAGAGGTCTGGAGGTCCAGGTCTTGTCAGTCTCTGGGCTCGGGCTCCGGCGGGAGGCGGCGTCAAAGCAGACGTTGACTCGCTGGATGGTGCTTGCGTTAGCAAGGTGGTCACTCCCTGACCACAGGGGAGATTTCCTTCAGTCTTCTGTGCAGCAGAATGTCGAAGTTCCCGTCTTCTTCTTAGTTTCAAGTTGATTCCAGGATGTCTGAAGTCTTAGGACACAGCTCCTACCTTTAAGCGGATTCTAGGGGCCGGACTACCTGCTAGGTCCCTCCCTAAGGGTGGGACCAGGAAGGGGGGTGGTTACACCCCCAATCCTTTGTCCAGCTCGCCCCAGGCCCGGGACTGGTGTGCCCCAGGACCGGTTTGAACTGGCATATGCACCGAGGCTCCTTGTGAGCCTCAGGCATGTCTGGTTTCTATTCAGCCCTACCTGACCAATACACAAAATCCTGTCTGGGGTGGTGCACGCACCTCCCCTGGCAGGAAACCCTTTGTCCACACCTCCCAAGCTGGAAGGACTCCCAGCAGCAGGAGGGCAGACTTGTGTCTGTGGTGGCAGCATCCATTTTGTGGAGCTGAGGCTATGTCTGATTTTACCCGGGTTTCAGGTACTGTACATGTCGTGTCCCTCTAGAAGGGTGGAATGCTAACCCCGTCGCCAGAATTGGCGAGGGGTTAGTATTCCAATTCGTATGACACCTTACTCGACATGTTTTGATAAAGCCAAACCAAAGATAGCATTTAACCGCGAGGTTCATAATGCACTTAAGAGTATATGGTATGACGATATCTGGAAACAGTAGAAGGAAGTTGTTCCGACCACTGCAGACAGGCTCAGCTCATGCCAGAGCACAATCTCAGATGGAACCAAGCACTCTGCCTTCAGGATTGTTAAGGCCTGCCATAGGAGTGACTTATAGGTTAACATGTGTCCCATTTAAGGTTAGGTATAGGTATACTACACCTAAGTAAGAGGTGGTTACACCAACTTACCCCAGCTGAGTGATCAGCCAGTTGTGTCAAATTTGTTAGGCCAGGCCAGGGGTGGCATAATACATGCTTCAGCCCCTGGTAGGCCTTGGGTACACCAATGCCCTGGGTACCTAGTGTACACTGGTACAGGGGCTCACAGGGTGATCCACTTCCAATTGGTTATGCACCTAGGGTGCATGGTTTTAATTTAGTAGAGAGAACAGCAGGCTGGGGGTCTGATTGGCAGGCCCACAGCCTCAATATGTCAAAAACCAGTGAAGCAAAAAGCAAAAATTTGGGGTGACCATAGGATAGCAGACCCTACTCTCCTACAACGAGTCTCCGGTAATAGGTGATTATATGTGAAAAGTGATGTCAGTGTGTTTATTTACGCAGAAGACCAGCAATTAGACTTTTTATTCATCTGCAAATTATGTCGTCAACCTTGTTATAGAATATATTCAAGCTTCAAGGCACTTTACCATAACTACAAAGAACAAAGCTAACTTTGGTAATTATAATGCAATTCATATTCCTGCTCCAGATGTTTCCTAAGGGCTGATAGTGGCGATAGGGTGACACCAATTATTATAATCACTCTTAAGCTACAGCCTCTGACCTCATCCCCAAGAACGCTGGCATTTACCTCTCCCAAAATATGCATCAAAACTTGAGCTATTTATAGAGCAGAAAGTTATGAAAACAAGTGCTGGGACAGAAAAGCCCCTCGCATGGTGATGTATGTGCATCCCTGACCTGAATGCCCAAACTGTGGCGATGTCTGTTTCACTAATGCTGATTTTGGTGGTCAAGAGCAAACGCAGATCATGCATGCGCACCATGACATGGCCTGTCTCATGGATTGCTGTCTTTTTTGGATCAGGAAAGTGCCTAAAGCACTACCGTCATAGTGGTATAAAGGCTGCTGACTTTGGCAGGCGTTAAGCAGCACAGACGTAGTGGTGGCAGCAAACAGTGCAGTGATCAGTGAAAGTGAATAGGCCTTTTTACCTGTATCCTACAGGCCTACAGGCTCAATTTTTACTGTTCCGCTGATGTGTGCTTAACTCACCCTGGGCCCAGTTCACATCAGATTGGTGTGCAGTGTGTGTGTTTTATACATGTGCATGCTAGATGAGTGCCTGTGAATGGTACAATACATGGGAGATGTAGTGCTGTGTAGTGTGTGTGTTATATTCATGTGCTTGGTGCATGTGTGCCTGTGAATGGTAAAATACATGGAAGCTTCTGGGTTCCATTGTGTGAGACCCAGGGCTAAAAAGGAGGAAAATGAGGAGTAGAGGAATCCCCCTGGACAGATCTGTGTATTGCCGCATTCCTGTGAGCTGGTTGGGACACACAGTAAGAAGGGAGAGCCAGGCTCGCAGTATACTTCGAAAGGTGCTCTTTGATTCAGAGGGAGGTCACTGAATCAATCATTATTTGTAAAGTGTGGCTATTTGTAAAGTGTGAGAGTATCCGGGGGGCCTGCTGTAGGTTTCATTCGAAGAGCCATGTCTTGTGCTCCTTTCTGAGGTCGGTCAGCAAGTGCGAGGTGTGGAGGGGGAGGGTGCTCCAGGCTTTGGTGGCGAGAAAGGAGAAGGAGCGTCCTCCACCGTGGCAGCGGCGTATAAGCGGTGAGCGGAGGTCCAAGGGGGGTGGTAGTGCATAAGGTGGTTCAAGTAGTGGGTCCTAGGTCATGAAGGGCTTTGTCGGGGTGAGTCAGGAGCTTGAAATGGCATCTCTTCTGGACCGGGAGCCAGTGGAGGTGTTTCAGGTGCTGGGTGATGTCGGTACTGTCAAGCAGGTTAAGGATCAGTCTGGCAGCTACGTTCTTGATCGTCTGGAGTCTCATCATGAGTTTGGTGGTGATGCCTGCATAGAGTGCGTTGCTGTAGTCCAGTCGGCTGGCGATGAGGGCATGTGTTACCATTATTCTGATGGTGATGGGGAGACACTTGAAGATTTTGCGGAGCATGCGGAGTGTGTGGAAGCATGCTGAGGAGATGGTGTTGACCTGACGTTTCATGGAGAGGTTGCTGTCTGGGAAGATTCAGATGTTGTGGGCGTGGTGTTTTGGCGTGGGGGTTGGTACGAGTTTGATTAGCCACCGTTCCAGAGGGCAGTGAGTTTGCTGAAGATGAAAACTTCTGTCTTGCCCGAGCTGAGCATTAGGCATTTGTCCTTAATCCATGCTGAAACGTTCTTCATGCAGTTGTAGAAGTTATACTTCGTTAAGGTGAGGTCAGCAGAGAGTGATAGGACGAGCTGAGTGTCATCGGCATTGGAGATGATGTTGAGGTTGTGCGATCTGATGATGTTTGCGAGTGGTGTCACGTAGGATTGTATGACATAATTTCGAAAGACAAAAATTCGACCTACAAAATTATCGCAACAAAAATATCGTGGTCAAGAATATCGACATCCTATCTACAACATGGTAAGTACAAAAATATCGATAATTTAATATCGATGTCAAAAATATCGTAATTCAAAAATATCGTTTTTTTAAAGTTTAAAAATATATGTAAAATAAACCAAATAATACTTATAAATCAAAGAAACATAATTAAATATATTGTATAATATGTAAAATGTATAATAAATATATATAATTAAATGAAACTTTAATGAAACATATATATATAATATATAATATATACACTTACTTAATAATTACTTTTAATAATAATTTCTGTAACATATAAATTATTAAATATTTATTTAAATTACCAATACATCTATACACATAAAACAATAACATTAATAAATATTAAATAATTACATATAGCAAATAATAATCAATAATTTTAATTTGAATATTTTTTATTATTAATTATATATTACAAAAGCTAAAATATTACAAAACATATTTAATATCAGACACAATAAAACCACTAGTCCAACTTCAACAAAAACAACAGTAAGGAAAATGTTGGATAGCGTAGGGGTAAAAATAACTATTCCAACTCCCGAGAGTGCAACAGTAGGGAAAACATTGGATAGCGTAGGGGTAAAAATTACTATTCCAACTCCAAAGAGTGCAACAGTAGGGAAAGCGTTGGATAGCGTAGGGGTAAAAATTACTATTCCAACTCCAGAGAGTGCAATAGTAGGGAAAGTGTTGGATAGCGTAATGGTAAAAATTACTATTCCCACTCCAGAGAGTGCAATAGTAGGGAAAGTGTTGGATAGCGTAAGGGTAAAAATTACTATTCCCACTCCAGACAGAGCAACAGTAGGGAAAACGTTGGATAGCGTAGGGGTACAAATAACTATTCCAACTCCAAAGAGTGCAACAGTAGGGAAAACGTTGGATAGCGTAGGGGTAAAAATTACTATTCCAACTCCAGAGAGTGCAATAGTAGGGAAAGTGTTGGATTGCGTAAGGGTAAAATTTACTATTCCCACTCCAGAGAGTGCAATAGTAGGGAAAGTGTTGGATAGCGTAAGGGTAACATTTACTATTCCCACTCCAGAGAGTTCAACAGTATAGAAAACGTTGGATAGCGTAGTGGTAAAAATAACTATTCCAACTCCAAAGAGTGCAACAGTAGGGAAAACGTTGGATAGCGTGTGGGTAAAAATTACTATTCCAACTCCAGAGAGTGCAATAGTAGGGAAAGTGTTGGATAGCGTAAGGGTAAAATTTACTATTCCCACTCCAGAGAATGCAATAGTAGGGAAAGTGTTGGATAGCGTAAGGGTAAAAATTACTATTCCAACTCCAGAGAGTGCAATAGTAGGGAAAGTGTTGGATAGCGTAAGGGTAAAATTCACTATTCCCACTCCAGACAGTGCAACAGTAGAGAAAAGGTTGGATAGCGTAGGGGTAAAAATTACTATTCCAACTCCAGAGAGTGCAACAGTAGGGAAAGCGCTGGATAGCGTATGGGTAAAAATTACTATTCCCACTCCAGATAGTAAAACAGTTGGGAAAGCACTAGATAGCATAGTGATTCTATGAACATTATGACCAATTCAATAATTTGTTATAAAAAAATTGCATGTTAACAATGTTTTTAAAAAATAATTATTATTAAATACCAATTATGTAAAATAAATATTTAAATAAATAAATTTAAATTACATCCCACACTATTCCCCCTTTAACACACAACACACTACACATACAAAATACACAATAGATTTAAATATCAATTTATCTCTTATTTACAATTAATAATACATTCTTTATAATTAATATAGTTATTAATTCACTAATTAATACATATTAACTACGAAATTACAAATATTCACCTATTAATTATTAATTAACAATACATTAATTAGCAATAACAACAAATAAAATACAATAATCAATTATTTATATTTACTATATTTAACTAACTAATAACAATTAATTAATAATAATTACAAATAAATAAAATATATCATTATTTATTTTATTTTAATTACATCCAACCCTATTCCCCTATAAACCCACAACCCACTACACATAAAAATTCACATAATTAATTTTAATTATCAATTAATCACTTAATAAAATTAAATCACCAATTAATTACTAATTAACAATTAATTAATTAACTATAACAATAAATAAATATTATTAATAAACTAATTATAATTTATATAATTAACCAAATAATAAATTATTTTTACAATTAATAATTAATTAAAAATTATTTAATCTATTAATCAAATTAATTACCAATTATTAATTGATTACCAATTAATTAATCATAAATACCAATTAAACAATACATATTAATTCATTAATTATAATTACATTACTTCCCACCCTATTCTCCTATAAACCCACAACCCACTACACATAAAAATTCACATAATTAATTTAATTATCAATTAATCACTTAATAAACTTAAATCACCAATTAATTACTAATTAACAATTAATTAATTAACAATAACAATAAATAAATATTAATAATAAAGTAATTATAATGTATATAATTAACCAATTAATAAAACAATTTTACAATTAATAATTAATTAACAATTAATTAATCAATTAATTACCAATTATTAATTAATTACCAATTAATTAATCATAAATACCAATTAAACAATACATATTAATTCATTAATTATAATTAAATTACTTCCCACCCTATTCCCCTATAAACCCACAACCCGCTCTGATACTAAAACGCTAAATTAAATGTAAAATAATTATAAATCTCTAAACATTTATTTTTAAATGTATTAAAATACATTACAATAATCTTTAACATACAAATAAAATACATATTAAATGACATTACACTAAATAAATATCGTTATTTTTGACATCGAAATTTTTACTTACGATATTACTTACATCGATATTAAGTACTTCAATATTATTAACTTCGATATTACTTACCTTGGGATCGATATTCTGTCCATCGATATTCTTGACTTCGATATTCTGTACCTACGATATTAAAAACACGATATTATTGTAGGTCGAAATTTAAAACTCGATATTTTGGCTAAACACCGTCACGTAGACATTGAAGAGTGTTGGGCTGAGGGATGAGCCTTGGGGAATACCGCAGATGTGCTTGGCTTGCGATGTGAAGTGAGGGAGGCGAACTTTCTGAGTTCATCCTGTGCAAAAGGATGCCATCCATTTGAGTGCGTCATCTGTTATACTAATCTGACATAGGCGATCGATGAGTGTGCGGTGGGAGTCCGTGTTAAAGGTGGAGAGGTCAAGCAGGATCAGGACGGCTGATTCTCCTCTATCAAGTAGGGTGTGGATGTCGTCTGTTGCGCCGAGCAGAGCTGTCGGTGCTGTGGTTGGTTCTGAATCCTTATTGGGAGGGGTCTAGTAGGTTGTTTCTCTCCATGTGTTCAGTGAGTTGAAGGTTGATGGCCTTCTCCAGGACTTTGGTGGGGAACGGGAGCAGGGAGGTGGGAGGGTAGTGATAGAGATCGTTGGGGTCTGCTGAGGGTTTCTTGAGGAGAGATCTGACCCCAGCATATCTCCAGGCATCGGGAAAGGGGGCCATGGTTAGAGAGATGTTGATGATGGTGGCGAGTTGGCAGCTGATCTCGCCTCTTCCAAGGTTGACGAATCGGTGGGAGCAGGAGTCAGTGGCTGCTCCTGAGTAGATGGAGGTTATAAGTATGGTGGTGTTCGGTGCACTGAGTTTTTTCCATGTGGTGAGCTGGTGATCAGTGGTGGTGGTTGATTGGAATCCAAGGAGGTTGGAGGGTTGGGGATCGAAGTTCTTATTGATGGTTGCTATTTTGTTGTGGAAGTGGTTGGCGAGGGCGTCGCAGAGTTTCTGTGATGAGGGGATTGAGTTTTCGGTGGCTAACGTGCAAGTTGTTGTGTGCAGATTTAGATTCCGTATATAGGTTTCTCGATTTATGCCCTTATATAGGTACAATTCACATTGCCCTTATTTGGACATAGAAATTCGGCCCTTATTTAGACATTGTCCATGCAAACCAAATACAGGCATGGCCACCTACATCCGTCCATCCACGTCACAACGAATTCTTGGAAAACCAGACCCTTAAGCCTATAGGAATTTCCCTTAACTTGAATATTGTTTTCTCCAAGAACTCATTAAGTATGCATGAACATCTATTCCTTAGGGGTTCATTCATGATGTTCCTCTGCCCGACTTTTACGTCAATACGGTCATTCCTAGACACCTTCAAGGTATAAATATACCAGCACTTGCCTTGGCAAATTGCGGTTCCCGGAGGATTCGATCCAACCCAGACTACACGGTTTGCCATGGCAAGTTCGGAAGGAGATCGAGTTTCAGCCTGATGCACTGACCTGATGCTGCCATACTCCATACAGAGAATCCAGCTCCAGTACTCTCTGACTTCCCTTGAGGGGGGTTAGACTATCGAGTCCAGAAAAGAGATTCCAAACTCTCTCATTCTCAGGTATGGAGCTGACTAGAACTTAGAGAAACTTTTGGCAACTCTTGGCTAAACTAAAATATAGCTAGCTATACTTTAGAAACAGCACCTACTGTAAACCTCGTACTGCACTTAGGTTTGGTACACTGGGGTAGAACAATTTAGAAGCATCAGATGAGTATCACATTTTAGCATTATGTTATTTATGTATGTATTTTGATTAATATATGTCATAGCTACAAACCATGCTATTGCAGTATTATTTTATCTTACTGCTAACCACGTACATCTTGTACTTCGCAGTCTGTCTTATGATTGTAGCAATTCATATCTCTTGCATGAGAAATAAGACTGTTCAATAAACCCTTTTATTGAAACGCCGTCTCTCTATTTCTGTGCAACTCTGTGGAAACGAAGCATGCACGATTGACTGAGTGAAACTGCTATCTATTGTTTCCACGATTCTGAGACTGTTCCGATTCTAAAAGGAAACAAAGTTGTCATGTTTATGCGGTTGTCAGAGACTAATCCCTTCTTGTATATTCGAGAAGTTTCTAGTAACCTCTGAGTTAGCTGGCACACACAAGTAATTAAGTTTAATATACTTGATAGAGACATATTGACCTTAGTCCTATGTCAAATCTATAGTGTATGTTATTCCAATGCGCGGAGCCTATCAGGGATATAGGAACTACACTACAAAGTGGAGTCTCTGACAATGGGCATTGGGAAGGGGCCTGGGCACATCTCAGGAAGAACATGGGGCTGATAGGAGAATCATAAAGCGTAGGGCTGGGAGCCCGGGATTAACCTTTTGACAGACATCTCACAGTGGCTGACATCCAGGTGTGAACATGTAGTCTCTCCATGGCCTGTGTTGTGGGACAGATTTGGAGTTGCTTCTGCTGTAACAGACTGCTTCCTGGAGGAAGAGAGGGCAGAGAAGAGGGCACTTCAAATGAAGAAGACCCCCTACATTAACTTCAAAGACTCAGACTCTAAATCACATCTGGATGTCTGGAAATGGACTATAAGAAAGAGAGCTCAAGGCCCCCAATATAGTCAAATGTCAAGCAGCCAATCGAGTTCTGTTAGGAGAAGTGCTGCAAAACATCTGCCTGTGACCAGGACTGGCGGCCAAGGCCTGCCTGTCTCCCAGCTCGGTGAGGGGACATCATCCAGGGAATCCAAGATCACCTACCCCTGGAGCCTGGAGTGGCAGTGCCTGCCTGCGTACAAAGACCGGTGTGCCTTGTGAGGTAAAGGAGAGTATTGAAGGGAGCGAAGTCCAGTGGGAGATGCCTGCAATTGCATCCTGGTAGCGTGGTGTGAAGCGAAGGCTGCTTCACTGATCAGGTAGTTGCCCATGTGCAGGTTAAAGTCAGTGACCACCGTATGCCAGAGGAGGGCTGTCGTGAAGTGAGCCATGAATATTGTTGCAGCAATCAGGCCATTGCCCACGTGCAAATTTGAATTCAGTGACCCAGTATACCATCGGGAAGGCCCTGAAAATTACTGTGGCTGTGGCGACCCATGCGGGCCCAAGCCCTGAGTGAAGACTACCACCAGGAGTGTTGAATCCCGCCCACACCTGTGGGGAGGATCCAAGGCAACTTACGAGTATTGTAGGAACATCGAGGACCCCCTGGCTGCTGCTTCTGCAGGACTGTGTGTGAGGAACTAGAGGACACCTGACTACTGCCCCTGCAGGGCCACATGTGAGGAACTCACCAAAGACAGCCATTGCAGGTTCAGCGCCTGTGAAGGGAGCGCGCTCAGAGACTCCAGTCATTCCGGTCCTGCTGGTGCAGATAAGACTGATTTACAACCAGATGGCCCTTGGGGAACTTGGCTGCAATATAGCACTTCTGTGCTGGAACACTTTTTACTTTAATAAGAGTCGGGTGGGATTCCTGAGACTCGAACTACTAGGTAGCCTAAACCTGAATGTTGCCTATGGTGAATGTGGAATAACCATTACCGTTAGCAGAAGTAGGGTGGGACTCAGGAACCCGCCTGTTAAAACACTAGAGCCCTGACCTCAGGGGACTGAGTGAATTGTATTGAGGGTAATTTTATGGCAGGTTAGCTGGGGGCATGTAGATCAATGACTGTGTTGGGGAAGGGTACCTCCGACTTGTGTCTGGGGTCCCACCTAGCACCCAAGCCCCAGTCACCCACACAACCTTAAAGAAGATCTGACTAGGGTTTGGTTTGAGCTTGACCCCCACAGGAGCACCGGAGCTCCACACCATACTTGTCTACATCTATCCTGGGTAGAGACAGCCAAGAGCAAGTGTCTAAGGCTCTGCCCAGTGGCAGCCTTGATTAGGGTCTCATTCTCGCCCAAACTTGCCACCCCACATGTGCCTGGGAGTCTGTGCACGCCTGTGGGCCTCGACACCAGTAAGTGTGCTGAGCAGTGGCATAGCAAGCTTACTGTGTGTCCTAATACTAGTTAGGGAAATAGGCCCCCAGAGATACTGAGTGTGTGAAGCAGGCAGCCGCACCCCTTGAGGTGACTTTAGGGGTACTTCCAAAAGAAAAAAAATTAGGTCAAATGGGCGATTTTTGCAGAACAATTGTCCAAAGAAAGGAAATTCACATCATATTTGGCCTTTCACGTGGCCTCATTTAATTTTCCTTCCCAGCCCCTTTGTAGAATGTCTTCAGTCATTTAATATTCGAATAGACAAGATGGGAAAATGAAAAGTTTCTCTGATCTCACAATCTCAAACAGGCTCAGATCTAAGACAGTCATTATACATATATACCCGTAATAAAGGCTCTCTCGGTGGATCGTGGAATAGCTTCATATCATCCACCAATAAAGTAGGCGCAATCTAGTACTGATGAAATTGTGTCATAACAGCAACAATAATATTCCTCAGTGTAGCAGCCTCCTGGATGACCAAGGTTCACCCCGTCTGGCTCAAAGTGGCCCTTAATAATAATAATAATAGTGATAATAATAATAATAAGGTTTTATAGAGCGCACGGCTACTCAAAGAGTGTCCTGGTGCTAAACTGACTAAGTGACCCATCTACCAGCAAAACACCTTGTCATGTGCAGAGCGGAAAAGGCAAGTTTTCAAGTTACGTTTGAAGCGGAGCTCATCATTCTGGGCACGGGTTTGAAAGGGAAGGGCTTTCCAAGCAGTATCCGCAAGACATGAACAGGAGGTGCCTCCTCATCTTTTCTTTTTCAAACGAGGCACCATAACGAGAAGGGCGTCAGAAGACCAGAGAGTCCTCGTCGGACGGTAAGCGGTCAGACTGTTGGTAAGATAGGCCAGGCCGCACTGATAGACGGCTCCATGGGCCAAAGAAGAGCTTTAGGCTGTATCCTTTCCTTTATGGCAAAATGTGTATGATCCCCTCTGGGACCTTCAGAAGAAGACGAGCGGTGGCATCCTGGACCAACTGCAGTCTCTTCAGCTGGCAAGGCGGAGGGCCCCAGAAGAGAGCATTGACATTATCAAGCCGCGAGGTGATGAGAGCATGAAGAAGGAATTTCTGAGTCTGAAATGGCAATAGGTACCATATATTTTTAAAGATTTCAGAAGTTCAATAAAAGAGCCCTCCACACCTGCTACCTGAGGTAGAAAACCCACAAGATTATCACATTTCACCCCAAGATTGTGAACTATGAAAGCCGAGGCTTGAGGAGCAGGGACATGACTGGGACAGCATTCACCGTCCCACAATAGGGGAGGCGTGCCAAATAGGAGAATCCCTCTTTTATTGGCTTTGCACTGAAGGTTACTGAGCCACATCCACATCAAACATGACCTCAACCTGCTGAAAGCATTGGGCGTGTTACCATGCAGGGTTAGGAGAAGCTGTGTATCGTCAGCATAGTATACAATCTGTGTACCAAATGACGCCACCAATAAAGCAAACGGGGGATATATAAATGTTAAAGAGCGTAGGGCTAAGGGCAGAGCCTTGTGGGACTCCCAGTGTCAGAGGTTTGGGCTCAGAGGCAAAGTGAGCCATCCAAACCGATTGGCTACAGCCCATCAAACAAAAACGGAACCAAACCAGCGCTGATCCACCCACCCCGATGTCTTCCAAACGGTGCAAGAGAATGGAATGTGACACCGTATCAAAAGCTGCGGATAGATCCAGGAGGATCAACGTGACTTGCTTCCCCTAATCTACCACCAACCTGATAGTATCTGTGACCTCAAAGAGCATGATCTCCATACTAAACCAGGGAAGAAATACAGATTGGGATGGGTGAAACAACTGACTGATCCCCAAGTAGTGGGACAGTTGACGATTAATAAGCTTCTCAAGAATCTTCAAGAAGGCAGGCAGAAGGGAAAGAGGCCTAAAATGAGAAAGAATAGATCTGTCAGCAGAGGATTATTTCAGGAGTGAACTTCAACTACAAACAGAATAGGACAAGCCACAGGAAGTTGCACCTTCCAAAAACAACCAGGTAATTTAAGAGTCTATGAACTTCAACTACAAGCGGAATAGGACAAGCCACAGGAAATTGCACCTTCCAAAAACAACCAGGTAATTTAAGAGTCTATGTATGTTGAGCCATGTAGTGGGCTGAGTGGGGGGAGGGAAATGCCCTTTAAAAATCTTATTAATAGAACAATACTGCGTAGTGCAGCTTGGCTTATTTATTTATTTTAAAAGTTGTATATAGCGCAGACATAACCCCTGTGGGTATCAGAGCTCAGACTAGCCCCTCTGGCACTGCCAGATTGTCCTATATGCCAGTCCAGCCCTGGTTAGAAGGCATGCTGGCTTCTGGCTCCAGGTATCAGAGACACACCCCTGTCTCAGCTGACGCAGCCTGCTCCAGAAACTGCAATACCTTGTACCACTAATCTCCCAACAACAGGGCAGGGCCATTATCCACCAATCAGCTCCCTCCTTTCTAAGAACGTGTTTGTACAGGTAAGAACGGATCACAAACCTGGGTTCAGCACTGGAGTGCAGTGTTCATGTGCAAGGCAGGGGTGTGCTCTGTGTACTGCAGTGTTTCTATAGTAAGGCAGGGGTTCAGCACTCTGTAGTTAAGTTTTTATGCAAGACCGGGGTTCTCACTGTGTAATGCATGTGTTTTTTATGACAAGGTGAGGGTTCTGCACTCTGAGTGTTTCTGTAGTAGACATGGGTTCAGCACTCAGTCACACAAGTGTTTCTATGACAAGGTAGGAATTCTGCACTTTGTAGTGTTTCTATGATAAGATGTGGGTCTTGCGCGCACCCACCCATTTGACAGCCCCCCCACCTCAGTAGATGCCAGCCACCACTGGGACTGGACTCTTCTGCTGGCTTCTGCCTGCCACAATGTGAGTTTCAAAGTGCCTCCTGTGAAGTCCTGGGGGGCTTTTGAAGGGCACTTCTGTGGTGGATTGGGACTTAAAGGACTAAAGTCAGAAGGTAAAATCTTTGACTAGTGTGTGTCCGCTTACTGTATCTGACCTGCACTCCTTCGCAGCCTGCGCCAAACTGCACTCAGGCCCTGTTTAACTGCGATCATTGACTCTCATTTGCACATTGTACTTCTTGGAGCTATTTCTACTTACACATTTAAGCATTCATATGTCTGATTACCTTTTTGGGATTTATGTTGTTTTGTTTATTACATTTTACTCAATTTATCTTATTCGTTTTAGCATATTTATTGTTTTGCATTTCAACTTTATTACTGATTGTGTGCTGTATACATACTCAACACATTGCCTCTGAGTTAAGCCTCTGCGCTCTCTGCCATAGCTACCAGGGGGTTGAGCTCAAGTTAATTTGGTGACTTTAGAAAGTCACGCTAACAAGGATTGTGGGTATTTCCTGAGGTGGGTATCTACCCGCACCCCCTCAAATAATACCTCTATTTTAGACAAAGTAACATGAAATAAATTCTGTGAAGCTGATAAAAATGGCAATTATGAGAAATAGTCAAGTACTGTCAATGGAGTCTCCACAGGGCCAGATCCATTTGCCCTGCCCCCACCACCACCGCTGTGAGTCCGCTGGGAGGTGACACAGTAAAACAATCTACAGACTGGAGTTGGACAAACTGTGTGTGCACAAGTTATAGTTACTTCAGGTAAATATAACCGGTGAACTTCAGTGTTGTTAAAGTTTAAAATGTTACTTTTTAACTTACATTTTCACCTAACTTTAACATCAGGAAACAGAGCAGTGTGCCATTAATCCAGTGTGGAAATTCCCGCTCACTACAGCAGTAGTAGGCACAGTGCACTAATTTTCTGGGCACAGCAACAATAGTAAAGCATTTTATGAGACACCGGTGCACATTGAACACATTGCATTCCAGGCAGAGGGTCAGGCAACGCATCAGCGCCAGGCATGCAGACTTCGGACGTCATGCTCCAGAATGCGCTGCACAACGCTGAAGGCAGAATAAATGACATCAGCATCAGGAACCTAAAATCAATACCAGCATTACCAAAATAAACAAAATAAATCACAAGTGCAAGGCAAAGCAGATAGCAGGAGAATCACTCAACACTGCCATTAGAAATTGTGTCCTCCATGCATCGGAGTGCCGCAGGTCTCTTCTCTGTCGCACACCTTTTTAATGTATATATTCACCCCCTCATATCGACACTCCGTCAGATAGGGGTGAAGATATACAACTATGCTGACGACATGCAGTTGATCTTCTCTATTGATGACTCCACAACCTCCAAGGAATTTCTGAGGAACACCATGTTGTTCATCAAATACTGAATGAACAAAAACCATTTAAAACTAAACTCCGAAAAAACTGAAATCATCATCCCAAACAAAAAATTATCACATTGGACTCCAGTCTACTGGCCCCCGGAACTTGGCCCTGCACCTATTCCTAAGAACTCGATCAAGAGTCTAGGCATCCAAATTGACTCGGACCTCTCCATGAACGCGCAGATTGGTTCAGTTACCTCGGCCTGTTTTTTCCAACTTCAGATACTGCAGAATCAGAAGGTATTTCAGTAGAGAGGCATGCATCTAAATCATCATCGCCCTGGTTTTATCTAAAATCCATTATGCTAACGCAATTTATCTTGGCCTCCCGTGCAACCAGAAACATTGTCTGCAGCTGATCCAAAACCAAGCAGCCAGAATCATCAATCAACATGGCAGACGATGCCACATCCAGCCAATACTGACGGAACTCCGCTGGCTCTCAGTGGAGCAACGTTCCATGTTTAAAACTGGGTGTGTACTATTTAAAGCTAAACATGGAATTGGCCCTTAGTATATGTCTTCTAGAACTCAGGGATACTCTCCACAACACACTCTAAGATCCATGCGTATGAATCTTCTGGTGGTGCCTAGATTCAGCCGCAAACGGATTGGAGAGTTGCGTTTCTCAACACAGGGTCCCCAATTTTGGAACTCTCTGCCCTCTCCATTGAGACTAGAAACAGACCTTCCGAGTTTCAGGAAAAAACTGAAAACCTGATTGTTTACCCAGGCCTACAGTTAGACATGGACTTATCCAAAACTGTGCCTCCAAAGAATAACAAGCATTTGCAATGCATTCGGTCTCGCCTTTGGGACCTCATATCTATTTAGCTATGCAGCACATTAGCCTGGGCGCTGAAACGTCTACTGTTCTTTAACATGGAGGGAAAGTAGGCACCAAACTGTGTGACACGCCAGGTATGGGAACACATGGAGAGAAATATTGCCTTTCAGCAGGAAATGGTATAGTCCAAAGCTCTGTTTTTAATATAAAATGAGGGCCGTCTGTGGTCATATCACTGAAAGTACAAGTTTTGAAAAAAATAATTATTGTCCACGGGTGCTCGTGGAAGACAATTTCTTTGAACTGGAATCTAGACAATGCTAAAGTGAATCTGGTATTTTACTAACCTCTGCTCGTCGTTTTCTATCAATAAAGTTAAATAGAGGCAGTTGAACAGAAAAAAAGTTGCTTAGCGGAAGCAGACAAGTCCCAGGGCTGATCTCCAGAGCCCACAAAGTACATACACATATAAGTATATACTAAAGTATTATCTACTGGCGGTCGCCAGTAGATAGTTATAGTTAGGACCGTGTTTCCATAGGAAATCCGCAACATTCTATTTGGAATAACTTTGGCGCCGGTTGACGAATCCTCGCAAAATTTTCAAAATAGGTGGGGCGCTCCGCTCCGCTCCGCTCCTACCCTGAAAGTCTCAGGGGGATTCATCAAGCGGGGGCTGAGAAAAAAGGGGGGTCCCAAAACGAGTTTTCCCCATGCAATTTTCCATAGGGACCTTTAGTCCAAGGTACAGCCCGAACGGCTGAACAGAATTACTTGAAATTTGGCAGAGAGGTAGTCCTCAGGTCAGGGAAGTGCCTTTTTCAGGTCTGGTGTCAATCTGTTCAGTAGTTCCTGAGAAAATCAAAAGTAAAATCATATACATATGTGGGTGGAGCCTAACCACACATCTCATCCTGAGATCTGATTGGCTGTCAGCACTTCATCCAAGTCTGACATTCTCAGTAAAACATGTACATCCAACAAGGGCAGAGACTGTCAGTTGATTCCTTTGTGTTCTACTGCAGCTTCCCAGAGTGTTCCAAAGAACAACTAGAGCGCTAACAGTCCTACTTATGATAAACGTATGGCACACCTGAAGCCATCTTGCTTGGATTAAAGTGGTAACTCTTAAAACATTTAATTTAAAAAGGAACAAAATGAGGGGGTTCATTTTTCCATAAAAAGTATGATTAGTGCTGCAGAAAGAAAAATTAGGGCACATTTTGAGTGACTTCTCAAATCCTCTTCTATTTCATTAAAAAATTCTGACATGCAGACTGAAACATGCACTTTCAATACCAGCAGCAGTTTTCCCTGGTGAGCAGTAGCTTTACTACAGTGATCTAATGAGCAAAAAGAGTGCTAACATTCTGAATTTATGGCAAATGTGTGACACATCTGAATGCCTTCTTGATGGAATCAAAGTAAAAAACGGAAAGTATTTCCTACTGAGGAGACTGCAGTAAATGAGGAAATTAGGAAACTTCATAACAAATAAGTCTCCCAAGATGGCCACCAGAGACAAAAGCGCCCAAATGTAGCCCAAATATCACCCAGATGTAGCCCAAGTATAGCCCAGTGACAGAAGTGTGCAAAACACTTATTATTTTGTGTTTTTGCAGTGTTATATAGTGCAGACTTGTCAGGTATTGGAGTGCTTTACATGAGCATTGGTTACATCACACAAGAACAAATTCATTTTGGTTGTAGACATGGGGAGACTAAGTGATTTGACCAGAATCACAGAATGTCGAGCTGAAGCAGAAACTCCAACCTGGTTCCCCAGTTGCAAAGTCTGCAGTTCTGGAAGTAACACCACATCCTCTCCCCTAAGTGAAACATTTAATCAAGTGGTCAGCTGGATAAAAAAACATAAAGATAACAAATAATTTAAAAGTGCTTTGTCGCTATTTGAAAACTCAGAAAATATGTCCTTATTTTAGTCTTTTAGAGCACTAACCATAATTTTGATGCCACTAAGACCCTCTCATATATGTAATTTCTAAAGGAAATGCTCTAGGTATTACAGTTTTGATTACATCAAGATGACGTCAGGCATTCCACACTTTTGTAATAAATATAGAATGTTAGCAATCTAGTTGTTCATTAGGATACTGTTGAGAGGCAGAGGCCAGGGGCACGGACTCTGAAAATTGAAGGCAGGTAGGAGGGTGCAAAGGCAACAATTTAACCACACTGAGCAGGCAGGAAGGGCCGTGGCAGCACAACAGACTATGGAGGGCAGTGGAAAGGGGGGCAGGGGCAACAAACCAACAATACAGGACTTGCAAGAGAGGCTGTGGCAATGTAATAGACCATTGTGCGCAGAAGGAAGAGGCAATGGTAGTACAACCATACATGCCAACAGACCCGATTCAGCCAGGAAACATCCAATGTTTTTAAGCTCAAATGGGCTTTATCTGATCTGTCTGCTGTCTACAATCTCCTCTTTTTCAATGTAACTCAAAGGGGAAAATCAATACCCCAGTTTTTTTTCAAAATCTCCCTCTTACCAAGTTCAAAATGTTCGCAAGTATGGTACATTGGATCATGGAAGGAAATGGGGTAGGGACATGGACTTGGATAACAGAGGACAGGAGGGACATGGAGAGGTGCACCAAACTGACCCTGCAGGGCAGGCATCAGGGTTTGCAGCAGCACAATACACCACACAGGGCATGCGGGACGGGAGTGCAGCACAACAATCCATAGAAAGCAAGAGGGAGGGGACAGGACCATGCACATGGACAACAGAGAACAGAGGGGCAAGAGGCAATGGTAGCTATCTGACCATAATGGACAGACAGGAGAGAAAGCTGCAGCATAACAGACCATAAAGGGCAGGAGGGACGGATCAGGGGCATTACAATGGAACAGACAAGCCAGGAGGGAGGGAGTAGGGGTCTGCACATGTAAACAGAGGGCTGGGGGCAAGGGGGCAGGGCAGGAGCAGCAAGATAGCCATGGAGGTCAGGCAGGATGGGCACTAGAAGCAAGACACACCATGAAGAGCAACAGTGAGACTGTGATGGCATACACACAGACCATGGAGGGAAGGTGGGAGGGGGTCAGGGGCAGCTAACTGACCACACAGGGAAGGTGGGAGGGGCCATGGCAGCACAGAAGACCATGCATGGCAAGTGGGAGGGTTAGTGGCAGCACAATGGCTATGATGGGCAAGAAGGAGGGTGCAGGGGCATGCACAAAGGACGATGGAGGATAGAAGGAAGGGTCAGGACCTGTGCACAGACAAGAAAGTTCAGGGGAAGGGGCCTCACAACAGACCGCACGGGGCAGGCAGGAGGAGCAGTTGCAGCACAACAGACCAGGGAGGGCAGAAGGGTGTGGCAGTACAATGGACCATGTAGGACAGGAGGAAGAGGATAGGGGCATGGCATGTGGACAGGCAGGGTGGAGGTGGCAGGGACAGGTTACAGTCATCTGACAATGCTAGGCAGGTGGGAGGGGAGTGGCAGCTCAACACAACACTCAGAGTAGATAGGAGTGGCAGGTCAATGGAACATGGTGGGCAAAAAGGATGGAGCAGGGGCATGCACAAAGACATCGGAGGGCAGGGGGAAGGAGAATAGGGGCAGCAAGCTAAGCACAAAGTTTAAGCAGGAGGTCAATGATGGGGCATAGAATTGGGCAATGGAGGGCAGGAGGAGTGGACTGGTACATCATACTAAATTGAGGGCAGTGGCAGCACATCAGACCATGCATGGCAGGAGGGAGGAGGCTAGTCCATGGATTCACACAACAGAGGATAGGGAGGAGGGGTATGGGTCAGCAAGCTAACTGTTCAGAGAAGGCGGGTATTAGGAACTTTATTGTTTTTAAAACGTGTGTCTGTGCGAACTACTTAAAATATGAACAAGTATGCAGCATAATCTCACTTTTATTCAGGAAGAAGAGGACGTTTGTGACTGTGACTCCGGGCTCACTTGGCAGAAACACCCCCTGACCCTCCACCCCCTATCGCAAAATGTAATGCCCGTGAAAAGGGTAGGTGAACACAGTGTTATATAGAACATAGTCCTGAGAGCAAGATTGAAAATGAAAACTAGATATAGTGTATGGTATAAACTATGCACCAAAAAGTGTGATATAAGATGAACCGGGCGTGAAATATAATATGCAATACATTGTGCGCAATGACAGATTCATTGGAGAGCGCAAGATAGCACAGGCACTAGCGCGTGCTATGCGATATGCGCCTTGGAGTGTAATATGCACAGGGCAGTGTTGTGTAACCTAACTAGTCTCTAAAGTTGAAATATAAAATATGTGCTGGGGAATGTAACGTTGCATATGCACTGTGACAAAGATATGGATCCCAGATTGTAATATGTATGGCATAGCACTGTGCGTTATAACATAGGCATCGAGGAAGGCACGTTAGATGGGGCAATATAACCCGTGCGAAGACAAGTGTGGCATGACATATTCACGGGGTGGTGTTACAGTGCACATGGGCTAGAGAGTGTCATAGCATACGCACAAGCTAGTGGAATACAACACAGAGGTGTGTGGCACTCAGCAGGCAATGGTGGGTGTAACACAGCATTGGGCTCTGCCAGGAGCGCGCTGTGACTCTCAAGTGATGTTCGTCCCCTTTCCAGAGAGTAAAATAAAAAGTATTACACATCCGGCAGTGGATGTGTGTTTTATTAACCGTGAGGGGGGTTTCTTGCATAGTTTTAGTCGAATTTTTGTTGAATCCCCTTTGAATGGCTTGGTGTGCATGTGTATTAAATGTGCCCGTCAATAGCTACCCATGTTTGTATAAATAAACGACAAGGGTGTCTACCGGGATTAGGCACAGTAGGGCATCAGATATGTCAGAGCTTCACTAGTGGTGTAAATACATTCCACGTGGATTCATTGTATGCATAGTCGCCTTTTAATGAATATCACGCAAATCGTCATGGTGATAGGTACGTACGGTTTGTCCAGCATGTCCTAGGTGTGTCTATAAATATATATTTTTTAAAAATAATAAAAATCAGTGGCCGGCCCTGGGGATTGGGGTCAAAAAAATATAATTAGGAGACAGGCCCTGGGGGATGGGGTCATCAGGGCCAATAAATTAGAATAAGAAGGGGAACCACACAGCCCCCCTTCTTAAAAAAATTAAAATAAATAAAAGACTGGCATCGTGCCGGAGGCCACGCCCCCTCCTTGCAGCACTCTGCAAATGCGCCCCCTGGCGAGTTGTAAGTTGGGGAATTAATTCCTCTTCAATACTGAGGGTCCCTGAGGGCCAAGTAGCCCAACAGGCATCTCCAGTATGCGCCAGGGAGCTGCGCTGCAGACAGGTGTTCTGAGGCCAAGCCCCTTTTTACACCTCTCTGCAACGCAGCTCTGTGGCGCTTACTGGAGGTACCTAGTGGTCTAGTTTGACCCTAGGGACCCTTAGGATTCAAGGGGACTTAATCTCTCAACTTAGAACAGCCACAGGGCGCGATTACACAGTGGTGAAGGGAGGGGACGGGGCCTGAGGTGAAATGTGCAAACACGCACTATGGCACGTTTTAAATTGGGGATATAATTTCCCTTCAATACTGAGGGCCCCTGGGGGCTAACTAGCCCACCAGGTGCTTCCAGTTAGTGCCACAGAGCTGCATTGCAGAGAGGTGGTCCAGGCCATGCCAGTTTTTACACCTCTCTGCAACGCAGCTCTGTGGCACTTACTGGAGGTACCTAGTGGGCTAGTTGGACCCTAGGGACCCTCAGCATTCAAATGAACTTAATCTCCCAACTAAAAACGGACACAGGGCGTGTTTACACAGTGGTGAAGGGAGGGGACGGGGCCTGAGTTAACGTGTGCAAAAACGCCCTGTGGCCTGTTTTAAGAGGTAGTTTTAATCCCCCTGCCCTATTATATACTAGGGGCTTACAGAGGAGGTCATGCTAATCACAGGGGGACCCCAACGCATAATGTTGTATGTAGGTGTTTTCACTGTATTCTAAGTGTCTTTTAACATAGCACTGGCTCTAGGACTGGTTAGTCAGACTCAGTTACCACCAGTATCCGTCTGAAAAAGTTGAGGGTACAGGATGATTTTGCAACAAGGCTTCTTTCTGCTCTTCTTTTTGTTCTTTCTGCACGTTATCCTTCTTCCTGCACTTTTCTTCGTCTTTGAGGACTTCTGTTGCGTTTTTTCTTCTTTCTTCACATGCCCTATCTCTGTAGGCATAGTTAGAAATTAGCATTTAAAAAACCTTTGAAATTCACAGAAAAAACCATAGGTTTCAGGCACGTTATAGTTAGGAATTAGCATTTAAAAAACCTCAGAAATTCACTGAAAAAACCATAGGTTTCAGGGGTGTAATAGTTAGCTGGACTTTTTACTTGTACAAAACCATTGAAATTCCCCCGTTATAGTTAGTTCAGCTAACTATAACTCGCGCGCCCGCAATGCACTGCTGATGACGTCACATATTACATCACTCATGACATGGTCAGTGACATCACTCATGACATCACTGATGACATCTCAAATGACATCACTGATGACATCACTGATGACATCATCCTTGTGATAGAGTGGCAGACCTCCTCTCACCCTAATATAACCTTTGATACACACATTCAAAAATAGAGATTAAAATTTTCAAAACAATGGACATACCAATACCAGTTACAACAACCTCTTCAGTAATTCTAAGATCCACATACACATCCACTCATTCACCAACAGTCCTATACAGTCACTCATACATGTACTCACTCATCATATGTACTCATACACCTATACATCCTGTTACACAATGCCACTCATCCATAGAGTTACTCACACACATAGTCACTCATGCTAATAAAGAATCAAACATACATTTACTTGCATATACAGTTATACACACACCACCACGCGTACTTCTACGGAAACTTACACATACTTAGTCTTTTAAACAATCACTTATAGAAACACATACTTATTCATACAGGAACTCTTTCAATCTCACATATACTCACTTATATACACCAATAGTCACATATACTAGTTTAAAACATATGTAGTTACTCATAAAGACACTATTGAGACATTCATTCACTCACTAACACACCCATACACACACTCATCCACCCATACAGTCCTGCACAAATGCTATCTTCAACACATGCAAACAGTGAGTCACTCATTCATGCACCTATGCACTACGTAATACCCCCCACCGAACCATGCAGACACTCAGACTGATACTCAAAAAACCAACTAATAACCTATATAGACACCCATGTAGCTACTCACCAACCCATGCAGCCACTTATACACAAAGTGAGAGACTGATACAGATATTTACATATTTAAACATTACTCACTAAGCCATGTATTCACTATGATACACTTAATCAGTCAGTTACACAATCAATTTTTCAAAAACAAATCATCCATTTAGACACTTATATACCCATTTATTCTTCCATCGACCTTGAGATATACATATATAAAACATATTTAATTTTCAGAAAAACACACATTCACTGGATGATGTCATCAGTGATGTCATCAGTGATGTCCTTTGAGATGTCATCAGTGATGTCATGAGTGATGTCACTGACCATGTCATGAGTGATGTAATATGTGACGTCATCAGCAGTGCATTGCGGGCGCGTGAGTTATAGTTCGCTGAACTAACTATAACGGGGGAATTTCAATGGTTTTGTACAAGTGAAAAGTCCAGCTAACTATAACACCCCTGAAACCTATGGTTTTTTCAGTGAATATATACTAAAGTATATACAAGAGGTCTCGAATGCTCGACTTTAAAACTACCCAGTGACAAGAGACCTGTCAGTGAACATGCGCTCTTCAAATTCTCAATAACATAACATAACATCAACTGAACTCCGTAGAACTGTGCAGATGAAATTCTGGGATCTGTGCAGATATCTGCCTCACCAGTTACACCGGGTCATTCCTCCTCCTGTGAAGCCTATTTGTTACTACTTTAATGAGTCCACACAAAGGTAGGATCTGTGTAAACATTTATTAAACAAGAGGCAATTTTGACTGATCATGGCAGATACAGCTACTAGGGTCGATTGGAGACCTGCGGTATTCCGAGTCTTGAGTTGGAACGTTAGAGGCCTGCTTGACAAGATTAAACGGGGGGCAGTCCTGCAGTATGCCAAGCGGGCATCGGCGGATGTACTACTTTTGCAAGAAACACATCTCCTGGGTACTAAGGCTCCCTGTCTTCAGAGATACGGGTACCTGCAGGTCTTTCATTCTGGGTTCACTAGGGGTTCCCGTGGTGTGGCCATACTCATTCACAAGCGGGTCCGATATACACACACGCGCTTATGGGCGGATACGCAAGGGCGGTATATTTTTGTTCAAGGAAAGATTGGGGCGGAAGTAGGGATTTTCGGAAGTGTCTATGCCCCACCCCCATTATCATGGACCCTGGCTGAAAAGATCATGACTGTATGGGCAGAGATGCCGTTGGTAGCAGGTATAGTGGGCGGCGACTGAAATGATGTCATGGTGGTGTCACGGGATCGCTGTTCGGGGAGTGGTGCGCGTGGCGACGATCGACCAACCAAACTACAGGTGTTGGCTGACGGTCTTAATTGGGTGGATGCATGGCAGCGGCTTCATGGGAATACACGGGCGTATACCTACCTCTCTGCCGTTCATGGGTCATTTTCTCGGCTAGACTACATTTTCCTTGTAGGGGCCGCGGTGGCACGGGGGTGGAGGCGGATATCCTCCCACATGGTTTATCGGATCATTCCCCGGTCTCGCTTTGTATGCGGCTCGGGGGGGTCAGTGGGCAATTTCGCTGGCACCTTTCGGGTTGGCATCTTCAGCAGGAAGACTACTGTGCCCGCATGACGGAGGCTCTGGATCTTTACTGGGCTCGGAATGTGGGCTCAGTGTCGGGAGTTGATATCTTATGGGAAGCTTGGAAACCTACGCTGCGTGGAGTTGACATCTCATATAGTGCGGCGGCCCGCCGAGCGCGTGCTGCGGGATTGGTCCAGGCGGAGGGCGAGATTAGGGAACTTGAGAGTAGAAGCCGAGGGGAGTCAGGTGGTACCACACGGCGTCAGTTGCAATATGCCCAGCAAACATACGCCTCGCTTTTGATGGACGAGGCGACGCAGGCATGGTTAGCTACGAGGAGCCGGGTTTATCAGTGGGGGGACAAATCGGGGACAATGCTTTATAGGCTGTGTCAGGGGCAGCATCAAGCACAGACCCTCCCGGGGATCACAGATAGAGAGGGGCACGTGCTAACAGACCCTGGCGCCTTTGCGGAAAGCTTTGCAGCATATTATGCGGAGTTGTATGGATCGCGGGACACAATACCCGGGGGGCTTGTAGATCAGTTCCTCGATGATCTTCCCCCTAGAGCCCTTTCGGATGAGGCGCGTGCAGACTTGGACCGACCGCTGACGGTAGATGAGTTGGGGATGGCATTGGGGAGCTTGTCCCTAGGGAAGGCCCCGTGCCCGAACGGGTTACCGAGTGAGTTGTTCAGAAAATACTTTATGCAACTGGGGCCCCATTATCATGCGGGGGCGGAGGATGCCTGTGAGCGGGGGGTTTTGCCAGCCGACTGGCGACATGCAGAGATTGTCGTATTCCACAAGCCGGGCCGCCCTCCTGAACAACATGCCTCCTATCGGCCGATTTCCCTTCTTAATGTGGAGGCGAAGATTCTGGCCAAGGCCCTGGCCAACAGGCTCTTGCCATATATTCATACCCTGGTCCACCCGGACCAAGCCGGGTTTATGCCACATAGGGCAACGCGTCACAACATCCGGCGTGCACATGTGGCGATTGCTGCAGTCCAGCGGCGAGAGGCTCGGGCAGCTCTCCTTTTGGCCGACATAGATAGAGCTTTTGACTCTCTTAGTTGGCGCTATCTTTTTGCCTTGCTGCAACGTCTAAACCTGGGGCCACGCTTCTTATCCTATTTAACGCTTCTGTATGCGGATCTTACGGCCTCGGTTCGGGTGGCAGGGGCGACCTCGGCAAGATTCCCGGTGAACCGGGGGACACGACAGGGCTGTCCCTTGTCGCCTTACCTATTTGCCTTAGCCATGGAACCGCTGGCCTCCTGGGTTCGTATGGATGCGCAATACACAGGGTTTGAGTGGGAACATGGACTCTCGGATCGCATTGCCCTATATGCCGATGACATGTTGTTCTTCCTTTCGGATCTGGATAAAACGGGACCGCGGCTGCTCCGTATGATGCAGGTCTTTGGGGAGACGTCGGGACTATACATGAACCCGAGGAAATCCACCCTTTGGGTACTGGGCGGTCGGGACGTACAGGGTGAGTGGACGGCGTCATTACGTGTTGCGGCCGGGGGGCTGCAATATCTGGGGGTCTTCCTGACCGACGTGCCGACGATCGCCTGGGAGCGCAACGTGGTGCTGGTATGGGAGAAAGTATGTCGAGATGTTAAGCTCTGGGCGCGCATGCCTCTCACTATCTGTGGCCGCTCTGCCATCTTTAAGATGGTGGCACTGCCTCGACTTCTTTACCAGCTCCAAAACCACCCATGTGAGATTCCTCCCAGTTGGTTTCGGAAGGTTAATGCGGTGCTGAGCCAATTTCTGTGGGAAGGGGGTCTGGCCAGGGTATCGCTGCGGGTTTGCTTTCTGTCGGTATATGATGGGGGACTGGCTACCTCTGATATCTTATCCTATTATTACGCCTCCCATTTATTGGTCCTAAACGAATGGCAGTATGGAGATAGGGGGGACCCAGCGTATGCGGTGGAGAGGCGTCTCATGGACCCACATACGGTACATACCCTACTTTACGAGACTGCATTGCGAGAGGCACTGCCACCGGTCACTCAGGTGGTGTTTTGGGTGTGGCGCCGGGCTTTATGTCATATTGGCTGGTGGGGTAGGCTTACCCGAGAGACCTCGTTGTGGCAGAACGGGCTGCTCCCTCAGTTGGCGACCCTCTCTGGATTTAGGGGTTGGGACAGCATTGGTATCTCCACGTTGGGATCGGTGGTTAAGGGCTGTGTGATGAAATCCTTTGGGGACTTACAGCATGAGTATCAAATGCCACAGACGCAGTTCTTTAAATACCTCCAGCTGCGCCACGCCCTCGCCCCTAGACTGGAGGGTATGCAATCCATCCCTGAATTCAGTCCCCTTGAGGCTAAGGTGTTTATGGGGGATCTCCAAGAAAAGAAAGTCTTTAAAATCTATCAGTCTATGGTGATTCATAGTGCTCCGTCCCTGCAGGGTCTGCGTGAGTGGTGGGAGACGGATGTGGGGCCGTTGGACAAGACGGATTGGAGGGAGGTGCTGGCCTCCCCCCGTGAGGCTAGTATAGTGATCCGACTGCGTCTCGTCCAATTTCGGTATCTACACAGGACTTATTGCACACGGCAGTGGCTGTGGCGGGCGGGTCTTATAGCCTCCCCGGACTGCCTTAGGTGTGGGCGAAAGGTGGGGTCTTTGGTGCACACGGTCTGGCACTGCACTGCAGTGCGCCGGTTTTGGGGGGGAGTGTTAGGGTGCCTATCGGAGGTGTTGGGCTGGGATCTTCCAGTAGACCCCAAATTGGTGTTGCTCCATATTATGGCCGATATTGGGGGTAATATCTATAAGCGTCACTTGCTGCTTCTGGGCCTAACGACAGCCAAGCGGGATCTCGCCTGGGCATGGAAGGCCCCGGCGGCTCCCTCTATTAATGTTTGGAAACGAGGTTTAGATTTCAATTTGGGCCTGGAGTTGCCGATCTTTAAAGCGCGTGGGTGTCCTCGGAAACATTTCAAGATCTGGAAGCGGTGGGCTGATTATAGGGGCATTTTCCTTGACCCGGTCCCTACGGCTGGAGACTTGGGGCCTATTTGAGTGTCAAGTGTGGCGATGAGTACTAATTGTATAGAGATGGTGCTGGTGGAATCTGGCGGTGGTGCGGTCGGGGGGGAGGGTGTTGGGTGTTGGGAAGGGAGGGGGTTTTCTTGACAGATGATGTATGAATAGCTCTCCAATGTTCCTTGTTATGGTAAAAATATCAAGAGCTGTTGCTATTTACTATGTGGCAGATCCCCTGGTTCTACAGGGGCCTGCAGCCTTTGCCTTCTTGATTAATAAAAGTGTTGTTAAAAAAAAAAAAAACAAGAGGCAATCGGCCAGAAGAGGAACTGCCAACCACTGCCGCTTCAGGAATCTTGGCAGTAGAACCCTCCAACATCAGCTTTTCAGGACACCACACTAAGGAGTTTTTAACTAGAGGTCTCTGATTAATAGTATTTTCATTTTCTTTCGTTCTAAGTTACACCAAAGTTGCTTGTTCCTAGGCAACATATCCACCATGGAGTTGTCATAATAGAATTATAGAAATATTGTCCCACTGGAGCTAATACAGCTTTATAGCCCACCATAGTGGCTATGCCGGCCATTTAAGGCCTGCTGCAGGGTTACAGGCCCAAGCGAAAAGGGAGGGCTTTTAACAAGGGAGTGGGCCTTTAATATCTGATATAGCCCAGCTGTGGAGGGCTATAAAGCTATTAGAACATTCTGCCTCACCAGGGCAGAATTTTGTAATTAGTAAAACAAAGGTCTCACTGAGCCCAAGAGGGTTAAAATCCAGGAGTGGCCCGTGCAGATAAGAATGGTGGGGTGGTGGGGCCGGGTGGGGGGGAGTCGACAGACGACGATGAGGGAAAATGCAATAAATCGTAGTCTGTCGACTCCTCCCCCTCACCCGGATCACCACTCTTACCTGCACAAGCCAATCTTGTTGAAATCCCCTCTCGCTCCATGAGGCCTTTGTTCACAGCTGTCGCTTTGGATGTTCTACAGGTAACAGCTGCACACAGTGCCACGGCTGTCAGCTTTTGAGCATTCACAGCAAGAGCTGTGAATAGGGGCTGAAGCCAGTCCTTCGTACTCCCGACTTGGCTGTACTGCTTTTTAGGTCTCGCCTTGCTATCGCGTAAGCGATCGCAAGGCGAGACTATTGTAAAGGGGCTTTTCAAAGTGCTCCCAAAAGCGGCTTGCATGGCTAGCACTCGCACAATCACGCGCATCGTGCCGCCATGCACTCCGCTTTTGAGAAGCGCTTCAGCCCACTCGCGCGCGCCACTCCGCCGCGTCACAAATTTACTTTCACTTTTGCGGCGGGTGCTCGTTTATTTCAGCAACACAGTTTATTTCAGCAACACAGTATTTTGTGTGCTTTTGATACATGCACAACGGCCACCACTGCCTGATGTAACGTAACTTTTGTTGACGATGTATTCTGAAATTGTGCAGTCAGGATCCTCGGCCAGTAACCCAGCATAAAACCATACTATCTGTCATGTACAACATGCGCACATTGTCTTTGTGTGGTGTCTCCAAGCATAACCCACCCAGCCATCCAGACTGCTTGTGATTCAGAGGTGATTGAATATGTTTCCTAGTCGACGTTCTATCCACTATGTGCAACTCAAACAGTTGTTACATACATTCTAGATTATCTCTGGAGCTTTACAAAACCTTGGCATCCCCACTGGCGCCCTCGCGCCCTCGCGCGCGCCACTCCGCCGCGTCACAAATTTACTTTCACTTTTGCGGCGGGCGCTCGTTTACCCACCCAGCCATCCAGACTGCTTGTGATTCAGAGGTGATTGAATATGTTTCCTAGTCGACGTTCTATCCACTATGTGCAACTCAAACAGTTGTTACATACATTCTAGATTATCTCTGGAGCTTTACAAAACCTTGGCATCCCCACTGGCGCCCTCGCGCGCGCCACTCCACCGCGTCATAAATTTACTTTCACTTTTGCGGCGGGCGCTCGTTTATTTCAGCAACACAGTTTATTTCAGCAACACAGTATTTTGTGTGCTTTTGATACATGCACAACGGCCACCACTACCTCATGTAACGTAACTTTTGTTGACGATGTATTCTGAAATTGTGCAGTCTGGACCCTCGGCCAGTAACCCAGCATAAAACCATACTATCTGTCATGTACAACATGCGCGCATTGTCTTTGTGTGGTGTCTCCAAGCATAACCCCCCCAGCCATCCAGACTGCTTGTGATTCAGAGGTGATTGAATATGTTTCCTAGTCTACGTTCTATCCACTATGTGCAACTCAAACAGTTGTTACATACATTCTAGATTATCTCGGGAGCTTTACAAAACCTCGGCATCCCCCGCCTGTAATGCACTTCGCCGCCCCCGCCAAGCGCGCGCGCCACTCCACCGCGTCACAAATTTACTTTCACTTTTGCGGCGGGCGCTCGTTTATTTCAGCAACACAGTTTATTTCAGCAACACAGTATTTTGTGTGCTTTTGATAAATGCACAACGGCCACCACTGCCTCATGTAACGTAACTTTTGTTGACGATGTATTCTGAAATTGTGCAGTCTGGATCCTCGGCCAGTAACCCAGCATAAAACCATACTATCTGTCATGTACAACATGCGCACATTGTCTTTGAGTGGTGTCTCCAAGCATAACCCACCCAGCCATCCAGACTGCTTGTGATTCAGAGGTGATTGAATATGTTTCCTAGTCGACGTTCTATCCACTATGTGCAACTCAAACAGTTGTTACATACATTCTAGATTATCTCTGGAGCTTTACAAAAGACGATAAAGTTGGAATTTTTAATCCTAATAGAAATTTCAGCTACTTTAAACAAGGTTCACTATGTCGTCCTGCTTGAGATAGCGTGCGTGGTGCCCTTCAAACTTTTTTTAGTGTTTTGAGTATCTGCCATTTATTGAAATTTTTTTACCTCTACGTGTACCCTATATGCTGTTTTAACCTGCACACGTCACTTTTTAGGTCTCGCCTGAGACAGCGCTTTAGCGTTGCTCTTGCGAGAGCTTTTTTTAAAGGGGGATCTGGAAGTGCAAAAGAGTGCTTTTCAGGCCTCCAAATACAGTGCATGTGCCCCGGGCGCGCGCACCATTTGGCAGCCTGAAAAGCACTGCCTGATCACTTTCACGGCCGCTTTGATGTCCTCAGTGAGTCGCGCGGCCACTGAGGACATCAAAGCGGCCGCGAAAGTGCACACCATTTGCCACCCCCTTCCTGCTTGTTGCCTTTGCTTCCTGTCACGCTACACTCCCTTACTCTCCCACCCAGACCTCTTACACAAACTAACGGGGTGTCTTACACTTTTTTTTGTCATTTCTCATCGTGCTGCCCTTTTCCCCCCACTTTTCATCTGGCATAACTCAACCCCCGCCCCTCCTCTCTCTGATATAGCTTTCAATAGTAGCGATTTTTTTCTTCCTTCAACCGCATTTCAAAGGTAGTTACAAGGGGCCCATTTGAGGCCGAAAAGCGATCTATAAATGACTCACTTTTCTCTGGGGTTTGTTCAAATTCTGTAGGATTTCTTTCACCTCCTTCATCCACGTCCCGTCTCTATGTCCCATACCTCCTTCATTCATTTACACCTCACACCCTCTACTCCCTGACTCGTCTTCACTCCCTCACATTTTCTGTCTCCCTCTTTCTCCCTTCATTTCTACACTTTCTTCTCTATTTATCAGCAAGTCTTTTTGTGTGTGGCTTTTTTGCAGTTTTATTTACTGCTGACTCGACCCGAAGGTATTGGAGTGCTTTACAACTCCCCCACTTCTTTCCTCTTTAATGATCTTTCGCCTGCCATTGCCTCCTCTATGATGTGCCTCCCAACTTCTCTGCTACCACCCTTGCGCCTTCTCCTGACTAGACACCCTTACTGTCATTTCCTATGTTTCTCTCCCCATCCTTTCATCTCCTGTACCCAGCACTTCTACTTCCTTTCCCCCTTCCCTTCTCGTGACCTCCACCAGGTCAGTTCCCTCTCCCCGCACTCCTCTTTCTTTTTAACTTTTTCCTACCTCACTTACCATCCCGCCTTCTTCTCCTCCACTACTCTCCCCCTGCATTAGTCCATCCCCTCGCTACCCATCAACGCTCCCTCCTTCCCCTGCTGTCCCCTTTTCGGAGAGTTCCAATGTTTTCATCTCTCCTTTTATCACCTCTACCCTCAGCCCCCCTCTTCATCTCTTCCCTCTTCATCGCCTCACTGACCTGCACTCCCTCGTCAGCATCCTTCCCTCCTTTACTCTGATTTTATTTATGCTTTTTGCATTGTCTTTATTGCGATTAAAGTCTAAACTCTTTAAATCTGGGGTGATGAAAGACGGCTTGTCGGCCTACTTCAAAGCGGCGAACTCCCTGCACGCATGAGCGGCTTCACAAAGGAAACAGGCAGCCTCCCCGCTAGATAATGGGGGGGGGGCTCTTGTACTGTTGATGAGGACTTTGTTGGGGAGGGAGTAGATCACCGAAAGTTCGTTTTACCAACGCAGGTCCTTAATACACATTTTTTTGCCCAGCCTTATTTCAATATAGCCTTTCCCCTGCGCCTGCTATGGCACTCTTCTGAAGGGCACAGTACTACCCCAGCAGTCCATAGGGAATACATTCGACAATTGTATGCACCTGGAATCGCTTTTAGGCACTTATCCTCGGGACAAGCTCTTTTTTTTTTCTTTTTACGAACATTGCATACTTACTAATTTTACATTCTAAATCCGATGTTGGCAAGTTGTATAATTGAGGCAGAGGGAGTCAACAACACACGCTTCTTGGCGCTATTCGGGGGTATGTAGCGCTATATCATTTAAATCTCGCAGCGCTTCGAACAAGCATTTGCAATGCAATAGGTCTCGCAGTTATACGAGTTTGAGCTATTGGCATTATAAATGACAGTGCCTTTTATTTATGTTTTAAAAAAAACAAACTTAAATAAAAAGCATTGTCATTTACAATGCCAATAGCTCAAACTCCTATAAATACGAGACCTATTGCATTGCAAATGCTTGTTGTAGTTGAGGGAAGCCATGGAGGGCCAGGAGCTGCCCAGCATTCCCCCTCTCTCAAGTGACTCTGAGCTAGAGAGGAGGGACGGGGAAGGCTCCGGTGTGCCCTCCACCACAGCCTCTGCCTTCCGCTTTTCCTGCCGCTCCATGTATTTGCGAGATTCAGGGAAAGAGAAAGGCAGAGGCTGTTAATGAGTACAGCAGCCCACATCAGTTCCTATAGGAAGCTGCTGCTCCATTGTCTTCACAACATTAAATGCAAATAGGACATTATAATACCATTGCATTATAAAAAACAAGTGATACAATCCATGCACAGCTGCAAATATCAGTTTTTTCCAATAAAGTGTGTAGTGTTAAATATGTGTACATGTCCTCTGCACAGGAAAGTCTTTTTAACTCACTTTCTTTACCCTGTACCACAGACGATTCTGAAACCACATATTATGTGAATTTATAAATGCGTCCAAAATGGCATGCCACGAAGGACATTAGATAAAGCAGAGATATGCTTTAAGTCTGGAATGGGGGGTGTGGCTTCTCGTTTTATGCTCAAGTTCGGGAGAGCTTGCCTGTTCATTCATTTCAAACCTTATAATAAATAATCATAGCTGCCAAGTTTCCGGGGTCCATGCAGGAGGTGATGCTCCAGTACAGTTTATTTTTGTTGTAATTGTGGGACTTGTAGTCCTGTTTTATAATGCTAACTGCAAAGCTAGACATCCCAGAATTCAAAGACCCCACCCCCTACCCCCCAGAATAGAGCAGCGCATCACGTATGGACCTGGGAAACTTGACAGAGCTGAATAATACAAAGTGTTTCCACAGCAAACATGTCCATCACGTGCTGCCTTTGTTTCAGAGAGAGTGGGGCGCAACTCACAGCATGCACCGGGGCGAGTGTCCTTGGGGTGGTGTCCAAGCCTTGGTCTCAACTTTTCTTCACAGGAAAGTCTTGTAGGAAATATTGACATTTTTTTAAACAATATTAAGGACGATATTTCTGAATATGATATTCTGACGTTCAGCAATCAGCCGCACCTCTGTCACCGGGGCTGTCCAAGCTGAGGAGGGTGCGAGCCGTGCGTGCGTCCGCACCGGATCTGGAACTTCTCAGACCTCTAACTTTGGGCCGTCCGAGGAGACATATGAAGGTCAGGCGGTGGCAGATGCCAGAGCCACCACTTGCTGATAGTTCATCAATCTAAAGAAGCCACCAGCAATCGCCATACAATCTCACACATTATTTGAGCCGACGGATGAACTATGTGTGGGGCTGATGGGACTGGGGAATAAATGACCCTTAAATTATCTGAAATGCAGGGTAAGAAGATGTCCTCCTGAGAAGTAACTCTATCTAGAGGCCTGTGAGGTTTATAACTTGGAGGCCCATTCACGTGTTATCACAAAGTGAAAACAAGCATTGGCAAAGCCAACAGATCTCATCTTTCAACTGTGTTCCCTGACCTTTTGGCTTTGCCGATAGCAAAAGGACAACAATGTATGTACGACATTTTAAAAGCAGACATACTGTATTCAATAATGCAAACATACTGATTGGAGAAGATTGTTTTTTTTTATTTTATATCTAAGAAGCAGCTTTAGCAAATATGTAAACTATTATAAAGTCTACTAAAGAGCAGTCAGAGGCAGGGGTTGCAGTGAAAGCATAGCTGTCAAGTTTTCATATCCATATCCATATGTGGCTAACTGTCCAAGTCTATTTTTCCTTTGAATTTGGGAACCTACTCCTGGTATTAAAATAGGGTACACAACACTACAAGTCCCAGAATGCAAAGGAAAACTCTGAACTGGAGCAGTTAGTCATGCAGGAACCTCGAAAACTTGGCAAAGCTGTAAAGTGTGAAGAATAGTTGAGACCAGGCCCTGGACACCACCCCAAGGACACTTTCTCCTGTACATGAAGTAGGTCGTGCCAGCCTCTGTGACTGACCCGGAAGCAAAAGCACCACATCGATGGACATGTTTGCTGTGTCAACACTTTTTATTATTCAGCCCTGCCAAGTTTCAATGCGTGATGTGCTGCTCTATTTCGTTTTTTTCTGAATCCTGGGATTTGTAGTCTTGTTTATTGCATCATGAAACAGGACTACAAGTCCCACAATTCAAAGAAAAAAACTGAACTGGAGCAGCACATCACGCATGGACCTGGGAAACTTGGCAGCTATGAATTTATTGTAAGGTTTGAAATAAATGGCTAACTATTCAGAACTTGAGCATTAAACGAGAAAGCACACCCCCTCCCCCCCCCCCACTCCGAATTGAATGCATATTTCGGGTTTATCTCAATTCTTTGTGGCATGCCATTTGGGATTTATTTATAAATTCACATAATATGTGGTTTCAGAAACTTCTATGGACCAGTGTAAAGAAGGTGAGTTAAATAGACTTTCCTATGCAGAGGACATGTGCACATATGCAACACTACACTCTTTATTGGAGTAAACTGATATCTGCAGCTGTGCAAAGATTATATCATTTGTTTTCCATAATGCAATGTTATTATAATCTCCAATGTGTGTTGAATATTGTTTGACTGTGTGCAGCCAAAAGGCACTGTCTGCATAACCCAGTTAAGGCTTGGTTGTGTATGTTGGGCAGCAAATGATATCTCTTCTAATTGCGAGAAGCCCTTAATTACACACTAAACATAGATGCCAAAGCTTGGTGGTTTTATTGTTTCCAGTGACGCAAGACCTGAAAAATGTATAACATCAACGTTTCCCTTCTGGCCTGTGATGTGTATGTCTTCACGTTGGTAAAGTTGGAGCTACTAAAAGCCTTTTATACAGTTGAACTGAAAATACTGTCGCAGTAAATATTTACCCTTTACAGCACGTCTCTTCCCTGGTCCTATCATTTAAATAGAAAGAGAGCTTTCAGAAGCCGCACAGGATAGGACCTCTGGGTCCTCCACATGTTGAAGACCACAGCATTTGATTGGGCAGAAGCTGTGTGCTTCCAATGAAAAGGAGTGCTTGTGTTACACGTTATGCTTTGTTACAAAGCTTTTGCTCAAAACAGTAGGCCTGAATTGGTTATGGTGATAAGCCAGTGATGCCGTTTGCCATTTGCCACATGTTTGACCTGTTAATATATAAAGGAACGACAAAACTGTAGGCCTGACTTATTTATTGTGAAAAGCATTTGGCAATGTTAATAGGCCTGTAAGGATAGATTGGCGCGGCAGACGAGATGCCAGTTCAAGATGCAGACCTACGCTTACCAGGCTTTGCACAACGAAGGACCAGCATGCATCAACAAACGCCTGACCTTCCACCAACCGACCAGACACCTTCGATCTGCTTCCCTCTGCCTTGAAGACACCCCACGGATCCACCGAGCCAACAGCGGAGGACGCTCCTTCTCGCACCTTGCCGCCAGGGCATAGAACAGCCTCCCCCTGCACCTCAGGACGGCACCGTCGCTCCAGCAGTTCAGGAAAGAACTGAAGGCCTGGATGTTTTACCGATCAAAGCACCACGCAGCATCCAACATCTCCAGCACCTAGAGACCTAGGGCGAGTTGCATCACTCCATAAAAGTTTGATTGATTGATTGATTGATTGATTGTGGGAAGCCTGTAAACAGGTACTTTGTTTCATGGAACCGGACAGATTAGTGTAGTAGGCAAGGATTCTTGTGTTGGTTACCCTCTATAACAAAACCTTTGGGTACAAATTTACACTGAGAGTACTTCTTAGAAACACTTCGGAAGGAGTGCTTATTGTTTTACCTACAGTGATTTTGTACACATTTATAATTTTATTAATATATGCCAATAGTTGCTTGTGATAATGCCTATGTACAGTGAAATCAATCAATCAATGTATTTATTTATGTTTTTTTAATTTGACGGAGGTCCATATAAAAGGTACAAAATACAGCCATAAAAGAATTACACAATCATCATTACAACAACAATAAAAGAAATGGGCTGAAAAGTGACAGCATATTCAGTGCAAATAAGGCATACAGGCTGCATGATTTAATTAATACGATAATAACGAGGTTTACAACAATACCCTTATAAAGTGCAGGAGTTCAGAAACACGCATACATATACGCACGCATAATTGTAACCAACATAGACATACAAAAGGTGAAAACACATTTAAAAAACATGTAAAGAATTAAAACTTTTTAGAGTTAAATCATTTCAGGGGAGGGGGGACAAATAAACACAGACGAGCCTTGGCTGCCGAATATGCATTACACTTTAGAAAAAGTGACATAATGTCTACCTTAAATACTGCCCCAGCAAGGGTTCCTCAAGCTGTGCTATATTCCATATAGGTACCCTGATAAAAGCGTGGGTAACTTCGTAACCCTTCACCTATATTCTTCCTGACATTACAATTATAACGCTTTACAGGGACTGACCTTTTACCTAGATACAACACTGCATTCAGAACGCGGGTTTTCCCTAGTTCGAAATCTCATACATTTTGCATGAGGCTTCTTGGATGCACAGCAGGACGAACATCTCCTGTATAGTATCTGTGTACAAATTTCAGGCCCGAGGTCATCCTTAGGCCAACCCAGTAATACAGCGAGGTAGGACCACTGGGGAGACCTATGGATATATATATATATCACATGATTGATTGATTGATTGATGTACTTATAGAGCGCAGCTATCACCCTACGGGCATCTTGGCGCTTGCATTGGGAACCCGTCCTGGTTTTTCCCTGTAAGATAACCCGTACTGGGCATCCCCAAGGTGAAAGCCAGGCATCACGCCGCGGGGGGCCGTTGTGGAGATTAAGCAGGCTTGTTGCCCAGAGCTGCATAGTGTGAACTCGTGCTTAGAGTGGGCACCGAAGCGAGAATTATCGAGTCCATGGACGATTGGGCTCTGGACATCTTGCTAAGATAGACAGAGGAGACCAGGACTTCCCGGCCGGCACACTGACCAGAGACGCTGAGGTTCCTGAATGCAGACGCTCCAGCTCGCAGTGGTCTAACATCCCTCGCGGGGTGTCCAACTTGAGACCAGGACGGGGTCCCACAATCTCTCACTTCAGGTAATGGGGATGACTTAATCCTAGAGAGATTCTTGGCTGAACACCTACACACATGCTAGGTACACTTAGGTACATATAATTAGGGAGGCATCGTAGGAGTACGCATCGTTTTATTATCATGTATTTTATATACTTGTATGTATTCATGATTAATGCGAGATGGTGGAGCTTTACCATCCGTTTACTTTCCTAGCGCTTCTAATCCTACTTATCTGCTACTGTCTAACGGTTCTTGCAGCTCATCTATTTTACACCAGAATAACAAATGTTCAATGAATACTTATTGAAAACGCCCAGACTGTATATTTTGTGTATCTCTCTAAGACAGACTAAGTAAGCATGAGTGAAAAGCAGGACATTGTTTCCACGATCTTGAGGGATCAGGGTTGTCATGATTGATGGCTGCCAAGAACTATTCTCTCCTTGGTAAGAGGAGACTCTAGTGGCACTGGGAGCTAGATGGTACAAAAGGCGAACATAGCCAGTAGAGGTGTTCAGAAAGAGTCTGACACCAATCCTACAATGTATCCTGTCCGAACGCACAGATCCTGTATAGGTTTTAGAAGAACCACACGACAGCTGGACATGCGCAGTTAGCTGTGCCTGCAATTAGTCCACAAACCATTAAATGCTATCGTGGTTAAGATCCAATTGAAACGTTATGAAATTGCATATTGGATAGCACAAAAAAACAAACCAGCTGGAGGCACTTTCCCCCCATATGGGACCCCCAAGAAAGTTTAGAAGTTTAGAATACTATGTCATTGTGTCTTCCACTTGGTATGGTTCCCTCAATTGAGGAGTATAATACGTGGGGTACTGTATTTGCTTGCCTCTACTGCTTGACTCATGGTAAATTGCTCTTTTTCCTTAAGTGGTTAAACAGCTTCAGACTGAACATGGAGCTGCCCCTGCCTTGGATTTGGGGATGAAACTCACTGGCATCTTTGCCACAGTGTCGTCATCAATTATTTTAAGTAATATTAAAGGGGTGGCTACTTCTTTGGTGATATGCCAACAGCTCACTTTAGTTCCCGCAGTGCACCAGGAACACAAGCTTCCTAAAATATTTCCAGAAATCTATACATCAACAGGTCGGGATAGTTTGGGAACTAGGGCTAATAAGCTACAACTTAAAGGCAAGTCAGAAGCCGAAAATACCAAGTAGGCATCTGAGTCTTCTAAAGAAAATCTGGAATAAAAATAAAGAAACAACTAGAACTAAAATTTGGACTGGATCTCCGCAGTTGCAGACTTCAGGGATCCATTATAATTTACGTGAGCGTGTTAAAATTAAACTGCCTGATAAATAGGTATTTTGATACACGTCCTTCTCGTTCCTTGCAGGATTCTCCAGACAAGGAGTCAGAGAGAGGATGTTGAGACAATCGCAGACAGGAGGAGTATGTGAAACCAAAGGCGGACTCACAACGCTCCACTGACATCATTATAAAAAAGGAAGATAAACTTTGACAAAAAAAAAGAACAGTTTAAAAAGATGAATGTGGCAGGAATTTCCACTAAAAATGGCACAAATGCTAGAACTCTTCTTCGGAACAAGACGTGGGCAACAACTCTTCTTGACAGTGCAGCAGCGGTCACAATAGTTCACAAGACTCTTCAAGAGTTTATGGTGGCGAGACCAACTGATCAGTATGTACAGGTTGAAACTCCAGGTCAGTGGCTTAGCCCTCCAGATAAATTTTATGATTTGGACATTCAATTTGAGGGTGACCTACAGCATACTACAAAAGTAATTTTCTGGCAGAATTTGATCTCTTAATAGGACATTCTCTTAGCTTAGATTTATTGGCCCCGGGAGATTGTTAGAAATGTTTCACAAGGGGAGAATGTAATCATGCTTTTCTATTCCATTCTTGTTAAAGCTAACGCAGCATATGCAGCAGAATGGGCTCTTGCACAAGCTCCAGCTTTATATCATAATCAATTGGGTTGGGATAAAGACTCACCTTATCATGTTGTACCAATAAGGTCCAACCTGCATGTTCAGGCACAATATCCTATTTAACATGAAGCTAAACATCCTTTTAGTGAGATTCTATCATAATTAGAATATCAAAGTGAGATCGAGCCGTGTCACCTTGTGTCTCTCCTATGAATAATTCATTATTTCCTGTGCTTAAACCTGATCATTCTTATCATGTAGTCTTGGACTACAGACATTTGAACAGTCGCACACAGACCTTTGCTGGACAGAATTCACCTAAGCAGAGGCTTATTAAATAAAATTGTACATAAAACACTACAAAACTACATTGGACATCTCCAATGTTATTTTTGGTCAAAATATAGCACCTGAAAGCCAGCTTTCCCAGCGTTGGGACCACAAGAAATGTTCTGGTGACTCCAACATGGCTATAAGGACAGTCCAGGTCTGGAATAATGTTAATTTGACAAGAAAGTGACTCTGAAATGTTGTCTTAAGCAGTGCTTAATTTGTAAAACAATAATTGCCAGGGCCCTCGTCAGAAGGCCACTGCACTTTGCACCACCCATTGACCCTACCAGTGCTGTCATTGACAGTACCAACACAGCTACTAACCATCATACTCCTGCAAGTGTGACCACTCAGACTATTCCAGACCCCAAAGCTATAAGAATGGCTTGGGCTGCATGTATCAGTAATTTTTTAAGAATATTGCATTAATAAATAACTGTTGTTGAACTTGTCTCTAAATTAGGCAAACAGCATCACCATGTGGCAAACTGTGATAAGTGCCTGTGTTGACAATTAGGTGCCGGTGCCCAGCACCGGACACCAATGGCTCAAATTAAGCACTGGTCATACATTGATGACACTCACATCACAGGCGATGATTTAAATGCACATTTGCTCAGAGTGGATCACATTATTTTGAGATTTGCTAAACATGGCTAGACTTTTTATTTTCAAAAAATGAAAATTGCCTTTCTCAGTCTCCTATTTTATCCAAAGAAGGCAAAACTTTGGCCCCACATTATTTAGAGAAATATTCTTTATTAAAACTACCAAATACCTTTAAAAAAGCTTCAATTGCTTTTAGGTTTTTTGAATTTTGGTAGAACATACATCATAGATTATGCACAACGGGTAAGACCTTTTTTATAATTTAATTCAACCAGATTTTTCTAATAAAAATTGGACTGCTGAGCATATTTGTATTCTCCAAAATTTACAGGCAGACATGTTTAAGTCTAAACACATACTCAACTAATTTAGTAATCCACATATTTGCGTGTTCCAGTGGTGCACTTATGTTTTGTTTAATGAAGGAGAAATAGTGCCAATTGCTTATAAATCACATTTATATTCCCTTGCTCTTTGCATCAACAGAATTGTTTTGACTGTGGTTCAAACAGCTGTATTGAAAAACATATATTGCCACAAGGTGGAAGTATAATTGTGGGGTCTCCTGTTCTGCTTCTTGGAGGCTGTCACCAAGGCCATTGTTCCAAACGCAAAAACCTTACATCCTAAATGGATCCAGTGGGCCTCTTCCTTGACGGCTACTGCTGTTGATTAGAACACAGGAATATCTCCAGTATGAATTGGAATACACCATGCCGGGTGAAATTTTACCTCGAAATGAGTATGCTTTCATCATTTATACTGATGGATCAGCTCAGCCGATGGTGGATTCCCAGTTCAAGTACTCCACTGTGCGTGCTGCAGTTAAGGGTGTCATTGAAGATGGCGTATTTCAGGCATACAGAACATATACAGAAACTTTAGGTGACTGTACCACTCCGCTGGCTGATTTGAAAGTTTTTGTTTTGGCTTTGTAGAATACGGATTGAGAATTCCCCACACTTCTAGTGTGTGATTCCTATTACTGTGTCCAGGACTTTAATTATATTTCACCTTACTGGCACTTGAATGGATTCAGAGATTCAAAAGGATATAATATTAAGTATAAGTTTCTTTGGAGGGAAAATGTTGGCTCTAAAAGATGCTTTGCCACAGGCTCATGTGATACACACATTGAGTCATCAACGTGTTGGTATACACGTTGCAGGTAAGTCTTTGGCTGATGAAGCTGCCAAGGTGGTTGTTCAGACTGTATTAGTGGCTGCGATTACTCGTTCACACACAAGGATAGATGATGACATAAGGGCAGCGGTCACTGCTTCGGCTTGTGGCAAGCCCCTATCTAAGGCTATGCAGCAAAGAACTCCTATCTGTTGAGTCCTCCAAATGTTTCCTTCGCCCGCATTCGGGGGATGGATGATCGAGTGATACTCAACCTGGGCCACAGCTTAGAGTTTATAATAGCAGCACAGAAGGGTTTGGGGTCTGCTCATGCAGGTGTGGCGGCTTTATTATAGAAAGGATATTGGTGGCATGTACTTTATCAGCAGACCAGAAAATGTGTACTTTGCTTTGAAGTTTGTCAACAAATTGAAGGTTCCACCATTGCACGCCCACTGCAGACACCACTTTTAGTTTCAAACAAGCCTTTACAATGTATCTATTTAGATCATTGCAGACCTCTCCATACGGATTAGCTGTTGATTCTGATTCTTGTTGTCGATTTCTATCGGTGTGGCCACAGGGATTGGCTGACGCTCAAACTGTTATTAAAGATTTGCAAGTTTTTATTGATACATATGCAGCACCAGCATTCCACTTGGACCAGGGTCAGGCTTTCACATCTAAGGCATACTGGGACACTATGGGCACCCTGAGTGTCGCTGTGTATTATTCTGCCCCTATCATTGTGATGGAAAATCTATAGTGGAACGGAAGAACCGTGACTTAAAGTAGTCCTTACCAGCTACAGTATTAGGTTCATGTTGTAGTTGGATTTATCACCTGTATAGTGTACAGAGAGCTTTAAATAATCTGCCTAGATGAATGTTGGGTGGTTGTACTCCATATGAGGTGTTATTTTGGGTTCCAATGTTTGTACCAGATCTTGATAACTCTGGTGCAGTGGAAGAGGATACACCCTTAGACATCAATGAACTTTTTACTGTTTTGCAGGAATTACAAGACACCCAAATTTTAGTTGTAAACAATCAGTCACTGACGAAGTGAAGGTGCAACCAGCGGGTTTCTTGCCGAATTCCTAAAGTTGGGGATCTAGTCCGAGAGAAGATTGCAGATAAAAAAGTGTTTGGCCCGTCCTATCATGCACCAGTGCCTGTCCTTGTCATCTAAGGTACTCAAACTGTGATTCTGCCACCGCTTGCTGGTTGTAAACAAAAAAACACAAGTTTTGATTGATTTGATCAAGTTATACCATTTGGCCAATTCTCCACGGCAGACCATGAGGGTTTCTGGGTAGTTCCATGTCACCTCCCCGTAGCCTGCAAGAAATCTCTCTACAAGCACTAAGTATTCATAATCTTGATACTCCCCGTCTTGGGTCTTCAGACGCGGAACGTTCGATAATACAGATTTAGGGTGACAACACTAGGTGTGTTTCTGATGTGGTTTTGCCTTTTTCAACTGCTGCTCCTTGCAATGATGTTCTGTATTATCCACCACCTTTGGAAGCATATGCCGGACCACCTTCACATTATGAGGTTCCTGTTGTTTCTCAGACTGCCTCTGATTATTTTCTCAACATTGATAATTTTTCTTCAGACTCTTCGCATACCTTCTTGTGCGGTGTGTGTGGACTATTCCTTTGGCTGAAACAGACTTACCTGATTCCTCCTTGGTCCTATTGTTGGATTTTTCTTTCATTATTTTTTCTCATCCTTTGGATTGGATTTGTTACAGTCTTCTTTCTATTGTTAAATGGACACTATCTCTATGATCGTACTGCTCCAGAACTGGTAGCCGAGGTGCTTACTCCCCATTCTTCATCACATAAGGTCTGAAGAGACTTGTTCCTTGTGTACATTTCTGCATTCCCTGTCTGTGATGGTATTGAATTGGCGGCAGAAAGACTGATTTTCAGAGGGGTTGGGGAGCAGAGGCCCATGACCAGGGGAGGCACACCCCCTGGTGTCTAGTTAGGTGTATCTCTGCTTGGGAATTGTGTGACCAGTGCGATCCCCAACCAGGGATCCACCAAGGAGAGACTGTGTTGTGAAGGGACTTGGTTCAGCTCACTTCAGCCAATGCCTCAAAATGGTTGTGTAATTTTCTGTAGCCTAATTATGGGAAAATACTGCAAAATTACATGAAATTATGCATAATTGAACAAAAATGCATCACATTCGGGTATAAACTCAACTCAACTTACAAATGTTATTTTGAGTTGAATTCCGCTGGCTCACATTAAAAACACTGCTGTTTTCACTCGGATTAATAGTTTTGTGTTAAAAAATGATCAGAACAGTCCGCTCTTCCCGAAATGTTTGTTGACCACCCACGTTAAAGGAACTGCCACTTGGGTAGAAAACACTGGCTTTTGTGTTAGCTCAGAAACTACCCAAACGGTTTGGTCAGGTAAAAAAATCTATCTGAACTGCTTGTCATGTTCAAAGTATTGCTGTTTACATTTGAGTTTGTAGTTTTATACTAAAAAATTATCGCATTCAAAAATGACCTGAACTGTATATCTTGTGTGAAAATTTCTCCCCGAAATTACGCAATCCAGCATAATCTCTGTAATTTGGAATACATTTTGTTACTGGAAATTACCAAAATTCTGTGAATTACGCTGGTGAAAATAAAACTTAGCACAGATCTACTCTATTGTCCTCTGAGTAATTGTATTCTTCCCTGATGGTATGTGCATATCTGCCTTAAAACCATCTAAAATAGAGTGTGTTATAGTGCTAGGGATCGTGCGTTTGTTTTAGCATTTTCTCCTCTTTAGTACCCGCTTTCCTCCTTTTTTAAAAAAAACACTTTTTTATTCACTCTGACATCTCCCTAGGTAGTGCTGCAGGCTACTCAGTTGCCACTCATTTCATCTGCAGTGCACAGCATCCCGAGTAGCCACTAGTACTAAAGGACACAGCCTTAATGGCGGATGTGTTGCAGTGATGATGTCATATTTCAGGAGCCATGAGACCTATATAATTCATTTTAGTGTTAAAACATAGGTTTTGGGGGTCAAGTAACCTTATAGAGACAGGAAATATCTCCTCAGAGCAACCCTTCTGTCATTTTCCAAAATGGGGGCTATAATAGAGGATGAAGAGACATAATAGAAATGAAACAAATAAGAATGTTTTTAATCCTTTTAGGTATACACTAAACAATGTTTAGGATTTGAATATGCAAAAAAAATGTTTATTACTTTTGTTTTAGACATATTTTTATAGTTCACTTTATTTATTTGTTTCAGTAATCACTCGTGGTACATTCACAGAATATTGAACATTTAAGAAGAGCAGATTGACAGGGACATCTTATTGTAGCACAGGTTTTGCAAGTACATGTACTTGTTCTGTGGGTAGAGGCTTTAGAAATTTGTTAGGTTTTACACCCCATCAATATCTTCCCAACCAAATTCACACGGATCTTTCGCTACATATGCGTGATCCAAAACATTTACACATCTTCTGATCAAGTAGAACATTCTTTTAATGTGTCCATGCACAGAATATGATGTCGGTGGAAGGTCACTTAGCGGGGCTGATCTCTTGAACACACTGTACCGAAGATCGTCAAATGTGTGACAGTCAGAACTCGTTTCCCAAACATGCACAATGTATTTTTCTACATCTTTGAAGTCCCATTCTTCTCCTGTCTTTTTGGAAACTTCACAGGATCAGCAGCTAAAGCCCCAAGCTTTGTTCCAATATTGCTTATAGTGTCATCGCCCATAAGAAAATGTGCATATATGTAAAGAAACTGGACATCTCTGGGCCAAGTTTCTTGTATAAAATATGAAACGGGATTAAGTGTCTTTTCTTGCCTGTTCCATAATGCATCCATAACTCTGACAATCCTTGACTTATGAACATTGCAACAAATCTAAGTAGCACAATAATAACATCTGTGTCATTTGACAGTACAATGACTCGATTGGAACTATTTCAAACAGCCCACTCAACGTGTGGCACATTACGAAGGTCAGCTTCCTCCAATTTGCTGTTAAGTTCTTGAACAATATGGCCCGTAACTTTTGAAAATGTCTCTGCCGGCACCAACTCCTCATTGGCAATCATTCCACTTGCAATAAATGGACATTTAGTGTTCACTGAAGCACTGGCAATGTTTTGATGAGTTAACATCTTCCAGTTCGTCTTGTTCGATGTTGATGTCCAGAATTTATCAAGTTGCACAGGTATGGGTGTCGAATTTTTGATGCAGGCAAGGTCAGTTGTTCCACTTGTAGACATTCGTCTGAGTCTCTCACATTCTTTGACAGATAGTTCAAAGTAACTGTCAAAGACATTGTGCGGTTCTTGCAAGGTGCACACTGACTTTGATATCTGTAGAACAGTCTGAAAGACCTCTCCGACGTTTTGTATGGATGAAATCTTGACCATTGGCATATGTGACATATAGTCCACAACAGCAGCAGTTTTCAATGAGGACACCTTTTTGAATTGAAATTCTTCTGGTGAAAGGTTTTTTTTGAGCTCTTGTACGAGTTTGCGCTGGTAGGTTACAACATCTCCATCAAATAATGCGATTGTTGGAAGATCATGTGATAGAATGTCCTTAATATATTCACCCCTTTCTTTTGCTACATCCGTTTCGCTGTGTGCTTGCAAAGTTTTATTTTTGTAACCTGTTTTGTAGTGGCTGTTTGGATGAACCTCTTACTATGGCAATTCAAATGTGGAAGTTTAGCTTTTGTGATTATGCCAAACCGTTTTTTCTTTTTCAACACAAATCTCTCCAGCTTCAGTTCTACGCATATTTTTGATTCATGTTCCAGGACATCTAGTAGACGTGTCTTTATATTGTTATCACTATTATCACAGAATAGAGAGGTGGAGGAAAAATGCTCCCGTACGTCCCGCCAACACAATATCATAACAAAGTCTGGTACCAATGAGAGGGACCAAAATCTCATAAGGAAAACAGATACCTAGACTTTAGGAAAACGGTCAATCTTTTTAGAGTTATATACTTTGGGATTGTGTTTTTAAGGGGAATGCCATCCTTTATGGAAAAGGATGTCTCACACACATAATAGTGTCATGCATCATCAACGTCATCCTCTCCCCACTCTGGTAAGATAGTACCACCAGGGTGGACTCAACCTCCTCGAAGACTTGGCAGTAGGAGGGAGTTCTTGAATAAAACTACAGATAATCTAAAAAATACCTTAGAGTGCCTGGGTTATCACCTTCCTTAGTGAGGACTCTAGATATACCCAAACACACTATGTAGGGCGGGTAAGTAGAAAACAATGACTCAAACCCGTCTTGCAAAGACCAATGTGTTTCTGCCCAAAATAACTAGCCTATCTGGTGTGGGGCATTCTTCAGGGCTCTAGGATTGCTAAATCTAGACAGTAGGCTCAATCTATCCTAACAAGTAATGATACTATGTACCGATGCAACCATCCAGTTGTGTCCTACCTGAGGTAAATGAAACGTCTTGAGAAAAAAAAACAACATGTGAACAAACAAGATAGTGACAATGTACAAGATTTCAGATAAGAGGTTTAATAGGTGAGAGGCAACTCTGCCTCCACATGCAGAATGAACTCACAACACTATTGTTGTTGTGACGTCTATTACTGCAATTCAATGAGTCATCTGGTATTTAAAAGAAAAATGAAATCAACTACACCTTACCGTAGACTTTAGGGGATAACAGTAATCTTTGTAGTCAAACACTGATTATGGAAAAAGGACAACGCGCCCACTAGGATGCAAATGCCCAAAGAGTATATGAATTACCTGACATGAGACCACCTAGGCGAGAGCCTAGGAGGATAATCAACTTATACTTTAGCAATTTACTTCTAAGAAGGGCACAAGCTACCATAGCACTGCTCAATTATGGCATTTACCTTTTCCTGAATATTTTGGAACACATGGCATGCTTATAAAAATGTATGTATCTATTTTTTAACCAATCCTTTGACCGTTTTCCTAAAGTCTAGGTGTCTGTTTTCCTTATGAGATTTTTGTCACTCTCATTGGCACCGTACCTTGTTGTGATATCATACCTTTATATTGTTAACCACATAAGGTTTGGTCACAAAGTTATGTATTTGCACAGGCTCAGTCATGTTCTTGCTGCTGCATGAAATGAAGAAGGCTGTCAACAAGTTTATTAAAATATTCCCCTCTCTTTCGCACAAGTTCGTGGCAAGGACCAGTTTCACGATGGCCCATTGAATTTGGATTTGTCTTCTCTCTGAAGACATTGTAAATAGAAAGGACTTCATGGTAAACTAGCTGCAATTGAGCAACATATTCACTATTACGTGTCTGACCAACAATTGCCTTGGAACATTTCTGTGATCTCTGGATTCAGTTTGATATCTGGAGCCACATCATTGAACCTTCCCTCTCTCTTTCACCACAAAATGACTTTGGATGAATTTTCTGTAGAGGAATGGTTTTTCCACTTCTAGTTTCTTCTCTCTTTGCAAATACCACAACCCATATCTTAGGTAGTCTATGCAATCAAATTTGCAAAACACAGTTATCAGTGACTCCACAATCTTTACATGCAGCTCCCAATCACCTTCCTGATCAGCATGTACTAAGTTTTTCACTGGAGCCATCATGTGTAAAATATTTTCACGGTACTTGCAAAGTTTTGATTTTTCTTCACATTTTTTGATAAACTCTATGAACTTGGTTTTCAGGTTTTCTGATTTTGAACTGACTGTATTGAACATTGCCTGGCTTTGCATTATGTCTTTTGAATGAAGTGAAGCCTGTGCCTTGTTCACTTGTGAGATAATTTATGCAAAACCTAATTTGTCATTCCTGATAAATTCTGTTAAATCAGCCTTGTGGACCGCAGCATCAGGTAGAAGAAGATCCATTTCCCCAGCCACTTTGAAACTTTCTGGTAGACGGGGACGTGTTGATGGCTTGTAGTGATTTTACATAGGTTGGCAAGACAGTTGTGTCATTAGTTTGCAGCTAGGTTTGTTTATGCCTGCAGCTGCCACACCTTCTTTTCCAAAAAGAACAATTAATAGACAGAATGCAGAACAATGTCATACATTCACCCCAGTACAGAGATCTGGGCCTAAATCCATCGTTTTTTTGCTCACCATGCCATTCCAGTTTGAACCCAGCCATATGCAAATCAGTCTTGACCCTTGCCCTATGGGAACAGTCCAGCCCGAACTGCCAGGCCAGGTCCTCCCTGGACTGGAAACAAGCATCCTAGAACCGGTTTCGGGGTTTCACCCCTCTTCAGCCAGGATAGCTTGATTCCAGTGGCATGGAGAGCACGGGACTCACGTCTGGGCATATCCGACCCACACGGGGTGACAAATGCAAAAAGAACTATTGATGGACAGAATGCAGAACAATGTCATACATTCACCCCAGTACAGAGATCGGGGCCTAAATCCATCATTTTTTTGCTCACCATGCCATTCCAGTTTGGACCCAGCCATATGCAAATCAGTCTTGACCCTGTGCCCTATGGGAACCGTCCAGCCCGAATGCCAGGCCAGGTCCTCCCTGGACTGGAAACAAGCATCCTAGGACCGGTTTCGGGGTTTCACCCCTCTTCAGCCAGGATAGCTTCTTTTCCAGCAGCTACTTCATTAGTACAGTCTTGAAAAAAGCACCCTGGCAGTATCATGTGTGCTGGATGTTCCAGACAAAAAAGAGCTGTCTTCAAAATCAAAATTATCAAGAGCAGCAATTGTAGATCCTTGACTTGTAAGTGGTGTGTTGTCGGAATCACAAGATTTTACAGCATGAGCTGCTAACAAGTTCCTGCTCCGTACTGTGTCTTTATTACTAGTTGATACACCAATCCTATTCATTGAAGTGATTAGCTCTCTACTTTTGTACTTGTAATAGTTTGATTGGAAAGCCATCATGTGTAGCACAGGTTTTTTTGCAGTGATGTAATTCATAAAACAAGAAATGGAAAAGGCAGTGCATTTGCACAGCATAAGCCTGTCAGTTCATGAGATTCCACTTCTTTGCGTATATCTTCAAAGCCAGCATCAATGTTGTCAGCTTCTGTTCTGAACTCAAGAACTTTAGTTTTTAACAGTTTTGCTTTGCTGATAATAAACATCGATGTAAAAAATGTTAAGACAACATCAGGCATTCTTATTGGCTCCCAAGATTTGCAGAGCCCTGGAGCATCACATTAAGTCCAAAATCTAAATCTTTCAAGAGGTTTCTTAAAATTGTTCCTGCTGGTTTCACTGCATCCTGTGATCTTATTTTGTAAGCATGAACTTCAGTAATCAAATCAGCTGAGAACACCACAAGTGGCTCATTCTTTTTGTTAGACTTACAAAAACTAATTCTGTCATCGTACATTCTCACCAGAAAAATCTTAATTTCATTACTATGGATCAATACAGTTTCATCAATGTTGACCATTATGTCTCTGATCTCACTGAGTGTGAACCTATAGCCTCAAGAGTGGCTTTAAAACTTAATTTGCCTTTTCAAAGAGCGCAAACTTAACTGCAGGCTGCCTATTACGTTGCTGCTGGGAGCTCACTGTACATTCATATTTTCGGATGTAAGCTCGCATGCAGTTCCGGTGGGCATACAAACCCACTGCAAATACGTTCACCTCGCTGTTTGGATCAGCTGCATGTCTGAAAACTTTATCTTGGAAGAAACTAGCTGCAGATAAAAACATGTTTGCCCTTTGAGACTCACATACTCTGTAGTTTGTTCTTTGATCAGTCCATTTGGTCCTTGTTCTGGCTAAACCACAGATAACACAATTAAGATCCTCTGCTTTCTGATCAGTTGAAGGTGGACGAGGGGTATCCATCGATCTTCTAAGTGGATGGGCATTGAGTTTGGTTGTTGTGCTTTCTCAGATTCTTGTTGTGATTCACTGATTTCTGCTATATTTGATGATTCCTTTCCTGGCTTTTCCCCATTGTGTACGACTTGTAGCACTTGTTGTTACAATGATAAAATATTTGATCCTCTACACCCATCAGGTTCAAACTTTTTTGAACTTTGTCTTGCCGTATTTCTGCAGCATATTGAACTCTCTTCTGTCCAGCTGCAGTTGTTGTTAGCTTTTCTTTCAGATTAGTTTGGCATATAACACATTTTTGTTTGCAGAAGGAGTCCTCAGATTTTGTAGTTAGCAACACTCTGTCAGAAGGTAAAGATTCTGCGCTACCACCTGCTTCACTCAGGTTTACAAATTTGAATCAATGGAAAACCTGAAAAAAAAACAATATTAAAATAAATTACCAATATAATGGCTAAAACACATCATTGTAGAGCCGCCATTTTGTAAAATGGCAGATGGGTTGCTCTGAGGAGTTATTTTCTGTCTCTATAAGACTACTTGACCCCCAAAACCTATGTTCTGACACCAAAGTGAAGTATATAGGTCTCATGGTTCTTGAAATATTACACAACAACAAAGAGAGGGAGAGGGAGAGAATCACTCTTGTACCCCCTAGTATACTTGTATAAACAACGAAAGAGTGAATTAGGACTAAGAAAAGGCTAATGTAAAACAACAGTGTGGGAAAAACCAAAAGGATTTTATAGAAGAACCCTCACTCACCAACCTAGTTGGTGACATGCTTCATCATCGGGTTCCCACCAAGGAGGCCGAGTGCCTCCCTGGTGTGCTGCGACGCCTGAGTTACAGCGGAGCTGGTTTGATGGATAGGTGGTGATGGACGTGAATTTAAAAGGTAGATGGTTTTAACCAATAACAATTTTTATTCAAGGTAAACCAAAGACCGTTAAAAATCAAGTGAGACGGACAAGAATTGGTTGGTTAGGATAACCACAGGTTGTCCGGTTAAGGTCAGTGTAAAGAAATGGTCGACATGTTTCAGCTTGTAATGCCAATTTAGCTAAGCATTCTTCAGGACCAGATGAAAATCCACGGCGGTATGCGCACGCTAAGGCGCACCCTAACCTATGGAATTTTGGTAGTGGTAAAACTTACGGTTCTACCGCTTTGCCTCCTCGTTATTCCTGGGCTACTAAATTCTGTTGGAAGAAAAAAACACAAACAAAACACACATAAACATATACATGTGACCTGTTGGTTACTTGCTCTATTTAGCGAAATAGCGTGAAAAATAAATTTGGTAATCCCGTGCTGTGGAGAGGGAGTGGGTGTCTTAGCAATTGGGCCACTACTGCCCAGAGGGCGAATATTTTACGTCCTAGATTTTTCCTCCTCACTCGATGAATGTTCGAGGAAACTGAACACAGGTGCAATGCCTGTGTAAACAAACATCATTCTGTAATATATGAAAGACTAAGCAGAGATTTGCTTAAGTAGTGGCTAAATAGCCGCTGTATTGATGGTGATAGCTGACTCGTGAAAGTGTATGCATGCTGCTCAGACGCCCGTAAATGAAGACAAGCGCTGATGCACTACTGCATGCGTAACTAAAATTAAATAAATAAAACAGTAGCATGAAAAAATAATGGTCTGCTTACTCCTATGCATTGTACGACAAACATCATGGGTCCGAGAGGGGGGTAGTGAGCTATAGTATCTAAAAAGGTAACAAACAGATGGATGTATTACAGCTTGAAACTATGATTCAAAACCATTGGACAAGGAAACCTATGTCCCTGAAATGTCCCACACTTACTTCCGTGCTCGCACACTCCCACGATGGACCTGTCTTAGTCCTGCTCGGCCCGAATGTTACTGAGTGCCGGATAAACACGGAAGTAAGTAGTCGGTGATGTCTGTCACGTGACTGCCACAGTGTGCGTGTGACGTCTGTAGTGTCTAATCAAGGAGCGTGAAAGACTAGAACGCTGTTGAAAGGGAGAAACTTTATTGGTATATTCCGAGACCAGGCAAACATGTCACCGAGACGTTAGGTACCCAATCAGAAGCACTTTAAAGGCCGGTGCCCCTCTAGCGCATAAGGGTAAACAATCACGCAGCCATACAGAAAGTGGGGGGTTTTGTGTTATGCGTAATAGCAATTCCCAACCAAAGTACTCCTTTGAGATTCATAAGACTAAAAAAGACAACAAATTAGCTACCAATGATATCAGTTATGAAATAGAAGAAGCTAATTGCCAGAAGTTAATACTCATGATGCGGACATCTATCAAGAGTATTGCAATGATGTTATGAAAAAGTGGGAGAGCATCAAATCAATACCAGCAGGAATCGGGCTGGGTGGTTTGAAAAGTAAACTAACAGAGGCTAGAATAGCAGTGATCCGTAAGGCATAGAGAAAAGTGTCTGCGAGTCCCCATGCGATGCGACGGCCTTTGGCTGAGGCAGAGGGCGGAGCATGATTCAAGAAGAATCATAGAGTTTAGAGTAGGCGGCATCGAGATAGATTATCTCCACAGGAGGAGCTGCAGGGGAATAGTGAGTAAGATGGCGGTAAGAGACCAGGGCCCTGAGTGATAGCCTGAGGGGGGCCTGTAGGTGAGTCACATTGAGTACGAGAGGGGGGCGGGAAAGAACATTGCATATATCTCTGGGGTGTTAGAATCCTAGTTAACGCCGGGAGCTGGAAACCGTACATAATAATAAAGTAGACGTGCTGTTTGTTTGGGTTTATGTTTTCAGGGTGGCGCGGGTAGGTGGGGGGGATCCGTCTGTCTGGTTCCGTTGTATGTTTGTGTATAGTTGTTAAGGGTGGTCGTATCTATATTTCATAGGGTGCTGTCAGAAGTAGTATATATTTTCATTGTTTTGTTGATAGAGGGGATCATCTCCTATTACCATTGTATACTACTGGGTGAGATTGAGCCTAGAGGTCTAGATTATCTGTAAACTAATATGCAGGTCGGAGATGGATTCTCTGTCGTTGGGGTGCTAGTAATGTGGAGTGAGTCTTGTATCTTTTCCTTGCGGGTTTCTTGTGTGTGGTTCTGTATTCTTCTCGAATGCTGTTGCAGGTGAGCATAAACTATATCTCACCCTCGTATTCTGGCAAGTGGAGGTGATCGGCATCCTTGTGAACTAATGGGGGTCCATCTGTGAATATCTGATGTTCTATCTATCGTGGTCGCATTCATTATTTCAACTCTGGTTGCTAATGACGTATCATTTTTGTATCCATAGATTGTTTTTGGGGGTGCGCGAACTGTCCATGGGGTAAAGGCAAGGTTAGGTGGTCGTTTGTTAATTTTGCTTTGTTGTGGGGTTACCAAGAACAGTTGTTCTCTCCCTCACTACATCACTGTTTCACTACCTCACTCTCTCTCACTACATAACTCTCTCTACCTCACAACTCCACTCTATCTCACTACCTCACTATCTCACAACTTCTCTCTCTCAAAACATCACTACCTCACTCTCTAGCTCACAACTTCACTCTCTCTGACTCACTACCTCAATCACTCTCTATCTCACTAACTCACTTTCACTCTCTCACTACCTCTCTCTCTATCTCACTACATCACAACATCACTCTATGCTTATATATCACTACCTCACAACATCCCTCTCCCTCACTACCTCACTCTTTCACTACCTCACTCTCTCTATCCCCCTACCTCACTCTATCTACCTCACTCTCTATCTCACTACCTCACTCTCTATCTACCTCACTCTCTCTCACTACCTCAATCTCTATTTCAATACCTCACTCTCTCTCTCTATCTCACTACCTCACTCTCTCTCTGCTAATGCAATAGGTATCACATATGGAAAAAAAAGCTAATGCCAATAGAAATGACAATGCCATTTATTTAGGGATACAATAATGATAAAAAAATAATGAGCAATACCAATAGCTCTACCTATAATATTGCCGAGACCATTGCATTGTAAATGCTTGTTAAAAATGTTGTCTAGAAAAATTTGGCCCTGATTAACAATGTCTACCTAGGCAGAATTACTTTTCTAATGATCCAAAAACACAAATCAAAAATGAAAATCACTGGACAACAATTTTTTTACAGAGGTATATCAAGGGACCAGGACTAAATTGTACAAAATTGCTAGAACTCTAATAAGTGCCACACGCCCTGCCTTTGATCCTGGGCAGTCATTTGTTCTTCCTTTCGACATTGGCATTGGAGCACTGCTTTTTTTTTAAAACTTCTGCTAGTAAATGCAGCACAGGAGCTTGGAGTGGCAGGGAGAAATGGACAAGCATAGCAGGGATGTGAGGGGGGAGCAGCACATGGGGAGAGAGCAAGAAAAGACATGCACTCCTGTAGAACGCTGTGAGTAAAGAAAACAACAGAGAAACTGTGTGAGAGAGGCCATTGGAGGGCTGAGTTAAAAAACACTCATAAAAATCCTGGTCCAGCAGGGAAAGCAAAGGGACGAATTAGGGAGAGGGAGGGCCTTTATGTGAGGAATAAGCAAATGTGAAAAGAGCAAGAAAACACATGCACCCTTATGAAGCGCTGAAAGCAAAACAAACAACCATTGACAAAGGCAGTAGTTCTGCTGTTGGCTGCCATCCTTTTGACTTTGTTAATACATCTTTTGTTTTGTCATTGTTTTTGTACAGCTTTATTTTTGGATCTCTCTCTCTCTCTCTCTCTCTCTCTCTCTCTCTCTCTCTCTCTCTCCAACCTCTCTCCCTCTCTTTCTCTCCCTCTTCCTCTCTCTCCATCTCTTTCCTTATCAACTGACACTCACTGGATCTAGGCAAAGGCTCCCGAGTTGGTATCACAGGGGTCATAGGTCAAGGAGAGTAGGTGGTCAGAGAGAGCAAGGTGCCGTTGTGTCAGGAGTGACAGCCATTCGAATCTGCACTTGTCTCTCTCTCAGCCTCTCTCTCTCTCTCTGCCTCATTCCCACCTTTTGGGGGTGCTGGAACAAAGGGTGTGGTAGGTTCTGCAGCCCCCCAGACGTGGAGGTGATTGAGAAAACAACGAGGCCCTGCAATTAGTTTTCTTTTATCAACTATCAGCTGTTTGTTAAAATTCATTGACTTTTTTCAACTATTAACACTGAGGCTCATTTGGACCTTGTAATTATGAACTATGGTAACAGGCAAGTTTTGAAGCAGGGTGAGAAAGTAAGACAGTAAATATATATATTGTCCTTGTGTGCAGACATTGCTAAAAAAACACTGGGATTTATTAAGTGTATTTTTAAATAACTCTTTTTGGAATATGAATAGACATAATGAATCCATACAATTTAGAAAGTTGCATCATAATGCATCATGGAACCAATTTCTGTGCAAAAGGTCTGACTCAGATTATCATTTCATTCACTTCCTTCCTTCCCACAACACATGCTCTTCACTTAAAGCTGTTTTCATTTGCCTGACACACTTTTTCAATAACAGTAAGATTTTTAGTACCCCTATAATTTAGTGAGCTGATACACCTCACCAGCACCCCTAAATTGTTCCAGCTCCACTGCACCTTATAACGCTTACAGCCCAAGCGAGGCCTCTGCGACAGATGTTGCAGGCACCATAGGCAGTTGCAGCCTCTCCCACCTTCTTCGGCCCCAGACAGGGTGGGGTCAAAGACCTTGAGATCCCATAATGATGGTGTGACAGGTGCCACACACTCCCTCTTTCACAAAGGGACTCACCCTGGATTGAGACTGACTCACAGAAAAACATCACTTCTGGGGGAGACGGCATGGCTCTGCAGTCTGCACAGATGTCATTTATACTTGACTTCAGCCAGTCCTGGTTTCTTAACCAATTGCACTTTGATTCAGAAGCTCGAAGGTTTGCATTTAACCTAATAAATGTGGACTCCATCAATGCCGTGTTAGACCCGTAAGCCTTAAGGTGGTCTTCCCCTAAACATTTTGCCTCTCCTCCTCCATTTTTCTGTATCTATTTTATTTGCCTTGGGACTCTGCCACTGGTATCTAGTGCTGAAGTGCTTGTGAATCCACCTCTAAAACATGGTACCATTGGCTTATACTCACTTGGCATATTAAATTTACTTATAAGTCCCCAGTGAAGTGGCACTACATGTTCCCAGGGCCTGTAAACAAAATGCCACTAGTGGTTCTTTAGCACTGATTGTGCCTTCCACTTGCATAACCCTTTAAACATGTCTCAAGCCTGCCATAGCAGAGCCTGTGTGTGCAGTTTTAAATTGCTATTTCGATCTGGCAAAATAAACATTTTGCCAAGCCCAATCCTTTCTTTTAATACATATACGTCACCCCTAGGGTAGTCCCTGGACAGCCCAAAGGTAGGGTGCCCTGTATATAGAGAGCGGGACATGTAATTTTAACCAATACATGTCCTGATAGTGAAAAACTCTCAAATTCGTTTTAACTACTGCAAGGTCTGTCTCTTCCATAGGACTGGAGTTGCCTCATTACATTTATATACGTGTAATTTCCAAATGGGAAGTGATACCAGTTCATGTTTGGTGTCTCTGGAATCACAGTTAGAATCCTAACTTATGGCGATGTCGGATTTTAAATTGCAATTCTGAAAATGGCACTTTTGGAAAGTTGGCATTTTCCTGTCCTTGCCCCTTTAGTGCCTGTAGTCTGTCTTTGGTCACATGACTGGTTGTAGCTGATAGTTAGACCTTGTGAATTCATCACAGATTTTCACACAATAGGTGGAATAGGTGTGGCGGCCTGAATCATCTACTGGCAGGATTGGGGGGCGGTGCTAAGTACAGCCCCACTTACAAATGAATAGCCTGTGCTTGGCTTTCACACAAAGGGCCTAACAACCCTGCATTGGCACTTCAGGCATCTTGGAGCCAGTTCAAGGGAGGCAGGAAATTTTTATGCACTTGAATGCCACTGTCTAGAAGCTTTTCCCACCTTCTGAAACTAGGGCACCAGTGTCTTAAAGAAGGACCTCAGACACCAACTCTTCAGTACACTTCTGGACCTGTGGATACTCTGCCAGGAAGAAGGACTGCTGTTCTGCTACAAAGACTGCCATTCTGCTGGACTGCTACTCTAAAGGAACTGCTGCCCTGCTGTGCTGACTTCCTGCCTGCTGCCCTCTTGTCCTTGGAAAAAGAACTGGACCGGCAACTTCATTCTGAACCCAGGACCCCAGAGTGACTCAAAGGGCTAGTCTGCTGGCCTCCTAATCTGAGCTTCAGGGACATAAAAGGCTCCCCAACCAGCTCCTGGACCCAGCTGCATTGTGTTCCTAGCCCCCAAGTTGTGCCTCTCAGGTCCTAGGCCCTTGATGTGGCTCACGGGCTCGAGAAATCAAATTTTTGGGTGCTTCGCGACCGCAAACGGGTTCGTTCACACCTGAACTGCGCCATCTGACCCAAAATGTACCTTGAGCCAGCACCAGCCGTCTCTTCGCACAGCACCAATTGATTGCGGAGGGCTGCTGCTATGACGTCCAGCCTGCTCTTCGCACCACATCAACCATGAACCCATGACACTCTCCTTGCTCGCTGGGACCCCTTACAACTCAAACAGGAGTCTTGGCACAAAACGTAAGGTGAAACTTCAGCAGGACTAATCTTGGACTGTACTGACCGGTGCTACATTGTGATCACATGAACTTTTGAATTTGACCTGGTCTTGTAGCGTCCAGATAGCCGTGGTTGGTGCTTTCTGCTTTTAAGTGCTAGTTTGCAGTTTATTCTTTTAAAAGTTATAACTCTGGTTCTACTGATTGGATTTTTGTTGTTTTGATCTTGTTTTATTTATTAAATAATGCTTTGTTTCTAACCTGGTGTGGGATCTTTTTGTGTAGGGTTTTCACTGTTTTACTGTTTGAAGCACACATACTTTACAAATTGCCTCTAAGTTAAACCTGACTGTTCTGTGCCAAGCTACCAAGGAGTTGAGCACATGTTAATTTGGAGTTTGCTTATGCCTCACCCTGACTAGGATTGTGGTTGCTGCTTGGCCTGGGCTCACACCCCAGTCAACCAGTAACCCAATTTCTTACATGTTGCATGTGAAGCGCTGCTGTCTAAATAGTGCTTCAAATACAACATGGCGTCCTGCCTTCATCGATAACAGTGTCCCAGAAATACATGTTTTGGGATTCTCTTTGACAATGTATGTATTTGATATTTGTATAGCACACACCTAGCCAAAGGCAGTCGAGTTCTGTGCTGGATCAAAGGCAAGGAGACAGTCAAAAAGTGATTGGAGAGGTGGCTGGTTACTCGCCTGCTAATGCATTGTGATGTGGTTTTCTTCAATTCTTTCCTAAATTGGAGCAGCATTGGGGCAGTCCTGATGGGTATAGGGATGTTGTTTGTGTAACGCCCTGAACGTCTCAGGATCGTTTAACAGACACGACAATGAGGACGCAACCACTTGTGAAGGGTTAGTTCTTTTAATGAAGGCAAATAAAATACAAAGAACAAACAAAAGTTATAGTCACTGGAATCCTCCAGGCTAAGTACGTTACCAGCCCACAGCACGGATGGTCCTAACCGTCCTCTGCATATACGCCGATCCCGGCGTATGCCAACAGAGGGCAGAAATGAAATGGCCGACAATGCCAATCGGTAGGCTGTGAGGGGCACGAAGAGTGTTGGGGAGAATCGAGGAGTCAGGGAAACACCCAGCCGGGGTCTCTACCTGAAGGGAGCAGCCGCTCAACCTCTTCCTCAGACTGCACCGGGACGCGGAGTCACCTCCTGGTGATGCGTCACCGATACCCCAATCACAAGCAAGAAGACTGAACCGAGAGCAGCCGCTCGATCGATCCTGTGGACTTCCGAGTCTGTAACGCGGCAAACACCTCCTGGTGTGCGTTACAGCTGGCAGTCCCTGTGTCTCTGGTCGGGCTGGGAGTTACGACTCCAACCAGCAAAAGCGCCACTGCGCTTGGACTCAGCCGAGTCAAAAAGCGAAGCTCAATGGTTGACCGGTAGAGCTTCCGGGTCCTTCACAGGTGACGATGGGGCAAGACACGGCCCAGGGAGTAACGACTCGACCTACCTCCGTTCTTGCCTTACTGGAGCACCACTCCGGAACACTGCTCTTCACGAAGCAGGTACGTCGGTGTAAACACAATATCCGACCGCCTTGTACCTCCCGGTTCCTCCCTTTATAGGGCGTGTTTTCCTTGAGTTATGTAACAGCTCTCCTGTTTACATAAGGGCGTGTTTCCCTTGAGTTATGTAACAGCTCTCCTGTTTACATAAGGGCGTGTTTCCCTTGAGTTATGTAACAGCTCTCCTGTTTACATAAGGGCGTGTTTCCCTTGAGTTATGTAACAGCTCTCCTGTTTACATAAGGGCGTGTTTCCCTTGTATGACAGGAATTCTTGACAGTTTGAGATCCTGGTTGCATAAATGGAAAATGCCCACTGTCTTGTTATTATTATTTTTTTTAATTGTCTCCAGTCTGATGGTGTCCTGGGGTGGCTGTACTGAGAACCACCAGAGATGGTGACTTTGACAGTCAAATAGGCGGGGGTGCAGATTGTAATGGCTCTATAAATGGTGCAACACGTTTTTTTAAAAAGTGGAGTGAGCAAGAGTAGTCAATATTTCTTCAGGTTCTGGAAGAGAGGTTGTGCAGCGTGTAGGATGCCCTGTGTTGGACCCAGCCTCGTGGCGTGGTCCCGAACCCTCCTACCCGACCAGACGGGGGCAGCCCCCACCCTTCGGGGTCCCCCCGGATTGTACCCCGCTACCCGCACCGGCCTCCGTCCCAGCGAAGCCCCGACTTCAAGGCGCCACGATCCGACCAAGGGGGGTCGAGTGGCCACTCCACAGATCCCGGAGGAGGAGAGATTCGATGGGGCCTCCAGCCGTCCCCCGACGCCTGGTTCCGATCGCCCTCCGGCCTCCCTAGGCGCTGGCTCCCCCCCCCCTGGGTGTCTGGACTCTCTCATCCCGGCCCCTCCGACTCCCCCAGGCGCGAGGGTCCGGACATCAAAGGGCTCCAGCCCTATATCAGGGGCAGCCCAAAACCAGGACAGCAGTTGTATCCTGGAGTCAAGAGCCCTGCTGATCTGATCGCGGCTGACCCTACGGAGAGAGACTCATTGCCTGGAACTGGGAACTAGAGCCCTGCTGACTGCGTCGCGGCTCCCCCTTGCTGAGAAGAAGACCCTCACGAAACATCGGAGCCCTGCTGACCTCGTCGCGGCTCGACCTCGCAGAAGTAACCATCGGAGCCCTGCTGACCTCGTCGCGGCTCGACCTCGCAGAAGTAACCATCGGAGCCCTGCTGACCTCGTCGCGGCTCGACCTCGCAGAAGTAATCATCGGAGCCCTGCTGACCTCGTCGCGGCTCGACCTCATCGAGGCAACCCTCCGAGCCCTGCGGACGACGTCCCGGCTCCCGGAACCCCCCAGCTCGAGGATTGAGAGCTGGGCGCAGGGTGTTCCCGTACCAGGCTGGTACCGAGACTGTCCCGCTACCCCGTCCCTGAAAGACTCTAAGACTCTTTGAGATCCCTCGATCCGACTGGAACTATTGCCACAGAAACCTGCCTTTTGATACCGATAAAGACTTGTGAGAATTGATACCCTGGTTGTGTCCCTTTGTGGTGGTGGGGTTGCTTGGCTGGTACGATCATAGGAGAAGGACCTCGCCCAGGAGGCTTCTCAGCGGCGCTCGGCTACTTTCCTACGGAACGGGGGCTCTCGGGGCGGTCAGTCCGACACCATCTGACTTCCCGGAGAGCGCCCTTCTAACATTGGTGGCCAGCGGTGCGATCCGAGCCCGACGCAAATCGTACAGCGAGTAACTCACCCACTACCTACCCAGACAAAGAGCAACTATGAGCAACCAAGAGACCACCCCAACCGCGGAGTTCCAACAAGAACGGTTGGAGGAATATACCCATAAGGAGCTAAAACAGTTTTGTAAAGACAAAGGCATCGCGACCACCGGATTAAACACAAAAGAGGACCTGCAAAAAGCCCTAAAGGCCTGGGTAGAGTCCGAAGCGGCCTCCCCCCAAACCGAAGAAAACCCGGTGCCAAACGGGCACCAGCAACCAACCGCAGCCCCGGCGGATGGGAGAAGAACCAGCATAGAGACCGGCCTCTCCCCGGAAGAGATACGAGAACGGGAGAGGGTCAGGACCCACGAGTTGGAGCTCGCCCGACTCCGCCTGGACGGCGAACTCCTACTAGCCGAAAAGAAATTGGCCCTAGAGCAACTGCAAGAAGAAATCGAGGATAAAAAGCGGCACCGGGAACTGGAAGAGAGGAGGCTAACCCTCGAGCATGAGCGGGGCCTTAAAGAACTTGAAATTAAGTCCAAGAATGGAGAGACCGGCACCCCCGGAAACAGGGACACCCCTCCGCCGGCGGAGGCGAAAGTACATATCCCCAAGGATGTCGTCACAGAGTACTACAAGAACGACGACATCCAACAATGGTTCAAGGCCTACGAGGTAGCCATGACAGCCCATCGGGTACCCTGAAAAGATTGGGGTGCCGGCCTATGGGGACGGTTCCTCAGCGAAGGAAGAGACACCCTGCTACAGCTCCCAGATGAGGTAATGACCTCTTATGACCATATGAAGGAGGCCCTGCTCACCCTCTATGGTCTCACCTCAGAGATGTACCGCCAACGCTTCCGGGACTGTAAGAAGCTCCCCGGTACCACCTGGGTGGAATACGTAGACTTCTTCAGCAGGGCCCTGGAAGGTTGGATCAAGGGCAGCAAGGTCACCTCCTACGAACAGCTGTTTGACCTCATTGTATGGGAGCACCTCTCCAACAACTGCTTCGTCGAGCTGAGACAGCACCTCCTCGACAGCAAGCTGACCGAGCCGCGGAAGCTCGCCGCCGAGGCCGATCGATGGGTGAACACCCGGGTCCCCCGGAACTCGATGGGGGAGTACCAACGGAACACCACGGGCCCCCCCGCCAGCGTGGCGGAGGAGGAGGATCGAACAGGAACAGAGACTTACCAGCAGGGCCGCCCCGGAGTCCTCCCCGGGGACCGCCCCCGAACCGCATGACCCCGTCCCTCGCACGAAGAGGGGCCCCCCTAGCCCGACCAGGACCTCGACCGACGGTAACGTGCTACAACTGCCAACAGCCCGGGCACTATGCCAGTGACCCAACCTGCCCCGTGAACCGATGAGCTGGGACCACCGGGCCACCCCCCCGCCAGTTGGCGGCCGCGGCCCTGGGGGAAGGGGGAGAAGAGGAAGAGAACTACGACACCGGGCCCACCGAGTGGGAACCCGCCGCCATGACCTTGGTATGCCTAGGCAGCCGGGAAATGGTGCCCCGGGCTCCCAACCTGAGCAACACCCAGAAGTACCAACAGTGGGTCACCATTAATGGACGCCAGGCCGAAGCCCTCCGCGACACCGGAGCCAGCGTGACAGCCGTCCGCTGCCACCTGGTGACCCCCGAACAGATCATGCCGAATGTACTGTGCCCCGTCCGGTCGGCAGACAACACTGAGAGCTTGTGCCAGATGGCCCGGATCCCCTTCGAGTGGGGGGGAGTGTCGGGCATGCTGAAGGTGACCGTCCGCGACGACGCCCCCGTAGACTGCCTCCTTGGGAACGACCTGGAAAGTTCCCCCTGGGCTCATGTCGAGCGCCGAGAGCATCTGGGGATGCTTGGACTACCCGAATGGGTTTGCGCAACCACCCGGTCCACGACCGCCCGGGCCATCCGACCGAGCATAGCTGTTCCCCCTGAAGAGCCGGAGTGGCCCGAACCGCCACCTCCCTCCGTCGAAGAAGAAGCCGACGCCGAGGCCGGGCCGCCAGAACCCGCCCCGGACGAGGTCGCCGCACTCGGTGACCTCCCCGAACTCGCCCAATGGCGCCAAGAAGGTGGCACCACAAGGGAGCAGTTCCGCCAAGAACAGAAGGCCTGCCCCTCCCTCGAAGGGACCCGACAGCAAGCAGCTGCCCAGGCCGCCGGAGATCAGACGGGGACCCACTGGGTCTATTGGGACAATGACCTCCTCTACAGCGAGCAGAAAGCAGCAGAATTGGGGGCCAGCCGCGTGCTGGTGGTCCCCCTCCGATTTCGGGACTTCCTCCTCAATCTGGCGCATGATGTGCCCCTCGCCGGGCACCTGGGGCAAGACAAAACATACAGCCGCCTGGTGACTCACTTCTACTGGCCCCGAATGCAGAAGGACGTGGACAATCATTGCCGAACTTGCCCAACCTGCCAAGCCAGCGGGAAGAGTGGGGGAAGGGTCAAAGCCCCTCTCCAGCCCTTTCCGATAATAAACACCCCGTTCGAACGAGTGGGGATCGACATCGTGGGGCCCCTGGATCCCCGAACCTCCCAAGGACATCGCTTCATCATCGTCCTGGTCGATCATGCCACCCGATACCCCGAGGCCATCCCTCTCCGAACAGTAACGGCCCCCGTGGTGGGCCGGGCCTTAATGGGAATCTTCTCCCGAGTGGGTTTCGCCCGGGAGGTTGTGAGCGACCGAGGCACAAACTTTATCTCAAAGTATATGCGGTCCCTGTGGCAACAATGTGGGCTCACCTACAAGTTCCCCACCCCTTACCACCCCCAGGGGAACGGACTAGTCGAACGATTTAACCGGACATTGAAAGGAATGATCAAAGGCCTGGAGGAGCCCCTGAGACGCAAATGGGACGTCCTGCTGCCCTGCCTCCTGTTTGCCTATCAAGAGGTCCCGCAAAAATCTCTGGGGTTCAGCCCCTTCGAACTCTTGTACGGACACCCTGTCCGAGGCCCCCTCAGCCTGGTCAAAGAAGGCTGGGAGACCACCGTCCAAGATGCTCCCCCCGACGTCTACCGGTACCTCCTGACCCTGCGAAACCAAACCCGGAAATTCAGGGAACTGGCCGAAGCCAACCTCGAGGCCAGCCAGGAGGAAATGAAACGCTGGTATGACCAGAACGCCTCCTCCATCGAGTTCGAACCAGGCCAGCAGGTCTGGGTCATGTCGCCCGTCGACCCCTGTGCCCTCCAAGACAAGTGGACCGGCCCCTTCAAGGTGGTCGAGAAGAAAAGCCCCGTCACCTACCTTGTCGACATGGAGTCCCCCAGGAACCCCCTCCAAGTCCTCCACGCCAACAGGCTCAAACCCCACTTTGCCCGAATGGAACTTAGCCTGCTGATGGCTACAGACGATGGGGCCGAAGACGACTCTGAGCCCCTGTCCGACCTCCTGAAAACCTCCGAAAAGGACGGCTCCATAGAGGGAGTCATCCTCTCCGCCACCCTGACTCCAGAGCAGCGCCAAGACTGTCAAGGACTGCTGCATCACTTCGCTGCTCTCTTCTCCCTCACTCCCGGAGTCACCCGATGGTGCGTCCACGACATCGACACCGGGGACAGCCCCCCGTGTGACACCGAGCCTACCGGGTCCCCGAACGGGTGCGGGCCTGCATCCACGCCGAGGTCACCAAGATGTTGGCCCTGGGGGGTCATCGAACCCTCTGACAGTCCCTGGGCCAGCCCTGTGGTCCTGGTGCCGAAAGCTGCCGCCCCCGGCACCACCCCGGAGCTTCGGTTTTGCGTGGACTATCGGGGATTGAATACCGTCACCAAAACCGATGCCCATCCCATTCCTCGGGCCGATGAACTGATCGACCGCCTAGGAGCAGCCCGCTACCTTAGCACCTTTGACCTCACCGCCGGATACTGGCAGATCGGGCTCACCCCAGGCGCCCAAGAGCGTTCCGCTTTCTCCACCCCCGATGGCCACTACCACTTCCAAGTGATGCCCTTCGGCATGAAAAATGCCCCGGCGACCTTCCAAAGACTGGTGAATAAGGTACTGGCCGGCCTAGAAGCGTTCAGCGCCGCCTACCTGGAAGATATTGCGGTGTTCAGCAGCCACTGGACCGAGCACCTGAGGCACCTCCGGGAGGTCCTGACCGCCCTCCAAAGGGCCGGACTCACCGTAAAAGCCAGCAAATGTCAGATAGGCCAAGGATCCGTAACCTATCTGGGACATCAAGTGGGGAGCGGCCATGTGGCTCCCCTTCAACCAAAGATCGACGCCATCGTGGCCTGGGAGCCCCCAACCACCCAAACCGCTGTGAGGGCCTTCCTGGGACTCACGGGCTATTACAGGCGGTTCATTCAGAACTATGGAAGCATTGTGGGGCCCCTCACGGAGCTCACCTCAAAGAAACAACCAAAGAAGGTGCACTGGACACCCCGCTGTCAGGCGGCCTTCGAGACCCTCAAAACAGCGAAGTGTACCGCCCCCGTGCTACAAGCCCCCGACTACAGCAAAGAGTTTGTGGTACAGACGGATGCCTCGGAGTACGGAGTCGGGGCTATCTTGTCCCAAGTGAACCCTGAGGGGATTGACCAGCCGGTGGCCTTCATCAGCCGGCGCCTGCTGCCCCGGGAGCAGAGATGGAGCACCATTGAGCGGGAGGCCTTCGCCGTGGTGTGGGCCCTCAAGAAACTCCGGCCCTACCTCTTCGGCACCCACTTTCGGGTCCAAACCGACCACCGACCCTTGCGGTGGTTAATGCAGAGGATAGGCGAGAACCCGAAGTTGTTGCGATGGTCCATCTCTCTGCAAGGGATGGACTTCACTGTAGACCATCGGCCCGGCAACGACCACGCCAACGCCAACGGCCTGTCCCGCTTCTTTCGCCTCGGGGAGGAGAACACCCAAGACGATGGGTGACTCTCCCTGCCTTCAGCTGGGGGGGACGCCTGTTGGTCCGGCCTCGTGGCGTGGTCCTGAACCCTCCTACCCGACCAGACGGGGGCAGCCCCCACCCTTCGGGGTCCCCCCGGATTGTACCCCGCTACCCGCACCGGCCTCCGTCCCAGCGAAGCCCCGACATCAAGGCGCCAAGATCCGACCAAGGGGGGTCGAGTGGCCACTCCACAGATCCCGGAGGAGGAGAGTTTCGATGGGGCCTCCAGCCGTCCCCGACGCCTGGTTCCGATCGCCCTCCGGCCTCCCTAGGCGCTGGCTCCCCCCCCCCCCGCTGGGTGTCTGGACTCTCTCATCCCGGCCCCTCCGACTACCCCAGGCGCGAGGGTCCGGACATCAAAGGGCTCCAGCCCTATATCTGGGGCAGCCCAAAACCAGGACAGCAGTTGTATCCTGGAGTCAAGAGCCCTGCTGATCGGATCGCGGCTGACCCTACGGAGAGAGACTCATTGCCTGGAACTGGGAACTCGAGCCCTGCTGACTGCGTCACAGCTCCCCCTTGCTGAGAAGAAGACCCTCACGAAACATCAGAGCCCTGCTGACCTCGTCGCGGCTCGACCTCGCAGAAGTAACCATCGGAGCCCTGCTGACCTCGTCGCGGCTCGACCTCGCAGAAGTAATCATCGGAGCCCTGCTGACCTCGTCGCGGCTCGACCTCATCGAGGCAACCCTCCGAGCCCTGCGGACGACGTCCCGGCTCCCGGAACCCCCCAGCTCGAGGATTGAGAGCTGGGCGCAGGGTGTTCCCGTACCAGGCTGGTACCGAGACTGTCCCGCTACCCCGTCCCTGAAAGACTCTAAGACTCTTTGAGATCCCTCGATCCGACTGTAACTATTGCCACAGAAACCTGCCTTTTGATACCGATAAAGACTTGTGAGAATTGATACCCTGGTTGCGTCCCTTTGTGGTGGTGGGGTTGCTTGGCTGGTACGATCATAGGAGAAGGACCTCGCCCAAGAGGCTTCTCAGCGGCGCTCGGCTACTTTCCTACGGAACGGGGGCTCTCGGGGCGGTCAGTCCGACACCATCTGACTCCCCGGAGAGCGCCCTTCTAACACCCTGAAGGGGGACTAGTGGGGAGTCTGGGAGGCCATAGAGTATGGCATATGCACCATCCAGATGGAAGTGTATGATGACTTGAAAAGCAGTTCTGAAGTTGCTTTCTGAAAGGAACGGTCTCACCTTCTTCAGTTGAAAGACCTGGCACTAACCCAGCCTTGTTTTCTTGGCAGTATGTTTCCTGAGGGTGAGTTTAGTGTTCAGTGGGAACCCACTTGGCATTGGGTGATAGTTGGGGTTTGAAGCCATCAAGACTGATTTCATTTGGTCAGGTTTGTACTGTTGCTGCTTGTTGCTCTTGGCAAATAATATGACTTCTGTCTTAGTGCTTTTGAGCTTCAGATGTTGCTGAACCTTCAGAACTGGAGAGGTGCAGGCAGTGTTTAATGGGTTGGAAGTCTGGAGCAGAGAAGACTTTCAAGTACAGCTGTGTATTGTTGGCATGTTGGTGAATCTTGATGCTTTATCAGTCAGGAGAGCCCCAATGGACTCCATGCAGAGAGTGAAGACGAGTGGGTGCTGTTTAGAATTCTGCGAGACTCCGCCGCCGATGGGGATCTTCTAGGACCTGAAGAAGGCCATGTGAATGAACTGGTGTCATTTGGAAAGGAATGGGAGTAACCATTGAAGAATGTTGTCAACATATGGCATTCAAATCTTTAGGGTGTGTATGAGGGTATGATGTTGACTGTGTCAAAAGCAGCTGAGAGGCCCAGCAATATCAGGAGTCATTGTCACCTGTAGTCAAGAAGGCATTAACTCAAGATATAAGGTATCTGCCTCTGTGCTGCAGCACGACCTTAAGCCTGATTGTTAGTTGTGCATGAGAGGGTTGACTCTAATGTGATCTGGAATTTGGATGTACACTTCGATAATCTTGCTGATGAAAGGTAGGTGGGTGATGGGCAAGTAGTTGGCAAGGTCATCTTGGCCTAATGTATGTTTCTTTAGAGGTGGGAGGATCTGGCCTCTCTTGAGAGCTTCTGAGAAGATACCTTGAGTGAAGACCATAATGACAATGGCGAGTAGTTATGAGTGAGCTTCTCTGGAGAGAGCTTTGTTGTAGGACCAGGGTAGGATATCATTTTCTGAGAAGGAGTTGTGTGGGTCCATAAGATCTGTGAGAGATCGTACTTTGAAGGACAACCATTGTGTGGTTCTACAAGCAGGGGGGGGGGGACAAGAGTAAAAGCAGGCTCGGTGTTGCCAATAAGCTATCAGATATGGATTTTTTCACTGGAGAAAAGGATGATGGCACTGCACTTGTCTGTGGAGTGTGGGTAGGTGGACCAGGTAGTTGGTTGATGCACTGCTTGATTGTAATGAAAATCGTTCTGCTTCTGTTAGTAGCTTCATTGGTGGTGCTGGTATAGTATTTTACACTGGAGGATCTGGTGAGCTGTCTGCCTGCCGAATGGAGGGACATTCCATGAACAGTCTTTCTGTTTTTCCTCAAATTTCTTTCCAGTTGTCTTGTTGTTCGGGATGTTTTTGGAGTACCAGAGTGCTAAAGGTTTTGGCTTCACATGTGTGTTTTAGTTTGAGTGTGGTTGTTTGCATGGTTTTTCAGAAGAGTGTTGACATTTATAAGGGTGATGCCATCTAATGTGGAGCTGGTAGGGCAAGAGATGAGTTTAGGTTGTGGAGAAGTCTTTGAAGGGTTTGAAAGTTTGGTGTTCTCTTTTGGGTTGTCTGTGGTTTATTGGTTGGCCATTGAGCAGGGATAAAGAGATGGTAAGGATATCAGTCCAGCCCAGGGGTTTTGGTGGTTTGCATTGGATAGTTTGTAATGTTGACAAGACAAGGTTGAGGACATGCATTTGGACTATGTTGGTTGGTTGACATGATCTGACATGTTGAGTGTATCGATGTGATTGAGGAGGTGTCACTTGTTTTTTTCAAGCTTGTGTTGTTTGTGATGTTGACATCACCCAGGAGGTTGGTGTGGGTGTGTCAGATGGATGAAGTAGTGAGGAGATCTGAGAATTTCTTTGATGAAGTCCTGTAGGCCTTTAGGAGACATGGCATGTGGCTTACTGAGTTTTCGAGTGAGGGAAGTGGCATGTGAGAAGCTCTATGGAGTTGAGTCTTTCATTCTTGCTTACGGTGCAGTAACAACCAGAACTGTGGACTTCTCCCTTCTTATGTGCACAGCTCGCATGATGGATGCTATAGCCTGTGAGAACAATGATGTCTACGAAGTGTCAGGATGTGGGGTGTATCCTCTTCCATGCTCATGACGTCTCCCGGCCGTCATGAGTCACGATGGGCGTGTGAGGACGACGACCGGGAGACGTCATGACCACACCCAGGAATGGAATGTCCAGCACTGCGGCAGCGCTGCGGCGGAATTTGCGCCGCAGCGAAGAGGTTAACAATGTTTGTGTGATGAAGATGGTGTCAAGCTTTCTAAAGATAATGAGGTCTATAATATCTGAAGCACAAGGTACTGTAGAGGGAGCATTAATGAGAATCAGTATGTTAGTTGGAGGGTGTGTGGTGGTTAGTGGGATGCGCATGAAGTTAGGTCTTTGTGTTGTACGGATGCTATGTGAGCATATCAAAAGACACACAGATGATGGACGAAATGCAGAGCAAATCAAACATTCACCCCAGTCAAGACTTCAGGGTAAAATCTATCATTAATTTGCTCAACATGCCACCCCAGTTTAGACCCGGCCTATACCCTGCGCCTCATGGGAACAGTCCAGCCTGAACTGCCAAGTTAGGTCCTTCCTGGACCGGAAACAAGCATCCTAGGACCGGTTTCAGGGCATCACCCCTCATCAGTCATGCTAGCTTGAATCCAGTGGCACAGTGAGCTCAGGACCCATGTCTGGGCATACCCGCCACCCTTAGGGTGAGAAAGCAAAAGACTCACAGATGATGGACGGAATGCTGAGAAAATCAAACATTCTCCCCCAGTCAAGAGATCTGGGTTAAATCCATCGTTCTTCTGCTCACCATGCCCCCAGGCATATGCAAATCAGTCTTGACCATGCTCCTCATGGGAACAGTCCAGCCCGAACTGGCAGGCCAGGTCCTCCTTGGACTGGAAACAATCATCCCGGGACCCACGTCTGGGCATACCCAGCCAAAATAAGGGTGTCAAACTCCTGTCATCAAAAAAAATCCTTCCAGAATGGCTTGATTGCATTATTGCTCTGTTGTCTGTTTAGCAAAGAATGTGCATAAGTAACTTGCATTGCTAAAGGCTGCTATTGAGACATGTATATGGATGTGATCCATAACAGTCCCTCTCTCTTAACACAAGTGGCAGTGAAGGGTAGGTGTTATAAGTAGGTCTGTACAACATTGCAAAATTATGCAAGATCAAATTGAAGGTATAGGAAATGTATCGAAATAAAAATGTGCTGTGTCTAACTTGGGAACTGAACGTGAGGCCATACCTTGCCTTCAGACTTCACCCAAGGTGCCATCACAGAGACTGGCTTGAGGTCACTTTTCTCTTGCAAGACATTTTCTACTCATGCTCAATTCCAGCACAATAAAATTGTTGATAATTTCAGGCAGTAAAGTTTGCAGAATTCTCCTGATTTGGTTTTGTCAGTAGAATGAAAAAATCACAGAGGCCTCGTTTTAAATATGCTAACCAAGATAACCAACCTTTTACTTAAAAATCTTTTCCCCTTTGAGCTCTAAGCTCAAATATTCCTATAACTGTGAAAGAGCCGCATGGGATTTAAGATGAAATAATATCTACATTTTCTCCACAATTGTGTGTGTGATATTCTTTGCTCTATCTGTTTCTTCCATATCACTCTTAAGCAGTTAGAGGTCTGCTTCAGGGCGTTTATGGGAACATGATGCCAAATCCCATTTTTCATGTCACACATTTAATATGCATCTCTGACTCATCAAGCTGATTACTCTGAAATGTAAATAATAACAGCATTAGGAGTCCATGGCTTCTTAAAGCAATCTCGTCGTTCATGAGCTGGGTTTAATCATCGCGCGATTGTTATACCCAGGTGTGAGAAGTTGGCCTGGTATATGCTGTTCACTAGTTCTAGTGACCACCTTGTACCATGCCAAGCAACCCTTATGGTGTGGTTGTAAGTCAACCTTTTTGGACTAGCTGCCCTAGTGGTAGCGTAGGCTAAGCAGTCTTTGAGGCTAAACTCGTGAAGCGTGTTAAGCAAGCTGTTTTACCAATAGTAACCCCCTTTTATACCAATGAAAGGACACCACACAGATATATATTCAAAATATATATGTATTTATTTCTCAAAGTAACCCCTAGTCTCTTTATGAGCACAGGAGCACAAATCGTCAAACAAGATTATCACAGAATACACAGAAGTTGCACTTTATATGGATAGGCCCTGGTGGCCACTCGAACCATATACTAAAATAGTGGTATAAGTACCACGAACAGAAAAGGGAAAAGGCCTAAGGCCTCTAGAATCGCTGGGCCTACAAGGAGCTAACGTCAGTTAGTGACCAGGAGGTCCACGGGTGGCGTGTGCAGAGCAAATAGTCACACGCGTGCTCCCATAGGGTTTCAATGGGTGCGTAAAAAGTACAAAGTTACTGCAAAAGGAATCTTCCGGATGACCTAGGAACTTAAGATTTGGAACACAGGCACTAGAGATGTATTACTACACATGGGCACCGGAGTACCAGCTTTACCTCACCCACAGGAAGCGGGTGCATAGGCCTCAAAGTGCGTCGGGTTTCTTCTATCTGTTCCGTTGAGCCTGGGACAAAGATGCTGCAGGCGATCGGTCGGGAAGGGATGCAGTGGATCCAAGAGTGGATCGGAGATGTTGAAGACCTGTAAGCAGAGGGGACAGTGTTCACAGTCACTAGCCAGTGACCAGCGTGGCACCAGGTGGGTACCAGGCGATGTCGGGTGCAAACAGGTGATGAGGGGTAGCTTGTCTCCGCAGCCACGTGGTCCCTGAAGGTCGACGACGTCCAGGAGTCGGCTCACGAGCTGTACCACGCAGGCTCTCGCTGTCGGCGGTGTCGGCGACTTGATCGAAGCAAACAAGCCTTGGCAAAAGCAATTGCAGGAGGATTCGGAAATCAGCTGTTGGTTCTGACCAGCAAGGTCAGAGGGATTGCTCCTTTGGAGGGGAGCAAGGGCCAGTCTGGAGCAACCAGACCAGCGGTGTTTGTCGTAGATTTCGTCGCCAAGATGGCCACTAGCCAGCGGGCCAGCAACCGGTTAGGCGCGTCGAGTGGCAAAATGCAGAAGGGCCCCACGCAGATCGTGGAGATGCTGGAGGGCTCACCTTTGGTGCAGATGCTGCTCGAGGGTTGGGCTTCTCAGGACCCAAAGCACAACTTGGAGGGAGCCTCGGTTGTTGCACTGGTCAGCTTGTCGTAGTCGTTCCAAGATGGCTGGCTCCACGTGTCTCGGTGCCTCCACGGGTCTCCTCTTTGCAGGGACTGTGGATCGGGCGGTGAGAGGTCTGGAGGTCCAGGTCTTGTCAGTCTCTGGGCTCGGGCTCCGGCGGGAGGCGGCGGCAAAGCAGACGGTGATTCGCTGGATGGTGCTTGCGTTAGCAAGGTGGTCACTCCCTGACCACAGGGGAGATTTTCTTCAGTCTTCTGTGCAGCAGAATGTCGAAGTTCCCGTCTTCTTCTTAGTTTCAAGTTGATTCCAGGATGTCTGAAGTCTTAGGACACAGCTCCTACCTTTATTCGGATTCTAGGGGCCGGACTACCTGCTAGGTCCCTCCCTATGGGTGGGACCAGGAAGGGGGGTGGTTACACCCCCAATCCTTTGTCCAGCTCGCCCCAGGCCCGGGACTGGTGTGCCCCAGGACCGGTTTGAACTGGCATATGCACCGAGGCTCCTTGTGAGCCACAGGCATGTCTGGTTTCTTTCAAGCCCTACCTGACCAATACACAAAATCCTGTCTGGGGTGGTGCACGCACCTCCCCTGGCAGGAAACCCTTTGTCCACACCTCCCAAGCTGGAAGGACTCCCAGCAGCAGGAGGGCAGACTTGTGTCTGTGGTGGCAGCATCCATTTTGTGGAGCTGAGGCTATGTCTGATTTTACCCGGGTTTCAGGTACTGTACATGTCGTGTCCCTCTAGAAGGGTGGAATGCTAACCCCGTCGCCAGAATTGGCGAGGGGTTAGTATTCCAATTCGTATGACACCTTACTCGACATGTTTTGATAAAGCCAAACCAAAGATAGCATTTAACCGCGAGGTTCATAATGCACTTAAGAGTATATGGTATGACGATATCTGGAAACAGTAGAAGGAAGTTGTTCCGACCACTGCAGACAGGCTCAGCTCATGCCAGAGCACCATCTCACATGGAACCAAGCACTCTGCCTTCAGGATTGTTAAGGCCTGCCATAGGAGTGACTTATAGGTTACCAGGTGTCCCATTTAAGGTTAGGTATAGGTATACTACACCTAAGTAAGAGGTGATTACACCAACTTACCCCAGCTGAGTGATCAGCCAGTTGTGTCAAATTGTTAGGCCAAGCCTGGGGTGGCATAATACATGCTGCAGCCCTTGGCAGGCCTTGGGTACACCAATGCCCTGGGTACCTAGTGTACACTGGTACAGGGGCTGACAGGGTGATCCAACCAATTGGGTATGTACCTAGGGTACATGGAGTCCATTTTACAGAGAGAGCAGATAGCCTGAGAGCCTGAATGGCAGGATCTCAGGCCAACTAAGTCGAAAAACCAGCTAGACACTAGGCAAAAATTTGGGGGTAACCATAGTCAGATATCCACCTTCCTACACAACCCCCCCCCAAACGAAGGGAGATAAGGCTGACCTTGACCAGGTAAGCCTATATTGCCCAAGTGGCCATATAAGGAGGAACCAGCACTGGCATGGTTACCCCCTGTCTCATGGTCCACTAAGCAATCCCTCACCCTAAGGGTATCAGAGGGTCTCCACCATAGGGAATCTCTACCTGTGGTGTGTCTTGGCAAAGTAAAAGGCTGGTGTTGAGATGGAGTACTGAAGTGAGTGCCCTCAAAGTGAGGCCTCAGCTTCCTCCAATCATCCTCCACCATGGATGCCTTTCTTTCTTTAACTGAGTTGCACTGTGCTCTCAGGGTCAGCCTCTGGCTACCTAAAGCTGGAGGCTGGGTCCCTTTTGTGGGCTTACTGGAGGGACAGGTCAGGTTTGGGGCCCTAAGGTCCCATGTTTGCCTGTGCCCAACAGAATCCCCCTGGGGGAGGTCCCTAACTACCTGTAAAGGAGATCCCTCAGGAATGTTTTTACCCATCACCTGACTAGGGCTACTAGCCAGGCAATCCTCATTCTTTTGATGGGGGGGTTCTTGTGGACAGGGGCCCTCTGGGGGTCCACTGGCCTCCCTGACCTCTGCAGCCCTGGGCTGACTGAGGCAGGGTAGAGAGAGGCAGGCTACCTGCACCAGACTGGATCCCACCTTGGAAGGGGCCACTGACATCAGAGGCTCTGCCAGGCCAGGCCTGGCTACCTCTGGGGCAGTTCCTTCACAAGGGGTGAGGTCAGATCCCTGAGGAGGCTGACCTTTTCCTAATGTCTGGGGAGAGGGAGACTTTTCTTCCTCCCCACTACTCTCAGTTTGTGTGGAGTGATCCATTGTTTCAGGCTTCACTACACCTATGTCAGTCTGAGTATAGGCTGAGACCATTACAGCCTTGCCAACCTTTTCAGGGGGGCACTCAGTTTGTGTTTGAGCTGTGACTGTCACAGCTCTGCCAGTCCCTACAGGGAAGTCTGTCTGTGCCTGGGCTGTGGCTACCACTGCCCTTCCAACCTTTTCAGGGAGGAAATCTATTTGGACAGGGGTTGTGAATGGCACAACCCCCCTACCCTTTTGTGAAAGGCCTACCATTTTAGAATGGGTGTCTTGTTCAACTCCAGCCCAAGCTGAGAGTTCTAAGTCATTCCCCAGTAAGCAGTCTACAGGCAAGGTTGGGGACACTGCTACCCTTTTAGGGCCAGTGACCCCTCCCCAGCTGAGACATACCTCTGCCATGGGATGACTGTTCTGTTTGCCATCAATGTTAGTCACCTGGTAGGAGAAACCGGGCAAAAGCTGCTCAGAGGGAACTAGCCAATGGGCCACCATTGTGATGCTAGCCCCAGTGTCTCTGTAGGCCTCAGCTTTTGTACCATTGATGTAGGGCTCCTGTCTGTACCTACCCAAAGTGTTGGGACAGGCAGTGAAGTTGGCAAACCCCATGCCACCATCACAGACAAGAGTGGTTGCTGTAGGGGAATTGGCTAAGCCAGGGTCCCCCTGTGTTCCCCAAGTAAACCCACCCAGATTTCTGGGGGCACTCCCACCACCTGGGGGATTACTGCTGACAGTAATAGGTGGTGTGACAGGAGTAATTGGAGGAACAGTTTTGTTTTTAGCCCTTGGGCAACCGCTGTCAGTTTTCCAATGCCCAGGAGTTTTACACTCATGGCAGTAGGGCTTTTTAGCTGTGGTAGAGGAGGGAGCTTGGGACCCACCACCCTGTGTGGAGTTTTGGGGCCCTGAGGAAGGTTTCTCTTTTTCTTTATCCCCACCCTTCTCTTGAGGCTTGGTGGTATCTTTCTTTTGGTCACCACCCTGGTTTTTAGGCCTGATCCTGGTCCTGACCCATTTATCTGCCCTCTTTCCCAATTCTTGGGGAGAGGTCAAATCTGAGTCTACCAGGTGTTGATGGAGAAGCTGGTTTTGACAATTACTTAAAATCTGCTCTCTCATCATCAAATTGTACAATCCTGTATAATCAGACACCTTACTTCCCAGCAACCAACCCTCCAAAGCCTTAGTGGCACATTCCACATATTCAGACCAGTCCTGAGTCTGTGTCTTCTGGGTGTCTCTGAACATTAACCTGTACTGTTCAGTGGTTAAGCCTAACCCATCAACTAGGACACTCTTCAGGACTCTGTAATTTCTGACATCCTCTTCTCTAACAGTGAGGAGTCTATCTCTGCCTCTCCCCTCAAAGGAGAGCCATAAGATTGCTGCCCACTGGTCTTCAGGAACCTGCTGCACTTTGCAGGCTCTCTCAAGAGCAGTCATCCATTTGTGGATGTCATCCCCACTTTTGTAGGGGGGCACAATCTTGGACAGGTTCCTATTGTCAAAGACCCTATCTTTGTCCCTAGGGACATTGCTGCCACCAGTGGGTATAGACCCACTCTCTCTATGCTGCCTAGCCTTGCTCAGTTTTTCTTCCATCAGGGCTACTTCTAGCTCCTGCTTCCTGATCCTCAGCTGGGCTTCCTGCATTCTGGCCTCATGTTCCCTCCTCTGAGGGGTGGTCAGTCTCCTTCTGGAGTGACCTTGAGAGCCTCTAGAGCCATGGGAAGCATTGGAGTCACCTGAGCGATTCCTTTGCCTTCCAAGCCCTGTGTTAAGTCCACTGGGGAGATCCAATGGGGTGAACCCACTGTCAGTCCCCAATAGCCTTAGTTTAGCTGGGCCAAGTATAACACTTGGCACTGGGCTAGTTCTCCCTTCATCCCCACTCACATCTGTATCCCCATCACTTTCTTCCTCTGTGGTAGGCATCCCATCTAAGGGGTGACTATTGGGAAGGGGTACTTCAGTGGCATCTTCAGAAGGGGGGCCTCCTGTTCCTGTCCCTAAGGGGGCTAACTGGGAAGCTTTCTTGAGTGCTCTCTGATTCTCATCATTCTGTAAGAGCTCTCTGAGCTCAGCAGAGTTTGGGTTCTTGGGCTGTTTAAGGCCTCTAAGAGTTGCCAAATGCCTGAGCTCATTCTGATTAAGGGTAGCAAAGCTGGTTGGTGCCCTCTGGGGGTCACTCTCGACAGAGATGGGTACAGTGGACCCCTCTGCCCCGGCCATTGCTCTTAAGTGTGGGTGGATGTGTTGCAATCTACCTACACTTGGGTTTACCTACTAAACCTATCTAGTAGTTGTAGTCAGGGTGTGCTACTCCCTTTGCTCTACAACAACTAAGTTCAGTAGAACTTATGTATATCTAATCTTGTTTTATATGTACCTACAGGTACCTATGTGATCTTTCAATTGGTAACCAAGAGATTACAATGGTAAAACACAGCAAGCTCAAATCCAACCGCTGCTCACCAATGTGAGAAGTTGGCCTGGTATATGCTGTTCACTAGTTCTAGTGACCACCTTGTACCATGCCAAGCAACCCTTATGGTGTGGTTGTAAGTCAACCTTTTTGGACTAGCTGCCCTAGTGGTAGCGTAGGCTAAGCAGTCTTTGAGGCTAAACTCGTGAAGCGTGTTAAGCAAGCTGTTTTACCAATAGTAACCCCCTTTTATACCAATGAAAGGACACCACACAGATATATATTCAAAATATATATGTATTTATTTCTCAAAGTAACCCCTAGTCTCTTTATGAGCACAGGAGCACAAATCGTCAAACAAGATTATCACAGAATACACAGAAGTTGCACTTTATATGGATAGGCCCTGGTGGCCACTCGAACCATATACTAAAATAGTGGTATAAGTACCACGAACAGAAAAGGGAAAAGGCCTAAGGCCTCTAGAATCGCTGGGCCTACAAGGAGCTAACGTCAGTTAGTGACCAGGAGGTCCACGGGTGGCGTGTGCAGAGCAAATAGTCACACGCGTGCTCCCATAGGGTTTCAATGGGTGCGTAAAAAGTACAAAGTTACTGCAAAAGGAATCTTCCGGATGACCTAGGAACTTAAGATTTGGAACACAGGCACTAGAGATGTATTACTACACATGGGCACCGGAGTACCAGCTTTACCTCACCCACAGGAAGCGGGTGCATAGGCCTCAAAGTGCGTCGGGTTTCTTCTATCTGTTCCGTTGAGCCTGGGACAAAGATGCTGCAGGCGATCGGTCGGGAAGGGATGCAGTGGATCCAAGAGTGGATCGGAGATGTTGAAGACCTGTAAGCAGAGGGGACAGTGTTCACAGTCACTAGCCAGTGACCAGCGTGGCACCAGGTGGGTACCAGGCGATGTCGGGTGCAAACAGGTGATGAGGGGTAGCTTGTCTCCGCAGCCACGTGGTCCCTGAAGGTCGACGACGTCCAGGAGTCGGCTCACGAGCTGTACCACGCAGGCTCTCGCTGTCGGCGGTGTCGGCGACTTGATCGAAGCAAACAAGCCTTGGCAAAAGCAATTGCAGGAGGATTCGGAAATCAGCTGTTGGTTCTGACCAGCAAGGTCAGAGGGATTGCTCCTTTGGAGGGGAGCAAGGGCCAGTCTGGAGCAACCAGACCAGCGGTGTTTGTCGTAGATTTCGTCGCCAAGATGGCCACTAGCCAGCGGGCCAGCAACCGGTTAGGCGCGTCGAGTGGCAAAATGCAGAAGGGCCCCACGCAGATCGTGGAGATGCTGGAGGGCTCACCTTTGGTGCAGATGCTGCTCGAGGGTTGGGCTTCTCAGGACCCAAAGCACAACTTGGAGGGAGCCTCGGTTGTTGCACTGGTCAGCTTGTCGTAGTCGTTCCAAGATGGCTGGCTCCACGTGTCTCGGTGCCTCCACGGGTCTCCTCTTTGCAGGGACTGTGGATCGGGCGGTGAGAGGTCTGGAGGTCCAGGTCTTGTCAGTCTCTGGGCTCGGGCTCCGGCGGGAGGCGGCGGCAAAGCAGACGGTGATTCGCTGGATGGTGCTTGCGTTAGCAAGGTGGTCACTCCCTGACCACAGGGGAGATTTTCTTCAGTCTTCTGTGCAGCAGAATGTCGAAGTTCCCGTCTTCTTCTTAGTTTCAAGTTGATTCCAGGATGTCTGAAGTCTTAGGACACAGCTCCTACCTTTATTCGGATTCTAGGGGCCGGACTACCTGCTAGGTCCCTCCCTATGGGTGGGACCAGGAAGGGGGGTGGTTACACCCCCAATCCTTTGTCCAGCTCGCCCCAGGCCCGGGACTGGTGTGCCCCAGGACCGGTTTGAACTGGCATATGCACCGAGGCTCCTTGTGAGCCACAGGCATGTCTGGTTTCTTTCAAGCCCTACCTGACCAATACACAAAATCCTGTCTGGGGTGGTGCACGCACCTCCCCTGGCAGGAAACCCTTTGTCCACACCTCCCAAGCTGGAAGGACTCCCAGCAGCAGGAGGGCAGACTTGTGTCTGTGGTGGCAGCATCCATTTTGTGGAGCTGAGGCTATGTCTGATTTTACCCGGGTTTCAGGTACTGTACATGTCGTGTCCCTCTAGAAGGGTGGAATGCTAACCCCGTCGCCAGAATTGGCGAGGGGTTAGTATTCCAATTCGTATGACACCTTACTCGACATGTTTTGATAAAGCCAAACCAAAGATAGCATTTAACCGCGAGGTTCATAATGCACTTAAGAGTATATGGTATGACGATATCTGGAAACAGTAGAAGGAAGTTGTTCCGACCACTGCAGACAGGCTCAGCTCATGCCAGAGCACCATCTCACATGGAACCAAGCACTCTGCCTTCAGGATTGTTAAGGCCTGCCATAGGAGTGACTTATAGGTTACCAGGTGTCCCATTTAAGGTTAGGTATAGGTATACTACACCTAAGTAAGAGGTGATTACACCAACTTACCCCAGCTGAGTGATCAGCCAGTTGTGTCAAATTGTTAGGCCAAGCCTGGGGTGGCATAATACATGCTGCAGCCCTTGGCAGGCCTTGGGTACACCAATGCCCTGGGTACCTAGTGTACACTGGTACAGGGGCTGACAGGGTGATCCAACCAATTGGGTATGTACCTAGGGTACATGGAGTCCATTTTACAGAGAGAGCAGATAGCCTGAGAGCCTGAATGGCAGGATCTCAGGCCAACTAAGTCGAAAAACCAGCTAGACACTAGGCAAAAATTTGGGGGTAACCATAGTCAGATATCCACCTTCCTACACCAGGGGCACGGCGTAGGCTCTGGAGATATGTTTACTTGTAAATAGCAATGAAGTCCTCGTGAACCTTGCAAAACGTATTATTGTGCAAGACTCTGGCTACCTCTATGTAAATAACCGCAGACGCCTCAAGGCGCGTGCCAACCCCCGCATGGGTTTGATCGCGTGACCTACAGGCCGTGGCATGTTTCTGCAACAGAGGCGACCTCTGTTTGGGGACATGCTAACGTGTATGCTGCTGGGACTGCAGTCCTTTGCATGGCAGAGAAATGCTGGAGAGCACAGCCATGTAGGTTTTAATGGTCTGCACTATATGTGTTTTATCGAGTGAATGTGACCATTTGTAGGTGCAGTGGAGGCTCTCTATGTTGTTCCTGTGCTGTTCATCAACAGACCCCAGCTCTGCAGGCCAGGGTTCCCCCAAGCTGAGGGTGGCTGCTGCCTTGATCCCAGGTGAAGATGAGTTTGGGAGTGGCTGCAGCATGCCTGTAGTTGCACAGTGCTCCCTGTGAAGTTCTTGGGACAGCGGCGCCTACTTTGGCCTGTAGGTCACGGGGTAAGTAAGTAGACACACACATGTATAGTGGTATGGGCCGGAAGTCCCGTGCGACCTCCGCCTGTTTATTTAAGCCCTCTGGCCACGCCTGGCCAGAGAGTGCTACAATGTAAGGATGACCTTCCGGGCGATGGAGGCAGTCTTTCGGAATAACAACTAGACTGCTACATCCAATCCCAAATCAGTGTTCAATGGAGATGTCAACAATGAATCAATATGCAAAGTCTGCCAGTCTCTGGTTCAGCCTACGGTTTGGCCTTAGGCTGTATCGGCATTGCGTATCTCATTGACTTTTCACCGTGATGGCGGATGGTGGTGTTTCCATGGTATTAGGTTGTTCGTCATCCTCGGCTGGAGTGACAGTTCCAGGAACTGGGCCTTGGGTGCTGTCGGATCATGATGACGTACTGCAGCTCGGCGGGTCCTCATCCTCTAGCACACCGGGGTGTTCCAGATTGGCATCGTCCGGCTGTACTTGTTTAAACCAGGAGATGTTCCGGGTGATGATCTCTCCTCCTTTCTCGGCAGTGAGGGCTGTTCCGTTGATGTTTAGTACTGTCCACAGTCCAGGCTCATATGCTGTGCGGAACTTCCCCCGCTGCGACGGTGACGCACTAGGACGGTGCATCCAGGTGCTAGGACTCTTGGCCGTGCTGTTCTCCGGCTGCTGGCTTTGTTGTTAGTGGCTCTTCATCGAATTTGTGTCTCGACAGGATTGTATGGCTCAGGTATCCAGTTATCAGCCACTGGAATGGTATCTCGCCGGGGACCGGCTAGCATTAGGGCCCACGGCGACCTTTGTGTAGTGCAGTGTGGGGTACTGCGATATTCTCTCAAAAATCTGTGAAGCGCCATTTCAGGGTCAGATTGCTCAACCACTGATATACGAAGGATTTTATTTAGTGTTCGCATAAAACGTTCTGCTTCACCATTGGCTTGAGGCCATTGTGGGGTGATGCGGTGATGTTTGATTCCCAGTTGTGTTAACAGTTCTTTAAGCTCCCCTCCTTGGAACCGAGGTCCATTGTCGGTCTTTACGACATGAGGCAGTCCGAAGAGAGCAAACGCTTTTTCGAGGACTGGCTGTAGATGGTTGACTGATGTGGACTGTATGACCTCTACAGTAGGGTACTTCGTGTAACTATCGACTAGGACAGCGGTGACCCTTCCGTCTGGAAAGCTCCCGAAATCTAGGCTCACCCACGACCACGGGGATGGTACTGGATCTTCCGTTATCACCGGTGATGGTACTTCTGGGTTGCTGGTAAGCTGACAGGCCCGGCAATTCCTCACAACGGTGTCTAAGCCAGGGAACCACACCTTTTCCCGCATTCATGACTTAATTCTCACAGTACCTTGATGGCCTTCGTGTGCTAGAACTGTTGTTCGTTCCTGGAGACCTACCTTGATAACAATATGTGACCCTCGTAATACAACGCCACTGTCATATATGCTCAGTTCGTCGTGGACTCGCCACATCCTCCCCAGCTGGATTCGGTCTGGTTCGTTCCATCTGGTGATACCTTGGAGGAAACCTTCCTAGGACCCACTGCGTCTGGCTGCTAGTACATTTTGAAGTACTGTGTCATTGTCCATTTCCCTCTTTATTTCCTCTACCGTGAGGGCTCGTGGACAGGCCCATTGAGACAGCATGCACACATACTCTTCGGTACGTTGTTCTTGTCAGGTATGCCCCGGGAGTACGTCTACCGGGTGCCTAGACAGGAAATCAGCAGGGTTCTTGGCTCCGGGTCTGTACTCTATATCCATTTGGTAGTGTTGTAGTTGTATTGCCCGCCTTTCGATCCTGGGAGGTGGATGTGGAGCGGTGCCTCGGAATAGCGGAAGTAGTGGCTGATGGTCCGTTACAGCTTTGAAAGAATGTTCGCAGATGTAGAGATGAAAATGGTTACAAGCCCACTTGATGGCTAGTGCCTCTCATTCAATTTGGGAATAACGAGCTTTGGTTGGTGTTAGCACTTTGCTTGCGAAGGCTAAGGGAACCCACTTCCCTGGCTCTACTTCTTGGGCAAGGAGTGCCCCTAACCCCACAGGGCTGACGTCCACTACTACTTCCATGCGCCGTGTAGTGTCAAAGTAGGCCATGGTGGTTTTGCTCAACAGGGTCGACTTGACCTTTTGGAATGCATCTTCCTCTTCTTGCCCCCATTGCCAAGCTACGTCCTTCTTGGTGAGGGCTCTTAAAGGTTCAGCCACCGTAGCCAGGTTCGGTATGAACCGTCCACAGTATGTGGCCATGCCCAAAAAGCTCTGAACTTCTGATGCTGTGCTGGGTGCTGGTACTTGCTGAATGACTTACGACTTCCTGGGGTCTACCTGTACCCTGTCTTTGCTGAATACGTAGCCAAAGAACTCAATGGACTTTTGGAAGAATTGACATTTGTCCCGGTGGAGTGTTACACCATGGTCACCTAAGCATTGCAGAGTGGCTCTGAGATGACGATGGTGCTCTTCGAGTGTTGCTTAGTGAATGAGTATATCATCACTGATGTTGAGGACTCCCTGGAGCCCTGATAGGATTTCCCAGACGGCATTTTGAAAGATTTCTGCTGCCAGAGTTGTGCCAAAATTTAGTCTTTTGTAGTGGCGTAGCCCCAGGTGAGTTGAGAAGGTCGTGATATCTGCTTTCCTCCGGCAGCTTCAGCTGGTGGTACCCTGCGTTGAGGTTGAGTTTAGAAAACCATCGGGATCCATTTAGATCAGCCAGTATGTCGTCAACCGTTGGGGTAAGGTGTCTCTCCCGCTTTATTGCTTGATTTGGCATGTGCGTGTCGATGCAGAGACGTATCTTCCCTAGCTGTTTCGGTTTCTCGGCTATGACCATGGGCGACACCCATGGCGTGGATCCAGTGACCTTTGTGATCACTCCCTGCTGCTCTAGGTTCCACAGCTCTTGCTCGATGAGTGGCCTGAGATGAAAAGGTATACGACGGTGTCATAGGGCAACTGGTTTCATGGCTTTGTCAATGTGCAACTTCACGGGGTCTCGTTTCATACATCTAAGGCCTTTGAAGAGTTGTGGGAATAGCTTGAGTATATCGTCGGCCTGTAGGGTCTTGACCGCGTTGGCAAATGTCACCAGCCCCAGATCGTCTGCCGTGTGGCTGCTCAATAAGATGTCTGCTTCTCGGTCTATGACGTGGAACGTCGTGGTGACCTTGTAAGTGTCCGACTTGATTTGCACCATCATCTTTCTTTGAGGGGTAGTGGCTTCTGGCTCCCATACGTCAGGATTTTTACGTTTGATGGGATTAACGCAGGTCTCGGCTTCAGTTGTTTGTACTGCTGGCAACCCATTACGTTTACGGATGCCCCTGTGTCAATTAGAGCCGTTACTGTTGTTCCTGCAATTTCGATGGCGCACTTCGGTTGGGGCCTCCGTCTTCTTTTCAGGTCACTTGCAAAGGATATCATGTAGGCTTACGCCTCGTCATCTGTGGATGAGTCTTCTAGGTACTGCCTCCGTTTAGCTGGAACTTTCGCCCCTTTAGGCTTGTCCGCTTCCTTGAGCGACAGTTGTCGTACTGACTTGGATGGCGGACGTCTTCCTCGAGCTCCTCTGTTTCGGGCCCCTCCTCTGCAGACGCTTGCATAGTGATTGGGGATGGTGCATTTAGAGCACATCCGACCTTGAGCAGGGCATTCCTCGGGTGGATGTTCTTCGTTACCGCAGTAGCCACAGCGTGACCCTCGCGGGTTTCTGCTCACCCATCATCCTCGGGTGCCTCTGGATGGGGTTCGTATTGCATCTGCTCGTTCAGTCTTTATTGTTACTGGCTTTTCTGCTTGCTGGGCAAGCGCGGCGTCCATGACAGTAGTTCTGGCATCAGACAGTTCATGTGACCTTGCTAGGATAAGAATGTCTTCCAGGATGATTCCTGGTTGTCGCAGTATGAGAGTCCGAAGATGTTTGTTGCGGCACCCTTGCATTGCTTGGGCTCTTACTTCCTTATTCTGGTCGTCGTCCGTGCAGGTACTGGCTAACTCTCGCAGTTGAGCGTGGAAAGCATCTATGGTCTCGCTCTCTCTCTGACGTGCCTGACGGAGTTTGAAACGCTCGTAATCTGGGTTAAGTTGTGTGTCAAAATGGGGATTTATTGCCCTGACTGCTGCGTCGTAATCAGTGGGAGCGCCAGTGTCTGGGAGGTGCGCAAATAGTTTGTATATTTCTTCCCCTCCAAAATGAAGCAACAGCAACCTTTTCACTGCGCCGTCTGTCTCACGAGTGGCGGTAAAGTTGTTGTTGAGCCTGCCAATCCAAACTGTCCACCTCGAAGATGCTGTCGCTGGATCGATGAGCTCGCTGAATGGGGGCAGCGCTGTAATTTGCGCGTGTTGCGACATGGTCTGTGCTATTGGCTGTGCAAGAGGCGCATTTTGTTGTGCCACGGGCACGGCTGCCGCCGCGGGACCTGACATGGTGATGCCTCGGTGGTGTGAGCGCAACAGGACCTTCTGCAGGGGTTGATAACTTCTTCCGTAAGGATAGGTGTGGCACGTGGGGCTCAGCAGGCTTCCTCAGGGGCCCCTACTTCTTGCAGACTGGGACGGCGTTAGAGTGCTGCAGCAAACTAGGACACTGTCCCCCTCACAGGCCTGGAAATATGTCAACGTGAGGACCTGCACCTATCGTTGTCCAGGACACATCCCCTTCATACATGCAAGTAAGGGTTGGGCAGGGATGAGTGAGCAGAGAAGCCCCAGTTTGAATGCTGCAGGACAAGCGTGCACAGTCACTTCTGTATTAATAATGAAGCAGCATGCCATACCTCGTTTCAGCGAGCAGATGGCGAGGCGTCGCTCCGTGATATCCCGGAAAGGGCAACTATAAAAGTAGAGATGGAAGTGGTGACAACCCTACTTGATGGCAAGGGCCTCTTTCTTGATGTGCGCATAGCATTATTCAGTGTACGTGAGAGCTTTGCTGGCATTTGCGAGAGGGATCCAGCAGTCGTCTCCTGCATGTTGCATCAGTACAGCTCCCAGACCAATGGGGCTGGCATCAATCACTAACTCTGACTCATTGTGAGGGTCAAAGTAGGCCTTAGCGGTATCTTGGAGGAATGTCTTCTTGATCGCTTTGAAGGCGGCTTCTTCCACCAGACCTCATGTCCATGGTGTTGACTCTTTGATGAGGTGTCTTAGCAGGCCTGCTAGCGTTGTCAAGTTGAGGATGAACCTCCCGTAGTAGGTTGCAAGGCCAATGAAGCTCCGAAACCTCTGCTGTGGAGTAAGGGGCTGCTGCATCTCTTATGTCAATGCATTTGGTTGGGTTGACCTTGACGCTATCCTTGGAAAAGTTATAATCAAAGAACACCATCTCTTTCTGAAAGAACTGGCATTTTGCACGGTTGAGGGTGAGGCCAGCGCACTCGAAGCTCGGGAAGGAGGCATGCAGACGAGGGCGATGACTGTCAAGGGCTGACATATGTATGAGGATGCCATCACTGATGTTGCTGACTCCTTCAAGGTTTTCAGGACTTCTCTGATTGAATTTTGGAAGACCTCCACTGCCGATGATATTCCGAAGTTGAGGCAGCGGTGGAGGCCTACGTGTGTGGAGAAAGAAAGTCATAATATACCTGCTATCCTCATGGAGATCGAATTAGTGGTGGCCAGAGTTCAAGTCTAGTTTTGAGAACTAAGTCGAGCCGTTGAAGTCAGCGATGAGGTCGTCGATAGTGGAGTATATATTTGTCATTCTCTTTTAATTGCTGTATTGGGAAGGTGCATATCTATGCAGATTCGGATGCAGCCCAGCTTCATTGGTTTGTTGGCAACTACTGTAGAGAATACCCAAGGGTTCGGTCCAGAGACTTTTTAAATGACTCCTGCATCCTCCAGTTCTTGTTGCTTTGCCTCCACCGCTGGATGGAGATGGAAAGGGATTCTGCGGTGTCAGAGTGCTACTGGGCGGTCTGAGGGTTCAATTTGAAGTGAAATCACAGGGCCTTCACGCAGCCTAGACCATTGAATAGGCGAGGGAAGTTGAGGAGAAGCCTATCCACATCCCCCTGAGGAGTTGTCCAGGGCCGCAGTCAAGTATCAACTGAAGCTATTTGGTTGTGTTGCAGCTGAGAAGAGTTTCTGAGTCTGCGGAGATGATGAAGAACTTCTCCTGCCATGCGTGGGAACCATGTGAAGCAACTCAGATGAAAATACCAGTCAATGGGATGGGGATCGCACTCCAGTATATGAAGATATCTACAGTCGTGGGCCGCAGGCTGGGCCGTGCCCTGGGACCAGGGTATGGAAGTGCTTTAGGCTGGTGATGCTCGCAGATGCACCTGTGTCGATGAGCGAAGTGGCTGGCATGTTGTCGATGGTGACGTGGCAGGTGGAGCGGGTTTGTCACGTCAGCAGCCCACCATCAGGGCGAAAGATATAAGGAAAATGTCATAATTCTACCCCTCGACATCACCTAGTCTGGATCCAGGCATGGGTGGTGCTCTATCCAGAGCGGGTGTGAGGTCTAGTGTGACCACTCTTACCGTTGGTGGATTAGTGTTGCAAGTCCAAGGGGAGCGGGCAAGTGGCATCTGCCTCAACAGACCTTAGCAAAGTAGTTGGGCCAAAGGTTCACGGAGCAGGGTTTGCCCCTGTCTGGGCATTCCTGGAGAGGGTGAGAAGAGAGTCTGCAGTACTCACACTGGTCTTTGGGGTTTTCTTTCCTGTGGCAGATGTGGGGATGGGCCGGCGAGGAGGTCCTCTTGTGAGGGTCGTGGCTGTTTCCAATTTGATGTGCTGAGGGGCAGGCACTGGTGTGACTGAAAGTTTTTGAAAGGTCAGTTCGACCTGCTCAGTCATTAGAAAGTTCATGAGAGAGTGCGAGCATGAGGATTTTGTCAAGAGGCATGTGGGGCCGGCGAAGGATGTGTCGTCTGAGCATAGCCGTGCATCAGCCATGTATGTTCTGGGAGAGCGCCTCTGTCTGGGGGTCATTTTCCCTGCATGTGCTGGCCAGCTCATGCATGCAGGCAAAAACAGGTCGATGGATTCGCCCTCACGCTGGTGAGTTTGCCTCGATTTGAATCGCTGAAAATCGGGTTTCATTTGAGGGTCAAAATGCTCCTTTAGGGCTGTGATGGCTCCGTCATAATCGTCGTCAGAGCCAGTTTTGCGGAGATTGCAAAACAGATTGAAGAGCTCCTCCCCAGCATGGTATAACACGAGGGGGGGCTTCGTCTCACCACCTGTCTCCTTGGAAGCCTTGAAAGAGTTGTTGGGGTGAGTTACTCAAGTGCGCCAGCGGGACCCGACGGTAGCGTGGTCACAGAGCTCGCTGAAGAAGGGTAGTGGGAACGTACCCCCAATGGCATGGCTGGCATGAGGCATTGCGGTGGGCAGCCTGCACGTTCTCTTGATGATCCGCACTCATGGTGTAGGGCATTCATTGCACTGGAAAATGGGTAGCAGGAAGCAGTCGAGGTGTGCCAGGCAGGAGAGAGGGATCCTGGCACTGAGGCAGGAGAGTGAGCGATTGGCTGGTGGCGCTGAGTTCCGCAGGGGTCACCAGTGTGTGAAAACTCTTTGATGGTGTTGCCGGATTCAAGTGAGATGTGAGGGCCGCTTGTATGAAGAATCTACTGCTGATGCCAGTTCCCGCACCCGGTACGGCACGCACAGACCGTTGCATGTGGTGAGGGTAGAGGCCTGACCATGGACTGAAGCGTCTCGTGTGCCGAGTGTGCGTGATAAAAGGCCGCACATGTCTGAGCTTGTTGTGAAGCAGTGGAGGATTGGCAGGCAGCTGGGGCTGAAGAATGGGAGGCCATGGGGCCGGCACGATCCTCCTCGCCACTGTGAGGACGAGCGGTACCAGTGTGCACAAAAAAAGCACACACAGACACTCGAGTGATATTTTGACCCGCCTTCCTTTATTAACTCGCCCTGACCTCCAATGTAGGGTCAGGCCGTCAGGGCATGCATGCGTATGTGCGTCACAGTGTCAGGGCATGACCTCTCGGTGTGTTACAGTTCCGTCTAGTGCAGCACCTGTCAGTGCACTTATCCTGTTATTGTGTAACACCTTTCAATGCACTGACCCTCTTACTGTGACTCACATTTCAATGCACAGACCCTCACATTGTGAAGCAGCTTTCAATGCACAGACCCTCTCATTGTGAGGCACCTTTCAGTGCACAGACCCTCTCATTCTGAGGCACCTTTCAATGCACAGACCCTTTCATTGTGAGGCACCTTTCAATGCACAGACCCTTTAATTGTGAGGCACCTCTCAATGCACAGACCCTCTCATTGTGAGGGACCTTTCAGTGCACAGAGCCTCTCATTGTGAGGGACTCTCATTCTGAGGCACCTTTCAGTGCACAGACCCTCTCATTCGGAGGCACCTTTCAATGCACAGACCCTTTCATTGTGAGGCACCTTTCAATGCACAGACCCTTAAATTGTGAGGCACCTCTCAATGCACAGACCCTTTCATTGTGAGGCACCTTTCATTATATAGATCTTCTCATTGTGAAGCAAATTTCAATGCACAGACCCTCTAATTGTGAGGCACTTTTCATCATATAGATCCTCTCACTGTGAGGCACATTTCAATGCACAGATCCAGTCATTGTGAGGCATCTTTCAATTCACAGACCCTCTCATTGTGAGGCACCTCTCAGTGCACTAACTCTCTCATTGTGAGGCATCTTTCAATGTACAGACCCTCTCATTGGGAGGCACCTTTCAGTGCACAGAACCTCTCATTCATTGTGAGGCACCTTTCAATGCACAGACCCTCTCGTTGTGAGGCACCTCTCAGTGCACTAACTCTCTCATTGTGAGGCATTTTTCAATGCACAGGCCCTCTCATTGCTAGGCACCTTTCAATGCACAGGCCCTCTCATTGTAAGGCACCTTTCAATGCACAGGCCCTCTCATTGGGAGGCATCTTTCAATTAATAGACCCTCTCATTGTGAGGATTCTTTCAATGCACAGGCCCTCTCATTGCCAGGCACCTTTCAATGCACAGACCCTCTCATTGGGAGGCATCTTTCGATGCACAGACTCACTCATTGTGTGGCACCTTTCATTAGATAGGTCCTCTCATTGTGAGGCACCTTTCAATGCACAGACCCTCTCATTGGGAGGCACCTTTCATCATATAGATCTTCTCATTCTGAGGCACATTTCAGTGCACAGAACCTCTCATTGTGAGGCACCTTTCAATGCACAGGCCCTCTCATTGTGAGGCACCTTTTTTAATTAGATAGGTCCTCTCATTGTGAGGCACCTTTCAATGCACAGACCCTCTCATTGGGAGGCACCTTTCAATGTGCAGACCCTCTCATTGTGAGGTAATTTCCAATGCACAGACCCCCTCATTGTGAGGAACCTTTCAATGCACAGACCCTCTCACTGAGAGGCATCTTTCAATTAATAGACCCTCTCATTGTGAGGATTCTTTCAATGTACAGGCCATCTCATTGCTAGGCACCTTTCAAAGCACAGACCCTCTCATTGTGTGGCACATTTCATTAGATAGGTCCTCTCATTGTGAGGATTCTTTCAATGCACAGACCCTCTCATCGTGAGGCACTTTTCAATTCACAGACCTTCTCATTGGGAGGCATCTTTCAATGCACAGACCCTCTCATTGGGAGGCACCTTTCATCATATAGATCTTCTCATTCTGAGGCACATTTCAGTGCACAGAACCTCTCATTGTGAGGCACCTTTCAATGCACGGGCCCTCTCATTGTGAGGCACCTTTCATTAGATAGGTCCTCTCATTGTGAGGCACCTTTCAATGCACAGACCCTCTCATTGGGAGGCACCTTTCATCATATAGATCTTCTCATTCTGAGGCACATTTCAGTGCACAGAATTTCTCATTGTGAGGGACCTTTCAATTCACAGGCCCTCTCATTGTAAGGCACCTTTCAATGCACAGACTCTCTCATTGTGTGGCATCTTTCATTAGATAGGTCCTCTTATTGTGAGGCACCTTTCAATGCACAGACACTCTCATTGAGAGGCATCTTTCAATTAAAAGACCCTCTCATTGTGAGGATTCTATCAATGCACGGACGCTCTCATCTTGAGGTACCTTTCAATGCACAGACCCTCTCATTGTGAGGCACCTTTCAATGCGCAGACCCTCTCATTGTGAGGTAATTTCCAATACACAGACCCCCTCATTGTGAGGCACCTTTCAATGCACAGACCCTCTCACTGAGAGGCATCTTTCAATTAATAGACCCTCTCATTGTGAGGATTCTTTCAATGTACAGGCCATCTCATTGCTAGGCACCTTTCAAAGCACAGACCCTCTCATTGTGTGGCACATTTCATTAGATAGGTCCTCTCATTGTGAGGATTCTTTCAATGCACAGACCCTCTCATCGTGAGGCACCTTTCAATGCACAGACCTTCTCATTGGGAGGCATCTTTCAATGCACAGACCCTCTCATTGTGAGGCACCTTTCATCATATAGATCCTTTCATTGTGAGGCACCTTTCAATGCACAGACCCTCTCATTGTGAGGCACCTTTCAATGCACAGACCCTCTCATTGTGAGGCACCTTTCAATGCACAAACCCTCTCATTGTGAGGTAATTTCCAATTCACTGACCCTCTCATTGTGAGCCACCTTTAAATCCACAGACCCTCTCAGTGTGTGGCACCTTTCATTAGATAGGTCCTCTCATTGTGAGGATTCTTTCAATGCACAGACCCTCTCATCGTGAGGCACCTTTCAATGCACATACCTTCTCATTGGGAGGCATCTTTCAATGCACAGACCCTCTCATTGTGAGGCACCTTTCATCATATAGATCCTCTCATTGTGAGGCAGCTTTCAAAGCACAGACCCTCTTGTTGTGAGGTAATTTTCAATGCACAAACCCTTTTATTGTGAGGCACCTCTCAATGCGCAGACTCTTTCATTGTGAGGCATCTTGCAATGCACAGACCCTCTCATTGTAAGGCACCTCTCAATGCACAGACCATCTCAGTGTGAGGCACCTTTCAATGCACAGACCCTCTCATTGTGAGGCACCTTTCAATGCACAGACCCTCTTATGGTGAGGCACCTTTCAATGCACAGACCCTTTCATTGTGAGGCACCTTTCAATACACAGATCCACTCATTGCGAGGTACCTTTAATTATATAGATTCTCTCCTTGTGAGGCACCTTTCAATGCACAGACCCTCTCATTGTGAGGCATTTTCAATGCACAGACCCTCTCATTTTGTGGCACCTTTTATTAGATAGGTCCTCTCATTGTGAGGCACTTTTAAATGCACAGACCCTGTCATTGTGAAGCACCTTTCAATGCACAGACCCTCTCATTTTGTGGCATCTTTCATTAGATAAGTCCTCTCATTGTGAGGCACTTTTAAATGCACAGACCCTGTCATTGTGAAGCGCCTTTCAATGCACAGACCCTTTAATTGTGAGGCACGTTTCAATGCAGAGGCACTTTTCAATGCACAGATTCTCTCACTGTGAGGCACATTTCAATGCACAGACCCTCCATCGTGAGGCACCTTTCAATGCACAAACGCTCCCATTGCACATAACCTATCAATGCACAGATCCTCCCATTGAACAGAACCCATCAATGTTCTCATTGCACACAACATATCAATGCACAGATCCTCCCCTTGCACATAACCTATCACTGCACAGATCCTCTCTTATCAATACACAGATCCTCTCAGTGCACATAACCTATCAATGCACAGACCCTCTCGCTGCACATAACCCATCAATGTGATCCTCTCTGTGCACATAACCTATCAATGCACAGATCCTCTCGCTGCACATAACCTATCGATACAGATTCTTCATTGCACATATCCTCTCATTGCACATACCCTATCAATGCACAGATCCTCTCGTTGCACATAACCTATCAAGGCACAGATCCTCCCATTACACATACCTTATCAATGCACAGATCCTCTCATTGTACATAACCTATCAATGCACACATCCACTCAGTGCACATAACCTATAAATGCACAGATCCTATCACTGCACATAACCTATCAATACACGCACAGATCCTCCCATTATACATAACCTATCAGTGCACAGATCCTCTCATTGCACATTACATTTTAATGCACAAAACCTCTCATTGCACATAAGCTTCCAATGCACAGATCCTCACATTGCACAAAATCTCTTACATCGATCATACCCTATCAATGCACAGATCCTCCTATTACACATAACCTATCAATGCACAGATCCTCTCATTGTACATTACATTTCAATGCACAGAACCTCTCATTGCACATAAGTTTCCAATGCACAGATCCTCTCATTGCACATAATCTCTCTCATTGATCATAATCTAGCAATGCACAGATTCTCACATTGTACATAACCCCTCTCATTGCACATAACCTCTCTCATTGCACATACCCTATCAATGCACAGATCCTCTCATTGCATGTGGAAGAGGTGTGGTGCAGCGGCCAGGGTGCCTGACTCCTGACCATGGGGTTCACGGTTCGATCCCCGGCAGTAGGTTAGCCCAGCACCATGTGACTCTGGGCAATAGCTCGCTTAATCTTCCCGACGGCCCCCAGCGCCAGGACACCTCTCCGGAGGTAGCTGTGCGCTTTACAAATGCTGGTATTTCAACACCCTATCGATGCACAAACCTCTCATAGCACGTACCCTATCAATGCACAGATCCTCTCATTGCACACACCCTATCCATGCACAAACCTCTCATTGTACATAACCTCTCTCATTGCACATACCCTATCAATGCACAGATCCTGTCATTGCACACACCCTGTTGTGTAGTTCCTACCAATCCGTATGATCTCCACATTATTTGGACAACATAAACTAAGGGCTTGGTGTCTAGACAGATTCCAGTGACCTCTGCAGGATATGTTGGCCTATAGACCAGCTAGCTCACAGTGCCACCATAAGCCCCCCTAACCTATCAGGGAGTGGATGGTTTATGGCAACCACTGAACATGACAACCCGCCAACCCTGAACACTCGGGGATCGTGGAAACAGTACAGAACCTTTTGCGCAGTCACTCGTGTTCACTTATTCTCAGAGAAATGTACAGAAAATACACAGTGGGACGTTTTCAATAATATTTATTGAACCAACAGTATTCTTGCATAAAATGCGTGTGCAGCAATGATTAGGAGACAGAGCAGATAAACGTCATTACAAGCACCAAAAGTGTAAATAGTAGATATTATTTTACCATGGTGATAAAATATGTATATATGCAGGTATAGAAGACAAGGCAGTAATCTAGTGTATGCCCATGATGCAAACCCCGCTCTAAGTGTACCTAGAGTGTGTGTAGGTGTAGAGCCAAGAATCCCCCTAAGGGACGATCCAACCCCATTATCTGATGGGATAGAATGAAGGACCCCGTCTTGGTCACAAACCGGACACCCCTCACGAGATGTCAGACCGCTGCGTGGTGAAGTCTCAGCCTGCAAGGACCTCGGTGTCAGCTGAAGGGCCTCCTCTGCTAATTTATCGGGATACTCATCTTTTATAATAGAGAGCAGCCTGGCGATATATGTATAGATTAGTGATGTTATGGATATGTAGATAGCCCTGTCGCCCCGTGGATGAAGATAGTGATGACATTTGTACGTAGGGCAAAACGAGACCTTGTACATCATGTTCAGGGCAGTGTGATAGTGTTGTGCAAAGCTAGAAGTATAAACAAGTTTAGTTTCAGGGAAACTAATCCAAAATTGTTGTGCATGCAAATGTATGCAAACGGTCATAGCTGAAAACGTTATTTGTGAGAACAATGTAAGAAATAATCTGCTTCGCTACATGGGCCTAACTTGGGAATATAACAACTATATCAATGCACAGATCCTCTCATTGCACATAACCTCTCTCATTGCACAGAACTATTAATGCACAGATCCTCTCATTGCACATAACCTGTCAATGCACAAATCCTCCCATTGCACATAACCTCTCTCATTGCACATAACCTATTAATGCACAGATCCTCTCATTGCTCACATCCTTAATGCACAGAACCTTTAAATGCTAGGAACTTTCACTAAACCTTTTATCATACAGATCGTGTCATTGAACGGTGTGTTCATAGCAAAGAACCTTTCTCCGTGCAGCACATTTCACTGCAAAGAACCTTTCAATACAGAGAACCTTTCAGTGCATAGAACCTTTCAATGCACAGAACCTTTTAATGTACCTTTCAGTGCATAAAAACTTTCAATACAGAGAACCTTTCAATGCATAGAACGTTTTGTTGTCTAGCACTGTTCAATGCAAAGAACCTTTCAGTGCATAGAACCTTTCAATGCAGACAACCTTTCAATGCATAAAACGTTTTGTTGTCTAGCAATGCTCAATGCAAAGAACATTTCAGTACATAGAACCTTTCAATGCAGAGAATCTTTCAATGCATAGAATATTTTGTTGTCTAGCTCCGTTCAATGCACAGAACATTTCAGTACATAGAACCTTTCAATGCAGAGAACCCTTTAATGTACCTTTCAGTGCATACAAACTTTCAATGCAGAGAACCTTTCAATGCATAGAACGTTTTGTTGTCTAGCACTGTTCAATGCAAAGAACCCTTCAGTGCATAGAACCTTTCAATGCAGAGAACCTTTCAATGCATAGAACGTTTTGTTGTCTAGCACTGTTCAATGCAAATAACCTTTCAGTGCATAGAACCTTTCAATGCAGAGAACTTTTCAATGCATAGAACGTTTTGTTGTCTAGCTCCGTTCAATGCAAAGAACATTTCAGTACATAGATCCTTTCAATGCAGAGAACCTTTTAATGTACCTTTCAGTGCATAAAAACTTTCAATTTAGAGAACCTTTCTATGCATAGAACGTTTTGTTGTCTAGCACTGTTCAATGCAAATAACCTTTCAGTGCATAGAGCCTTTCAATGCAGAGAACCTTTCAATGCATAGAACGTTTTGCTGTCTAGCACTGTTCAATGCAAATAACCTTTCAGTGCATAGAGCCTTTCAATGCAGAGAACCTTTCAATGCATAGAACGTTTTGTTGTCTAGCACTGTTCAATGCAAAGAACATTTCAGTACATAGAACCTTTCAATGAAGATAATCTTTCAATGCATAGAACATTTTGTTGTCTTGCTCCGTTCAATGCAAAGAACATTTCAGTACATACAACCTTTCAATGCAGAGAACCTTTCAATGCATAGAACGTTTTGTTGTCTAGCACTGTTCAATGCAAAGAACATTTTAGTTCATAGAACCTTTCAATGCAGAGAACCTTTCAATGCATAGAACGTTTTGTTGTCTAGCACTGTTCAATGCAAAGAACATTTTAGTACATAGAACCTTTCAATGCAGAGAACCTTTCAATGCATAGAACGTTTTGTTGTCTAGCACTGTTCAATACAAAGAACCTTTCAGTTCATAGAATCCTTCAATGCAGAGAATCTTTGAGTGCACAGAACCTTTCAATGCAGAGAATATCGATGCAGAGAATCTTTCAATTCATAGAACCTATCAATTCAGAGAATCTTCCAATGCATAAAAACCTTCCAATATCGAGAATCTTTCAATTCATAGAACCTTTCAATGTAGAGGAATCCTTCTTTGTGCAATTCCTTTAAACACATGCAACAGTTCATTGCAGAGAACATCTTATTGCATATACATTTTCAATGTACATAATCTTTCCATATGTCTCGTTCTTTTGTACAGAAACCCTAACTGCAGATAACCTATTAATTCAGAGATCTAATCATTCCTAAGCTTTCAATGACTAGAACCTTTGGTTTCACAGAACCTATAAATGCAGAGATCCTTCACCACACCGAACCTTTCACCATGCTGAGCCTGTCATTGCTCCGAGCTTTCATCGCAAGAAACCTCTCTTTGTGAAGAACTTTTCCATGCATAAAACATTTCAATGCACAGAACAGTTGTTTCTGCAGTTGATTTCAATGCACAGAAAATTTCTTTGCACAGAACTTTGCAGTCTTTATAGACTTTCTTTGCATACATTCCATCAATGCAGAGAGCATTTCAATGCACGAGAACATTTCATATAACTTTAGAATGCACAGAACTGTTCCACGTACAGAACCTTTCAGTGCAACAAACAATTAATTTCATAGAACCGTCCAGTGGATAGAGACTCTCTTTTGCAACACACATTACAATATACAACAACAATCTATACAAAGAACCTTCCACTGTATAGAGCTTTATTTCATGGCACCTATTGATGCAAAGATTCTTTGTTGCACATAGAACCTTTCATTGAACAGAAGCTTTCGTTGGAGAAAACCTTTCATTGAACAGAACCTTTCACTGAAGATCAGCTTTCATTGAACAGAACCTTTCATGAAGAGAACCTTTCATTGAACATAACCGTTTACTGAAGAGGAGCTCTCATTGAACAGACTGTTTCACTGAAGAGAACCTTTCATTGAACTGAACCTTTAACTGTAGAAGAGCTCTCACTGAACAGAACCTTTCACTGAAGAGAACCTTTCATTGAACAGAACGTTTTCACTGAAGAGGAGCTCTCATTGAACAGAACCTTTCTTTGAGCAGAACCTTTCACTGAAGAAGAGCTCTCATTGAACAGAACCTTTCACTGAAGAGAACCTTTCAATGAACAGAACCTTTTGCTGGGATTAGCAAGGCTACCCCTAAAAAAGTACTAAAAAGGTCAGGGAAAGGGGGAAATAAACACAATTACAAGAGAAACAATCCCTCTAGACCTAGATTTCTTTGGTATATGGCTTGTCAAAGCTCAGAAATAGGGCAAAGAACAAGATGCTCCACACCGAAAAATACATCCTTATTACAGATTTTATTTCATCTCATTTTTTTTCCTTTATTTAACTTTTTTATGACTTCAAATTGCAAAGAAAGTACATATATATTTTAAGTTATGAACATACTTTTTTTTAACACAAATGTGACTATCTGCATTATTCAAATAGTACACTGCATATAATACAATAATGAAAATTATTCACTTCACCCCCACACACAGTCACACCTCTCTCTTCTCTGTAACCATATCACTTGCACACAATACACTCACACTCTACACCCCAGAACAACACTTCATGCACAGATGGAACCATCAGGGTGATGAAATCAACCCTCAATTGCTGTGCTGGTAGCTGGGATGTCACAGACTATCCGGTCGACGTACGTTTCAATGGGCTGATTAATTTTAAACCATTTTCTTCAGGACCTGTTATTTTATGATTTACAACGGGTGGAAGGAGGGAGAACAGATCTGTAATTGCAGTGGAGAAAATAATTAGACCACACTTAGTTTAATTCCATTATCAAAAGGCCCTAGGAGATATTTTACATTTCTCCTAATCTAAGTATATATACATTGCAAACGAATGTGCCACTTATGAGTATTTTCAAGGTGAGTATGCTCCATTCTGTGCGATTAGTGGTGTTCATGCTCCGACAAAGATACAAAGAATTTAAACAGTATAGAAAAAGATGATAAAATCCTGAACACCCTTACATAATGTTCATACCGTGCAGAATAAGCATGAGTAAGTGTCACTTCTGTGTATATACAACAGGAAATTTTGTGAGAGAAAAATAGTTAAAAGTGGTTAAAAGTGAAGGTAGAAAAATGAATACAATTCTATATTGGTTATACATCCTTTATGTAGTCATTATATCCTTATAATGGGGCATGCTACGGACCATCTACAACAAATAAGATTAGTACTTACCTGTGACTGTTGTTAATGGCGTTTCCTGAGAACACACTGATGTACTAGGCCAATAGTCGGTAGTATCTGTGCCCTAGCAAGACCTGACTTCACAAAGTAGAATCCATCAGTTATCTACAATGAATATAAAGCAAACATGCCAAATCTGTCTATTATGTCATGATGTCAATATTCCTGAGTTTGTTGTCCTGGTATTAGCATCTAATGCTATATTTTATAATCATTACCTTTTGTTCATGAACTCCTGATATGTGTCTTGGATCCTAATGAAGAATGACGCACCTGTTTTGTTTGCAGTTCCTTATTATCTCGACAGATTACAAAACAGGTGTTCTTGCACGAACAGCTTCTCTATTTAAACAAGCATTGGCATAGCCAATATGTCTCGCCTTTGGGACCTTATAAGTGTTTAGCTATGCAACAGTTGCATAACTAAATACTTGTAAGGTCCCAAAAGTGAGACCTTTTGGCTATGCAAAGCGGCCGTGTGGCCGCCAAAGCGAAAGTGATCGCGATCACGATAAACATCAAAGCGGCTCTGTAGCTCTATGCTGGCCTGGTAGCACTTTTTGGAGCCCTCTCAATAAGTCTCGCTAGACCTAAAAAAGGAGAAACACACAATGATTAAGATGACTTTTCCCGCATGTGTTCCTTTTTCTAATTGACTTTTGCAAGGACACAACCCTATACAACATAGGGAGCAACAATAGTAGGTTGCATACCTAAAAATCTAAGGTTCCTTATCCGCAATTGTTTTTGTCTCGCTCTTCTAGAGACATATAGCGCCACCATATGATTAGTAGTCCTTTGTTTTCTCGATCAGGTGCTGGATATTCTGTCACGAGCTGCCTCTATTTTGGTGGAAAGAGTGCAATGATTACAAAATGCTATTCCAAATATTGTCACCTTTCGTAGGTACTAAAGTAATGAGCCCCTCGGTAATATTCAACATGTAGAGCTCAATTAATAAATCGCGAACCCCTGGACATTGTTGGTGCTTATCAAAAATCATTTTCCTTGTTGTATATGTAGCATCCTATTTACTTTCAAAACTCTCAGAAAATTGTTTTGTTTTGTTGGTATCTCTCGTTCTTAATACGAAACACAATACGTGCTGCAAAGCAGAAAAACAATTTGTTCTTTTTTAAGATCAGAGAATAATTCAAATAGTGCCTAGTGCATAGTTCTTTTAAAAAACAGAGAGTAATTCAGATAGTGCCTAATACGTTGTTTTTTACGGCTCTGGCCTCCCTTTAGTGTATTCTTATCTCTAGGTCTAGGCCTAGATATCTAAGTGCAGCCAATATCACGCTGCCATAATTCCATAGTCCATAACCCGGTCTATCGAGGGCTATGATATAATCTGCCACCTTTTCCTGAACAAGAGTTCTCATTGAACAGAACCTTTAAATGAAAAAGAGCTTTCATTGAACCGACCCTTTTCACTGAAAAGGATCTTTCATTGAACAGAACCTTTCATGAAGAGAACCTTTCTTTGAACAGAACCTTTTTCTGAAGAGGAGCTCTCATTGAACTGGACCTCTCATGAAGAGAACCTTTCATTGAACAGAACCTTTCACTGAAGACAACCTTTCATTGAACAGATCCTATGACTGAAGGGAAACTTTAATTGAACAGAACCTTTCACTGAAGACAACCTTTCATTGAACAGAACCTTTTACTGAAGAGGAGCTCTCATTGAACAGAACCTTTCCCTGAAGTGAACCTTAAACTGAACAGAACCTTTTATTGAAAAGAGCTCTCATTGGACAGAACCTTTCACTCAAGAGCTTTTCCTTTGGCCAACCATTTATAATGTACTTACGCACTTCTTTCAGAACTGAATCCGACTGCAGAGCGTCAAACCACTCTTCCTCCTTGAAGCATCCATCTTTGCACGCATCAATACATGCAATCAAACATTCCTCATCCTCATCTCCAGTGATTTCCTTCCTACCATCCGGTATCGGTAATCTAGACAGGAGATCCGGTCTGATGTTTTTCCCCCCAGGAATGTGTTCAACAACAACATTATACTGCAAGAGTTTGGAACTTAATCTAGTAATCCTAGGAGTATGGTCTTTCACCACAACGCCATTGAGAATGGGAATAAGAGGTTTGTGATCAGTTAATAACTTGAACGATCTACCCCAAAGAAAACTTTTGAACCTTTCAATCGCCCAACAACAAGCAAGAAGCTCTCTTTCAATGACCGAATAGTTCTTCTCACTAGGACGTAGTGAACGAGAGATAAAGCCAACTGTATGTTCAACAAAAATACAAACACACATCATACACCCGAAGCTTAAGAACAGGACTCACTCCTCTGTTCCACTTCATAAATCCATGCGTTTGGGAACAAATCTTTTGCCTTTCATTGAACAGAACATTTTACTGAAGATGAGCTCTTATTGAACAGAACATTTCACTGAAGAAGAGCTTTCTTTTTTAACAGAACCTTTCACTGGCGAGAACCTTTTTATTGAATGGAACCTTTTCACTAAAGAGTAGCTCTCATTGAACAGTACCTTTCCCAGAAGAGAACTTTTCATTGAACAGAACGTTTTACTGAAGAAGAGCTTTCATTGGACAGAACCTTTCACTCAAGAGAACCTTTCATTGAACAGAACCTTTTATTGCAGAATAGCTCTCAATGTACAGAACTGTGACGACTTACAAGGATCAAGTGGGACACGAGATCCAGGGAGTTTAGGCTTTATTCTAACAACTCTTTTCTTGGGGGATGCCATAGTACAAGTATTGCAGACAATAGACCAGTCCCAGTCCTGTTGTGCTTCACAAGCGTCTTTGGTCACTCCTGTTATCCTTCACAGGGGTCTTCGGTCCTGATTCCCTCGTGGCTCTCGCTAATCCCCAGTGCTCTCAGGCATGAAAGGAAAAGAAAGGTACGCGCTCGTGAGGGTAATGTACAAAGCAACTCAAAGAAGGGAGGGAGTGAGGGACCACCGTGACCACATACTATCTATCTCCCTACGTTGAATGAGTGGAAGGAACCTAGATATGTGAGGGGGTGTCGGACGTGCCTTCAGCCTTCGTCCGCCTCCCCATCCACCCTGTGACACGCTCCCGTACCTGATGGAGCAAAGCTCCTCCGGGGGTGTGGTGGGGCGCTGCGCCGTATCATGGACCTCCTGGCTCGCCGGATTCAGGGTCTCTCATCGCCGTTACCAACAACACCGCTCGCTCTGCCCCTCGTCGGTTTACTCCATCTCCTCTCTTCTCCTCGCGTTCCTCTCTCCTTCTGGTCACCGACTCCTCGCCTTCCTCTATCTCCTCTGGTCCTATTGGCCTGTAGCGGATGACGTCCGTCCTCTGGGTGTGGCCCCCGGAGATGTCCTCCTAATTAAAGGTGCCAGGACCCAAAAACAAGGAGTCCTCTTTGCCTCTGAGTTTCCCAGCCGTGTCCCAGTCATCTAGCTGTAAGGAAAGAAGAGGGCAGGGTTTAGGCGGTACAACCCACCAGTCCTTATCGTGCTCCTTCCCCTCCCGTTTCAGGTTGGAATCTTTGCAAGAACCTTTCACTGAACAGGAGCTTTCATTGAACAGAATGTTTTCACTGAAGAGGATCTCTCACTGAACAGAACCTTTCCTTGAAGAGACCTTTTCTTTGAACAGACCCTTTTACTGAAGAGGAGCTTTCATTTAACAGAACCTTTCACTGATGACAATCTTTCACTTCACAGAACCTTTCACTGAAGAGGAACTTTCATTGAACAGAACCTTTCACTGAAGAAAATCTTTCATTGAAGAGAACCTTTCACTGAAGAGGAGCTCTCATTGAACAGAACCTTTCCCTGAAATAATCTTTCATTGAACATAACCTTTCACTCAAGAGGAGCTTTCATTTAACAGAACCTTTCACTGGAGAGAACCTTTCATTGAACAGAACCTTTTCACGGAAGAGGAGCTCTAATTGAACAGAATCTTTCCCTGACATGAACTTTTCATTGAACAGAACCTTTTACTGAAGAGAGCCCTTCATTGACCAAACCCTTTTACTGAAGTGAACCTTTCATTGAACAGAACCTCTTCACTGAAGAGGAGCTCTAATTGAACAGAACCTTTCCCTGAAGAGAAACTTTCACTGAAGAAAACCTTTAACTGAAGAAGAGCTCTCATTGAACAGAACCTTTCACTGAAGAGGAGCTTTCATTGAACAGAACGTTCTACTGAAGGGGAGCCCCTATTGAACAGAACCTTTCACTGAAAAGGAGCTTCCACTGAACAGAACATTTTACTGAAGAAGCCCTTTCATTGAACAGAACTTTTCCCTGAAGAGGAGCTTTTATTGAACAGAACCTTTCACTGAAGACAATCTTTCATTGAACAGAACCTTTCATAGAAGAGAACCTTTCATTAAATAGAACCTTTCACGGAAGAGGAACGTTCACTGTACAGAACCTTTCACAGAAGAGGAGTTTTCATTGAACAGCCTCATTTCACTGAAGAAGAGCTTTCATTGAACAGAACCTTTCATGAAGAGAACCTTTCGTTGAACAGAACCTTTAACTGAAGAAGAGCTCTCATTGAACAGAACCTTTCACTGAAGAGGAGCTTTCATTGAACAGAACCTTTTCACTGAAGAGGAGCTCTCATTGAACAGAACCTTTCTTTGAGCAGAACCTTTCACTGAAGAGGACATTATATTGAACAGAACCTTTGACTGAAGAGGAGCTTTTATTGAACAGAACGTTTCATTGGAGAGAACCTTTCATTGAACAGAACCTTTTCACTGAAGAGGAGCTCTCATTGAACAGAACATTTCACTGAAAAGAACCTTGCAATGAACAGAACCTTTTCCTGAACAGGAGCTCTCATTGAACAGAACTTTTAACTGAAGAGGAGCTTTCATTGAACAGACCCTTTTCACTGAAGAGGAGCTTTCATTGAACAGAACCTCTCATGAAGAGAACCTTTCATTGAACAGAACCTTTCACTGAAGACAACCTTTTATTGAACAGATCCTTTGACTGGAGGGAAACTTCCATTGAACATAACCTTTCACTGAAGGCAACCTTTCATTGAACAGAACATTTTACTGCAGAGGAGCTCTCATTGAACAGAACCTTTCCCTGAAGTGATCCTTTCACTGAACAGAACCTTTTACTGAAGAAGAGCTCTCATTGTACAGAACCTTTCATTGAAGAGGAGCTTTAATTGAACAGAACGTTTTCACTGAAGAGGAGCTCTCACTGAACAGAACCTTTCCCTGAAGAGACCTTTTCTTTGAACAGACCCTTTTACTGAAGAGGAGCTTTCATTTAACAGAACTTTTCACTGAAGACAATCTTTCACTTCACAGAACCTTTCACTGAAGAGGAACTTTCATTGAACAGAACCTTTCACTGAAGACAACCTTTCATTGAACAGAACCTTTCACTGAAGACAACCTTTCATTGAAGAGAACCTTTCACTGAAGAGGAGCTCTCATTAAACAGAACCTTTCCCTGAAAATAATTTTTCATTAAACATAACCTGTCACTCAAGAGGAGCTTTCATTTAACAGAACCTTTCACTGGAGAGAACCTTTCATTGAACAGAACCTTTTCACCGAAGAGGAGCTCTAATTGAACAGAACCTTTCCCTGATGTGAACTTTTCATTGAACGGAACCTTTTACTGAACAGAGCCTTTCATTAACCAAAACATTTCACTGGAGCGATCCTTTCATATGAACAGAACCTCCTCACCAAAGAGGAGCTCTAATTGAACAGAACCTTTCACTGAAAAAAACCTTTAACTGAAGAAGAGCTCTCACTGAACAGAACCTTTCAATGAAGAGAACCTTTCATTGAACAGAACCTTTTACTAAAGGGGAGCCCCTATTGAACAGAACCTTTCACTGAAGAGAAACTTCCACTGACCAGAACCTTTTACTGAAGAAGGCCTTTCATTGAACAGAACTGTTCCCTGATAAGGAGCTTTTATTGAACAGAAACCTTCACTGAAGGCAACCTTTCATTGAACAGAACCTTTCACTGAAGAGAACCTTTCATTAAATAGAACCTTTCACTGAAGAGGAACGTTCACTGTACAGAACCTTTCACTGAAGATAACCTTTCATTGAACAGAACCTTTCACTGAAGAGAACCTTTTATTGAACAGAACATTTCACTGAAGATGAGCTTTCATCGAATAGAAACTCACTGGAGAGAACCTTTCATTGAACAGAACCTTTTACTAAAGAGGAGCTCTCATTGAACAGAACATTTTACTGAAGAGAACCTTTCATTGAACAGAACCTTTCATTGAAGCAGAGCTTTCATTGAACATAACCTTTCACTGGAGAGAACCTTTCATTGAACATATCCTTTTTACTGAAGAGGACCTCTAAGTGAACAGAACCTTTCTCTGAAGAGAATATTTCATTAAACAAAGCCTTTCACTGAAGATGAACTTTCATTAAACAGAACTTTTCCCTGAAGAGAACCTTTCATTGAACAAAGCCTTTCACTGAAAATGAGCTTTCATTAAACAGAACCTGTCCCTGAAGAGAACCTTTCATTGAACAGAGCCTTTCCCTGAAGATGAGCTTTCAGGCGCGGTATCTTTTCCTATACTGCTGGCATTCGATTGGTTGCCAGACCTAACATGGATCACAAGGTTTGGTCTATTATCATGGACGCCCTCGGCGAAGAGACATTTTCCCATCCTGCTGTATGGTAATCGTGTCTGATTTGATGCATCTAGAAGAGGCTAAGCCACGCCCCCTAGTGGGTATTGCACTAAGAGCTACCAATGCTGGTGAGCCAATATATGCTTTCATTTTATGTTTTATTTATTTATTTTTGTATTGGACCCCTTTGCACCAGCACCTCCTATGTTTAATGAGGAGTATTTTGAAATTGATGGTGGATTCGAGCAAACACCAGTGAAATGCCTTCAGAGTTGGCCTGGCATGCCCACATCTGTCCAGCTGCAGGTACAAACTGGCCCCTGGTGTTGAATTCTGTACAAGCTGGGAATCAGTCTTTCAGGAGGACAGTGCAGATGGTCTATAACCAGAGCGCGTACTAACTCCACTCGGTTGTTGTTTGGAGGAAAGGAAGGACTTTTCAGAGAAGAGGTGTTTGGGTAGTGGTCCCCTTGGCACTCGTGTTGATTTGCAGGGTAACATTGAGGTCGGAACTGAAGATGAGCCCAAGTTTTTACCTGTTGTGAGGACACAAGTTAGTAAGACAGTGTAAAATGAGTGGCTCTGGACTAACCGCGCCTACGATTAAGTCTTCTTCATTTGACCGACTCTGACTGAGGAACCTTTCCTTCACACAACATTGAATCTGATTGAGATATCCTGCCATGCTTGAGTGCTTATCTGGACTGTTCTGCGCGCACATATGGAATTACAACACACAATGGTCTTGCCTTTCTGTAGAGCATGAAGTCCTTGAAGACCACAGTGACCAGGGGGTACCCCTGAGGTTCTCTGCATGGACACTGCTGGGCAGGTAAGATAGTTAATCATATTGGAATTTGTTGCCTCTGATTTTTAGAGAAGGATTGAATCCACGAAGAGTGGTTGTTGGTCTCCCTCTCTGCATATGTGTCACTGTATTGTAAGCCTCTAAGCGGTCAAGGAAAAAGAGGGCCGGTTCAAGACCTCATCAAAGGTTATAAGAAAGTCCCATTGCAGGAGCTCAGGGGATGTCTCCTCGTCACCTGTGATGAGGTCATGAAGCGAGTCTTGTTTTGAAATCTGTCAATAAACTGCCCAACATTTGTGGTTGGATGTTTTTTAGATGGGAGTGATGTTAACATGTTTTAGTGAATCTAAACTGTGCCCTTAAAATGAGGCATTAATCATAAATGTAATGGTGGCTATCTGGTTTAGGAGACATATTTTTAGACAATTCACTGGGCGTGGTTTCACTGATCGGTTGGAGCCTTTGGATTACAAGACTAGATTTGACACTTCTTCCTCAGTGTAGGGTTTGAAAGAGGAGAAAGATGACCGACTAGACCGAGAAGGTGAGAGGCGGGGAAATGATAAGGACCCTCTGCAATGTCATGAGTAATGAATGTGTGATATGTTAACCTTGGAAAAATCCAAGAAGTCTTCGCCATCTCGCACAGACATGCAAGGAATGTTCTGCAGTAATCGAGAGTTAGATATTTTTGGGAAAATGCTGACTGTTAGAATCCGGGTTCTCTGGTTGGCACAGGTAGGTACTTGTGGCAAGCAGGGAACCTTTCCTCTAGTCAGGGTAAGGGGTTACACTACTAAAACAACCCCTTGCTCACCCTCTAGGTAGCTTGGCGCGAGCAGACAAGGCTTATCTCAGAGCGTTATAGGTTAAGCATTTGTGAACACATACAGTAACCAAGTGACAACACTACAAATGGACACCACACAGGTAGTTATATTAAAAACAAGGATTCTTTATATACGATTATCACAAGACCATTAAACGATTAAAAATACACAATACGGTTGCTTAGTTGGTAGAAGATTGCTTAGTTTCTCTTAAGTTCTTAAATGCGACACTTTAAGTCAATGTACCTTAGATGCGACACGCAGGGCAACGAAAATGTTGCAGCGATGTAGATGCGTTGAAGTTCTTGGTGTAAAAGAAATAAAGACGGGATCTTCCAGATGCGTTACGTTTCTCCGATGTTGCGAGAAGACTCGACTCGATGCGCCAGCTACAGCGGCGTCACCCTTGATGACAGCGGCCTTGGCAGCGGCACTCTTCTCTGACGTTGCGAGACGCTTCCGCTCGATGCGATGCTGCAGCGGCGACACCCCTTCTGCGAGATGCGACGACAGCGGCTCCGACGGCGGCACGCTTCTCCGTGGATGCGAGGCGCTTTTCTGGTTGCGGTGCAATGCGACAACTACGATGGCTGCGATGGCGACACGCTTCTTCGGCGTTGCAAGACACTTCCGGAATGATGCGAGACGCTTCCGCTCGATGAGATGCTGCAGCGGCGACACTCTCTGCGAGATGCGACGGCAACAGCTCTAACGGCGGCACGCTTCTCTTCCTTGCGTCGCGCTTCCAGCTCCTTGCGACACGCAGTCCCTCAGAAGGCCCAACAACACAGCAGGCACTTCCAAAAGACTCTGGGGAGCTGGGGGTGAAGTCCAGTGGTCCTGGGACTTCGTTCAGGGGGCAAGCTCAGTTCAAGCCCTTGGAGATCTTTTTAAAGCACAAATTGAAGCAAAGTCTTTAGTAGTCTTTCTCCTCTCCTTCAGCAGCAAGGCAACCACTGCAGGCCAATCCCCCAGGTCAGGGACAGTACTCCTCCTACAGCTTTCCCAGTTCTTTCTCCTCTGGCAGAGGTTCTTCTTGTTTCAGCAGGATCTAATTTCTTGGGAGCAGGGTCCCAATACTTATACCCCTAATTCCTTTGTTCCTCTGGGGTTGAGGGGCCTTTGCCCAGTCCAAACCAGTTCTTGAGCACTTTGTTGACATGACTCTGCCTTTCTATTCAGGTTGCAGGGCAGGGCCATCAGCCGCTCCGCAGGAGGTGGAGCCAGCATTGTGGTAGCAGAGCACAACCCTATTCAGAGCCCAGGTGTACTCCTCCCACCCATCTGACTGCCAATCTTCCTATTCACCACCAGGCTACCTAGCCCTGCCCCTCTGGGTTTCCCCAGCCCTGTCACTCACACAACCAGACAGGCAGATACACATCATAGCAGAGGCGGGCTGAAATGGTCAAGCAAGCAAATACCAACTTTCCAAAAGTGGTATTTGCAAACACAGAATATTAAAATAAACTTTACTAAAAGATGTATTTTATTATTCTGAGTTCAGGCATACTAAACTCGAATTTCTACCATGTTCCCTGGGTCTGTTAGGATCATAGGATGTAACAATTCTAACAGCCCATTCTGGCCTATGGAGAACAGGTAGCCTTACAATAGTGAAAAACGAAAATGGCTGTAATTCACTATTAGGACATGCCACAAACATCAGGGCTTGTCCTACCTTATGCTTTCAATGCACCCTGCCCTTGGGCCTACCATAGTGGTGACTGATATGAAGTTAAGGGAAGGTTTAGGGACTGGCAAGTGTGTGCACTTACCCAGACAGCATGACAGTACCAGACTGCACGCAGGTTCTGCAATGGCAGACCTTAGATACAGTTTACCAGGCCGCTTCTGTGGGTGGCACAACCAGTGCTGCAAGCCCACCAGGAGCATTTGTATTTACAAGCCCTGGGCACTCCTGGTGCACTTTACTGGGGTCTGACAGTAAATCAAATAAGCCAATCATGGAATCCAACCTCCATATACATTTTAAATAGGGAGAGCATATGCACTTTAGCACTGAACAGCAGTGGTAAAGTGCCCAGAGTCATAAAATAGCCAACAACAGGTCAGAAAAAGTACAGGTGGAAGGCGAAAAGTCTAGGGACCATCCGGCCAAAAGGGCCAGGTCCAACACTGACAATGCTCTTAGTTTGGAGTGGTCTTTCTTCATGCACTTGTTTTACTGCCTTGTGTTAGCCCATCCTCTGTATTCTGTGCAGGGTCTTGAATACTTCTGAGGCTTAAACGCCTTCCAGGTTGCAGCATTTGCTTTTCATTGCAGCCAGAGCACTGTCATTCATTGTGTTGTTTTTGAGGCTTTTGTCGTCCAAGGCGGCGAGTGCCAGCCTGTCTGGAAAGACTGATCTTTTGTTGTAGAAGGGATTAAACCGGTTCTCAGGGTCAAAGCAGATTGAAGGGTTCTTCGCTTCTGGTTTGTAGAGATCCTTTAGTTCCGCGACCCTAATACTAGTCCATAGTCTCCTCCGAGTGGACATCATCTCCAGTTTACATTGGTGATGATGGTGGAGCGCGAGGTTCGTGAGCAGGAGGGTGAGTGCGGAACGACCACACCATGATTGAGACTGCACAGGTAACACTTCCATGACAATCTTGTGTGTGAACGCAAGGTCCAATGTGTGGCCAGCTGTGTGAGTACAGACATGTACTCATTGTGGGAAACTGAAGTGATCACTGCAGGAGCTGGTGTCTGTCCTGATATCCACCCGCAAGTCTCCAAAGGAAATGATTTTCAGGCAATGGTTTGGAGGTTGTAAGGGCAGCTTGGTATTTCATCTAGGAAAACGCAGGCTGTCCCAGCGGAAGACATATATCAGCTGTAATGAAGGAGAAATTTGGGCTAGTACTACAGGGGCTTATTTACAAGCCCCTTGCGCCACTTTTGCGTCATTTTTAACATGGGAAAAGTGACGCAAAAGTGTCGCAAGGAGCTTGTAAATATGCCCCACAGTGTTCAATGACACTCGATGTTCACACAGTAAGGGAGATGGCATGAAACAGTATGACCCCCTTGGATCCCATCTTCTTGTGGGAAATCCCTAAACTTGGCGGAAAATTTGGGTCAAAGATGGTGAGTGAATGGTCTTTGAAGCAAGTCTCACCGACTCCTGATCATGGAAAGCTGAACTCCATTACGAGCTCCTGCATCAGCAGGGCATGTTTATATTTATTGATCAGGCTCATCTGATTGTAGAGATAGGGTCTGATAAAGTATTGCTGTGGCTGGAAAGTTCTAATGTTCATGTAGTAAGAATTCTTTGGAATCTTTTCCGTGACACAAGACAGGTTGATGTCCGTTTGATGCTTACTTTTAAGATGTGTTTCAGCTGCAGGTGAGGTCTCTTGCAGTTGAATTCTTTGAGTGTGGGCACCTTGGAGGCTCCTTGTGGGCTGCTGAGGTCTGGCTGTTGCATTGTAGCTATAACTCAGCACCAGGACTTCCACTCGTTGAAACTGGTCAGGTTGATGTCCTTATCACTGACGAAGTCAGATTAGAGCAGGTCTCCTCAAACGGTCTCCGTTTCTCGACACTAGCATGTGAACTGATAGCACAGTTGGAGTAAATGTTATTTGTTGACTTTCTATACATTTTCTTGGAAATATATATTATATTGTCACCAGTATATCAAAAATCAGAATTGGATTTCATAAATTAGTTTTTCAATGATAGCCTTTTGAGGTTTTACCATTATTAACAACTGATCAGTTGATTGAATTAAACAATATTTGTAATGACGCCATTGTTATAGACTGGCCACTAAAGTCATATGGATTGTTATTAACCCCGGGAGGAGCTGGCCTAGTGCCACTACGCGGAGTTCCCTGGAATTGGAAAGAAACTCCACTCCGCTCCGCTCCCCTCCACCCTCCCTAATGTAATTATAATTAAAAAAGGCACTTAGCTGCTGTGGCTGCCTCCTCCTCGCCATGGTCTCACTTTCCTTCCTCGTCCTCCCGTCCTTGTCGATGGAAACCCCTACGTTGTACGTCTTGCGCCTGTGAACTCGTAAGACGTACAACGTAGGGGTTTCATTCTACGAGGACAGCGAGGACGTGGAAGGAGGGTGAGACCATGGCGAGGAGGAGGAGGCCACAGCAGCTAAGTGCCTTTCTAAAATATAATTACATTAGGGAGGGTGGAGGGGCCGGCTACACAATGGAGTAGAAGTTTTGCCTGAACTCCGCGTTCTTAACGGAGCGCGAAGTAGACAAAACTCCGTAAACTCCACTAGCGAAGAGGAGTTACCCACCCGGGCTTAATTGTTATTCATTAGGACTGTACGTGGGTGGAGATTGAACTGTGCAATTCCTTTTACACAACTTGGCTGACTGAGAGGAGTGTGGTACCAGATTTTGTGTCTTCGAGCTCCAGCTTCGGTCAATGAGAATGGATTGCTGCTCCGCTTCAATTATACATGAGCGCTGGTCTAGAAAGGGCCTGGGAGCCTCTCACTAAATCACTTGAATGTGCCATGTTGACCATCCATATGCCTCTGTGATCATAAGCTAAGGAGAGAAGTAGGAGCCCTCTATCACTACGTAGTGATAGGGGAACCCTCTATCACTAACTGGTTAGCATGTAAGACTTCATGCTTGCTCGCCGAAGAGAATAGACCCTGCCGAGTTTACGAGAAGGAAGTAGCAGACCTCTATTCTGTGTGACTTGGGACTCTTGCCAACTGAATAGAGACTGGTCTAACCTTTGGCTGTTTCTCTTTTAGATTGTGTCTTTCTGTGTAAGTGTTAACACCAGTTCTCCTCATTTTCCCCATTAACCAATTTTGGAGAGGACTGTGTGGAAAAGCCTGATCTGACTTGGAGGGTTCTCTCTGGTAGTGTGCAAGTGTAGCCTGGAGTGTTTAATCCCTACCTGCCAAGCTTCGAGTGCTGTCACTGAATTGTCTGTATCAGAAGCCACGTCAGGGGGGCTTGGTGCTAATAGAAGATGGCCGCCCGGTGACGGAGCTCTGCGGCGATTGCAGAGGAAATTGATTTTTCATGCTGCGTACTCCGCATATATCACAAATGAAGTAGGGAATTCTTTCGGAATCAAGGGCCTGCATCTTTTGGTCTGCTTTCATTTACCCCACAGAACAGCTTCATATCTTTTTGATCCACACAGTGGCTGCGCGCGTAGACAGACTGGCACCCACCATTTTGTTTTCACAATCTCCTGAGGGAACGAACACCATCGCAACAGACCAGATGGTGGTTTTCTCCATATCATCTGCAACTGAATAATTTTTGGAGGTATTTAGCATGTAAAAGTGTTTTTTCTGCGATATATTGACATGGAGTGAATGATTTAGTGAAAGGACACTTCCATTTTTCTCTCTCATACTATTCACATACAAAGAGTGCATATTTCCTCTGTCTTCATTATCTATAGACACAGTTAGGGGATCAAAGCACATTTCTACCTATAAAGTAGCCTCAAAAGATGTGCTTCATTCCACCTCCCCCTCCTCTACCATAGAGTTTGGGTCTTTACATGGAAGATATGGTACACCCCACACCGGACCGGTGTGTGCTAGCTCTTATGCCTGCTCATACATTACCTCCTAGCCTGGATCAAAAGGTGGAATGACGTTGACCTCTGCACACAAGAAAATTAAGAAAGATCCACCCTCTCCGGTTAAACCCACGTCTTCAATTTCTATGGCGCTTATTCTAGATGCATGAAGGGCTCTTAAGCTCTACATGGAAGAAGCAAATCAAAACCTTCAAAGTTTAGATGACAAATGGGGTTTAATGAATAATAGAGTTACTGAAGTAGAGCAGAAAGTTGGAGAATTACACGAGGTCCAGCACCACATCCACGTTCTTCAAGTTAAAGTTACACAACCTAAATCTTCGTATTTATGGTCTGGCGGATGGCTTGGAGGGCTGGGACCCTATCACATTTTTTCTCAGGCTCCAAATGCCTGATACTATTTCTCCCAGCATTCAACGGGCTCAGCGACTGGGTCATGGTCCAAAGAAACCCTCCTCTTGTCAATGACCTGGAGGTGTTATCACTCTTTTCTTGGAATACCCAGAACTCTTGCAAGCCACGTGAGTGGCCAAAAGAAAGGCATGTTTTATGGTTTGGAAATAATATTTATTTCTCTCAAGATCTAGCTAAAGTTACTTTGTAATGATGGAAAAGATTTCTGGCAATGCGACCTGATCTCCTTGCTTCGAATGCCAGATATGGCCGTTTTCACCCATGTCTCTTCAAAGTAACTTATAACAACAAGACTATGATGTATGAGGATCCAGATCAGCTGCAGAAATACTTACACACCTGTAAAGAAGATCATATGGATATGTCGAGATTGTCCTCTCTATGAACATTTTCTTTACATTGTCATCATAGCATTGCGTGATGTTCCCTTGTATATATTACTATGTGTTGTTGCTGTTGATCTGTTGCATGCCTTTTATCTTTATATTCACTGTTTAGTCCTTTTCACATAACAAATTCCTTCATTTTGCATCCCTCGTAAGTATACTCATGCTTTGTGGATGTTTCACCGCTCTCCTTATAGTTGCTATGTTCTCCTCTGCAACTGCCCCGGCTCTTAAGTGTGTTGACTTCTTCTTGTGGTTCCACCACCCCAGCCTTTTTGTATGCTGTTCGGTATGTCTTGCATGTTAGTTTTTAATTCTAGTTTAGGTATCCTTTGTTTTTTTGATGCACATCCTTCTCTCTTTTATCTCCTTCCTATTGCTGTATTCAATGTGCCAATTTCATGTGGGAGGTTCTAATAGAACACTTTACAATTCAGTCATTATAGTGTTGTTTTTATGACAGATATATCTTATGGATGACATTATTAAGGATCAGTAGATGTCACTATACATAATTTCATTGAATGTTACAGGACTGAACCCCTCATTCAAAGACAAAGGGACAGATGTACGACTGTTTTTTGCTGCCCAAAGGGGCATTTGGCCCGTTTGCAACAGCAAAAAACGGATGCACAATGTACTAACCCTATTTTGTGAGTAGCTAATCTATAAGCGACTCGCAAAATAGGGTTAGCGACTTGCTATTAGGAAGAGGCATGCCAAGGGCGTCCCTTTTAATAGCGTGTCCATACCCAATGTATGATTGTTTTGCGACCCATTCTCAGAAGGGTGGTAAGCCACTCGCAAACGGGAAGGGGTCCCCAAGGAGACAATTTTGGCCTAACATTTCACATAAATTAATATCTATATCGGATGGCTACTAAATCTGTGGTGAAAACTATAATCTTGTTATAGACACGTTTATTCATCAGAACTCGAACGCAAAATTTGTTCCTTTCCTCATACTTAAGCAATTTATCTCCAATATAAAACAACGCTCTCTAGTGTATGCATGGAGGCTCTGTAATCCTTCCTTGAAGAAATATAGCTTTCTCTTCCCTGTGCACAGTTCTCAATCCAGAATTGATCAATTGTTTCTCTCTCAAGCGTTACCTCAACACCTACTTAACTCGGAGATTGTCCTAATACTACTCTCAGATCATGCTCCAGTTATTGTAGCTTTAGATCTCCTCCCAGTTTCTAAAACCCCCAGAAATGGCAATTTAATAACTCACTTTTATTAGATCACACATTTACTTGCAGTTTTACAGATTTTGTGAAAGAATTTTTTCTGTTTTAATGACACCTCTACTATATCACCACATAATTTTTGGAACTCTTTCAAAGTGGCAGCTCGGGATGATATTATTTCATATGTATCTCGGAAAAGAGAGATAAATAGCCAAGAATATTTTACATTATGGAAAATATTTATAAATGAGAACACTTATATTACACTTTCGCCCACTTGTCTCGCTGACTTAGTCAAAGCTGCTTCATTCTTACTAAGGTCTTGTGTCAAATATTATGGAGGGCAAAATATCTAGCAAGCATTCCTGGAAAGTTTGTGTTCAACTAGGAATTGTCTTTGGGAGCAGTTGAAGGAAGGACACTGTAGATGGTAGTCGTGTCCGTCCGTGCTCCTCAGCAATAAATCCTTTTTGCTTAAATGAGATTCCAGTGCATCTTTCCAGCATTCTCTTACCACAATTGATAGGGATCGAACAATCAGGGTTTGTTAAAGGTTGATTGATATCTGACAACATTAGACTTCTTTTTAATGTTTTAAGCAAATCTCATGCATATAAAACTTCTTTAGCTGCTATTTCCCTTGATAAAGATAAGGCTTTTGATTGAATGGGTTCGCCGTTCATCTTTCAAACTTTACAGTGGTTTGGTTTCGAACCTACATTTCAAAATGTAGTTTCTCTTCTTCATTCATCTCCAAGGGCATCTGTTTACAATCCTCCTACTTCTTCTTACATCGAGGTGTCCGTCAAGGCTGCCCGTTATCTCCATTAATTTTCATTCTTACATTGGAGGTATTCCTACTTAGACGTCAACAGAATCCTAATATTCAAGGATTTCAATATAAAGCCAAACAGGTGACGATGGCTGCATATGCTAATGATATTCTCTTACTTATATTCAATCCAGTGACGTCTTTGCCTACATTTTTGTCTGAAGTAAATCAATATGCTGAAGTATCGGGATACAAACTTAACTCCGATAAGTTTAAAAATGATTCCACTTAATACATTTTGCTTTAAACAAAATTTTAATTGTGCTAATTTTTCATGGTCCCCACAAAAAAATCGAAAATGTAGGATTGTGGTTTAAGAACTATATTATAGACACAATTTCTTTGAATCTTAATTCGGTTATGAGTAAAATAGTCTCTCTGACTTCTGGCAGTGCTGCGGATCAGTTACCGGCTCAGCTTCCGCATTGTCTATGTCACATGCGTCCAGCCCTGGTTCCACTGCCGAACATGCACATTCGAGTGTCCCATGGATGTCTGCCTATCCAACACAACTGTTGATGAATTGGACTATGACCTGTGTCTGCGCCCCCTGTTGGATCACAATCAGGAGTGCAACCGAGACAGCCGTGCATGGGATGCCCTGACATACTGCGTATGTATTGGTAGTTGTGCTTGGGAGATTACACAATTCCTCGTCTGCACTGACCACATCGAGGCGCTCCCCTATTGGGCTGTGTGGTGGATCAGTGAAACGGCGTGGACTGAGCACACCTGCCCGGACCACGTAATGAATTGGCTCACCCTGGTGTTCCTTGCCCATGACAACGACTTACTATTGGAACACATTGCACATGAAGCTGCACAAGCATACATGGATGAGTAACTACGTTCCTGCAGCCACATCCGATTGGCACCCACAGCACATGTCCCAACAACCTGTTGCATCGTGGGGAATGCCCGCATATCCCACCACAACAGAGGACACATCTGCCTTTGTCCGGGCCCTGGATGCATGTGTGTGAAACAACACGTGTGTACACACACATGTGAGAGGTGATGCAGGACCATGCCCGGTGCAACACAGCGTTATTTGGCAACGTTGCCAATTCGGACACGCTGCTGGGGGAGAGCACACACATGGCAATGAAGCACGACATGTGAACCTGTCGGACCCTCACACCTGATCACCGTCAGCAGAGCAGACAATCAGCTCACTCCGGAGGCAGAGCACTATGCAGATCCCATGGGCAGCGAGTCGTGCCCCCTCACACAGGGCAATGGGCAGACGCAAAAAAACAACATGACTCATCCTGCAAGGCACGGTGGGCTGAGAGCGTTGCCATCCGTGATGAATGTTGTCCATTTTAGCCCCAACATATCATGAACCTCGAAATGTACCCATGCTGGTTGTAAGTGTCTTAAGCATGTCCCTGCCTGTTGTGGCCGTTGCCTCGTCTGTACTGACACGCACATGCCAATAAAGTCTATGCAACTCCACTGGTGTCTGACTGTGAGGTGTGATGTTTGGGTTCTCCACTCGTGTGCCACAATGAGCATCATCCCTATACAGGCAGGAACTGACTGACGCATGTGCAAGCTCCACCTCTGTGAGCCAGACAGTGTTATTGGATAGGTGCTGGATGACATGTGCACTTACGTTACTACAGCAATGTGAATATGGTGTCCAACCTCTGACCTTGTGGAGCAAAGTCATATATCACAACAGAATGTGTCCACACAGATGTGTGTGAGTAGGTATGCGACATGAACTTCTGGTGTCACATGTGGTGTAGGACACCACTCCAGGCCTGCTTTCATTTGGGTCAGTCCTACACACAGCCCTGTTCAATACATGTGTGCCTACCTTTGGGGTTGTGAGATTGTTGTTGATGTGCAATGGGGACACAGCTAGTACTCACCTTCACAGTCATCCAATTGGCCATGTGTCTCAGGGATACACATGCGCATAGATGTCAGTTACCAGGGTGTACCTTCATGTGCAATCATTGTCCCTACATCCAGCCATACCTCCATACGTGAGTGAACATAGTGATGACACATCTGTGTGATTCAGAATGTTTTATTCACATTCAGGTGATTGCGGAAACTGGGGCTGTACATGGCCATCCAAGCCCACATGACATGGAAGCCCAGTGGTGGGCCAACCAGAGTCCTTTTGGGATTGCACAGTGATTAGGAAAAGGGAGTGTACAGTTCGCAGCAAGATTGCTGTGTAATTGTCCAGCGGTGACGAAATGGCAGTCCTTGTCGGGGTCCGGGTGAATGTCGCTGAGTGTTCCGGGGTCAGTAGGAGGTATTTCCCAGGGCATGATGCATTGGTCATGATCAGGCAGGGACAGGCCATATGGCGGTGATGGATGCTACTGCCTCCTTCCTCACACAGTAGTTCACATTCCCTACTCACTCCACTGATATGGGTTCTGTGTCTGGTGTGTCCGGTGTGTGTGGCGGGGTGATGGCTGCATCACTTTGTGCCACGGACACATCAGACTGCGAAGGTGATGGGGCAGCATCACTGTGTGCCACGGACACATCAGGGGTCGGAGCTGTGCGTGTCGATGTTCCCGCTGCAGTCATCTGGGAAAGGCTCAGTCGCAGCAATGGCAAGATGAAGTACTGCAGGGCATTGAAGTTCCCAGCTACTATTCGCTGGTGTCCAGCTGTGTCAGACATCCTTCCAGCATGCATCTGCTCCATGGTCTCCATTGACCTCCGCAGCTGTGCCAACTCTGTGCTGTCATCGCTGGTGCCTGTATGACCAGACAGTTCTTGTATTCGATTCATGGCACCAGCGAGGTCAGCCAAGGTCTGTGGTGAAGCATGGTGCGTACAGGGGGTGTCCAATAGGGACTGTACGTGGTCCCTGATGGGACTCAAACACCCACGTACGGCATCGAGTTTGGTTGCCACGAGCTCGCAACCCACCCACAGCTGATCAGCCAACTCCACCTGGCAACCCAACACACGCCGTTGGAATTCCATATGTTGGTCGGGGGGTCATTGGAGACAGCCGTGGTGGTGTGTGTTTCCTGTTGTGTGGTCTTTGCAAGTGGTGGGGTCACCTCGAGGCAGCTGGTCTGCCCTGCTCCTGGGGGTGTGTGCTGCGGCTGTCCATTATCCGCTGGAGGGTGTCTTGACATATGTGCAGGTTGTCCACCTCCTCATCACTGATGGGAGGTGTGGTGTGCTCTGCAGGAGGTGCTGTTTGTCCCTCTTTTATTTATTTATTTATTTTTAAAGTTTTATATAGCGCTAGCTTGACCCGTAGGTATCAGAGCACTTTACATACATACTGTAAAGAAAAACAGACGGAAATTGCATTACATAGTAGGCAGGCAGTAAGAAAGCAAAACGAGGGATAAAAAAAAAATACAGCATGGAAGATAAGGTGGTTAACACAGTCCGGTCACCAACTATCCTTGAATGTCAAGAGAGAGGAGTAAACTTGGATATTGAAGTCTAGGTTAGTTGACGTTGGTCAGGAAAAGGGGAAAACCTCTGCAATGTAAAGGGGAGATGCAGGTTAACAGAGTTTCACATGGATGTTGCAGATTTTCAGATGTTTACATTCAGACTGCATGCCAATGTACATTATGAATGTTTTGGGGGAGCTGGCTATTTGATGGCAGTCAGTGTGTTTTTCGACTACATGACGGATGTGTGGTAGTACCCGTACATTGTCATCACACAGTGTCAGGCAATGCCAAATGTGAGTGGCCAGTCTCTACACACGAGCATAACCTGTTGTGAGCTCTGTCCTGTGCTGCTGGTGTTGCACTTTGTGCCACATTGCCGTCATTGCTGAAGTTCTGTGATTGCTATGTGTGTGTGCTGCATTGTGGTGGAGTTGCCCCTGCAGCTCTGATTACGTGTAGCCTTCTCCCTTTGAGGCGGAGTGCCTTTGAATTGTGTACTTTTCGGGGCCTGATTTGCTTTGGACTTGGGTCATATATGTTCTGGGACAGATTCTGTGGCCTGGTGCGTTGTTCGTCTTCTGCAAATTTCATAGGGCATGGGTTGTGGGTGCACGTGGACATGTCAGAGTGTGACCTGCTCCTTTACGGATGTGATCAGCACTGGGCTACCTCCGTGTTGATTCGTGGGCCATGTCATTTGTTTTGGGCTGCTGCCATGCTGTCGGACGTGCAGTGTTACTTGCATAGTTAGTGTGGGTCACAGAGTCACTGCTTTGCTGGATTCATCACATTTGCATGGGTCGGGTGTGATATTGGTGATGGGGGGGGGGGCCTCTGTGCACATTGTGGATGGGGGCCTACTTTGCATTTCTATGTATGCTGCAGTGTGCAAAGCCAATCACGGACATGTTCCGTAGCCATTGTGGGTGTGCAGTGTGCTACGCATACTTGTGCATGAGTGCCATTGTGCCCATCTCCCCCTGCCATCCCGTCCCTGGTGGTTACTCACCCTGTTGCTGTTGGGTCAGGTCGTATTGTGCTGTGTCCAGGCACACCAATCCTGCCACCGTCTCCTCACTGCTGACTGTGGCCACCATTTGCTCCAGCTCATCCAGCTCCTGCTGTGTGGCTGGAGGCCCACCTCCAGTCACCGTTGCTGCCTCCCTGTTGGCGGCGAGCGTATGTTTGGTCTGCCTTTTCAGATCATGCCAGCGCCTCTTGACCTTCTCCATTGACCTCCTCCACACTCCGACTGCATTGACGTTGGTTACGATGGCCTGCCATATTTCTGTTTGGGTTGCCAGTGGAGGTGCCGAACAGTTGGTGATGGTGTTGGGTCACCTCCGTGACGATGGTCCGGTCTTCCTTCCTCTTCCTCTTGTCCTTGCCCTTCCCCGAAGGCGGGGTTCCTGGCTGGTCCTCCGTGGGGCTTGTGGTGTTTGGCTTGTCCTCTGCACTCGTTCCGGGTGCATCCATGTTGCTACGCAGTTTGAATTGTTTTTTGGGTTTTTTTTTTGTTGCTTTTAAAGTGCATTTTCCCGCCAGATGCGTGGGATTTACAGGCCTGTGGCTGGTCTTTGCTGATTTGTGTACTACGATTGGCCTCATCGCATGTTTTTTTGCATTCGCGTATTGCATGTTTGCGGCGTGGCATTGATTTTGGCGCTGACATTTTGCACGTTATCTGGTGTCTATCGCATGGTACCGCCGCGTTGTGAATTCCTCATTGAGACGGGGTTATTTTCCCGCGATGGGCTGCGGTATTGAAAGTTGCGTTACGCTACTCATGCGGTAGTTATCATGCGTTCTTGTGAATATACCCCCTAGTTTATTCATCTCCAAATTACAGTACCCTAAACAACTCGCTGGAGACAGTTTCCCCAGCTTTCCTTCTTATCATTCCCCCCTCTGTTTAAAACAATCCATAATTGATTCTATACCTCTTCCTATCTGGGCCGATATCAAGTTGTCCAGTCTAGCTCCCTTCTCATTTACAAAGTTTTTTTCTTTTACACAGACACCTATCTCCTAAACCACCCCATCTTTAAACATACTTATAAATTATCGCTCCCAAATCTTTAACAACATCTAACTCCACGTATTCTATTACTAGAATCTTCAATATGGTATAACATACTGATCAAATTTAATAGCCGAGCCATTTTTTGGAAGGGTTGGCAAGACAGAGGTTTATTATGGGTTAAAAAACTTTTTCAGGAGGTCAACGTCCTCTCTTTCCAATAGTCATAGTCTCTGTTTAATCTCCCTAAATCCTTTGAAAAAAGATTTGTGCCCCTCATGGAATCCGTTTCTCAAGCCTTTTCGGCCTTTTCCCCTTGAGGTTCTGCAGCAAACCCCCATCTCTCATCTGTCACAGCCTGTCCCCTAAAATACTTCTGCATCGGTTATATACAGGGGTCTCCATTTATCGACCAAATCTAGAACTAAAACTAAGATTAAACTTAAATAGGAACAGAATTTACATTTCTTCGCCTGTAATCTTGTGGAATAAAATTTGACTCAAGATCCATGACTTGTCCCATACTGCAAACACCAATCAAATGTTATGTTTGTATGTTTAATAGATTTATATTTACATCTATTGCTTTACATAAAAGGAGTCATACTAACTCTGCTAATTGTTGGTCATGCCAAACTTCATCAGCTATGTTATTTCATATACTGTTTGAATTTCCTCATATTCATCAATTTTGGGTTAAAATGTGACAACAACTCAGTGAAATTTTTCACAAAGATGACCGCTTTTCTTATTTAAATGTCTTTTTGGGAAGTCTCATAGAAAAGTGGTCCATATATTTATGCATTGTTAAAATTAGTGATCTTTTATTGGCTGTTGCGTTTCAGCAAATAACTATGAACTGGAAAAATGCATCTAATGTCTCGTTGAAAGCTTGGTGGTATGGTGTGCTTTACCATCACCGCTTGGAAAGCGCTTATGTATATCCCATTACTCTTGCTAGACATAGAAATCTTCTTTGGAGACCTGTTACTGTTTTTTTAGACTGACAGACAGACAAAGCCACTTTATTCGATTAATTAAAATCATAAAAGTACAATACATAAATAGAAGGTTAAAATAACATAAATGATCCAATCTACAGCAGGAAGTCACAATCCTAGTTAAAATACAAAACCAATTAGAGTTCAATCAGAGTTGACCAAGGGCAATGTTCTTTTTCTGCGGTGAACAGCAGCAACAAGAAAACTAGCCACACAGAAAATGGTCCTAACATCATCCAGCAGTTGAAGGTGTAATAGGGCTGGTCTAACCTGAATAAAGCCCTTTTCCTTCAGAAGAGGGACTAAAAACCTCCTCCGTAGGTCGTTATAAGAGTCGCAAAACATGATAAAGTGCAAGGTGTCCTGTGATGAAAAGTTGTCACACTGGCACGGGCCCATCTCCTCTATTTTACACCAACCAGAATAATTACCCAACAAGGGGTGAATTAGGTTAAAACGAAATCTAGTCAGGAGCCAGCGATGGTAAGGTTTGGTCACAATACACAAGTAGGGCTCAATCAATGGAGAGGAAATTGTTAGATAATGGGCCTTGACCATGGGTTTTTGTAACTCTAATTGCTCCTGGGCCAACATTACTGAGGTTAAAAAATGTGTTTTCACCCAGTATACATCTTCTTTTTTGATCCCTGCTGGGGTATTGTAGATATCAGGACGCCCTAGTTTATCAAACACGCACTTAACGTAGGACAGCCATGGGATACCACTAGCATTATCCAGGGCAACACAATCCCACAAGATCTCGTGGTTTAAGGTCAACTCCGGGTTTAGCCATGTTTACATCCAACAAACTAATGGGGCCAATCTCAGTTGGTCAGTCACATACCCCAACCCTAATTCCTGGTGGATAGAGAATGTAGGGGATGATTGGGGCACAGACAAAACCGTACGTAAAAAGTTGTTTTCCGCTGACTGCACCCCTATCGCAAGTTTGTAGCCCCAGATAGCAGCGCCATATGTGGCAATGGCCAAACATTTAGACCGATAAATAGCGAGAATGGCTTCAAAGGGTCTGGCTCCCAACCGCTTTGAAAACCCCAATAATGCTGAGGTTGACCTAACTACTGCGTTTTTCTTAGCTTTAAATTGGGGGACCCAGGAGCATCTTTCATCGAACAAGACCCCCAAATACGTAAAAGAGGACACTTTGGAGACCTCTGCCCCGTTACAAAAAAAGGTTCTGGGTTTTCTGGGTCTTTGACCCATTATCATGACGTGTGATTTGGACATGTTCACCACCAAATCCAAAGATTTCATATGGGCCCCAAATGCATCCAAAAGTCTCTGTAGCCCTATGACGGTCCGTGATAATAACACAGCGTCATCCGCATAGTGGAGGACCGGGACAGACTTGTTCCCCATACAAGGAACGTCCAAACTAGCCTTGTCCAGGGATTTATCTAGGGCATTAATATAAAGAGTGAAAAGTAACGGCGCCATGATGCACCCCTGTCGGACTCCTCTATCCGATTTAAAAGGTCTGGAGCATTTGCCATCCCGGGTAACTCTAACTACTGCTGAGAGATCCTGATGTAGATCTGCTAAAAAATGAACCAGGCACGAATCAATGCCCATATCAAGTAAAATGGACCACAGCTTCGATCTGTTGACCAGATCAAATGCCGAGCTGAGGTCCATAAAGGCCATTAACTTTTGTAGCTATCGTATATTTGCCAGCCAGTAGATGTAAGTTCAGGCACGGGTCCATGGTACCTCTTCCTGACCTAAAACCGTATTGGAGATTGGATAATACCCCATTGTCATTGACCCAGTCTGTGAGTTTGGCCAAGATCACTTTACCCAAAATCTTTACGGCAGAATCAATCAGAGATATGGGCCTATAGCAACGTGGGTCCCCTCTCTGGCCTTTTTTGAAAACTGGTATGATGGTCGACCATGACCAAGATTCTGGGAACCCCTGGGCGACTGAAGCATTAAAAACAGTTGTTAAAATTTTAGCCCAGAATTTAGGTTCACCTTTGTACATGTCAGCAGGAACACAGTCAGGACCCGGGGCCTTATTGGTGGGGGTCTCCAATATTGCCTTTTCGACGTCGCCCACATTAAAGACCAAGATGGGGAGTCCCCCATTTTTATCTAAAAGAGGCAACGGGTCCTGGATCTCGCTTGAACCATAAATGGACTCAAAGTGCTCTAGCCACTGTTGTTCTGGGATATTAGAGTCTAGGCTATCGTTCCCTAGACCCACAAAAAAGGGGGTATTAACAATGGCCCAAAATTTCGAACTATCCTTGAGGACTTCTACCGACATTATTGCGTTCCAGGCCTCAGATTTAATTGTACTTTTACGGGTGTGTAATGTTAATTTATAGTGCTTCCTGAGACTGGCTATCTCTTGGTGTTTTTTTCAGGGCTAGCATTAAGGTTTGGTGGGCCCTGGAACAGTTTGCGTCGAACCACCTTTCACCAAGTTTAGGTTTTAGTTTCGAAAGGAACGGTCAAATCCATTGCGACCTGCCCACAAATCCCTTCGAATGCTGAAATAATCTCAGTTTTGGGTAGAGTATAATCTGTGCATATAGCAATATCAGTTTCAGCCTTCAGGCAGAGATTAAAAAAGAAGGAATCTGGGATTACCTTTGACCATTTGAGCCTTCTACCCTGATCTGAAGTTACCAACCGGTTAGCTTCTGGGATCTTACCCAGGGTAGTCAAAAAACCTGTATCTATATATAACTCCAGGATTACTGGGTTATGATCGCTGAAAGCGGACAAGATAGCATTGTAAAACACTACACTGAATAACATGGAGGGAGACAAAAATATGTAATCAATGATCGTGTCCCGTCCCTTGGCCTTAAATGTCATGATCCGGTCAGATGGATCATTGAAACCAGGTTCAAAAAGGTCAGTTCCCGCAAGAAAATCCTCCAGGGCCTCCCCCTGTTGTGAGTGCTCAAAGTGCGGTGGTAACGAATATTCAGGTCCCATATCATCATCAACACGGCAGTTCTCAGCACAAGGATGTATACTAAAATCGCCCATGAGTATAATTTGAAAAAAAGGGAATTGCTTCGCCCTATAAGTTTCTACAAAAGTTTTTAAAAAGTATAAATGTTCATTCCTAAATAGACATTCCCCAGAATTATAAAAATTAATTAATAATATTTTGGGCAGGTTGGGTGGGGTTAGTTCCACTATCAGACAGTTATGGAAACTTACTTCAATTAGCTTTGTTGTACCTTTGAACTTTAGGGAAAGAAAAAAAATTTCAGGCCCCCCTTGGCTCTGCCCGACGTAGAAGGACGAGCGGGTGAATGAAATGTTTTAAACCCATCCAACCAAAAATTACCCTCCCACTCCCACGTTTCCTGGAGTGCTCTTCCTATCAATGTTCCACACATCAACCATCTGTTGAAGAAGTTACAAAACCCCCTTAAACATTCATTTGCATTGCTGTCCTTAAATTTTGCTTCACTTGTATAGTCCTCATTGCTTCTTCAGTTTTCTTTATCAATATTTATACCGATCCCGTATAGTTGTAAGATATGTAATTGCAAGATCTTCCTTATACTTTCTTTTCCTTTTCCCTTTTAACTGTCTTCTTTCCTTTCCTTTTCTAATCTAGTTTACTTTCATTTTTCCACTTCTCTTTTTCTTCTGCTTCTCTCTCTCTACAATCTTTTATCTCGCAAAATCATATCGGGATATACCACAGTTAAATTCTTAGTTTTTTGTGAAAATGTAAAAGAATATATTTCACTTGACTTATTTTATGTTTCTAATAAAATGTGTGTGTTTAAACTCAAAGAAGCCACGTCAGATGATGTGGTTTACTGCTTCAGACTAGGTGAGCATAGGGGGGCGATACCCCAACCCGTCTGCACTGAGACCATTTCAAGTAGGAAGGGCTGAGGGCCCCAGCAGAGTGTTACCGTTGTTTGGTGTGACCCTCTGTGTGTGTGCAGAATGCACTCTGCGACCGTATCCTTATTATGAACTGTATGTTCCAGCAGTCGCGGATTTGTCATGTTTCATGAAGATGGCGACGGCCAACTTAAAATATTGGGTATAACTGCCCTGGTGTTTTACACGCCTAGGCAATCATGACACAATGTTGTGCATAGTACCCCACTGTTATTCTTATCATAATATTAGAGACAAATATTGGAGGATTCCGGTGTCATTAGATGAAGCATGACACCACTAGGGTGTGTGAGGGAAAATAAATAAAAACATAGGTTTTTCCCGTTCCACTCTTATTAGTAGTAGCTTCACACTGGAATCCTCCAACATTTGTCTCTAATATCATGATAAGAATAACAGTGGAGTACTATAAATTGTAAATGATTCGTAATCAGGAGGGTGTACTTCCTCTTGGCCCTTCAAATATACAAGGCCACTCGGTTCTGTAGAGTTAGTGTATTACAATGTTGTTGCAGCCAGAACTTTGCGTGGCGGATTTAGGATTTGCTGCTGTAAAAAACAAACAAGCAATGGCTTCCTTTAGAGTTTGTTGGAGGACATTTGGGACTAGAGAAAAGCCTTCTGAAAGTCGACTCATGTTGTGAAAACAAACTTGAACTATTCCGAACCTTTTAGTTGAAGCAATCAAGGCTCGAGGCTGTACAGATTGCTGCGTCACACTTGGGTTTCAATTCCGTGATGCACCAGGAAGAATGTCCAGGACATGGCAATGTCTTACATGATATCTCCTTATGAATATGCATAAGGGATTAGGAGTTCTAGTTAGGATTGAAAGAATTGCTACTGTAGGCACAGACTATTAATGCCTGTTAATGACCTTTTGCAGTGGTGAAGAGTCCGGTAGGAACAAACTCATCTTGCACAGAGGGCACCGAGGGTGCACAGAGGGCACCGAGGGTGCACAGTCCTGAAGCCCGAGGTGGTTATTTTACTAATAAGGAGAAGTGATGAACCCTTCCTGCTTCCAAAGCATTGCCGCGCTCTGCTCCCCATCTTCTCAGAGTCTGCTATGGGAGGTGACCATACTCTGAGCGAAGTCTCACTATCACCCTACAGTGGTGAGTACAACATACAGTACAGATAAGTACAGCGGCGCTCCTGACATCACCCTGTCTAATATACATTGTGTCTCACCACAGGTGGTGGGCGAGTACAAAGAGAGGGCTGGTGTCCGCCAAAGACTGCAGGCTGCTCTAATGTGTCTCGTTTCCCTGCCCCTTTTCCCCATTTCCCCCCTGAGTCTTTTGCGTAGTGCTTGTTTACAATTAAGTACTTGTACCCCGGCTCAAGGTGAGGTACGGGGGTCTCCGTACCAATCTGTTTGAAGACTAAGACCCTTTCACCTGTATGAGCCTGCCTGACTCTATGACTGCCCTTCCCCCTGTAGAGCTCAGGCTCTGTGATTCTGCTTCACCTGTACGGGTCTCTTCTGCTCTATGACTGCCCTTCCCCTGTGTGGGCCTCTCAGGCTCTGCGACTCCCCTTCACCTGCATGAGCCTGTCTCTCTCTGTGCCTGCCCTTCCCCTGTGTGGGCCCCTCAGGCTCTGCGACTCCCCTTCACCTGCATGAGCCTGTCTAGCTCTGTGACTGCCCTTCTCCTGTGTGGGCCTCTCAGGCTCTGCGACTCCCCTTCACCTGCATGAGCCTGTCTAGCTCTGTGACTGCCCTTCCCCTGTATGGGCCTCTCAGGCTCTGCGACTCCCCTTCACCTGCATGAGCCTGTCTAGCTCTGTGACTGCCCTTCCCCTGTGTGGGCCCCTCAGGCTCTGTGACTCCCCTTCACCTGCATGAGCCTGTCTAGCTCTGTGACTGCCCTTCCCCTGTGTGGGCCCCTCAGGCTCTGCGACTCCCCTTCACCTGCATGAGCCTGTCTAGCTCTATGGCCGCCCTTCCCCTGTGTGGCCCTCTCAGGCTCTGTGATTCTGCTTCACCTGTACGGGTCTCTTTAGCTCTATGCTGCCTTTCTCCTGTGTGGGCCTCCCAGGCTCTGTGAGCCCCCCCCCCCCCCCACACCCTCTTTCACCTAAATGGGCGTCTCCTGCTCAATGGCTACAATTCCTCTGTCTCTTTATTGATAGAGTTTTATATAGCACGAGCATGACCCAAGAGGGTATCAGAGAACTTTACAACTAATCAGGAACAAATCGGAGGGAAACAAGAGGGGCATAACAACAATATGATCATGAGAGATACAGGAAGTCACAACTCCGAGCGGGTGGAGAAGGAGCAATACGTAGCAAAGTTGATAAATCTATATACAGGAGCATGGATAGGAAATAGAAATAAAACAAGGGTGGGCAATACAACAGTATGTCCAGGAACGATACAGGATATCACAACACCAAGCTGGGGAGGAAGACTCGTACAGAGCCCGGCCGACCGGCCAATAGACAAGGGCGTAGATAGAAGGCAACAAACAGGAGTGAGCAGGAAGCTTCATAACATGGGCCCAAGGGCAGAGATGGGAAAGTTCTAGTTCTGAAAAGTATTCATCAGTAGTGCTTTCACTTCTGTTTTGAAAGATGCTGTTGAAGGAGTCAGTCTGGTTTCACGAAGCAGTGAGTTTCAAATTCTCAGGGCAATACCCGAGAAGGCACTTAGGAATATTCTTTCTTTTAAACTTTTAAGGTTTCAGCAATAAGGTTCTGGAGCTCCTGGGGAATCTGCACTCACCCAAAAGCTCCAGTCTTTGCGCGAGGTAGAGAAGGGTGTTGAAATGTAGGGCTTTGTGGGCCATGCAGGCAATTTGTAATTGGATCCTGCCTCATAAGGAAGCCATCCTAGGGATTTCAAGACTGGAGAGATGGGGTTGTCTCTTTTGAACCCTGTAATGGGCCGTACAGCTGGGTTAAGAGAGGCCCTTAGCGGAGCCTGCTTGCAGTTCGGTAGATAGCAAAGAGTTGCGCTACCATAATACCAGCAAAAGACACACAATTGATGGACGGAATGCAGAACAAATCAAAACATTCAACCCCAGTCAAGAGATCTGGGTTAAATCCATCATTCTTTTGCTCACCATGCCACCCCAGTTTAGACCTGGCCATATGCAAATCAGTCTTGACCCTGTGCCTCATGGGAACAGTCCAGCCCGAACTGCCAAGCCAGGTCCTCCCTGGACCGGAAACAAGCATCCTAGGACCGGTTTCGGGGTTTCACCATCTTCAGCCAGGATAGCTTGATTCCAGTGGCACAGTGGGCCCGGGACCCACGTCTGGGAATACCTGGCACACTTAGGGCGAGAAAGCAAAAGACACACAATTGATGGACGGAATGCAGAACAAATAAAAACATTCACCTCCAGTCAAGAGATCTGGGTTAAATTCTTGGGCTGAATGTATGACATTGTTCTGCATTCTGTTCATCAATAGTTCTTTTTGCATTTGTCACCCCAAGTGGGACGGGTATGCTCAGATGTGAGTCCCGTGCTCTCCATGCCACTGGACTCAAGCTATCCTGGCTGAAGAGGGGTGAAACCCCGAAACCGGTCCTAGGATGCTTGTTTCCAGTCTTGGGAGGACCTGGCCTGGCAGTTCGGGCTGGACTGTTCCCATGGGGCACAGGGTCAAGACTGATTTGCATATAGCTGGGTCCAAACTGAAATGGCATGGTGAGCAAAAAAACGATGGATTTAGGCCCAGATCTCTGTACTGGGGTGAATGTATGACATTGTTCTGCACTCTGTCCATCAATAGTTCTTTTTGCAACCATCATACAAGCCGCAGACTTGAAGTTATCCGGGAGAGGAAGAGTTATATTTTTCATAGAATCCTCATTTGGAAGTTCGCTCCTTTGGTGGCTGAGCGGATGTGCTCCTGTATATTCATGTTCTTATCCAGTATTATTGCTTGTGATCTTGTGGAATCTATGATGTGTTGTACGCAGTTGAGAGTTGTAAGTTGTTTCATATATTCTTCAATAATGGGGGATTGCTTGGGTGGGGAGATTAGGAGGAATAACGTTTGAGATGGTTGGTGGTCAGCCACTTTTGGTTTTTATGCAGAGTTGTGTTGAGAGACCTGATATCCTCAGGGGAACAGATTTTCAGGTACAGTTGTGTGTCATCAGTATACATGTGATAGTGGATGTTAGATGCTTTGAGAATTTCATTTAAAGGCTCCATGAACAGGTTGAAAAGCGTGGGTGGGACTGTGGACCTCTGTTGGACCCCTAGTGTGATCGGAGAGGAATTGGAAAGGGCCTGATTGACCTCAATGCTTTGTGTTCTGTTGTTAAGAAACGAGGCAAACTAGTTTTACACTGACCCTGATAAACCCATCCTGCACTCAACTGAGTCAAGGAGGTTGTCATGTTTGACAGTATCAAAAGCTAACGAGAGGTCAAGGAGGATTAAAAACAGAATTTGTTCTGATCCAGCATTTTTAGTGTGTCATCAAATATGTGAGTAAGGGCCGTTTCAGTGCTGTGACCATGACGGAAGCCGGAGTGGAATTGGTCTAGTAGCTGGAAGAGTTCTGTGTGGTTACATGGTGGGCCACGGACACACTTTTCAAGGAGGCCCGCCAGAGATGGAATGTTAGTGCTCGGATGGAAGTTATTAAGGTCCTCGTGATCTGCAGTGATTTTTTTTAAGAATGGGCGTAACCTGCCCTGACTTTAGGCAATGCAGAATTACACCTTGCGGTAGGGAGGCATTGAATATCTTGGTCCAGAGTGCGACTATGGACCACCTCATATCGTTGAATACATTTAAAGGTAGAGGGTCACTGAAGTGATTTGAGGGCTTCAGTGTTGTTAGAATATTGAATATAGAGATTTCATCAAAGGTTTTCAACTGAATCCAGGAAGAGCTGTTTTTGTCGGGTGTGCTAGTAGAAGAAGAGGCTGAGGGGGAAGGGAAAGGAGAGGTTGATGAGCGGTAAGGCTGTAAGTTGGTTCATTGCTGTCTGGAGATCAGTTTCGTCTTTTTAAGGAAGAAGGAGGCAAAATCCTCACAGTTTGGCTGTGGACTGGACACCATTGGTGAAAGAATGGGAAGATTGTTGGATTGGAGTTTAACTAATTCAAACAGTTTTTGGGGCAAATATCTATGCATAGACATCATAAGCAACCACAGGTCTTCATGCAAACTGCACACGATTTACCATCCACTGGAAGACAACCTCTCTTTTGTTGAACAAGTTATACAACTATCTCTTCCAATGTGTGATCTTCCTTCGAGACTTCACTCTACAGTGGAACGACGCGAATGAACCTGCAGTGAAAAGCCGCAAAGCCTTCCTAGTTGACCTCAACTTGATTCAAATCTGCAACAGGCCCACTCACATCTTGGGTTCGATCCTTGACCTAATTACCTCTAAACTCAATTCCATTCAACTGGAATCAATTGTCCCATGTGACTGGACTGATCACTACATCAATATCTGCATCATAGAATCTTGGCCTACAAAAAGAACTCAACTAAGGAAACCCAGACACTGGAAAAGATCCATGCAAAATGCAAACCGGAATGAAAAGATCTCCCTTAGCAGTAAGACCTTGCCTCCTCCTATTGACATATCCAAGGTCCATGACCTCGCTGAGCATTACTACAATTGCATGCTGAACACTCTCAATGCAATTGCTTCCTTACAACTAAAAAGAATGTCCACCAAAGACTCCAAACCATGACTCACTGGTAGTTTAAATACAGATAGACACAATCCGGGATTAGACGAGGTCCCCCCTTCACCGGTATGGGCCACTCCGGCTCTATGGCTGCCCTTCCCGTGTGTGGGCTTTGCAGGCTGTATGACTCCCCTTCACCTTTATGGACCACTTGGCTGTCCTTTTCTGCTGAGGGGCTCTCAGACTCTGTAACTCTCCTTCACCTGAATAGGTCTCTCCTGTTCCATGTCTGCACTTCCCCTATGTGGGCCTCGTAGGCTCTGTGACTCCTTTACGGTTATGGGCCTCTCCTACTCTATGGCTGACCTTTCTTGCTGTGGGCCTCCCAGGATCTGTGACTCCTCTTCACCTGTATGGCCCTCTGCGGCTCTATGGCTGCCCTTCCCCTGTGTGGGCCTCTCAGGCTCTGTGACTTCTTTTTACCTGTATGGGCCTCTCTGGCTCTATGGTTGGCCTTCCTCTGTCTGGGCCTCTCAGGCTCTATGGCTTCCCTTCACCTGTATGGGTCTCTCCCGCTCTGTAGCTGCCCTTTCCTTGTGTGGGCCTCTCAGGCTCTGTGACTTCCTTTTACCTGCTCAGACCTCTGAGGCTCTATTAACCACCTTCACTTGTATGGCCCCCTTTAGGTCCTGTGGTTGTCCATCTCCTCACAGACTCTCAGAATGTGTGACTCCCCTTCACATGTGAGGGCCTCTCTGACTCCATGGGTGTACATCCTCTATATGCACCTCTCAGGACCTATGGCTGCCCTACCCCTGTATAGGCCTCTCAGGTGGCTCGACTGCCTTTCCCATGTATGGTTCTCTACAGGCCTCTCACATTCTGATCTCCGTCCCCTGTAAAGTGTTCCCAGGGCGTGTGCTTCCCACCCATGGCTCTGCCCACTGCGGTGGCTCCATTAGCCTCCTGGCACAGATCGTGGGCTCAGGTACTGTGTGACTTTCATACCTGTAAACACAGCAACATCAACATTGTCTTAGCGGCACTTCCTGCTTTGAAAAGCTGTCTCCGCGCCCTGGAGTAATAGAACATTGTGTAACGAGGTGCCTTGTGGATGCGGGGGGGGGGGCACAGACTGTCCTTGAGACCTAGGTCATGAGGTAATGAGGTATTTGAGGGAGTACAGTCTGTCTTCAAGACTGGGGACATGCAGTAATGAGGAGCTTAAGAGGGAACAGTCTTTCTTCTAACGGATGTTATGCAGTAATAATGAGAGTGAGGGGGCACAGTCTTTCTTCAAGATGGAGGCCATGCAGTAATGAAGTCTGAAGGGGCCCAGTCTTTCTTCAAGATGGAGGCCAAGCAGTAATGAAGGGTTTGAGGGACAGAGTCTTTCTTCAAGATAGAGGCCATGCAGTAATGAAGGGTTTGAGGGACACAGTCTTTCTTGAAGATGGAAGCCATGCAGTAATGCAGTCTGAGGGGGCACAGTCTTTCTTCAAGATGGAGGCCATGCAGTAATGAAGGGTTTGGGGGACACAGCCTTTCTTCAAATGGAGGCCATGCAGTAATGAAGGGTTTGAGGGGACACAGTCTTCCTTCAAATGGAGGCCATGCAGTAATAAAGTCTGAGGGCGCACAGTCTTTCTTCAAGATGGAGGCCATGCAGTAATGAAGGGTTTGGGGGACACAGTCTTTCTTCAAATGGAGGCCATGCAGTAATGAAGGGTTTGAGGGGCACAGCCTTTCTTCAAGATGGAGGCCATGCAGTAATGAAGGGTTTGGGGGACACAGCCTTTCTTCAAATGGAGGCCATGCAGTAATGAAGGGTTTGAGGGGACACAGTCTTCCTTCAAATGGAGGCCATGCAGTAATAAAGTCTGAGGGCGCCCAGTCTTTCTCCAAGATAGAGGCCATGCCATTATGCATGGTTTGACGGGACAAAGTCTTTCTTCAAGATGGAGGCCATGCAGTAATGAAGGTTTTGAGGGGCACAGCCTTTCTTCAAATGGAGGCCATGCAGTAAGGAAGGGTTTGAGGGGACACCGTCTTTCTTCAAATGGAGACCATGCAGTGATGAAGGTTTTGAGTGGCACAGTCTTTCTTGAAGATGGAGGCCATGCTGTAATGAAGTCTGAGGGGGCACAGTCTTTCTTCAAGATAGAGGCCATGCAGTAATGAAGGTTTTGAGGGGTACAGTCTTTCTTCAAATGGAGGCCATGCAGTAATGAGGGGTTTGAGTGGGCACTGTCTTTCTTCAAATGGAGGCCATGCTGTAATGAAGGGTTTGAGGGAACACAGTCTTTCTTCAAATGGAGGCCATGCAGCAATGAAGTCTGAGGGGACACAGTCTTTCTTGAAGATGGAGGCCATGCAGTAATGAAGGTTTTGAGGGGCAGTCTTTCTTGAAGATGGAGGCCATGCAGTAATGAAGGGTTTGAGGGGCACAGTCTTTCTTGAAGATGGAGGCCATGCAGTAATGACGGGTTTGAGGGACACAGTCTTTCTTCAAGATGGAGGCCATGCAATAATGAAAGATCTGAGGAGAAACAGTCTTTCTTCAAGATGGAGCTCGGACAGTAATGATGGTCTGAGGGGGAACAGTCTTTCTTCAAACGGAGATCATGCAGTAATAATAATTCTGAGGGGGCAAAGTCTTTCTAAAAGATGGAGGACATGCAATAATGAAGAGTCTGAGGGGGAACAGTCTTTCTACAAGATGAAGGCCATGCAATAATGAAGAGTCTTCCAACTATGGGCACCTCTGTTTTGTTGGCATTAAGTTCTAGGCAAGCTGGGTTCATCCACTGGGCCAGTTCTACCAGACAAGACCTAAAATGCGTTGGGATCCTCCTTCATCCTGCGCCAACGTCATTATCAGTTGTGTGTCATAAGACACCATGGTGACATTTTGTTTACCAATGACATCTGCCAGGGGCCGCATATCGATGTTGAATACCGTTTGTCTAAGCGTCTTTCTCCTTATCATTCTTTTCAACTTCCTTGTGTGTCACTATGATCAACATTATACCTGGTTTCCCCAATACTCGACCCTTGAAAAATTACGGTATGTAGAAAAGGAGAAAAATCAACCAAGCAACCCAAAAGACCCTCTGTGTATATCAAGGCAAATAGAAAATAGAAACTTTCTATGTTCCTTAATAGTTGACAATATATTCATAAACTGACTCTATATAGTTTCTTCCAGTCAGTCTACTTAGATTATTTTAGACCCCAAACACAATAAAGGTAGAGAAAAGCCTTGGGGACCTCTCACCTGTGCAAGTTCCACACCGTGAAGGAAACTAAGAGAAAAGAAAAGAGACGAAATGGTGCCCAAACATCATTTGCAATACGGTGTATGGCAAACATTCACTCACTTGGGATGCTACAGTGCTCCTGGGCTGCGGCGGGATAGAGGGGATCCGTCAGTGAAGTCCACCACTTCTATGACCAGGCATCTTCCTCTGCGTTGTACCCGCCTCGAGCATATTTGCCCTAGGGCCTCTCGATGTCCTTCATTTCCTCAAAGTGGCATCTGTGTCCTACCCCTCTCCTTCGCTCAATTTTGGATCTCCTTTGGCTCGCTCCTCCTCCCTCATAACTTCCTTTCCTCTGTTTCTATCCTTGTCTCCTCCCAGTCTCTGTCAAACAAAAGTTCTTCCTCAGTTTCTTATTTTATTTGTGTTTTCGTCTTCAGCGCCTTTCCTCTGACTGCCCATTCATTTGTACTTATTTTCTTATCAGTTTACCATGTGGTGAGACAGCTGGCGTTAACCACTCAAGTGTGGGTGTCAGCCAATGGCCAACACCCGTTAACACTCCATAGTGCAGGTGTTGGCCATGAATGAAAGGAACGGATCAAACCGAGGTCAATTGGAGTCCCCACGCAAGGGTTCTCGTTGACCTTGGTTTGATCTGTTCCTGTCATGGGCACTAGGCCCAGTCACACAAGTGGGGCAGTGTTTTTATCTGCACAAGTGGGGTAATGCTGGGTGGTAAAGATTTTGTGGATTCCTTGGGGTTCCAGAAGATTCCATCATAGAAATATAAAGAAAATGTGTGGTTTTATCCAAAATTTGAGGTTTGCAGGGCATTGTGGGTAAAAAAAAATCATGAGATCCAAGCAAGTCTGCTCTTCCCAGGTTCCTCTAGGTGTCTAGTTGTAAAAAATGTGCAGGTTTGCTATGTTTCCCTTGGTTGACTGAGCTAGGGCCCAAAATCCACAGCTAATACTTTGCAAAAATCTGGTCAGGTTTGAGTGGAAAAATGCGATTCATCCATGTTGCATTTTGGACCTTTTTCTGTCACAAGCACTAGTCCTACCCACACGTGAGGTACCATTCTTATCAGAAGACTTAGAGGAATGCTGAATGGAAGGAAGTCTGTGGTTCCCCACGGATTCCAGAACTTTCCATCACAGAAATGTGAGTAAAATGTGTTATTTTAGTCAAAGTTTGAGGTTTGCAAGGGATTCTGGGTAACAGAACCATGTGAGAGTTATGCAAGTCACCCCATCCTAGATTCCCCAAGGTGTCTAGTTTTGAAAAAGGAACACGTTTGCTAGGTTTCCCTAGGTGCCGGCTGAGCTAGGGCACAAAATCCACAGCTGCCTATTTTACAAAAAAGGGCCAGTTTTGAATGAAAACATTTGATATATCCATGTCACGTTTTGGGCTATTTCCTGTTGCATACAAGTTAGGTACGATTTTTATTGCAAGACTTAGGGAAACACTGGGTGGGTGGAAGTTTGTGGCTCCCTGCAGATTCCAGTACTTTCCATCACAGAAATGTGAAGAAAACTAGTTTTTTTAGTCGAAGTTTGCCTAATGAAGTTGTCTTATTGCTTAATTTTGGATGCTTTGAAGTCTTCAGATTAGGTAAAAATGGGCCGCCCAGGTAAGGTTCGTTGCATAATCTATTTAAAACTGGACTATGGTGAATGTGGCCCATAGCTTCTGTGGCATACCTAGATTTTGGAAGATGTGTCAAAGGATTTGTATTGTGAGGAAAGTTGTTCTTGTGGCTAGTTTCACTGAGAGATCGAATGAAAGAGAGAAATTAATGATTATTCCCAGATTTCATACTTTTGTCAATGTTATATGTGGGGGCTAAGTTCTTGTGACCAGAAGGTTACAGTCTGGTATTTCTTCCATTCTTTGCATGTTAGGATCTCAATTTGGTTGAGTTAAGTCTCAGATGGTTCCTCAGCATCCTATGGTTTAGCTTATAAGTTCTAGGTCCTGTAAGTTCTCGCACTTCTGCATGTTCTGGGTCATTGGTTAGGTGCAGCATGTTAGTTTGAATGACTTGACGTGGTCTGCTAGTATGCTGACCCAGTCACTGAAGTCAGGAAGGAAGATGATCGTGCCTTGATGGATGCAGACACCAGTGCTGATTTGAGCTGATGTGAAGATGGAGAGATGTGATGCTACATCTGTTTGCAGGACAAGTGAAGAACTAGTCCAGGTTGGGTCTTTGGGGGGGAATTTCCAGGTGGTGTGTTGGTTATGAACCATGTCAAAGGCAGTAGGCATGCCCTGCTAAAGTAGTGCAGATGTCTGTTCCAGGCCACAGCTGTCTTCTGGCTGTGCCAGATGAGAACAGGGTGGATTTTGGGTCTCTGCCTGGGCAGAGACAACTCTGAATCAGGGAGAAGAGGTTACTTCCTTTTATGAAGTTAGAGATCTGAGTGAAGGCTGCTCTTTAAAACTAAAAAAACATTTGTTGGAGATTCACCACTGGTGGACCATCTTTCAGCGAAATTATCTCCACCACAGGGGTAGCATGGTGCAGTTAATTGAATTCTCCACCAGCAGTGAATTCTCCAGTGAAAACTTACCCCAAACTAAACAAGTGAATGTATATAGAATACCATGTATCCCTGTGTGATACATCATACTTTTAGCCTGCAGAACATTGACTCCTGGGACTATTAGTCTCAATTTGAACAAATTAAATGCAACCTTAAAAGCCCCAGCATACAAAGTGATGTTGACTGAAAGCCATGGGTGTCTTTGTTTACAGTACATCCTGAACTCTACATCAGAATCCATGTTGCCAATCCTGGCCTTTCCATTAACAAATTGCTGCAATTGGGGAGTTGTAGTTTTTGGTGGTTATTTCCTAGTTATAAGGTAAAGGAAAATCATGCAATTTGATGTTAAAGGCTACATGACTCAGCAGAGGATTCTACAATCATGAGTTTGAAAAATACATTTATTAAAAGCACAAGTGAACACAGAAAAATCAAGCAGCGTGTCTCCCTAGCAGTCACCAAGGAGGAGCTCTCTAAGGGGAGAATGGGGCACACAGGGCTTTAAGTGGGGTGGGTCATGCAGATTTTCTGTTATTGTCCTATAGATATTAAACAACTATCAAACCAGACCTTTTGGTTTTACCACTGCTTGTTAGCAGTATCAGATAACTGAATAACAACAATGATTTGGATATGAATAACTAGTTTCAATTTGAAAAAATATGAGGCTCTGTACTAAACATTACTATTGTCTGAGGAAGGGATAGTGGCCTTCGGAGTGCCAGAAAGGGTGGTGGCCTTTCGAGTGCCAGAAAGGGGTTATGGCCTCTGGTGTGTCTGAAGGGGTGGTGGACTTCAGAATGCCAGAAAGAGTGGTGACGTTCAGGGTACCAGAAGGGGTGGTGGCCTTTGGAGTTCCAAAAGGGGTAGTGGCCTTCAGCATTTCAGAAGGTGTGGTGGCCTTCGGAGTGCCAGAACGGGTGGTGGAATTTGGAGTGCGAGAAGGAGTTGCGGCCTTTAGAGGGCCAAAAGGGGTAGTGGCTTTCAAAGTGCCAGAAGGGGTGGTGGCCTTCGGGGTGCCAGAAGGGGTGGTGTCCTTTGGGGTGCCAGAAGGGGTAGTGGCCTTCAGAGTGCCAGAAGGGGTAGTGGCCTTCAGAGTGCCAGAAGGGGTAGTGGCCTTCGGAGTACCAGAATGGGTGTTGGGGTGCCAGAGGGGTGGGGGGTCACCTTCGGGGTGCCAGAAGGGGTAATGGGGTAATGGACTTCGGTTTGTCAGAAGGGGTAGTGGCCTTCAGAGTGCCAAAAGGGGTGGTGGCCTTCGGGGTGGCAGAGGGGGGTGGCCTTCAGGGTGCCAGAAGGGGCAGTGGCCTTCAGAGTGCCAGAAGGGGTAGTGGCCTTCGGAGTGCCACAAGGGGTAGTGGTCCTTAGAGTGCAAGAAGGGGTAGTGGCCTTCAGAGTGCCAGAAGGGGTTGTGGTCCTTAGAGTGTCAGAAGCGGTGGTGGCCTTAGTGTGCTAGAAGCGGTGGATGCCTTCGGAGTGCCAGCAGCAGCTGTGGCCTTCGGAGTGCAAAAAGTGGTGGTGGCCTTCGGAGTGCAAGAAGTGGTGGTGGCCTTCAGAGTTCCAAAAGGGGTGGTGGCCTTCAGAGTGCCAGAAGGGGTAGTGGCCTCCAGGTTGCCACAATGGATAGGGATACGTAAAGGGTAGGCCCAATACACCCTTGAGGGCTTAGGCAGATAAATTGGTAAAGTAAGGTTGCCAACAAGGGATTTTGTTTATGATCACTTAGTTCAATTTCTTTCTAATTAGATTTGGAAATGTACTTTAACCAATTGTACACGTAACATAAATGTTGTCAGAAAGCTATTTGCAGATAAAAGGTACACACACGGGATTTGTTTTTGTGAATAAATCACAAGTCTTTTTATATAAGTCAAAGTACATTTCCAAATCTAATCTTAGTCTGGCTGTGGCCCTGCTAATCAGGCCACAGCCTAGCTGCTTCCTCTCTAAAATGGTTTCCATGTACATTAGGTACATATCTAATTGGATTCTGGAGTGCCTTATAAGCCCCTAGTATATGGTATACTATGTACCTAGGGCATAGGTACCTCAGAGGCCTACCAGGGGCTGCAGCATGTATTATGCCACCCCTGGGAAGCACTCCAAAATGACACCACAGGTCTGCTACTGCAAACCGGGTAAGGGTGTGCTTGCACCCCTTACTGTGGTATACGCTACCTATATCACTACTTTATACCGACACATATAAACCTATAAGCCACTCCTATAGCAGGCCTTGAAAAACCTGAAGGCAGAGTGCTTGGTTTTATGTGAGAGGGTGCGCAAGCATGAGCTGAGCCCCTCTGCAGCATTCGGAGGAAATACTTCCTTATGGCTATTCTGTGATACAGCCATACCATATACTCTTATGTGCATTATATCCTCGCGGTAAATGCTAACTTTGGGATGGCTGCATCAAAACATGTCGTGTTTGGTGTCAAACGCTTTGGAATACTACTCCCCCGCCAGTCCTGGCGGCGGGGGTAGCATTCCACCCTTCTAGAGGGAGAGACATGTTCACACTGGCTAAGTCCGGTTAAAACTTTCCGAAGCCCTGGCATCACAAAATGGATGCCACTGCCACAGACACGGGTCTGGCCTCCTGCTGCTGGAGGAAACTCCGGCAGGGGAGGCCTGGAGAATAGGTTTCCTGTCACAGGGAGGTGTAACCACCTCCCAGACAGGCAGATGTGTATTGGGGCAGGGTGGGTGCATTCAGTGAATGCTTTTGAGACACTGCCTGGGGCACACAAGGTGTCCCTGTGCATATCCCAGTTCAAACCGGTTGCAGGGGCACTCAGCCCCTGCTCTGGCACGAAACTGGACAAAGAGGAAGGGGTGTAACCACCCCCACCCCAGGTCCACCCATAGGTGGGGCCTTAGAGTTAGTCCATCCCCTAAACTTAGTATAAGTATAGGAATCCAGTCCCTAGGACTTTAGATTACCCTGGACGAACCTCTGCAACATATATCCTGGACCTTCGACTTTCCATCACGACTAGAAGATGGAAGAAATCTCCCTTGGGGTCAAGGAGTGACTCCCCTGCTTCGCAGGCACCAAAGAAGAAACTGACCAGTCTGCAATTCTGAAGCTCCCGCCGGATGCCGAAGTCTCTGCATCCCCAGAGGTGGATTTCCAGACTTCGCTGAGGCTACCCTGAGTCCACAGCAAAGCTTAGGCCCGTGGTTATCATGGGTGACATGGAACCGTGACCCCTTGACACCGTAAACTTTTGCAGCAACACTACCTCCCTGGTCATCCTTGAAGTTGTGCTTTGGGCTCCGAGTAGCCCCAGCCTTGAGCACATCCTGCACCGAAGATTGTTGCCCTCCACTCCACGAGTGACCGGTGGGCCAGCTTCAAGTGCGATCGCTCGAGGCTCCTTCGTGATCACTAGCCCGTTGGCTAGCAGGTCCCCACGAAGGCGACTCCTTTTCTGATTGGGTGTTCCTGGTTGCTCCAGACGTGCCCTGACTTACCCTCGCTGGGTGAGTCCCTCAGACCTTACTGGTCTGCACCGCAGTCCTTTCTCTGAATTCCAGTGACTTGCCGTTGCCAAGGCTGGTTGGGTCCTTTCTGGTCACCGACACCGCAGCACTCGACATACTTCGTGGGACAGCTCGAATCCGGCTCGTGGACTTTGTCGACGCCTCCTGGACCTCGTGGCTGAAGAGTCAAGACACCCATCAACTCACCTGAAGCACCCGACATCTGTGGGCATTGGTCCATCCTGCCCTAGGTCACTGGCAAGTGACCCAGACTCTGTCCCCTCTGCTTTCAGGTTCCTTACATCCTAGATCCAGGCTTGGATCTCTCCGGACACTTCTCCTCTTCACGCCAGCAGCAGTTCTTTGCAGGCTTCCATTGAAATCGACGACGCGACCTGACACCAAAAGACACCTATGCACCCGGCTTCCCTGGGTGAGGTAACTCGAGTTCTCCGGTGCCATCGTGGGTGCTAGCCCTAGAACTTCTTAAGTCCAAAAGGGTTTGGTCCTGACTCGATTAGAAGTGGGTGGTTCCTTAGGGTCCCAGCGATTCTAGAGGCAATAGGCCTAGTGCCTATTTCAGTCATGGTTCTTATACCACTTTTTTAGTTTATGGTTTGGTGCGCCCCTAGGGCCCAAACGTGTATTTGTGCTTTTACTGATGCTTGATCACTTGTAACTTTAGTACTTCGAACTCCAGTCTCATAAAGAGACTAGAGGGGTGTGTTTAACCTTAAATACATATATTTTGAATATATACCTGTGCGGTTGTCTTTTCATTTGATCATTCAAGAGATTATAGACTGGTAAAACAAGCTGCTTAACATTCCTCCAAGACTTAGCCTGAAGGCTTCTCTCCATAGCTTCCACTAGGATAGCATTCATATAAGGTTGTCTTTAACCATTCACCATAAGGGGTTGTTTGGACTGATACAAGGTGCCCACTAGAACTAGTGGACAGCATATATCAGGCCACCTTCTCACAGTGGTTTTCGGAATGGCAGGTGGGATGATGACCTTCGGAGTGCTGGAAGGGGTGGTGGCCTTCAGGGTGCCAGAAGGTTAGTGGCCTTCAGAGGGGCAGAAGCAGTGGTGGGCTTTGGATGGCCAGAAGGGGTAGTGGCCTTTGGAGGGACCTAAGGGGTGTTGGACTTCAGAGTGCCAGAAGGGGTGGTGGCCTTCAGAGTGCCAGAAGGGTTGGTGGCCTTCGGAGTGCCAGAAGGGGTAGTGACCTTCAGTGTGCCAGAAGGGGTAATGGCCTTCAGAGAACCAGAAGCGGTGGTGGCCTTTGGAGGGCCAGAAGGGGTAGTGGCCTTTGGAGGGCCATAAGGGGTGGTCGCCTTCGGAGTGCCAGAAGCTGTGGTGGCCTTCGGAGTGCCACAAGCAGTGGTGGCCTTTTGAGTGCCAGAAGCTGTTCGGGCCTTTGGTGTGCCAGATGGGGTGGTGGACTTTGCAGTGCCTGAAAGCGGTGGTGGACTTCAGAGTGCCAAAAGCGGTGGTGGCCTTCGGTGTGCCAAAAACAGTGGTGGCATTCAGAGTGCGAGAAGCAGTGGTGGTCTTCGGAGTACCAGAAGGGGTACTAGCCTTCGGAGTGCCAGAAGGGGTGGTGGCCTTTGGAGTGCCAGAAGGGGTGGTGGCCTTTGGAGTGCCAGAATGGGTAGTGAACTTCAGAGTGCCAACAGTGATAGTGGCCTTCAGAGTGCCAGAAGGTGTAGTGGCCTTTGGAGTGGCAGAAGGGGTGGTGGCCTTCAAAGTGGCAGATGGGGTGGTGACCTTTGGAGTACTAAAAGGGGTAGTGGCCTTTGGAGTGCCAGAAGGGCGGTGGCCTTTGGAGTGCCAGAAGTAGTGGTGGCCATCTGAGTGACAGAACAGGTGGTGGTCTTCAGAGAGCCATAATGCGTTGTGGTCTTCGGAGTGCCAGAAGGGGTAGTGGCCTTTTGAGTGCCAGAAGGGGTAGTGGGCTTTTAAGTGCCAGAAGGGGTAGTAGCCTTCAGAGTGCCAGAAAAGGCGGTGGCCTTTACAGTGCCAGTAGGGCTGTGGCCTTCGGAGTGCCAGAAGTGGTGGTGGCCATCTAAGCTACAGAAAATGTGGTGGGCTTCGGAGATCCATAAGGGGTTGTTGCCTTTCGAGTGTCATAATGGGTGGTGGCCTTTGAAGTGCCAGAAGGTGTAGTGGCCTTTGGAGAGTGGCAGAAGGGGTAGTGGCCTTCGGAGTGCCAGAAGATGTGGTGGCCTTTGGAGTGGCAGAAAGGGTAGTGGCCTTTGAAGTGGCAAAAGGGGTAGTGGCCTTTGCAGTGGCAGAAGGGATGGGGGCCTTCGAAGTGGCAGAAGGGGTAGTGGCCTTCAGAGTGCCAGAAGGGGTAGTGGCCTTCAGAGTGCGAGAAGGGGTAGCAGCCTTCAGGGTGGCAGAAGAGGTGGTGGCCTTTGGGGTGCCAGAATGGGTGGTGTCCTTCTGAGTGCCAGAAGGGGTAGTGGCCGCTAGTGTGCCAGAAAGGGTGGCGGCTTTCGGAGTGGCAGGTGGGATGGTGACCTTCGGAGTGCCAGCAGGGGTGGTGGCCTTCAGGGTGCCGGAGGGGGGGGTGGCGTTCAGGTACCAGAAGGGGTAGTGGACTTTGGAGTGTCAGAAGGGGAGGTGGATTTCAGAGTGCCAGAAGGGGTAGTGGCCTTCAGTGTGCCAGAAGGGGTAGTGGCCTTCAGAGGGGCAGAAGCAGTGGTGGCCTTTGGAGGGCCAGAAGGGGTAGTGGCCTTTGGAGGAACATAAGGGGTGGTGGACTTCAGAGTGCCAGAAGGGGTGGTGGCCTTCGGAGTGCCAGAAGGGTTGGTGGCCTTAGGAGTGCCAGAAGGAGTAGTGACCTTCAGTGTGCCAGAAGGGGTAGTGGCCTTCAGAGGGCTAGAAGCGGTGGTGGCCTTTGGAGGGCCAGAAGGGGTAGTGGCCTTTGGAGGGCCATATGGGGTGGTCGCCTTCGGAGTGCCAGAAGCTGTGGTGGCCTTCGGAGTGCCTCAAGCAGTGGTGGCCTTCAGAGTGCAAGAAGGGGTACTGGCCTTCAGAGTGCCGGATGGGGTAGTGGCTTTTAGACTGCCAGAAGCGGTGGTGACCTTTGGAGTGCCAGAAGCGGTGGTGGCCTTTGGAGTGCCAGAAGCGGTTTGGGCCTTTGGTGTGCCAAAAACAGTGGTGGCATTCAGAGTGCGAGAAGCAGTGGTGGTCTTCGGAGTGCCAGAAGGGGTACTGGCCTTTAGATTGCCAGAAGGGGTACTAGCCTTCGGAGTGCCAGAAGGGGTGGTGGCCTTTGGAGTGCCAGAAGAGGTGGTGGCCTTTGGAGTGCCAGAAGGGGTGGTGGCCTTTGGAGTGCCAGAAGGGGTAGTGAACTACGAAGTTATAGTGGCCTTCACAGTGCCAGAAGTTGCAGTGGCCTTTGGAGTGGCAGAAGGGGTGGTGGCCTTCAAAGTGACAGATGGGGTGGTGACCTTCGGAATACCAAAAGGGGTAGTGGCCTTTTGAGTGCCAGAAGGGGTAGTGGCCTTTTTGAGTGCCAGTAGGGGTAGTGGCCTTCAGAGTGCCAGAAGGGGTGGTGGCCTTTGGAGTGCCAGAAAGGGCGGTGGCCTTTGGAGTGCCAGAAGTAGTGGTGGCCATCTGAGTGACAGAACAGGTGGTGGTCTTCGGAGAGCCATAATGCGTTGTGGCCTTCGGAGTGCCAGAAGGGGTAGTGGCCTTTTAAGTGCCAGAAGGGTTAGTAGCCTTCAGAGTGCCAGAAAAGGTGGTGGCCTTTACAGTGCCAGTAGGGCTGTGGCCTTCGGAGTGCCAGAAGTGGTGGTGGCCATCTAAGTTACAGAAAATATGGTGGGCTTCGGAGATCCATAAGGGGTTGTTGCCTTTCGAGTGCCATAATGGGTGGTGGCCTTTGAAGTGCCAGGAGGGGTAGTGGCCTTCGGAGTGGCAGAAGGGGTAGTGACCTTCAGAGTGCCAGAAGGTGTGGTGGCCTTTGGAGTGGCAGAAGGGGTAGTGGCCTTTGAAGTGGGAAAAGGGGTTGTGGCCTTTGGAGTGCCAGAAGGGGTGGTTGCCTTCGGAGTGCCAGAAGGGGTGGTGGCCTTCAGAGTACCAGAAGGAGTGGTGACCTTCGGAGTATCAGAAGGGGTAGTGTCCTTCAGAGTGCCAGAATGGGTGTTGACCTTTGACTGCCAGAATTAGTATTGGTCTTCGGAATGCCAGAAAGGGTGGTGGCCTTCTGAGTTGCAGAAGAAGTGGTCGGCTTCAGAGTGCCAGAAGGAGTAGTGGCGTTCAGATTGCCAGAAGGGGTAGTGGCCTTCAGAGTGCCAAAAGGGTGGAGGCCTTCAGAGTGCCAGAAGGGTGGTGGTATTTGGAGTGCCAGAAGGGTGGTGGCCTTTTGAGTGCCAGAAGGGTGGTGGCATTTGTAGTGCCAGAAGGGTGGTGGCCTTCAGAGTGCCAGAAGGGGTGGTGGCCTTTGGAGTGCCAGAAAGGGCGGTGGCCTTTGGAGTGCCAGAAGTAGTGGTGGCCATCTGAGTGACAGAACAGGTGGTGGTCTTCGGAGAGCCATAATGCGTTGTGGCCTTCGGAGTGCCAGAAGGGGTAGTGGCCTTTTAAGTGCCAGAAGGGTTAGTAGCCTTCAGAGTGCCAGAAAAGGTGGTGGCCTTTACAGTGCCAGTAGGGCTGTGGCCTTCGGAGTGCCAGAAGTGGTGGTGGCCATCTAAGTTACAGAAAATATGGTGGGCTTCGGAGATCCATAAGGGGTTGTTGCCTTTCGAGTGCCATAATGGGTGGTGGCCTTTGAAGTGCCAGGAGGGGTAGTGGCCTTCGGAGTGGCAGAAGGGGTAGTGACCTTCAGAGTGCCAGAAGGTGTGGTGGCCTTTGGAGTGGCAGAAGGGGTAGTGGCCTTTGAAGTGGGAAAAGGGGTTGTGGCCTTTGGAGTGCCAGAAGGGGTGGTTGCCTTCGGAGTGCCAGAAGGGGTGGTGGCCTTCAGAGTACCAGAAGGAGTGGTGACCTTCGGAGTATCAGAAGGGGTAGTGTCCTTCAGAGTGCCAGAATGGGTGTTGACCTTTGACTGCCAGAATTAGTATTGGTCTTCGGAATGCCAGAAAGGGTGGTGGCCTTCTGAGTTGCAGAAGAAGTGGTCGGCTTCAGAGTGCCAGAAGGAGTAGTGGCGTTCAGATTGCCAGAAGGGGTAGTGGCCTTCAGAGTGCCAAAAGGGTGGAGGCCTTCAGAGTGCCAGAAGGGTGGTGGTATTTGGAGTGCCAGAAGGGTGGTGGCCTTTTGAGTGCCAGAAGGGTGGTGGCATTTGTAGTGCCAGAAGGGTGGTGGCCTTTTGAGTGCCAGAAGGGGTGGTGGCCGTTGGAGTGCCAGTAGTGGTGGAGGTCTTCTGAGTGATGGAAAGGGTGGTGGCCTTCGGAGAGCAGTTAGGAGTGGTAGCATTTGGAGTGCCAGAAGGGGTAGTGGCCTTCGGAGTGCCAAAAGACATATTTTCCTTTGGAGTGGCAGATGGGATTGGGCCCTTCTTAGTGCTAGAAGGGATGGAGGCCTTCGGAGTGTGAGAAGCAGTGGTTACCATCGGAGTGCCAGAAGGGTTACTGGCCTAAAGAGTGCCAGAAGGGGTACGGGCCTTCAGAATGCCAGAAGGGGTAATGCCCTTTGGAATGCCAGAAGGGGTGGTGGCCTTCAGAGTGCCAGAAGGGGTACTGGTCTTCAGAATGCCAAAAGGGATAGTGGCCTTTGGATTGCCAGAAGGGGTGGTGGCCTTCAGAGTGCCAGAAGGGCTGGTGGCCTTCGGAGTGCCAGAACGAGTGGGGGCCTTCGGAGTGGCAGAAGGGGTGGTGGCCTTTGGAGTGGCAGAAGGGGTGGTGGCCTATGGAGTGCCAGAATTTGTAGTAGCCTTTTGAGTGCCAGAAGGGGTGGTGGCCTTCATAGTTACAGAAGGGGTAGTGGCCTTCAGAGTGTCAGAAGGGGTGTAGGCCTTCAGAGTGCCAGAGGGGTAGTGGCCGTCGGAGTGTCAGAAGGAGTGGTGGCCTTCATAGTTGCAGAAGGGGTGGTGGCCTTTGGAGTGTCAGATGCGGTGGAGGCCTTCGGTGTGCCAGAAGAAATGGTGGCCTTTGGAGTGCCAGAAGCAGTGGTGGCCTTCGGAGTGACCGAAGAAGAGATGGCCTTCGGAATACCAGAAAGGAAATTGGTCTCCGAGAGTGCCAGAAGGGGTAGTGGCTGCCGGAGTGTCAGACGTTTTAGTGGCTTTCAGAGTTCTAGGAGGGGTAGTGGCCTTGAGGTGCCAGAAGGGGTGGTGGTCTTTGGAGTGACAGAAGGGTTATTGGCCTTTGGAGTGCCATAAGGGGTGCTGGCCTTAGAAGAGACAGAAGGGTTAGTGGCCTTTGGAGTGCCATAAGGGGTGCTGGCCTTAGAAGAGACAGAAGGGTTAGTGGCCTTTCGAGTGGCAGAAGGGGAGTTGGCATTTAGAGTGCTAGAAGGGGTGGTGGCCTTCGGAGTGCCACATTGGTGGGGGCCTTCGGAGTGCCACAATGGGAGGTGGCCTTCGGAGTACCAGAAGGCCTGGTGGCCTTCAGGGTACCAGAAAGGGTGGTAGCCTTCAGACTGCCAGAAGGGGTGGTGGCCTTCGGAGTGCCAGAAGTGGTGACGGCCTTTGAAGTGCCAGAAGGGATGGTGGCCTTCAAAGTTTCAGAAGGGGTGAAGGCCTTTGTAGTTCCAGAAGTGGTGGAGGCCTTTGGATTGCCAGAAGTGGTGATGGCCTTTGGAGGGCCAGAAGGGATGGTGGCCTTCTGGGTTCAAGAAGGGGTGGAGGCCTTTGGAGTGTCAGAAGGGGTGGAGGCCTTCGGAGTGCCAGAAGTGGAGGAGGCCTTTGGAGTGCCAGAAGGGATAGTGACCTTCGGAGTGCTAGAAGGGGTAGTGGTCTTTTGAGTGCCAGAAGGGGTAGGAGGCTTCAGAGTGCCAGAAAGAGAGGCTGCTTCTAGAGTGCCCGAAGAGGTGGTGGACTTTGGAGTGCCAGAAGGGGTGGTGGGCTTCGGAGTGCAAGAAGGGGCAGAGTCCTGTGAAGTCTGAAAAGGGGTAGAGGCATTTGGAGTGCCAGAAGGGATAGTGGCCTTCGGAGTGCCAGAATACATATTAGCTTTGATGTGCTAGAAGGGATAGTGTCCTTCATAGTACCAGAAGGGATGGAGGCCTTTGGAGTACTAGTAAGGGGTGGAGACCATCAGAGTGCCAGTAAGGGGTGGAGGCCGTCAGAGTGCCAGAAGGGTGGTGGCCTTCAGAGAGCCAGAAGGTGTAGCAGCCTTTGGAGTGCCAGAAGGGGTTGTGGCCTTCGGAGTACCAGAAGGAGTAGTGGCCTTCGGAGTGCCAGAAGGGGTAGTGTCCTTCAGAGTGCCAGAATAGGTGTTGACCTTTGAGTGCCAGAAGGATGGTGGCCTTTGGAGTGCAAGAAGAGGTGGTGGCCTTCAGAGTACCAGAAAGGGTGGCAGATTTTGGAGTGGCAGGTGGGATGGTGACCTTTGGAGTGCCAGAAGGGGTAGTGTCCTTCAGAGTGCCAGAATGGGTGTTGACATTTGAGTGCCAGAAGGAGTATTGGCCTTCGGAGTGCCAGAAAGGGTGGTGGCCTTCGAGGGCCAGAAAGGGTGATGGCCTTCGGAGTGCCAGAAAGGGTGGTGGCCTTCGGAATGCCAGACAGTGTGGTGTCCTTCAGAGTGCCTCACACTCAAGGGTGTCCATTGTGAGAGATTCATGCCCTCCAGTGCACACTCCCAACAAGACTCTGCCCTCGCACTCAAGGATGTCAGAGGTGAGGGTTTCATGGCCTCCAGTCTACACTGCCAGCAGCCCTCTACCTCACACTCAAGGGCATCAGAGGTGAGGGTTTCATGGCCTCCAGTACACACTCCTAACAAGACTCTGCCCTCCCACTCAACGGTGGCAGAGGTTAGGGTCTCATCCAGTCTACACTCCCACCAGCATTCTGTCTCACACTAAAGGGTGTCAGAAGTGAGGGTCTCATGGCCTCCATTGCACACTCCCAACAAGACTCTGTCTCACACTCAAGGGTGTCAGAGGTAAGGGTCTAATGGCTTCTTGTACACACTCACAACAAGACTGCCCTCATACTGAAGGGTGTCATATTTAAGGGTCTCATGGCCTCCAGTGCACACTCCCACCAGCACTCTGCCTCACACTCAAGGGTGTCAGAGGTGAGGGTCTCATGGCCTCCAGTACACACTCCCAACAAGACTCTGCCCTCACACTCAAGGATGTCAGAGGTGAGGGTCTCATGGCCTCCAGTGCATTCTCCCAACAAGACTGCCTCACACTCAAGGGTGTCAGAGGGGAGGGTCTCGGGACTATCTCCTCCTACTGAAGGGTGACAATGGTGGCCATTCAATGACTTCTGGCCCACCCTCCCGGGCTTCTCTCTCCCATTGGAGGTTGACAATGGTCGGTGTCCCAGGGCTTCTGGCCACCCTCCCCGGCCTCTCTCCTCTCATTGGAGGGTGACCATGGTGGACATTCCATGATTTCTGGCCCAACCTCCTATGCCTCAGTCCTCCCATTGGAAAGTGACCATGGTGGACATTCTTTGACTTCTGGCCCACCCTCCCCGGCCTCTGTCCTCTCATTGGAGGGTGACCATAGTGGGCATTCCATGACTTCTGGCTCAATCTCCCGGGTCTCTGATCTCCCATTGGAGGATGACAATGATGGGCATTCCATGACTTCTGGCCCACCCTCCCGGGACTATCTCCTCCTATTGGAGGCTGACCATGGTGGGCATTCCATGACTTCTGGTCCACCCTCCTGGGCTTCTCTCCTCCCATTGGAGGATGAACATGGTGGCCATTCAATGACTTCTGGCACATCCTCCAGGGCCTCTCTCCTCCTATTGGAGGGTGTCAATGGTGGGCATTCCTTGACTTATGGCTCACGGTCCTGGGCCTCTCTCCTCCCATTGGAGGGAGACCATGGTGGGCATTCCTTGACTTTTGGCCGATCCTCCAGGGCCTCTTTCCTCCTATTGGAGGGTCACCATGTTGAACGTTGCATGAGTTCTGTACCACCCTCCCGGGCCTCTCTCCTCTCATTGGAGGGTGTCAGTGATGGGCGTCCCAGGACTTCTGGCCCACCTTCCAGGACCTGTCGCCTTCCGGTGGCCCTCTAGGCAGGGGCAGCCTAAGGATTTTAGGGACCCCTGTTTGGAACAGTTTTGAATTCATGATCCAATTTCAGCTCTTTCTTGCCCTCTTTGGCCAGGCCACTGAGAGTGCGCAGGCGCACTGGTACACATTCTACATATTGACATCTAATATTCAGGGATAGTGGCGTTGGTTTTTAATGTTGTATGTCAGCAGCAGCTCACTAACAGCACTGCAAATAATCTCTGTGGCACTCTCCCATTTCTCATATGTAAGGTCCTGTTTTTACCTGAAGGACACCTTTTTTATGGATGTTGCATGAAACATAAACACAACACTTCTCTGCAAAACAGACTCTCACGCATCACCCACATTAAAAATAAAGTAAAAGGGAACAGTATTTTAAACAATCTGTTTAATTAATAGTTTAGTTAAATAATTCATTTAAGGTCATCGAAGCAAGATTCTCTGCAGAACAGAGCTGGCTCTCTCAGGGGTGGCCCTGAAAGCCTGGGGCCCCGGGCCAGAGCCGACTTTGCCCAAGCGCCGTGTCTTGAAAGGACTCTGCTTCTGGGCGCTCGCAGTGTGGACAAGCCATGGTGCGGCGCGGACACGCCGAGGCCCATCCATCATTGGACAGGCTGGGGAAGCGTCGGGCCCATTCGACGTCCTCCTGGCCGCCACCACGAAGGTTTCCCCCGCATAATGCTCTTCCCTCCACACACCCCGCGGCCTCGGTTTCCATCATGAACTGAATGAAACACGACTCTGGCGTCGTTAAAAATTCATGCGAGTGGAAAAACGCCGCACCCAGAGCAGCAGACAGGTCCCTGCCAGCAGAGAAGCGCGCGGGTCCGCCAGCTAGCTGAGTAAGTTAAAGAACCTGCAGCATATATCTGTGTGCAACCTGTCTAGCTCTGGCACCAATCACAGCGAGATAGACCTGTGGGTCAATGCACCTCCTGCAAAGTCAAGTGCAACCTGACGGTCACAGCTTCAAATCCAGGTCACCGAAATGTGCCGCTGGGGTATACATCTGTTTCAAACCAGGAGGCCACAGATACAATTTCCAGAACTATAGCATGGAGGGTTCATGCAACTGCTACCGAGATCCTAGTTTTACCTGCAGGCGACAGCTTCGAATCCCCGTCAGGTAAGCCAGGGGGTTGCCACGCCTGTTCCAGAGATCTGCGTGTAACTTGAATGTCACCTGTTCTAACCAGAGTAAAATAGTTCTTAGGGTCAATGTACCTGCTGCTGTGTCCGTATCACATTAAGACCGCTCAAGGATTTACTACACCTGCTGCAAATACCTATGAATAACCTTTAGTTCACAAGCTTCAATCCCAGAAAAACGCTGTGTAGGTGCATGCCCCGGTGTCATGGCGCTGTGTGTACCATTCATGTCGTGTGTTCCATTGTGGTACAGTTTATGCTGCCCAATACTTCCACACCCATCGAATCTTTCAACTGACATGTGGAGTGTTCAAGATTGTTTTTATAAGCAATGGCCAGTCCACCTCTCCTTTGCCCGCTCTATCCAAGTGCCCAGGAAATGCCAGTTGTAAATCCAGGCAAGAATCCTCCCTCATCCATGTTTCAGGCATAAAAAGGATGTCAAACTGAGACTCGACTAAAAGATTAAAGACATCTAAGGTGCGTCTATGAAGGGAGATCCAAAGAATCTTCAAATGGCTCCCCACAAGCACCAGAAAAACAGTCACACAAGCCCTGATCACCAGCCGTCTGGACTACCAAAATGCACTGTGCGCAGGAACCACCATCGATTTCATGAGAAGGCTCCAGACGATTCAAAACTCAGGGGCCACATCACCCAGCACCTGAGGACCCTCTACTGGCTCCCCGTCCGGAAAAGATGCCAATTCAACCTACTGACACACGCCTACAAAGCCCTCCATGACCAAGGAGCAGTATGCATCAACCACCGCCTGAACCTCACCAGCCATTCAGAAACCTTCCCTCCACCTCTTTCGCCCTGGTGCACACACCACGCATCCGTCATAGCCATGGGGAGGACGCTCCTTTTCCCACCTCGCCGCCAAGTCCTGGATCGCCCTCCCCTCCGAACATCACCCTCGCTGACGGGCTTCAGGAAGAGTCGCAAGACCTGGCTCTTCGACTAAGACCAGCAACCCAGCACCTGGATACCCTCACGGGTGATAAGCGGCGCTTTACAAGTACTCATAGATTGATGTATTAAAGCTGCTTTCAACATAGGCTCCAGCTGCACCGTTACACCTCCTTACACCAGTATTCCCGAGTTGTAAAGAAAACTTTCAACTAATGAAGGAAGCAGGTCCCAGGCAGTTATGTAAGACTGACTTACAAAAACTTACATTGAGTTCCTAAAGCCCTATTGCTGTATAACCCATATGTGCATGGTCCTATAGGCTAAAACTGGCATAGTGCCTGGTGCTGGCTCTGAGCGAGGCGCGGGCGGGCTGCGGGCGGGCGCAGACGGGCTTGCCTTAGGCACACCTCCGCATCCTGTTTACATTCCAATAATATTGGTCACAGTTCGTACACTTTCTTCGATGATGTGTATGGATATGCATGTCACATGTTTAGACTCAGTCTATTTAATGCAAACTCTCCAAATATCTGTGCGCAAACAACAGGTGACAAGTCTTAACCTCAGTTAAACATCTGTGTGGGTCAATGCACGTGCTGCAGAGATCTGTTGATCACCTGCAGGATACAGAGTCAAATTAAAACTCCACTAATATGGTTCGGAGTTATCACACCGTCTTTAGAGATCTGCACGGATCTTCATGTCACATATTTAAACTTAGTGCAAACGCTCCAAATAAGTGTGTGCAATCTGCAGATGACAAGTTCTAGCCACAGTACAATAGCAGCGTGGGTCAATGCGCCTGCTGCAGTTCACAGGTTTCAGTCCCAGTGAGTAACTCAGTAAGTAAGAAATCACAAAATGATAGATGACGGTGTTAAGTCACCTGCTGCCGCGCTCTGGGTGTGTAACTTGTAGAGTTCAGCTTCCATTTCTGGTACAACATGTGTGCTGTGCCTTATTTCAAGTGTCATAGAATATAATGCACCTGTAATTATCCATCATGTTCTGTCCACCTTATTATGAATGTGTCATAATATCCAAAGCCCTTGTAATTATCCGTCACTTTGTGATGGAGTAACCCGTCTGCCAAACTCGAAACCAGGCCCTAGGTTTCCTGTGGCACTGCCCATCTTTCAATAGCCTTCCCCTCTTCAAATTTAAGGTGTTTTTCTTTGGCAGCAGCACAGATGTGAGGCGGGCAGTCATTAACATACATGGATTTTTGGGTCTTGCTTGACAATGCATTCTTAAGCTAGGCCTACTGGCCTTTCCAATGCTTGCTATTTTCTGCTGGTGCTGGGCACTGACTGGACCACACCACTTAAAACCCTTGTATTGGGTTCACATTTGAAGGTGACTGGGTCGTTCTTATGGCCAGCGAAGGCCCCCTTCCTCTTCACCCCGTCCCTTCCCTCCAGGCTAGCAGATGGCTCAGTGAGCTGACTGCTCACTATTGTCAAACGCATTGTGTTGGAGGTCACGAGTTTGAATTCAGTTGCATTTGTTATTACAAGCGTTCAGACGAGGTCCGTTTGAAGCTGTACATTAAAACAAGGTATTTTGAATGTGTAAATTCAGGGTTGTTGCAGAGTTCTGGGCCCAGAACTTTGTTCGCCTTTCTCCCATGACCCTACAAGGTATGATTGAATATGGCTGCATTTGATGTGGTTAGATTACATTTGTAAAGCGCAATGTATGCCCAAGGGCGCCTTGGCGCTGCGTATAAGAGAGGAAGGGTAAATAACCACGATTTTAGTGATTTCCCGAGGGCCGAGATATTAGGTTGATTCCTCAGAATCCAAGGCATTTGGTTCCAAAGATGGGCAGTGGTGCAGAAGAAGCCTCTGCCACCAAGAGGCCTTGTTGGCGAAGAGTACCGAAACATGTCTAGATGAAGCTTGTCTAAGGGGTTCCATAGGAAAGTACCAGCACATTTGACTTAAGAGTCAGGACCTTGATGATAAAGAGATTTATGAAGAAGACGGAGAGCCTTAAAAGCCACTCTTTTTTTGACGGGTTGCCAATGGAGGTCCGAACCAAGAACATGCTTAAGGCCAGCCCCTACCCTGTGCCAACGCATCCAGGGACTCTAATCTTCCCAGAAGGACTTAGGAAGGGGCGCGCTCCATTCCCGATAAAGGCACAATCTTTACTTGTAAAGCATCGTTTTCCAGATGTTTTGGCCGAAGCGCCGCTGCTGCTGCAGGCAGTCCTGAAGAGACGCTCAGTGGTATCCGACACCACAGGGTCTGGCACAGGTTCTCTGAGCATTATTCATCTCTAGCAGCAAATGGCACCTGGGCTTGTATACAGTGCTTAATTTGTAAAGATATAAGTGCCAGGGATCTCCTTAGGAGGCCACTGCAGCCTGCACCACACATTGTCCCAGCCATGCTTCCAGTGATGGTAACAACACAACTAACAAGTGTGATAATTCGAACAATTTCAGGCCCCCAAGGCTATAAGAATGGCCTGGGCAGCAGGTAATAATCATTTTTAATGTATATTGAATTAATATCTAACTGTTGTTGTGGTCACCTCTAAATTAGCCACTCAGCACCACCAAGTGACAGACTGTTAAGTGCTGGTGTTGACAATTACGCGCCGCTGCCTAGCACCAGAGACCACTGGCTAAAATTAAGCACAGTTTGCAACTGGATTCAAGCTAGCCTGGCTGATGAGGAGTGAAACTCCAAAACCGGTCTCAGGATGCTCGTTTCAGGTTTAGTGAAGACCTGGCTTGGCAGTTCGGGCTGGACTGTACCCATGAGGGACGGTGCAAGACTGATTTGCATATGGCTGGGTCCAAACTGGTGTGGTCTAATGAGCTGAAGAATGATGATGGATTATTCCCAGATCTGTGACTGTGGGTGAGTGTCTGAAAAGTTTCAGCACTCCGTCCATCATCTTATTGTGTTTGCTAAAATTAGGCACTGCCTGTATAAAAACGATGCTGCTCCCTCTGGGCTCCTTTAAGGGCTGGGTGAGTTGAATATCCCTTGTCCAGCTATCCCTGGAAGCATCTTTCCTCTCCAGCCTGTCTGGGCCCTCTCTGTGTCCTGCATGGCCAGTCCAGCCTGGTCGGTTAGCCACGCCGTGATGGGGACCAGCTTCCACAGATACTGTGTTTGGTCTTCACAGAGGCTGTGTATATGGGGCAGAGCACTGTGACTATAACCTGGGCCACTGGACTATGCCGTAGTCGAGGACCAAATAATGCGGCAGAGTTGATAAAATGATACGCTAAAAAAGAAAATAGTGGTTAATAGTGAAGCACAAGCTGCAGAAGCATTATTTAGGTATTTTAATAACTATTAATACCATCTGAGCAAAGTTGCACCTCCTTAGTACCAGTGTAACCCCTGAATCCAGCCATCAGCAGTTGAAAGATGGTCTGTAGACGTTTACAGGCTTTCAGCCACATCACCGAACAGCATGTGGCATTCTTTGTTCAGTAAATTTTGATCCAGTTGAAGTAGGAACAATTTTTCGTTTAACATCTATAAATTATGCCGCTGATGATGGATTATGAAGCAAATGCAGCAAATCTATGATTATGAAGAAAAGCCGCAGAATCACATTATTTTGTTGAGATTCTACCTTGTGAAGTTGGATTGGCCACCGTTGGGCTTCCTCCTGTTTGGAAGATGACGGCGTGCAGTTCTGAGATCTGGGCCTGCAGACCCTTTCTCCACAAAGTGTGTGTGCAGTGCTGTGGAGACAGAAAAGGTGCAAATGGCGAGGGTGGATCAGGTCGGTTAGGGTCGGAGCATTAGCCAAGCTGTCGATGTTCAAAGTTAGTTTGGTGCTGTATGGTGCTTTGTGCAATGCTGTGTAGGCCCAGTGATGGCCTGGTGGTGGCTGGTGCAGGGCTGAGTAGGTCCAGTGATGGGCTGGTGGTGGCTGCTGCCATGCGGGGGTGTGTTGAGCCAGTGGTGGCCTGGTGGTGCCTGGTGCAGGGCTGAGTAGGTCCAGTGATGGGCTGGTGGTGGCTGCTGCCATGCAGGGGTGTGTTGATCCAGTGGTGGCCTGGTGGTGGCTGGTGCAGGGCTGAGTAGGTCCAGTGATGGGCTGGTGGTGGCTGCTGCCATGCGGGGGTGTGTTGAGCCAGTGGTGCCTGGTGCAGGGCTGAGTAGGTCCAGTGATGGGCTGGTGGTGGCTGCTGCCATGCAGGGGTGTGTTGATCCAGTGGTGGCCTGGTGGTGGCTGGTGCAGGGCTGAGTAGGTCCAGTGATGGGCTGGTGGTGGCTGCTGCCATGCGGGGGTGTGTTGATCCAGTGGTGGCCTGGTGGTGCCTGGTGCAGGGCTGAGTAGGTCCAGTGATGGGCTGGTGGTGGCTGCTGCCATGCAGGGGTGTGTTGATCCAGTGGTGGCCTGGTGGTGCCTGGTGCAGGGCTGAGTAGGTCGAGTGATGGGCTGGTGGTGGCTGCTGCCATGCGGAGGTGTGTTGAGCCAGTGGTGGCCTGGTGGTGGCTGGTGCAGGGCTGAGTAGGTCCAGTGATGGGCTGGTGGAGGCTGGTGCAGTGCAAGGCTGTGTAGGTTATGTTATGTTATTTATTCTTATAGAGCGCTCAAATGCCGAAAACCAAAAAAGACCCTCAAAGAATCGCTGATAGTGGAAAACAACCATGTTTTCGGAGCTTTCCTGAAGAGCCGGAGAACTGGCATCGCTTTTTTAAAAAGCAGAAGATCATTCCAGGCTATAGTTGGATTAAGCACAAAACCTCTTGCACCCCAGGCAGTGCGCTGGACGCTGGGAACTAGGACCTTTTTCGCAGATGCTGATCGAAAAGACATGTCTGCAACATACCAGATGAGACTCTTCTTTAACCCCTTCAGTGCCCATGACGAGCTGGACTCGTCATGGGCTGCGGTGGCGCTGTGCCCATGACGAGTCCAGCTCGTCATGAACTCCGCCCGCTAATACAAAGCGCGGCACTGGGCGGGGAAAGGGGCGGGCATGCAAGGGGTTAAGAAACCGGGACCTTGATCATGCAACGCTTTGTAAGCAATGCAAAGCGATTTAAAGAGTATCCCCTGCCTTACAGCAACCAGTGAGGCTTCCTGATAGCTTTCAGCAGTGGCCTGTGCAAGTCAGAGCAGTGGGGCTGGGTTGGGGGGGGGGGATTCAACAGACGACCACGAGGGAACATTAAATAAATAATGACTTTTCCCTCATCGTTGTTTGTCGAAATCCCCCACCCCACCCGGTCCCACCGCTCTTACCTGCACGGGCCACTGATGATAGCTTGAGAGACGGTACGGTACTTCTGAATTTTCAGCAGCAGCCTGGCAGCCGCATTTTGTAAGGTCTGGAGTTTGTTGAGCAGGTGCTGGTGGGCGTTCAAATAAAGCCCATTGCTGTCATTATTCTTAGCTTGTACCAGAGGTGACTGCCGCTTTCTGTAAGTAGACTGGAATGAACTGCAGGATCTTCTTGATCAATCTCAGTGTATGGTAGATGGAGGAGGTAACTGCATTCGCCTGGTCATGACATGAGAGTTTATCATTAATTATAACCCCAAGATTCTTGGCCGCTTTCACCAGTGTGGGGAGTGGACCCAACTCAGATGGCCACCAAGCAGTAGACCAGAAGGATGGCTGAGGACCAAAAATCAGGACTTCCGTCTCTCCAGAACTAAGTTTCAGGCAGTTCCTGGACATCCAGGACCAACTGCCCATATGCATTTACAGAAATTTATCCCACTTTCCTCCGATGCAACAGCGGCTACAATCTGAGTATCGTCTGCATAAGAGGTTAGTGAAAAGCCAAACGATCTTATCAGCTCTGCCAAAGGAGTAACATCGATGTTGAACAATGTTTGGCTACGCGAGGACCACTTGAGGGATCCTGCAAGCAGACAGTAAGCGTCTGAGACAAATTTGCCCAATCGGACAGACTTCCTGACCGCTAATAAAAGAGTTCAGCAGCTTCCTGTGACTCCAATCCTACCAAGCGGCTCCATCAGCAGCCTATGATTCAGAGTATCAAAGGCTGCTGATAGGTCAAGCAGGATAAGTCCCGCTCTACGCCCTGATCGAGAAAAGACCTAATCTCCACGGTGGCTTTAATGAGTGTGGTCTCATAACTGTGACCAGCACGGAAGCCAAACTGGGTATCATCCAAGCGATTATTAGCCTGAACATGAGACACACGTTGTCTGTTCATGACTTTCTCAATTAATTTGGCCGGCAGGGGTAAGTATGAGATAGGCCAATAACTATAAAGATCTAGTGGATAAAGGGAGGTTTTTGTTGATGAGCGGCAAAACTGATGCCTTTTTCCAGTCTGAAAGAAAAGAACCAGAACTGCACATAAGCTGAAAGATGTCAGGTTAAGTGATGGCCTGGTTGTGAGTGGTGCAGTGTAGAAGTGTGTAGGTCTAGTGATGGCCTCATAGTGGCAGGTGCAGTGCAAGGGTGTGGAGGCCCAGTGATGGTCTGGTGGTGCTGGTGCAGTGCAAGGGTGTGTAGGTTCAGTCATGGCCTGGTGGTGGCTGGTGCAGTGCAAGGGTGTGTAGGCCCAGTGATGGCCTGCTAGTGGCTGGTGCAGTGCAAGGGTGTGTAGTTCCAGTGATGGCCTGGTGGTGGCTAGTGCAGTGTAGAAGTGTGTAGGTCCAGTGATGGCCTGGTGGTGGCCTGGTGGTGGCTGGTGCAGTGTAGGAGTGTGTAGGTCCAGTGATGGCCTGGTGGTGCTGGTGCAGTATAGGTGTGTGTAGGTCCAGTGATGGCCTGGTGGTGGCTGGTGCAGTGTAGGAGTGTGTAGGCCCAGTGATGGTCTGGTGGTGCTGGTGCAGTGCAAGGGTGTGTAGGTCCAGTGATGGCCTGGTGGTGGCTGGTGCAGTGTAGGAGTGTGTAGGTCCAGTGATGGCCTGGTGGTGGCTGGTGCAGTGTAGGAGTGTGTAGGTCCAGTGATGGCCTGGTGGTGGCTGGTGCAGTGTAGGAGTGTGTAGGTCCAGTGATGGCCTGGTGGTGGCTGGTGCAGTGCAAGGGTGTGTAGGTCCAGTGATGGCTTGGTGGTGCTGGTGCAGTGCTAGGGTGTGTAGGTCCAGTGATGGCCTGGTGGTGGCTGGTGCAGTATAGGTGCGTGTAGGTCCAGTGATGGCCTGGTGGTGGCTGGTGCAGTGCAAGGGTGTGTAGGTCCAGTGATGGCCTGGTGGTGGCTGGTGCAGTGTAGGAGTGTGTAGGTCCAGTGATGGCCTGGTGGTGGCTGGTGCAGTGTAGGAGTGTGTAGGTCCAGTGATGGCCTGGCGGTGCTGGTGCAGTATAGGTGCGTGTAGGTCTAGTGATGGCTTGGTGGTGCTTGTGCAGTGCAAGGGTGTGTAGGTCCAGTGATGGCCTGGTGGTGCTGGTGCAGTATAGGTGCGAGTAGGTCCAGTGATGGCTTGGTGGTGCTGGTGCAGTGCAAGGGTGTGTAGGTCCAGTGATGGCCTGGTGGTGGCTGGTGCAGTGTAGGAGTGTGTAGGTCCAGTGATGGTCTGGTGGTGCTGGTGCAGTGCAAGGGTGTGTAGGTTCAGTCATGGCCTGGTGGTGGCTGGTGCAGTGCAAGGGTGTGTAGGTCCAGTGATGGCCTGGTGGTGGCTGGTGCAGTGTAGGAGTGTGTAGGTCCAGTGATGGCCTGGTGGTAGCTGGTGCAGTGTAGGAGTGTGTAGGTCCAGTGATGGCCTGGCGGGGCTGGTTCAGTATAGGTGCGTGTAGGTCCAGTGATGGCTTGGTGGTGCTGGTGCAGTGCAAGGGTGTGTAGGTCCAGTGATGGCCTGGTGGTGCTGGTGCAATATAGGTGCGTGTAGGTCCAGTGATGGCTTGGTGGTGCTGGTGCAGTGTAGAAGTGTGTAGGTCCAATGATGGCCTGGTGGTGGCTGGTGCAGTGTAGGAGTGTGTAGGTCCAGTGATGGCCTGGCAGTGCTGGTGCAGTATAGGTGCGTGTAGGTCTAGTGATGGCTTGGTGGTGGTGGTGAAGTGCAAGGGTGTGTAGTCCCAGTGATGGCCTGGTGGTGCTGGTGCAGTATAGGTGCGTGTAGGTCCAGTGATGGCTTGGTGGTGCTGGTGCAGTGCAAGGGTGTGTAGGTCCAGTGATGGCCTGGTGGTGGCTGGTGCAGTGCAAGGGTGTGTAGTCCCAGTGATGGCCTGGTGGTGCTGTTGCAGTATAGGTGCGTGTAGGTCCAGTGATGGCTTGGTGGTGCTGGTGCAGTGCAAGGGTGTGTAGGTCCTATGATGCAAACACAAGGAGACGATGGATGGAGCGCTCAAACATTTCAAACCCAGTCACAGATCTTGTTTGAATACATCATCGTTCTTTAGCTCACTTCTCCACCTCAGTTCAGACCCAGCTATATGCAAATCAGTCTCACCCTGTGCCTCATGGGAACAGTCCAGCCCCAACTGCCAAGCCAGGTGTTCCCTGGACTGGAAACAGGCATCCTGGGACCGGATTCGGGGTAACACCCCATATCAGCCAGGCTCGCTTGAATCCGGTGACAAAGTGAGCAAGGTACCCACGTCTGGGCATACCCTGCCAACGTAGGGTGAACAAAGCAAGTCCTATGATGGGCTGGTGGTGGCTGGAGCAGTGTAGGTCCAGTGATTGCCTGAGGGTGACTGGTGCCGGGTCAGTGGTGTAACAGAGGCATGGGTCCTAGTGCAAGCGAAGAAAATGGTCCCCCAAACGGTTGTGTAGGTGTTAGAATAGGCATTCTCTGGGTCTAGTGCCCCACTCAAGCCTCTGGGGCCCAGTGCAACTGCACCTGATGCACCATTGGTAGCACCACCCCTGTGCAGGGCTGTGCAGGTAGATGGTGGTTATGGTGTGGGGTGGAGCAGTGTGCAGGCTTGCGTAGGCCCAACCAGGACACTAGAAAGGCCTGCTTTCCATGATAGGGTGCTGGGTGTAAGCCAGGTTGGGTAAGAGCGCATGTCTGGGCGTGATCAGCCTCAGCTAACATTACCAGCAGCGGAACCGGTCTGCACGCCTCACCCGTGGCGCCCACTGGTCTGGCACCCGGGCTGTGCACTCGGCCTCCTGCGGCTCAGTATGTGCCAAGGAAGGTTGGGACGCATGTGCTGGTGTCCATGGCTGGGCTCTGCAGACCCTCCATCCTCCCACTGCCGAGTGCTCCACACCTGACATCAATCTGAGCTCTTATAAAGGCATGCACTGCCACAGCCTGTGTGTTACAGGCAGGGCAATGGGAACACGGGAATACTGCTCCAGATTTCAGCAAAAATAGTTGTTTACAGTTCAAAAGGGTCAACAGTTATTAAAATTGCTGCATATCTCAAACTGTAAGCGGTCGCTGTTGACACTATTCGAGCTTGAAGGCGATTCTGCCCAAATAGGGCTAGCATCCCCGATCGATGGACAGGCGGAAAGGGCTTTGGGAATAAACCATGAAGTGCCAAATGTAACTGAAAGAGGGTACGAAGAGCGACTACTTATGTAACGTGAAAAAAGTTACTCTTTGACTGTTCAATCAACTGCATGTGTAGGTCACACCTCTGTTCTCACAGCTGCGCTTTCTCAAAAGGACTCTCCGCGTTTAGAACAACTTCAAACACATTGCACCCACTTTGGGAGTCTTAAGTTCTAAAGAACCTCAACATCAGAGCCTCCTCCCTCTTCTTGAATGTTGAAAGAAGCTGAAGACCTGGATTTTCAATTAACCCACCTACCAGGGGCCGGGCTAGACACACACACACACCTGCACAGCGCCAGGATACCCTCATGGGTGATTAACCCACCTACCCGGGGCTGGGTTAGACACACACACCTGCTCAGCACCAGGATACCCTCATGGGTGATTAACCCACCTGCCAGGGGTCGTGCTAGACACACACACCTGCTCTGCGCCAGGATACCCTCAAGGGGGATTAACCCACCTACCCTAGGCCGGGCTAGACACACACACCTGCTCAGCACCAGGATACCCTCAAGGGTGATTAACCCACCTGCCAGGGGTCGTGCTAGACACACACACCTGCTCTGCGCCAGGATACCCTCAAGGGTGATTAACCCACCTACCCTAGGCCGGGCTAGACACACACACCTGCTCAGCACCAGGATACCCTCAAGGGTGATTAACCCACCTGCCAGGGGTCGTGCTAGACACACACACCTGCTCTGCGCCAGGATACCCTCAAGGGTGATTAACCCACCTACCCTAGGCCGGGCTAGGTGCACACACCTGCTCAGCACCAGGATACCCTCCTGGGTGATTAACCAACCCACCCGGGGCAGGTCTAGGCACACACACCTGCTCAGTGCCAGGATACCCTCGTGGGTGATTAACCCACCTACCCCAGGCCAAGTTAGGCACACACACCTACTCAGCACCAGGATACCCTCAGTGATTAACCCACCTAACCTAGGCCGGGCTAGCGCTAGGATATCCTCATGGGTGATTAACCAACCCACCCGGGGCAGGTCTAGGCACACACACCTGCTCAGTGTCAGGATACCCTCACAGGTGATTAACCAAACTACCCGGTGCAGGGCTAGACGCACAAACCTGCTCAGCGCCAGGATACCCTCGAGGGTGATTAACCAACCTACTCTAGGCCGGGCTAGGCACACACACCTGCTCTGTGCCAGGATACCCTAGTGGGTGATTAACCCACCTACCCTAGGCCGGGCTAGGCACACACACCTGCTCTGTGCCAGGATACCCTAGTGGGTGATTAACCCACCTACCCTAGGCCGGGCTAGACACACACACCTGCTCAGCACCAGGATACCCTCGGTGATTAACCCACCTACCCTAGGCCGGGCTAGGTGCACACACCAGCTCAGCACCAGTATACCCTCGGTGATTAACCCACCTACCCGGGGTCGGGCTAGGTGCACACACCAGCTCAGCACCAGGATACCCTCGGTGATTAACCCACCTACCCGGGGTCGGGCTAGGTGCACACACCTGCTCTGCACCAGGATACCCTCCTGGGTGATTAACCAACCCACCCGGGGCAGGTCTAGGCACACACACCTGCTCAGTGCCAGGATACCCTCGTGGGTGATTAACCCACCTACCCCAGGCCAAGTTAGGCACACACACCTACTCAGCACCAGGATACCCTCAGTGATTAACCCACCTAACCTAGGCCGGGCTAGCGCTAGGATATCCTCATGGGTGATTAACCAACCCACCCGGGGCAGGTCTAGGCACACACACCTGCTCTGTGCCAGGTTACCCTCACAGGTGATTAACCCACCTTCCAGGGGCCGGGCCTGGCACACACACCTGCTCTGAGCCAGGATATCCTTACGGGTGATTAACCCACCTACCCGGAGCCGGGCTAGGCATACACACCTGCTCAGTGCCAGGATACCCCTAAGGGTGATTAACTAACCTACCCTAGGCAGGGTTAGGCACACAGACCTGCTCTGCACCAGGATATCCCCATGGGCGATTCACCAACCTACCCTAGGCCGGGCTAGGCACACTCACCTGCTCAGTGCCAGGATACCCTTGTGGGTGATTAACCCACCTACCCGGGGTCATGCTAGACACACACACCTGCTCTGAGCCAGGATACCCTCGTAGGTGATTAACCCACCTATCTGGGGTCGTGCTAGACACACACACCTGCTCTGCGCCAGGATACCCTCGTAGGTGATTAACCCACCTACCTGGGGTCGTGCTAGACACACACACCTGCTCTGCGCCAGGATACCCTCGTAGGTGATTAACCCACCTACCTGGGGTCGTGCTAGACACACACACCTGCTCTGCGCCAGGATACCCTCGTAGGTGATTAACCCACCTACCTGGGGTCGTGCTAGACACACACACCTGCTCTGCACCAGGATACCCTCGTAGGTGATTAACCCACCTACCTGGGGTCGTGCTAGACACACACACCTGCTCTGCGCCAGGATACCCTCGTAGGTGATTAACCCACCTACCTGGGGTCGTGCTAGACACACACACCTGCTCTGCACCAGGATACCCTCGTAGGTGATTAACCCACCTATCTGGGGTCGTGCTAGACACACACAACTGCTCTGCACCAGGATACCCTCGTGGGTGATTAACCCACCTACCTGGGGTCGTGCTAGACACACACACCTGCTCTGCGCCAGGATACCCTCGCAGGTAATAGCGTACTTTACAAATACACAGAACATAACATTCTGCCAGTTCTTTTCTTGCTCTTCAGAACTTAAATGAGGAGTCTCTCAAGGAGCAATCTTGTCGCCATTACTCTTCAACTCAGTATGTCTTCTGCATTCCTTCCAGGTGCAATTGTTTACGTACACTGATGACACAACTATTGTGTAGGTTGACTCAAAGTGTTCAAAAAGGTCTCCTGATCCCTTTGTGCATTTAGCAACTTGTTTATCTGCTCTCTGCTGGTGGATGTCAAGGAACATTTAAAAATATAATCTGGGTAATACGGAAGTCCTGTTCATTAATGCTCTCTCACACAGCTTGGGACGTCACTGAATGGGCCTTTTCTATTGGTCCTTGGCATGCACCTGTGAAATCAGTGCATATAAAATAAACAAGAACCACCCCAATGTCCATGCGAACCTGGACATTGCAAAGACCCATCCTCACAGCGGTTCACATGGAACTCATTGAGTAGAGATGTGAAGGAAGCAGCAAAACGACTGATAATCCGCCATTATCTTTGTCATGTTATCAGTCAAAAAGCTAATATATTCACCTTGTAAATCTCACCTTAAAATGAATATTGGAACACTGCAACTGCAAAGTGACCCCCAAGTGAGCAACAACCATAACCAAGCAAGAAGGTGAGACAATGAGTGGAAACAACCATACGATCCAATCTTGTTGGACAAATAACACTGTTGTCTATTCACACAATGTTTTGAGTTATCAAAAGGTTTGTTCGCGAGTGATGTCAGCAGGTTTCGGCCCTATAAGGGATATGAGGGTCTCATCAGGACTGAGGATGACCTGGGGGAACTTATGCCTTGACTTGAAACAAAAAATGAAGACAGAACTACATTCCTGTGTGTGTAGTGATAAGCACCACCAAGTGAAAGCATCCAGGATAACACAGGATGGAAAGTATACTCATGAGATGTTGCCTGTGAGAAATGGGCTGATAAAGAACAAGGGCTGTTGAGCCCACGGAGCCTCCACAATCAGAGTGATGCAGAATTACCACGATCGCGATGGACCGTCAGGGCCTCATTTATGAACAGTGACGCATCGCTGCGTGAAAACAGCGATGTATGACTTCTCATTGCGCCCTCCTTGCGACATGCTGGATGCGGGATGCGTCATATTTACAATATGACGCATCATGTCGCAAGGAGTGACAGATACGTCAGAAATACTGACGTATCTGTAGGCGCAAAAATGACGCATTGCTGGAGTGTATTACAAAAGTGACCCAACTTCAGCAATGGGTCATTTCAATGTACCTGCATCAGTCTTACACCTGCTGTGAGGCAGGCGTAAGATATAGATTTATTTGCGTCCTAGAAGTGGCGCAGTGAAATCTTGTAGATTTTACTGCGTCACTTCTACGAGGCTTACTTGCGTCGAAACGCCCCCCTGCATACATTATACCTGGCGCAAGTATAATGTGGCGCAGGGGTTTACAAAGTGACGCATCTTCCTAGATGCGTCACTTTGTAAATATGACGCAACATACTGCATTTTTTACGCCACGGGTGCTTCCTGACACACCGGCGGCGCAAAATTGATGCAAGGGCTCATAAATAAAACCCTCAGTGTCCTACTAAGTGCCCTAGAAAATCAGTGTCAGGACTCACCTGATTCCCAGCTTGAAAGTTTGCGCCTCATACGCCACAGAGTTGTGGGTGCACTAGTGAATCAAGGCTACAGTATGAAACAGAACATGGCATCTATAGCTTCTGGGGAGATGGAGTTTGGGGAATTTTGCCGCAAGTATTGGGATCTTACCTGCTCTAAGGTACAGAGGTTCACTGTGTATTCAATAAGGGCCATCCCAAACCAAGATGGCGACCTGGTTTGTCTTCTGGCCTACGGTAAGTAGAACATAAGGGCGGCACTTTCAGAGGAACTTCACCTGGAGTCTGTGTGTGCGGGTGGGTTTCCCCCCTCCTCGTTCTAGCTCGCACCTGGCTTCCCTTCCATGTGTATCTTTCTTGTTCTCTTGTGTTCCTGCATGTAGTTCACCTTAGCAGGAGTCGTTGAAGCTGTTGCATCTTACCTTTCACTCTTCCTCAGTCATTCTCCTTTCATCCTGGACTCCCCGGATTACCTGGTTGGCGGAGCTGTCCCATGGCCTCTGGGTGTTGAGTCGAATTATAAATGTTGCATGTGTAATTTTGCGGATTATCTAGAGTGACCGTACCTGTAAAACCTATTTCGAGGCTGATTGCGTAATAAGGTTTAATTACAGATGGTGATCAGGGCGCAGCACGTCTCGCGCTCCAGTGTTTCGCTCTTTCCGTCCCTTCTGCCCTGTTGTCCCAGGGCCTGGTCCAGTGTTTGTGTTTCTAAAATAAATACCCAGGCTTGGGCCTCTCTGCTTGAATCCCAGTCCTATCGAAGGTCGTGATAATCAGCCCATAATATGGGCATTTTGGTTAATGAGAAACTGACGTCTGAGCCACTGGTGATGACTGTAGCTACCACCTGCTTCTGTGATTTGATGTTTATTCACTGAATTTTCCCCTTTTTTGACATCATATGCCAGTGGTCACTGCTGTTGTGCTGTCCAGGACAGTCTGTGTCTATTCTTGCTTAGTGATATTTTTAAATAACTGTATGTTGGATTCTTTTCGTTTTGGTCTTGTTTTTCACAGATAAATATTGTTTTTTTCTAAACTGGTGTGGTGTTCTTTTGTAGTTTTTTCACTGTATTAATGTTGGTTATGTGCAAATGCATTAAGCGCTGCCTCTGAGATAAGCCTGACTGCTCGTGCCAAGCTACCAAGTGGGTGAGCAGGGGTTATTTTAAAAGAGGAACCCCCCTAGTTTGACTGACTAGGAACAAGGGTCCCTACTTGAACAGAGAAACAGCGTGCCAACTAGAGACCCCCATTTCTAACAAAGTCATACTACCCGCAACACATACTGTTCTTTATACATCGTGGCATAGGCGCATCCGCCGTCGCCACTACATCTACCACAGTCCTTTGGGGCAACTTGCTGGTGTGACGAGCAGTGTGCGACCAACCTTTGCTTAATTCATTACGGCTCCCTTGAGCCAAAGGGCTGACGAGCCTTGGATCTGCACCTGCACGCCATGAGAGTTACTTGACCTGTTTTAATTACATTTTGGCAGTCCACGCGGCACCCCTTTACACTGACCTGCTCCCTGCTGACGAGAGGCAACTACCTCGAAACACGTGTCCAGGGATGGCTAACGCAACACATACTGTTCTTTATACATCGTGGCATAGGCGTACCCGCCGTCGCCACTACATCTACCACAGTCCATTGGGGCAACTTGCTGGTGTGACGAGCAGTGTGCGACCAACCTTTGCTTGATTCATTACGGCTCCCTTGAGCCAAAGGGCTGACAAGCCTTGGATCTGCACCTGCGCGCCATGAGAGGTACTTGACCTGTTTTAATTACATTTTGGCAGTCCACGCGGCACCCCTTTACACTGACCTGCTCCCTGCTGACGAGAGGCAACTACCTCGAAACACGTGTCCAGGGATGGCTAACGCAACACATACTGTTCTTTATACATCGTGGCATAGGCGTACCCGCCGTCGCCACTACATCTACCACAGTCCTTTGGGGCAACTTGCTGGTGTGACGAGCAGTGTGCGACCAACCTTTGCTTAATTCATTACGGCTCCCTTGAGCCAAAGGGCTGACGAGCCTTGGATCTGCACCTGCACGCCATGAGAGTTACTTGACCTGTTTTAATTACATTTTGGCAGTCCACGCGGCACCCCTTTACACTGACCTGCTCCCTGCTGACGAGAGGCAACTACCTCGAAACACGTGTCCAGGGATGGCTAACGCAACACATACTGTTCTTTATACATCGTGGCATAGGCGTACCCGCCGTCGCCACTACATCTACCACAGTCCATTGGGGCAACTTGCTGGTGTGACGAGCAGTGTGCGACCAACCTTTGCTTAATTCATTACGGCTCCCTTGAGCCAAAGGGCTGACAAGCCTTGGATCTGCACCTGCGCGCCATGAGAGGTACTTGACCTGTTTTAATTACATTTTGGCAGTCCACGCGGCACCCCTTTACACTGACCTGCTCCCTGCTGACGAGAGGCAACTACCTCGAAACACGTGTCCAGGGATGGCTAACGCAACACATACTGTTCTTTATACATCGTGGCATAGGCGTACCCGCCGTCGCCACTACATCTACCACAGTCCTTTGGGGCAACTTGCTGGTGTGACGAGCAGTGTGCGACCAACCTTTGCTTAATTCATTACGGCTCCCTTGAGCCAAAGGGCTGACGAGCCTTGGATCTGCACCTGCGCGCCATGAGAGGTACTTGACCTGTTTTAATTACATTTTGGCAGTCCACGCTGCACCCCTTTACACTGACCTGCTCCCTGCTGACGAGAGGCAACTACCTCGAAACACGTGTCCAGGGATGGCTAACGCAACACATACTGTTCTTTATACATCGTGGCATAGGCGTACCCGCCGTCGCCACTACATCTACCACAGTCCTTTGGGGCAACTTGCTGGTGTGACGAGCAGTGTGCGACCAACCTTTGCTTAATTCATTACGGCTCCCTTGAGCCAAAGGGCTGACAAGCCATGGATCTGCACCTGCGCGCCATGAGAGGTACTTGACCTGTTTTAATTACATTTTGGCAGTCCACGCGGCACCCCTTTACACTGACCTGCTCCCTGCTGACGAGAGGCAACTACCTCGAAACACGTGTCCAGGGATGGCTAACGCAACACATACTGTTCTTTATACATCGTGGCATAGGCGTACCCGCTGTCGCCACTACATCTACCACAGTCCTTTGGGGCAACTTGCTGGTGTGACGAGCAGTGTGCGACCAACCTTTGCTTAATTCATTACGGCTCCCTTGAGCCAAAGGGCTGACGAGCCTTGGATCTGCACCTGCGCGCCATGAGAGGTACTTGACCTGTTTTAATTACATTTTGGCAGGCCACGCGGCACCCCTTTACACTGACCTGCTCCCTGCTGACGAGAGGCAACTACCTCGAAACACGTGTCCAGGGATGGCTAACGCAACACATACTGTTCTTTATACATCGTGGCATAGGCGTACCCGCCGTCGCCACTACATCTACCACAGTCCTTTGGGGCAACTTGCTGGTGTGACGAGCAGTGTGCGACCAACCTTTGCTTAATTCATTACGGCTCCCTTGAGCCAAAGGGCTGACGAGCCTTGGATCTGCACCTGCGCGCCATGAGAGGTACTTGACTTGTTTTAATTACATTTTGGCAGTCCACGCGGCACCCCTTTACACTGACCTGCTCCCTGCTGACGAGAGGCAACTACCTCGAAACACGTGTCCAGGGATGGCTAACGCAACACATACTGTTCTTTATACATCGTGGCATAGGCGTACCCGCCGTCGCGACTACATCTACCACAGTCCTTTGGGGCAACTTGCTGGTGGGACGAGCAGTGTGCGACCAACCTTTGCTTAATTCATTACGGCTCCCTTGAGCCAAAGGGCTGACGAGCCTTGGATCTGCACCTGCGCGCCATGAGAGGTACTTGACCGGTTTTAATTACATTTTGGCAGTCCACGCTGCACCCCTTTACACTGACCTGCTCCCTGCTGACGAGAGGCAACTACCTCGAAACACGTGTCCAGGGATGGCTAACGCAACACATACTGTTCTTTATACATCGTGGCATAGGCGTACCCGCCGTCGCCACTACATCTACCACAGTCCTTTGGGGCAACTTGCTGGTGTGACGAGCAGTGTGCGACCAACCTTTGCTTAATTCATTACGGCTCCCTTGAGCCAAAGGGCTGACGAGCCTTGGATCTGCACCTGCGCGCCATGAGAGGTACTTGACCTGTTTTAATTACATTTTGGCAGTCCACGCGGCACCCCTTTACACTGACCTGCTCCCTGCTGACGAGAGGCAACTACCTCGAAACACGTGTCCAGGGATGGCTAACGCAACACATACTGTTCTTTATACATCGTGGCATAGGCGTACCCGCCGTCGCCACTACATCTACCACAGTCCTTTGGGGCAACTTGCTGGTGTGACGAGCAGTGTGCGACCAACCTTTGCTTAATTCATTACGGCTCCCTTGAGCCAAAGGGCTGACGAGCCTTGGATCTGCACCTGCGCGCCATGAGAGGTACTTGACCTGTTTTAATTACATTTTGGCAGGCCACGCGGCACCCCTTTACACTGACCTGCTCCCTGCTGACGAGAGGCAACTACCTCGAAACACGTGTCCAGGGATGGCTAACGCAACACATACTGTTCTTTATACATCGTGGCATAGGCGTACCCGCCGTCGCCACTACATCTACCACAGTCCTTTGGGGCAACTTGCTGGTGTGACGAGCAGTGTGCGACCAACCTTTGCTTAATTCATTACGGCTCCCTTGAGCCAAAGGGCTGACGAGCCTTGGATCTGCACCTGCGCGCCATGAGAGGTACTTGACCTGTTTTAATTACATTTTGGCAGTCCACGCGGCACCCCTTTACACTGACCTGCTCCCTGCTGACGAGAGGCAACTACCTCGAAACACGTGTCCAGGGATGGCTAACGCAACACATACTGTTCTTTATACATCGTGGCATAGGCGTACCCGCCGTCGCCACTACATCTACCACAGTCCTTTGGGGCAACTTGCTGGTGTGACGAGCAGTGTGCGACCAACCTTTGCTTAATTCATTACGGCTCCCTTGAGCCAAAGGGCTGACGAGCCTTGGATCTGCACCTGCGCGCCATGAGAGGTACTTGACCTGTTTTAATTACATTTTGGCAGTCCACGCGGCACCCCTTTACACTGACCTGTTCCCTGCTGACGAGAGGCAACTACCTCGAAACACGTGTCCAGGGATGGCTAACGCAACACATACTGTTCTTAATACATCGTGGCATAGGCGTACCCGCCGTCGCCACTACATCTACCACAGTCCTTTGGGGCAACTTGCTGGTGTGACGAGCAGTGTGCGACCAACCTTTGCTTAATTCATTACGGCTCCCTTGAGCCAAAGGGCTGTCGAGCCTTGGATCTGCACCTGCGCGCCATGAGAGGTACTTGACCTGTTTTAATTACATTTTGGCAGTCCACGCGGCACCCCTTTACACTGACCTGCTCCCTGCTGACGAGAGGCAACTACCTCGAAACACGTGTCCAGGGATGGCTAACGCAACACATACTGTTCTTTATACATCGTGGCATAGGCGTACCCGCCGTCGCCACTACATCTACCACAGTCCTTTGGGGCAACTTGCTGGTGTGACGAGCAGTGTGCGACCAACCTTTGCTTAATTCATTACGGCTCCCTTGAGCCAAAGGGCTGACGAGCCTTGGATCTGCACCTGCGCGCCATGAGAGGTACTTGACCTGTTTTAATTACATTTTGGCAGTCCACGCGGCACCCCTTTACACTGACCTGCTCCCTGCTGACGAGAGGCAACTACCTCGAAACACGTGTCCAGGGATGGTTAACGCAACACATACTGTTCTTTATACATCGTGGCATAGGCGTACCCGCCGTCGCCACTACATCTACCACAGTCCTTTGGGGCAACTTGCTGGTGTGACGAGCAGTGTGCGACCAACCTTTGCTTAATTCATTACGGCTCCCTTGAGCCAAAGGGCTGACGAGCCTTGGATCTGCACCTGCGCGCCATGAGAGGTACTTGACCTGTTTTAATTACATTTTGGCAGTCCACGCGGCACCCCTTTACACTGACCTGCTCCCTGCTGACGAGAGGCAACTACCTCGAAACACGTGTCCAGGGATGGCTAACGCAACACATACTGTTCTTTATACATCGTGGCATAGGCGTACCCGCCGTCGCCACTACATCTACCACAGTCCTTTGGGGCAACTTGCTGGTGTGACGAGCAGTGTGCGACCAACCTTTGCTTACTACCCGCAGGAGGAACCTGTATGTACAAGCTTGCAGAGGACTACCTGTAGACCCCCGCTAGAGTGGTTCTTCCTAGAACACACCTGCAGACGGTCCCTTTTTGTACAAGCTTGTAGAGGAGTACACGGAAAACATCTCTAGTGTAGCAGATCCTGTAACACACCTGCAGAAGCACAAGCCTGTAGAGAGCTACCTGTAAAACACCTCTAGAGTGGGTCAACACATCTGCAGAAGGACCCTCTATGCACAAGCTTGCAGAGGACTAGCTGTAACCCACCTCTAGAATGGGTCATCCAATAACACACCTGCAGAAGGCCCCTTTATGTACAAACTTGTAAAGGACTACATGTAAAACACCTCTAGAGTGGGTCCTCCTATAATACACCTGCAGAAGGAACCTTTATGTACAAACTTGTAAAAGAGTCTCTGCAACACACCTCTAGCGTTGATGATCCTGTAAGACACCTGCAGAGGGACCCTCTATGCACAAGCCTGTAGAGAACTACCTGTAAGACACCTCTAGAGTGGGTCAACACATCTGCAGAAGGACCCTCCCTGTACAAGCTTGCAGAGGACTACCTGTAGACCACCTCTAGAATGGGTCATCCTATAACATACCTGCAGAAGGACCCTCTATTTATGAGCTTGTAGAGGACTACCTGTAAAACACCTCTAGAGTGAGTCTTCCTAGAACACACCCACAGAAGGACCTTCTATGTACAAGCTTGTAAAGGACTACATGTAAAACAACTCTAGTGTGGCAGATCCTGTAACACGCCTACAGAAGGAGTCGCTGTGCACAAGCTTGTACAGGACTACCTATAAACCACCTCTAGAATGGGTCATCCTATAACACACACAGAAGGACCCTCTATGCACAAGCCTGTAGAGAACTACCTATTAACCACCTCTAGAACTGGTCATCCTGTAATACACCTGCAGAAGGACCCTCTATGCACAAGCTTGTAAAGGACTACATGTAAAACACCTCTAGCATAGCAGATCCTGTAACACACCTGCAGAAGAACCCTCTATGCACAAGCTTGTAGAGGAATACATGTAAAACTCCTCTAGCATAGCAGATCCTGTAACACAACTGTTGAAGGACCCTTTATGTACAAGCTTGTAGAGGACTACATGTAAAACACCTCTGGTGTAGCAGATCCTGTAATACACCTGCAGAAAGACCCTCTATGCACAAGCCTGTAGAGAACTACCTGTAAAATACCTCGAGAGTGTGTCATCCTATAACACACCTGCAGAAGGACCCTCTATGTACAAGCTTGCAGAAGACTACCTGTAGACCACCTCTAGAATGGGTCATCCTACAACACACCTGCAGAAGGACCCTCTACACAAGATCATAGAGCATTACCTGTAAAACACCTCTACAGTGGGTCATCCTATAACATACTTGCAGAAAGACCCTCTATGTAAAAGTTTGCAGAAGACTACCTGTAGACCACCTCTAGAATGGGTCATCCTATAACACACACGCAGAAGGACACTCTATGTACAAGCTTGTAAAGGAATACCTGTAAAACACCTCTAGTGTATCAGATCCTGTAACACACCTGCAGAAGGACCCTCTATGCACAAGCTTGTAGAGGACAACCAGTAAAAGACCCCTAGAGTGGGTCTTCCTATAACACACCTGCAGAAGGACCCTCTATGTACAAGCTAGTAGAGGACTACCTGTAAAACATCTCTAGAGCCGCAGATCCTGTAACACACCTGCAGAAGGACCCTCTATGTACAAGCTTGCAGAAGACTACCTGTAGACCAACTCTTAAATGGGTCATCCTATAACACACCTGCAGAAGGACCCTCTATGCACAAGCTTGTGGAGCACTACCTATAAACCACCTCTAGAATGGGTCATTCTATAACACCTGCAGAAGGACCCTCTATATACATGCTTTTAGAGGACTACATGAAAAACATCTCTAGAGTGGGTCTTCCTAGAACACACCCGGAGAAGGAACCTCTATATACAAACATGTAAAGGACTACGTGTAACACACCTCTAGAATGGCAGATCCTATAACACACCCACAGAAGGACCTTCTATGTACAAGCTTGTAAAGGACTGCCTGTAAAGCACCTCTAGTGCGGCAGATCCTGTAACACACCTGCGTAAGGAACCTCTATGCATACGCCTGTAGAGAACTACCTGTAAACCACCTCTAGAGTGGGTGTTCCTATAACACACCTGCAGAAGGACCCTCTATGTACAAGCTTGTAAAGGACTACCTGTAAAACACCTCTAGCATCGCAGATCCTGTAACACACCCACAGAAGGAGCCTCTGTGCACACGCTTGTAGAAAACTACCTGTATAACACCTCTAGAGTCACCATACCTGCAGAAGGACCCTCTATGCGCACGCCTGACGAGGACTGCCTGTAGACCTCCTCTAGAATGGGTCATCCTTTAACACACTGCAGAAGGACCCTCTATGTGCAAGCTTGTCGAGGACTACCTGTAAAACACCTCTAGCATAGCAGATCCTGTAACACACCTGCAGGAGTGCCCTCTATTAATACCCCTGTAGAGAACTACCTGTAAAACACCTCTAGAATGGGTCTTCCTAGAACACACCCCCAGAAGGAACCTCTATGTACAAGTTTGCAGAGGACTGCCTGTAGACCACCTCTAGAGTGGTTCTTCCTATAACACACCTGCTGAAGGCCCCTTTATGTACAAGCTTGTAAAGGACTACAAGTAAAACACCTCTGGTGTAGCAGATCCTGTAACACACATGCAGAAGGACCCTCTATGCACAAGCTTGTAGACGACTATCTATAAACCATCTCTAAAAAGGGTCTTCCTGTAACACACCTGCAGAAGGACCCTCAATGCACAAGCTTGTAGAGGACTACCTATAAACCACCTATAAAAAGGGTCATCATGTACCACACCTGCAAAATGACCCTTTATGTACAAGCTTGTAGAGGACTACCTACAAAACACCATTAGAGTGGGATATCCTATAACACATCTGCAGAAGGACCCTCTATGTACAAGCGTGCAGAAGACTACCTGTAGACCCCTTCTAGAATGGGTCATCCTATAACACACCTGCAGAAGGACCCTCTATGTACAAGCTTGAAGAGGATTACATTCAACACGCCTCTAGAGTGGGACATCCTAAAACACAACCGCAGAAGGACCCTCTATGTACAAGCTTTCAGAAGATTACTTGTAGACCACCTCTAGAATGGGTCCTCCTATGACACACCTGCAGAAGGACCCTCTATGCACAAGCTTGTAGAGCAGTACCTATAAACCACCTCTAGAATGGGTCATCCTATAGCACACCCGCAGAAAGACCCTCTATATGCAAGCTTGTAGAGGACTACCAGTAAAAGACCTCTAGAGTGTGTCATCCGATAACACACCTGCAGAAGGACCCTCTACACAAGATCATAGAGCATTACCTGTAAAACACCTCTAGAGTGGGTCATCCTATAACACGCCTGCAGAAGGACCCTCTATGTACAATCTTGTAGAGGATTACCAGCAAACCACCTCTAGAATGGGTCTTCTTATAACATACCTGCAGAAGGCCCCTTTATGTACAGACCTGTAGGGGACAACCAGTAAAAGACCTCCAGAGTGGGTCTTCCTATAACACACCTGCAGAAGGACTCTTTACACAAGATCGTAGAGCATTACCTGTAAAACACCTTTAGAGTGGCACATCATATACCACACCTGCAGAAGGATCCTCTATGTGCCCATCTACCCCCTTCACCTAGGAACCCAAAAACCCCATCTACGGCATCCCTCAAGGTTCATCCCTCAGCCCCATCCTCTTCAACACCTACGTGACACCCCTAGCTGATATCGTCAGAACCAAACGATCTCAACATCATATCCTATGCCAATGTTACCCAGCTCATACTCTCGTTCTCAGCAGACCCCACCACCACGAAGATCAACTTCCACAACTGCATGAAGAATGTCGCCGACTGGATGAAGGACAACTGTCTGAAGCCCAACACTGACAAGCCTGTAGCGCTGATCTTTATCAACAACATCTGCCCCTGGAACAACACCTGGAAGTCTTCCGAACTCAGACCCACTCCCACACTGACAGACCACATGCAACATCAGCATCCTCCTGGACAGCATACTCCCAATGAAACAACAGATCAACGTATTCTCCTTCACTTCCACACTCTTTGCATGCTCCGAAGAATCTACATATGGCTCCCCTTCAGCATGAGAAAAACTGTCATGCAAGCCCTAAACACAAGCCGGCTGGACTACGGCAACACACTGTATGCAGGAACCACCAATCCAGACAATACAGAACGCAATGGCCAGACTTATCCTCAACTTGCCCAAATGGACCCACATCACCCCACACCTTAGGAACCTCTACTGGCTCCCTGTCCAGAAGAGATGCTAATTCAAGATATTGACACACACCTACAAAGGTCTGCTTGACTAAGGATCAGCATACATAAACCACTGCCTGAATTTTCACCAACCATTCAGAGACCTTTGCTCTGCTTCCCTTGCACGGAGGCAGCACATCTGCTAAAGCAACAGCTGAGGCCGATCCTTCTGCTACCTCGCCGCCAAATCCTGGAACGGGCATCCCCTCCACCTCCGATCATCACCCTAGCTGACCAACTTCAGGAAGAGCCTCAAGACCTGGCTTTTTGACTGAGCTGAGAAACCTGGCTCCTGGATACACTTGCAGGTGATTATCTGTGCTTTACAAATTACTGATTGATTGATTGACACCTGGCAGAGGTCTCCACCTTTAACACAGGTGCACAAGCCAACACCTGCAGTACATGTGTACCAGGGCAATTCATGTAACACAGACATGTACATACGTCAGCAGTATTCAGCACATGCAATGCACATCCGTGCAGGGCATCACATGTGACACTCCTACACAGGGTGGGTTGCAGTAAACAATATCACAGAGAAAATTATTTGGGATAGAAAAGTCAAAGATAAAAACTAGTTACCTTAAAATTTAACAATAAAAATTGTATTTTTGATTTTAAATAGGGTTTGCAATTCGCTGTTAGGAAGTGGCGTGTTTAGGGCGTCCCTTCCTAATATTGAATCGCAGCAGTATGTAAGAATGTTTTGCGACAAAAATCCGGTCGCAAAACATTCACATTTTAGCACCAACTTCAAGTTGGTGATAACCCTCCGCAAATGGAAAGGTGTCCCAAGGGGACCGCTTCCCCTTTGTGAATGGTAGTACAAACATTTTTTAAGAGCAGGCAGTGGTCCCACGGACTTCTATAACTTATATACACTGAGGTGGATATGCTTTAAATGATCTGCACATCAAAATGTCTCCTTAGTGTGATAATCAGACAGCAATGTATTAAATATAAGAAATCAATTATCAGGTGCAACCTTGGTGTCCAACACTCATCCGCCTAGAGCATTAATTCCTGAATTCACAATGAGTGATACAGGTCCAAATTAACAGTAAAGACACCAGAGCACATCATACACGTTACTTTCATCCTTCGTGCATTAGGCACCCTCAGCTACACTGTCATCATATGAGAAAATAGTTCCACATCGTTGGATATCAACGTAGCTGTAGATCAGTCAGATTTTATTTCTTTACAGAACACAACATCCAACAGCCGACGCGCGTTTCACCCCATCGGGGCTTCCTCAAGGCTCACTAATAGTAAAACTCACACCCTGTTTATCCAGTGAACACTGCAAATGGTTTTACTTCCAACCAAGAGTCTCCTATATTCAAGATAGTAGTTATCGTATTCTCGTTATGTTCTCCTTAATGTTGTAAGCAAACATGACTGCACTTCATGTGCCAAGTCTCAGTCCTTTATCTTCATCAGTGTCGTGGAGCCATGATAAGTTCCATCACGCAGTTTACTTTTAGTATTCACGTCGGTGTATTACCGAAGTCTGGTTTCCTCGCACCCGTGTCTCCCCGCTCGATTTTAATTGCGTGAACGTCAGTAGTGAAGACTTCTGCCTGCTCTTAAAAAATGAAAAGAAAACTTGTAATTTTTCTTCTTTGGACGCAACCAGTTTTCCTTTAAGGAAAATGGTTTGCATTCAAAACAAAATATTGCTTTATTTAAAAGCAATCCCTAACATGGTGGTCTGCTGACCCCAGCAGGCCACAATTTTCGTGATTTTAGCGATTCCCAGTGGGTTGCAAATTGCGACCTCCCTCATGAACATTCATGAGAAACGTCTATTTGCGACCCACTAGGTATCGCTAAAAGAGACTCATATAGTAGGAATGGCGTTTATCAATTGCGATTCGCAGAAAATCACAATTAGGTAATCGCTATTTCCAGTATTGATACATGTGGCCCCCTGTGAGTAGAACATCTGGGGGAGTACAGAGCGGGGAGGAGGGGATTGGGGGGTGGGCGATGTTGAGGGAGCTGGTTAAAGAACGGAGTCAGTGTCAGGCGTCTAGTGCACTGCTAACACATCAATTACTTTGAATAATACCTGCATCATGTTTTCAAACGGGGACCTGTCAGCATCCTTCTTTGTAATGCCTGCTATTTGCTGAAAGAGACACTCCCAGACACACCCTCCATTGTGTGCAAAACCCTTGAGGGGAACTGAGATCCTGCCAAAGAAGCCTGTCGCTCCTACTTCCGTCCAGTGCATTCGCGCCCAGGTGACGCCCCTGCAGGTGTGATACAGGCAATGCCCTCCACAGATGTTATGTTATCTTTAATTTGTTATGTCATCTTTAATTTATAAAGCGCGCAGCTACTCGGAAGTGTCCCGGCGCTAAACTCATGACAAGAGGAAGAAGAAAGGCAAAAACCCAACAGGCTAAAAAAGCACGGTTTTTAATTTACTTTTAAACAGACGAGGGTCCTGGGTAGCCCGAAGCGCTACAGGCAGGGAGTTCCAAGCAAGGCCTGCTTTACGGCCGAAGGAGTTCCCGCCCATTCTTTGGCGATTAAACCTAGGGGTCTCGATCTGAAACTGAGCCGATGAACGCAGTGTCCTCCCGGGTGTGTAGAAGACAAACCTCTTACGCAGATAACACGGACCCAGACCATAAAGGGCCCTATGCACAATGGAGAGCATCTTAAATTTCAAACTAGACTCCACTGGGAGCCAGTGCAGAGAGCGCAGATGGAAACGAACGCTACACCTAGAGCCCGTGCCAAGGAGAAGTCTAGCAGCTGCATTCTGGACCACCTGCAGTTTCTTGACCAAATATCCTGGGCTGCCTACCAAAAGGGCGTTTGCGTAGTCCAGACGAGATAGGATAAGGGCCCGAACCACAGTTTCTTTCGTGTTAAAGGTGACACCATTGGCAGGTGTGTTACAGGTGATGCTGATTGTAAGTGCATCACTTACAGCGTGTTACAGGTGTGTTACAGGTGTCTTACAGGTGACGCCCCTGCATGTGTGATACAGACAATGCCCTCTACAGATGTGTTAAGGGTGACAGCATTGGCAGGTGTGTTACAGGTGATGCTGATTGTAAGTGTATCACTTACAGCGTGTTACAGGTGTGTTACAGGTGTCTTACAGGTGACGCCCCTGCATGTGTGATACAGACAATGCCCTCTAGAGATGTGTTAAGGGTGACAGCATTGGCAGGTGTCACAGGTGATGCTGATTGTAAGTGTATCACTTACAGCGTGTTACAGGTGTGTTACAGGTGTCTTACAGGTGACGTCCCTGCATCAGTGATACAGACAATGCCCTCTACAGATGTGTTAAAGGTGACGCCATCGGCAGGTGTTACAGGTGAAGCTTGCTGTAAGTGTATCACGGGTGATGCCTCTTCTGCTGTGTTTCAGGGGACGCACCTGCATGTGAGATACAGGTGATGCTCGCTGTCAGTGTATCGCTTACAGCGTGTTACTGGTGCTGCTCCTGCAGGTGTGATACAGGCAATGCCCTCCACAGTTGTGTTAAAGGTGACGCCATTGGCAGGTGTGTTACAGGTGATGCTGATTGTAAGTGTATCACTTACAGCGTGTTACAGGTGAGTTACAGGTGTCTTACAGGTGACGCCCCTGCATGTGTGATACAGACAGTGCCCTCTACAGAGGTGTTAAAGGTGACACCATTGGCAGGTGTGTTACAGGTGATGCTGATTGTAAGTGCATCACTTACAGCGTGTTACAGGTGAGTTACAGGTGTCTTACAGGTGACGCCCCTGCATGTGTGATACAGACAGTGCCCTCTACAGAGGTGTTAAAGGTGACACCATTGGCAGGTGTGTTACAGGTGATGCTGACTGTATGTGTATCACTTACAGCGTGTTACAGGTGTGTTACAGGTGTGTTACAGGTGACGTCCCTGCAGGTGTGATACAGACAATGCCCTCTACAGATGTGTTAAAGGTGACACCATTGGCAGGTGTGTTACAGGTGATGCTGATTGTAAGTGTATCACTTACAGCGCGTTACAGGTGTGTTACAGGTGACGCCCCTGCAGGTGTGATACAGAAAATGCCCTCCACAGATGTGTTAAAGGTGACACCATTGGTAGGTGTGTTACAGGTGATGCTGACTGTAAGTGTATCACTTACAGCGTGTTACAGGTGACGTCCCGCAGGTGTGATACAGACAATGCCCTCTACAGATGTGTTAAAGGTGACACCATTGGCAGGTGTGTTACAGGTGATGCTGATTGTAAGTGTATCACTTACAGCGCGTTACAGGTGTGTTACAGGTGACGCCCCTGCAGGTGTGATACAGAAAATGCCCTCCACAGATGTGTTAAAGGTGACACCATTGGCAGGTGTGTTACAGGTGATGCTGACTGTAAGTGCATCACTTACAGCGTGTTACAGGTGTGTTACAGGTGTCTTACAGGTGACGCCCCTGCATGTGTGATACAGACAATGCCCTCTACAGATGTGTTAAAGGTGACGCCATTGGCAGGTGTGTTACAGGTGATGCTGATTGTAAGTGTATCACTTACAGCGTGTTACAGGTGTCTTACAGGTGACGACCCTGCAGGTGTGATGCAGACAATGCCCTCTACAGATGTGTTAAAGGTGACAGCATTGGCAGGTGTGTTACAGGTGATGCTGACTGTAAGTGTATCACTTACAGCGTGTTACAGGTGACGTCCCTGCAGGTGTGATACAGACAATGCCCTCTACAGATGTGTTAAAGGTGACGCCATCGGCAGGTGTTACATGTGAAGCTTGCTGTAAGTGTATCACGGGTGATGCCTCTTCTGGTGTGTTTCAGGGGACGCACCTGCAGGTGTGTTACAGGTGATGCTGATTGTAAGTGTATCACTTACAGCGCGTTACAGGTGTCTTACAGGTGACGCCCCTGCAGGTGTGATACAGACAATGCCCTCTACAGATGTGTTAAAGGTGACGCCATCGGCAGGTGTTACAGGTGAAGCTTGCTGTAAGTGTATCACGGGTGATGCCTCTTCTGGTGTGTGTCAGGGACGCTCATGCATGTGAGATACAGGTGATGCTCACTGTCAGTGTATCGCTTACAGCGTGTTACTGGTGCTGCTCCTGCAGGTGTGATACAGGCAATGCCCTCCACAGAGGTGTTTAAGATGACCCCATTAGCAGGTGTGTTACAAATGATGCCCTTTTCTGGTGTGTTACATGTCCTTAGATGCTGTGTTACAAGTGATGCACTAAGCTGATGTACTACAGGGGTGTTACGAGTATGCACCATACATGCATTTTACAGATGATGCATTATGCAGGTGTGTCATAGATGTAGCCCTCTGCAGGTGTGTTACATGTGGAACCCGATGCAGCTGTGTTACAAATGATGCCGTTTTCTGGTGTGTTACATGTGATATCCTCAAGGGTGTTACAGATGATGCACCCTATGCATGTGTCCAACACAGGATGGCCTCGTTACTTGCTTGACAAGAGATGTCCTATTTGAGTTTGTTAAATATGTGAAAGTAAAACACAAACCTCCAATACAGAGCACCCTATAAAGGGCAGTGCTTCAATGGACAGGCACTGTCCGGTACAGTGTTCCTGCACATCTTTAATCTGACATGAGCAGTACCTGCACTTCCCTGCACTGCTGCAATACATGGAATGGGAGGGAACCATCACTCTCAGGAGCAAGCATGCAGTGTGTTTACAGAGCACCTTTACTAATGATGAAGGATAACAACTGTTTATTACAGAATATCCAGCAAGCAATCAGAAGCGATAAGAAGCAAGAGCCAACAGACCAGAGCCTCACACTTGATCCCCCGGGGCATTCAAAGCTAAACTCCATACGATGTTTACACTAATTTAAGCATTTTCTTTCAAGAAAACAAGAAAGAGCTTGAAGATAAAGAATTAAGCTACAGTTTACTAACACAGTGCAGCAAATGCACAATTGTGCAACATGAAATTATTTGTTTGCCGTGCATTAAAATACGTATAAACGTACAGAAATACTCTGATTTTGCTGGTCTTAAAACTGATATAAAACGATGTAACAAATGATTAGTACACTACAACCGGCGGGGGGGGGGGGGGCAGTTTCCCGTACGCCCAGTCACGACTGGTCTTGTTTTGTTGCACTCAGGGGTGACCCTGTGAGAAGCAGCAGGTGCAGCGGTCCCGGGACCTCTTCCAAACCTCACACACATGGTGTTCTCTGTGGCACAGACAGCTTCCGGGAGCAGAGAGCGGGAACTCGTGGCAGGAACAGCCCCATAAGAGGTTCTCAGAACTCAAATACTGTTTACTTTTAATGCTTACAGCCAGGGCTGCTGTAATTATAGAGCACAAATGTCAATATAGGAGGCGTGGGAGGAGGAATTTAAGGGACGCTGTGGAATGATGGCGACGCAGTCATTTAGCTGCCAGCAGGTGCTGCTTCCGGGTCAGGGGGAAGTTCCAGCTGAGGGTAGCAAAGAAGGAGAGCTAGGATGCAGAACCTGCCTAGAGGTAGCTAGCTACAGATAGACTGTCATAGTCTGAGAACTAGGTAAGGCACAGGACGCCCTAGGATGCAGGCCCTTTCTCAGGACAGGCTGCCCTAGGATTGAGAACCTTTCTTATGACGAGCTGCCCTAGGACACAGAACCTGGATGAGGATAGAACACCCTCTTAGAATGCAGGCCCTCTCTCAGGACAGGCTGCTCTAGGACACAGGACCTGGATGAGTATAGAACGCCCTCTTAGAAGGCAGGCCCTCTCTCAGGACAGGCTGCTCTAGGACACAGGACCTGAATGAGGATAGAACACCCTCTTAGAAGGCAGGCCCTCTCTCAGGACAGGCTGCTCTAGGACACAGAACCTGGATGAGGATAGAACACCCTCTTAGAAGGCAGGCCCTATCTCAGGAAAGGCTGCTCTAGGACACAGGACCTGGATGAGGATAGAACGCCCTCTTAGAAGACAGGCCCTCTCTCAGGACAGGCTGCTCTAGGACACATGACCTGGATGAGGATAGAACGCCCTCTTAGAATGCAGGCCCTCTCTCAGGACAGGCTGCTCTAGGACACAGGACCTGGATGAGGATAGAACACCCTCTTAGAATGCAGGCCGTCTCTCAGGACAGGCTGCTCTAGGACACAGGACCTGGATGAGGATAGAACGCCCTCTTAGAAGGCAGGCCCTCTCTCAGGACAGGCTGCTCTAGGACACAGGACCTGGATGAGGATAGAACGCCCTCTTAGAAGGCAGGTCCTCTCTCAGGACAGGCTGCTCTAGGTTGCACATCCTGGCTATGGGTAGGACGTCCTAAGATGCAAAGCCTGGCTAGGGGTAGTACCACCTGGTTATCCAAAACCTGGCTAACAGTAGGACGCCCTAGGATGCAGAACTTGGTTAATGGTAGGACGCCCTATGATGCAAAGACTGGCTAAGGGTAGGACACCCTTGGATGCACAGCCCGGCTAACAGTAGGAAGCACATAGGACTCCCAAGGATGCATGCCCTTTCTCAGAACGAGCTGCTCTAGGATGCAGAACCTGGCTAGGGGGAGGCTACAGCTAGAGCTAGGCATCTGCAGGATGCAGAACCTGGCTAGGGGAGGCTTGAGCTAGGCATCCGTAGAATGCAGAACCTGTCTAGGGATGAGCTGCCCTAGGAATTAGTATGTCTAGGGATGAGCTATCCTAGTATGCAAATCTGTCTAGGCATGAGCTGTCCTAGCATGCAGAATCTGTAAAGGGATGAGCTGTCCTAGCATGCAGACCCTATCTAGGGATGAGCTGTCCTAGGATGCAGAATCTGTCATGGGATGGGCTGTCCTAGGATGCAGAACCTGTCTAAGGATGAGCTGTCCTAGGATGCAGAATCTGTCTAGGGATGAGCTGTCCTGGGATGCAGAATCTGTCAAGGGATGAGCTATCCTAGGATAGAACTTGTCTAGGGATGAGCTGTCCTAGGATGCAGAATCTGTCTAGGCATGAGCTGTACTAGGATGCAGAGTCTGTCAAGGGATGAGCTGAACTAGCATGCAGACCCTTCCTGTCTATGGACGAGCTGTCCTAGTATGTAGAATCTGTCTAGGCATGTGCTGTCCTAGGACGCAGAATCTGTCAAGGGATGAGCTGTCCTAGCATGCAGATTCTGTCTAGGGATGAGCTGTCCTAGGATGCAGAATCTGTCTAGGGATTTGCTGCCGTACGATGCAGAATCTACCTAGGGATGAGCTGTCCTAGGATGCTGAATCTGGCTAAGGTTAGGCATCCTTAGAATGCAGAACCTGTCTGGGGATCAGCTGTCCTAGGATTCAGAACCTGTCTAGGGATGAGCTGTCCTAGGATGCAGAATCTGTCAAGGGATGAGCTGTACTAGGATGCAGAACCTGTCTAGGGATGAACTGTCCTAGGATAGAACTTGTCTAGGGATGAGCTGTCCTAGGATGCAGAATCTGTCTGGGGATGAGCTGTCCTAGGATGCAGAACTTTCTGAGGATAAGCTGTCCTGGGATGCAGAATCTATCAAGGGATGAGCTGTCCTAAGATACAGAACCTGTCTAGAGATGAGTTGTCCTGGGATAGAACTTGTCTAGGGACGAGCTGGCCTAGGATGCAGAATCTGTCTAGGGATGATCTGTCCTAGGATGTAGAACCTGTCTAGGGATGAGCTACCCTAGGATGCAGAATCTGTCTAGGGATGAACTGTTCTGGGATGCAGAATCTGTCAAGGGATGAGCTGTCCTAGGATACAGAAGCTGTCTAGGGATGATCTGTCCTAGGATGCAGAATCTGGCTAAGGGTAGGCATCCTTAAAATGCAGAACCTGTCTGGGGACGATCTGTCCTAGGATACAGAACCTGTCTAGGGATGAGCAGTCCTAAAATAGAACCTGTCTAGGGAGGAACTGTCCTAGGATGCAGAATCTGTCTAGGGATGAGCTGTCCTAGGATGCAGAACCTGGCTAAGGTTAGGCATCCTTAGAATGCAGAACCTGTCTGGGGATGAGCAGTCCTAGGATGCAGAACCTTTCTAGGGATGAGCTTTCCTAGGATGCAAAATCTATCTAGGGATGATCTATCCTAGGATAGAACTTGTCTAGGCATGAGCTGTCCTAGGATGCAGAATCTGTCTAGGGATGAGCTGTCCTAGGATGCAGTACCTGTCTAGGGATGTGCTGTACTAGGATGCAGAACCTGTCTAGGGATGAGCTATCCTAGGATAGAACTTGTCTAGGGATAAGCTGTCCTAGGATGCAGAATCTGTCTAGGGATGAGCTGTCCTAGGATGCAGAACCTGTCTGGGGATGAGCTGTCCTAGGACGCAGAATCTGTCAAGGCATGAACTGTCCTAGGATGCAGAACCTGTCTAGGGATTAGCTGCCCTAGGATAGAACCTCTCTAGGGATTAGCTGCCCTAGGATACAACCACTCTATGGTTTAGCTGGCCTTGAATAGAACCTGTCTAGGGATTAGCTGCCCTAAAATGCAGAACCTGGCTAACGGTAAGTATACTTAAGATGCAGAACCTGTCTAGGGATGACCTGCGCTTAGGTGCAGAACCCGGCTAAGGGATATCCTTAACATGCAGAACCTCTCTAGGGATTAGGTGCCCTAGGATAGAACCTGTCTAGGGATTACCTGCCCTAGAATAGAACCTGTCTAGGTATTATCTGCCCCAGGATAGAACCTGTCTAGGGATTAGCTGCCTTAGAATAGAATCTGTCAAGTGATGAGCTGTCCTAAAACAAAACCTGTCTGGAGTTTAGCTATCCTAGGATAGAACCTGTCTACAGGCTAGCTGTCCTAAATAGAACCGGTCTAATGATGAGCTGCCCTAGGATAGATACTGTCTGGGGATTAGCTGCCCTACGATAGAACCTGTCTAGGGATGGGCTAGCCTAGGATAGAACCTCTCTAGGGATTAGCTGCCTTTGTATAGAACCTGTCTAGTGATTAGCTGCCCTAGAATTGAACCTCTCTAGTAATTAGCGTCCCTGGGATAGAGCCTGTATAGGGATTAGCTGCCCTAGGAGAGAAACAGTCTTGGGATTAGCTGCCCTAGGATAGAACCTCTCTAGGGATTAGCTGCCCTGGTATAGAACCTATCCAGGGATTAGCTGCCCTAGAATGGAACCTGCCTAGGGATTATCTGCCCCAGGATAGAACCTGTCTAGGGATTAGCTGCCCTAGAATAGAGTCTGTCTAGGGATTAGCTGTCCTAAAATAGAACCTGTCTGGAGTTTAGCTACCCTAGGATAGAACCGGTCTACGGGTTAGTTGTCCATAAATAGAACCTGTCTAGGGATTAGCTGCCCTAGGATAGAACCTCTCTAGGGATTAGCTGCCCTAGGATAGAGTTGTCAAGGGATGAGCTGCCCTAGGATAGAACCTGTCTGGGGATTAGCTGCCCTACGATAGAACATGTCTAGGGATCGGCTGCCCTAGGATAGAACCTCTCTATGGATTAGCTGCCCTGGTATAGAACCTGTCTAGTGATTAGCTGCCCTAGAATAGAACCTCTCTAGGGATTAGCGTCCCTGGGATAGATCCTGCCTAGGGATTAGCTGCCATAGGATAGATCCTGTCTAGGGATTAGCTGCCATAGGATAGAACCTGTCTAGGGGTTAGTTGCCCTAGAGAAGAACCTGTCTATGGGTTAGTTGCCCTAGCATAGAACCTGTCTAGGGATTAGCTGCCCTAGGACAGAGCCTCTTTAGGGATTAGCTGCCCTAGGATAGAATCTGTCAAGGGATTAGCTGCCGTAAATTAGAACCTGTCTAGGGATTAGCTGCCCTAGGATGCAGGATTTTTCTAGGGATAGTCCGCCTAAAACAGCAAACCTGCCCTTGTGTCTGGATTTCCCATATCTTTGTCCTGGTCCCTCCTGGTCCGCGAGGCACCTGAAGCGATATGAGCTGCACTGCGCAGTGACGTTATCACATGTGAGTATATGGTGCTGTGTCCACTGTGCTACCTGTGAATATTTCATGCTCTGCTCCACACTGTCCCTGGTGCGTCGATGATTTAGAGTCTGTCTAACACTCTTCCTTTTAAATGTGATTTGCTGTGCATCACTGCCATATGCGCACATGTGCTGAGATGCTGTGTCCCTCAGTGAATACGTCACTTTGAGGCTAGCACCCTCACCCTGTATGTGTCCTGTGGTGCCCCACTGCCACCTGTGAATATGTGGGGTGTTGCTGGAGAGTCCGTTGTAAGTGTCTCACTTTGTCATCTGTGAAAAGTGATGCTGTGTGAACAAGCCACGTTGTGCCCAACTTTGAACTTTAAGTGATGGTGTGCGTCCGGTTCTGTCATTGGTGTGTCCTTCTTTGCTTTTTTTATAGTCTGCCACGTTCTGTGCTTCATTGTCACTTGTAAGTGATGATGAGCCCTACGATGTTGCCTCTTCTGACTCCCTCTCTAGTGTATTTCTTTGTGAACGCCAGCGTCTTCTTTAAGTGATGCTGGGCTCTCCAGTATTGCCTTTGCTTTGTCCTTCCTGAAGGAAGTGACCCAATTAGGGCCACCCGGGTCACTTGCGACCACATCTCAGCCTTCCATACAAATGAACAGTCGGTCAGACAGTAGAGAATACAAACCAAGTATATTTTATTCAGGTACACTTGAGCGGAGTCCAGTGTGACCAGCCTCCTAGGATTGCTGCAGAGGGACTGACTTTAGCAACCATAGAGATACATTTTGTATGTTTCTGAACAAAGAATGTCCCACCCATAATGGAAATCTACTAGCGGGTGTAGCTAAAACAAAGAAGTACATTAAGACGAGTCTCGACTCTGAAACCGGACACACATTATATTTATACCAAGGTCGTTCTGTTCGTGTCTATCGCTAGGCTAGTGGGAGAAAGCCTCTATCTATGGGAAAGGAATGTGTTACTAAGAACAGTGTATTCATTAGCAGAGCAAGGCCTAACCTTGGAGAAAGGAACATTTCCACAGCCTGCATCTCGAGTCAGGTAATACGTAGCTGACAACATGATTCAAAATGGTGGCTGAACATAAAATGGTGCCGCGAATGCTAACTTAACACGAGAACAAAGCACAAACAAAATAGCAAAACATTTTCATTTTATCTCTCCTTACCGTCTACGATTCTTTGGCGTGCCAGACTCTGTGTTCAATCTCCCCGGTCATGTTGCTTTTGCTTTGTCTCTCCTTACTGTCTATGGTTCCTTCTAGCCTTTCATGTTCTGTGCTCCAGTGCCCCCTGTAAATGGTGCCGTGCCCTGGCGTAGGTCCTCCCACGCCCCCTGCAGTGTGTGATGCGAGCCCCGAAACTCCCTTATTTCAGAGATACTTATGAGCTTTAGACTAGAGGTCTTTAAACTGGGGCGTCCGCCTCCTGGGAGCCCTGGCTGTATTCTCACAGGGGAGCAAATGGCTTGTAAATGAAGCCGATGTGGAAGCGAGGCTTTGCTTAGTTGGCACGGTTCCAGGCTGTCTTCATTTACTTGCAGAGGCCAAGGTACTTTAAGAAGTGTGATCCTGAGTGACAATGTGGCGGGTCAAACAACGAGGCTAAAATTAACAAAATATTCTGTGTCGTTTTGTTTCACCTTCATGTAACTGCATATACAATAAGACACACACCTTAAAGGAGTTACTGTTATACTAAGTATACCAATTAGAGGAAAATGCTCTCTTTGACCTCTGTTAAGATGTCCAGGGGCGGCAGGGAGGAGGTCAGCAGAGTAGCATTCAGATACAGAGACCTGATCCAGATCTCTGCGGCCTCTGAGTGAGGACTCAGGAGAAAGAGGAACACAGAAAGAGGGGATTATTTTTTCATTTACAAATGGACAGGGACCGCTTCCTGAAGCAGATACCCGGAGGGCGGCGAGAGATATTAGGGCTTGTTTTTCTTTAAAGTGTCATCATTGCTATTAGTGAAGTAGGTGCAGTGGCACCAGGGCTAGGGTTGTGAGAGGTTCATTATATCACAATTATGACTGTCTTAGGGGGCATGGGTGCTCATTTACCATGCTAGCGTTAGGGTCGAAGGAACCCTTGCTGCAAAGAGGGGGAAGCACGTGGGAGCTAATTTTTTAGGTCTCGCCTGAGCCAGCACATGCGCTGGCCTGGCGAGACATTTAGTGAGTGGACTTTAGAAATCCGACGACAAGCTTTTGCTTGTGGCCTAAAGCTTGCAGTTACGCGCGCAGCCACGTGCACAGCCGCCATCTGCCTTTCCTATCTCTTCCTCATTAAGCGTTATGCGCCATCTGGCTTTCCTCGTCAAGGCTCATTAGCGAGCGATCACTTTCACTTTCACTTTCGTGGCCGCGCGGCCGCGTCACTTTCACGGCTGCGCGGCTCTCCCACTCTCTGTGTTATTGAGGATTTACCCAAGGCTTGCAGTGCTTTATTCTACGACACACCCAAGTACTTGACCAGCTTTTCTGCTTACTGTGACAATGTTTTATTGCCTTGTGCAGTGCTATTGTTCTCTGTGCTGATGCTGTTCTGTGTGCCCTTGTTCCCTAGTTTGAACAATTCACGTAATATGCTCACACTGCACGGTGTTGCTTTGTTACCACTTCTTCACTCGATTTGCCCTTTGCCGCCAAGTTTTTATATGCCCTCTATGCCTGCTTTCTTGTCTGTGGAAGCCCCACTCGTTCGCCATGGCTATCCCTGTGCTTTTTTCTCCTCTGTTTGCCTGTACTTCCTCTGCTCACCATAGAGCTTATTTCAGTGCGTTTCTTTGTGTTTGTTTTGACTCAGTATATCCAGAAGCTTGAATTACACTGGTCACTCATATGTTGTAATGATATGTATATCTGTGTCATCTGTGGTAAATAATTTAATTACCGGGACTTAATTTGATATAGAAACATAATAAAAATAGCTCAATAAATAAGAGGCAGAATCCGTGGTATTAGAGGTTCGGAATGGGCTTTATTCCAGTGGTCGATTATAATCGGTTGCTCCAGGTTCCATCACCACGAAGGTTCAGGAAGTGAAGTACATACGTTATTGACAATCAATTACTTTTATACAATAGGCATTACAGTGAGGCAAATACAAGAGGCGTAACAATTGATAGTGGTGATAATATATTCGTACGTAGCAGAAATAGGCGTAACTGGGAGTGGTTTAAAGAACGTCATCAGATGTGATGTCATAAGAGGGTGGTTACATGAAAGAATTTCGCAATGTCAGCAGAAATATTTGGCAGATATGCGCGCGCAGCAGCATGACGTGTAATTGACGTGCAACTAGGGGGTGAAGGGGACTTGACATTTAGCTCTACATGTGGCGACAGAAGTCTGGAGGGTCAAGTCAACCTAATCCCAAATCATATCTAACATCCTATGTTTAAAGAACTAAGTTATCCAAAAGAGAGGTCTCTTCGAGTAGAATCTTATTCTATACTGACTATACTGACTGTTAGTGCGTGTACAAGCGTCTAAGTGTCTATACTAGATGCGAGGGCGGAATCTTCCATAGTAATAGGGCTATGAATTACTTGCATGAAGACAGAGAAACCGGGCCTTTGCTCGGTAGCTGGCAGAATGTTTACTTAAGCTACTAGACAGGAATGCATTGGGCAGGGAGCGGAGCAGATAATTTTCGAAGGTGAAATACAGTTCTTGGCAGGCAGCAAGCTGATGTCAGGCTTCGTGAGCCGCGCAGGGAATGAGACAAAGTTCATGGTCACAGATGCAGGCTCAGACTGGAGCTTTCAGAGGCAGAAGGCAAGAAGAGTTTGATGACAGAATCAGGGCCTACTTGCCTGGACTGTAAAATGGCATAAGTGAACCATATAAAGCCGGTGGCCTTTCATACTTAGGAATGGAATATCCGGCCTATTCATGGCGGATCTGACAGAGGACATGTTAACGGTGGACGCACATGTATTTGCGTCTTCATAACTGGAACTGGAGGGAACATACATGTACTTGTAACATGCACATAGAACCGTTGGGGTCCAAGATAGGGGACATAACTGACCGGAAAAATCCATATTTCCACATTCCCTCCTTGTCCCCTACTTGCCCGTCAAGAGATATCAATCTTCATTAATCCATTGATCTGTTCATATAGCATCATTTGTTCTTCTTTCTTCTTCCGGGATCTTGAATGTAAATCTTGATGTGGAATGCACGATGTGGCACACAGACCACAAATCGCTGGTCCACATTGTAGACATAGACAGCAACTGAATAGTATGAGAAGGCCAATACCTAGGAAAGATAGGACCTTCCATCCAAAGGTAGATAATACACTCCAAAACCAACCGGACCAAGTCCAGGTGCCTGGATTCTGGTGTATCTGGCTTACAATCTTATGAAGACGAGTTATGGCTTTATATACAGATGGCGAATTTTCTGGTATGAAAATGCAACAGCTTGATCCGATGACCCTACAAGCTCCGCCCCTATCGGCCAGGATGACGTCAAGGACAAGACGATTTTGAAGCACAACAATCCGCATAGCAGACTGCTCTTCTGTTAAATTGCCTAAGGCGGAAATAGTTTCGTTCACTACTGCTTCAAGGGTTCTAGTTAATCTACGTATCAGCTTACTATTAGTAACGGTACCTATATAGGGAAAGAGACCTTTATTGAAATCTGTGTATTTTTCCCATGCTGTTTCAGTGTAATCGACTATCGGGAGATCTCTCCTTTCTCTATTGTGTACTAAATGAATATTTCTGTGATAATCAGCAGGAGCTAGAAAAACAGGTGGCAAAAGGAATCCAATATAGCAAGTACCATCCCAATCTAGAGGTAAACGTACATATGCCGTCTGACCACATATGAAATAGGAATGGCGGGAAGCTCTAAATGTAGACTTGCCTTGATCACTAAATTCTACTACAGTGGTGCATTTACTATGGCCCATGTGTATGGAACCATTCTTTCTTATACATAATTCACCTTTTACTGGAAATATTGACATAGCGGGCAAAATTGAAGTAGCTTCTGATTCGACATTTAGGATCATAAGATTGAGCGTAAAATTACCTAATCCATACACTTCATTTTCTAGATCAGTTCCTGTTCTCTGGGGAAGTCCCTCCTTGTTAGGGTGGCAGACTTTAAGCAAAACTAAGTTCAAATTTCCCCATACCCAGTTATCTTGATAAACTGCAGAATTCGAATCTAGAGAATTAATTAAACTAAACCATGCTCCACAGGAGCCGTTGTGTGTGAACGGGTATGGAAAGAGAGGTAGAATTCCTTTATAATTCTGATAGGGAGGGAGTCGGCCACATATCCAACAATTTGTAGCATTGCTAACCTGATGGGAATGATGCAACATACTAATAAACGTGTTATTGCGCAGTGCAAATCTATAAGACAGCTCAAGCGGAGGTAATTCACTAAAAGAATGTTCAGCAGTAACATTGTAAACATGTCTAGAAATAGGATAATATATGTGCAACAATATACTTGCAGTAATTATTAAAAGACTTGAGAAAAACAAAATTAATAACGTCACTATGCAATGACTACGCAGTGATTTACAGTACGCCTGTCGTTTCAACATTTTTCGGGTGCTTTCTCTATTCAGGTCCAAGGGATACATGTCAGAGACAATTCAACCGCTTCACCTTGGAGAGGACTTAAACAATCAAATTGCTCGACTGATTGGGCCTGAGCTTTAATTTATAATGTTCGGATTCACTTTTTTCCACAAAAGGAAGTTTTGAGTCAATGGGTGAAGACACACAAGGTGTGGTATTCACATCTGATTTTAGTCCATGAAATTTCTTGATATGACTAGAATGAATCCATCCTTTTCTGCCTTCGATCTTCACGGCTGTTCTTGTGGTGAGCAACACCAGCTGAGGTGACCTCCACCTAGGTTCCAGCTGAGTCTTTCGATCAAAGTTCCTCACGAGGACCAAGTCTCCCGGAACCACGTCATGGGGTTTCACCTCAGAGTTGTCAGGAAAAGCTGCAGCTACCTGTGAACGACAAGATTGTAGTGCAGACATCAAGGAAGCCAAGTAATCTGTCAGCATGTTACAGTCAATATCAGTTATTTTGCGTGGTATAGGCGTCCCCCACATATTTGGTGGTCTGCCGAAGATCACTTCATACGGGGATAGCCCTGTTCGAGAGTGTGCTACCATTCTTGTGTAAAAGAGTGCAACTGGTAATGCTACTACCCAGTCGACACCTTTCTCTCTGCATATTTTGGATAATCTTATTTTCAGAGTCTGATTATGTCTTTCTACGAGACCTGCTGCTTCGGGGTGTCGGACACAGTGGAATTTCCACTGATAGCCTAACAAAAGTGAAACGTGTTTCATTAATTCGGATGAGAACGGCTGGCCGTTATCTGAGTGAACAACACGTGGTAAACCGTATCGTGGGAAGAATTCTCGAACCAACTGTTTGGCAGTAGTCGGGGCCGTGTAATCTGAAACCGGGTATGCCTCCGTCCAACGGGAAAGAGCACACACAACTACGAGAACATATTTGAATCCTCTACATCGTTCCATCTGGATATAATCCATCTGGAGGACTTCAAAAGGATGATCAGGAGGATGAAATCCACCCTGTTCTACGGGAACGCTTTTTCCTGGGTTGAACTGACAACAGATCATACAGGTACGAACTTTTTGTTTGGCTGCAGCTCGTAAATGTTTATTAAACCAAATGTGTTGAATGCTATCTAGCATAGCTTTTTCTCCTAGATGTGCTGGACTATGTATAGTGTTAATTATAACTTGGACCATTGAATCAGGAAGGAACCACACAGACTTTTCCTTCATCATCCATCCTTGATCGGTTTGGATCCCTCCTAATTCAGTCCATTTCTTTATTTCGTCTGGTGTAGCATGTGTCTGTATGTCAATTACGTCAAGAGTAGAATCTTTAACCGTCATACAATGTGTTGGCGTCAGGACTATTGTCTTTGTCATGTCGGATGTTTGAGTTTGAGCAGTCTGTTTAGCTGTTCTATCAGCTAAATCATTGCCTTGAGAAATGATATCAGTAACTTTCGTATGAGCTTTACATTTCATAATTGATATTGCAGTGGGTAGATGTATTGCATCTAATAAAGCATGAATGAGGGGTCCGTGCTGAATGTGGGCACCGTGAGAAGTTAAATAACCTCTCTCTCGCCACAGCACGCCGAAGTCATGTACGACTCCGAATGCATAACGTGAATCAGTGTATATGTTGACTTTTTTATTTGTGGCTTGAATACAGGCTTGTGTCAGAGCGACGAGCTCTGCTGCTTGAGCGGACAAGGTATTTATGCAATTTGTTTCAATGATTTCAGTGTCTGTTGTGACTGCGTAAGCGGCCACTAGTTCTCCTGTACCTTTTCTCATACATGAACCATCTACATACAACGTCAGGTCTGGGTCTGATAATGGGACATCGGTTAAATCTTGTCTGGGTTTCGTCGTGATTGTAATAACTTCAATACAGTCATGGGCTAGTGGGTCTGTTCCATTTACAGGTAAAAGTGTGGCAGGATTCAATGTGTTACAACGTCTGATTTCTATATGTGGCTGAAACAGTGTTAGTTCATACCCTGTAAGTCTTGCTATAGTCAAATGTTGTGTTTGCGTTCGATTCACAAGAACCTCCACTGCATGTGGTACTTGTACTGTCAATGGATGTCCTAACACTATGGCATCGCTTTGTCTGATTGCTAGAGCTGTCGCTGCCACTGATTTCAGGCACGCAGGCAGAGCCTGAGCTACGGGATCTAATGTACTAGAAAAATAAGCACATGGTTTGTGTGATCCTGCTTGTTCCTGTGTGAGTACTGACAAGGCAGTACCTTCGCGTTCTGTAATAAAGAGTGTAAACTGTTTACTGTAACATGGTGTTGCTAAAACAGGTGCTTGACATAAAGCTTTCTTTAAGCTTTCAAAAGCTTGTGTATGTTCCTGAGTCCAAGGGAGAACAGTCGATGTGGCTGCCTCCTGTGTTGTCAACTGAATGAGTGGTTTTGCTAGAAATGCATACTGAGGGATCCACTGCCTACAATATGAAGTGAGGCCTATGAAAGCCCGTACCTCCTTTTGTGTCTTGGGTATTGGCATGTTAGCTATTAACTGAATGCGGTCGGGTGTAAGCTGCCTTCCCTCCTTGGACAGCGAGTGTCCAAGATAAACAACTCGCTGGACACAGAATTGCAGCTTAGAAGGGGACACCTTGTGCCCCTTTTCGGCTAGAAATTGTAAAACTGTCAGTGATGCTTTCTCACATTCGGGTTCGCTTCTAGCGGTGATCAGCAGATCATCGACATATTGAAGCAAGGCAGTGTTAACTGGCATGTGGATACTGTCGAGTTCTCGTTTCAGTGCTTGGCTATAGATGCTGGGGCTTTCTGTAAATCCTTGAGGTGCGCGTGAGAATTTGAAGCTACGTCCATTTAAACTAAATCCGAACAAATATTGGCTTTCCGGATCTATTGGGACGCTGAAAAAGGCATTTTTTAGATCAATTACAGTAAAGAATGTTGCTTCGGAATAGCTGTCAGTAATGATGAGATATCGGGGACCACAGGGAATTGTGGCACAATACACTTGTTTAATTCGCGCAGATCAATAACCAATCGATATACTGGCGGGGCCTTCGGATCTGTTCGTTTGAGAATCGGAATTATCGGTGAATTACATACATTGGAGTCTGTTTCTACAACCACTCCTTGGGCAATGAGCTCGTCAATGATTTGTAGTAAAGCCACTACAGCATCTGGTGGTAACTTGTATTGTCGCATTCGTGGTAGTACCACTCCTGCCTTTAGTGTAACTCGATATGGTGTAATATTCATGCAACCAACATCAGTAGGGCCTTGTGCCCATAGATGTGTAGGTAAAGTCTGCAATCGGGGATCCATGTCTCTAGACACATAATGACCTTTAAAATCACGTAAAAACAATCTTACTCCTTCCGGAGAACAACATATTATAGCTCCTAGAGCTTTCAATGTCTTTATTCCTAACAGGTTTTCTGGACATGATTTAGTAAGCAATAAATCTGTAGTTCGGGTCAAAGGTCCTATCGTAAGTGGAAGAGGTTGTGACACTTCATTAACAATAGGTTTTCCTGAAAAACCAAGGGAAATATTCTGTGAGCCTGAGAGGGGTGCCCCTGGAACTTCACTACGTTTTATAGTTGTTCGACTTGCCCCTGTATCGAGTAAAAATTTTCTGTCTTGGCCTAATAATTCACTATGTACATAAGGTCCTTCTTGATCTACAGGGATCTCGATAAGGGGTAAGTCAACTTCCCTCTCTAGGCTGGTTCATGCATATCGTTGATAATCAGGATAGTCATACTGTGCGGTCTGGTACAGTTGTCGTGTCGTGGTTTGCGTGGCAGAAACAGGCAGCGCTGGTGCAGCTGGCACAAACTGTATAGTCTGTTGTGGAGCTGGCATGGACTGTGCATGCTGCAAGGCTCCTTGTTCATTCTGATCCTGTCTAAGTGGCCGTGGTCTTTCTTTTGTAATACCCGTGGCGATATTACGCTTCAGGACTGGACAATCGTGTACATGATGACCTAGTTGTTTACAATAGTTGCATGTCCCTTTTACAGGTCCTGCTAAATCGCCAGAATGTGTCGTACCCTTTTTATGTCCTTCAGCTGGAACTGTCTGGGAGACTAGCATTTTCATTTTCGTGTCTTTCATGCGTCTTTGTTCATGATCTTGTTCCTCTCTAATTCTATTGTGATGATACTGTAACATTTGTAACATTTGTGATGGAGTGTTACCTTGCCAGGTACTCTCGAATTTTAATACTCTATTCTTCACTTGGGGCAAGGAATTTTCAACTAATTTTGTCACAAACAGATGTGGGTATGATTCGCTACTTGCTTTTATGCCACTATTTATACCGAAACATTTTTCAAATCGTGCATAGAAATCACTAGTGTCTTCATCTTGCTTTTGTTTACAGGCTGAAATTGCACCCCAGTCTTCCTTTTTCGTGGTTAATAAACGTGGCAGTACCTGTACTAGTAAACCTGGTAGTGCTTTAGTTTTGTCCCCAAGCCCCGAACCTGGACCTCGGGCCTTTTCTTCATTTTCTAATGCTGTCCAATCTATCTTTTGGTCTCCCACCTCCCACTCTTTTTCCTTGAGTTTTTCATAAATGCCAGCAGGCATTAATACCTTTAATATTGTCATAATGTCGGGATAGGTATACTCTCCCATGAGTAACATGTCTTTAATTTCTCGGTGGAAACCCGCTGGGTCTTTGTCATGACTGGGTACCACTTTCTTCATTTCTAACAATTCTATTTTCGATATGGGTGTATATACAAATACACGTTTAAACTCATTGTCCTCGCCTTTTATTGGGTGTACTTCTCGTAAGGGATTCTGTCTGTCCATGTAATACGTGGTTCTTTCCTTAATGGGCAGTGAGACATGTCCTGGACATGCAAAAAGAATGTACTGCTTTCTTGATTCTAGTATTTCTTTAATTAGCTTAGTACCTGAACCTCTCCATTTATTCGTGAGTAATTCAGTCAATATATCAGGTAAGGGACCAGGATCTGAATGTTGGCTTTTATATAGTATAAGAAGTTGTTGAATCATATAAATCCCAGCTAAACGCTGTTCATCTGGGGTGAGATTCAAAAATGTGTGTGCTACTGTATTATCACCATATATTCCGGGACTGTCAACCCAATGGACAGCTGACCTGGCTAATTCTTGTTCATCCATAGAATCGAGAAAATGATAACCCCTTCGTTCTCGCAGTAACTTGTCAGCGGCTTGGAATGAATGCTCGTTAGACCTTATATTTATTATTGGTGTTTGAAAATTCCTGTTATTTTCTAGACATATCGGACGTATCGGATCAGTAAGACATCTAGTACTATTACAAGATCTTCCTCTACCTACATAGGCTATAGTTTCTGACTGTCCTGTGGGCAGTCCTGATGCTTCTTCCTCGCTTTGTTCGAACTGGTCTACCGCTAATCTTTCTCCGTGTAGGCGTTCTATTTCTTTACGGATCTTTCGGCACATGGCTATTATACAGTTTTGCTTATCATGTCTCCCTTCTGATATATTCTGGCTCCATCTGGTAAGAATTTGCATTGCTTCCGGGTCTACCCCCGGTCGGTCTTGATTTCTGATCACACAATTTATGAGGAAACGTAACAGTTCCCCCTGTATTTCCACTTTCTGGTATTCCATAGCTCTGTTAATACATTCAGAATCTCGCCCTGTTTGGACAAAATGGTATATATTATCTAGATGGGCAGTCATTCCTGGTAACTTCCCTAAATACACCGCGGCTCGTCTGATACGTAATGATGCTAGGGTCATTTCGTCCTCTTTTCCGGGCACAGGGTCATATCTACAATCTATAAGAAGTTCCTTAAGCGTACGGGCATTTATGAGTTTGGGGGTACGTGAATGTGCTGACTCTTGGAAAGTAAGTTTATTTATTCTAGGTGGCGTAGAAAAGATATTGGTAGCACCTCCGGTAGCCCCGTCTGGGGTATCGGGTGTGAAAGGATTCGTTGAACGTGATACAGCAACTATAGGTGTGGATACAGCTATAGAAGTAGCTGTAGGAACAGATGCAGAAACAGATGTGCTTGCCGGAACTTGTGTCAGAACTTGTTGCTGTAGGGATACGGGTACTGGATCTTGGCGTTGAACCTCCCTGGCAGGCGGTCTATGTGGGGCGGGATTAGCATACTCGGGAGCTGCGTCATCTAAATATGAGGAAAGAAAAACATCTTCTGCGGTTCTAGGATGCCCCTTAGGATGTACCTTTATTGGAAATAATGGGGTTGGCAAGTCTTTTGGTATCCCTGGAGTAGCCTTAGGTAATCCTTCAGCCAGAAGGGGATACATACCATTCATAAGGGCATTTCTTTGTCTGTCTACTTGTTCTGATTTCACTCGTGCACCTTCTTCAATTAATAGATTTTCTCGGACTTCATTTGAATTCTCTTTACTCTTCTCTTCCTGTCTACGTGCTTTTTCTGTACGTCTATACGATTCTTTACACCATAATTCAATGGCGTCTTTCTGTGATTGTCTAGCTTTCTTTTTCCATAATTCTTCCTCTACTTTCACGATGCACTCTGCATCCCAGGTCCCAGCCGCGGGCCACCTCTGACTTTCTGGTAATTCCTTAGTGTAGTCTACCCATAAATCAAGAAATAATATAGCGTCTAAGCCATGTTTATGATACATGAAGTGCCCTGGAGTGTCCCTAGGAGGAATAGGAACGGCTTCTTCGAGTACCCCTTTTCTTGTTGTGATCTGTCTTAATTTCGAAAAGAGCGGCATATTGAAAACTGATCTGATACTTGATTTTGAACAAACTTAATACATTAAACACAATAATGAACAGTCATTCACACCACAATATGCAGAACGTTATTAAAACATTTAACATTTAACATTTAACTGAGCAATGATGATGATGACCTAAGAAAAACTTAATCACTAAACATAATACTCGACTTGAACTGAATTATTCTGAATTTATATACTTGATATACTAGATATACTGCTAAACAGTACAGATACACTGCTGAAACAGTGCAGACCGGATTTGTGTACCCAAACCCGTCTGGACCGGCACAACTTATGTGCACGCCAGAACGCCTCCCCAGTAATGGTACTCACCGGGTAGCTCGGAACGGAAGGCCTCGGAAACTGAACTGAACTTGAACCGGACTGGACTCGACTCGAACACTTCGGACACTGGACTCGACTTGGGACTTCGGAAAACTGGTGGGCCTCTGTATACCTCGGATCTTGCTCTCTCAGCTAGGCTCTGGTCGGGATACTTCGCACTTCTCACCGCCTCGTCTGGGTGTTGATCGCAGCCTCAGTCGCCCCCGCTTGACCGGAGGGAGATACAGGAAATCCTGCTGGTACGCGTTATTGTCCGTCCAGCTGTGGCAGGAGACCGGGCCTGCAACGCACCGCCGGCGCGTGAGATGAGAAAGTGTCCCTATTCGGGCGCCATTCATGTGGTAAATAATTTAATTACCGGGACTTAATTTGATATAGAAACATAATAAAAATAGCTCAATAAATAAGAGGCAGAATCCGTGGTATTAGAGGTTCGGAATGGGCTTTATTCCAGTGGTCGATTATAATCGGTTGCTCCAGGTTCCATCACCACGAAGGTTCAGGAAGTGAAGTACATACGTTATTGACAATCAATTACTTTTATACAATAGGCATTACAGTGAGGCAAATACAAGAGGCGTAACAATTGATAGTGGTGATAATATATTCGTACGTAGCAGAAATAGGCGTAACTGGGAGTTGTTTAAAGAACGTCATCAGATGTGATGTCATAAGAGGGTGGTTACATGAAAGAATTTCGCAATGTCAGCAGAAATATTTGGCAGATATGCGCGCGCAGCAGCATGACGTGTAATTGACGTGCAACTAGGGGGTGAAGGGGACTTGACATTTAGCTCTACATGTGGCGACAGAAGTCTGGAGGGTCAAGTCAACCTAATCCCAAATCATATCTAACATCCTATGTTTAAAGAACTAAGTTATCCAAAAGAGAGGTCTCTTCGAGTAGAATCTTATTCTATACTGACTATACTGACTGTTAGTGCGTGTACAAGCGTCTAAGTGTCTATACTAGATGCGAGGGCGGAATCTTCCATAGTAATAGGGCTATGAATTACTTGCATGAAGACAGAGAAACCGGGCCTTTGCTCGGTAGCTGGCAGAATGTTTACTTAAGCTACTAGACAGGAATGCATTGGGCAGGGAGCGGAGCAGATAATTTTCGAAGGTGAAATACAGTTCTTGGCAGGCAGCAAGCTGATGTCAGGCTTCGTGAGCCGCGCAGGGAATGAGACAAAGTTCATGGTCACAGATGCAGGCTCAGACTGGAGCTTTCAGAGGCAGAAGGCAAGAAGAGTTTGATGACAGAATCAGGGCCTACTTGCCTGGACTGTAAAATGGCATAAGTGAACCATATAAAGCCGGTGGCCTTTCATACTTAGGAATGGAATATCCGGCCTATTCATGGCGGATCTGACAGAGGACATGTTAACGGTGGACGCACATGTATTTGCGTCTTCATAACTGGAACTGGAGGGAACATACATGTACTTGTAACATGCACATAGAACCGTTGGGGTCCAAGATAGGGGACATAACTGACCGGAAAAATCCATATTTCCACACATCTCTGACCATATAGAGCCCGGCACCCCCGGCCTGCCGCCTCCGGCCCCGCTCCTGCCCAGCCCCGGCCATCTCTCCCCGCTCTCAGGATGGATGGCGAGGGCCTCACATCCCAGGCAGGTGAGGCCAGCGCCTCCCGGTGCCTCCAGCAGCCGTGTCCATCAGTGCTACTGCCAGCAGAAGCGCCTTCCACCGCTCCGTCGCAGCAGCCCCTTCCAGCAGCAGCGTGCTGCAGGCAGCATCCCCTTCCAGCCGTGCCCCCAGCTCCCGTCCAGCAGCCTCTTCCACCCTGGGATCCGTCCATTCCTGAGCAGCAATCCAAGGAACCATCTCTGTGCAGCAAGAGATAGCAATGGGGCGTGTGTGCTCCCCTTCGCCCTCTCTGTTTCTCGCTCTATATATTTCTCTCTATATTCCCCCTCGCTGCCCTCCCTTACTCTATCTCTCGTTCATCCACCTTCGTTCTATTTCTCGCTCCTTATTTTTGTTGTTTTTCTTTCGTTATTCATTTAATTTTCTATATCCCTATCTCTTTCTTCACTCGGCTTCTTTTTATTTTTCTCAATTGATATTTGACAAAAAAAATTGTTTCTATTTCATCAGCTCTGTCTATTTCTAACTCTCTCCCTTTCTATATTGTTCTAACCCAAAGAACAGACTCACCGTCGTTCTCATTCCATTATTCATCTCCAATCACCGACTTTCCTTTTTTATTCTTCAATCTGTCTCTTTTCCTTGCTCCCTTTTTTGACCCCCATGTTTTTGTACTACCTCGCAGTATGCATCTCTTTGTATTTCTTTCATTTCTTCATTTTTCTTGTTCTATATTCTCCCACCTTGTTATTCCACATTTCAGATTGGTGCAGAGCAGCACTTATAAGTAAAGTATCCTAAAACTGTAAAGTAGCAAATACCATCAGGTTCCCGGCACCTTGCTACCAATTGCACCAAGTTGCATGTTGATGCTAGTTCATGTGTTGTGCCTCCAACAGGGCTGACTCTGACTTTTATTCTTCTAGCCCCCATATTTGTCTGTTGGCACGTCCAATATTTATCAGTGAATACTACGGAAGTACAATTTATTACTGTTCAATGAAAGTGGTTAATCAGGGTATTCACCCTAATATCATCACACTTTCTTAGTAATATCCGAAAAGTGTGATACCTGTCAGGTGGGATGTTTTGGTAGGCAAGTAGTAGGTTTTGGGGTCTGGCTCAATAGCAGAGCTGTCTGCAGAACATATTGTTGGCATGATTAATATTAATTATGGTAACAATGGGTTTTGCAGACCGGTGTACCTAGGTCTTGCACACAGGTATGCCTATTGGTACCGATTATTTGATATATGCACAGAGAGGACTTTGACTTCAAACGGTGTAAACTGTGCAAAAAGTACACTCGCAGGTCCTTTGTTCATAACAACCCACACACACACGCTGTATCAGTAGGCCCTTGTTTACATAACAATACAGACAAGGTACATTTAGCTCACCAGTATATCACAAGCACCTTGGTACGAAATATACCACAATCCAGGTGCATTGTGCTTACTAGTGCATTGCAGTACCCTTATTTTATACCAAACTTTGGGCGAATTGTGTTTACTGGTACATCACAATGCCTTTTGTTTATATTACGACACAACCAGGCTACATTGTGCACACTAGTACACCACAATGTACTTTTTTTTACACCAGCCACTGTCAGTGGCACAAGGTCTCTCTCTCTCTAAATCTCTCTCTCTCCTCTCTCTCTAAATCTCCCTCTCCCTCTCTCTAAATCTCTCTCTCTCTCTCTCTAAATCCCTCTCTCTCTCTCTCTAAATCCCTCTCCCTCTAAATCTCTCTCTCTCTCTAAATCTCTTTTTCTCTCTTTCTCTATAAATCTCTCTCTAATTCGATCTCTCTCTAAATCCCTCTCTCTAAATCTCTCTCTCTCTCTAAATCTCTCTCTCTAAATCTCTCTCTCTCTCTCTCTCTCTCTAAATCACTCTCTCTCTCTCTCTAAATCTCTCTCTCTCTCTAAATATCTCTCTCTCCCTCTAAATCTCTTTCTCTCTCTCTCTCACAATCTCTCTCTCTAAATCTCTGAATCTCTCTCTCTCTCTCTCTCTAAATCTTCTCTCTCTCTCTCTCTAAATCTTCTTTCTCTCTCTCTCTCTCTCTCTCTCTCTCTCTCTAAATCTCTGAATCTCTCTCTCTCTACATCTCTCTCTCTCTCTCTCTCTAAATCTCGCTCTCTAAACCTCTCTCTCTAAATCTTTTTTTCTCTCTCTCTCTCTCTAAATCTCTCTCTCTCTAAATCTCTCTCTAAATCTCTCGCTAAACCTCTCTCTCTCTCTAAACCTCTCTCTCTCTAAATCTCTCTCTCTCTCTCTCTCTAAATCTCTCTCTCTAAATCTATCTCTCGCTCTAAATCTCTCTCGCTCTCACTCTGGTAAGATGACATGCTAGCTGCCTATTTGGGAGTAGGACGTAGATGATACTCAACAGTTACTATGTAAACAAGCATTGGCATAGCCAATAGGTCTCGTTTTTGGGACCTTATAAGTGTTTAGCCATGTAACAGTTGATGTTGTTGCACCAAGGATATTGTGCTGCATAACTAAATATTTATAAGGTCCCAAAAGCGAGACCTATTGGCTATGCCAATGCTTGTTTCAAAAGGGGCAGAAAGGCTGTTGCAAGACTGGAGTGATGGCCAGGCATGAAATGGCATGGTTGATTAGCTTTCATTATTAATGGTAAAGTTGTGTCGAATGTATCTAGACGTTGTGTAAGTTTTGACCGAGACCTGAATACGTGTTTGTTTTTACTCCAGACACCAATGGTGTACGCATACATGAAAACGTTTACTCGTTGACTATAGACATGTTGAGGGAGCGCTTGGAGCTGAGTTTAAACTGAGCACCTTGCAAGACCTCAGTATGGACTTGTTAAGATGCACCATCATGTCTTGTATTTTGACCTGACTTATAATTCCACGGATCTCTGGGTCATTCCTAACACCCACAATCGACCCAAATGACTCGAACAGCCCACAAATAGACAGCCCAGTTACAACCGGTTACCTATGTGCAAGGAGGAGACTTTTACCTCCTGGAGAGAAACCAATGATGAAACCAGCCTCACACCGGGCAGAAACAGTCTCATACCCAAGGTTAAACCACCACCAGCCCAGCAGGTATACAAGCCCTCCCTTGATTTGGGCTACAGGCACACAAGTACCCATTTTGCACTAAAATACAACGCCAAATGCCAGTTTTGCGTTACATTTGACATAATTACATGCAATTACACTTTTTTCCCCAAAATTTCACATAATTATGCAAAAGCAAATGACATGAATTTCGCACACCCCTTTTATGTACTTCATGACAGCATTCCCCTTTAACATCCTTCTGGAATTAGCCCCCTGTGCTGCATCCAGGAGTGTCAGTGGGCGCCATACACCCAGTGAACACTAATAAAAGTCAAGCAGTAGGTGTAAGAAAGTCAACTCAACCACCCCAATATGAGGGCCCTACAAGAGACATGACACCTTTTTCCAAATCAACATTGTATTAGATTGGAATAAAACTTTTTTTTTTGTTTTATATGGTGCAAACTCGATCCGAAGGTATCAGAGCGCTTTACATGAGCACCAGTTGTGTTACAGAAGGACCCATTCATTAGGTCTCGCCTGAGACAGCGCTTTAGCGCTGCTCTCGAGAGAGCTTTTGTAAATGGGGGATCTGGAAGTGCAAAAGAGTGCTTTCAGGCCTCCAAATACAGTGCATGTGCGCCGGCCGGGCGCGCGCACCATTTGGAGGCCTGAAAGCACTCGTCTGCTTTCACTTTCGCGGGCCGCACGGCAGTAAAGATTGCAATCTCTTTGTTCCCAGCATCAGTGAGATGCAAATGAACAAACCGCGTGAGGCCAAAGGTCTTATTTTTTTTAAAACAAGCCAGGTCACTGCTACAGTGAAAGGAACAACAAGCATTTACAATGCAATAGGTCTCGCATTTACGCGAGTTTGAGCTATTCACATTGCAAATAACAATGCCTTTAATTTGTGTTTTTGTTTTTCAAACATAAATAAAAGGCATCGTCATTTACAATGCCAATAGCTTAAACTCGCGTAAATGCGAGACCTATTGCATTGCAAATGCTTGTTTTTGTTAGGCAGGGGAGATTAGGTGATTTGCCCAGAATCAAAGGATGGTGAGCATCCCTGCCGAGACTCGAACCCGGTTCCCCATCTTCGAGGTCGATCGCCCTATCCCTTAGTCAACTGACACTCAAAATGCCCCGGTCCCACTCACGTCCAGTAAAAAGTCGCAAACAAAAGCATAAACTAATACCTAAAGAGCTCAGACCAAGAGGGGAATTGAACAGAGGAATTTAAAATCTTACCGAAGTACTTATCCGTCTGATCACGCGTACGTTTCTGTAGAGCAAGCTTGTGCCATAGTGTGTGAAACTAGTACATAATATTCTGAGCTTTCGGAATCTTTCATTGTGGGCAATAAGCCTCTTTGTCATTCACAAAATATGCGAAATTAACAGTCTCTAAGCCAACCAACACATAAAAAGGGTGTCCACCAAAGAATATTTTGGGGGCATACAAAATTCAGCAATTTACATTTTTCAACATTTCCAAACTCTCCTGGAGATAACACGTCATCAAACAGCGCCCTAATGTCTCGTAGCAAAACACCTGCATAATTATTTGACCCCGTCCTTTTATTACTGTCACCCTTGACCAGTAATGTGATTAGGAGGTTTAGAATTAAAGCAATTAAACTAAGAAATGAGTTGGCTAACTAATATGATAGTTACCTATTAGTATTTGTTTACTTTAGATAATAGTTTACCACTGGATTCAAGCAAGCCTGGCTGAAGACGGCTGAAATGCCAGCAACCGGTCCTAGGAAGCTTCTTTCCGGTCCAGGGAAGGCATGGCTTGGCAGTTCGGGCTGGACTGTTCCCATGAGGCACAGGGTCAAGACTGATTTGCATAAGGCCATGTCTGAACTGGGGTGGCAGAGTGGGCTAAAGAACGGTGATGGATTAAACCCAGATCTCTTGACTGGGCGTGAGTGTTTGATTGGTTCTGATGCTTCGTCCATCACCACCCCCTTTTGTACCGCTGATCGGTCAGTAAGCATCCCCCTCTCCATCACAACCCCAAAATGTTAAAAAGCTTTTATTAGCGTGAAGTTAAAAAATCAAAGGTGTCATGCAGAGCGCCCACACCTTACTGCAGTCTGTGCTGGCATGCTTTTAATATAGGCACATGGATATTGAGCTCTAGAGCACCAACCCCAAAGATGGCGGCCTCAACCAGGAAGTGGGGCAGTAATGAGATGTGTCCAGTTCCTACATTCCTCCAAGCATGGCAGACATTTTCTCTCTGACAGCTCTGCCAAGAAAAGAATAGCACGTCCCATGATCCCATGGGACATGGTGGGAGAAACCTTCAATCCGTACTTATGTAAATTGAGATATGTTTCAATAGGTTATTCTCTGTTCTTTAAGCACAACTGTAACCTCGTTGTGAACAACTGGGACTAATTGACTCATGGCTCGAGGAACTTCAGTAGCTCCGACCAGTTAAAGCACCCTTCAGTGGACTGAGCGCTTGTACCAACACTCAAGGAATGAAGGGAGGCGTTAATGATGCCCCCCCCCCACGCCGAGAGTCTTGTTCCCAGTCATAGCGTGTCCGACCGCCCGCAATTGCTTCGGTATCAGATCCCTGGAGGAAAATTCAGTCTGTTTATACAATTGAGAAACGTGGATGACCTGACGCTTCTGTTGTCCACTCCGAGCATGAATAACGGACCTGAAGCCAACCTCCCTTCTTTAGACAACCGGAGCATGACAATCCCCAAAGACCTCTGTCATAGTACCGCCAGGGGCACCCCTCTGTCCCCCCTCCCCCAAAATGCATCCCCAAATAACACACACACAAAGACTGTTGAGTTGGGTAAAATTTGCTGCAGGTTTATTACATATTACAATATGTAATGGGTGGGTTATCTTACGGGCGATCCAAGGGCAGGCAACCAACTGGGCCGCCTGATGAGCCGGGCAGCGCGGGAGCGAACCCCGCCAAGCTGCCATCCAGGTGATTCTTTTCTAGGATCACGTGCCGTTGGTAACTTCTACTCACGCCCCCCCTCTCAGGGCGGAGCGTCGCATAGCAAACCCCCCGGTTGTTCAGGCCCACAACCGCCCGCAGGACTAGTGGGGCGCCGGCACAGCTTCCGGGACCCTCCCCTGAGGGTCCTCGGTTTTGGCTCAGGCACCCCCTATGGTGCCGCGCAGAGGTACCCTTTGTACCGGCCTGCTTCCAGATCGCCCTGTAACTCCGCCTGCAACGAAAAAAGAAACATTACAACGCTCTGAAACCCCCCCACCCGACCCCTACGCTGGGTAAGCGGTAGGGAGGGATGCGGCGTACTGGGCGACAAAGAGGTCGCCAGGAGGGTGGGGGAAGGCTAAATAGCCTCCCCTTCCCCACAGGGGGCCAGGAAGTGACACGCTTGTGCGTCACCTCCGGCAAGCACGAGGGGGGGGGGGGGAACACCGGCCGGCATCCCCGCCCCTTCCCCTTGGGAGGAGGTGGGGAGGGGTGACCGGTGCCCCGACGGCACTAGGGCGCCGACCGCTGTAGTGGCCCCCTGCGGGGGCCGCGGTTGGCGGCTTTAGCAAGCCACCGGCTTCTAGTCCACGTGCGCTGGTGCTGCAGGAGTCCTCCCTCTGAGGGCACACCAGGCAGAACCAGGGAGTCCGCTTTATAAGGTTACCATTGGACGCTGTGCACAATGGCGATTCGGCATGGCCTATCGTGATACGATCCTACTCGTCAAAAGGGGTCTTTGGTTTGGACTTTCTAGGGAAGATATCGCCCAGGTGTGCATTATGCTAATGTCAAGAAACCAATCTAGGCAAGAAACCTGCTGCCCAGGAATAGATGTGAAATGCATCTGATCTTGGAAAGAATGACTGATGTTTCCCCACAATTGCAGTGCCCTGCGAAGAAGCCCAGGTGCAACCTGCGCATGTTCCATACAAAGGGGGTCTTCTTCGACAATACGTTTCTGCGCGCTATCTAGTCTTAGAGTCCATTTGACCTTTTATAAACAAGAGGCATGTGAACTCACATAGAAGCCCCGCCCCACACACACTAGCGGCATGCAACGTTTACCCGCCCTTTACTCACTATGATGGACAGCTCACTCAAGGGTCCCCGGTGCCTTTCGGCACGGTGGCAAAGTTACATACACACATGGTCACTGGAGACAACAATTCTTCTGACAGCACAAGCAATTCCGCAAGCTTGCGGAATTCTGCGTGCTCGTGGAGATTTTTTGCCGTTTCGCAGAACTTTGCGTAGTGCGACTACGCTAATTGCACTCACCTTACTAACCTTGCGGGCAAGAGACTCCTAGGATGAAGCATGCCTCAATAAAGTGGGCAAAGTGTCCCTTTCCATTATCTAGGGATACCGGGAGACAATAGCAAGGATTTTACAATCCTTTGTGTTTTTGGTGCGGATATAGCCCACTGTGACTGAAGTTGGGGGATAGCTGCACATCTGGGCTTCCTGTTCAAGCACTTGCAATGGTGGGAGAAAATAGCCACCTCCTAGTTCTACTCAACTTAGGTCCATAGGAAGAAGACGAGAACCCAAGCTTTAGTCTTCCTGACCGGGCATGAAAACTATAATACTGTGACTACTTGAAAGGCACCAGATGCGATCAGTGTGAAAAGTATCCCACTGCCAGCCCCAGGGCACAGATCAGTGCCCTATAAATATGCCTACTAACCATCTAGAACAGCACCGAAAGTATCCCACTGTCAGTGCCCTAAAAAGACGTCTACTACCCCCTCCAGGCGTGAGATCAATGCCCCCATATTTTTGTCGTCCTGTCCTGCATTAATACTCCAACGCTCAGCGATCCTATGGCCGATTGTAAACCAATACAAGCTGCAAAATAATAGTCTTTGCACCATGACTCTCTCTGATGCCAAATATGGCCAGATGGGCTACAGGTCTCTGCTATATCCCAGTGCCCTCATCAGCCTAAGGATTCTAACTGCTGTACCCACCATCTGGAGAGGCATGGAATGAGTTTCTGAAGAGATCCACCGCTCCCTGCTGGCCAGTGGAGGACTGAAGCAAATTCTAACAGCTCCTTGTACTGCATAGCGTCTTCAAGAGTCTTCCAACAAGCAGGTACAAGGACACTTATAGACGCTATGCAGTTTTGCTTCTCCAAATCCTCTAATAAATCAATTGGTTGCATAGTTACATTTGTCACTGAGGGGAGACAGCAGCCCTGATCCTCCTGGACCTCTCAGCGGCATTCAACACCGCATCCCACCACATGCTGATCACAAGGCTGCATGACATTGGCATCCAAGGGGACGCTCTCAGGTGTATCGCCTCCTCCTTCACTGGAAGAACACGGAAAGTCTGCCTCCCTCCTTTTACTTCCGAACCCAAGGAAATCCTCTGCGGTGTCCCCCAGGCCTCATCCCTCAGCCCCACCCTCTTCAACACCTACATGAGACACTTGGCCAACATTGTCAAATCCCATGGACTCAACATCATATCATACACTGGTGACACTCAACTCATCCTCTCCCTCTCCAAGGACCCCATCACCACCAGAAGAAGCTGCCACAGGTGCATGACGAGCCTCGCCAACTAGATGACAGACAACTGCCTGAAGCTTCACGCTGACAAAAGGGGAGGACTGATCTTTGGTAAGAACACAACTCCCTGGAACGCTTCCTCGTGGCCCTCGGAACTAGGGCCGGCACCCACCCCGTCAGACAACGCCAGAAACCTCGGCATCATACTGGACAGTAGGCAGCCGTGAAGTCCCAGATCAACGCAGTGGCCTCTGCCCACTTCTTCACTTTGCGCATCTTCCAATGGCTCCCCCTGAACACAAGATGTACTGTCACACAAGACTCATCCCTAGCAGACTGGACTGCGGCAACGCTCTCTAATCGGGATTGCTGCGCACCTCCTCCAGAGACTGCAGACCATTCAGAACGCTGCAGTTTAATTCGTCCCCGACCTCCCCCGATGGACCCACCTCACCCCAAACCTCAAAGATCTCCGCTGGCTCCCAGTACAGAAGAGATGCCAGTTCATGCTGCTGACCCGCGCATACAAGGCACTACGCAACCAATGGCTGCCCTGGTCCAGGAGAGCTTAGAATGAACGTCCCTGTGACCTACCCTCCAAGGTGGACAGTAACATACGAGAACACCATCAACAGACCTGCAGATCCGATCAAGGCCGCCTGCGTGCCGCTGAGCGCCCGTCTCTCACACCGCTTCCTCCATCACCCCGCCAAGCGCTGCACAGCAGGATAACTTCACACCGATGGTAATCACACATGACAAGGAAACACTTCCCACATAGGATCAAAAGAAAGACAACATCCTTCCAACCACTGGCTCTACCCGGTGTATGGTGCTACTCATGTAGCCAAGCGCCTCAGAGCCCCACAAAGGGATGCTAAGCGCTATATTAACGTGACTTTACCGTCTGAAGTGCACATAGGCATGAATAGACTATGCAAATGAAGAAACAGCCCCTTTTCTTGCAAGTTTTTCTCAAAAGGCCGTTTTCCAGATTTATGGCGTGTGAGTTAAACTGGGAGAAAGTGAAAGAGTGAGGGGGTAAAGACGGAGACAGAGGGGGCGAGAGGGGTCGTCCAAGAGTGAGAGAACATTGAGTGAGTGGGAAGAAGAAAGGGGGCTTGAGAGCGAGCAGCGAAGTGGGGAGACCGAGAGGGAAGAGCGCGTGCAAGAATGCGGCCCCACCGTGGAGGATGAAGGGGGGGGGGGGCGTGAAGAGGGGGGGCTGCTGGAAGAGCATGAATGGACAGGACAGCCTGACAATAGCACGGGGAGGGGGCAGGATGCGGGGCGTGAGGGACAGAGCAAGGGGCGCGGCGTGGGGGAGGGGCGCTTGTGTTTTCATTGTGTGTGGCTTGTCATGTGGCTTGTGCCCTGGCCTCAGCTCCCAGTGAGGATGAAGGACCCCCCCACGCACTCACGCACTTAAGTCGGTTGGAGGAAGGCGCTGATAAGCGCAGCCCAACACTTGTCTGTTAACCCTTTGCCGGCGGGTGGACAGAATGGAGGGCGTCACTCACTGCGCGTGCGGCCTCTGGGGCTGGGCACCAGCTGGGGGGGACGGCAGTGCCACCCAGCACACGGTGGCATTGCTGAGGGGCCGCACTGGGTGGGAAGGCACATACCTGTGTCTCATTGCTTGTGGCAGTCCACGTGGGGTGCGCCTTGAAACCAGGGCCGTTTCTAGGTGTTTTGCCACCATAGGCGAGAATTGAAAAATGCCGCCCCCTCCCTTTTACTACCATCACTCTCTCCCCCTGTCATCCAGGCTAGAAGAATTATTACATTAGATATAAAAATGTTTGCGGCCCTACCCTTTTGCCACCCTAGCCGGCCGCCTAGTCTTGCCTAATGGTAGAAACGGCCCTGCTTGAAACCTGTGTGGTGGCGGCACACTGTCTAAAAGTAGAGAGTCGTGTTTGTGTTTCCATTGCTTGTGGTTGGCCACGAGGGCCGTACCTCCCCCACCGCAGAGTGGGGGTGATTCACAGTCTAAATCGGGGGGGAGGGGGGAGGTAATATTTGTCTTTGCATTGCCTGTGGCAGGCCATGTGTGGGTTGCACCTCCCAGCGCACTGAGGCGGTGGTACCCTGTGTCATTTGAAGAGGGGGTGATGTCTGTGTCCTCTTTGCCTTGTGGCAGGCAGGCCATGTGCGAGTTGTACCTTCCAGGACACATGGGTGAGGGAGAGGTGGGTGTGTCTGGGAATGATGGGTATTTCTGTTTTCAATGCTTTGCAGGCCATGTGCGGGTTGTACCTCCCAGCGCACTGAGGCGTTGGTACATTGTCTGATTGAAGTGGGGCGGGGGGAGGAGGTTTTCTGTATTTCACTTGCCTTGCGGCAGGTAGGCGAGGTGTGGGTTGTACCTCCCAGCACACAGAGGTGATGGAGAGGTGGCCAGTGGGTGTGCCTGGGAATGACGTGTATTCGTGTTTTCAATGCTCGTGCCAGGCCATCTGTGCGCTCTCCCTCCCACCACACAGTGGTGTTGAGCGGACGGGCACTGAGGTGTTTGTAAGTTGGGAGGGTTGTTGGTTTTTTCTTGCTTGTGGCAGCCACGTTGGCTGTACCTCCCTGCCCACAGAGTTGTGTCGCAGCACACAGTGCTCATGGCAGATTATGTAATGATATCTGTGTTGTCCTTGCCATGTGTGCGCTGTGCTTCCCTGCACACAGCAGTGATAATGGAGGGGCATTGAGGTGTTTTTTCGGTGGGGGTGGGTATTTCTGTTTTCCTTACATGTGGCAGGCCAGGGGCTGTACCACATTGCAAACGTGGGCTGTACCTCCCTGCCCACAGAGCTGCGCCTCTCAGCACACAGTGCTGATGGCAGATTATGTAATGATATCTGTGTTGTCCTTGCCATGTGTGTGCTGCACCTTCCTGCTCACGGCGGTGATCATGGGAGGGGCATTGAGGTGTGGCTTAGGTGGGGGTGGGGGTATTTCTGTTTTCCTTGCTTGTGGCAGGCCGTGGGCTCTACCTCCATGCACACAGAGGTGATGCGGGGCTCTCTGATGTGTGTATGTAGGTGGAGGGGTGCACTGAGGAATACTTGTAGGTGTGTGGGGGTATTTCTGTTTTCCTTGCTTGTAGCCGGCCGTCAGTTCTACCTCCATGCACACAGAGGTGAAGTGGGGCTCTCTGATGTGTGTATGTAGGTGGAGGGGTGCACTGAGGTATACTTGTAGGTGTGTGGGGGTATTTCTGTTTTCCTTGCTTGTAGCCGGCCGTCAGTTCTACCTCCATGCACACAGAGGTGAAGTGCGGCTCTCTGATGTGTGTATGTAGGTGGAGGGGTGCACTGAGGTATACTTGTAGGTGTGTGGGGGTATTTCTATTTTCCTTGCTTGCAGCCGGCCGTCGGCTCTACCTCCATGCACACAGAGGTGATGTGGGGCTCTTTGATGTGTGTCTGTAGGTGGAGGGGTGCACTGAGGAATACTTGTAGGTGTGTGGGGGTATTTCTGTTTTCCTTGCTTGTAGCCGGCCGTCAGTTCTACCTCCATGCACACAGAGGTGAAGTGGGGCTCTCTGATGTGTGTATGTAGGTGGAGGGGTGCACTGAGGTATACTTGTATGTGTGTGGGGGTATTTCTGTTTTCCTTGCTTGTAGCCGGCCGTCAGTTCTACCTCCATGCACACAGAGGTGAAGTGGGGCTCTCTGATGTGTGTATGTAGGTGGAGGGGTGCACTGAGGTATACTTGTATGTGTGTGGGGGTATTTCTGTTTTCCTTGATTGTAGCCGGCCGTCAGCTCTACCTCCATGCACACAGAGGTGATGCGGGGCTCTCTGATGTGTGTATGTAGGTGGAGGGGTGCACTGAGGTATACTTGTATGTGTGTGGGGGTATTTCTGTTTTCCTTGATTGTAGCCAGCCGTCAGCTCTACCTCCATGCACACAGAGGTGAAGTGGGGCTCTCTGATGTGTGTATGTAGGTGGAGGGGTGCACTGAGGAATACTTGTATGTGTGTGGGGGTATTTCTGTTTTCCTTGCTTGCAGCCGGCCGTCGGCTCTACCTCCATGCACACAGAGGTGATGTGGGGCTCTTTGATGTGTGTATGAGGTGGAGGGGTGCACTGAGGTATACTTGTAGGTGTGTGGGGGTATTTCTGTTTTCCTTGCTTGTAGCCGGCCGTCGGCTCTACCTCCATGCACACAGAGGTGATGTGGGGCTCTTTGATGTGTGTCTGTAGGTGGAGGGGTGCACTGAGGTATACTTGTAGGTGTGTGGGGGTATTTCTGTTTTCCTTGCTTGTGGCAGGCCGTGGGCTGTACCTCCATGCACACAGAGGTGATGTGGGGCTCTTTGATGTGTGTATGTAGGTGGAGGGGTGCACTGAGGAATACTTGTAGGCGTGTGGGGGTATATCTGTTTTCCTTGCTTGCAGCCGGCCGTCGGCTCTACCTCAATGCACACAGAGGTGATGCGGGGCTCTTTGATGTGTGTCTGTAGGTGGAGGGGTGCACTGAGGTATACTTGTAGGTGTGTGGGGGTATTTCTGTTTTCCTTGCTTGTAGCCGTCGGCTCTACCTCCATGCACACAGAGGTGACGTGGGGCTCTTTGATGTGTGCATGCCTACAAAGCCCTCCACGACTCAGCACCAGGATACCTGAACCACCGCCTCTCATTCCACGTACCCACCAGACACCTCCGCTCCGCCCAGCTGGATCTGGCCACCGTCCCTCGGACCCACAAGACTAGAATTGGAGGAAGATCCTTCTCCTATCTCGCCGCTAAGACCTGGAACACCCTGCCTCTCCACCTCAGACAATCCTCGTCGCTGACCCAGTTCAGGAAGGATCTCAAGACCTGGTTCTTCGTCTGAACTCCAGCGCTCAGACGGTTCAGCATAGCCCCCCCTCAGCCCCCAGTGCCTTGAGACCGTCACAGGTGAGTAGTCGCGCTTTGCAAACCCTGATGATTGATTGTGGCAGGCCATGGGTTCTAACCAGTGGCGACTCCTCCTTTAAGGCGGAGGAGCGTCTCCCCACTGCTGCTGTGCAGCAGTAAAAGAAAGTAAAAACAAAATGATAATAACGCAATTTTATTCTTCCCTGCTGTGGCAGCATGAGGGCAGTGCTGCTCTGCTGACAGAGCAGGGGAGGAGGGGTGGGCACCCTAAAGTGCGCATGATGCTTTGACTGGCCCTCTTGGGCCGGCCAGTCTTGCACACTTTAACATGTTCTCCATGCAGGCTACATTACAGCCTGCATGGAGAACATGCCCAGGTCCCCAGGCCCAGTCTGAGTGCCAAACCACGGTGCTCAGACCAATCACAGCGCTGCATTGCAGCTTTGTGATTGGTTTAGTGGAACCTTGCTGCTTCCTGTTCAGCGGAGGAGAGATGATGTGGGCCAGAGCAGCAAGTAAACACATTTTTCTTTTTTTCCAAATAATACCTCCTTAACCCCTCACCCCCGCCTCACCACCCCAGACCCGTGCTGGCCGCCGCTGGACTGGCTCTTCCTCCCTGCACACAGAGGTGGCATGGGGTTCTTTGATGTGTGTTTGTTGGCAGAGGGCAGGTGATGGGTTGCATTGAGGTAGGTGTGTGTGTTTGGGGGGGTTATTTCTGTATTCCTTGCTTGTGGCAGGCCATGGGCTTTACCTCTCTGTACACAGAGGTGATGTGGGGCTCTCTTATTTATTTATTTATAAAGTTTTATATAGCGCGAACATGATCCCGAAGGATATCAGAGTGCTTCGCACTTGGCGGGAAGGAAGGTAATCATGGAAGTTCAGGCGTCGAATAAGAATACCAAACGAAACAGTTACAAAAGGGGGCATCAGAGAACATCACAATAGCTAGGAAATAGCGAACTGGGAGGGGAGCACACGATTCATTAAAGAAGTATAGCAACCAGCTCAGGGCTTAAAGTGTAAGTCCAATAGCTTAAAATAGACGATCAAAACCCATTTAAGGCAAGAACTTGTTCATAAGGAATCTTTTTACTTCTAATTTGAAAGCAATCGTGAAGGGGATTTTGCGTATTTCCGGTGGGAGAGAGTTCCAGATCTTCGGGCAGAGCCCGAGAAAGCTCTGTGACGCGCTCCCTTTTTGCGAAAGATCCGTGGTTTCAGGGGGAAAGACTTCTTCAAGGTCTACCACCTCCCGATAATTCTACCTCTTGAGCTAGATACCTGGGGGTTTGAAATGGAGGGCTTTGTGAGACAGGCAGGCAATCTGTAGCTGTATTCTTGCTTTGTGGGCCAATTAAGACTGGGGATATGTGCGCATTTCTTTTTGTACCCATAATCAATCTAGCAGCAGCATTCAATGAAGCACTTAGTGGGGACAAGGTATATTTGGGGCGGCCACAGAGCGTAGCACTGCCATAGTCTAGCCTCGGCAAAACAAGCGCTTGGACCACCAGCTTGAAGTCAGCTAGTGGAAGGAAGGGTTTGAGATTCCTGAGTAGCCTCACCAGGTGATTAGCTCCCTTGCACACCTTGCTAATATGATTCTTCATGTTCAGATGCTTGTCCAGGGTGATTCCGAGAGATTTATCTGAATCAATAAGCAGTGTAAGGCATTGAGGTGGTTCATCCAGAGGTCTAACTTGGGGGGGGTGATTCAGAGGAGAAATGATAAGGAATTCTGTTTTGGAAGTGTTGAGCAGGAGGGGGTTCTCGGTTAACCAGTTTTGAGTATTCATTAGGTTAGTGTTGAGTGATATGAGGTTTTCCGGGGAGGTGATTTTCAGGTAAAGTTGTGTCATCCACATACATATGGAAGAGAATGTTCGTGGAATTTAGTGCATTAGCTAATGGTTCCAAGAACAAGTTGAAGAGTATGGGAGATAGGGTGGACCCTTGTGGGACCCCCATGAATACTGGCGAGGGCTGTGATAACGAGTGGTTCACCTTGACTCTTTTGGATCTGTGGTGGAGGAAGGACGAGAAACATTGCAACACCAGACTAGAGAGGCCCATCCTGTGCTCTCATATGGATAAGAGATTGTTGTGATTAACAGTCTCAAACACAGAGGAAAGGTCAAGGAGGATTAGGAGGCAAGATTCTTTTTGGTCAAGCATTTTTAAAATGTCATCCATAACGTGAGTGAGAGCCGATTCGGTGCTGTGCCCACTCCGAAAACCAGACTGATGTTGGACCAGAAGTTGGAAATTCTCAATGTGAGCGCAAAGTTGTGATTGGATACATTTTTTAGGAGTTTGGCCAGTGTGGGGATGTTGGAGATAGGAAGGAAGTTGTTATGGTCAGTGTTGGAAGGCGTTCTCCGGGGGGCTTCGGAATACGTTCCTGACCACCCGTTGACCCACCTCTCCCAGAGTTAGGCCGAGCAAGGGCGGGGAGGCCCTTCCTGGAAGGGTCTCGTACCTAGGATCACACACATTGCGCTTGCACTCTCTGACAGAGGGACACCACACAGTAGTTCTTTGTAAGACAGTATACTTTATCGTAGACGTAAGGGATCTTTATGATCCGAAATGCAGGCATGGAATCAGTGCCACAAGCAGCGGCAATCTCGTGATGGGGGTAAGGGGGTAGCGGGACAGTCTTTGAGTTCAGTGTCTCTGCGGAGTATCCTGCGCACAGCTCTCAATCCTCGAGCTGGGGGATGTTACTTCTCTCGGCAATCTCTGCCGATTCCCTTGGAGGAGAGTGCCGCGAGTCACTCAGCAGGCACAGGTGGTTCGGAGTTCGGGGAGCCGCGACAGCGTCAGCAGGGCTCAGGTGGTTCAGAGTTCGGGGAGCCGCGACAGCGTCAGCAGCGCTCAGATGGTTCAGAGTTCGGGTAGCGTTCTTCGGTTCGGGGAGCAATCGAGCCGCGACCAGGTCAGCAGGCTCTCGTCAGTCCAGGTCTTCTCTGCCTCCCGTCCCTTCAGCACCCCTTGTTATACTCCCCCTCCTCTTTGAAGTCCGGAGTCCTCGCCGAGAGGGGTCTTGGTGCTTGGGGGCGGTGTGTCGGGACTTCCTGTCGCTCGGCCCTTTTATCTGTTCAGGTGGGTCTGGGAGGGACTCCAGACACCCAGCAGGCGAGGCGCCGCTCACCGGGGGCCTGGTGGCTGATTGAAACCTTCCTTGGGGAAGAGACCAGAGGTGTGACAGGGACGGCGCCTCCCGGTCTGGCTTGGGGGGGTTTCTCTCTCCCTCGGCCGGGCATGCGTGTTGGGGTCTGGCCAGCCATCGGGATGTTGGGCCATGGTGGCCGGAAGTCTGTGACATCGGGGGATCGGTGCGGTTTGCAGGGTGGCTTGCTGGTCGGGAGGGCCCACGCCACGAGGCCGGTCTCACAGTCAGCACTATCTGCATTTGTTTTTTTTAGTACAGGTGAAACCTGAGCAGCTTTTAGGCAATCAGGGACCGTGCCTTGTGTCAGTGAAGCATTGACAATCTTTGTTCAAATGGGGATGATGCTGTGATGGTTGGACCAATCGCAAGGGGTAATGGTATCCAGGGGTATGGTGTTTCCTTTGGAGATGAGGAGGTCCAGAATTTCTCCTTTATTAGGAGTTGGCCGGTGACAGTATTGAATCAGCTTGTGATTGCATAAGAATGATTTAAGGCGTGTTACAGCTTGGTTATTTGGGTTAGACCAGTGAAGGTTGAAATCATTGAGGAAGATTTGGGACGCTACGGAATCAACATTGCCGGAGATGATTTCCATTATTTGTTAGATGAAGGAGAGATTGTCCCCCAGGGGATGATGGAATGTATGTTTGCAAACCGGAAGGTGTTTACTTGAGATGTTGAGACAGAGGTATTCACTGGAGGATAGCGTAGAGGACTCAGAGTGGGAAACCAAGAGTGTGCTCTGATGTATGCAAGCTAGGCCACCGCCCTGCTTCTTCGCTCTGTCTAGACAAATAATGTCATGGGTAGGAGGCACTAGGAGGTCAAGGATAGGAGTGGAAGAGGGATTAAGCCAAGTTTCAGTGAGGATGATGATGTCTATCTCATTGTGTCGGATGAGGTCGAAGATATCAGAGGCGTGTTTACGGCTGATCTGCAGTTGAGCAGTACGCATTTAAGTCGTACCGGTGCGTGGAGTAGAGGAGTGTGGATCAGGTTCACTCACTTGAGGTTGTCATTATTTAGGACTCTGAGGTTGTGTGGGGGTTCTCTGTTCGGGTTAGCGTGGATGGCTTGAATGTGACCCAGAGGAGTCTTGTTGGTGTCTAGAGTAAGTGAATAAGAGATGAGTAGCTCATCGATATCATTAAACGCAAGATCGGCCTTCGTTCTTCTGGGGCGGGAGCGGGCAGGAGGGGGCGGTAGGGAGGGGTACGGTTTTAGAGATAGAGAGGGGGGAATGCTGGACAGGGTGAGATATAGCGTTAGAGGGAACTCCTGGCAAATTTCCAAGGGAGAGGAGGGAGCGGATCAAGGGGAGATGCTCAATTGAGAGGGCTTTCAAATCATGAAGTTTGACGGTGAGAAAGTGCAACTGGAGAGATATATCTCCCAGGTGCGCCTCCAGGTCTGAGTGATGGATGAGGGGTAGAGGCCGTGTGGGGAGATCTGGCGGTGAGGAGGGGCCTCGAAGGATGCCAGTGAGGTCTAAGGCGGTACTGCGAAGTTCCGTTGAGGGGGGTTGGTCATTGAGGACTTGCAATGTTCTTGATAGTTTGGATAGAGAAGCTGGGGAATGTGAGAGGGTGGGTGGACAATTGACCTGTGTATCAGGGGTGGTCAAATAGGAGTTGAGTGGGTTTGGCTGGTCATGAATCATGGAGGGCAGTTGCCTGGTCTCCTAGAGGGTGGCGTAGATAGAGGGATGAAGGAAGGGGGATCATCCGTTGAGAGCAATGACAGTAGGTGCATGAGGGAACCTCTCAGCTTGAGTATCATCCTGTATCGGACTTGAGATCGGCAAATTGAGAGAACCCGTAAGCCCGCCAACCTTCTGAGTCGGTGGTTGAGTGGATTGATCCAATCCGACAGGCGATTGAGAGGATCTGAGGTCATCTAAAGGGGGAGTATAGTTTTTAGAGTGGGGTACTCCCGCTGTAGTATGGGGAGGACTGGTTAAGTCCTGAGTATTAGCAGGGTATGGGTAGGGGTCATTGGATTTAGCGGACACCGCTTTTTTGAGTGTGGGGAAAATATTGACCATTTTAGCTAGGTTGCCATTAGAGGCTTGGATTAGGATGATACCTTTGTTGTAGAGGGTGATAGTGGCGTTAGCTTTGAAGATGAGCGAAGGCGACATTGTTAATTTGAGACCATGTGGGGTTTTCCTAGTGCCTGATATTCGAAGCATGGAATAGAGAACATTCCGCCAGCATGCCCGTTTTCTGGTATAGAAGATGAGGTCATTAACTAGAATGCCCTTGTTTGCACAGAAGTAGACGTCTGAGATGAATGTTTTGGGTCTGGCTTTGAGTATACAATGTTTTGTTTTTGGCCGAGATTAGACGGGTAACTGATAATGAAGGAATTAGATCCTGTGGGGTCGGGACTTATCTCCATTCTGAGAGTGTGTCCTAGTGAGGAAGGAGCCCAATTAGGAGTTTATGGAGGTGAAGGTAACTTTATCTATCAAATAAAGCGTATCTAAGCAGGTAAAAGTCCTAATGGGCAGGCAGAAGAAGTTGGCAACGGATAGTTGTGATGAAATTATTTTAGACTTCGGGGTAGGTTAAGTGGCAGAGAGCCTGAAACCGGAGAGACTGCATATGGAATCTAAGGGGACTGGGGGGGGGGGGGGGGGGGGGACAGAGAAAAGAAGAAAAAAAGTAGGTGCAGATGGAGGGGTGCACTGAGGTATACTTGTAGGTGTGTGGGTGTATTTCTGTTTTCCTTGCTTATGGCAGGCCATGAGCTGTACCTCCCTACACACAGAGGGGGAGTGGGGCTCTTTGGTGAGTGTTGGCGGAGGCGATGTGGGGCTCTGGTTTGTCTGTAGGTGATGGGGTATACCTGTAAGGTGTGTGTGTGTGGGGTGTATTTCTGTTTTGCTCCTTACATGTGGCAGGCTGTGGGCTCTACCTCCCTGCACACAGAGGTGAAGTGGGGCTCTTTGGTGAGTGTTGGCGGAGGCGATGTGGCGCTCTGGTTTGTCTGTAGGTGATGGGGTATACCTGTAAGGTGTGTGTGTGGGGGATATTTTTGTTTTGCTCCTTACATGTGGCAGGCTGTGGGCTCTACCTCCCTGCACACAGAGGTGAAGTGGGGCTCTTTGGTGAGTGTTGGCGGAGGCGATGTGGCGCTCTGGTTTGTCTGTAGGTGATGGGGTATACCTGTAAGGTGTGTGTGTGGGGGATATTTTTGTTTTGCTCCTTACATGTGGCAGGCTGTGGGCTCTACCTCACTGCACACAGAGGTGAAGTAGGGTCTCTGGTGTGTCTGTAGGTGATGGGGCACACGGAGGTATACTTGTGTGTGTGTGTGGGGGGGGGGGTGTATTTCTGTTTTCCTTACACGTGGCTGGCCGTGCGCTCTCCCTCCCTGCACACAGAGGGGATGTGGGACTCTGGTGTGTCTGTAGGTGATGTGATGTAGGTATACTTGTAGGTGTGCTTTCTCGTGTCTGGCAACAGACGGGCCACCGCTGCACCTCCCAACATACAGTGCCGGAGACGAGGAGCACACGCTGTTGGGGGAGGAGAGCTGCTCCCTTTTCTCAGGACAGCTAACTTGTTTGAACACATGCTGCTCTTTTGAATAGAAGCTCCTCCCACTGGGGAGGGTGAGGAGGAGGAGGGAGGGAGAGCAGGAGGCAGGGCAGAGCTTGGGCCATCCACCTGCTGCAGCCTCAGGAGTCGGCCTGGGGTCGAACCCGGGACCAAAGTCAACGATTGGTCGGAACCGCTGGAAGACCAGGGGTCAGATCCACCAGGGACTGGAGCCGGAAACCCCAGGCGGGGGCGAGAGTGACCGACCTGCCCCCCTCCTCCATCTGGACCATCACCCCCCGCCCCCCACTCGGGGGGCTCGGGACGCCCGGGAGGGGAGAGTGTCACCGGAGTGTGGACTCTGGCCGGCACCAGCACCGCCGCCGGCACCGGACTCCAGGGGGCGCTTCAAGTAAGTTTATCCTTCGCGGAGGTCATCCGGAAGTGCGACGGATCTAGAGTTTGGTGGGAGCCCTCCCCTGGCATGCGCCCTGCCCGCTGTGCCCACTCCGTGCCACCAATCACCTTGCCAGGCTCTGCTCTCTTGTAAAGTAAAACCCCACTGCGCCGAGAGGGGGCACTTCCGGGCTCCTCTCAGATGTCCTGGCTGTTGAGGGGTACAAGGAACCCCGAGTTGTTTCTGTGGGGTTCATAGGTTGGTCCGGTGCTGCAGACCGGTAAGTTTGGGGTTCATAAACGACATGGGGGTTTTGTCCTCGCTTTCATTGATAGTTTGTGTGTTTTCAGGTGAGCAGGCAGGTGCTGTCATTCCTTGGGGAGGGGCGGGGGCCGCGGTGCGTGCTTCTCCAACTGGTCCGTTTGGATGGGGGGTTTTTGTGGGGGGCTCGTAGGTTCTGTGTGTTGGGTGAGGGGAGATATCGATTTATCACGGATATTATTTGGGGGAATTGTACCCATTTCAAGGGAATGTGTGCCAGGGGTATTTGAATGTGTCTCGAAGACCCCTAGATGCACCTGTTTGGTGTGAGCCGCTCACCTAGTCCAGGTTACTGCTTTGAATTCCAGGAAATGTAGGTACAGATTCTAAAGATAGCAACCATTGGTAAAGCCAGTCAAGCAAGCTTTATTGGGTCTCACAAACCCCTCGTTGCCGTAGTAGCCCCGAATGGATCTACTTTGTGTGGGCATGTACTCCCTGTGAATGGACAAAATGCCTTCATCAGAGTGAAGTTAGCCAATGGCTGAAGTGGCCTGACCCACTGTCCCATGCTGTAGGGGGAAGAAAAACATTTGACTGTCACAGCAGCTGACCAAAGGAATAGTAGGGCTGGCTAATAACCCTATATTAGAAAATGTAATGGTATGTGCCATTTTATTGAAATCGAAAGCTCTTGACTAATGCCATACCTAAAAACAAAACTGAAAGTATCCCAATTTAAAGACCCCCACCCCGCTCAAAGGGCAGGGTGAAATACTTAAAGGGGACATGGGATAGCTGGGACCTCCACATCGTGCTGATTGGTTGGAAGTGTTGGGGAATAACACATGCTGCAGTGTTTTTATCCAGGCTTAGGGCTATGCGTGCTGTGGTCTTCTTCAGACCAGTAGTTTGAGGGTGTGTGTGGGGGCGAGGGGGGTCATAGGCGAGGCAGTGTCTTATCCATACTAGTCGGTTGGGGGTGTTATATCCATACCGCTTGTTCGATGGTTTGGGGGTGTTGGGGCAACCGATGCTGCAGTACGTTCTTCGTGCCGCTAGGCTGTGGGTGTGAGGGTTACGTGCGGTGGTCTTTTCTTCATGCCTATAGGTTGAGGGTGTTGTGGTGCCAGGTGGGTCTGGCAGTATTTTCTGCAGGTCAATAGGGTGTGAGTGTGGGTCACATGCGCTGCTATGTTTTCTTCAGGCTGGTAGGTTGGGAGTCTTGGGGTAAGAGGCGGGTCTTATGGTGTTTCTGCAGTCAGTATGTTTCGGAGTAACAGGTGCCTGCGGTACTTCCAGGCTGACAGGTTGGAGGTCTAGGGGTAATAGGTGGGTCTTATGGTGTTTCTGCAGTCGATATGTTGTGGCTTTTTTGGTAACAGGTTGGGCTGGTAGGTTAGGATCTTGGGGTAAGAGGTGGTTCTTATGGTGTTTCTGCTGCCGGTAAGTTGTGGGGTAACAGGGGCTGGTAGGTTGGTGGTCTTGGCGCAGCAGGTGGCCTTATTGTGTTTCTGCAGTCGGTAGGCTGTGAGTGTTGGGGTACAGGTTTACGCTGCAGTGCTTTTTTCACGCTGGTAGGTTGGCAGTCCTGGGGTAACAGGTGGGTCGTAAGATGTTTCTTCAGTCGGTTGGCTGCGAGTGTTGGGGTACAGATTTGTGCTGCTGTGATTTCTTCACGCTGGTAGGTTAGGGTCTTGGGGTAAGAAGTGGTTCTTATGGTGTTTATACTGTTGTTATGTTGTGGGGTAACAGGTGCTGGTAGGTTGGTGGTCTTGGTGCAGTCGGTAGGCTGTGTGTGTTGGGATGGGTACAGTGTTGTACTGCAGTGCTTTCTTCACGCTGGTAGGTTGGCAGTCCTGGGGTAACAGGTGGGTTGTAGGGTGTTTTCTGCAGTCGGTAGGCTGTTGGTGTTGGGATGGGTACTGGTTTGTACTGCAGTGCTTTCTTCACGCTGGTAGGCTGGAGGTCTTGGGATAACTGGTGGGTTGTAAGGTGTTTTCTGCAGTCGGTAGGCTGTTGGTGTTGGGATGGGTACTGGTTTGTACTGCAGTGCTTTCTTCACGCTGGTAGGCTGGAGGTCTTGGGGTAACTGGTGGGTTGTAAGGTGTTTTCTGCAGTCGGTAGGCTGTGGATGTTGGGATGGGTACAGTTTTGTACTGCAGTGCTTTCTTCACGCTGGTAGGCTGGAGGTCTTGGGATAACTGGTGGGTTGTAAGGTGTTTTCTGCAGTCGGTAGGCTGTTGGTGTTGGGGGTGGGTACTGGTTTGTGCTGCGGGGCTTTCTTCACGCTGGGCATTCATTTAATCTCCAAGTGCCTTCTGGGAGTTGTAGTGATTGTTCACTTCCATGTAGCCTCATTGTATATTCCAATGAGTTGGAAAAGGAAGAGCCAGTGCTCATTCAATCACGATTTATAAAGCGCAGCAAGTCACCCAAGAGGGTTTCAAGGCGCTGGAGTTGCTAGCTGCTTCGTGGTGCTTTTGTTCACAACCATGTTTTGAGTCCTTTCTTGAATTCCCGGAGGGATGCGGCATACCTGAGTAGAAGGGGAAGGTCGCTCCAGGATTTGGATGCTAGGTGTGACTTTTTTTTGCCTTTATCCTCGCAATCCCCTCGACCTCACCCCCACATCGGCCATGTTGAAATCTTTGGTTCTTTTAACTACAGATATTAAGGTATGCCAACTGATTCTCTGGGATATTGTCCGATCCATGCTGTGCTTTGTATTCTGGTACTTGTAGTTCTCTATTTTTATTCCAGTAGCTCCCTAGTTGTCCAGGTGTTGGCAGTTTGTCACCGTTTTTAGGTCGCACCCAGGCAGAGCGCATGCGCTGTCTGGAAGACCTGCCGTGATCACTGTTCAGAGTGTAACCCTGCCTGCTCCTTGCCTTTGGTTCACTCCTGCGTTGCTCTTTTTTCCTGACTCCTTATTGGTTGGTGCTCCCGAAACATAATGTCTGTTTTATGTCATGGAGCACTGGCCAACTACAGTTTACTTATGCTGTAGGTGGTTATGTGCTCATTTAGGGGTTACTTGTTTCATTTCCTGCTAGTCTTTCACCACAGCGCTCACTTCACGGGCCGCAGCGCGCATATGTTTTTTGGTACTTGGACATCGTGCTTCATGTTCTAGCATGGCGTCCTCTTTCATGTGGGCCACCATGTGCATAACTTTTATATAGAGGGGCGCCATGCTTCGTATCAGCACAGCGCCCACTTTCATGTTTGCAACATGGGCACCACGCTTTATTTTTCAGCATGGTACCTGCTTTTTAGGTCTCGCCTGACCCAGCGCATGCGCTGGTCTGGCGAGACTTATTGAGAGGGCTCCAAAAAGTGCTACCAGGCCAGCCTAGAGCTACAGTGCATGTGCGCGCGCACGCCGCACTTTACCGCGATCACTTTCACTTTAGCGGCCGCTTGGCATAGCCAATAGGTCTCGCTTTTGGGACCTTATATTTAGTTTTGCACTTATAAGGTCCCAAAGGCGAGACCTATTGGCTCTGCCAATGCTTGTTATGTTTACCATCCATAAAGCTCCAAGTCTCACAAATGCAAGACCTATTGGATTAAGTCAAATGTTTTTTTGGCTCGGCCTAGTGGAGTATTGCTATTGGCTCTTTAGGTGTATCCCTCCACCTCCCCTGGAGTGCCTGCTGTGAACCACATGTAGGGCTACTTTACAACTATATACCTGTCTATCCACTTCATGGTGGCTCTCTCCTGGATGTCTCATCTTAAAGTGTTACGGTGATGCAAGCGTGGGCACCTTAAACCGAGTACTTTGCATTTGCCACTGCTTGCTGTAGTCTGGCAACACAAAAGTACACGTCGCTGAGGTGCTCGTGCCGGTCGTGGGGCATCCGGAGAGCTCTGAAAGTTTACCCCGCACTGTGGACTTTGCACATGTCAACAAAACACGTAACACAAACACACAGGGGAGGGCGGGCAGGTGCGCTGTGTGTCGAAATGTCGAAAACTTGGCAACACCAGCGTGTCGGGTAAGAACGATGACTGCCGGGCTTGTGTTTTTTAGGGCTTCGAAGCGCTAGTAGTCAAAAATACAATTTAGCGGTACCTTACCAGCCCAGCGTGTTATTGTAATCTCTTTTGTGGGGTGCGTGGAGGGGTCTTGGAGGTGTTCTCTTGTTTCACAAAGGCACCTGGAGTGTACACGTCCCTTAAGGTGGTCTCATGATTCGTCTACGGTGCTGCGGCACCTCTTTCACACGGTTAGAGTCGCAGTCACACCCCTGCAGCGAAGGAGAGCCCGGTTCTGTAGAGGGATGCGCCGCTGGATTCTAGGCGCTATGATGGACATGAGCGCCCTGAGGACAGGTGGAGGAGGCGAATGTCCCTCTCGAGTGACGCTCCGTGCTCCCCGATCGGCCTCTCCGCACATCTCAGCTTTTTTTCTTTTGTTTGCAATCTCGAGGGGCCCAGAGCGGCCCTGGCAGTGCGGAGATCTCAGATCGACAAGGGAAAAATAGGTAAAGCGCTTGGTTCATCAGTGCACGCGGCCGCCCCTGCACAGCTGGTGGAACCCACAAGGCTGCAGCCCTGTTAGCAACATTCATGTACTGGGCAAAATCCCTGCTGGCTTCCCGTGCTCACAGTCACAGCCCGAAACCAAGGCCACAGGCAACTACACTATCTCAGCTCCGAGGCCACTGAAAGAATGGGCTCACAGCCATGAGCTGTGTCCTTCGGGCCGTGTGTGTGTGTGTGGGGGGGGGGGGGGGGGGGGGTTCTCGAAAGAAGAGTAACGGTTGCGTTCTTTTACACCAAGTCGTAGCCCTGTATCAAAACCCCCCACCCCAACCATAGCACCTGCGTGTCCAGCCCCACCCCCCTTTGAGATCAAAGGACCCCGTGGGCAGGGGATCCCCGTCCCTCAGAGACAACAGAGAAGCCCATACCCCCAGGGGACTCGCTTCCTCCTGAGACTGCGTACTACGGCCAGGGCTCCCACCGCTGTGGCACCACAGGGCGCTGTGGCACCACAGGTTCTTTGGCCAGGGCTCCCACCGCTGTGGCACCACAGGCCTCTGTGCCCAGGGCTCCCACTGCTGTGGCACCACAGACCTCTGCCCAGGGCTCCCACTGCTGTGGCACCACAGGCCTCTGTGCCCAGGGCTCCCACTGCTATGGCACCACAGGGCTTTGTGGCCAGGGCTCCCACCGCTGTGGCACCACAGGGCTCTGTGGCCAGGGCTCCCACCGCTGTGGCACTATAGGCCTCTGTGCCCAGGGCTCCCACTGCTGTGGCACCACAGGGGTCTGTGCCCAGGGCTCTCACCGCGGAGGCACCACAGGGCTCTGTCCCCAGGGCACCCACCACTGTGGCACCACAGGGCTCTGTGCCCAGGGCACCCACCACTGTGGCACCACAGGGCTCTGTGCCCAGGGCACCCACCGCTGTGGCACCACAGGGCTCTGTGCCCAGGGCTCCCACCGCTGTGACACCACAGGGCTCTGTGGCCAGGGCTCCCACCGCTGTGGCACCACAGGCCTCTGTGGCCAGGGCTCCCACCGCTGTGGCACTATAGGCCTCTGTGCCCAGGGCTCCCACTGCTGTGGCACCAAAGGGGTCTGTGCCCAGGGCTCCCACCACGGTGGCACCACGGCGCTCTGTGCCCAAGGCACCCACCACTGTGGCACCACAGGGCTCTGTGCCCAGGGCACCCACCACTGTGGCACCACAGGGCTCTGTGCCCAGGGCTCCCACCGCTGTGACACCACAGAGCTCTGTGGCCAGGGCTCCCACCTCTGTGGCACCACAGGGCTCTGTGCCCAGGGCTCCCACCTCTGTGGCACCACCGGGCTCTGTGCCCAGGGCTCCCACCTCTGTGACACCACAGAGCGCTGTGCCCAGGGCTCCCACCGCACTGGCACAACAGGGCGCTGTGCCCAGGGCTCCCATCGCTTTGGCACCACAGGGCTCTGTGCCCAGGACCCCCACCGTTTAGATCAAAGGACCTCATGGACGGGGGGTTCCCCCTTCCTCCACAGACCTCAGAGAAGCCCATTCCCCCCAGGGACTCGCTTGCTGAGACAAATACTATGGCTCCCACCGCCGTGGCAACACAAGGCTCCCACTTCCCGGAGACCAAAGGATTCCGTGCCCACGGGCATGTGCCTAGGGGCCTGGGCACCGCCGTTAAGGTCGAGGATTCTGTACTTATGTGCCGTCTTCGAAGACACAGGGGGCATGCTTCGCAGAAGACTCACCATGAGATCAAACAAGCATTGGCATAGCCAATAGGTCTCGATTTTGGGACCTTATAAGTATTTAGTTATGCAACACAATATCCTTGGTGCAACAACAACTGTTGCATGGCAAAACACTTATAAGGTCCCAAAGGCGAGACCTATTGGCTGTGCCAATGCTTGTTGCTGTTTTTGTGGTACTGCAATATATAGGGATGTTATTTGTCACAGTTTACAGTTTGGATTAGATCATTGATGACACTATTGTTCATAGGATCACAATGTCTCCAGTGACAACTTCTTGCTGCCCAGGTTGTGCCGAGGGGTTCCTTATCCGGTGGTTCTGCTGTCCTGATCGAGCCGAAGGTCCTGCTGCAGTTGTCTCCTCCCTGTGGGTGTGGTGTTGGGTGTGGTTGTGTGTGTGTGGTTGGTTTTGTGTGTGTGTGTGTGTGTGGTTGTGTGTGTGTGTGTGTGGTGTTGTGGTTGTGTGTGTGACAGGCAAACATGGCCGACACAGAATGTGCGTAAATGGAAGGGTTAAAGGTTGTCTCCTGCAGACAACAGAGCCCTTCCTTCAGTATGTTTCTATTTCGAGAGGCGGTCCTCTTTCTGTTATTGTCTTTGTAGCAATACTCCTGCAAATCCGTGTGTCCAAACATGCATTAAAGTTGATGACTTCTGCACTCCCCTATGCGTCTGTTGCATACCAGCCAGCCCCCTGAAAAGAGCATTTATTAGGAAATGGTGAATCAAATGTAAATATTGGATGCACGCACTATAATCTTACTTATCTCCAGACATGCTGTTGGTGTGTAATGTCCTGATTAATTATTCTGGCAAACCCGTTTGCTACATTATGGCAAGCCTGTTTGCTACATTATGTCGGTTTATTCAATTTTGCTGTTTGCTACAGTAAGCTCTTGTAACATTATGCGAGCTTGTGACAGCATTCTCGTGTGTGGCCTGTTTCCGGTGTTTACATGCTGTTTGCTACCTGAACCTCTTTTTTTAGGTCTCGCCTGACCCAGCGCATGCGCTGGTCTGGCAAGACCTTTTGTAGGTGGGTTTCGAAAGTGCTACCCACATTTTTGTGCTGGCTACAAGCGTCAGTGCATGATGGCGTGCACGCGCACAGCTGCTCCCCGCATTCCCCCTCCCTTCTCGCCCAGCCATCTGCCTTTCCTGCACCAGCCTTCAGCACCATGCCCCTCCCCCCGCTATTTTAGCACGTCAACGCGATCGCTTTCAGAGTGATCGCGATCGCGATGACTTTCGCCTGGCCTCTCCCCTCTGCAGCGTCGGTGTGTATATTTTTGGCTTCTTGTGATTGCACATACAAAATCACTGTTTGTCATAAAAATCCGGGTGCGTTTTTAATACAATTCTGGACAGCATCTTCTGAAATACTCAGCAAAGCACGGCGAGATAAATTGCTTGAGCCATTATGAGATGTTGATTTGCTTTCACGGTGTGTTGTCGTGTTTTAGCTTATCTGTGATGCAACACTGTTACATGTGGACTTCTCATCAAAAGTAAAAACACCGAGATGTGTAGTCTTTCTCTCTCACCCACCCTCCTCTCAATCTCACTGGATTTCTTTCTTGCTCTCTCCCTCTGTTTCTCTCTCGTCCTAACCTTTTTCTGTGTCCCTCATTCTGAGTCTCTCTATCTCATTCTCTCTCCTTTCCTAACCCTCTTTGTCCCTGCAGTTCCCCTGTCTCTCTCACTCTATCACCCTCTCTGTCTTTCTCTCCACCCATCTGTCTTCCGTGCTTCCGTTTTTCTCTGGGCCCCTTTATTTCCCTGAGCCTGTTTCTCTCCCCGATACCAAATCTGAAATAACACCCAAGGCTGATTACCAAAGTAGGATTGAATCCATTTGGTAAATTGCTTTTAGAACATGAGTGAGCAATAACATTTTTTAACTATAATTAAAACTACATTTGTATGGATTCCATTGAAACATATCCATAAAAGGCATCCTCCTAGCCTGTTCAAGGGTCTGCAATGTAACTACATTTAAAAAGACAAACATTGGCATAGCCAATAGGTCTCACCTTTGGGACCTTATAAGTGTTTAGCCATGCAACAGTTGATGTTGTTGCACCAAGGATATTGTGCTGCATAACTAAATACTTATAAGGTCCCAAAAGCGAGACCTATTGGCCATGCCAATGCTTGTGTTATATCGCGCTGTTTGCTACAATAAAATAATAGTTAGCATTTAAGGTGGGCATGTGATATTGCCTGACGGAGATGCACCCACTGGGAGAAACCCGAACGCTGGTAAGCACAAAAGCGGGGGGGATTGAGAAAGCAAGAGGAAAGATAGATGGCGCTGGCGGTTCGCGCGAGCACGCTCGCGTGAACGCAAGCTTGTCGCCAGCCAGCAGCACTTAGAAAACTCACCTACTAAAGTCTCTCCGAGCAGCGCATGCGCGCTGACTCAGCAAGACCTAAAAAGCAACCACTCCCAGTGGGTCTAATTTCTGTGGCTCACTCACTGAATGAAGGATATAAACGACCAGCCTTCTATCAAGCACTCCAATAACTGAATACTTTAGTGCTTTGGTTTTAAGAAGCAAAAGTAGTCATTCCTTTGCCCTCCAAATGAAATCCCAGCCTCAATGGGACTGGATAGAGTGGCCGGCAAGATTATGAAGTATCTCACATTTTTATATGTGCATAACACATACACACAATTGCCACACTGTTAAAACATTCAAAGTGACAACACAGAACTGAAAACTTTAGAAAGTAAATTGGCAGCCCAACCCAGCCCCCCCGTATACATTGTGAGCAAATATAATGACCAGTAACATAACTAATCACTTTGAAAATGACATAATTCTTTTCTCCACATCACCACTAACGAGAGTCCAAAACCCACAAATCTGCCGTGCTCAATTACATCACGCATAAAGCTACCCTATAGGAGGAGTATCATTTGAAGGGAAGCAATTGTGTGCTGGTGGTATCAGTTGTCACATTCAATTACTTATATAGAAATTGTGATTTTTAGAAAATGAAAAAAGGAAGGGAAAAAAACATGGAATCGACATTCGAATTCCCGAAGATCCTGCAGTGAGTAGCGTAGTTTGTGAGGTTCGAAGCAATGTTTTAGCGAGTGTGCAAGGGGTAAGTCGAATCTGTGCAACACCTGAACTGACAAAAAAGTACTAATGTGTTTTTTAAAATGGCGGTACTCTCGAAGTAACGTGAACATTCGCTTTGTTATTTCACCCCTTGACGTGCCACCGTAGTCTGAAAATATGCCCCATAGAGGTCAACGGTTAATTAGCACAAATATGAAGAACACACCTTGAGGTAAAGTTCATATTTAAGGTACTGCCGGCATTTAAAACAAGCAACGCGAGTGGTGCGTGCGCGCATGAAAAGTGAAAGCCTGCTGCAAGTGCGAAAGTGAAAGTGATCGCGGCAGTACATATTGCAAAGCTGCCGGCTGTGCGCGTGCACGCTCGCGTGAAGGCAAGCTTTTCGCCAGCCAGCAGCACTCTGAAAACTCAGCGATACCTAAAAACTAAGCCTGGGCAAAGCACTACACTACGCTAGTGTAGTTTGCACTACTTCGCGAATTGCACGTAGCACAGTGCAAACACGCTTAGCAGTGCGTAGTGCAGCGGACATTTTTTGCTTGCTCGCGGTCCTCAACGTCAAGTTGGCGACCGCGAGCAATCAAAATTACATCCCGGCGAGACTTTTTCCTCGTTCGCGATCAGCAACATCAAGTTGCCGATCGCGAGCGTGGAAAATAAACCTCCCGGTGAGATTCTCAACGCGGGGAGGTCAGGTTTCTCATTGCAAGTGGTAGCGTATACTCGCGACCGCTCGCGATGAGAAAGCTGCTCGAGTAAAAATCTACTGGAGCGGCAGAAAACTACAGCTCTCACTGTGCAAGATGCCGTTTTCAATGATTGCTCAGTGCCGTATGCTTGTCTGCACTGTGCAATCATTGAAAACGGCATCTTGCACAGTGCGAACGGGGTACTACGCAGTTCGCGAAGTGGTACGCGTAGCTCGCGTAGTGCGCTACGCGTAGCGCTACTTCGCGAACTACGCTCAGGGTTACTAATAACTATGCCCAGGGGACCCACGAGCTGACACAACAGAACTATGTACCCTGCTGACTGGGCACTGACACGCCCGGGCACTAACACGACAGGGCTCTGTTCCCAGGTGACACACACAACTCGCATATCTTGTGCTGACTGAGGCATGCGCAGTGTGTCTGCTAAAAAAAAAATGGATTGTGCATGTGTCGCCTCTCGGGCATGGGCGATCCACTTTGGGGCCCCAAGCAAGACCTATTTTGGGGGTCCCTATATGTCTTTAAGCTGTTGGTGCATCCAGATTGAGTCCGTTTAAGATGTGGGCAATTGTCCAGATCTTTACCCCCCCCCCCCACATTCGAACCTCCGGGAAAGTGAAATTTCTCTCTTTTATTTCCTGTCTATTCTATTTCTCTATCTAAGCCTCTCTGTCGGCTCTGATGTTACAATGTCACCCAAACACTCTGGTATTTAAAAGAAATATTACAAATGCACAGTTTGAACCATCCTTGCAAGGGAAGAGAAAGGAACTATTTTAGGTGGATGTGAACAGTGTGCAGAGGCTTTGTGCAGTCACTCAAAATGAAGGGAGCCAGTAGGTGTCGTGGGCGGACCCTTGTATACTGTGGCAGGAGGGGGCAAAATGTGAACTGTAGTTTAACAGACCAGTGGGTAAAGGTACAGACAAAGATTCTTTCCCCGCAGCACCCCCTCACAGACCTGCAGGGTTGCCTCGCTCGGGGTCTAGCAGGGAGTAACAACCGGGACTCAGTGGGCTCCCGAGGATGGAGGGCCCCCGGTGCTACTGCACCATACCCACCAGTGAGAGCTACGCCCCTGGCCTCACGACTCAGCTGCACGGCGTCGCTCCTTCACTCACAGACCCGCCTCCCATTGGAACAATCTCTTTGAAGTGCTCCCACGCACCCACTGACCTCTCCAGACCCCCGTCTTCAGCAGGAACCCCTGGGTCACCCACGGAGGAGTTGGTGAGGTCACTGCCAGCGCCCCCAATGGCAGCCTGATAGCACGAGCTGCCTTATTCCGGGCGGCAGGCTGGGCAGTAGAAACCGAATGGCGTGAAGTGCTTCGATGCCAGACAAAACCGCGAAGCACGTAAAAATTCCCCTTTTATTTAAAGGTGGAGATGCCTTTTGTGCAACGTGTACTGAAATGTCCAAGTTCCACATTGTGCCTCATAAATAATTCGCCTTTGTGCTGCTTCGACTTTCTTTTGCTGCTTACTCCTACCGCATAAGGTGGTCATCTGCCGCCACATAATTCCAGTGGTCCTGCCCAGTGGGGAGAGTGCGGTGACCTGCCTGGGGGTGGCACCAGCAGGGACGACCCTTCAGTGGCGAGTCGGAATATGCAGTAGGTCGCCCTGCCTGGGGGCTGGCCAGCGTACATGTCTGCACTGTTGTAAGCCAGTGAACACCACCGTCTGGAGCCTCTCCTGGTGGCCGGGCTCACTGGCACCAGTGACGCCCTGGACGACAAGCGGAGGTTTCCTCCGGGGGCACCTCTACTTGCGTGTCTCCTTCGTGCACTTCTCACTGTTCCCCGTTTTACCAGGTTTTACTTTCCAATGTCTTCCATTCATTTTCATATTTTACTGTTTTTCGTCTTTACTTTCTCTTCTTTTACTTTCTTTTTTTTAATTTATTTTCTCGTTGTTTCCTTTCCATTTTCCCGTTTCTCTCTCCCCCTTTCTCTTTTACACTCGATTTTCTCCTTTTCCGTTTCGGGTGACTTGCTTTTGGTCCTGGGAGATGCACTGTATGACCGTGGGAACGTCCCTTTCCTGTCCGCTCTTGAATCGTATTTAGCATCATTTTCCAAGTTAGGCTCGATGAGTTTCGTGCCCTTACTCTAATCTAACCCTGACCGCAGACATTTCCCAAAGGAAAGCTGTAAACCGCAAGCTGCACAGCTGTTTATATGCTGTGTGCCCGTGGGCACGTTTCACACGCGTGCCCACCGTGTAAGGGAGGGCTGTCGGAAGGCAGGGGGGGGGGGGGGGTCGAGTATTGAAGTACGAGTGAGGAGAAGGGGTCGTGTATGTGGGCCCGTGACTCCATCTGGGGTCAGTTCACCTCACTCATTGCTTCGGAGATGAACACTCCTCAAACTCGCAGAGGGAGGAGCAGCCAGTGGCCGGAAGTTGCATGTTATTAATACCAGTTCAGTTCCCACATATAGCAAAATAAGCAACAGAAAGGTGCCCAATGAGCCTTTGTAAAGGTATTCCATGCGCAGCCACACGTGTTGGTTGCTGCACTTTCCGTGACCTTTGAACCGCTTGTGCTAGAAACCATTTTTTTGGTTAAAATGTGCAGATTATTCAGCAGGTGATGGATTATGTGGCAAATGTATACTTGGGTGAAAACTGTTGCGGCCGCACACTCGCATCATTCCAGTGCTGGCAGCGCCTGGTGGGGTGGGCCCGTTTTTTAGCAGTTTGTGGGCCTGTTATATGGCTAAGTGTGTAGATTTTTACTGTTGATTTCTCTAAGGTTAAAACAAACCTTGCCTGCAGCAAACACAAGTCCATGCGCTCTCCCGTACCCTGAGAGCTAAGCATACAGCGTTTCTTTACAAGTTCAAAAGTGGCCGGATTTGCAAACGTGGGCCACTTTCTAAAGCTCTCTGGTTCACCAAGTGCACGTGCCTTATCCCGGAGTACCTGCTTGATTCTGTGAAGTGCCAGTACTTGTCTATCATCATGTTTTGGATCTCTTTGAGAAGAGCAGATACCCCCTCTCCCCCCACTCTCAAAATGAAGAAGTGTAGGTACTCGGTACCTGTCAGTGCCGGCCCATTTAAAACATTAAGGGGCAGATTTTCAATAACTGGCGCATCCCTGCATATCAGCAGGGATGCGGCAGTTATTTTGCGTCACGGCAGAGACCTCTTGCGCCACCATGGACGCATTTACAATGCGGCGCACCATGGGGCAAGAATAGATAGATCCGTAACACATCTGCTGCCGTAAAGTTGACGCATTTCTGGAGTCGAGTCGCAAGCGCGACGCAGCTCCAGCAAGGCTCGGTGTGCCCCTATGCCTAACATGCTGCGTCAATCCTTGCGCCTGCTTCAAGCAGGCGCAGGGTTTTGACGCAGCATGGCCGTAAAATCTTGTAGATTTCACTCAGCCACTTTTAGGAGGCGTTCCTGCGCCGGAACGCCCCCCCCCTGCGCCGGAACGCCCACATGTGGCGCAGGGCTTTACAACGTGACGCATCTCTCTGATGCGTCACGTTGTAAATACCCAGCAGCATGGCGCTGGCTTTGCGCTGCTGCTGCGTCACAAAAGGACGCAACGGTGGCACAAATGTGGCGTACGGGGCTTGTAAATCTGCCCCAAAGTGCGAACACTGGATAAATATATTGCATTAGCAATGCTCTCCTCTTAAAATAGGGAGTTCCCAGCCTGCCTCAGATTCCCATGGGCGCTGCGGAGGTATATATTGCAGGCTCTAATAAAGTCCCGCCTGCCTCAGGAAAACCCCCAGGTGCCCGCCTCAGGAAAACCCACAGGTGGCCGCCTCAGGAACAAACCCCTCCCCCCCCCCCCCACCTCAGTAAACAGCCCAGGTGCCCGCCTCAGGAAAACCCCCAGGTGCCCGACTCAGGAGAACCACCCCCCGCCCCCCTTCCCCTGTGCCCACCTCGGAAAAACTCAGATGCTTTGTGTTTTTTTTCCTGGCACTAGTTCCGGTTAAAAAAAAAAAATAAAAAAATAATGGCCCATTATGCACTACGCTTTTTTTTAATGGTTTGTCGTTGGTACATGCTGCCTGTACCTTGGTCAGGGGAAATGTAGAAAATCAAAAGGAACTAGCCCCACGGTCGAGGGAGATATGTGTATGTAGATATGAAGAAACAGAATAGTCTCTTTAGTCAAAGGAAACCATTTAGGTTTTTAAGAAAGGCCTCACCCACCAACCTAGTTGCTGGCATGCTTCATCATCGGCCCCCACTAGGGGTACCGAATGTACCCCAAGTGTGCTGCGACGCCTGCAATTGCAACGGAGCTGGTTTATTGTCAAGGTGAGTGTGCAGTGATGGTGTAGTGCGTGTATATTTAAAAGCTGTCCCTCTGGTCCCAAAAACCAATTAGAATTATTTAATAATGGGCCATGGGCAGCATTAAAAGGAGGCAGGGGATGGCTAAGGAGGTATCAATGGCCGCCACCATCCAGTGGGGTCAACATGTTTCAACCAGTGCCTGGAAACTGGGGCTGGCTTTCATCAGGACCACGAAAGTGGAAGGTGAGAGGACAGTTCTAACAGAGTGTGTATAGCCGTCTATCTGCGGCGCACGTTAAGGCGCCTTAACTAGCAGAGGGGGTATTCCTCTTATTTCCAATCCTGTGGGAGGGAAAAGACAAGCATACACAAAACATACCACATATAATGTTAGCCTCAAGCAATATCAAGTAACATGGTATACTGCGGTGGAGGTGCAGAGCGGTACGGCACGTGAGGCAGCGTCAAAAGCGTGCTACAAGTGGCGGTGCACGCTAAAAGTACGCTGTAATGTGTCGAGTGGCACAAGGACACGGTAAAAACATGGTGAACAAAAAAACTAGAATGAACCCATGAATGCTTACACCAAATATTAAAAGGACACAGGCTCCATGAGTCAGGAGTAGGGGTATTCTGTCACAGCTACCATCTGGACAGGGTAAAAACAAAAAAAGAGAGAGAAAGGGACCAAAAGAGGGGGAAGTAAATAAACTTAACCGGCAAAGGAATCAAAGCCGGTCAGAGATTAGATCCCACTTACTTGTAGCTAACAGAGCTCATACCGCAAACCTGTGTGGCCTCTCTCCGACTCCGTGGCTGGAAATGAGCGGAGGAAGCTGAGGTTTAAATAGCACACCCGCCAAGATAGCGCTCAGGTGTGGGGAGCAGCTGCAGGCAATTAACAGGCAGGTGTCTGTAAAAAAAGAAGGAAACAGAAGACAGACACACAGGGGCCGGTAAAATACCGGGCAAAAAGAAAAGAAAGACTAAAAGGACTAATAAGACCAGCGCGTCACACAGAAGGTGTGTAACCGCGCATCGGCAGTGAAGTGCAGATCGCACATGCCAAGCAATGTGGCAAGTGTATTATGCGCATAAGCAGAGAGGCCAATAGCCGGGGGTAAATCGCGCACGTGACCGACAAAGGGGCATGTATGTGTGGTTCATGGGCAGTGCCTCCAGAGTGGGTAAGGAGTAGCGCAAAGTTACTTATGTCAACTGCAAATCACAGAAGAAGTCAAAAGTGAAACCAAATATAATGAAAAAATAAATATATAAAAATAAAATAAAAGCAAAAATAAAACAGAAGAAGCGCAAGTGTGGAGGGACGATCTCAATTATTAAGGGTATTCCAAGGTATCTGGTCATTGAGACCTTCCGCATGGGTGGACAGGCGGCATACCCAGCGCTGCTCCTTGTCAAGAAGAAACTTCGCCATGTTATCATGGGTAGGGTTAAATTGTTCAATCACAGTCCAGTACATGTCATTGGGGGTATGACCCCGTTCAGCGTAGTGGCTGGTCAATTTGCTCACTGTTTTTTTACAACGAATTGTGCTGCGGTGTTCCACAATCCTTAGCCTCACTTTTCGAGTAGTCATGCCAATGTACCTGAGGTTGCAGGGACATTGAATCAGGTATACCACATGTGTGGAGTTGCAGTTAGTGTGTTTTTGTTGGTACCACACCTTGCCTGGTTCCAAGTCCAGGTTTTTGGATGGTCTAGTCAGATGACAGATGCTGCAATCCCCACAAGGGTAGTGGCCAGTGACTTTGGGGAGGCCCCAACTCCACCATGGACGCATTTACAATGTGGCGCACCATGGGGCAAGAATAGACAGATGCGTGACACATCTGCTGCCGTAAAGGTGACGCATTGCTGGAGTCGCGTCGCAAGCGCGACGCAGCTCCAGCAAGGCTCGGTGTGCCCCTATGTCTAACATGCTGCGTCAATCCTCGCACCTGCTTCAAGCAGGCGCAGGGTTTTGACGCAGCATGGCCTTAAAATTTTGTAGATTTCACTCAGCCACTTTTGGGAGGCGTTCCTGCGCCGGTACACCCCCCCCCCCCCTGCACCGGAACGCCCACATGTGGCGCAGGGCTTTACAACATGACGCATCTCCCTGATGCGTCACAAAAGTGACGCAACGGCGGTACAAATGTGGCGTACAGGGCTTGTAAATCTGCCCCAAAGTGCGAACACTGGATAAATATATTGCATTAGCAATGCTCTCCTCTTAAAATAGGGAGTTCCCAGCCTGCCTCAGATTCCCATGGGCGCTGCGGAGGTATATATTGCAGGCTCTAATAAAGTCCCGCCTGCCTCAGGAAAACCCCCAGGTGCCCGCTTCAGGAAAACCCACAGGTGGCCGCCTCAGGAACAAACCCCTCCCCCCCCCCCCCCCCCCCCGCCTCAGGAAACCACCCAGGTGCCCCCCTCAGGAAAACCCCCAGCTGCCTGACTCAGGAGAACCACCCCCCGCCCCCCTTCCCCTGTGTCCACCTCGGAAAATCTCACAGATGCTTTGTGGTTTTTTTCTGGCACTAGTTCCGGTTAAAAAAAAAAAAAAGGCCCATTATGCACTACGCTTTTTTTAAAAAGGGTTGTCGTTGGTACATGCTGCCTGTACCTTGGTCAGGGGAGCCAGCACAGGTCCAGGAGGGCCGGATCCATGCCACCTCTTCAGAGAGTCCTCTGGAGATGCATTTCCATAGGTGATCACTTACATGGGGACAGATTCTCCGGGCACACATTTTAAGATTGGAAACTGTGCTCTGTGCACAAGTCACGGTGTGCCAGTGAGGTCATTTTATCCGACCATGGCAAAGAAGAAAAGCCCGTGTTCATCCCAGTAAGTGCTGGTTCGTGGTCCGAAACCCATGAAATAAAGTGTTTATCATCCACAGAAAGCGCTATGGCACTTTCTTGGGAACATGAAGCACTATACAGACAAATGCAAGAAGCTGTACCACTGCTGCTCAGTTCCCCTCCCTCCCGCGAACAAGAGACATCTTCCGGACTGAGTGCTGAGGACACCAGCCGCACGCCCTGGTGGATGGAACGTGCGATCTTGGGCATGAGGTAATGCCGACAACCCCCTTTGTTCTCTCTCCTGCGCCGCAACAAACTCTGTACCCCGAGGGGCAGTCTTATCATAGTGTGGTATTGCCCTTGCGTCAGGAAGGTAATGCAAGGGCAATGCCACACTAAATCCGATTTACCAAGCAACGCGAGGCCGCCTTGCGTAGACTGTGGTGCTTGGCACATCTGGAATAACGCAAGTTTCTTACTCTGCCCCAAGGAGGCGTTCCATGGGTGGAGCCTGGGTGTTCCCACGCATTTATCCACAGATTTTGGTGCATTCCCAGAATTACCAAGAGTGGTAGACCTGGAATGCATCAAAATGCTACGCCTTCCCAGGTGAGGTGTAATTAGGAGAAATATGTTTATTTGTCCTCGTTTTTTCCACTGTCTGTGTTGCTGCATTCTACAGCGCAGATAGAAAGAGGGAAAAAACCTCAGGGTATTGTTTTTGTGCAGGAAGGTGTTGGTTCCTACACAAAAACAACCCTGCCTACCAGGGAGGCACCCTTTCACCACGGCTTAAGGGTGCCTGCAAGGTTGTGCAGCAGTGCAAGGTCAGGACAGGAATGCAGCATCTCATGTTAAATAAGGTGCATTCCTGCCCTGTCCCTGTCTCGCAGAGCAGCAAGGTGTCTTGCTGCGTTGCATGATCAATCTAAACCTGGGTACCCTGGTCAGTAGACTGCGATTTCCTGAGGATAACATACCTGAGCACAGATTTACAGAGCCCGTGCATTGCCTCGGTGTCATGCAAGGGGCGCAAGGCAACGCAGCGGCTTTAGTGTGATTTGCTAAGACACGCGTAGTTCCCTTGTGTGGCTCTGCGTGGCCTAGTAAATCTGAAGTAATGAGAATCGGCGCAAGTCGCTTCCTTGAGCTACTCTACCCTGGGAAGGCATTCCATGGCGGAGCGTGGGTGCTCCCACGCACCCACCCATGGATTTGGCCATTCCCAAAATTGCTCAGTCTGGTAAACCTGGAAATGCATCAAAATGCCTTCCCAGGTGTGGCGTAATGGGGAGAAATATTTCAACCCTTTTCCTCTTTCCTCATTCTGCCGCACACAAGGAAAAGTTCAAAAGCCAGGCCTACGTCGGCACCAGGCTGCACTCGCTGTGCCAGCCCCGGGAGAGGAATGTGCCCAAATCTACTTGTATTGCCCATAAATTACCTCCATTTCAAGGTCCCCACAAGAAGTATGAATTTCAAAATATTTTAGTACTTTCCCAAGATTCAGCCTGGCCCTCTGTCATCACCGCATCATACCACCAAACCACGTGGGGAGGAGGATAACTTTCCACCTGCAGCAAATACAAAAATCACCAATAACCAGAAACAACTGTAAATAAACGACGAGAGTGTAATCTAAAACTCGGGGGCATATTTCTCAAGGGTTTTGCAACACGCAAGGGGGCGCAGGGCGACACAAAACCTATAGTTAGATTTACCAAGACACGCACGGCCACTTTCATGGCCCTGTGTGGCTGGTAAACTTAGAGCAATGCAAATCCGTCCCTGCCTTGGTTTGCCTGCCCCTGGGAGTCTTTCCATGGGTGGAGTGTGGGTGTCCTACGCATCCCCCCGCCCCCCATGGTTTCTGAAGCATTTCCAGATTTGCATTTCCTGGTAGACCTGGGAATGCGTCAGAATGCTACGCCTTTTGTTCTCTTTGTACGCGTGCTGCGTTCTGCAGCTCACTTAGAAACAGGAAAAAGCCCCAGAGGATTGTTTTTGTGCAGGGAGGTGTCCCTTCCTGCACAGAAAGAATCCTGCCTGCATTGCATGCACCCTTGCCCCATGGTGCCAGCCTGCGTTGGTGCTAGGCGGGAGTTGGTGTACAGGCACAGGCAGAGAGATCAGGAAAGCGACGTATATTGGTAAATAAGGCGTAATCATTTCACCCCCCCCCCCACTCCCTCCCCCCCACGTCACGCAGCACAGCACGTTGTCCTGCTTCCTTGGGTTGTGTGGCTTGTTAGTAAATCTGCCCCTAGTTTTCCATTTTTTTTGTAAAAAAATATAAAAGACTTCTTTGTTCTTGGAGTTTCCACCACTGACTCTCGGGCAGATTAGATCTCGCCCCCTCTACCCCCCAGGGGTAACAGCCGACACCGGAGTAGGGCAGGTGCGACCGCTCCCACATCAGAAAGCAGCCAGCGAGCGCTCCAGATTTCAACACCAGGCTCCGAATTGTTGTCAGTTGTTGCACTCCAAGTCCTTAAAGTCACGTGCCACCCCAGAAGTCTCCTCTTATTCCTTCTTATTGACACCATTGATTGGCCATCAAAAGCCCCCCTCCCCCCACACTAGTGGCGCTGCTGACCTGATCCCAGAGGCAGCCATTGCAGCCGGCGTATGGGCAGGTGAGTCACAGCAAAGTCTAGTAGTAAAGCTGTTGGGGAGACGGGATTTGTTGGGGGGGGGGGGGGGGGGGGGAGTGATCAAGGACGGATTACTGGGGATCAGAGGGAGCTCTGTGTGGCGCGGTGGGGGGGGGGGGGGAGTTGGCACCAAACCCCGGGTAGCCTGGGGCCAAAGCTGTTTTCTGGACACGTCGGACACATTAGGCACTGAAACCTTTAAACACTTTGTACGGTGCTTTCATCACTGCCGTTAACGAGCGCTACCCTGCTGTTTTCCATTTAAAGTTTTCATGCGAGCACTCGGTGCTAAGGTTTTAATTAACTGAGCACTTCATAAAATAAACTTGAACTGAAACTTGACCTGGCTTAGGGGTCCGTCCTGAAACCATGGGTTCAGCTGATGATGAGCCCGTAGGGGAATCTGCTGGGGATCTAGTGGGGTTTACGGGGGATCTGCAGTAGTGCAGGGCGGTGTGAAACCAGGCCATAGAGTTCAGGTCCCAGGACAGCGGAGACCACGTGCCTCGAAGGACAGGAAATCCATGCCTCTGCTCGCTATCTTTGGAACCTCAAAATATATCCACGTGTACAGGTGTGTGGGTATTTGCACTGTACTATCTGTCAATCAATAATGGATTTATAAAGCGAGGGATGCCACCGGTAGGGTCTCAAGGCGCTGTGCTACAGTCAGGTCGTGGGTGTGAGTCACAGTCAGGGTGGCTCCTCGGCTAAGGCGGAGAAGCCTCCGTAGGGTCACAGTCAGGGTGGCTCCTCGGCTAAGGCGGAGAAGCCTCCGTAGGGTCACAGTCAGGGTGGCTCCGTAGGGTCACAGTCAGGGTGGCTCCTCGGCTAAGGCGGAGAAGCCTCCGTAGGGTCACAGTCAGGGTGGCTCCGTAGGGTCACAGTCAGGGTGGCTCCTCGGCTAAGGCGGAGAAGCGTCGCCCCACTGCTCTCAGAGCAGGTCTATAAAGGGCTCATAACATCGCTGTTATCATTTTAGTTTCCGGAGCTATGTGGCTGGGTTAGGGCGGGCGGGGCTGGTGCCACAGGAAGTGGTTCATGCACTTAAGTGTACATGACTATTCGGCTGCAGTCTCGGCCGCCAAACAGTGCTGCACACTTAGCATGTTCTCCACCGGGCTATAATACACAGCCTGGGTGGAGAACATGCCGAGGCTCCCGCTCCGCGTCAGAGGCCAAACCACGGTCCGTTGCAGCGTTGTGATTGGCTTAGGTGAGCCTGGGTGCTTCGGAGACTCGTCCGTGAAGCAACGAAGGAGGAGAGACGGAGGCGGCCGTGAGGAGTTAAGTGTGGTGTTTTGGGTTATACGTTGTCGCTCCCCCGCCCCCTCTTCTCTGTTCCTCGCCAGCTGCCACTGGTCACGCTGCTCATGGTGGAGGTTCACTCGCCGAGCCGACTGTCCTGTTCCGCGTCCGCGTGCTTCGGGCGATGCTCGGGCGGCTGCTCTGATGTCTATGTACTGTTTCTTGTAGAGCGCATATATTATCACCCAAAGGTCTCATAGCGCTTTGCCAGGACTCGGGAACAGACAGAAAAAGCTGAGGAAGAAAGGATTAAAATAGCCAAGTTTTTAGGGACTTGGGGAACTTTATATACTCAGCCTCTGTACGCAGGTGTATGGGCCATGAGTTCCAGAGGGTGGGAGCCAGGTTCGAGAAAGCTTTGTTTCCGTACTTAACTGTTCGGACCTTCGGGATTATTAATAAGGATTTATTTGCAGAACGAAGTGTCCTCGAGGGCTGCTAGCTTTTTAGTTTTGTTGCCAGGTAGTGAGGTCCTTTTCCATCAAGGGTTTTATGAACGAGACATCAGATCTTAAAGTGATCGCAGTGCACAAGCACCCGTGGGAGGGTACCGGTACTGGGGCCACAAGGGGTGCGCCATCTCATGGTTGGGGTGCACTACAGAGCAGTGTGGGCTGCTCCGGTGGGAGGCAGCTCAGGGGTGAGCTGTCCCGGCAGAGCCCTTGCTGTGCCTGTACTGACCTTTACACAATGACAGGGGTCAGCGTTCAGGTGCACGGGCGAAGCCGTGTGTAAGGTGGGTCAGGGTGGCCTGCAGGTCGTGACTAAGGTGCACCAGCACAGGTGTATGTAGGCATCAGTACTGTAGTAGCGGCTCAGGGGTGACATGCACCGATGAGCAGCTAGTGGCTAGTAAGGGATGATGTAGGCCAGCTTTGAGATGCACCAGTGGAGCTGTTAATGGCCGCTAAGGGGTGACATGCACTGATGAGCAGCTAGTGGCCGGTAAGGGATGATGTAGGCCAGCTTTGAGATGCACCAGTGGAGCTGGTAATGGCAGGTAAGGGGTGATTTAAGTGAGGTTTAGATGCACCAGCAAAGCTGTTAGTGGCCGGTAAGGGGTGATTTAAGCGAGAGTTTAGATGCACCAGCAAAGCTGTTAGTGGCCGGTAAGGGGTGATTTAAGCGAGAGTTTAGATGCACCAGCAAAGCTGTTAGTGGCCAGTAAGGGGTGATTTAAGCGAGAGTTTAGATGCACCAGCAAAGCTGTTAGTGGCCGGTAAGGGGTGATTTAAGCGAGAGTTTAGATGCACCAGCAAAGCTGTTAGGGGCCGGGAAGGGGTGATTTAAGCGAGACTTTAGATGCACCAGCAAAGCTGTTAGTGGCCGGTAAGGGGTGATTTAAGCGAGAGTTTAGATGCACCAGCAAAGCTGTTAGTGGCCAGTAAGGGGTGATTTAAGCGAGAGTTTAGATGCACCAGCAAAGCTGTTAGTGGCCGGTAAGGGGTGATTTAAGCGAGAGTTTAGATGCACCAGCAAAGCTGTTAGTGGCCGGTAAGGGGTGATTTAAGCGAGAGTTTAGATGCACCAGCAAAGCTGTTAGTGGCCGGTAAGGGGTGATTTAAGCGAGAGTTTAGATGCACCAGCAAAGCTGTTAGTGGCCGGTAAGGGGTGATTTAAGCGAGAGTTTAGATGCACCAGCAAAGCTGTTAGTGGCCGGTAAGGGGTGATTTAAGCGAGAGTTTAGATGCACCAGCAAAGCTGTTAGTGGCCGGTAAGGGGTGATTTAAGCGAGAGTTTAGATGCACCAGCAAAGCTGTTAGTGGCCGGGAAGGGGTGATTTAAGCGAGAGTTTAGATGCACCAGCAAAGCTGTTAGTGGCCGGGAAGGGGTGATTTAAGCGAGAGTTTAGATGCACCAGCAAAGCTGTTAGTGGCTGGTAAGGGGTGATGTAGGCAGCGTTGAGATGCACTGATGGCGCTGTTAGTTGCTAGTAAGGGGTGATGTGTGCCCGCGTTGAAATGCACCAACGAATCTGCATCTGGTTGGTAAAGGGTGGCTGGTAATGGGTGGCCAGTAAGGGGTGACGTAGGCAGCGTTGAGATGCACCGATGGAGCAGGCAGAGATACTAAGCAGCTGTGTGTGGAAGCCAGCTCTAGACTAGCAGTCTGTGCTTAGGCCTGGGATGAGACGCACTGACGGAGCTGTGTCTGGATCCCCCCAATAGGACATTAGGGGTTATTGCAAAACAATGATTAAAATATTGAGGTGCTCTGAAAGAGCAGTGAGCGTGGCCCTGCATTTCAAATGAAGTTGGCGGTGTGGTGAGAGGGCTCAGTGACAGGCACAGCACCTCTGGGTTGAGCTGCATCAGCGGAATGGTGACAGGGCCCAGTGACGGGTGCATCCTAGGATTGAGGTGCATCGGCGGAGTGGTGACCGGGCCCAGTGACAGGTGCAGCACCCTGGCATTGACATGCATTGGCGGAGTGGTGACAGGGCCCAGTGAAGGGTGCAGTCCGGGATTGAGGTGCATCGGCGGAGTGGTGACTAGGCAAGTGACAGGTGCAGCACCCTTGTATATGGGGGTGCATCGGCAGATTGGTGACAGGGTGCAGTGATGGGTGCACCCTGGGATTGCGGTGCATTGGCGGAGTGGTGACAGGGCCCAGTGGCGGGTGCATCCTAGGATTGAGGTGCATCGGCGGAGTGGTGACAGGGCGCAGTGATGGGTGCACCCCGGGATTGAGGTGCATCAGCAGAGTGGTGTCAGGGCCTAGTGACAGATTCAGCACCCTGGGATTGAGATGCATTGGCGGAGTGGTGACAGGGCCCAGTGGCGGCTGCGGCCTAGGATTGAGGTGCATCGGCGGAGTGATAACAGGGCCCAGTACTAGAACACTAGGCCTCCAGCACTCTTGCTCACAGAGCCGGCTTTAGGGGGGTGCGAACAGTGCAACTGCGACTGGGGCTGACTTTGGTTGGGGAGGCGCAGAATTCGCAACTCATCCTGTCTGAAATCTGAAGTTCTTGGTGTGACTCATACCAGCGCGCACTAAGTTCTGTGCCCAGAGTGCCTGGGCGTGTCCCGGATCATCGTGTACTGATCGGGCACCTCATCCTATTGAGGCTCCCCTCTGTTACTCGCCATTCGTCCATTGTTCCCTTGTAGACTCTTAGCGCGGTGGACCAATTGCCCAGACCACACCTGGCCCCTCCCGAAGACATGTTGGCGCCAGGTGGTAGCTAGAGATATTGGCTGGCGTGAAGAAACGCTTCTGAGACAATTCAACGACAGATCAAGTGACGGTGTGACTCCTTTGTGTTATGAGACCTTTGGGTGAACTTCCCTAGTGGCTGCTTAACTCCCCCCATATTTACATCTACTCCCTAATTAAAACTGTTACATATTCCCACCCGCTTCCCGAAGACCCCGACTAAGTGTGGCTTCGGCCACGTGCGGTCCAGTGTCTGGGAGGCGAGGTGGTTATCCTCCATCTGCGAGAACTAGAGTGGAGGGAGGGTAGAGCCACGGGGTCTGCAGAGGGTGAACGATTGACCTTTTGGGTACCAGTGGCACCACATTAGGATGCGGAGTATGTATGTGTGTGAAAGAGCGTGTCGTATGAACTGGCTGATACCTGTCGCATCGCATAGTGCGTGAGCGGAAGTGATCGTGTGCGGAAGTGATCGTGTGCGGAAGTGATCGTGTGCGGAATAGGCCTGGGTTAAATTTCCGTTTCGCTCGCGGAATTTGCGATAATTTGACATTTTCGCATTCCGCGGAGAGCGCGAAAATGTCAAAATTTCCGCATTCCGCAGTTTAGCGATAATTTGGTTCTTGCTCGCGCTGTAAAATAATACATTCTCTCGCGCGCGCGATCACCTTACCTGAATCCCCGCGTTCGCCGACAAGTTTTCCCGATCCGGTCGCGTCCTCCACAAGATGTTGGATTGTTGGTAGCCATTTGCGCTGTCTCGCGACAGTTCGCGCCCGCAGTAACGTCATGCGTCGCGCGATTACGTCTTTCTTTTCGCGATCATGCACCGCGAGAAGAGTGAAAACAAGATGGCCGCGCCCGCAAGCAACCACATGGGTAAGTTGGCGAGCCGCGAACACGCAGAAAATACCGCGAACGGGCGGGAAAAAAACTTCTGCATCTTTGCGATATTTCCGCGTGTTTGCGGAGATTTTAAAAATGTTCGCGATAATTTGCGAAAGTCGCTTTCGCAAATTTCGCCCACCCCTAGTGCGAAAGTGATCGTGTGCGGAAGTGATCGTGTGCGGAAGTGATCGTGTGCGGAAGTGATAGTGTGCCAACGGCCTGTGATTCATGACACTGGCCGGCGGTATCGATTGTTGCCAAAAGCAAAATACCTTTTGACTTTGGGTTTTTGGGCTTGCGGTGCAACTAAAAAATATTCTGCTTTCGTGTATGTACATATTTTTGATATCATGCACCACATCAGGATGCTCACTCTCAATGGGGAGGGGGGGGAGGGGGGCTGATTCTGAATTGTCCACTGTGTTTACTATTGATAACCACGCGAGTGGGCCTAGTACTGCTGGTAATATATCCAAATGTGTTTTATGCCCTAAAGTAAAAGATGTTCATGATATAAGGATTGAATATAAGTGTTATTTACACCCACCCTGTTAGAAGTCTCTCTTGTGACGCTCCAGGTATTCATCGCGAGTGGCTGCTGACCCTTTGCCTTACACATGGCCTCTGAGATAAGCCTGACTTCTCCATGTCAAGCTACCCTAGGATGAGCACGAGGTGTACAGCATGCACCTCCATGTCAAGCTACCCTACGATGAGCACGAGGTGTACAGCATGCACCTCCATGTCAAGCTACCCTAGGATGAGCACGAGGTGTACAGCATGCACGTGCCATCACCTGCCCTCGATGGTAGCGGTAGGTTCTGCCTGGCTGGGGCATCCCTTCAGCCAACCAGACACTGCCGGTTCCTACAGGGCGCTGTGTTCAAAAATCACTATTGGATTAAAAGCACATGGAATTCCTTGTGCATCCAGCAGTCTTCAGGCAACAATAAAAAAGTCAGGATAACTCTGGTGATTAATGTTCCTACCAGTGAGAGAACGGAATTTTATCTATTGGCAGTTTTAGCTCGTCGTAAAGTAGCGCAGAGGGTTAATGTGCCTGCTGTAAAGATTGTGTGCCTTACAGATCGCTTAACTGGGTGAGTGAACTGATAGCGCTATAAAAACAAAATGGAAAGTATTTCAGAGAGCCACTGTGGAGGGATGAGGTGCGCTGTTGCAGAGAGGTAGTGAGGGAATTCGTGGAAGGGAAGTCATATGGGGGTGGGGGTGCCACCAGCGCTGGAGCCGACCTTGCCTGCTCAGGGTGGACTCCAGCCCCCTGCTCAGGGGGTGCGCCCCCGTCACCTACACCTTCCAGGGATACTGTTTCAGCCGGTGTAGGGTGTCACTACAGCAGCTGCTAGGCTGAGAATTGTATTTTCTTCTGCCCTCGCACCCCGCCCCAAACACTGCTTTGATTTTGAAAACAAAGCCCCTTCAGCTCTGGTTGCAGGTGTCAGGGCGGGGGAAGCGGGGGCCCGCCCCTCCCACCCTCGCTAACCTCTGTAACCTCTGCATTGATTTGTTTGTTTTGGAGGTGAGTAGATGGGGAAACTGGGATTACTTTACGGCGCGGACTCGCATTCAAGGTGTGCATCTCGTCGCAGTGCCAATGGGTGCAAATACGGCGCGGTGATCCTCCTTGAAGGCAGATTAAACGGCACAGAACTGTAAACCCGGATATGTTGTTGAGGGACTGGAGTTTAGAAAGCAGCAGCACATAGTAGCGGGCCACCCGCTGGGCTGAAAGAAAAACCTTCTTTTGAGTCATCCATTTTGTGGCACGCCTCGTCGCCACGCGTTGTTCACCTGTGAAACCAACAAACTGAAAGCGCTGCGTGGGTCGGAACAGAAACCGAGGCGCTAGAAAACCCGAGTCTGGGTGGGTGTGTAGGATGTGTCCGATGAAAGCAAACGAGGGATGTCGGATGTGCAGGGCCACAAGGAAGTGTGTTTGTGTGTCTCGGCTGCCTGCTGCTGCCTGTGGTGACCTGAGCTGTCACTGGTGCTCTGCCGTGTGTGTGTGTGTCTGTGTCGGCTGCCTGCGGCGACCTGACCTGTCACTGTTGCTGCCGTGTGTGTGTCTGTGTCAGCTACCTGTGGTGACCTGAGCTGTCACTGGTGCTGCCGTGTGTGTGTGTCGGCGGCCTGCGGCGACATGAGTGGTTACTGGTGCTGCCTGCTTTATACGTGGGGACATGGAGGTGTGTGTCTGTGTGTGTGTATGCATCTCGGCTGCCTGCGGCAACCTGAGCTGTGACTGTCACTGGTGCTTTGTGTGTGGGGGCGTAGCTGCTATGAGTGTGTTTGTGTGTGTGAGTATCTCGGCTGCCCGTGGCGACCTAAGCTGGTGTGTGTGTGTGTGTGTGTGTGTGTGTTTGTTATGGGGGAGACGGAACTGGCCCCGCTGCTGCTGCGTGTACAGTGTGGGGGGAGTTTCTGCTCTACGCCCGGTCTCTGATGGACTGCGCCGCTGCTTTCCACACTCGCCGGTTGTGTGTGAGGGCAGCCGGCACCGATGCTCCCTTTGTTGTGTGTGAACCCTTCGTGTCCAGAGGTGGCTGTACTAATCCCTGTCATTCTTTCTGTAGTCTAATTCTGGGTAAAGTGTTCAGTGTAATCAGTATCTCAGTAATCCCAACCAGTTAAGCCATTTCTTGTAATCCAATACAGGGTAAATTACTAGGATTGTTGCAATTTAAACCCAGTATTACTCACAGGGAAGCACAGCGAAGGCGCAGGCGATGGACTGTTCTCCTATGACCGGACCTAGCACCTAGCGTAAGGATCTAATGCCAGGGGAAGCAAGAAAAGTGATCCTCTGTTAGCCCATAAAGCGTCCAGCGCGTAGAATTTTCAAGAATTTATTTCATTGCATAGATACTAAACACCATTGCAATACAGAAGCTTGAAATAAGATTGTAGGAACATGATAAAATATAAGGTGCGCACTTATAGTTTCCATAAGCATTAAAAAACTTTAAATAAGTTGGATTACTAACAATTAAAAGGCACTTTGGTGCTAGTGCGGATTGTTGCTGGTGTAAGGAATGCCGTCAGTGCGGCGTTTGTGTCCGAATCGGCCACTGCGATCAGTACAGAAAGGCGCCTACGGTGTTTCTAAGCTGCTAACCACAATGGGGGCTTCCCAGTTCTCCCTTAGTTGGAACGGCCTCTGTCTTTAGTTGGGTGGATTATGCTGGGATTGGACGTGTATAAGGCTGTCGGCAATTCTTAATGACGAGGCCTGCGCACAGTGGTTTCTGGAAGGTTTGCTCTGTATCCCAGGTAAGGCGTGGTCTTATGATGGCATTTTTTGGTCGACTGATGCAAGAAATTTTACTAGGCTGCAGCTTAGTTGTGGTGTTCCTGGATCGAAGCATGCCTGAACTGATTGCCACCTTGCAGGGGTCTCTTTTCCTGCCCCGTCTCCGTACAGGAGCATAGAAGATGGGTGATATCTCCCTGGCCGGTTTTGCACAGGCTGCAAGAAGTTGGGGATGATGCCCGCAGCCACGGTGGAAGGTTCAGAGTGCACGGGAGCGTGCCGAGGCGAAGCTTCAGGAATTTTAGTTTCCGTGATTTTGGATATCCCAAGTTAAAGTATTTTTGAGGGGCTAAGATCTTGTAGTTATTCATGGTCATCCACGCATAAGATCTGGCCGAAAAGGCGGCTTTGTCCTCCACCAATGACGGTTGTTTTAGGGATTTCCAGACCACCCTCTTAAAGGCTGGGTGATTGATCTGCGTGTTCCAGAGGACGGAGAGCCCAGTGCTTGCCAGAGTCTCCTGAAGGTAGCTTCTTGCCGGGGAATTCTCCCCTGTTGATGGTCTTGCCGTAAGTGCTGGTTTAGAGTGTTTGGGGCCCATAATCTGATTTTATTCCAGCAGATGATGTATGCGCCGTACGTGGCCCCTGATTGCTTCAATAGGCCAAACTCCAACCTTCATTGCACCGGGGAGGTGTAGTTTGGGAGGCTGTAAGCTTTGACTAGAGTTTTGTCCAGTAACTTGACGTCTCTGCCTCGTATTATTTCGCTGCCATGGGTTATAGTGGATGGAATTTTTGCCTGCGCTACTTTTAGGAGGGGGTTTAGTGTTGTACCGGTTAGTTTTGATGTTAGATTTGTTAAAGTTTAGTGCTAGCACAAGCACTTTTCTTTTAATCTCTTCTTGATGTCGTGCGAAGGCTCCTTCTTTATCTATGTACACGCATAGGCACTTGTAATCCGCCGCTGGTTCTATTTGTGTGCCATCCAGGTGCCAGGACCATGGCCGTTTCCTCTTGTTATTAATGGTCATTGTCCTTGTTCTTTATAGATTAATTGTCAAGTTGTTTCCTCAGGTGTAGCCCTGCATTTCGTTAAGAAGGTGTTGCATGCTGACTGCAATATGGCTAAGCAGAATTAGGTCGTCGGCGTACAGGAGATTGGACAAAGTTGTGCCCCCCAGCCTGGGCGCGTGGTAATTATTTGAGCTGAGTGTTTGTGGCAGATCTGCCATAAGTAGCCTGAGTAAGGTAGGCGCCAGCACACAGCCCTGTTTCAGGCCTTTCCTTGTTGTTACTCTTCTCGAAAGGTGGGCCCCCGTTCCCAGTTTCACCAGTACCCAGGTGTCTATATGGAGGAGTGTTAACCTTTTTAATAGGACTTGTGGAATGCCCCAGCGGGCTAGCTTCCCCCACAGTCTTTCCCTGTCAACATCATCGAAAGCGGCACTGAAGTCAATCACACAAAGGTGCACCGGCATTTTCTTGGATATTGCAGCCTCAATAAGCAGAGAGATTGACAGGATGTTGGTTGTTGTACCTGTTTTTTGGCGGCAGCCTGTCTGGTTTAGTGGTATTATATCGTTGGCATCGGCCAGGCGTACTGCGCTTGGAGTAATCTCTCAGTGTAATAGAAAGCAGGGTGACGTAATCCTAGTAATGTCTCCTAATCTGATGTGTGGGGAAGTGGCCACAGGAACCACTTCTGTAATCCAATGTACAGTATTGAGGCGTATACATTCCCGAACATCAACACGCACACAGATGATCCATTTTCTTGTAATCCCATAAAATAAGACCTATTGTGATCGCCTTCTGTTATCTAAATAATAAGATATGGCTCGAAGTGATATTACTTCAAAACCAAATCTTTCAGCCTATTCCTGTCCAGAACATGTCACAATTTTTTGCTTTATGTGTGTCTCTCGGAAGGACGTGGGATGGACCAAGTCTTTTCTTTCTCCATATATCTTAAGTGTTGTCAGTACAGCTGCTCAGCAACAGAACTGTGATAATACTTAACTCCATTGATAACTTATAGATACCAAATTCGGAGTTTACCTCAACAACGCCCCTAAAAAGTAACTTCCAAACCATCCAGTAAGGGTCTTAGTTTTGACGAGGAGATGGTGGCCTTCATCCTGGCCGGCCCAACACGCTTGGGGGACCAGATCGGCTCTCCCAACATCAACCTCCTCGAAGATTGTCTCCTATCTCTTATAAAGTAAATTGAGATTGACAGTCCTACATGGGGCTATTATGACAGAATACTTAACGTCCACTGTAGCCACAAATTGCCTAATTGTGACCAACAAACCCTGTATATTTTTGGAAGACATCCTATTCAGAAAAGAAAGGTCGCAGCATGGAAATGTACCCTTGACTGGTTAATCCTAATTATAAATACCGCCTGAAAAATCTCAGCAACTCTCCCTACGTACAATATGAACATCAGAAAATAATCTGAAGTCTACAGTCCAACTAACCGTCTATAAGTAAAGATTGGAAGAGATTAACAAAGAGATGAATGGGAATAAAGAATTTGCTACGCACCAGAAGATAACTAAATTACAAAAATATATCAAGAAGTTTAGCCTTGAGAAAGTCTGCCTTTGCACTTCAAGAATTACTAGTTGCGCCAACCACCAAGCCGCGAATTGATGAATATGCAGGGGGAAAAACACAGTCACCCAAAAGGCCCTCGATCTTGGGAAAGTTCAATTGCAGTGACAAATCCATGGTGCTCCCACAGGGCTTCCACCACCCATTAGAGCCAGGTTTCTTCCAACCACCTCCCCTTTGGCCTCAGGCTTTGTTTTGGCAGCCCTACTCTGAGGCATCAATTTCCTAATTTTTGCCAATCTTTTTTTAGGAAGGGGCCAGGCCAGAACAAGAGGATGGCACAGAACTATAGGAACTTCACACATACTGTTGATGAAAGAACCACAAATGACAACCAAGGGGAATGTAGCAGCCCCCAGCACCAGCAAAACTATCTAATTATGAATTTATCGAAGCAACCTCCAAAAGACATGGAAAGTAGCATTCGGAATAAGGGCCTCTGTTTTGTCCCCACACCCTGGATTGACCTGTTCAAACTTCACTGTAAATTGGCTGTTTTTTTCCAGGATCTTAAGGCAATCTTTACAGACAAACGGCTAGTCAAGAGATTGCGATAACAGATCTACATAATCCACCCAGCTTCAATCCCCCTATGGCGTTGACTCCAATTGAGATATAGACTTTTGAACAAACTAAACTAACAGAGGCCAATCACTTGAAACCAAGAGTCATCTTCTATACCGTTGCACGGGAAGAACAAAGGCCTTGAAGGTTCTATTGAACGTTAAGATAATAACTATCAAGCCGGCAGATAAAGGGGCAGCTGTTATAATGTCTACGGAAGATTACAGGAAAGAATGGCTTAAGCTGCTTAGTGACCAATGAAGATATAAAGTCATAACAATGTAACCTATCAGACCGCTGGCACAACTGGTAAAAACAGTGGTGTAGGAAGCTAAGTCCACAGGATGGATCCTGAAAGCTGAAGCTAACTTCCGGATAAAATTAAACCTACAGACGCCAGACATCTATACTTTGCCCCAGATTCATAACGGTAAAAATACAACCCCCTGGACATCCCATTGTGTTTGGCATCAATTCTTAACTTGAACTGCTGTCCATATTCTGTGAATTTTTCCTTCAATCAATAGTGGAAAAGATGACCCATTTCCAGAAGCTACGAAGCTTGTGCTCAACCTAATCAGTAGGAATAATTCCAACGGCAGGATAGGATCTGGTTATCATGCTTGAAGTGGAAGCACTCTACCCAAGCCTCCCGCAGGACGCCACACCAAGAGCAATTGATGCACTTATGAGGAATACCAAATGGATTTACGTGACTAGGGAATGAAACTAAAGAACTTTATCTTGGCCTTCCCCACATGTGGGAACTGCAGAAACATAACTGTAGTACGAGTAATTGTGTATATATATATGTGTGTATATATGTGTGTGTGGGTAAGTGTATATATATATATATGATCACTTGCCTCTACCAATTACATTACATTGGAATAAGCACAAGGAAGATTTAAGGGCAGAAGAATGAACACAGGGGCATGATTCGCAGCAAACGCCACAACAAAACTGATCCCCCATTTCATTAAAAAGGCTATAGACCATATTACATGACATGGGTGGTTCTAGAATCACTACAGGATGTAATACCCAGGACTGTCTTTTTTGACAGAGAACTATGATGGATATACAAGCTCAAAACCTCTATAACTGGCATAAATGATGACATTCGATGGTCGTTACTTTTACAGAGATGAAGGAAACATAACAACTGTCCCAGCAGCTGCAAAAACTAACATAACAAATGCACAGCCACGCGTTGTCCTAGGAAACGAAGCATATATGCACCTCTACACTTCAGGATTGCGCAATAGATCGCACATCACTCATGATGACATTTGACTCTATGGTCTGCCGGGTTACTTGTTACAAGGATTGTATTAACATTCCCTGCATTTCACTGTCACCCCTTATAGTAAAAACTAGCAAACCCCAATATAACAAGAATAGGAATACTGCCTAGAATGGAACTTCAATGGCTGATGCACCCGCATTAACGTTAATTATCGAAGCAGTGTTATCAGATTAATCTTCCACACCTGCGTATTCTAAGACACTCCCCAGTTACTCGAAGAAGCTGTATAACGGCTCATAAAACATGTCGCTACTAGGGGCCCAAGCACTAGTTTTCACTAATATGTGAATATTTTTAAATTTTAATCATGCAGCCCATAAAAAGCGCCCTGGGCCATTCACCCTCCAGGGACATGCTATGATGTAAGGCATCGGGTGGCAGCACTTTTAAACCACTCTCAGAAGCTACGTTAAATAAAATACCCTTCAAGACCATGCCCAGCCTCTTTTTGGGCCGTCTGACATACACAGACGCGAGATGATGTACGACGTCAGTTGGCGAGATCTTTGAAATCCTTAAAATGCGCCAATTTCAATCCTGGCCAATATTTAGGCGTGAGTAGAAGCAGGTAGGCAAGATGCCTAAATACGTAACCACCTCAGGGATGGGAGCGACGATGAACCTACGCAGTTTGTACACTATGAAATTCGATGAAACGGGGCAGTATGACTATCGCCATGTTTGCCTTGCAGTTACTCACAATAGAGAGAAAGGAGACATTCTGGGTTCCCACACCCTGTGCCTGCTAACAGTTGCAATCTAGACCTGGGCAGTCTTCCCTTCATCGTAGGGCACATTTAAAACGCCATATTTTCACAGTACGTGTCCTCCAAATGGAGATTAGGGTCCTTTGGGTCCTGAAAAATTGCCCCAGACCCCTTTGGTCTAATGGGCAATGATTGACCAAATCATGGACTTGGGGATAACTATGTTCCTATGAGGCCGCCTTCTTATCCGCTTGATTGTCCATAGGTAAGTTCCCAATCTGCACCTTTCCCACTCCTGGAAAGGGTCAGGGCGCCCTTGTCACCCCCTGGGGCTACAGGACACAGATAAAACATCCCCATCAAAGTGCTGAGATAAGGCACCCATGGGGCGTTGCACCGCCCAACCAACGTGGAGCAGCCCGATGGTGAAGCATGTCACTCTGATGGGGGAGGGTCTGTGCATTCATATCCCTTTGACCCTACAAGGCTGGGAGTCCGTAGCACTGCACTGCGGAACCTTTCGGCACATCCCTTTCTGCAACACCACACAATATTTAGCTTTTACATAGCTCTGTGGGGAGGAAGCGTGGCGACTGATTCAATTCCTCTTGCTAACCTCATATTTGTGGTGTTTTTATAATGAATGCACGATGGAGCCATCCGAGTCCTCGTCTGTATTGTAATGCCGGGTAGTGTAATCTGCTTTAGAAATCTGAAACCACTTGTAATGCTGCAGTCCGTAGTGCACCGCCTGTGTGTGCCAGGCATACTGTTGTGTGTGTGATGCTCGCTTGCACTGAGGCTGCGGTGCTGTCTGTTCAGTGTGAGGGCGCACGTGCCACTATGTACTAGTGTAAGTGTAAAAGGACCTTGTCCTGCTGCCAATAGTGTTGCACCAGCTGTATTCACTATGCAAACGCCAGGCTATGGGTTTTGTCAAAGACTTGTGTTCATGCAGGGAGATTTGGAGGGAGGTGTCTGAGGTGATAAATGGGTTCATTCTAACTGTGCCTTTGTGCAGACACCCGGCTGGTGTCTTGGTCTCCTTGGTGCACAGCAGGGAGTGTGGTGCCCCCCCCACCCCGGTACTTTCGTTAGGACTGTCGATTACTGCCCTTCTGAGGAGGGGATTTTCCTTGGCTGCATTAAGGCCGAGGGCACCCTTGCCACCCGCTGGTAGGAGGAGTTTGCGGCAAAGGTGTTGGATACACAATCGGGGTGTGTGGAGACAGGGCTTTAAGTGGGATGAAAAAATTGGGGGGGTCTCCCAAAGGGGTGGGGTCCATGTAATTAATGGCGTGGCTTAAAAACACGTAAGATTAAGAATCTGTGTTTAGCACAGTGTGCCGCCTGACTTGTATTTTGCTGTTCCTGTCATTGTGTCCAGATATGATACAACAAGTCACATCATACCTACAAGTCAGGACTATTTGCTTTGTCAATGGTTGCTAGTTGCATAAGATAAATAAGCCGCAACTATGGCCTGTATATAATATTGAAAAAGCTTCCACCAAGCCCTGGTGACACCACGACAATGTTGCTGCCCCTGAGTTTCAAAAAGAGAAGGGAAATACAGAGAGAAAATGACTCTCTAAAGGATTTCCCTTCCTCTACAGCATGGGTACTCACAAACTTTCTCTCGGGGGCCAAATTTACAGTGTGGTTTCTGGCTGAGGGCCGCACCGGTGGGGGCGGGGCCAGTGGGGGAGGGGGCGGGGCTAGAGCAAAAAAAAAAACTATGACCATGAGGTTGAACACAGGCCACTGCAGCAGACGCCTTCATCTACTGAGCCACCAGACCCGGTATGCACATCTATCTATCTATCTATCTATCTATCTATCTATCTATCTATCTATCTATCTATCTATCTATCTATCTATCTATCTATCTATCTATCTATCTATCTATCTATCTATCTATCTATCTATCTATCTATCTATCTATCTATCTATCTATCTATCTATCTCTCTGTCTCCCGCCCTATCTATCTATCACTCTGTCTCCCGCCCTATCTATCTATCTCTCTGTCTCCCGCCCTATCTATCTATCTCTCTGTCTCCCGCTCTATCTATCTATCTATCTATCTATCTATCTATCTATCTATCTATCTATCTATCTATCTATCTATCTATCTATCTATCTATCTATCTATCTATCTATCTATCTATCTATCTATCTATCTATCTCTCACTCTGTCTCCCACCCTCTCTATCTATCTATCTATCTATCTATCTATCTATCTATCTATCTATCTATCTATCTATCTATCTATCTATCTATCTATCTATCTATCTATCTATCTATCTCTCACTCTGTCTCCCGCCCTCTCTATCCATCTATCTATCTATCTATCTCTCACTCTGTCTCCCGCCCTCTCTATCCATCTATCTATCTATCTATCTATCTCTCACTCTGTCTCCCGCCCTCTCTATCTATCTATCTATCTATCTATCTCTCACTCTGTCTCCCGCCCTCTCTATCTATCTATCTATCTATCTCTCACTCTGTCTCCCGCCCTCTCTATCTATCTATCTATCTATCTCTCACTCTGTCTCCCGCCCTCTCTATCTATCTATCTATCTATCTATCTCTCACTCTGTCTCCCGCCCTATCTATCTATCTATCTATCTATCTATCTATCTATCTATCTATCTATCTATCTATCTATCTATCTATCTATCTATCTATCTATCTATCTATCTATCTATCTATCTATCTATCTATCTATCTATCTATCTATCTATCTATCTATCTATCTATCTATCTATCTATCTATCTATCTATCTATCACTCTGTCTCCCGCCCTATCTATCTATCTATCTATCTATCTATCTATCTATCTATCTATCTCTCACTCTGTCTCCCTCCCTCCCTCCTCCGTTCTCCCTCCGTCTCCCTCCCTCCCTCCCCCTCCCTCCCCCTCCCTCTCTGTCTCCCTGTCTTCCTCCTCTCCCTGTCTTCCTCCTCTCCCTGTCTTCCTCCTCTCCCTCTCTCTCCCTCCCTCTTCCTCCCTCTGTTGCACTCTGTCTTCCTCCCGCTGTCACCTCACCCCCTGCTCTCACTCCCTGCTGCCCTCCATCACCTCACCCTGCTGTCCTCTGTCACCTCACCCCGCGCTGAGACGGCTTCCAGGGAATGCACACGGCCGCCGCACCCAAGTACTTCACAGGTCTTTTAAAGACCATTCACTTGTTAATGAGACTTTGTTGTATTTCACCTCTTCTTAGCGCCCCTGCATCTCCACTCAATGAGAGGGGAGATGCAGGGGTGCTAAGAAGAGGTGAAATACAACAAAGCCTCATTAACAAGTAAATGGCCTTTAAAAGAATCGCCCGGCCTCACAGCTCCGCGCTGCTGTAACCGGCGGTGTTCGCTGACAAGCACAGGGCACAGGCACTGTCTGCAAGGTCCGCGGGCCGCCAAGGAAGGCTTGCCGGGCCGCCAACGGCCCGCGGGCCGTACTATGAGTACCCGTGCTCTACAGCGCTCACCGCGCGCACATCGACGTGCTGCTGTCACTGCAGTCCGGAAAAAAAAACGGACCGCCGGTTCCAGTGCACAAAACAGAGGCCGATAGAGACCAGTTTCGAGGCCCCCATAAAAAAAAACTGCCGGTGCTCGGGCCTAGTGAGACCCGGCCCACTTGAAGCCCTGCGTGGAGAGAACGTGCGGCCAGCTCCCTGGGCGCACGTGCCTGGGCGTGGCGCTTGCACGCGCAGTGCACAAAGATGTAAACACACTAGACTTGTCTTTTCAATGATGAGCCCTTTAGCATTTTACTGGGCCAATGAAGAGCGGCATAGGGCTCACGCGCATTTTACTCACGTACCCTACAGCTTCCTACTGGGCCAATAAAGCGCGGCAGTGGGCTCGTGCGCCGGTGCGCCTTTCACTCACGGACCCTTTTACTGGGCCAATAAAGCGCGGCAGTGGGCTCGTGCTCCGGTGCGCCTTTCACTCACGGACCCTTTTACTGGGCCAATGAAGAACGGCAGTGGGCTCGTGCGCTGGTGCGCCTTTCACTCACGGACCCTTTTACTGGGCCAATGAAGAGCGGCAGTGGGCTTCCACACCTTTCACTCACACATTTTTAGTGGGCCAACGAAAAGCTGCAGTGGGCTCACTCGCCTTTTACTCACGAACCCTTTTACTGGGCCAATGAACAGCAGCAGTGGGCTCGCAGGTATTTCACTTAGAAACCCTACAGCCTTTTACTGGGCCAATGAAGAGCGGCAGTGGGCTCACACGCCTTTCAATCACGAACCCTTCAGCCTTTTACTGAGCCAATGAAGAGCGGCAGTGGGGACGCGCCTTTCACTCAGAAACCCTTTTAGTGGGCCAATGAAGAGCGGCAGTGGGCTTGCACGCCTTTCACTCACAAACCCTTTTACTGGGCCAATGAAGTGCGGCAGTGGGCTCATGGGCATTTCACTGATGAACCCTACAGCCTTTTAGTGGGCCAATGAAGAGCATGAGTGAAAGGCTTGCACGCCTTTCACTCAGAAACCCTTTTAGTGGGCCAATGAAGAGCGGCAGTGGGCTCGCACGCCTTTCACTCATGAACCCTACAGCTTTTTACTGAGCCAATGAAGAGCGGCAGTGGGGACGCGCCTTTCACTCAGAAACCCTTTTAGTGGGCCAATGAAGAGCGGCAGTGGGCTTGCACGCCTTTCACTCACGAACCCTTTTACTGGGCCAATGAAGAGCGGCAGTGAGCTCATGGGCATTTCACTGATGAACCCTACAGCCTTTTAGTGGGCCAATGAAGAGCGGCAGTGGTCTCGCACGCCTTTCACTCACGAACCCTACAGCTTTTTACTGAGCCAATGAAGAGCGGCAGTGGGGACGCGCCTTTCACTCACGAACCCTTCGGCCTTTTACTTGGCCAATGAAGAGCGGTGGTGGGCTCACTCGCCTTTTAATCACAAACCCTTTGCCATCTTTAAACGAGCTTGCTGCAACTCTCTGCTGCAACAAATCGCAAAGTGCTTATTAATGTAGTATATGTCCATCTTTTCGGTGGAGAATATAGTGTGGGCCACAGATGGTACACAAATGCAAAAACATATAGAGATCAGAACCTGTCTGAAATTGGTGTAACAAGGCGTGGGAGTATTGCATCTCTTTATTTGAGTATTTGTAGGGTACAGCATGCTCCCATAAGGTTGTTTCTTTAGGAAGGTGTTTAAAGGTGCCAATTAAGTTGGAATGTTTTGAATTCCGTTCTAGTTTCGAAGATTGCGTATAGTATTTGTTTTCAAAATACTCACTGTGGAGCTTGGTTTGGTTTCTGTTTTTGTAATCTGACAGCCAGCATGCCCCATTTACTGTCCAAACAAGACAGTTCTGCATGCCCTGAAGCAGTCCAAACAACAACAGAATTAGCACTGAAACATCTGAATACTGCATTTTCCAGTGACGATAAATAGCAAACACTTTTTCAACGCCCTTTATGTCGGTCTGCCCGCCCACCTGCCTAAGAAACTGCAGGTGATCCAGAGTGCCACGGCCAGACTTCTGCTCAACCTTCTCAAGCGGACGAATGTCAGATCTCAGCTTCACGATCTGCACTGGCTACAGGTGGGTGCTAGGGTGACGTGCAAGGCCCTTGTGACGGTGCACTCTGCATTATATGGCCATGGCCCGGCCTACCTTCAATCAAGATTTGTTTTCTATTCTCCAGCCAGGCAGCTTCGCTCTTCTGTGATTGGCCCTAGGGCCCGCAAACTGAGATATGATGGTAGCTCCCGGTCCCATCTGGGTGCTTTGGCTTGGAATCCACTTCCGGTGGAGCTTCGCGCTGCCCGTTCCCTGAGTATTTTCAGGTAGAAGCTGAAGACATTCCTCTTCAGATAAGCTTGTCCGAAGCTGTCCGTCTTCATCCTAGGCACGCGCCGGGAAGCTCCTCGGAGTAGCCACACACTATATATATATATATATATATATATATATATATATATATATATATATATGCCGTTAACATAACATTCAGAATTTTCTCTTCTGTTAGTCTTGGCATCTTTTGGGGTGTTTCCCCTGAGTTTTTGCTTTCTGCACCCCGGTTTTGACTCTGTTTTTGCTGGTGTAACGTTTCTGCGCGCTTTTCGCACTGCTGATCAGTGGTAAAGCGCTGGTGCTTTTGTGGTAAATTGTGTTCTGTTCGGATGTTTGATTTAGTTGTCAGTCCCCAGTAAAGGGCACTGCGGGTGCCGGGACTTGTGAGTCAACCGCTACTCCTGGGCCTGCAGCACGGATTGTGCCACCCACGTACGTAGCCCGAAAAAGGTATAAGTGAATGAATATTGGTATGCCTGAACTCCGCGTCTAAAGATGCAGCCTTTAGTGAGGGTGCCCTTTTCATTCTGAGTTCATAAAGGCCACTTTTAGAAAGTGGGTATTATTTTGCTCGGTCATCCTGTGTGCCGCTGTTTGGAATGTGGATTGCCTGTCTGGGTTTTGGACGACAGATGGTTAGGAAGCAGGGTGGCTCCCGATTATCTACGTAGGTCAGCAAAAGGGCTAAATACACCTGGGCTGCGATGGGGGAAGGAGGAGGAGATTTCCTTGCACCTCAAAGGGCCTGGTCTGCCTCTGCCAAAGCCGTCTCCACCTCCTGCCAGGAAATCACACCAGGGAAGGCCAAACTATTTCTGGCCGGGCACAGACACCCTCTGCCTGGAACATCAAAGGATTTTTGTGTACAAATACTGGGGCCCAGACCCCTGAACTTTAGAACTCATCTGGATCAAGGAGACTGCCAAGAAGAAGAGCTGGAGAAGCTGCAAGAATGAACGACTGCTTTGCTGGGCCTACCTGCAGTGGCTGCTTCTTTCTTGGACAGTGAAAGGCCTGGACTGGGCTTTCTGCAACTGCATTGGTGAGACTCTCCAAGGGCTCGAAGTAGAGCTTTCCCCCTGTTCACTGAGTCTCCGGAACATCAAAGACTCCAGGTTCTTCAACCCGCAGCACTGGGGACTGTGTGCTTCGTACTGCAACCCGAAGAACACCACCTCGACGACGCTTACGACGACCCTGCCGACCCTGTGTCCTGAAGGCACTGCAGAGGGCACCGCCGCAAGGCCGCACTGTGACCCTGGTCTCACCGACGACGCTGATGCCATCACCAAGCCGTTGCTCGCACCGCGACCTGTGGGCACCGTACTCTGCACCGCCTCACTACACGACGACGCCGTGGCCTTCCTGACGCCGCTACTTCCTGCCGAGATCGACGCCGCTGCTTGCACCGTGGTTCAGGGGCACCGCTCGTAAGTTACACGATGCACCCCCCCTCATTCCACACCGCAGCCTTGCCTTGGCCCACCGACGTCGGTGCCATCGACTCCCGCTCGTCAGCCAACAACAGCGCTTCAGCAACGACTATGCCGCTGCTTGCACCGTGACCTGCTAGCACAGGGCTGAGCACCGCCTCCATCTCGCACCGCGACCCTTGTCTCAACGATGACGCCATCTGATGCTGCCACCGAGCTGCTGTTCGCACGCCAAACCTGGGAGCACCGCACGCCGCACCACTGCCCTGTGCACCGCAGCACCCGATGCCTGTTGGTGCCAGCGCTCCTGATGGCACTGCAGAGCGTGCTGTGGCAATGCTGCACCATGACCCTGGTCTCACCGACGACGCCTGCTGACGCCATCACTGAGCCGCTGCTCGCACCGCGACCTGTGGGCACCTCACTCTGCACCGTCTCGCTACATGCGATGCCGTGGCCTTCCTGACGCCACCACTTCCCGCCGAGATCGATGCCGCTGCAATGCACCATGGTTCGGGGGCACCGCTCGTAAGTTACACGACGCACCACCCTCATTCCACACCGCAGCCTTGGCCCGCCGGTGCCATCGACTCCCGCTCGTCAGCTGACAGCGCTTCAGCAACGACGCCGCCGCTGCTTGCACCGTGCACCGCCCCCATCTCGCACCACGACCCTGGTCTCACCGACGACGCCATCTGATGCCGCCACCTAGCCACTGCTCGCACCGCGACCTGGGAGCACCGCACGCCGCACCGCTGCCCTTCGCACCGCAGCACCTGACGCCTGTTGGCACCAGCGCTCCTGATGGCACTGCAGAGGGTGCTGCGGCAATGCCGCACCATGATCCTGGTCTCACTGACGCCATCACCGAGCCGCTGCTCGCACCGCGGCTTGTGGGCACCTCACACTGCATTGCCTCGCTACATGACGATGCCGCGGCATTCCTGACGCCGCCACTTCCCGCCGAGATCAATGCCGCTGCTTGCACCATGGTTCGGAGGCACCGCTCGTAAGTTACACGACGCACTGCCCTCATTCCACACCGCAGCCTTGGCCCGCCGGTGCCATCGACTCCCACTCGTCAGCTGACGACAGCGCTTCAGCAACAACAACGACGCTGCTTGCACCGTGACCTACTAGCACCGCGCCGAGCACCGCCCCAATCTCGCACCGCTACCCTGGTCTCACCGATGACACCATCTGATGCCGCCACCGAGCCGCTGCTCGCCCCGTGACCTGGGAGCACCGCACGCCGCACTGCTGCCCTTCGCACCGCAGCACCTGACGCCTGTTGGTGCCAGTGCTCCTGATCCCATCAGAAAGGAGGTCGACCTGCAACACGAGTGACTTCAAGGGCCTCATCGCCCTGCATCTCTGAAAGGTACTGTTTGCGTGTCTTCCGGACACCGTAGCTGGCCTGTGACCCCCGCGGTCAGCCAGAACTGTTTTTGAATTTGTGTGCCCACGACGCCGTGTAAGCCCGGACGGAGCTATTCACGCACAGAACTCTATTCAATCAACATATTTTTGAACTGTGAACTTCTAAGTATAGTATTGTGGATTTTTATCGTTTTTTATCTTGTTTTAATTATATAAAAATATTGGATATTTTTCTAAACTGGTCTGGTGTCCTTTTGTAGTGCATACACTGTATTACTGTCGGTTATATGCAAATGCTTTACACACTGCCTCTAAGATAAGCCTGGCTGCCCGTGCCAAGCTACCAAGTGGGTGAGCAGGGGTTATTTTGGACGTGTAACTCCCTTATCCTGACTCAAGTGGCGATTTTTGTCTGGCTTTGGCCCAAGCCCTAGCCTACTAAAAATCCCATGTCTAACAACTTCATCTGTATTTTTCATTTACGATTTCTCTGAAACCCCACTTACCTCAAATCACACAGTTCCCCTCTCTGTAATGTCATCATTTTTGATCATCTTAGTGCAACTGTAAAAAAAAATACTTCTTTATCTTTTTGTGGGACAGTTTATAGTTGTTCTTTAAGACAAGAGGAGTAGGAGAGATGATATGACAACTTGTCTCTCATTCTAAGTCTGCAAAACTTGAGACCTTTAACAAATGTAATAAAAATGTTAGGGGTGAACATATTTGGAGGGTGCACAGTTGTGGTGACTTTTAAAACTTTGTTGGAGGAGCCGGGCCCCCACCAGTGTAAAACCAGAACATTGGATAAAATCAAAACATAAAAAATACTATATATATATATATATATATATATATATATAATCCTCAAAAAGCACACTTTGTCACAGTAGTATATGGCTCTGAAGGAAACTACCTTGTATGCAGATGTGCTCCTTGTGAATGGGCGGAATGCCGTCCCTCGGAGTGAAAATAGCCAGTAGCTAAAGAGGGATAACCCTTTTCCCCAAGCTGTATCCTATAGTGGTTGGAGTAAAGTGTGAATGATTCAACAGCTCAATGAATGAAAAGAGGTGGCTGAAACCCTTTCAAGTAAGTATATTAGATATCTAAGTTAAGCAAAGTTGAAAGGTCTTGGCTAATGCAAGATTTAAGGAGGGGGCATTTTAGTCACAAAGGAATTAAATAGAAAACAATAAGCAAAATAAAGGCAAAAACGGATATGTTGGGATTAGGGAAAATAAATACCAAAAAAACAAGCATTTTGAAAGCCAATAGATCTGGTGTTAGCTGCTAACCATTTGGCTTTGTCAATGTTTGTTTTGCTTTATAATGGTCTTTGTAAAACGTTGATGCTGAGAGGACTGTCGGGCACTTGCCAGTAGGATAGGAAGACTTTGACTAAAAGCATTTGTTTTAGTTTCAAAAAGCACACATTGCATAGCAATGCCATAGGAATCTGCCAAATCTCTCGGAATAATCCTAGACAGTAACCTGAATATGTGTGACCACATCAACTCGATGGCTAAAACTGCCAGGTTTCACCTCAGCTACCTGAGGAAACTAAAAGATTTCCTTGATGCCTCAGACCTAAAAATGGCAGTGCAGGCATTAATTATCTCCAGAATCGAATACGGATGCTCCACCCTTTCTGGCCTGCCCAAGATCTCAACGGAACCCCTAAAAGCTTGCCTCAATGCCGCCTCCAGACTCTTAACAGGCTCAAACAAATTCAATCACATCTCTCCGCATCTGATGGTGCTGGACTGGCTCCTCTAGAAGCCAGAATCCAACTCAAACTGGCCTCTATCATCCATAATGTGCGACACACAAAATCCCCTGCATATCTCGCCCAGAAAATCATGGTTTCTGAAGGAGCCAGAAACTCCCGGTCCGCCAGAGACTTTGTGCTCCAGCCACCCCTCTTCCGAAAGGAAAACACTTACAATTGTGCTTTTTCTGGGGCTGCACCAAGAATCTGGAGCTTGCTGCCGTCTTTCATCAGAAGAATTCGCTCTCAGTCAATATTTTAAAAGGAAGCCAAAACCTTCCTAATGGGCAAGTTTCTTCCATAAATCCTGCATTGCACACGCCGCTCAGTAGCTTTGCTTATTTGTGTTGCCGCTAGAGTTTGGGCTGACTGGGTGCTGTTCATCTTGTACTGACCTTGTACTCCCATAAATGTAATTACTGGATTTCTCGGAATTATGATCTGAACATTGTATATACCCTGTTATTCCCAAATCTTTCACTTCCTTCTATCCCTACTTATGGTTTTTTACTTTGACTATTTCATACTTGTATACAACGTGTTATCCGTGTAAAGCGCTCTGATACCCTAACGGGTCACGTTCGCGCTCTATAAAACAATACATAAATAAATAAAAAAGCAGCTCCCGGCACTGAAGGAAACTCTTTTGTCTGCGGATATGCGCCTTGTGAAAGAGCAGAATGCTGTCCCTCACGGTGAAGTTAGCAGTGGTTGAATTGGGAAAACTCTCGCACGCTCACACTCACACTCACTCTCCTCCTCCTCTCTCTTAGAGCACCTTATGGAGGAAACCGTGTAGGACACTCATAACAATTATATGAATGTGTGCATTTTTCATTTCATGTTCTTTAACATTTCAGGCAGAGAGAATGACTCTGAGGTCATTCGATTTGGGATGAGATGACGGGTATATTGAAAAGTTCTGGGCATGTGGCCTAGGAGTGCAGTCAGGATGTATGTGAAGTGCCCGCATCACAAGACATGTGGATGGGTCACTCTGCGCGTTTAGGGCACACTGGGTGGAGCGAGGTGGACCTCTGTCACCGGACAGTAGGTGTTTGCTGTCCCACATAAGGATGAGTGGGTCTGACTGCTTGGGTTGGACTGCTCCCTTGGGGCAGGACGTGGCCTCTGTACATGTTATTGTGGTATCTGCACTTGCATAGCACACATTCTGCCACTGTAATGATTCATTGTGCTTTCAACAGGCTGGTGACTTGCACACTGGTATTGGTATTGTGAACTTTATTGTTTAGTTAATAAAAACCATTACAATCAGATAAAATCAACTGTTAAAATTATCTAAAATGTTTTGTGCAAGAACATTATGTGCAGTTAAAAAATAAGCATCTGCAATGCAAGAAGTCTCGCATTTGCTAGAGTTTAAGCTTTATGCCTTTTATTTGTGTTTACATAACCTGCAAGCATGGTTATGTTATGTTATGTTAACGGCATTGCCAATTACAATGGTAATAGCTTAAACTCTTGCAAATGCGAGACCTTTGAGGCACCCGCGATTTAGCTTTACGCATCCTACGGTAAAGCACGGGTGCCGTGATAGCTTCAAAAGTAAACCATTGGAAAAAAGGGTTTCTATCGCTTTACTATTGAAACAATCGCGCCACCCACGCTTTAGCCTAAGATGTTCAAAGCGAAAGCACAGATGCCGCCATTCTAACTAAAGTAACCAAATAGAATTTGGTTTTCTAAGACCCACTTTTGTTACTATGGTGGAACCCGCGCTTTTGCTTTGAACATCTTAATTTAAAGCGTTGGGGCTGTGATTGCTTTAAAAGCAAACAAATAGAAAAAAACACTTATTTTCTACTTGTTTACTTTTAAATCAATTGACGCGCTTTAGCTTAAGATGTTAAAATCTAAAGCATGTAAATAAAAAAATTAAAAAGTAATTGAAATAAAAAGTCATGCGACAGCGTTGAGCCAAGAAATATGAAAACAAAAGCGCAGCAGCGAGTATGCCTGTGGAGGCGTGCAGCGCTGGAAAAACAAAAAAGTTAAGCATAGAGGGAGAGCGTGTCCTGCCTGCAACAGCTGGCATCACAAAGCTATTTCAAAAAATAGTGCTTGGAGTCTGTAATTAAAGCCAACCGAGCAACAACACGCGTAACAGGGGGTGTCACCATGGGAGGTTGCAAAATGAGACAAGGCGGTGCTAAGGGGGGACCACTAGAAATATTGACCAATGAAAAGCCACAATGTCCAAGGGACAATGACACAAGCCAATGAAAAATAGGGGCGTAGAGAGGGCAGAGCTTGAAGTCCACACCTGAATACAGCGTGCCTCACAGTGCAGCGCATACGCTGCCCAGGCTCGACCTAATGAGCAGCCAGTGTATTGCAGAAAAGGTAAGTGATATGTGCATTTTTTTAAACTAGTCAATTGGTGCTTTGCAAATCAGATAGGTGAAATGGGCTTTACAGGCCAGCCTCTGAGCATCTAATCAGTGCACCGATGACCTGCGCATGATTTCTTGGAAACCGTGGAAGTCTGCCAACTTGTGATGTGTAACGGGCTTGTCCTCTGGCCTTGTCCTTGGATACGTGGCTAGGCCTTGTTCATCTGGCTGTGCAGTACGATGTTGGTGTTTAAGGGTTTAGGTTTGAGGGCACTCCCAATCACTTGGGTATCTTCTTGGTTATTAGACCATGCCATAGCCTAGTGGCTGGAAATGTGTGCGGGCAGGTGTTGCTTGTGCACACCTGTGTAAAGTATGTATGCTCATGTATCATGTTGCATCTACATGCAATGTGAGGGCCTTTTTGAAATTCTAGAAAATGTCGAGCAGTGCTAGAACCTGGATACCCAGTCTTGAATCCTGGCCTCGGCGCTAGTCAATATTGTGTGATTCTGGGCAAATCACTTGATCTCCATATGCCTAAATAGGTGTAAAATGTATTTGTGCAATCCCCATTTGATGTACACGATCTTGTAGATGTGCAGCGACTTTTTTGCTTCACAGTTCGGTTTCAGAAGGCACAGAGCGGAAGAGACCGAGAGGGTAACAGCAAATACCACGATCGCCGAACAGTGCGTTGCCTTTGCGGGAACAACAAAGGCGTCTGAACCACCGTTCCATTTACAACACCAGTCGTTATGATGACCTGCTTTGGGTAAAGCGGTGTTGGACTTTAAAGGCTAACGCGTTCCCTACTGTTGCGGGGTCTGGAGTTGGAATAATAAATGATCCTATTCCAAAGTCTAGCGCCGCCTTAAGGAAAGTCCTTGCAATTTACAACCCCAGAGGATGAGAGCTGTCGCTGGGGCTCGAGCCTCGAAGGCGCACCCAGTTTATGCATGGCGCCCCCCTCCCAATCTGGAGCAAGAACAGCCGTTCTTACCCTGGAGGGGTCTGCCACACCTACTCAGGGGGGCTGCAAATGTTTGGAAACTCAAATAACAAATGAACAAAGAACGTATTCATAAAAAGCGTATGCTAAATTTAAACATTTTAAAATGCTTTGTAAGTGGAAAGTTATTAGAAATTGGATGGTAAAAAGTAATTTGCTTTCAGCTTGATTCCAGTGCTTAGCGAAAGTACGGAAAGCAGAATGCAGTAGGAGCGATTGGGGGGGGGGGGATCTCATCTGAGCACTGGTGTGTGCAGACAGAGGTGAATGCAGTAGGGGCGATTGTGGGGGGGGGGGGGTTCTCATCTGAGCACTGGTGTGTGCAGACAGAGGTGAATGCAGTAGGGGCGATTGTGGGGGGCTGTGGGGGTGCCTCAACTGAGCACAGGCGTGTGCAGACAGAGGTGAATGCAGTAGGGGCGATTGTGGGGGGCTGTGGGGGTGTCTCAACTGAGCACAGGTGTGTGCAGACAGAGAGGTGAATGCAGTAGGGGCGATTGTGGGGGGCTGTGGGGGTGCCTCAACTGAGCACTGGTGTGTGCAGACAGAGAGGTGAATGCAGTAGAGGCGATTGTGGGGGGCTGTGGGGGTGCCTCAACTGAGCACAGATGTGTGCAGACAGAGAGGTGAATGCAGTAGGGGCGATTGTGGGGGGCTGTGGGGGTGCCTCAACTGAGCACTGGTGTGTGCAGACAGAGAGGTGCATGCAGTAGGGGCGATTGTGGGGGGCGTGGGGGTGCCTCAACTGAGCACTGGTGTGTGCAGACAGAGAGATGAATGCAGTAGGGGCGATTGTGGGGGGCTGTGGGGGTGCCTCAACTGAGCACAGGTGTGTGCAGACAGAGAGTGGATGCAGTAGGGGCGATTGTGGGGTGGGGGGGGCCTCAACTGAGCACAGGTGTGTGCAGACAGAGAGGTGCATGCAGTAGGGGCGATTGTGGGGGGCTTTGGGGGTGCCTCAACTGAGCACAGGTGTGTGCAGACAGAGAGGTGAATGCAGTAGGGGCGATTGTGGGGGGCTGTGGGGGTGCCTCAACTGAGCACAGGTGTGTGCAGACAGAGAGTGGATGCAGTAGGGGCGATTGTGGGGTGGGGGGGCCTCAACTGAGCACAGGTGTGTGCAGACAGAGAGGTGCATGCAGTAGGGGCGATTGTGGGGGGCTTTGGGGGTGCCTCAACTGAGCACAGGTGTGTGCAGACAGAGAGGAGAATGCAGTAGGGGCGATTGTGGGGGCCTGTGGGGGTGCCTCAACTGAGCACAGGCGTGTGCAGACAGAGAGGTGAATGCAGTAGGAGTGAACAGACGGCGACATGTTGTATTCTTCCCCTAAGCTTCATCTTTTAGGAAAACAGCCAAACTTTGAAATGCTGCAACTTGCCAATATAATGACTGATTTTTACATATATGTTCTTTGTGTATTAACTAAGATAATTTACAACCCTACTCTGAGTTTTGGGGGAAGACCATACGGACTTTGGTGCCTAGCATTGCAGTAAACTCCATATTGTTTCCCCTTGTTTAATTCTGGTAGATTTGACGTCTGGTTTGTCGAAGTGTGAGGGGATGGAAGTCACTCAGTAATTACCAGGTGTTTTAACTAAAATCTAACTTAGAATTGCCATCAACTCAGAATCCGGGCCCTGGTGTGATGTCTGTCTTCTGATGTTGGCCACAAGATGGACCTCCCTGAGCCAGAACATGGCCGACGCATCTAGAGTTGGATTTTGAGGGGGCCTGGCCTGGTTGTTCCAGCTGGACTACCAGTTTTGTGTGGGGTTAAATCTGATTTTAATACGCTTGGTTTCTGTTAGCAGTGGCACAGGAGAGCTCTTTAACAATGGAATGGAATGCACCCACAGTCATCTCCTGTGTTTCTGAGCGTGCCGGTCTTCATCCATCCTGTGCTGTCTTGCTTGAAGAATAGATCTGTTGATGGTGACGCAGCCGGAGGTCCTACCAGGGGCCTCGTTATTAATAGTGCAGCAGGTGCTGTGGCACCAAGGCCCAAGGGACTGGAAGGCCTGTAACGTACCGCATACCGGTTTTGGTTGTTTTATCCCCAAACTCCGGGGGTGGGCGGTCCCTCGCTTGCTTTAGGCCCCAGCCCCCCTTTGCTGCGCCCCAGCCCCCAGGTCACCAGTGTCTGGGCCTGTCGGGGCCCACGGCATCAGCACCAAACCGCGGGCTTTCCCAGTGTGACTGCTCCGCCGGGCCATGGCACCGACGCCTATCGCGGCCGGGCGTGGGCGTGGGCAGGTCTGCACCAGTTCAAACAGTGTTCTCAGATACCAAACCTCTCAAGGGGGGAAAAAACTGACTCGGTGCCAGCTTTATTTAGGGAGAAAGTGTTCCGCATCACGGCCCTGTGAGAGTGAGGGAGCAGGAGGCTGGGAGGGAGGCGGGCGGGGCTAAGAGACACGGAGAATTCCGCTCCTGCCGAGTCCCTGAATGTCGGCAGGGCTGGGGAAGAGTCACTCGCATGTCAAGCTCACGTGAACTATGTTGGCCCGGTCTGTCACATACTCCTGTGACCTGCCAGTAGAGCTGGCTTGGTGTCAGTCACATCTTGTGTATTCCATCGATGACGTATACGAGCTGGTGTAGGTTCAGTCACATAAGAAACTCACCCGGACAGAGCCATGCAACATGGGTAGGGCAAGTTGCGTCCCAGATAATCAGGTCAGGATTGGGGTCAGTTGTATGTCATACAGAGCAGCAGGGTGACCTCATGTCTGTCTTCTCTTTCTGTTTCAGGTTCCTGCCGGAAGAGGTGCCATCTTTCTCCGCTGACCTCTCCTTTGCTGTTCGCCCAGCTGCACTGCCAGGCCCTGCGCCATGACCGGCTGAGCCATGATGGTTCAAAACCCAGGCAGCGTCCTTGGTGAGCAGACCCTCGCCCCGTACCTGGCCTCTGCCTACGAGAGGCCATTGGTTCAGGAGGACATGTCTCCTGGCAGGACTGGCACTGTACAGGTGGGAGCCCTGGAGGTGGACGACGTGACCCCTGGAAGGATTGGCACCGCACAGGTGAGACCCTTGGGAGTGAAGGATGTGCCCCCTGGCAGCATTGGCACCGCACAGGTTGGAACCTTGGAGGTGGAGGACGTGACCCCTGGAAGGATTGGCACCGCACAGGTGAGACCCTTGGGAGTGAAGGATGTGCCCCCTGGCAGGATTGGCACCGCACAGGTTGGAACCTTGGAGGTGGAGGACGTGACCCCTGGCAGGACTGGCACCGTACAGGTGAGACCCTTGGAGGTGAAGGATGTGCCCCCTGGCAGGATTGGCACCGCACAGGTGAGACCCTTGGAGGTGAAGGACGTGACCCCTGGCAGGATTGGCACCGCACAGGTTGGAACCTTGGAGGTGGAGGACGTGACCCCTGGCAGGATTGGCACCGTACAGTTGAGACCCTTGGAGGTGATGGGTGTGGCCCCAGGCACAACTGGTGCAGTACAGCTGGGACCCCTTGAGGCCGAGGACATGGCCCCTGGCACGGTACAAGCGGGCCTCGAGGAGGTGGCCCCTGGCAGGACTGTGGCTGGGCTCAATGGGCCTGCTTCACTCATGAGCATGTCTCCTGGGAGGACTGGAGAAGCGCGGATGGGCCCTTTGGAGGTGAAAGAGGGGCCCCCTAGTAGGACTGAGGCTGTGCTTGAAGGGACCTCCTCACTACAGGATGTGGCTCCCGACCAGGATGGTGTCGGGCGGGTTGGGCCCTCAGCAGCTGACGTCATAGTCTCTGGCAGAAGCGAAGCAGAGTCGGTGGGTCCCTCTTCGGTGGATGGCGTGGCCTCTGGCAGAAGTGACGCTGAGGGTCCTTCGTCGACACTGGACCTAGGAGGGACTAGGGCCACACAGGTGGGCAGCGAGAGCCCGCCTGAAGACCAGGAGGGCGACTCTCTGTCCTCCGAGGCCTGCTCCAGCCCCGGGGCGGCGACGGATAGCGCCGACGATGAAGAGGCCAGCAGCACCGAGAGCGCGCGCAATGGGGTAATGTCCACCTCTCATTTCTGTTTGTCGCACGTGTCTAGCGCTTTGTTCAGAATGTTGAAGCTGTAAGTGAGAGCGTTCTGCCTGGAGCTATTCTGTAAATCAATGAAAGGTTTGTAGACATGTTTCTGCCAGAACAAATTCTGCGTCTGTGACCCTTCCTCCACTGGTAAAAATGTCTTATTCTCGGAGTCAAACCTTTACCCTCGATAGAAGATTGTGGAAGACTACGGGGTTCATGGTTCGATTTCCGGCGGCAGGTTAGCCCAACACCATGTGACTCTGGGCAATAGCTTGCTTAATCTTCCCGATGGCCCCCAGCGCCGGGACACCACTTTGGAGGTAGCTGTGTGCTTTACAAATACTGGTATTTCATTTCAGAACGGGTGGGGGGGACGTTTTGTTATAAGCCAGAGAGGGCTCGAGCTGCAGTTCAGAGATGAGGGAAACAAAGCCGAAACATGTCAGCATTGTTTGTCTTCCTATTCAGAGAAGAGGCACTGTATGCAGCACTCTGTGATGGACTACCACTTTTGTGGTGAAGCTAAAAGTAAACCAGCCGGTAGTGGTGGCAAAAATCCAAACTTTCTATAAATGCATTAAAGTTAATTTAAGGGGTTTTAACAGACGGTCCCGAGATGGTGTTAGGGTTATTTAGTAGTTTACACAAGACTGCTATTATAATTAAAACATTCTTAACAAAAGTTAAAATTTGCAATTAAAGTAATATAATACTACTTAAATGAGAGAAAACATTTATTAATTTGAATTATAATGTCAGTTTACAGTTTAAAAAGGCATCATTTTGTGTGTAAAAAGGTATAAATTCTAGGAGTCAAACTAAAAAAGCTGCCCTTTTCCTCTAAAATGTTCATTTTTATTGGAAAAATCCTGTGAAATCTAATAATGGAGACCAGTTTTCGAAAATTGCTCTATGCTTTTGGCAAATCTCTCACTTCAGTTTCTATAGAGAAACGTTTCTCTACTCTAGGAGCTCCTTAGGAGAGCTGATGGGGCTGGGGCAGTGTCAGACACATGCTCAATTAAGTGTTTGTGAAAGAAGCATGGATCTGATGGGCTACTGTCTGCGTAGGGTTAGTGATGACTTCACGCCACTCAGGCGTCACTTTACAAGCCCAGGGCCTTCTTTTAAAGTGTTGTTTTCAGGTGTGTTAGTCAGGTTAGTTCCACTGAAGGGAACTAAGACTACAACTCCCACAATGCCATGCCCAGTTGACTTGTATTCATCGGTCACTCTGTCTGCATAGGATGTGGGGGTCTATGGAGAAAGATGATCTGTTAATGCCCCTTTCCTCATTCCACAGGAAGATGGGCCTGAGAAGGGGGGGCCTCTGGTGGTCTCCCCGTTCCAGGAGGAGCAGCTGAATGCCGTGGCGAGGATCTCGAGCCTGGAACAGCGGATCAAGGAGCTGAACCAGCAGAAGAAAGAGCTGACCATTGAGGTGGGGGGGTCATGGTGATGGGAAACGCAGGGGGGTGTAGGGCAGATGATGATGATGATGATGATGATATAAAGCTTATTAAGCGCTCGAATGCCTAGGCGTCTTGGCGCTGGTGTGTGTACGCAGGGCAGGGACTGCGCTAGATCTGCTCAGGAGTAAACAGCCGGGATTTCAAGGCTTTCCTGAAGGATAGAAGGTGAGGCTGCCGTCTCGAAGCCACTGGCAGTTTATTCCACAGTTGTGCTGCACAGCTAGACAAAGACCTGCCACCCCATCTGGCCCGCCAAAACTTTGGGGTACAGTTCAGGCCAAGACTGGCCGACCGTATGTTTCGTGATGGGGTATAGAGCCTGAACATTTCCTGACAGTAATCTGAGCCCCCACCGTATCGTGCCGTATGCACCAGGCAGAGCGCCTTAAATTCAATTCTCTGCTGGACGGGGAGCCAGTGTAATGCCCTTCTTCCCTGTGACGTAGGACGACCCTTAGGGAGCTTTAGGATTAGTCGTACCGCAGCATTCTGCAATGATTGAAGTTTGCTGATCTGATGTTTATCATTACCCAGAAACATTGCATTACGATAATCCAATTTGGACGGAAAAAGAGCAACCATTACCGTATTGTGTAGTATGAGGGGAATAAAAGGGAACATTTTGTGAAGGGTCTTTAGCAGAAAAAACCTGGCAGACGTTAAACTGTTGACCTGTGCCGACATATTAAGTTTATCGTCAAAAATGACGCCAAGATTCCTCACCTTCCTAACAGGGTGAGGACATTCCCCAGCCTCCGACGGCCACCAAGAATTGTTCCATAGTGGTGTTCCATTGCCAAACTCAATCTCTTCTGGCTTTTCTGTATTAGTCTTCAGAAAACTTAGACTCATCCAATTCATGATGTCCTTTAGACCGGAGTGAAAGCTGGCAGCTGTTAACTCAGGCCTGTCCGACAGGGATATCACCAGTTGTGAATCGTCGGCATACGACACAAATGTGAAGCCATGTTTCCTGACAAGTATTGTCAGTGACTTCACATAGACGTTAAACAACGTCGGGGACAGAGCTGATCCTTGCAGAACACCACAGGGCAGGTTGAAACTGTCCCATTGTAAGCCGTCCCAGCTCAAACTCTTGTTTCCTGTTCTCTAAAAAAGAGGCGAGGAGGGCCAGAGCCGAGTCACTGATTCCTACCTCCCGTAGTCGCCGCACCAACACCGTGTGATTCACGGTGTCGAATGCGGCCGACAAACCAAGGAGAACAAGGATTGCCCTAGCTCCGCCATCCACTACTCTCTGAACCCCCTCTGAGGCTGCAATCAGGGTGGTTTCCGTGGAGTGTCTTGGCCGAAAGCCATGCTGGGTGGGGTCCAATAGCCTATTGCTCTCTGAATATTCTGTCAATGTCTTATTGACCGATTTTTCGAGGACCTTAGCTACAAATTGTAAACCCGAAATCGGTCGATAGTTTTTAAATTCGGTAGGCTCTAGCAAAGTTTTCTTCAAAATGTGCCTAATACGCACAGTCTTCCAGGCCGCAGGGTAAATCCCTGATGCTAGAACTTGATTGATCAGAGGAGTAAGAGTTTCACTAATTCTCTCAGCGGCCAGGTGCATAATGGCAGGGGGAGCAGAGGTCATTGGGTGACCCGGATTTGATAGACTTAAAAAGGTTCATTACATCATCTCCAGAAAGGGATTTAAAACATGTTAGCTTGGATGGCACGGTCTCCCCTACGAGATAAGGTTGATAACTAGCTGCCTGAACATTTAGTGGGTTAACAAGGCCATCATATACCGGTTGTACCTTATTCTGGAAGAAGGCAGCCAGCTGATTACAGAAAGCCTGATCAGGTTTAAACAAATTGACCTGCTGGTGTTTAGCTAAAAAAAAGTAACAGATTTAAAAAGTTCTTTAACTGAATTTCCTGCTTCTTGAATTTTTGCTGTAAAATACACTCTTTTAGCTTCCAGAATAGCCTCCTTATACTTTTTCAAGGCCCCATTGTAAGCGTCTTTGCTCTTTCTACTATAGTCTGCTCTCCAGAGTCGCTCAGATGGGGACGATCTGAGAAGGGTTTAGAGGGATGTCAATTGGGCGGGGGGGGGTTGAATTATGGGGGCAACAGGAGGACGGTGCGTTGAGGGCAATATGAGTTGGGTGCTCGCAGGATGCTGGATGGGCACTCAGACTAGGGTATAGACAGAAGTCTAGGGTATAGACAGAAGTCTAGGGTATAGACAGAAGTCTAGGGTATAGACAGAAGTCTAGGGTATAGACAGAAGACTAGACTATAGGGAGTGATCAGTGATGGCCTTCGCTGGGAAGGAGATAGGGTGGGTTGCCATGGCTGTGTCTTACTCTGCGGTTGTCTGGTGGTGGAAGATGGCGATATGCCCACTGTGGGTATGAGGTAGGATGTGTTATGCCATGCCGGTGAAGGGAGTTGGTGGTATGTCCTTCACTGGGTATGAGGTAGGGTTTGTTATGCAATGGTGGTGGAGCGAGTTGGCGGTATGTCCTTCACTGGGTTTGAGGTAGGGTGTGTTCTGCCATGACTGTGTCTTCCTCTGCCGCTGTCTGGTGGTTGGAGGTGGTGTATAGCCGTTGCTGTGTATGAGGTAGGGTATGTTGTATAAATGCAAGAAGGGGGGACCAGGAGCTAGTTTAGGTCCAGTGTTTGTGCTCCTAACGTGAACCGTTTTAATCAAAAAGGGGGGCACTGTTCCAGTCGAGGGGTGCAAATTGTCACTCACTCGATACAAAGGGGGAGGAAAGGAGCAAAGAGGAAAGAGAACGGAGAGCAGAGAGGGAGATGTAAGTAATCCTAGGTTTTTAGGACCCACTAGTGAGAGGGAAGAACAAGTCTTGTCTCTTGATGCCCTCACACACCCCGAAGGATGTCATGCTTCATCATCGGGCGTTTTGCTCCTCGTCGGGCCAGCGCTGCAATGCCCCACGGGTCCCCCGAAGGGTTGCTTTGGCGGAGATTTTTTTAGACAAAACGCCGTAAGGTGCATGCGGGTGTGTGGAGTGGGTCCTGCTGGAGGGTGATGTGGTGCGTGGAACGTGAGTTAAAACTGTCTAAGTATTACCAGAAGTATGATTTTTAATGAAGGGGTACCCTTGACAGGGTAAAAACCTGTAGGTTAAGGGTTACCTAAATCGGCTTAATGAGCCCCAGGTAACTATAATGTGAAAGAGGTCAACATGTTTCGCGCCTGTATGGTCTCAATGATCCGTGGCGCTTCTTCAGGACCGAAAAAGAAGGGTGAAGTGTTGTGCATGTGACGAGTGTCAGGGTTAGTACCCTGAAAAGGTGTCAGGGCGGGCCAGGGGACTGTGTACCCCACAGTCTAGCTGCAAAAACTACTTAGTTATGGCCGCTCCTGGACGTCACCTCTAAATATTAGGAGAGTTGCTCCATAGGCTAAGAAAGTAGGACGCCCGCACCTTACTGGGAGTTTTGCTCGGGTGCTGGCTCACTCGCACCTACCCCATCCGTACTCCTGCCTGCAATGGTGTGTTGCGCCATGGCTGTGTCTTACTCTGCTGCTGTCCGGTGGTGGTGTTGCCTGTGGCACACACAGTACAGTGGGCATTCATCTGTGAGTTTCCCTTGTTTTGGTTTTCACCCTCTGTGCCTGGTTGGTGCTGGTTCTCCTCGCTGCGCCCTGGCACTGTCCCTCCTCAACGCTGTTTTACCTCCTGAACCTCCAGCTTGTTTGTCTGTTTGTCCCTTTGCGTCTTCCGTAGCTGCCAACTGGCCTCTGTCCTGTGCCACAGCATCTGCCAGTCCTGTCTGCTCACCCAACAGCAGCTTCTAGGCTCTGGTTTTGGAGCCTGAAAGGAAAGTCCCAAAATCCAAAGGGGATACAAAGCTTGGACTGGCAGAAGATGTAATTCATGCCATTGGTGGGGCAACCTGCCAACTGTAAGGAAATGCACCCATAAATCTAGTTTGCATTTTACAGAAATTGCCACAAAGTAGCTACACAGATAATAACAATGTTATGATAAGAGTGCTCCCCCTAGCAGCATCGCTGGTAAACAGGAAATGAGCCCAAAGGGTCACTATATCATATCCGCCAGCGATGATAAACATTGGGGGTCCTCAAAACTTGTGTCCTGTGCGTCACATGATGACTCGGGACAGCCAAGTATATCTGCGTGTCACCGGAAGGGCTGGCAAGGCGGCATGTCTTACGAGACTTGAAAGGACTGCTGCCCAAGTCCGTGTGGGGTTGATGTTTGGATCTGGATTTTGACAGCGCATCCATCTATGGACCTATTGCTAACAGCAGGTCTAGAGCGGGATTTGAGTCTGCTTCTTTCCAACATAGAATGAATGAAAAACAATTTATAACGCGCAGACTAAACCCAAAGGCATCAAGGCGACATAGAAGTTCTTCCACCGTCATCTTTCAGTCATTGGCTTCAGACTGTCAATCATTGTTTGACCCACACCTGTGGAGCAAAGAACTTTGACTTAATGCTATTGGTTTTGGAGTGTATCCTTCCTCCTCCACTCCTGTGCTTGCATGAGGTACTATTTCACGGCTTTAGCCCCGTGCCTGCTTCTGCTGGCTCCCTCCTGAGGGTCTCCATATAATGTGCTAACACTGCACGTGTTAGCAATTTAGACTCCGACCATTGGCTTTGCGAATGCATGTATATTTCATTTTTTTATGTCTCACCGTGCTGTGGAAAACTTTGACAATGTAACTGTTGTTCAGTTTTCTGCTTTGCTGCTTGCGTTTGAAAATTCTGACTTTTTCGACCATCGCGCTTTATTATTAGATACATATAAAAAAGAGAATAACATCTTTCGATTCCTAGGCAGGACCATTCTGAACAAAGTTGACTGAGAAAGAAATCTGCAGACGCTTTCCATTGTGTAGGGAAAAGTTTTGCCAAGAGTGAACTAGCAGCGTGATATTCTGAAATTAATTGGGTTCGTTCAGAGTGACCAGGATCTCTACAGTCAATAACAATGATCTTGCAAAACGGACAAAAAATTGTAGATAAAGATAATCAGATAATCTTTTCAAAGAGCAAAAAATAGAAAACGTTACAAAACTGCCGTCGTGGTGAAAAAACTTTAGACACCATTATTCCTGTTACTTTAACTTCCCCAAGTAAAAACTGAAAACATTACTACCCGTGCCAATATTATCGTAAGGCACTCCAGCGGCGACGCCTCAGAGTCAGACGGGTGACTCGGCTCCCGAGACATCCCCAGGCCTCGCCGGTGCTCGTCTCGCTCCCAGTTGTCCGTCCTTTGTGTCAGTGCATTGCGAAAGTCTTGCGGTATGATGTAGTGTCTGATGGCGGATTGAAGCCTCCGTGCTTTCAGACTGCTTTAGCCTCTCAGAGGCCTGCGGGCCTCGGCCTGGGCCTGACATGTATCATGCTGGGGCTGACATGTATGTGACTGTGTCTCGCAGGTGGGCTGGCTGTCTCTGTCCCAGTGATTCACATGTTTATATTTTCGGCTATCTAATATTGCACACGTCTAGCTCCGAGGAGCCAGGGGGTTCTTTACAGAGCACATTTGTATTGTAGCAGGCGTTGATTGAACACCAGCTGCTGAACGCAGGAGGGCGGCGTTTGCGGCCCAGTTAAAGTCAGATCACAGAAACCAGGGTGTGTGGTGGGCAGAACTGTGCATTGTCTACATTCGACGCATTACCATTTACACAAAGTGGTTCGCCCAAAATCACACAATATTTTGGCGAAGGACTGAAGCCGAGTTTAGGATTCGGGTATACCGACTGCAAGCTCAGTGGTGGAGCCCCTAAACCACACTTCTAATGTGAGATCCCCTATGACCCAACCGGGGCAGCCTTTCGGGTGCACATGTCTGAGGATACTTTCAGAAAACTGAAAGGATTCCGTATAGCCCGTCTCTTCCTGGTCCCCATGGCAGCAAGGGGGCCAGACTGGGTAGAACCAGGATCCTATGGGAAGCATCTCCATGGTGTTGTGACCATGATGCTCCATGCCATCGAGGCTGAGTAATTCCTGGATCTGGGCCATTATTTCATGAACGAATGCATTCTGGGTGTTGCAGTCCCAGTCCTGTCACTGTAGCTGATGGGACCGATGTTTCTGATCACAGTAGCGTGTGAAAGGAAAGACACCCATGTATTATGGGGGATTCCTGTTGGAATGGGGTAAACACAGTTCCTAATCCTACAATTCTCTGTGATTCCCATATGCACAAGGGGCAACAAGTGACACTTTTTAACGAATACCTATTTTAATCGAACTCATGTCATTGATTCATAAAACATATGCAGCATCTGTGGAATATATAAATCTGCTCCTAAACGTGGGATGCATCAAAAGAGTGACAAATAAATAGAACTGTGCAAAGACAACACTTGAAAAACAGTGACGAGATAGAGAAAACCCCACAAATTGACTTCAACCTGTGTAGCGCCTTCACGCTCGGCCTGAAATCAATTTTACAGTATGCCGACATGTTTCGGCTCTTTATTTACATAAATCTTCTTCAGATCATTTTCTAATCCGCATTTACTCATGTCCGTTCGGTGCTTATGTTTTATTTTGCATAGTTTAGGGGCTAATATTAATGTGAAATCAGTTGTATATATTTGATGTTTTAAGTGGCGTTTGGTTTTGGCCCATGTTAATGCAGCTTTTTTGGTCTCATGTCTTTTTGCTGTTAGTATAAAAGCTAGTTAGCAATATGCTTGTTATGATGGACTGGCCTTACTGTGGTCAACGGTCTGAACTCCCTCATGTTTGCCTAGTAGTCAGTCTCGGGTGGGTCACCGTCTGCAGCCTCCATTATCCTACAGTGAAGAGTCACCAAGGACAGGTTTACCATCTTACACCCACCCTCGTGCACGGACTCACAAGTCACGCTCTTTCCCGGTACCCGCTCCTGGTTTTTCCAGTTTTGCAGCTTGACTGTCTCAGCTGAGTAAGCGCTACAACCCGAAACACTCAGAGCCACAATCCACCTACAGCCGAACAGGTATTTCTGGCGTCTCCACCTGAAGTGTCGAAACTGCACGAGGCTGAAACAGGCGTGATTCGGGCCTCTAATATGTTGTTCCTGCAGCCCTGGAACGACAAAGCCCAGAGTGATCATAAAACACACCTTTCACGTCAGAGGGCTGACTTACAGTAGGTAAATGGGAACTCTGCGAGCAGGCTGGCGCCACGGCACTGCAGGAAGGTGTGGCTCTGGGCCACAGGTGAGTTTAGAAGTTTCCAGACAGGCCAGTGCCTTAGAGGGATTCAAGGTCCGGTGAAAGATGGGGTTGATCTGTGAGACCATATTTGTGGAATGGAGGCTGAGCGAGGAAATCCTCTCTAAGAACCACGTTGTCCTTGAACACCCCGGAGGATGTGTGAAGGAAAGTTCCAGAAACCTGCGTGATTCGTAGCCGGAATCAGGCGATCTAAAGTTTGTGACTGAAAATGCAAATAAAGCTTTACACGCAAATCCGCGTGCTCTGGCATCGTCCGTTTCCTTTGGCGTTTTTTTTTATCGAGGCATGCGACTGTTCGATTTAAATATGGCGTGATAAACACAAGATGGCAGCATTAGATAATACCTTCTCGAACTGCGGGAACTAGTTCAAATGTGTGCAGACTCTGCTAGGAGGCAGTTTGTTCCATCGAAGGAGCTAATGAAACGACTGCAGAAGAGCTGTGAAGCATCTTTCTAAAAAAAAACCCCGACGATAGAATGACCATATATGATGTAATGCCACACAGAACACAAAACGATCGGTCTGGGCTTCCTCTTTCTAAGCTATTAGACCCAAGTACTCAGTTTATGTAATCAGAAATAACAATACTACAAGTCCCAGAATCCACTGGTTCATCTTCTTAAAGCCCTGGAAAGGGCAGCAGAACCCTCTTTAACACCATCACTCTGTGACCGCCTCCTTGTTGTCCGTGAGCACCCATCTAGGACAGCACATAGGCTTCTCTTCTCTGATTGGCCGATGGACCGTGGTACCCTGTTCACACTTGTCTCTGCTCCGCCCTTAGATGGAGATGGAGGGAGCCCTGTTGGAGGGGGAGCTGAGGACGGAGAAGCTGGAGATGCAGCGAGAGGAGGAGGCGGTCCGAGCCCTGCAGTGTCGGCTCCAGTACAGCGAGAGGAGGTGCCAGGCGGAACGGGAGCAGGTAAGATGGTCCATCATTGGAGGCGGATGAGGGAGCAGAGACTGGCATGAGATGACCCTGGAAAGCATGAGATGACTCATCCTCGGAGGAGGGTGAGGGAGTAGAGACTGGCTTGAGATGACCCAGGCTGTCATGAGATGCCCCAGGCTAGCATGAGATGCCCCAGGCTGTCATGAGATGCCCCAGTCTGGGATAGGATGCCCCAGTCTGGGATGAGATGCCCCAGTATGGCATGAGATGCCCCAGTCTGGCATGAGATGCCCCAGTCTGGCATGAGATGATCCTTCATCGCAGCTGGATGAGGTGGGATTGGAAAACACAGGCTTGCATGAGATGACCCATCATCGCAGCTGGACGATGTGGGATTGGAAAACACAGGCTTGCCTGAGATGACCCATCATCGCAGCTGGACGGTGTGGGATTGGAAAACACAGGCTAGCATGAGATGCCCCAGTCTGGCATGAGATGCCCCAGTCTGGCATGAGATGCCCCAGTCTGGCATGAGATGCCCGAGTCTGGCATGAGATGCCCCAGGCTGGCATGAGATGACCCATCATCTCAGCTGGACGATGTGGGATTGGAAAGTAAAGGCTAGCATGATATGACCCATCATCACAGCTGGACGATGTGGGATTGGAAAACACAGGCTTGCATGAGATGACCCATCATCGCAGCTGGACGATGTGGGATTGGAAAACACAGGCTTGCCTGAGATGACCCATCATCGCAGCTGGACGGTGTGGGATTGGAAAACACAGGCTAGCATGAGATGCCCCAGTCTGGCATGAGATGCCCCAGTCTGGCATGAGATGCCCCAGTCTGGCATGAGATGCCCGAGTCTGGCATGAGATGCCCCAGGCTGGCATGAGATGACCCATCATCTCAGCTGGACGATGTGGGATTGGAAAGTAAAGGCTAGCATGATATGACCCATCATCACAGCTGGACGATGTGGGATTGGAAAACACAGGCTTGCATGAGATGACCCATCACATCGCAGCTGGACGATGTGGGATTGGAAAACACAGGCTAGCATGAGATGACCCATCATCGCAGCTGGACGATGTGGGATTGGAAAACACAGGCTAGCATGAGATGCCCCAGTGTGGCATGAGATGCCCCAGTCTGGCATGAGATGCCCCAGTCTGGCATGAGATGCCCCAGTCTGGCATGAGATGCCCCAGTCTGGCATGAGATGCCCCAGTCTGGCATGAGATGTCCCAGTCAGGCATGAGATGCCCCAGGCTGGCATGAGATGACCCATCATCGCAGCTGGACGATGTGGGATTGGAAAGCACAGGCTAGCATGAGATGACCCATCATCGCAGTTGGACGAGATAGGATAAGAAAGCACAGGCTAGCATGATATGACCCATCATCGCAGCTGGACGATGTGGGATTGGAAAGCACAGGCTAGCATGATATGACCCATCATCGCAGCTGGACAATGTGGGATTGGAAAGTAAAGGTTATCATGAGATGACCCACCATCGCAGCTGGACGATGTGGGATTGGAAAGCACAGGCTAGCATGATATGACCCATCATTGCAGCCGGATGATGTGGGATTAGAAAGCACAGGTTAGCATGAGATGACCCATCATCGCATCTGGACGAGGTGGGATTAGAAAGCACAGGTTAGCATGAGATGACCCATCATCGCATCTGGACGAGGTGGGATTAGAAAGCACAGGTTAGCATGAGATGACCCATCATCGCATCTGGACAAGGTGGGATTAGAAAGCACAGGTTAGCATGAGATGACCCATCATCGCAGCTGGGCGAGGTGGGATTAGAAAGCACAGGCTAGCATGAGATGACCCATCATCGCAGCTGGACGATGTGGGATTGGAAAACACAGGCTTGCATGAGATGACCCATCATCGCAGCTGGACGATGTGGGATTGGAAAACACAGGCTTGCCTGAGATGACCCATCATCGCAGCTGGACGAAGTGGGATTGGAAAACACAGGCTAGCATGAGATGACCCATCATCGCAGCTGGACGGTGTGGGATTGGAAAACACAGGCTAGCATGAGATGCCCCAGTGTGGCATGAGATGCCCCAGTGTGGCATGAGATGCCCCAGTCTGGCATGAGATGCCCCAGTCTGGCATGAGATGCCCCAGTCTGGCATGAGATGCCCCAGTCTGGCATGAGATGCCCCAGTCTGGCATGAGATGTCCCAGTCAGGCATGAGATGCCCCAGGCTGGCATGAGATGACCCATCATCGCAGCTGGACAATGTGGGATTGGAAAGCACAGGTTAGCATGAGATGACCCATCACATCGCAGCTGGACGATGTGGGATTGGAAAACACAGGCTAGCATGAGATGACCCATCATCGCATCTGGACAAGGTGGGATTAGAAAGCACAGGTTAGCATGAGATGACCCATCATCGCAGCTGGGCGAGGTGGGATTAGAAAGCACAGGCTAGCATGAGATGACCCATCATCGCAGCTGGACGATGTGGGATTGGAAAACACAGGCTTGCATGAGATGACCCATCATCGCAGCTGGACGATGTGGGATTGGAAAACACAGGCTTGCCTGAGATGACCCATCATCGCAGCTGGACGAAGTGGGATTGGAAAACACAGGCTAGCATGAGATGACCCATCATCGCAGCTGGACGGTGTGGGATTGGAAAACACAGGCTAGCATGAGATGCCCCAGTGTGGCATGAGATGCCCCAGTGTGGCATGAGATGCCCCAGTCTGGCATGAGATGCCCCAGTCTGGCATGAGATGCCCCAGTCTGGCATGAGATGCCCCAGTCTGGCATGAGATGCCCCAGTCTGGCATGAGATGTCCCAGTCAGGCATGAGATGCCCCAGGCTGGCATGAGATGACCCATCATCGCAGCTGGACAATGTGGGATTGGAAAGCACAGGCTAGCATGAGATGACCCATCATCGCAGTTGGACGAGATAGGATAAGAAAGCACAGGCTAGCATGAGATGACCCATCATCGCAGCTGGACAATGTGGGATTGGAAAGTAAAGGTTATCATGAGATGACCCATCATCGCAGCTGGACGATGTGGGATTGGAAAGCACAGGCTAGCATGATATGACCCATCATTGCAGCTGGATGATGTGGGATTAGAAAGCATAGGCTAGCATGAGATGACTCGTCATCACAGGTGGACGATGTGGGGTTAGAAAGCACAGGCTAGCATGAGATGACCCATCATCGCATCTGGACGAGGTGGGATTAGAAAGCACAGGTTAGCATGAGATGACCCATCATCGCAGCTGGGCGAGGTGGGATTAGAAAGCACAGGTTAGCATGAGATGACCCATCCTCGCATCTGGACGAGGTGGGATTAGAAAGCACAGGCTAGCATGAGATGACCCATCATCGCATCTGGACAAGGTGGGATTAGAAAGCACAGGTTAGCATGAGATGACCCATCATCGCAGCTGGGCGAGGTGGGATTAGAAAGCACAGGTTAGCATGAGATGACCCATCCTCGCATCTGGACGAGGTGGGATTAGAAAGCACAGGCTAGCATGAGATGACCCATCATCGCATCTGTACGAGGTGGGATTAGAAAGCACAGGTTAGCATGAGATGACCCATCATCGCATCTGGACGAGTTGGGATTAGAACGCACAGGCTAGCGTCAGATGAGCCCATGGTTAATGTTAAGAGCTCGTCTGCTGTTCTGTAGCAGATTTAAAAATGTCCACTATTTTCCTTCCAGGAATGCCCCGCAGGGGTTCTTGACTGAATGAAGTGGCTCCCCTCAATCTTCTGCAGTTTCTTGGGGTGTGATGAAAAGTTCTCTTTTGCTCCCAAAATCTAATTGTGTCTCTCTGCAGGAGAAGACTCGGCTTCAGGAAGAGAAGCGGAAAGTGGAGGAGCTGGAACTGAGGTTTAAGGAATCACAGAAGCTCTTGGACAACCAGCCAGAGTGCTTGCGGGAGCAGCTGGGAGTGCAGATCCAGGAGGTAACAGGAGCTCTTTGGGACAGGTGGCCTGTGGAGCCACTAAGGATGCAGATTCAGGCGGTACAACAAGGGGTGGGTGGTGGAGGCGAGTGAACATGCAGGAGCATTTGGGAGCGCAGTTCCAGGAAGTACAACAAGGGGTGGGTGGTGGAGGAGGGAGAACATGCGGGAGCAGATTGGAGTGCAGATCCTGGAGGTACAACAAGGGGTGGGGTGGAGAAGAGAGGGCTTGCGGGAGCCACTGGGAGTGCAGATCCAGGTAGTGCAACAAGGGGTGGGTGGTGAAGGCGAGAATACATGCCGGAGGAACTGGAAGTGCAGATTCTGGAGGTACAACAAGGGGTGGGGTGGAGAGGGCGAGAGTGCTTGCGGGAGCAGCTGGGAGTGCAGATTCAGGCAGTACAACAAGGGGTGGGTGGTGAAGGCGAGAGTACATGCAGGAGCAGCTGGGAGCGCAGATCCAGGAAGTACAAGGGATGGGGTGGTGGAGGCGAGAGAGCATGCGTGAGCAGATGGGAGGGCAGATCCTGGAGGTACAACAAGGGGTGAGGTGGAGAAGAGAGTGCTTGCGGGTGCCACTGGGAGTGCAGATCCAGGGGTGCAACAGGGAGCGGGTAGTGAAGGCGAGAGTTTTGCTGGGGCAGCTGGGGGCTCAGATCCAAGGGGTACTACAAGAGGTCAGGTGGTGAAGGCGAGAGTGCTTGCGGGAGCAGCTGGGAGTGCACATCCATGACGTAGCAGGAGGCTTGTGGGACAGTTGGCGTGTGGGATCAGCTAAGGGTCCAGATCCAGGCGGTACAAGAGGGAGTGAGGTGGTGAAGGAGAGTGTGCTTGCGGGAGCAGCTCGGAGTGCAGATCCTGGTGGTACACCAAAGGGTGGGGTGGAGAAGGTGAGAGTACATGCGGGTGGAGCTGGAAGTGCAGATCCTGGAGTTACAACAGGGGGTGGGGTGGTGAAGGCGAGGGTGCTTGCGGCAGCAGCTGGGAGTGCAGATCCAGGCAGTACAACAAGGGGTGGGTGGTGAAGGCGAGAGTGCTTGCAGGAGCAGCTGGGGACTCGGATCCAGGGGGTACTACAAGGGCGGGAGTGGTAAAGACGAGAGTACAGGCGGGAGCAGCAGGGAGTGCAGATCCATAATGTAGCAGGAGGCTTGTGGGACAGCTGGCGTGTGGGAGCAGCTGAGGGTACAGATCCACGCGGTACAACAAGGGGTGGTGTGGTGACGGTGAGAGGACATGCAGGAGGAGCTGAGAGTGCAGATCCGGGAAGTACAACAAGGGATGGGGTGGTGAAGGCGAGAATGCTTGCGGGTGTGCTGGGAGTGCAGATGCGGGAAGTACAACCAGGGGTGGGGTTTTGAAGGTGAGGGTGCTTGCGGAAGCTGCTGCGAGTGCAGATCCGGGAAGTACAACAACAAATTGGGTGGAGAAGGCGAGAGTGCTTGCGGGAGCAGCTAGGAGTGCAGATGCGAGAAGTACAACCAAGGGTAGGGTGGTGAAGGCGTGAGTGCTTGCTGGAGCAGCTGGGAGTGCAGATCCAGGAAGTACAACAAGGAATGGGGTGGTGAAGGCGAGAGTGCTTGTGGGAGCAGCTGGGAGTGCAGATCCAGGAAGTTCAACCAAGGGTGGGGTGGTGAAGGCGAGAGTGCTTGTTGGAGCAGCTGGGAGTGCAGATCCAGGAAGTACAACCAAGGGTGGGGTGGTGAAGGCGTGAGTGCTTGCTGGAGCAGCTGGGAGTGCAGATCCAGGAAGTACAACAAGGAATGGGGTGGTGAAGGCGAGAGTGCTTGTGGGAGCAGCTGGGAGTGCAGATCCAGGAAGTACAACCAAGGGTGGGGTGGTGAAGGCGAGAATGCTTGCGGGTGGAGCTGGGAGTGCAGATGCGGGAAGTACAACCAAGGGTGGGGTGGTGAAGGCCATAGTGCTTGCGGGAGCGGCTGGTAGTGCAGATCCAGGTGGTTAACAGGAGGCTTGTGGGACAGCTGGCATGTGGGAGCAGCTAAGGGTACAGATCCAGGCGGTACAACAAGGGGTGGGGTAGTGAAGGCGGGAGTACATGCAGGAGGAGCTGGGAGTGCAGATCCAGGTGGTGACAGGAGGCTCGTTGGGCAGGTGGCCTGTGAGAGTCGCTGAGGGTGTAGATGCAGATGGTGAGTGAGAGGATGTATGCAAGAGCAACTGGGAAGGAGGGTGTTCAGAAGGCATATGAAGGGATGGGTGGAGAGGGAGAGAGTGTCTGCCACAGGTGCATGTCCAGGTGGTCCTTTGAAAGGGAGGGTTTTGGCACCGGAGCAGACTCTGAGATCATGGTCATCCACACGGATATTTTCTATTAGACCGCTCCAGCATCTTGGACCTAAGGTGTGAAAGTCATGCTTCCTCTTCTCTGAGTCCTCTTGTGATGGACAAGAGATTTTGTTCACTGACCACCATTGTCTGGCCAAAAGTATAGGTTTGAAATCTAGACTCGAGCACATAAATCGTACACTCACTCAAGATTGATATTAATTTGATAGTCCTCTCTGGGGAGAGTGAGTTTAGCTCTCCTGTGCATCTTGTCCATACTCAATAAACCCCTGTGTCCTCATTTCTAAGAAAGCTCTGTGTGTAGATACACATGCTTTCATACCCCTGACGTCCAATGTTGTGTTCGGATGTTAGCAAGTTGTTTTTCTAGGAATAAGTCTTCAAGATGTGACGTGACTCCTCCCTTAGTGGACAAAGCACATGGGCACAGAATATATCTAACTACTTTTTCCGCCATTGAGTTTGAATGTATATCGATAGAGCTCTGAGATCAATCAGGTTTCTCACGTATTTTTGGGTTCCATGGTTGAATTTTGACAGAGGTACATTGCAAAACCAGTCTGTGTCTTGATGGCGCTCCGTCGCGCCTTCACCTGACTCCTTCAGAGACTGATGACCCTGGCTATGGTGGCCTCCCTGCAACCTTGCGTGGCATCCCATCCTGTCTCTGCCTCCAACTCCAAAGAATGCAGACCGCAAGGGGGTGATGGAATGGACACCCTTCCAATGTTGCACCAGGTGTGACTCTAAATGCCTGTGTTTGGACCATCACAAACCTGTCCATGACCATGCCTCCTATGAGTTGTGTGCTTCATCTTCCGCTCAAAGAACATACTAATGTACCACATGGGAAGGCGCTTGACACACGCAAGATGCACCAGCGAGCTTCCTCCAAAAATCTGGATATCTTTGAAGGAGAAGGTCCTTTTGGCATTGAAGCAAGCGAAGAGGCTGACCCATGGGCAATCGCGGTAGCCCAGGCATTACCCAGTCTGGAGATGGTTTCCTGGAGCACACGGAAGAGGGGGTTAAGGCAACACTGAAGGCGAGCGGCTGCAAGTATGCCATTTGGCTTCGAGACCCACTCCAACCCATGGTTGTATAAAACTTTCCATGCCAAGGTAGACCAACACTCCTGAAGGAGTCAGGCATTGAGTCCCAAACATTGACACAAAAGACTGCCCACTCTAGGGTCCCTGCTGCCTTCAGGTTCGAGTTGCCATAGAGAGAGATGGCTTCAGAGTCGATCAAGGCTTCTGACCGAGGCTCCGTCAAAGGGTGCCAACCCCCACTGGATGTCAAGCCATAACCGCTCCAAGGGCATTGAGCATCCTTGCTCATCCTGCCTACCTGAGAGGTACTCATGCACATTTTCCTATCCAGGCAGTCTATATGACCCCATTGATGAAAATGACCAGCTCTTAGACTCGGGCCCACCTATGACCCCTATGGGGAGGGGAATGTTAATCCAACCCCCCACATTCCCCAGACCTGGCCCCCAATCTCAACCCCTCTCGTCCCAGCGATCTTGACTTAGACCATTTACTGGTCAGGGTATCCCCTCCCAGTGTTCCCACAGCCTACCATGAGGTGATCAAGAGTGCGGCAGCAGGTCATAGTCCATGTTGTTCACTAGAATGATGACTTCTATATGGAAATGTTATCTCTCAGCCCTCTGTGTAGTTGTTAACCATTCAAAAGGGTGGGAGGAGTTCTTGGCTAAGACAAGACCATCTCAAACACCAACATTCATTGTTCACTTAGACACATCCTCGAAAGCCATCAACATTAGCATTCTACATAGACACCAGTCTTGGCGTCTGCGTTCAAACCTGAGGTCCAGCCTCCCATTCAACAGGGATCATCTCTTCAGCCCCAGGTTCACAAGATACTTGAGAAAATAAAAAAACGACACAGTGATCACAAAGTCTGTGGAGTGGATTTAAACTCTAGTGGAAAGAGGCTTTGTTTGCAAGTAGAGGGAAGGGTGTTCACAAAGTCCTCCACAGCGGCGGCTGCACGTAAGCGAAGAGGGGCACTTGCGTCTTCTCCTGCCTCAATGATTGGCTGATCAAGGGCTGCTGCAGGCAGAAATACAGATCCAACACTCTTGCAGAAATGTCTGTGCTCCACTGCTCTGGATTTACTATAAAGGCCCAAAAGTCCCACCACTAACCTCAACAGATCCATCCAGAGCCCAAAGCGCTCAGCCTAGAGATCTGGCACCGGAGGTCTTAGAACTTCTAAACCTCCTGCAGGCATGCATGACCATTCTACATGGAGTGCACAGGTCCACTGCTCGGGTCAAAGACCTGGCCCCTTTTAATCCTAATGTCCAGGGCATTACCTGCTACATCTGCAGAAGTCCGGTCTTGCCTATATATTAATTGGCCTACACGTAGCTGCTGTTGCAGCCTACATTCAAAACAGGGAATATTTGTCGGTGTTTTGGATTCCACTAATAAAGTCTTTCATGAAGGGTCTAGAGTCATACCTCCTGCCCCCCATATGGAACCTTAAGATAGTGCTCACAAGGCTTATGGACACACCCTTTGAAACTTTACACTTATGACCTCTACAGTTCCTTTCCTGGAAGGCTGCATTCCTGGTGGCCGTTACTTCCCTCAGACGCGTTAGTGGACTGCAGACCCTCACCCTGATGCAACCATTCCTTTAGGTTCATCAAGGTCTTATTAACCTTCCACTCTTCCAGTCTTCTGTCCGTAACTAGACTCGGTAGTGGGAAGAGCTCTATAGGTTAGATTTCAAAAGAGCTCTTGTGAATTAAATCGACAAGACCAAGGCCTTTCAAAATTCTTACCAGCTCTTTGCAGCCTTTCTGAAGCCTCGCAAAGGCCTCCCCGTCTCTGAAGCAGGTGTAGCATAATGTATAGTCCAGTGTATCCAGCACTTCCACCACAAAGCTAAGTCCTGTCTGGTCCATTCATGTTCCCTGCATGAAAAGGGCAACCATGACTTTCTTAATTAGCATCCTGACCTCTGCAAAGTGGCCACCTGATCAACACCACATACCTTTACCAAACACTACTGTGTTGACATCCTAGCAATGACGTATGGAGGGCACTGTTTTACTGTCTGTTTAGCTACACCCGCTACGAATAGAAAATTCTACTTGTCCTATAAGCATCTGTTCGTACTGTATAGTACTGTAGACTCACATTTGCCAACCCTTTTCCCTGGATGCTTGTGTTGCTGGCAGATCTCTTATTACCTTGTTGACACCTTACTGTATGCATGGTGCACCATGCTACGTTCACTCAGCACGCCATACACGTTCTCACTCGCTGTGCAAAAATAATGTAAGATAGAGCGGGTGGCCATGCTCATTACCCACCAATTGAGGAGTCTCTTCGCATCTTAGGACTCAATAGACTTCTCTGAAGAAAAACAGCATGCAAATGTCCAAGCCCAACACTAGATGGCAGGAGTATGAGGAGCATGTGAATCTACAGCACTAAATGCTATGAAGTGATGCTAACAGGCTAATTAACGTTTTCTTTACTGACCATGAGTGCCAGGTTTTCATTTTTTAATTTTGCCTAAAATACACTGTAGTGAATAGATTTGTTGCATGCTTGTCATCACAGCCACGTTGCAACGTAAGGGAAGCAGGATATTCAGTGATTTGAGAAAGGAGACCGTTTGTGTGCAACTTTATGGAGAATAAAGACAGTCAGTAGAATTTGTCTTCAGGAGGGTGGCGGTCCCTTTGGAAATAAAAGATTGAGGGAGAGGGCGGTCCTGATGAAGCCTGATCCTAAGTTACGTGTTTTTTTTTTTTTTTTTAAGAAGTATATTTTTAAAGGTTTAAAAAAAAAAAGCTAAGATGATCATCAATCTCTGAGGATTGAGGAAGTTTCAGAGCTGGGCTCCCAATGCTCTGATAGTTTTTCTGTCAACAGTCTTTACAAATATCTACACCCTTGCATTCCTATTTGTTCTCCATTAAGTGATCCTGTTGCATCCCCAGATAATTTGATCGCCCCCTGTTCTGGTCCTGGGTACATCTCTTAGCTCAGAGGCACCACTCAGGCTGTTAAAGCATTAAGTTAGTTCAGTGAGCTAAGGCTTTGCTTCAGACGTGTGTGAAGGACACGTGTTGGATATTGTTGGAAATGGTTCTAGAAGACAGTCACTGACATATGTTGGGCACCAGTGATTGTCCCATCATTGGCGGTGTTGAAACATGCATGCCGGAAGAAATTTTCCCTCTAAGTGTAAGAGACCTGTCCTTCCCCTGACACCTGCATACATTTTTTAAAAATAAGTATTTAAGTGCTTTTTCTGATACTATTTAGTGTTTTTTGGGAAGAGAGGCATCCTGGAAAATCTAGTCTCATAGACAGCTTGTTAGCGCATCTGAAATAAGTCTGTTGGGGTTGTCAGACCCAACCAGGCAGCATCCACTCTGAATATCTATGAAGAGTTGACAGACCCCAAAGTGCAAGCTCTCAGATTCTGAAAAGACACTACCTCACACCAGTTCCCTGCCAACTCCTTCCTCCTTTATGAAAGGTTTTTACTCCCTCTTATTCATGTGCTCAAAAGACTTGTGACTTTCGCCTCGAGCACAGATCTGCTTGTCGTCCAGGTTGACACCTGGAACAGTTCTTCAAAGGCAACAGACCTCAGTCAGGTGAGTAAGTTCACAGTGTGCATAACGCACACAGCACAAACACCCATGCAAGGTCTACACCACAGTAGCTTGCAGACTCGTTGCCCAGGGATGGACCTGGTGCTGTTGTCCTCACCAGTGAGTCACTGGCTGAGGTGGTGAGGCTGTCTCAGAGACTGCTCAGTCTCTTACCCTGCTCATACCCCTTTATGGCAGAGACCGCAAACGTCCCTCTCACCCTGATCCCATCCAGGTTAGGGAACTCCTGCAGCCTGTCCCGTCTTCACCACTAGTCCAGTTTAAAGAAAGAGGCAGGTTCCTCTCCCCGCACGGTCAAGCTTCACCCTAGGGACAAGTTCAAGACCACTAGAGAAGGGATTGTAAAGTCTGTAGAGGAGGCAAATGATCCAAAGCTCCAGAGAAGTCTTGCACTGGATTTTGCAAGAGTTTCCTCCATTGACACATTTGTTATCCATAATTCTGTACTTCCCAGGAGGGAGGCTCATGCTCATGCTGCAGATCGGCGCATATAAATTCTCCCTGCTTCCACAGACAGAGTAAACCTACAGTCACACGCACATACACACATCATACGCTAGGGCCCATCACACTAAATTCACACTATTTACTCTATCCACACTGAATATAGGAGAACCAATCTGCATCTACAATGAGGTCAATGCGACCTGAATGATATTGCCCTGAGTCATGATTTTAAAACATAAGAAATACATCTGAAACTCAATAATTGACAAAGAATAAACACCCGACACTGAAATTCAAATAATGCTTGTTTATCTAAATTAATTCAAATGGAAAATCAATCATTAGCGAAATCGTCATTCTCATAGTTACCTATTCTAGCTAAAAGGGTCAGGACAGGTCTCTCTGTAAAGTCTCTCGAGATGCCGTCCTCAGCATAGGTTCAGGAAGAAGTCCAAAACGCGATGAACCACAATGGAACGCAATGGAAGTAATGAGCGCAATGGAACACGGACCCTCTAGTCTAACATATTTATAGTGTATGTTGCAAACAAAAGTAACAAACAAATATTAGATATCCGTTGAGCCACTGAGCAGAGCGAGCAGGAAAGGAAGTCCCTCGGTTACATTTAGAAAAACCTCCGCTCAGGAAAAATCACAAAAATAAAAAGACGGAAGAAGGAACTCGAGTTTGCAAATGTATCTTTCGTAAATGTTCTTCCTTGATATCTTAGCAGAGTCACCGCAGACTGGACAATGTTCATTGTACTTTATCCTTGTCCAAGGCCAGCTGGATTCACGCCCGGAGCTGCCATCCTCACGGAAGATTTTCTAACCAGGCAAAAGCTACGGTCAGGTGACTCTCGACCATATTCAGTAAGGCCTCCCATGAAAATTCACTCACTCGAGCGCAGGCTGTAAAAGGCAGCCATCTTGGTTTAGGCCAAAACGGACCATCTAAATTAAAAGAAACACAAAACAACGTTACCACAGCATAATGATAAAACAGTGTTAATTCCCACTAATACCCTTATGTGTATGTAATTATCTAGCCTCTTGCAACACAATGAAGCATTAGTACACGTTATTTCAAAAGCGTTTCGTGCTTTAAACAAATAGCACTTTGCAACATTCATTTAATTAAAACCGCACATTATTATTAAGCAACATATATGCATTCCCACATGTAGTTTTCTCTCATTAGTAGTGTTGGTTAGTCCGACTTCGACAAAACAAACTATGAATTAATGATTTTAAATTAATAATTTTAGTTAAACCATATAAACGAAACTGGAGCTTAAAACTCAATAAATTTTCAACAGAAAACTCTGCTCCAGCAATCCCCCCTTTGTTGATATCTTATCACCACAAAAACCAAAAAAAAAAAAAACCCAAAAACCAAATTTAAGTCCCAATTTTAGGAGAAATCGAAAATGTCTTTTTCAACACAACATTAAACAACATTAAACACCAGACTCCCTCACATCATCCCTCTTTGTCTCCAAGTAAACACTCTCCCTCAACTCTTTTAATTCTATTTCTCGTGGATCTCTCCTTGATCTCTTTTGTTTCTTTTCTGCCTTTTCCCTAATTAATCTCTTTTTCCCTCCCCTGTTTTTACAACACAAACACCCCAATTTTAGTATCAGTAAAGCAACAATTACACATGTCAATGGAAATAATATTTTACCAATAAAGGTACTACCTATCTTAGCAATAAAACTCTTAACAGCAACTATCTTATTAGCTATTTTAGTCCAGATACTTTCAGCTTCCAGTGGTACTAATTCTTCATGCAAATCAGTAATATTTTTGATATAGACCTTTAGGTCTTTGCTTTCATCAGGAATGTAAGTGCAACAATGTTGAACTTTCAGCATTCCACAAACTCCACCCTCCTTGGCCAATAGAATATCAAGGGCAAGTCGATTTTGCATAGACATGGCACGTACGGCAATCATCTCCGTATTCACCAAAAGAAACCCTCCAGCGGTACTTGTCGATAAGCGATCCACCACTGTTGACAGTTTCCAAATCCCATATGCATTTAAAGAAATTCCCACTGCTGGAATTAAAGCTTCAAATATATCACCAACTATTTCTGACCAAGTTTCTCTCTTAAAACGTGTTAGTAGATTAATGTGTTCTACATCTTCTATCCTATCCATATGAAAAATCTTTGGAAAAACCAGGCCCACATAACACGTGCCATACCAATGGTCAGGCAACTTGTAATAAGCCTTGTTCCCACAAATATAATACACTCCTGGGAAAACTGGATCTTCTCCACCTTTAAAACCCCATCCGGTTGCAATGAAGTATGTATCATGACACTCACTAGTCCCAACAAAATATGTATCATATTGAGACTTCTTTCTGGTAATGCATAGTTTACCCTTCTGTGGTGCATCTAAAGCTAAAGTTGGACTAGCTCCATTCTTCAACTCCTTTCCCATTTCAATGTCCCAAATTGTCTCACTCACTTTATATTTCCCTGCCTTCTCATTCATGCTCATTCTCCTTTCCTCTACCATGTTTAGGAAAGCTTTCTCCTCTTCTTTCAAACTACAAGTTAAATTGTTCTTAAAAATGTAATCTAATGTTAATTCTTCTTTCTCAATAAAAATCTCACCAAAAATGTTAGCTTCTTTAGCTGGATTCAGCTTTTTGTTCATAGGCAATTGCCCAAAAATACTATCTTTGTTAGACATCTCATAATCTATTTTCCCTAACAAATAAAAAACACTACTCAACACACTACATGAAATTCCATACGTAGCTGGGAGATGATGATAAGTAACACCCTCTGAAACGGATGCAGGTAATTGCATGCAGACGTAGCAATCCCTAACTTCCATTGTCTTTACGTATTCGTATAACAACTTTGAAAAAACATTGCTAGAAAAATCATTAATTGACCTATCTTTATGTATGTAAATGTTACTAATTCTAGTTGAAACTACTTTTTGTGAACTTTTCTCTACATTAGTCACATTCTCAGTATGTATTCCAAAAGTATCTATTGTAACTCTAAAAGTAACTAGTAAAGCTAGTACACCCCATATTAGCATTAACAATCCAATACAGCAGCAGCACATTCTACACCATCTTTTTAAGAAGGCACATCTACTTTGAATATTTTCTGTGTTAGCCATTTTACTACTTTGGCAGTGTCTTTTGACTTAGCCTCTTCTACTCCACTACTGAGACTTAGAACACTAGATTATTTCAAACAGCTAATTTTAAATTTTCTCTTTTCACTTCTCCAAGTGACTCCTTTAGTTCACTCAGTTTGGATTCTCATCATTTTTCACTTCTTCTTCAGCAACATCAAATTGTATCAGATCATCAACAACATCCTGTGCATCTGACTCTTCTCCAATGTCAGTCAAGATTACTTTCAGGATTCCAACAGTCTTCTCCTCAACCACTTCTCGTACAGTCCCCTTTGGATTTCCTTGACTTTCTGCCTCTTCACTTTCAGACAGTGCCACATACGTCCATTCCGGTGACCTATACTTCTGGTTAAGTTTTCTTATTCTCTTGATTTCCTCTGGTTCTTTTGTGACCTTTTGTTTTTCACCTTTTGCTTGATTCTGACTCGACACTTCGTTCACCTGTTCAGCTTTCGATGAATTTACTCGTGTCAGTCTGTACCTCAGCCTCTTTATCTTGTTGTTAGGCCAAAGATCTCCTCTTACAACTCTCCTCGGTCTCACTTCTTTATTATTCCTTTCTCCAATCCAAGTTCTCTTTCTCAGAACTCGACCCTCTGATTTCTCATTTTCACTCTCATCTGATTCTGTTTCATTTGCCTCTTGTTCTTCAACAGATTTCTTTTGCTCCACAGTTTTTCCCACCACTGATTGATACTTCCCTAATTCTTTCCCTCCTCGGGTCTCCGACACGCAATCTTCTTGCTGTCTACTTGTCCCTTCACCTAGCTCAACAGGAATGTTCCCTACACCTCCTCGGGGGTCTTCCGCAATCTGTCCCTCTCTATCTTCTTCTGACCCTACTTCTTCAGGTATAATCTCAAGTGGATTTTCAACCTCCTCATCTGATTCAGGAGTAGTCTCCACCCATCTCGAGAACAAACATACTACCACTAGAACATACCTCAATTTGTTCACTTGGGGCATTTCAATGAAATCTATTTGCATTCTGGTAAAAGGACCTCCTTCTCTGCCTATTGTTCCCAGACTCACCACTGTCTTTTTCCCAGTATTGAACTGTTGGCAAATCAAACATCTCTGACAGATGCTCTCTGCAATCAACCTGAACTTTGCATTGTACCAGGTCTGCTTGAATGACCTTATCATCGCATCCCTCCCCAGATGTCCCTGACCATGATACATTCTTGCCATTGTCGACAACATAGAGTTTGGCATGACTGGCCTACCATCTCTATAGATCCAAACATGATCTGTCTCTCTTGGGGCACAACCTGCCTTGATCCAATCTTTCATTTCCTCATCTCCTGCCTCATCCTGCAACTGTTTCACTTCATCCCACGTTTCTAGGACATTAGTAAACATCACAGAAAAAAAGACATTTCCCTCTCTCGTGCCTTATTAATCGATTGATTGATTGACGAGTCTTAATCTGTGTATTGGCTACACCAACTACTTGGATTGCTTCGTCCGAGAGAGGAAGATTTCTAATATCTGCTGACCTGACAGTTGATCTCGTCGCTCCTGTGTCTACCAAAAAAGTAACACTCTCCCCATTTATTTTCCCATCTACAAATGGTCCTGCCTGGTCTATTTCTAGAGTTGCACCAAGTATGCACTCTTCCTCCTCTCTTCGGCACCGTCGATAGTCCCCTTCAGACTCACTCCCCTCATTCTTTAACCAGTACTGTTGTACCAGATTAGAACGTCTCGGTTTGTTTACCTGTTCATCATTGTAGAATCCTGAGTCCTGATTATACTTTTGTGACCCTCTATTCAGCGGCAAGGGCGGTTTTGGCTCTTGGCTCTGCTGTCTGACAACCTTCTGTTGTTGCTGCTGTTGATTACACCCCTCGTTCTGCACCTGTTGATTTAATGATTTATTTTCATTACTCACTAATGGTGGATTGGTACACTCGGATCTCCAATGCCCCAATTGTCCACAGTTGTGACAAGGGAACTTTTTCTTGGCCTCCTCTAAATTCCCTTTTCCTTTTCCTGCATATCTGGGTCTATTTCCTGGATTATGTGCATTATTTGCTTGCTCCATCAACTGTGCTTCTTGTCTTTCAGCAACCTTCACCTGTGCCCACATTGCCTTTTCTTTCAACTTTCTCTGTTTTGCTTCAATCTGATCACTGAAGTATTTCGCATGTCTCAGGATTTCATCAATCTTTTTACTCTGCCAATCCACTGTATGCTCACGTATCTTTTCACTTATCTCAGGTCTCAGGCCATATACAAATCTGTATACAAAATGACTCAAATCCTTGTCACCCAGGTGTTCATCTCCACTGAACTGTTTAAAAGCCAGTATCAGCCTTTCGTAAAAAGCATGAACTGATTCTTTTGCTTCTTGATGTGTTCGATCTATCTTAACCCAGTCTGTCTCTTTCGGGGGTACTTTATTTTTCAGGAACACAATAACCTGATCATACTTTCTCATAAAAGTGATTCTATCCTATCAAAAAAGTGTAAAAAAAGTGATACTAAATAGTTAGTTAATTACTTGATTTTATATATTTTTTGTTTTATATTAATTAGTACAGTGAGATAGAAGTGATCCGTGGAGTGCCACGGAAAGCACTAAGTGTTTTTAAAATACCCCTCACACACTATGAGTCCCATAGTGTCATGCTTCATCATGGGGGTCTTCCCGTCCCTCTACGGGGCGGGGCGTGCTACTACCAACGACTGCGCGGGAGCACTGTTGTTGTGATAGTAAGGCTTATGTGTAGTGCAAGGGATGTGAGTGATTAGGGATACGTGAAAATAAAAGTAAAATTAAAAAGACCCTGGCTAGTAGAAAAAACAATTTTATTCTGTTCTCTAGCTGGGACCATTAAAAATGGGGAAAAGGAGTAGGAAATCTCAATTTTGTGGTTACCTACTGGGTCGACATGTTTCGTGAGCAGTCCCCACTGCTATACTCATCAGGACCAGAAAATAATAATCCCTTAAGCACTAGAGAAAATTTCTAGAGTCATATGCCTATTCGTCTCTGTTGGCAGACTTAAATGAAAGCTGCATCATAGGGTACACTGACCCTAATTGAAAAATAGGACCAAATTGGTATCTGAAAAAAAGAAAAGAGGATGAAGATAACACCAGAAATACATGGCTGTTTTGTCATTTGTCGGGTATGAGCACATCACCGTACTTATGATATATCTTGCTGCAATTGATCTGTGATATATTTTTCTCGATATATATATTTTTCATTCTATATCTATGCGGGTATGGTAAATTGTACACAGCACCCGTTTTTTAGGAAGGCTGGAAAAGAAAGTTGAACATAGAAAACAGACTATACGAAACGTTACTACACAAAGGCACACAATAGTATATACATATACGAAATACGAAAATTAGACATAATGGTACACAATCATACATACAAAAAGACGTAGTGTACATACTTTGGTTAGTTGTACTGTTCAGGCTTCATGAGCACGCACTGGAGGGGAGGACGCCTGGTAATAGTCACTACAGAATAGTAAGTATCGTAATAGTTAGTGAAGCGGTAGCTGTTGGTGATAAGCGAGCTTACCAAACTCCTGACCTGTTTTTAAGGACCTGGCCCGGTCACAACTTACAGTTTTCAGGATCATGCCTCGCTTCCGTCTGCCTCCGTGCCGCTCCGTCGATGTAAACACTGAGGTGTACAGCAGTGTTTTTATTGGCCGGGAGCACGTAGGAAGCGAGCGCGCTGCTAGAGCGTGAAAGGCTAAAAAATGGCCGCCCAGCATGGACTTATTGAGACACCAATCCCTCACTTCCTGGTTGTTATGGTAACGTCTGGATTTAAGGAAGCAAGCGCGCTATTGGCGCGTGACAAGCTAAAGATGCCCCACATGGATTCTTTGTCAAATAACACTCCCTCACTTCCTTGTTGCGGCATTAGAATTGCGATTTTCTGTAGAACACCAGATAAAATCATCGATCGATCGCGTTGTTCATTGGTCGTTAATTTCAAGAAACATTTATTCATGGTCTGACTTCATCTAATGACTCCCCGTCGTTTATATGGAAATTAAAGCACGAAAGACACAAAAGAACACACTGTTCCGTGGCGCGTGCTCCTAGAACGGAATCAGATTGGTCATTTCATTCATTATTACTCATTGGAGGCGCTGCGTGCTGTACAGATGAAATGACAGAACCATCTACTACAGTGTATATAACAAAATGTGAGGCGCTCCTCAAGGTATATCAAAGGTTTCACAGTCTGCCCGAAGGTGAGTGAGATAGATAGAATGCAGCGGGCGTTTGAGGAGTGAAGTAATTATAGCTGACTCCAAGGAATATCATCGTTCAGACCTTTGATATTGGTCTTAATGCGATGGACCCATCTTTGTTCTTTTTCGAACAGGTGTTTGTCATTAGGTACATGTTCTATGACTGTCCATGATATTTCTTCTGGTGAGTGTGCGAAGTCAATGAAATGTGCTGCCATTTTCGTTGCTCCTTTTTTGCACTTGATGTTGCTTTTGTGCTCGCCGATTCTCACTTTTACGCATCTCGTGGTCATTCCTATATATTCCAATTGGCAGGGGCATCTGATCAAGTACACAACGTTCTGGCTGTTGCAGGTGGTGAATCTTCTCTGTTCCCATTCTGTGCCATCAGAAAAAGTGATACTTGTAGTTTTTTTGGTAAGACTGCAGACTTTGCATCTTCCACAAGGATGGTGTCCCTGGATTTTGGCCATGGCGGTTGATAAACCTGTGGGATCCTTGTTGCTGGGTCTAGTATGGACCAACATATCACGTATGCTTTTGCCTCTTCTGTGTGCGAAGATGGGTTTTGGGAGGTTGAGTCCACCACTGTTCAAAATGCGCCAATGTTTATTTACGATTTTCGTAATTCTATTGGAGTTGGTGTTATAAGTGGTAATGCAAAAAGGACGTTCTTCCTTTACTTTTGGTGTGGTTGGTTCAAGAAGGCTTTCTCTGCAATTGTTGCGTGCTCTTTTGTATGCTTTCTCAATAATACGTTTGGGATATTGTCTTTTTGCTAATTTCACTTTTAGTTCTTCTGATTGGTTTTTGAAATCTGCAACCTCGGTGCAGTTGCGTCGTAGGCGCAAATATTGACCATAGGGAAGGTTATCCCGTAAGTGTTTTGGGTGGAAACTTTGATACAATAAAAGGCAATTTTTCGCTGTGGTTTTAAAGTGAGTGGTAGTCACAAGTCTGCCATCTTTAGGTGATATGTTTAGGTCAAGAAAGGTCAGCTCCTTATTGGATATTGTGCTGGTGAACCTCAGAAACTCATCTTGATAGTTTAGCCAGGTCATAAAGTGATTGGCAGTGGTTTCATCGCCATTCCATATGATCAAAATGTCATCAATGTATCTTTTCCAGATACCAATGTGGCCCTGGAAAGGATTATTTGGATGTAATATCCTCGTAGTCTCTAGATGGTGCACGTAGAGACCAGCTACACTAGGAGCGAAGGTGCTCCCCATGCTGGTCCCGTGCTTCTGAAGGTAAATGGTATCTTCGTATTTAAAGAAATTTTCCTTCAATGCTAAGCTGCAGCATTCCATGATGACGTTTCTGGGGGTTTGGTACACCCAGTCAATACTGAATAGAACCTCCTCAATTATGTTGAGAGTCTCTGTGTGTGGTAAGCTGGTATAAAGACTCTCAACATCACAGCTAATGAGCAGTTGGTGTCTAGGATCGAAAGGAAGGTCTTCTAGTAGTACGAGGACATCTTTGGTGTCTCGCAAGTACGTGGATGTTTTTTGAACCATGGGTTTTAAAAAGGCGTCTGCAAATTTAGAAATTGGTTCTAAAATTGAGCCTATGCCAGACACAATAGGACGACCTGGAGGATCTTTTAGTTTTTTATGTATCTTCGGGAGTGTGTATAGATACGGTGTTCTCGGTGATTCTTGGATAAGAAAGTCTCCTTCTTTCTTAGTTATCCATCCATGTGTGAGGGCCTCTTCCACCATGCTCATAATCTTGATCATTACCCTTTCAGTTGGGTCATTCTCCAGAATTTCGTAGTTTCTAGGGTCTTGGAGTAGACGCTTACATTCCTTGTCATACTGTTCTTTTGATTGTATGACTATGGCCCCTCCTTTATCGGCTGGTTTTATTACCAAGTTTCGATTGCTATTCAGTTCTTGTATTGCTTGTTTTTCGCTTCTCGTTAGATTTTGAAAGACATGGTTGGTAGTAGGGTGGAGATTCTCCAGATCCTTCATCACAGCCTTCTCAAAGGTAAGTAGCTCTATGGGGAGGGTGATGTCAGGTGGAATGAAGGTGGATTTTGGTTTCAGACCGGAGTCTCCCTCTTGTGTTTCCACAGGTTCTTTGTCTGTAAAAAAGACTTGTAGCTTCAGTCTCCTCATGAAGTCTTGAATTTCTTTGCATAACAGGAACCTATCCATGTTTGCTGTAGGTACAAAACCTAGTCCTTTCTCCAGGACTGAAACCTGTGCAGTGGACAGTGGTTCATCAGTTAGGTTGACTACTAGACTCATTTCTTGCTGGTCGATGCCTTCGTCATGCTCCTGGTCGATATTCTCTCCTGTTCTTCTTCTCTCGGTGTCCAATGGACGTTGGTGCCCCTTCGATTCCTTCCCCTGTTTCTTCCTTGGCGCGTCCCTAAAAAAGGAGTTTGGTCAAAATATGAGTATTCTTGGGGTGGGTACTGCCATGGTGGATATGCTCCTTGAGGGTGTGGGAATGGGGGTGGACCATAGAATTGTGGAGGATACATAGGGGGTCCCTGAAAATTGCCCCATCCTCTCGGTCTTTGTTGACTTGGGCGTCTGTAGTTGTTCCTCATGTTGGAATATCTTGGACTTTTCCCATAGTTGGATCCTGAGCTGTTTGAACCAGTGTCAGATGAATCATCGTCTGTTGTCGCTTCTTGTTGTGGTTTGTAATCCTCTCTGATATAAGGATATACCCTCTCATGGCTGAATTTGCTGGTATCCTTTTTAAGTTTATTGTATTTACTCTGTTTAAGAGTAGCTTCAAAGTCATTCAGTGTCTTGTTAAGTTCCTCTAGATGTTTCTTCAAACTACTGGTCGTCTCATAACTTTTCAGTCGTATTTCGATGGTTTGGATTTCAGTTTTTAATTCAGATGCCAATCTACTTGCTGTTTTTATGATTAGAACTATCCAATCCCTCGTGCAATGCCACGATATCTGTGACCAATCTTTTTTGAACCTCATATCGTGTAAAAATATATATGGTTCGTTGCGAACGATCAAACCCTGTGGTGCAGCGTTCGCTTTCAGGTATTCTGACATAAGTAACCCATGAAGGGCTGTTCTTATTTGGGTACGTCTTAGTTCCTCTAACTCATCCCAGTCGTTATTTCCAATTGAGGATTCTGTAGTGTTAAGTCCTTCAAAAGTGCCCAGTGACGACAGGATGTTCTCTATTTCTTCGTCAGTGAACGTTAGGCCTGTGTTTTCTGCCATCGTGTGTATAGTGATAACCGAATGATGTTGCAAAAGTATCGTCCAAAAACTACTCCAGCTAACAGATAGAACTCAGAAAAGTGACTGAGAACAAAAGGAGACCAAATAATGGTCAGATATAGGGAAAATAAACTCCCACAGCTGCACGCTGTCTAGATGCAAAGAGGTAATCAAAGAGAGGGAGGGAAGAGGTATAAGGATAGAACCTATCTCCTATCTGGTATTTAATAAACAAAAGTGATTCTATCCTATCAAAAAAGTGTAAAAAAAGTGATACTAAATAGTTAGTTAATTACTTGATTTTATATATTTTTTGTTTTATATTAATTAGTACAGTGAGATAGAAGTGATCCGTGGAGTGCCACGGAAAGCACTAAGTGTTTTTAAAATACCCCTCACACACTATGAGTCCCATAGTGTCATGCTTCATCATGGGGGTCTTCCCGTCCCTCTACGGGGCGGGGCGTGCTACTACCAACGACTGCGCGGGAGCACTGTTGTTGTGATAGTAAGGCTTATGTGTAGTGCAAGGGATGTGAGTGATTAGGGATACGTGAAAATAAAAGTAAAATTAAAAAGACCCTGGCTAGTAGAAAAAACAATTTTATTCTGTTCTCTAGCTGGGACCATTAAAAATGGGGAAAAGGAGTAGGAAATCTCAATTTTGTGGTTACCTACTGGGTCGACATGTTTCGTGAGCAGTCCCCACTGCGGGGTCCTATTTTTCAATTAGGGTCAGTGTACCCTATGATGCAGCTTTCATTTAAGTCTGCCAACAGAGACGAATAGGCATATGACTCTAGAAATTTTCTCTAGTGCTTAAGGGATTATTATTTTCTGGTCCTGATGAGTATAGCAGTTTTTTCTACTAGCCAGGGTCTTTTTAATTTTACTTTTATTTTCACGTATCCCTAATCACTCACATCCCTTGCACTACACATAAGCCTTACTATCACAACAACAGTGCTCCCGCGCAGTCGTTGGTAGTAGCACGCCCCGCCCCGTAGAGGGACGGGAAGACCCCCATGATGAAGCATGACACTATGGGACTCATAGTGTGTGAGGGGTATTTTAAAAACACTTAGTGCTTTCCGTGGCACTCCACGGATCACTTCTATCTCACTGTACTAATTAATATAAAACAAAAAATATATAAAATCAAGTAATTAACTAACTATTTAGTATCACTTTTTTTACACTTTTTTGATAGGATAGAATCACTTTTGTTTATTAAATACCAGATAGGAGGTAGGTTCTATCCTTATACCTCTTCCCTCCCTCTCTTTGATTACCTCTTTGCATCTAGACAGCGTGCAGCTGTGGGAGTTTATTTTCCCTATATCTGACCATTATTTGGTCTCCTTTTGTTCTCAGTCACTTTTCTGAGTTCTATCTGTTAGTTGGAGTAGTTTTTGGACGATACTTTTGCAACATCATTCGGTTATCACTATACACACGATGGCAGAAAACACAGGCCTAACGTTCACTGACGAAGAAATAGAGAACATCCTGTCGTCACTGGGCACTTTTGAAGGACTTAACACTACAGAATCCTCAATTGGAAATAACGACTGGGATGAGTTAGAGGAACTAAGACGTACCCAAATAAGAACAGCCCTTCATGGGTTACTTATGTCAGAATACCTGAAAGCGAACGCTGCACCACAGGGTTTGATCGTTCGCAACGAACCATATATATTTTTACACGATATGAGGTTCAAAAAAGATTGGTCACAGATATCGTGGCATTGCACGAGGGATTGGATAGTTCTAATCATAAAAACAGCAAGTAGATTGGCATCTGAATTAAAAACTGAAATCCAAACCATCGAAATACGACTGAAAAGTTATGAGACGACCAGTAGTTTGAAGAAACATCTAGAGGAACTTAACAAGACACTGAATGGCTTTGAAGCTACTCTTAAACAGAGTAAATACAATAAACTTAAAAAGGATACCAGCAAATTCAGCCATGAGAGGGTATATCCTTATATCAGAGAGGATTACAAACCACAACAAGAAGCGACAACAGACGATGATTCATCTGACACTGGTTCAAACAGCTCAGGATCCAACTATGGGAAAAGTCCAAGATATTCCAACATGAGGAACAACTACAGACGCCCAAGTCAACAAAGACCGAGAGGATGGGGCAATTTTCAGGGACCCCCTATGTATCCTCCACAATTCTATGGTCCACCCCCATTCCCACACCCTCAAGGAGCATATCCACCATGGCAGTACCCACCCCAAGAATACTCATATTTTGACCAAACTCCTTTTTTAGGGACGCGCCAAGGAAGAAACAGGGGAAGGAATCGAAGGGGCACCAACGTCCATTGGACACCGAGAGAAGAAGAACAGGAGAGAATATCGACCAGGAGCATGACGAAGGCATCGACCAGCAAGAAATGAGTCTAGTAGTCAACCTAACTGATGAACCACTGTCCACTGCACAGGTTTCAGTCCTGGAGAAAGGACTAGGTTTTGTACCTACAGCAAACATGGATAGGTTCCTGTTATGCAAAGAAATTCAAGACTTCATGAGGAGACTGAAGCTACAAGTCTTTTTTACAGACAAAGAACCTGTGGAAACACAAGAGGGAGACTCCGGTCTGAAACCAAAATCCACCTTCATTCCACCTGACATCACCCTCCCCATAGAGCTACTTACCTTTGAGAAGGCTGTGATGAAGGATCTGGAGAATCTCCACCCTACTACCAACCATGTCTTTCAAAATCTAACGAGAAGCGAAAAACAAGCAATACAAGAACTGAATAGCAATCGAAACTTGGTAATAAAACCAGCCGATAAAGGAGGGGCCATAGTCATACAATCAAAAGAACAGTATGACAAGGAATGTAAGCGTCTACTCCAAGACCCTAGAAACTACGAAATTCTGGAGAATGACCCAACTGAAAGGGTAATGATCAAGATTATGAGCATGGTGGAAGAGGCCCTCACACATGGATGGATAACTAAGAAAGAAGGAGACTTTCTTATCCAAGAATCACCGAGAACACCGTATCTATACACACTCCCGAAGATACATAAAAAACTAAAAGATCCTCCAGGTCGTCCTATTGTGTCTGGCATAGGCTCAATTTTAGAACCAATTTCTAAATTTGCAGACGCCTTTTTAAAACCCATGGTTCAAAAAACATCCACGTACTTGCGAGACACCAAAGATGTCCTCGTACTACTAGAAGACCTTCCTTTCGATCCTAGACACCAACTGCTCATTAGCTGTGATGTTGAGAGTCTTTATACCAGCTTACCACACACAGAGACTCTCAACATAATTGAGGAGGTTCTATTCAGTATTGACTGGGTGTACCAAACCCCCAGAAACGTCATCATGGAATGCTGCAGCTTAGCATTGAAGGAAAATTTCTTTAAATACGAAGATACCATTTACCTTCAGAAGCACGGGACCAGCATGGGGAGCACCTTCGCTCCTAGTGTAGCTGGTCTCTACGTGCACCATCTAGAGACTACGAGGATATTACATCCAAATAATCCTTTCCAGGGCCACATTGGTATCTGGAAAAGATACATTGATGACATTTTGATCATATGGAATGGCGATGAAACCACTGCCAATCACTTTATGACCTGGCTAAACTATCAAGATGAGTTTCTGAGGTTCACCAGCACAATATCCAATAAGGAGCTGACCTTTCTTGACCTAAACATATCACCTAAAGATGGCAGACTTGTGACTACCACTCACTTTAAAACCACAGCGAAAAATTGCCTTTTATTGTATCAAAGTTTCCACCCAAAACACTTACGGGATAACCTTCCCTATGGTCAATTTTTGCGCCTACGACGCAACTGCACCGAGGTTGCAGATTTCAAAAACCAATCAGAAGAACTAAAAGTGAAATTAGCAAAAAGACAATATCCCAAACGTATTATTGAGAAAGCATACAAAAGAGCACGCAACAATTGCAGAGAAAGCCTTCTTGAACCAACCACACCAAAAGTAAAGGAAGAACGTCCTTTTTGCATTACCACTTATAACACCAACTCCAATAGAATTACGAAAATCGTAAATAAACATTGGCGCATTTTGAACAGTGGTGGACTCAACCTCCCAAAACCCATCTTCGCACACAGAAGAGGCAAAAGCATACGTGATATGTTGGTCCATACTAGACCCAGCAACAAGGATCCCACAGGTTTATCAACCGCCATGGCCAAAATCCAGGGACACCATCCTTGTGGAAGATGCAAAGTCTGCAGTCTTACCAAAAAAACTACAAGTATCACTTTTTCTGATGGCACAGAATGGGAACAGAGAAGATTCACCACCTGCAACAGCCAGAACGTTGTGTACTTGATCAGATGCCCCTGCCAATTGGAATATATAGGAATGACCACGAGATGCGTAAAAGTGAGAATCGGCGAGCACAAAAGCAACATCAAGTGCAAAAAAGGAGCAACGAAAATGGCAGCACATTTCATTGACTTCGCACACTCACCAGAAGAAATATCATGGACAGTCATAGAACATGTACCTAATGACAAACACCTGTTCGAAAAAGAACAAAGATGGGTCCATCGCATTAAGACCAATATCAAAGGTCTGAACGATGATATTCCTTGGAGTCAGCTATAATTACTTCACTCCTCAAACGCCCGCTGCATTCTATCTATCTCACTCACCTTCGGGCAGACTGTGAAACCTTTGATATACCTTGAGGAGCGCCTCACATTTTGTTATATACACTGTAGTAGATGGTTCTGTCATTTCATCTGTACAGCACGCAGCGCCTCCAATGAGTAATAATGAATGAAATGACCAATCTGATTCCGTTCTAGGAGCACGCGCCACGGAACAGTGTGTTCTTTTGTGTCTTTCGTGCTTCAATTTCCATATAAACGACGGGGAGTCATTAGATGAAGTCAGACCATGAATAAATGTTTCTTGAAATTAACGACCAATGAACAACGCGATCGATCGATGATTTTATCTGGTGTTCTACAGAAAATCGCAATTCTAATGCCGCAACAAGGAAGTGAGGGAGTGTTATTTGACAAAGAATCCATGTGGGGCATCTTTAGCTTGTCACGCGCCAATAGCGCGCTTGCTTCCTTAAATCCAGACGTTACCATAACAACCAGGAAGTGAGGGATTGGTGTCTCAATAAGTCCATGCTGGGCGGCCATTTTTTAGCCTTTCACGCTCTAGCAGCGCGCTCGCTTCCTACGTGCTCCCGGCCAATAAAAACACTGCTGTACACCTCAGTGTTTACATCGACGGAGCGGCACGGAGGCAGACGGAAGCGAGGCATGATCCTGAAAACTGTAAGTTGTGACCGGGCCAGGTCCTTAAAAACAGGTCAGGAGTTTGGTAAGCTCGCTTATCACCAACAGCTACCGCTTCACTAACTATTACGATACTTACTATTCTGTAGTGACTATTACCAGGCGTCCTCCCCTCCAGTGCGTGCTCATGAAGCCTGAACAGTACAACTAACCAAAGTATGTACACTACGTCTTTTTGTATGTATGATTGTGTACCATTATGTCTAATTTTCGTATTTCGTATATGTATATACTATTGTGTGCCTTTGTGTAGTAACGTTTCGTATAGTCTGTTTTCTATGTTCAACTTTCTTTTCCAGCCTTCCTAAAAAACGGGTGCTGTGTACAATTTACCATACCCGCATAGATATAGAATGAAAAATATATATATCGAGAAAAATATATCACAGATCAATTGCAGCAAGATATATCATAAGTACGGTGATGTGCTCATACCCGACAAATGACAAAACAGCCATGTATTTCTGGTGTTATCTTCATCCTCTTTTCTTTTTTTCAGATACCAATTTGGTCCTATTTTTCAATTAGGGTCAGTGTACCCTATGATGCAGCTTTCATTTAAGTCTGCCAACAGAGACGAATAGGCATATGACTCTAGAAATTTTCTCTAGTGCTTAAGGGATTATTATTTTCTGGTCCTGATGAGTATAGCAGTGGGGACTGCTCACGAAACATGTCGACCCAGTAGGTAACCACAAAATTGAGATTTCCTACTCCTTTTCCCCATTTTTAATGGTCCCAGCTAGAGAACAGAATAAAATTGTTTTTTCTACTAGCCAGGGTCTTTTTAATTTTACTTTTATTTTCACGTATCCCTAATCACTCACATCCCTTGCACTACACATAAGCCTTACTATCACAACAACAGTGCTCCCGCGCAGTCGTTGGTAGTAGCACGCCCCGCCCCGTAGAGGGACGGGAAGACCCCCATGATGAAGCATGACACTATGGGACTCATAGTGTGTGAGGGGTATTTTAAAAACACTTAGTGCTTTCCGTGGCACTCCACGGATCACTTCTATCTCACTGTACTAATTAATATAAAACAAAAAATATATAAAATCAAGTAATTAACTAACTATTTAGTATCACTTTTTTTACACTTTTTTGATAGGATAGAATCCCTTTTGTTTATTAAATACCAGATAGGAGGTAGGTTCTATCCTTATACCTCTTCCCTCCCTCTCTTTGATTACCTCTTTGCATACTTTCTCATAACCTCTGGATCTGGTGCTCCTGTTTTCTGATCTCTAGGATACTCCCTTGCAGGCCAACCTATAACTATTTTACACTCAGCCCACAAATCTGCCGGAACAATTATATCAAACAGACTATTCAGGTCAATCCACAGCACTTTTGACAATTTCACAAACCTGTCTACCTGCCTATACCACTCGACGGGCTTTTCTCTCAGTCGAGGGAAATCATTTGTAAATGATAAAATATCCTGTCTAGTCCATGGGACATGTACATATCCACCTCCAGGAATCTCTCTCATAGGATAGGCATCCACTGTTTTCTCTTTTTCTCTCACAGGGAAAGCTGAATAAGTCCTGTCCACTGAATCTTCCCTTTTCTTGTACCACCTATCCTTCCACTTTTCTACATCACCCCATTTTCGCAATAAGGCAATCATTTCCTTAATCTGCCCCGTTCTACCAGCACCATTTAGATTCTCAATATCTTTGTCTGTAAAATCCATCCTGTAGGACCTCTGTAACACCTTCACTTTATCCATGTCAACTCCTTGTTCATTCGCTATTGCTCTTAACCTGTCATGTGTACTCTTAGCCCTCCAGGTGATGTTTTTACACATAAATAACAACTCCCCATCATGATGATTTTTGAGTATATCTGTAGGAATTGTCCCTGCAATAAGCTCCTCTAACTCCATGCGCAACCTGGCCACATCAATTGCTTGTGAATCTTTATCCTTCTTTTGAAGAACCTTCAACCAATCATTCAAATCCTCAGCTGTTATTTCAGTAGACCTTTTCACTGCACCCACTTGTTCTGTCACCCTCTGTGGTTCCAGAATTGTTCCTCCCAAACAACCAGTATTCAATCCTGAATTAGGCTGTACATCTAATCCTCCACTATAGGTGTCATGTCTCAATTGACTCAAATTATTTCCTCCTGTTCTCATTCCTGATTCCTCCAAAGAGCACGTACCCATCAAACCATTTCCAACATAGGGAACTGTCAAACCATTTTCACCCATTCTTTGCTTATCAAAAATAGGCACAACCGGACCTATAGTTACAGGCACTGTAACTGCTTCAAGATTTTTCGTTAGCTCCCTAATTTTCTCAGTCAGCTCAGTTGTGGTTCTAGCTAATTCTCTTGTTTTCTCGTCACTAACTCGTGGCTCTCCCTCTCGCTCTCTCTCTCTTTCCCTTTCCGTGAAAGAGCTACCACTTTTCAAATCAGGTGTCACAACCTTAGTTTTAATAATCCGCAAAGTATCTCTTACAGGAGTAGCAGCTGACATACTCTCTTCTGGTTCTGGTCTATACGGAGGTGGTCTCTTGTAAATCATGTCATCCAAGACCTCATCCTCGTAATCATTAGCTCCATACCTTCTCACTTCTGCATCAGGCACCTTCTCTGCACCTTTCCTCCCTTCCGCTTCTTCAACTGTCCTCATAGGATATAATCCCTCTGACATACTAGCATCTCGCCATCTCCTCATTCGATCATGATGAGTTTCACGATCATATTTTCTCCCAAAAAAGTATCTATAATTATTTCCACCCCTCTGCTTTTCTCGCTCATGCACCTCATCTTCCCATTCCACCAATGCCTCGAACTGTGTCGGTCTTGGTCTAGGCTCTAGACACATCATTTTCTCCCGTAAATTTCTCAACACGGCCAAATTAAATGAACCATGTTCCGGGAACGCTAAGACACCATCTTCCTTAGTATACCTAACCCAATTGTCCAACCAAATACAGGTATGATACCCATATTTCGCAACCATGAAGGATGCAGGAGTTTTCGTCGGAGGTAGCAATTCACCCTCTCTGGTTATTATCCTTGTCGAACCACTTCTTTATTTTACCGAACAAGGATTTTTTCTTCTTTTCCTCCGGTTGGTAATACATTGTAATGTTTACCAATATTCTCTAATCCCTTCCGTACAATTATGATCTTTTGTCCAATAACAGCGCGACTCACACCAACGCACCAATCCTGGAGCGTCTACGTCACTCTGTACTCCTTCCAATCCCTGCGCGGCTCACACTAACGCACCAATCCTAGCGCGAGCACTGTTCTGATTCACTACCCAATCAGAGCGCGGTCTGTATGATGTCAGCAGTCGCTGCAGTCGCTTCTGCTCTGTCTCCTGTCACTCGTCTACCCCTCCTTTACAAAGCCTTTTCAGTAGACTTCGTTTCAGATTCCACAAAATCTATTAGTTACAACATATAAACATCTCCATTGTCTGTCTCGCTAACCACAGAATAGTAAAAGAAATCTTTTTCACAAGAATCCCGCTTCTCTCTAGAACAGCGCTTGCCTCTGCTCCACTACGGAATTATTACTCTCGTTGACACAGTAGCACATCCCTCTACTCTGCCCTTCTAACATACATCCATTAACTGTTTCCTCTAGGACTGCTCCAAAGAGTCTTACAATCAATTAAATGCTCATACATTCACGCACTTTCACACCAGAAAAATGTAGCATGCACACAGAATCCTGCCTTTCCCAAGAACAGCGAACAGTCTGTCCCACTACAGAATTATATCACACGTTAACCAAGAAGCGCTTACCTCTGCCCAGTCCTTCAAACAAGCTCAGAGAATACCTATTACTCCTCCCGCGATAAGCTTTAACGGCAAACCTTACGGATCCCTGGGACTTATGACCAGAGTTTCACAGATAACCTTCGCTACCATACACACTCCTTTTATACCGAAAATATATCTAATAGTAACACACGACGATGTCATGTCACTTATTCCGAACCCAGACAATGTGACGCGCAACTTCAATTGTCACACGTTTTTCCTGCATACGTACAGGTAATTCCAACAATCCCGTTTTTCCCGAGAGCAGCTCACTCTTCCCTCTGCCCTACTACGGAACTGTCACCAGCTCCCAAGTTCCAGAAGCACTACATAAAACTCAATACGACGACTTCAACATATAGTATTAGTACATATACCAACATCAATCAATAATCAATGAATCAAAAGCCAATATACAAGCAATCTAATCTGATCAAGACAATAATCTAACCATCATACTGCTACCAGGAAACTGCTGCAGATCGGCGCATATAAATTCTCCCTGCTTCCACGGACAGAGTAAACCTACAGTCACACGCACATACATACATCATACGCTAGGGCCCATCACACTAAATTCACACTATTTACTCTATCCACACTGAATATAGGAGAACCAATCTGCATCTACAATGAGGTCAATGCGACCTGAATGATATTGCCCTGAGTCATGATTTTAAAACATAAGAAATACATCTGAAACTCAATAATTGACAAAGAATAAACACCCGACACTGAAATTGAAATAATGCTTGTTTATCTAAATTAATTCAAATGGAAAATCAATCCTTAGCGAAATCGTCATTCTCATAGTTACCTATTCTAGCTAAAAGGGTCAGGACAGGTCTCTCTGTAAAGTCTCTCGAGATGCCGTCCTCAGCATAGGTTCAGGAAGAAGTCCAAAACGCGATGAACCACAATGGAACGCAATGGAAGTAATGAGCGCAATGGAACACGGACCCTCTAGTCTAACATATTTATAGTGTATGTTGCAAACAAAAGTAACAAACAAATATTAGATATCCGTTGAGCCACTGAGCAGAGCGAGCAGGAAAGGAAGTCCCTCGGTTACATTTAGAAAAACCTCCGCTCAGGAAAAATCACAAAAATAAAAAGACGGAAGAAGGAACTCGAGTTTGCAAATGTATCTTTCGTAAATGTTCTTCCTTGATATCTTAGCAGAGTCACCGCAGACTGGACAATGTTCATTGTACTTTATCCTTGTCCAAGGCCAGCTGGATTCACGCCCGGAGCTGCCATCCTCACGGAAGATTTTCTAACCAGGCAAAAGCTACGGTCAGGTGACTCTCGACCATATTCAGTAAGGCCTCCCATCAAAATTCACTCACTCGAGCGCATGCTGTAAAAGGCAGCCATCTTGGTTTAGGCCAAAACGGACCATCTTAATTAAAAGAAACACAAAACAACGTTACCACAGCATAATGATAAAACAGTGTTAATTCCCACGAATACCTTTATGTGTATGTAATTATCTAGCCTCTTGCAACACAATGAAGCATTAGAAGCGTTTCGTGCTTTAAACAAATAGCACTTTGCAACATTCATTTAATTAAAACCGCACATTATTATTAAGCAACATATATGCATTCCCACGTGTAGTTTTCTCTCATTAGTAGTGTTGGTTAGTCCGACTTCGACAAAACAAACTATGAATTAATGATTTTAAATTAATAATTTTAGTTAAACCATATAAACGAAACTGGAGCTTAAAACTCAATAAATTTTCAACAGAAAACTCTGCTCCAGCAATCCCCCCTTTGGTGATATCTTATCACCACAAAAACCAAAAAAAAACCCTATTGACACTAAACGTGGCAGTGCTTTTTAAAAATATTTGAGGTCTGCTTCAGGTCATGCTGTTAAGGGCATCTTCAAGGTCTATTTCTGGTGGCCCTTTTGGTGATGGGGGAGCACACTGTGGACTTTGACAGGTATGTTTCTGCCATTCTGCTCACAACCCTCACTCCTGTCCACAGATGTCGGATGTCCTCGAAGCAGCAGCGAAGGCCTTCGAAGATCTGGAATTCCAGCAGCTGGAGAAGGAAAGCAGTCTTGAGGAAGAGAGGGAGACAACTTACCGTCAAATCACACAGGAGATCTCTGAGCACCAAAACTGTCTGAACAAGAGCAAGGTAAGGAGATCACTAGGAGCACTGGCAGACCGTGGCATCACTGGGAGCACTGGCAGACCGTAGCGTCACTGGGAGCACTGGCAGACCGTGGCGTCACTGGGAGCACTGGCAGACCGTGGCGTCACTGGGAGCACTGGCAGACCGTGGTGTCACTGGAGCACTGGCAGACCGTGGTGTCACTGGGAGCACTGGCAGACCGTGGTGTCACTGGGAGCACTGGCAGACCGTGGTGTCACTGGGAGCACTGGCAGACCGTGGTGTCACTGGGAGCACTGGCAGACCGTGGTGTCACTGGGAGCACTGGCAGACCGTGGCGTCACTGGGAGCACTGGCAGACCGTGGCCTCACTGGGAGCACTGGCAGACTGCGGCCTGGCTGGGAGCACTGGCAGACTGCGGCCTGGCTGGGAGTACTGGCAGACTGCGGCCTGGCTGGGAGTACTGGCAGACTGCGGCGGCTTCGCAGGGAGCACTGGCAGACTGCGGCGGTATCGCTGGGAGCAGTGGCAGAGTGCGGTGGCAGAGTGCGGTGGCCTCATGGGAAGCAATGGCAGAGTGCGGCCTCACGGGGAGCACTGGCAGACTGTGTCAAGCTTTGAGTCACTCCTGCCATGGGAGACTACTTCCTGGACAAAGGACAGGAGTGAGCACTTCAAAGTGGGCAACACCCACTGCACAAACTTGAAAGGCTGAGACACTAAATGACATCTGTGTCTGGAAACAAATAATAACAAGAGGAGTTTTCGCCTCCCAAAATCGTCAAATCTTAGACTGAAGTGTGAGTATACATCAGGGTAGAGAAGCTCAGCATGACTTCTACCTGTTGTGACCAGGACTGTGGACCAAAGTCTGCCAGCCTCCCTGGACATCACCCAGGAGAATCAATACGTCTCACTATGTAGCACTAGTGTCAGCCTTCTACTGACACCAGGGCACCTTGTGAGGAGGCAGAGATTGCCTGGAGAAAGCAAGGTCCAGTGGAGATCCAGCCAAGTGGATCCTTGAAGCGCAGTGTGGCGTTCCAGTCGGGGAGCCTTGGAGTGCTCCACCTGCTCTACCCCTTACAGACAAGTGCTGAAGGGTAGTTCTTGGCCCAGTTACTCAGGGCCTATAGTAGGTCGGGTTCTGAGACATTACAAGTAAAAAGCCTCCGCCCCCCTGCTTGTGCCAAGTAGCTCCTACTTGCCCCATGCCCCTCAGAAATGAGTTTTGACAAGAGGCAGGGCAAAGTCATTTAATACCCTCTGCAGAAGGTCGCATAGAGTGCAGCTCTATGTAACATTGCAGGAGGTGCCAGGAAGAGGCTTGTTCAAGCTGCTGCTAACGTTCTGCCACAAAAGGTTCCTCAGTACTGATCTGGTGGCCCTGGCTGCCACTTAGGAGAAAAAGCCTTGTATGGAGAGCATTTCCACTTCCCTGTCAAACTTTTTGTATTCTCTGTCTTAGGGTGCTCAATGGACTAAGTGCGTTATTTAGATTTTTGGGGGCCGGATGCTCCATCAATATGTGGCGGGTATTCAATCTGCCGTGTTACAAGTGCCATAAGTTCAAATTCTCTTTTAATATGTCAGAGAGGATTTCTGTCACGTTTGTGATGGAGTTTCTCACCCCCCAACCACTAAATAAGGGAGCAAGTCTTCCCGGTGTAGGTAAAGTTCTTCTGCTATGAAAAGGAAGGTTCTTGGGGACAGTTCTTAGCATGCTGTCCATCTCAAGCCTCTGTCCAAGCATTTGGCAGGGAAGCTTCTGCCGATCAATGAAGTGTTATCTAGAAAATGGGCAGGTCATGCAGTGTAGCCCACCGTGCAATCCTCCTCCTCCTCCTTCTACCTCTTTTAAGGCCCTAGACACAGACCAAGGACTTGGTCGAGTGACAATGGAGGCCGTCTCCAAGTCTAGCCGTTCTGGTAAAAGTACATTTGCTATGGCCCAGTTTTTTTTTCATTTTGCAAATTGAAGGCCATTGTAACGCCAGGATTTCATATCACAAGTACCTCACATCACCATTCAGTGGTCTTGTAAACCTGTTTGTGGGTGCAATAATATGAGACAGGAAGCATCTGACCCCCCAAACCTGTGTTTCAACACTATACAACAAATCTTCCCATTTCACCCTTTCATTCCCTGTGAAGCTCTGAGAGTTCTCATCCTTGTGGGGACCCCGCTGGTGTGGTGTCTGCCACCTCCTCAACAACAGTTGATGGACAGAATGCAGAACAATGTCATACATTCACCCCAGTACAGAGATCTGGGCCTAAATCCATCGTTTCTTTGCTCACCATGCCGTTCCAGTTTGAACCCAGCCATATGCAAATCAGTCTTGACGCTGTGCCTCATGGGAACCGTCCAGCCCGAACTGCCAAGCCAAATCCTCCCTGGACTGGAAAAAAGCATCCTAGGACCGGTTTCGGGGTTTCACCCCTCTTCAGCCAGGATAGCTTGATTCCAGTGGCATGGAGAGCACGGGACCCACGTCTGGGCATACCCTTCCCACTCGGGGTGACAAATGCAACAACAACAGTTGATGGACAGAATGCAGAACAATGTCATACGTTCACCCCAGTACAGAGATCTGGGCCTAAATCAATTGTTTTTTTGCTCACCGTGCCATTCCAGTTTGAACCCAGCCATATGCAAATCAGTCTTGACCCTGTGCCTCATGAGAACAGTCCAGCCCGAACTGCCTCATCATGATCTAGGGTTTTTCTCTGGAATATTTAGGTATAATGGGCTCCTGTCATAGATGCCTGTTCATTTTCTAGAATGAGGTTATTTTTCCAGCCATGACCATATTCAGGTGATGTCCAAGATTAAAGGGACCAGTCGCATGCTGAGGACACAGGAAATCCCACACATCATGTATTTTATACCGTGTCCACAGGCATGGGATCCGCAGAGTAAGCGGGCTTGGTGGGAGGTCGTGAGCGTCAGCATGTTCTTCTGTGGGGATGGTATAATGGGTTCAAGCTCCTCTACCCCCTCTCCTCTGCCTTAGAAGAGTGAGTGCTCCTCCTGTGATGCGTTAAACCAGACTCCATCACGTATACACCAACAGATGTACACCGTCATCTGAAGGTCCTCGTCGCCACAGTGTACACGCTGGCACATTCTCAAGTCATGATCTTTAATCCTACCTACTTTACTACCCTTTAAACGCTGCTTGTCAGCAGATGTTGCCAGCACCTGACCACCCCAAGCTGACGTGGCACTCCGTTGTACTTTGGACGCTGTCGCCTCCCCTCAGCACCCATCCCAATTCAAGATGGCTGCCTCTGGCTCAGACCCAGACAGACCTGTGAACGTGGCACGCACTGGTGTACATGCAACTGTAGCTGCAGGTGTGAACATACTAATCGTCTCATCTATGTGCTCATGTCCTGCGCTTGTCTACTAAGTGACTTAAAATACATACAGCACCTAGAACTAACTGGTGAAGGGACAATGTAAATATAACTGCCAAAGTTAACAGTAAACCTTCTGGAAATCAACTAACATACTCCTTGGAACGATAATAAATGAGTGATTCTGTTTACTTATCTGTAAAAGTGCTGTGCTGGGATTACAAATACCCATGGCCCAGTTTTTCTGTTAATGTGTGTGCATAAATGAGTTAATGTTTAAACTTTCTTGAGCTGTGTTGTCTGTGAAATTAACACACTACTACGGAAGTCTGTGGAACTTGTAAACGTTCTGGGGAGTTATTTTTGGTTCTCTGTTTAGCAGCAATATCTAAAAATGATTCCCGTTTACATATAATGGAGAGTCCCCAAGGGGGTGCAGTATGACTTCTGTTGGCCCATTCCGTCATTACAGCGAAGTCCGCGCTCTCGGTTGGGTTCGAGCCAAGAAAATCCATGCTTGGCCACTAAAGCGGTGGCCTTTCGAGCCAGACCTGCCCCCTGGAGGTTTGGAGGCGAAGCGGCATTGAAGGCCGGCCACCAGTAGAGGGACCACCTCCCAGGGGAGGCTTCTCTGGTCTCCCCGGAGACATATGCCGCTAGACCCCTGAGCAGGAGGCTTCACCGATGCCACGGGCGAGAGAGGGGGCAGCCAGCTGTCCCTTCAACAAACCACCTCCCCCACCCCACCACCATCGCCTCTATGGGCAGAGAGCAGTGGCCCGTCCTTCTGGGAGGGATGTTCCTCCAGTGCTCCTGGGAGAGATGCCACGTGTTCCTCGTGAGGGGTGAGGGGGTAGGGGCACGGGTGCCTCGCCATCAAGGTGCCCCGTGTCTTCCACCCTCTACCCTGACCGCCTCCAGGTCTAACTTACTCTCTTCCATCTTTCAGCGCAAGATCCTGAAGCTCGAGGAGCAGCTGCGGCAGATCAAGGAGCAGACGGAGGCCGAGGGGCGGAGGATCAGCGAGCAGAAGATGGAAGCCATCAAGGACCTCCACCTGGTGAGTAGCGTCATCCCAAGTCATGATGCAGGGAAAGGGCAAAGGTCAGTCATGATGCAGGAGATGGAAGCTATCAAGGTCCTGCACCTCATCAAGTCATGATGCAGGGAAAGGGCAAAGGTCAGTCATGATGCAGGGGCAGGGCAAAGGTCAGTCATGATGCAGGGGCAGGGCAAAGGTCAGTCATGATGCAGGGGCAGGGCAAAGGTCGTACATGGCATCTGACAGTCCTGCCAGGACTGTAATACCTATTGAGACTCCTCTTGTAATGCTGACGAGCAGTTCTCATATCGCATTAATGGCCGGGCGGATCCCAGCTCTCCAGAGATGGCTGCACCGAGGTCCCCCATGTGCTGGAGGGTGAACCTTCTCCTGGGAGACGCTGAATACAGATGTGGGGGGATTTGCACTTACACCAGAGGTGGTGCATCCACCATGGGAGTGTTACAGACTCGCCAGGACTAATTACACCTGCTTCACAGTGGAACCTACAACCTGGAATAACGGCGGCGGACAGGTCAGCAGGAGCTACTTCCCAGGTCAGTCCCCTGGTGCCTTTGGGAAGCCATGGGGCAAGTGAGCAATCCTGGTGACAGATACTGACTATTGCCCCTGAAGACAGAGGAACCATGTACTACTGCACTCTACCCCTGAATACAGAGGAACCCTGTACTACTGCACTCTACCCCTGAATACAGAGGAACCATGTACTACTGCACTCTACCCCTGAATACAGAGGAACCATGTGTACTACTGCACTCTACCCCTGAATACAGAGGAACCATGTACTGCTGCACTTTACCCCTGAATACAGAGGAACCATGTACTACTGCACTCTACCCCTGAATACAGAGGAACCATGTGTACTACTGCACTCTACCCCTGAATACAGAGGAACCATATACTACTGCACTCTACCCCTGAATACAGAGGAACCATGTACTACTGCACTCTACCCCTGAATACAGAGGAACCATGTACTACTGCACTCTACCCCTGAATACAGAGGAACCATGTACTACTGCACTCCACCCCTGAATACAGAGGAACCATGTACTGCTGCACTCTACCCCCGAATACAGAGGAACCATATACTACTGCACTCTACCCCTGAATACAGAGGAACCATGTACTACTGCACTCTACCCCTGAATACAGAGGAACCATGTACTGCTGCACTTTACCCCTGAATACAGAAGAACCATGTACTACTGCACTCCACCCCTGAATACAGAGGAACCATGTACTACTGCACTCTACCCCTGAATACAGAGGAACCATGTACTACTGCACTCTACCCCCGAAGACAGAGGAACCATATACTACTGCACTTTACCCCTGAATACAGAGGAACCATGTACTACTGAACTCTACCCCTGAATACAGAGGAACCATGTACTGCTGCACTTTACCCCTGAATACAGAAGAACCATGTACTACTGCACTCTACTCCTGAATACAGAGGAACCATGTACTACTGCACTCTACCCCCGAAGACAGAGGAACCATATACTACTGCACTTTACCCCTGAATACAGAGGAACCATGTACTACTGAACTCTACCCCTGAATACAGAGGAACCATATACTACTGCACTCTACCCCTGAATACAGAGGAACCATGTACTACTGCACTATACCCCTGAATACAGAGGAACCATATACTACTGCACTCTACCCCTGAATACAGAGGAACCATGTACTACTGCACTCTACCCCTGAATACAGAGGAACCATGTACTACTGCACTCTACCCCTGAATACAGAGGAACCATATACTACTGCACTCTACCCCTGAATACAGAGGAACCATGTACTACTGCACTCTACCCCTGAATACAGAGGAACCCTGTACTACTGCACTCTACCCCTGAATACAGAGGAACCATGTACTACTGCACTCTACCCCTGAATACAGAGGAACCATGTGTACTACTGCACTCTACCCCTGAATACAGAGGAACCATGTACTGCTGCACTTTACCCCTGAATACAGAGGAACCATGTACTACTGCACTCTACCCCTGAATACAGAGGAACCATGTGTACTACTGCACTCTACCCCTGAATACAGAGGAACCATATACTACTGCACTCTACCCCTGAATACAGAGGAACCATGTACTACTGCACTCTACCCCTGAATACAGAGGAACCATGTACTACTGCACTCTACCCCTGAATACAGAGGAACCATGTACTACTGCACTCCACCCCTGAATACAGAGGAACCATGTACTGCTGCACTCTACCCCCGAATACAGAGGAACCATATACTACTGCACTCTACCCCTGAATACAGAGGAACCATGTACTACTGCACTCTACCCCTGAATACAGAGGAACCATGTACTGCTGCACTTTACCCCTGAATACAGAAGAACCATGTACTACTGCACTCCACCCCTGAATACAGAGGAACCATGTACTACTGCACTCTACCCCTGAATACAGAGGAACCATGTACTACTGCACTCTACCCCCGAAGACAGAGGAACCATATACTACTGCACATTACCCCTGAATACAGAGGAACCATGTACTACTGAACTCTACCCCTGAATACAGAGGAACCATGTACTGCTGCACTTTACCCCTGAATACAGAAGAACCATGTACTACTGCACTCTACTCCTGAATACAGAGGAACCATGTACTACTGCACTCTACCCCCGAAGACAGAGGAACCATATACTACTGCACTTTACCCCTGAATACAGAGGAACCATGTACTACTGAACTCTACCCCTGAATACAGAGGAACCATATACTACTGCACTCTACCCCTGAATACAGAGGAACCATGTACTACTGCACTATACCCCTGAATACAGAGGAACCATATACTACTGCACTCTACCCCTGAATACAGAGGAACCATGTACTACTGCACTCTACCCCTGAATACAGAGGAACCATGTACTACTGCACTCTACCCCTGAATACAGAGGAACCATATACTACTGCACTCTACCCCTGAATACAGAGGAACCATGTACTACTGCACTCTACCCCTGAATACAGAGGAACCATGTACTGCTGCACTTTACCCCTGAATACAGAAGAACCATGTACTACTGCACTCCACCCCTGAATACAGAGGAACCATGTACTACTGCACTCTACCCCTGAATACAGAGGAACCATGTACTACTGCACTCTACCCCTGAATACAGAGGAACCATGTACTGCTGCACTTTACCCCTGAATACAGAAGAACCATGTACTACTGCACTCCACCCCTGAATACAGAGGAACCATGTACTACTGCACTCTACCCCCGAAGACAGAGGAACCATATACTACTGCACTTTACCCCTGAATACAGAGGAACCATGTACTACTGAACTCTACCCCTGAATACAGAGGAACCATATACTACTGCACTCTACCCCTGAATACAAAGGAACCATGCACTACTGCACTTTACCCCTGAATACAGAGGAACCATGTACTGCTGCACTTTACCCCTGAATACAGAGGAACCATATACTACTGCACTCTACCCCTGAATACAGAGGAACCATATACTACTGCACTCTACCCCTGAATACAGAGGAACCATATACTACTGCACTCTACCCCTGAATACAGAGGAACCATGTACTACTGCACTCTACCCCTGAATACAGAGGAACCATGTACTGCTGCACTCTACCCCTGAATACAGAGGAACCATGTACTACTGCACTCTACCCTGAATACAGAGGAACCATGTACTACTGCACTCTACCCCTAAATACAGAGGAACCATGTACTACTGCACTCTACCCCCGAATACAGAGGAACCATATACTACTGCACTCTACCCCTGAATACAGAGGAACCATATACTACTGAACTCTACCCCTAAACACAGAGGAACCATGTACTACTGCACTCTACCCTTGAATACAGAGGAACCATATACTACTGCACTTTACCCCTGAATACCGAGGAACCATGTACTACTGCACTGTACCCCTGAATACAGAGGAACCATGTAATACTGCACTTTACCCCTGAATACAGAGGAACCGTGTACTACTGCACTTTACCCCTGAATACAGAGGAACCATGTACTACTGCACTCTACCCCTGAATACAGAGGAACCATATACTACTGCACTCTACCCCTGAATACAGAGGAACCATGTACTACTGCACTTTACCCCTGAATACAGAGGAACCATGTACTGCTGCACTTTACCCCTGAATACAGAGGAACCATATACTACTGCACTCTACCCCTGAATACAGAGGAACCATATACTACTGCACTCTACCCCTGAATACAGAGGAACCATATACTACTGCACTCTACCCCTGAATACAGAGGAACCATGTACTACTGCACTCTACCCCTGAATACAGAGGAACCATGTACTGCTGCACTCTACCCCCGAATACAGAGGAACCATATACTACTGCACTCTACCCCTGAATACAGAGGAACCATATACTACTGCACTGTACCCCTGAATACAGAGGAACCATATACTACTGCACTCTACCCCTGAATACAGAGAAACCATGCACTGCACTCTACCCCTGAATACAGAGGAACCATATACTACTGCACTCTACCCCTGAATACAGAGGAACCATGTACTACTGCACTGTACCCCTGAATACAGAGGAACCCTGTACTACTGCACTGTACCCCTGAATACAGAGGAACCATATACTACTGCACTTTACCCCTGAATACAGAGGAACCATATAATACTACACTTAACCCCTGAATACAGAGGAACCATATATTACTACACTTTACCCCTGAATACAGAGGAACCGTGTACTACTGCACTTTACCGCTGAATGCAGAGGAACCGTGTACTACGGTGAGGTCCCTAAATATTTAGGGCTTTGACTTTCACAAGTTTGTGAGGACGAATGGACAAGACTAAATCTTGGCGACACATGCTTCAGTGACGCACAACATACATTGCCCAGTAGGTTTGATCACTTTTATTGTCCAAGTTCAATAACCAGCAGCGGAGCAGTGTTGGAAACAGTTCCTTTACATCAGGGGTCTGTCCCTTTCACTATCATTCGTGTCTCCTCTGCAGCACAAGGATTCGAACGAACATGTTGCAAAGACAGTGCATCTCTGGTTCAGTTTTATCGAGATCAGTAGGTCTGGGCTGTTGGCTTGTGTTGGTGTGTCCATAAAGCATTGTATTGGGCAACGCCGGCTGGGCCCGATGGCCAAGGGCAGGCCTTCTGGTGGCATGGTCCAGTGGTGGAGGTCTGGCGTGGGGCAGAGTCAGTCAGCTCTCGCAGGATGACGTGATCGACACAAAATGGTTCCTCGGCTGAGGTGATAAAAACCATCCTTGGTTGGCCTGGTGGATCGGGGCAGCAGCGTGTTAAGGAGCTGCCAGGACAGCACGTTCTTTGTTTCCGGGCAGGTGGGCGCATGGATGGGGGTCCAGAGTGCATCGGGTCGTGCTGGCACAGCCGTACTGTCCCAAGGGTGCAGAGGGCCTCAGACACACAGCAAAGGTGGTGATCAATGCAGAACGGCTTCTTGACCTCTCCCTCTTTACAATGCAGACATCTGGTTGCTATGGGTGATGGGGAGAGAACAGTGTCACTACTGTTGTTGGTTCAATGCCCTCAAAGCAGCTGAAGGGATGGGGCTGAGCACACAAGACAAAGCACTACCTTCTCCTTCACACCGCACTTCATTCCCTCATTGCCCACAATCACCCCCCTCCTGCGTCATTTCCTCTTGTACTTGTGTGCCCAACTCAAAGGGCCGGACTATCCAGAAACCGTGACAACTGGAGTCTGGCTAACTGATCTCTGAGAGTTAAGGCCACAGTCAAATTTTTGGAGAGATCAATCTACGCTGGGTGCATATTTCTGTAGGTTCGGTTTAGTTCTATGGAAACCAGTCTCCTATAATATTAACAGCCACCTTGGTTCTATGGAGATGCAGACATCCCCTAAAGCCCAGTATGTTTGTAAAGCTCTCGATGACTGTGCTTTACTCAGCCATGGACCCTTATGGGCTCCGGTCTCCAGGCCAGAGCTGGAAAGGGGATGTGAGTTTGGGTCCAAGTGGCCACTGGCTTAGTCAAAGTATATGATTGTGGCAGTTCCGTGGACTTCAGTCCTTGGCAGTTCTTTCTCTGTCTGACTTGCTACCCGCGTGATCCTTTGAAGGTGGACGTAGAGATCACCCTTTCCTTTGACGAGGGAGTGACATATGAACCAGAAACCCAACAGCTGGCTTCCTGTCTGCTCCAGTTATCTACAGCTATCCCTCTGGCTCCCTACATCCCTGGGGCTGGCGCACCCCGTGTGCCAAACGCCTCTTACTCTCAGGGGGATTCTGGGGCCAAGCATCACCCACTACATAGATGTACCGTGGAGAACCTGTAGGTATCGGGTAGATTTCACCTACTGTTAACGGTGCATTTGCGTGGACTCCCAGACTGCAATCAAACGCGTTACACTTGGTTACCTGCAGAACCAGTGACTCTAGAACTCTGCTGAGGATCCCCAACAACACGTGGCGCATCAGCTGGAGGGCTAGTGACGTGGCTTATCTGCACAGAAAGTGATCGGGTCCCTTATAAGTTTGAATTGAGAAGTAGGGCATCCCCTACTGCTGCTCTAGGGACTCTTGACCTTCACCCCTTTACAAATCCACCAGTGGGGAGTCTTCACCCTGGAAGTAGCTGACTGCCCTGTTGTCAGACAGGGTGGGAGGTCTCTTCACATGTGCACCAGAAGCCAAACCCTGCATTTGGTCCTGGGTGCAAACAGGCTTTGCTGGGGGACCTTTACACATGCAGCAGAGGTTGAGTGTGCCCTTCAGAAGTGGCCGATGGAGGGCTCTCCCATCATGCAGGGTGGGCTGCTTTTTAGTGGGCGGCGGCACGGGAACTTTCATTTGTTACAAGGAACCGGCACAGGTATGCTCCTTGGATCCAGCGTACTCTCTGGCTGACTAGCTGCCAGCATGATGCTTCGATGGTGAACATACTCATTTGGCTGCGGGAGCTGAATTTTGGGTGGTGGTTGAAGGAGGGAGGCGGAATCCAGTGTCTCCTGACAGTCTGGCAGCACCAGCTCATCGCCACGCCTGGTAGAAATGTCTGCTGGGGTTTGAGGATGCAGGGGAGTAAGAGCTGGGGTGCAGGAAGTCAAGGATTTGCGCATCTTCTGCTGGTACGTTTGTCTGGCTCGTCTACGACCAAGTCACGGATCCTGGTTCTGGTCCCAGGAGGGCTGATAGGTTCGTCTTGGGTGGAAGCTGATGTCCACCTTCTGCAGGAGCATTCCTGGTCAGTTGGCGCACTCTTCAGGGCAGCACATCGGCTGAGTGTCCAGGCAGAACCTCCTGTTCATCCTACCCATGGGAAACGGACAGACGGCAGATCCAACGTGCCTCATAGGAGCTTTTGTAAAGGCCCTTTTCAGGGGCCCAGCTACTAATTAGCAAGGAGCTTAATTTTAGGCAGCTAATCCCTGACCGGAGGGGGCATTTTAACCAGTCACCTGCTGACAAACCTGTAGAACACTAGTTTGAGCTGCCAGGGTGTGTAGGTCCGGCCCAAGCAGACCAGCCTGCAACAGCTCCTTAGATGGTCACTAGGGTGATGGCCATGGGTCAGACTAGGAGGAAGAGGACCACCTGAAACACCAGCTCTCTGTTGAAGAACCAAGACACTGCTCTTGAGCATCCCTGGGAGGGGTCTCCCGGCCAATTATTTTCACATGAATCCAACACCCTGGTGCTCAAAGGAAGAGTCCCTCTAAGGGGGATCTGCATCAAATTTACAATAGAAAAAAGTGGTGCCCCCGCTCCCCATTCCCCTACTTTAGAGTAACAAGGTTGTACTGAAGTATGTCCCAACTGTGCAATCTCTTAGACAAGCAAAGGATGATACTACTTTCATCAGAGCGAGGGGCTCTTTGAGAGACCTCCTTATGCATCTGAACAGAGAGCCTGCTCTGAGCATGCAGGGCTGGTGCTCAGATGAAGAGGACTGTGGGGAGCTTTCCGGGTGGAAAACCGTGTTAAGCATCCACAGCAAACTACTCCTTCGCCCCTACAGGAAGCCTCGGTTAACCAGCCAGACCTACTGGCTCCAAAGTGCATAAAGGAGGCTCTGTCTGAGCCCTTGCTCTTGATTCGACAGCTTTCCTCCATATTCTTTGATGCTAGTGCTCTGATTGGTGGATTTGTATCTTCCACTGCTGATGTTGCCTACATGCAGGGAACTGCTTTTTTTTCTCGTCTGTTTTCTTCCTCTACTGCTTTCATCTTCATTTTTCACTCAACCCTTTGCTCTCCCTTTGGCTTTCCTTCCCCAACCCAGCTCATCTGCTGTGTTCCCCAACCCTCTTCCTTTTCATATGGCCCCACCTGTCATTTGCTCTGCGACCCTATACCTTGTTGCACCCTTCCCCCAGCCCTGTCCTGTCCCACTACTCTATAATAAGTTGTTTTGTGCCTGCCGCTCTATTGGTGGGCCTCCATCTTGTAATGGGTTTTTACCCATTTTAAGATGTCTGCACGTGAATGCACACTCGTGCATGGCAGGCCCCAAGAAATGGGATTGGACTATATGAAGAAACCCATTCAAAGAAGGCTACTTCTTATGCACGTGTCTTCACCACAAGTGTTCGAAATAGATTCAAAGATGGCCGGCGTGGATTACCATGCATCCTTGCTGGCCATCTGTGAATGTCTTTGTAAGTTTTTTTATATACCCATTCCAAAGTGGCTGCAGCACATACTCAAAAAAGCATTGGCCAAGCCATTATGTTTCATTGTTGTGAACTATTGGCTATGCCACTTCTTGTTTAACTTGAATGTAAGCCATACTCTAGACATCTCCTTTGTGCATTGAAGAGAGCTAGTTGAGAGAGTGGTGGGAACTAATAGAGAGGGCAGTGAAGGGAGGAGGGTGATTGGGAGCCATGTTTAGAATGGCAGAAGAAAGGACTTAAGTAACCAGGAATAGGAAGCGAAGGGAAGAAGAAAGGAAAAGGAAGAAGTGAAAAGAACGGAGTAAGAAGAGGAAGTGTGAGACATAGATGAAAGACTATGGAAAGGGACATGAGGCAAAGACTGACCGATGAAGGGGGTGGATGGAGGGGAGGTATGGTTCATAGAAAGCAAAGTGAGACAGCTAGGTGAGGCAACACATGGGCTCTCTGTACCCCTCCTGCTTGAGGTCCCCACTACAACACCCTTGTATGTGACCATGCGCAATGACCCAAGCTGACCACTGACCTCTCTTCCTCAGGAGAAGGACCGCCTGACGGAGCTGATGGAGCAGAAGAGCAACGGAGGGAAGAGCTTTCCAGGCAGCCCGGAAATGCTGACAAAGGTACTTTGCAAAGCGGGCAGTGGAGGGGCTCTGGGTGTCCATCGAGGGCCTGTGAGTGGAACTGGGGGAGGGGGGTGATTGGAGAGCTGCTGAGAGAGAACCTTGAGCATTGAAAACCATGGAGCGAGGGCTACATCTCCTTCCCAAGGCTCTTCGACTCAAGCCCTCTTCATGAGCACAACCGCCGCTGCCAGACTGACGCATGCAGTCTGAATGTTGAACATGCCTGAGAATGAATGCGTTCACTGAGGAGGCCACTGAAGTTGGGGAAATGAATTAAAAATGTAGGAAGACCCGGGAGCACCTGGCCGGCTGGTTAATAACCGCACAAATTTGCGAAATCCAAAAATCTGATCTACATCTAGGTCTGATGAGATTTCTGAGACCAATGCAGACATCTTGTCTGGTGCACTGTCCTGTGGAGACCACATGATTAAAAATAACAAGAGCATCCTCTGCCGGGAGGCGGAGGATCGGATGGCCGGAGCATGATCTGCTCTCATTTGAGGAAACATGTTTTCTGTTTGAGTGACATAAAACTCTTCCACCTGTGTGCGTGGATGTCGATTTATCAAAATGGCAGGGGTAGCAGAATTAACATCACATGCCTTTTGACCTGTGATGATGTTATAAGACATGACGTCACATAACCTCATTCACCCCTGGTGGCATGATGATATCATAGGTAGGGGTGAGCGCAACTGGCGTAATTTGTTGTAGTGAAATTATTCAAGATTACGCAGAATTACGTGAGGAGCGTAACCCAGCATTTAGCAATTAAAAAATGGAGCTAACTGTAATGGTACTCGAATACCAGCAGCCACTCACACTCCCTAAAGTTGCTGTTACTGAGCTTCTGTGGCAGGATCTCTTATGCCAAATAAAATCACTAATAAGTTATGTGAAACCGCATAATTTTCTGTAATTATGCATCAAAAGAGTAATGTCAAATCATCTAAATTACTCCAATCACGCTGACCCAATTACAAATTCACCTAACCATAGGTAGCAACATCGCCAAAGTTACAAAAAAGAAAAATACAATACAAGCAAAATTACCACCAGGTTTAATAAAATAGCCAAAAATTACTAAATGTGTAATAACTGAAAAAAAAAGGTACAAGTCTGCAATTAAAATAGAGATGAAGCCATCAGATACCAAGGGGTAGCCATCATTTTCCAGATGGCCATTGTATGCTGCCCAATCACAGCCCGCAATGTCCAATCCCTGCCTCCAATGCCAGCCGCAGCGCCACATGAAAAGGCTCGGCTATGACTCAAAGTCCAAAGATCAGGAACAGCATCAGCCAGAGCTCTGCAGGCTTCAGTCCTTCTCTTAGACCCCTGCTAGGAGTGTTTGGGGGGCTGGGAGGCTTCTCCCCTTAGAAAATATTGACATAAGGGGGTCACATTTCAAAGGAATCGTCTCAAAAGCCATTGGGTGCCAAGCCAAGGTAGCATTGCGCTTCCCAGGAGCTGACCCCAGTTTTTCACAATGTACAGTGATTGCACCCTATGTCGATGAGCACACCCTATATGAAATGCAGGCACCCCCTTATGCCAAGAATGACGTACGGTATGCCAGTGCCAGACGTCTGCCGAGATACATACAAGTGGCAAAATTGTCATTTTCATTCACACTCCCACACATGCTCACACACATTGTGTCACTCACAGTACAGTTAACTGTTAAGTAAGAGTGCATGCCAGCAAAGATTTCAACTTTTTAATGACGTGTTTGTGAAGTGCTTCCGGAGAGAGACTCCCTCTTTCAGCATTGCCAGTTCTATTAAGCAGTTTCGTTCCTGTTTGATTTCAGTGAGGTTGACACAATACAATAAAATAAATTGTATAAAGCGCATGGCTGCCTCTAAAGAGACTTCCGGGTGCTAGCGGTACTGAGATGTGCTGAGGGATTAGTCCACGACGTAACAGGGACCCTACTTATCAAGTTGGTATGTTTTTAGCAATTTACCGGAGGTAAGTTCAGAAGGTGTGAAGGGTAGGTGGTAAGGAATTCCAGAGTTTGGCAGTCGGGTAAGAAAGGAGCGTCCACCTTCCCTTGTTGATCCTCAGGAGACACACACGTTTTTGCTCGTTGGACCGGAGTGTTCTTGCCTGATGATAGGGAATTAATCTCTTCCTCAGATAGCCAGGGCCTTTATGCTCACATGCTCTATAGGCGAGTGCTTTAAATTTAATGCGGCTAGTGATGGGCAGCCAATGAAGGTTGCATAGGGAGGCCTTGATAGAGGCACGAGCAGGTAACTTCAGGATCAGCCAGGCTGCCGCCACAATATGTCCAGTGTTGTACCAAAAGTCTACACCGCGGGAAAGCTTCGGTGGACCCTGGGCTTGAAAGGTGGCTTTCTCTGCAAGTGGATAGGTTGTAGCAGGTTATGTGCAACTGTTTACAATCTCAACCACAGTCTGCTCTTGGTTTAAAAGAAGTGCAGGCTACAAATAGATTTCTATTTCCCTAGTGCTGCTTGGTCGCGACTGAGCCCAGGGTTCGCAAGAACAATGCCAGGGGTCGCAACAGAGAACCCACAGGTCGCAATTGCGACCACTGGAGACCCCTAAGTGATGTCCATGGTTGTGTGCAGTTTCAGGAAAGTGTTCATGTTTGGTCTATGAGGCGCATGTGAAAAAAGTTTGTACTCTTTCAGCACATACTCTGTTTGTGTTAGTGCAGTTTGCATTGCTACTCCGGTGCTGTACCTCTATGATGGAGGGAATTGGTGCCTGTGCTGTACCTGGTGGGGTGTTTGTGTGTTACTTGCCCTGAGGCTTCCTGTGCTCTTTATGTTCCCAGTTATTGATAGCTAGTTAACAAGTCAGTGGTAGGTAGTAATTTATTTGTTAATTAATTAAAATCATTACAAACCTGTGCACACACACAGAAAAATAAAAAATAAAAACACCTTTGAAAAGAACCACTACTTGTAAATTAATAATTAACAATTTTTTTAGTTAACAAGTCACTTGCCAGAAGCCTGTCTTTGCCCCGCTGCGCACATGATCCAGACCAAAGCGACTCTTGGCATTCCTTCTTTTTCATCAGACGGGAGGCAGGTGGTTCCAGTGCCCAATTATGCTTCTCCTCCTAAGTTGTGGAGAGCCTCCGGGCTTCTTGCGCAGCCCCACACTGTTCGATCTATATGCGCCTCCGGGCTTCTTGCGCAGCCCCACTCTGTTCGATCTGTATGTGCCTCCGGGCTCCACGCAGCCCCACACTGTTCAATCTGTATGCGCCTCAGGGCTCCTTGCGCATCCCAACTCTGTTCAATCTGTATGTGCTTCCGGGCTCCGCGCAGTCCCACACTGTTCGATCTGTATGCGCCTCCGGGCTTCTTGTGCAGCCCCACACTGTTCGATCTATATGTGCCTCTGGGTTTCTTGCGCAGCCCCACACTGTTCGATCTGTATGTGCCTCCATGCTCCTTACGCAGCCCCACACTGTTTGATCTGTATGTGCCTCTGGGCTTCTTGCGCAGCCCCACACTGTTCGAACTGTATGTGCCTCCAGGCTTCTTGCGCAGCCCCACTCTGTTCAGTCTGTATGTGCCTCCAGGCTTCTTGCGCAGCCCCAGACTGTTCGATCTGTATGTGCCTCCGGGCTTCTTGTGCAGCTCCACACTGTTCGATCTGTATGTGCCTCCGGGCTTCTTGCGCAGCCCCACACTGTTCGATCTATATGTGCCTCCGGGCTTCTTGCACAGCCCCACACTGTTCGATCTGTATGTGCCTCCATGCTCCTTACGCAGCCCCACACTGTTCGATCTGTATGTGCCTCCGGGCTTCTTACGCAGCCCCACTCTGTTCGATCTGTATGTGCCTCTGGGCTCCTTGCACAGTCCCACTCTGTTCGATCTGTATGTGCCTCTGGGCTTCTTACGCAGCCCCACTCTGTTCGATCTGTATGTGCTTCCAGGCTGCTTGCACAGTCCCACTCTGTTCAATCTGTATGTGCCTCCGGGCCCCACGCAGCCCTACACTGTTCAATCTGTATGTGCCTCCGGGCTCCTTGTGCAGTCCCACTCTATTCAATCTGTATGTGCCTCCGGGCTTCTTGTGCAGCCCCACACTGTTCGATCTGTATGTGCCTCCGGGCTCCTTATGCAGCCCTACTCTGTTCGATCTGTATGTGCCTCCGGGCTTCTTGCGCAGCCCCACACTGTTCGATCTGTATGTGCCTCCGGGCTCCTTATGCAGCCCCACACTGTTCAATCGGTATGTGCCTCCGGGCTTCTTGCGCAGCCCCACTCTGTTCGATCTGTATGTGCCTCCGGGCTCCTTGCGCAGCCCCACTCTGTTCGATCTGTATGTGCCTCCGGGCTCCACGCAGCCCCACTCTGTTCGATCTGTATGTGCCTCCGGGCTCCTTACGCAGCCCCACTCTGTTTGATTAGTATGTGCCTCCAGGCTTCTTGCACAGCCCCACTCTGTTCGATCTGTATGTGCCTCCGGGCTCCTTACACAGCCCCACTCTGTTCGATCTGTATGTGCCTCTGGGCTCCTTATGCAGCCCCACACTGTTCAATCGGTATGTGCCTCCGGGCTTCTTGCGCAGCCCCACTCTGTTCGATCTGTATGTGCCTCCGGGCTCCTTGCGCAGCCCCACTCTGTTCGATCTGTATGTGCCTCCGGGCTCCACGCAGCCCCACTCTGTTCGATCTGTATGTGCCTCCGGGCTCCTTACGCAGCCCCACTCTGTTTGATTAGTATGTGCCTCCAGGCTTCTTGCACAGCCCCACTCCATTCGATCTGTATGTGCCTCCGGGCTCCTCATGCAGCCCCACTCTATTCGATCAGTATGCGCCTCCGGGCTCCTAATGCAGCCCCACTCTGTTCGATCTGTATGTGCCTCCGGGCTCCTTACGCAGTCCCACTCTGTTCGATCTGTATGTGTCTCCGGGCTCCTTACACAGCCCCACTCCGTTCGATTTGTATGTGCCTCCGGGCTCCTCATGCAGCCCCACTCTATTCAATCAGTATGTGCCTCCGGGCTCCTTATGCAGCCCCACTCCGTTCGATCTGTATGTGCCTCCGGGCTTCTTGTGCAGCCCCACACTGTTCGATCTATATGTGCCTCCGGGCTTCTTGCGCAGCCCCACACTGTTCGATCTGTATGTGCCTCCATGCTCCTTACGCAGCCCCACACTGTTCGATCAATATGTGCCTCCGGGCTTCTTGCGCAGCCCTACACTGTTCGATCTGTATGTGCCTCCATGCTCCTTACACAGCCCTACACTGTTCGATCTGTATGTGCCTCTGGGCTTCTTGCGCAGCCCCACACTGTTCGATCTGTATGTGCCTCCATGCTCCATACGCAGCCCCACACTGTTCGATCTGTATGTGCCTCTGGGCTTCTTGCATAGCCCCACACTGTTCGAACTGTATGTGCCTCCAGGCTTGCGCATCCCCACTCTGTTCAATCTGTATGTGCCTCCGGGCTTCTTGCGCAGCCCCAGACTGTTCGAACTGTATGTGCCTCTGGGCTTCTTGCGCAGCCCCACACTGTTCGATCTGTATGTGCCTCCGGGCTTCTTGTGCAGCCCCACTCTGTTCAATCTGTATGTGCCTCCGGGCTTCTTGTGCAGCCCCACACTGTTCAATCTGTATGTGCCTCCGGGCTTCTTGTGCAGCCCCACACTGTTCAATCTGTATGTGCCTCCGGGCTCCTTACACAGCCCCACTCCGTTCGATTTGTATGTGCCTCCGGGTTCCTCATGCAGCCCCACTCTATTCGATCAGTATGTGCCTCCGGGTTCCTCATGCAGCCCCACTCTATTCGATCAGTATGGGCCTCCGGGCTCCTTATGCAGCCCCACTCCGTTCGATCTGTATGTGCCTCCGGGCTTCTTGTGCAGCCCCACACTGCTCGATCTATATGTGCCTCCGGGCTTCTTGCGCAGCCCCACACTGTTCGATCTGTATGTGCCTCCATGCTCCTTACGCAGCCCCACACTGTTCGATCTATATGTGCCTCCGGGCTTCTTGCGCAGCCCTACACTGTTCGATCTGTATGTGCCTCCATGCTCCTTACACAGCCCTACACTGTTCGATCTGTATGTGCCTCTGGGCTTCTTGCGCAGCCCCACACTGTTCGATCTGTATGTGCCTCCATGCTCCATACGCAGCCCCACACTGTTCGATATGTATGTGCCTCTGGGCTTCTTGCGCAGCCCCACACTGTTCGAACTGTATGTGCCTCCAGGCTTGCGCAGCCCCACTCTGTTCAATCTGTATGTGCCTCCGGACTTCTTGCGCAGCCCCAGACTGTTCGATCTGTATGTGCCTCTGGGCTTCTTGCGCAGCCCCACACTGTTCGATCTGTATGTGCCTCCGGGCTTCTTGTGCAGCCCCACTCTGTTCAATCTGTATGTGCCTCCGGGCTTCTTGTGCAGCCCCACACTGTTCAATCTGTATGTGCCTCCCCACACTGTTCGATCTGTATGTGCCTCTGGGCTTCTTGTCGCAGCCCCACACTGTTCAATCTATATGTGCGTCCGGGCTTCTTACGCAGCCCCACACTGTTCGATCTGTATGTGCCTCTGGGCTTCTTACGCAGCCCCACTCTGTTCGATCTGTATGTGCCTCGGGGCTCCTTGCGCAGTCCCACTCTGTTCGATCTGTATGTACCTCTGGGCTTCTTACGCAGCCCCACTCAGTTCGATCTGTATGTGCCTCCAGGCTCCTTGCGCAGTCCCACTCTGTTCAATCTGTATGTGCCTCCGGGCTTCACGCAGCCCTACACTGTTCAATCTGTATGTGCCTCCGGGCTCTTTGTGCAGTCCCACTCTGTTCGATCTGTATGTGCCTCCGGGCTTCTTGCGCAGCCCCACACTGTTCGATCTGTATGTGCCTCCGGGCTCCTTATGCAGCCCCACTCTGTTCGATCTGTATGTGCTTCCAGGCTACTTGCGCAGCCCCACTCTGTTCGATCTGTATGTGCCTCCGGGCTCCTTACGCAGCCCCACTCTGTTCGATCTGTATGTGCCTCCGGGCTCCTTGCGCAGCCCCACTCTGTTCGATCTGTATGTGCCTCCGGGCTCTTTGCGCAGCCCCACTCCGTTCGATCTGTATGTGCCTCCGGGCTCCACGCAGCCCCACTCTGTCCGATCTGTATGTGCCTCCGGGCTCCTTGCGCAGCCCCACTTTGTTCGATCTGTATGTGCCTCCGGGCTCCTTGCGCAGCCCCACACTGTTCGATCTATATGTTCCTCCGGGCTCCTTATGCAGCCCCACTCTGTTCGATCTGTATGTACCTCCGGGCTCCTTACACAGCCCCACTCTGTTCGATTAGTATGTGCCTCCGGGCTCCATGCAGCCCTACACTGTTCAATCTGTATGTGCCTCCGGGCTCTTTGTGCAGTCCCACTCTGTTCGATCTGTATGTGCCTCCGGGCTTCTTGCGCAGACCCACACTGTTCGATCTGTATGTGCCTCCAGGCTCCTTATGCAGCCCCACTCTGTTCGATCTGTATGTGCTTCCAGGCTACTTGCGCAGCCCCACACTGTTCGATCTGTATGTGCCTCTGGGCTCCTTATGCAGCCCCACACTGTTCAATCGGTATGTGCCTCCGGGCTTCTTGCGCAGCCCCACTCTGTTCGATCTGTATGTGCCTCCGGGCTCCTTACGCAGCCCCACTCTGTTCGATCTGTATGTGCCTCCGGGCTCCTTGCGCAGCCCCACTCTGTTCGATCTGTATGTGCCTCCGGGCTCTTTGCACAGCCCCACTCCGTTCGATCTGTATGTGCCTCCGGGCTCCATGCAGCCCCACTCTGTCCGATCTGTATGTGCCTCCGGGCTCCTTGCGCAGCCCCACTCTGTTCGATCTGTATGTGCCTCCGGGCTCCTTGCGCAGCCCCACACTGTTCGATCTATATGTTCCTCCGGGCTTCTTATGCAGCCCCACTCTGTTCGATCTGTATGTACCTCCGGGCTCCTTACACAGCCCCACTCTGTTCGATTAGTATGTGCCTCCGGGCTCCTTATGCAGCCCCACTCTGTTCGATCTGTATGTGCCTCCGGGCTCCTTACACAGCCCCACTCTGTTCGATTAGTATGTGCCTCCGGGCTCCTTATGCAGCCCCACTCTGTTCGATCTGTATGTGCCTCCGGGCTCCTTACACAGCCCCACTCTGTTCGATCTGTATGTGCCTCCAGGCTTCTTGCACAGCCCCACTCTGTTCGATCTGTATGTGCCTCCAGGCTCCTTACACAGCCCCACTCTGTTCGATCTGTATGTGCCTCCAGGCTTCTTGCTCAGTCCCACTCTGTTCGATCTGTATGTGCCTCCGGGCTCCTTACACAGCCCCACTCTGTTCGATCTGTATGTGCCTCCAGGCTCCTTACACAGCCCCACTCTGTTCGATCTGTATGTGCCTCCAGGCTTCTTGCACAGCTCCACTCTGTTCGATCTGTATGTGCCTCCGGGCTCCTTACACAGCCCCCCTCTGTGCGTTCTGTATGTGCCTCCGGGTTCCTTAAACAGCCCCACTCTGTTCGATATGTATGTGCCTCCGTGCTCCACGCAGCCCCACTCTGTTCGATCTGTATGTGCCTCTGGGCTCCTTACGCAGCCCCACTCCGTTCGATCTGTATGTGCCTCCGGGCTCCACGCAGCCCCACTCTATTCGATCTGTATGTGCCTCCGTGCTCCTTATGCAGCCCCACTCTGTTCGAACTGTAAGTGGCTCAACGTGCTAGATCCATAGGATCCTTCAATGTCTCCTGTAAGCGTCACACCAATGACTGTGCGGCCAGATGGGTGCACTGATCTGGTGCACAGGAACCTCTGGAGCTGCTTTCCTGCATGACTTCCAGCTGCCTGAAAACAAACACAGACAAGACTGAGGTCCTGGTATCCTGGACCAACCATTCGTTTGGGCATCTTCCTGGTGGCCAAGTGCCTTTTGCAAGGGTTCTGCTGTCACACAGACGGTAACACATGGAGGTCCACTCTGATGACAAACTGTCCTTCAAAGCACCGATGGCGAAGGTCTCGCATCAAGCCTTCATTTGAGAGTTCTGAAGAGACTCCTGCATTTGCTGCCCGAGAGCTCCTTCCGTTGCTGTTTCTCACCTGGACTGGGCTCATGCCTTTTATCGGCTCTTTCTTCTGCCCTTAGTCTCTTTAGGTGGTTCAAACCGTGACGGCTTGCCTTCTGCCTGAGCCTCCCCAAAGCTCTCCGATTTTAGGACATCTTAGCCGTCTGCATTGTCCGCCAGCTCTGTGTCCAGCATCCTCTGTATTCACTTTGAGGTGTTGCAGAACAAAGGTTTTTCTTCAATATGACCGGCTTTAAATGGTTCATTCCAGTGTGACCCCTGCACCAGAGGCGCAACTAGAGCCAAATTTCGGGGGGGGGCTGAGCAAAAATTTCGGGGGGGGGGCTGAGCAAAAATTTCGGGGGGGCTGAACTTTAAGCAATAGGCAGAGTGGAGCTGCATGGGCTCTTAGAGGGGGTGAAACAATAGCAAGGCCTCATTAACATGCAAATGGTCTTTTAAAGACCTGTGAAGTGCTCGGGTGCGGCTGCTTTTTTGCCCGGGAAGGTGTCTCAGCCCGGGCTGCCACACACGACGGGGGGGGCTGAAGCCCTGTGAGTCCAATGGGTGTTGCGCGCCTGCCCTGCACTCAGCCCACCTGTACCAAAGTTACGGTGGGGGAGGGGCACCAGGTGGGTGACCCATTCTGAACATCAGGCAGGCGTTAAGTGAGGGGACCCAGGTTGTGGGCTCCGTTTTCAGTGCCAGCTGCTGCACTCTTAAGAGGTCACTCACTGACGGAACGTCTCTCCCCATCAAAGACTCACGCACTTGTTACTGTCCTGATGGTGTACCCCGCCACTGTCGATGGGGAGTCCCATACAGAGGATTTATGAAAGGCCGTGGCCCCAGGAGGGGTGAGATGCCTCTAAGCCCTGATGTGCCAGGGAGCTACTCGCTGCAGCTGCTGAAATCCAGAAGGGGGTCATAGAGACGTTCTCTGGGTGGGGAGGCGGCAGCTCTCGAAGTGCAGGATTAGTTTCTAAACCCTGGCTCCCCTATTCAGAAATTTCTCTGAAACGATGTCCCCCTTCTGAGCGGCGGCACGCCCACTCACAGTGACTCCTGGTACCACTCAGATGCGCACTCTGCACTGTCACACATCCAGAAAAACATCAGCGGGAACATTGGCAGGAGATCTTTTAGGCCATGGCACACTTTACACATTCTGTGAATAAAGATGACATCATTGGCTTACCCAGTGCTTAATTTGTGCTCCCTTGCGGGTGCTGGACACCGGGACTCATTCTTGTGGACACGGATTTACTTTTCTGCATCAGGCTTTCATTCAGAGAGAGAGAGAAAGAAAGAATGGCAAAAGGGAGAGGAAGATAGGAAATCGGAGACAGAGAGACTTTGGGGAGGAAAAAGAACCTGCCAGAGGGAGATGGAGAGAGGAAGGAATGGGAATGAGGTGGAATCAAGAATAGGCAGGCCTGGTATTCACCAACCCTTGTGTTTGGCACGCGTTGGAAGAAGATTCCTGAAAAAAAGAACTTTGGGCCCGGACATGTTTTGCAAATAAGACTTTAGACGGCTCTTTCCAGCAAGCATCACATTCGAATCAACCCTCGGCATCTAAAAAGTTCTCCAGCCCCAACAAACTGGACTCCACTGAAGAAATACTCTCTGTGATGGCTCACACACCTGACAACACTGACAAGGCCTCAACACAAGGAAACTGAAAACAAGAAGCCAGGCATTCGACTGCCTGTACCGTTCTCCTCCCAGCCGAGTGTATGAAAACCAAGGGTTCAAAAACAAATCCAAGAGAGGGTTGAAATAAACAATGGAAGGACAGGACGTGAATACTGCTGGTACAGAACGGTCCCTCGCAGGGTGACGCATGTCTCTTCCGGCCCTGAGTGCCCCGGAAGCAACGATGTCTGACTCTAGTGCCGATTGTTGTTGTCCTGGGCAAACTCAGATCTTGCGTGTGCGCCGCGACATCAGCCTGTCTCCTGGGTTGCGGCCTCGTTGGACTGGGAGGGTGCGCACGCGCTACCTCCCTAGCGGGGAAAGGCGCCGCCTTTGCCAGGAGTTAAGCACCGCGACGGCGGTGGCGGCAGCAGCAGCAGCTTACCCTGCAGCGATCCGTAGAAGCGAACAGGATGCGTTACCCCTGATACTGGAGTGAGGCCTACGGGCTCCCGCAGCTCTCAAGCAGCCAGTAGGGGGCTGTATGTCAAGGAGACGCTCTGCAACACTCCTGTCTGTGACCAGGACCGGGGGCCAAGGCCTGCCAGACTCCCAGCCGGGTGAGGGGCCATCCAACACCACCGACCCCTGGAGCTTCCAGCACCAGCCTCTGCCTCCTTGCAAGACCAATTTTTTTTTTTTTTTAAAAGAGATACTATTTTGCTTTACTTTGTTTTACACTTAAAACAGTAGCTGTAACCATCTAGGTCCAATGCTGCCACCTTGTGTTTGTTTTGTGAAGTACGCGGAAGGAGCCAGCAAGGACAGTACGTGCGGCGGGTGCCCTGCTCTTAGGCCCTTGGATAGGCAGCTGTCAGCAGCTCTTGGCCGATTCAATGTCTGATATATGAAAAAGATACATACTTTGATTTTTTTTTTTTTTTTTAAATTGTTTTGAAAATCGCTCAATATCTGCAGAGTAACATGAAGCCTTGCATCAACTGCAGCGCTCGAGTGTGATAGCGTGGCAGGGCCTGGGGCGCTCAGAGGCAGCTGCAGCCTCAGCACAGGGCCCATCTCCCTGGGCCCTTGCAGTCTCAGCACAGGGCGCACTACCCCAGGGATCCTTACCCCAGGGATCCTTACCCCAGGGAGCAGTACCCCAGGGCTCATTACCCCATGGATCATTACCACAGGGCTCATCTCCCTGGGCCCTTGCAGTCTCAGCACAGGGCTCATTACCCCAGGGATCCTTACCCCAGGGATCCTTACCCCAGGGATCCTTACCCCAGGGAGCAGTACCCCAGGGAGCAGTACCCCAGGGCTCATTACCCCATGGATCATTACCACAGGGCTCATCTCCCTGGGCCCTTGCAGTCTCAGCACAGGGCTCATTACCCCAGGGATCCTTACCCCAGGGATCCTTACCCCAGGGATCCTTACCCCAGGGAGCAGTACCCCAGGGAGCAGTGCCCCAGGGCTCATTACCCCATGGATCATTACCACAGGGCTCATCTCCCTGGGCCCTTGCAGTCTCAGCACAGGGCTCATTACCCCAGGGCTCATTACCCCAGGGTTCCTTACCCCAGGGTTCCTTACCCCAGGGTTCCTTACCCCAGGGTTCCTTACCCCAGGGTTCATTACCCCAGGGATCCTTACCCCAGGGATCCTTACCCCAGGGTTCATTACCCCAGGGATCCTTACCCCAGGGTTCATTACCCCAGGGTTCATTACCCCAGGGTTCATTACCCCAGGGCTCCTTACCCCAGGGTTCATTACCCCAGGGTTCATTACCCCAGGGCTCATTACCCCAGGGATCCTTACCCCAGGGATCCTTACCCCAGGGATCCTTACCCCAGGGCTCATTACCCCAGGGCTCATTACCCCAGGGCGCCTTACCCCAGGGCTCCTTACCCCAGGGTTCATTACCCCAGGGAGCAGTACCACAGGGATCAGTACCCCTGGGCCTTTGCAGCCTCACTCCAGGGAAGCCCTTTGCCCCCTCTGTCTTTTCGTGTGTCGTTTGCTCTACCTCTGTATTTGTTTGCCCTTCTCTTGCCCTTTCATCCTGATGTTGTCTTCCTTGTCTTGTTTGTATTGTATCCTCGTTATTTCTGCTGTGCAAGTTCTTGACTGTCTCGTTTATCTTCTCTCCTGCAGTCTGTTGAGCTCCTGTTACTTCTCAGTGATGTCCTTTTCTCATCCTACAGCTATACCTGGCTTATCTCCTCTCTGTCCTTTGAGTGGGCCTGTCTTTTCTTGTTCCCCATAAATGCATTTTCGGGTCCTACATCCCTTGATGTCTCCTCTGCACAGTTCCCATGGTCTTCTTTCCCCGTCTTATCTACTGCCTCTTCCTATGAAGGTTCTAGCGGTTCCCGCTTCCACTGAGTTCCTTCAGGGTTGTCCCCACACCTCTCTTGACTCCTGCTCTGACCCTTCGCTCCTGCTCTTTCCCAAGTGGAGCCCCCTCAGTTCCTGCTCATTCTCTTCTTTCCCTGGGCCTCTCCCCCTCATGTTAGTTCTTACTGCTTAGTTCCTTCTATTCCTGCTCATTCTATTCTTTCCCTGCACCCCTCACCTCCGATCAGTTCATACTGCTGAGTTCATTCAGTTCCCCTCATTCTCTTCTTTCCCTGCACCTCTCACCCTTCGAGTCTTATCATTTCTTACTGCTGCATTCCCTCAGTTCCTGCTCATTCTCTTCTTTCCCTGGGCCTCTCACCCTCACATTCCTATCAGTTCTTACTGCTGAGTTCCTTCAGTTCCCACTCATTCTCTTCTTTCCCTGGGCCTGTCACCCTCCGATTACTCTCAGTTCTTACTGCTGAGTTCCTTCAGTTCCCGCGCATTCTCTTCTTTCACTGCGCCTCTCGCCCTCCGATTCCTATCAGTTCATACTCCTGAGTTCATTCAGTTCCCCTCATTCTCTTCTTTCCATAGGCCTCTCACCCTTCGATTCCTATCAGTTCTTACTGCTGAGTTCCCTCAGTTCCCGCATATTCTCTTCTTTCCCTGGGCCTCTCACCCTCAGATTTCTATCAGTTCTTACTGCTGAGTTCCTTCAGTTCCCACTCATTCTCTTCTTTCCCTGCACCTCTCATCTCAGATACCTATCAGTTCTTACTGCTGAGTTCCTTCAGTTCCCCTCATTCTCTTCTTTCCCTGGGCCTCTCACCCTCACATTCACATTCCTATCAGTTGTTACTGCTGAGTTCCTCCAACTCCTGCCCATTCTCTTCTTTCCCTGGGCCTCTCACCCTCAGATTCCTATCAGTTCATACTGCTGAGTTCCTTCAGTTCCCCGCTCATTCTCTTCTTTCCCTGCGCCTCCCTCCCACCCTCAGATTCCTATCAGTTCTTACTGCTGAGTTCCCTCAGTTCCTGCTCATTCTCTTCTTTCCCTGGGCCTCTCACCCTCAGATTTCCATCAGTTCTTACTGCTGAGTTCCTTCAGTTCCAACTCTTTCTCTTCTTTCCCTGCACCTCTCATCTCAGATTCCTATCAGTTCATACTGCTGAGTTCCTTCAGTTCCCCTCATTCTCTTCTTTCCCTGGGCCTCTCACTCTCACATTCACATTCCTATCAGTTCTTACTGCCGAGTTCCTTCAGTTCCCACTCATTCTCTTCTTTCCCTGCACCTCTCACCCTCAAATTGCTATCAGTTCATACTGCTGAATTCCTTCAGTTGCTGCTCATTCACTTCTTTCCCTGCACCTCTCACCCTCCGATTCCTATCAGTTGTTACTGCTGAGTTCCTCCAACTCCTGCCCATTCTCTTCTTTCCCTGGGCCTCTCACCCTCAGATTCCTATCAGTTCATACTGCTGAGTTCCTTCAGTTCCCCGCTCATTCTCTTCTTTCCCTGCGCCTCCCTCCCACCCTCAGATTCCTATCAGTTCTTACTGCTGAGTTCCCTCAGTTCCTGCTCATTCTCTTCTTTCCCTGGGCCTCTCACCCTCACATTCCTATCAGTTCTTACTGCTGAGTTCCCTCAGTTCCTGCTCATTCTCTTCTTTCCCTGGGCCTCTCACCCTCAGATTACTCTCAGTTCATACTGCTGAGTTCATTCAGTTCCCCTCATTCTCTTCATTCCTTGGGCCTCTCACCCTCCGATTTCCATCAGTTCTTACTGCTGAGTTCCTTCAGTTCCCACTCATTCTCTTCTTTCCCTGCACCTCTTACCCTCAGATTCCTATCAGTTCATACTGCTGAGTTCCTTCAGTTCCCCTCATTCTCTTCTTTCCCTGCACCTCTCACCCTTCGAGTCCTATCATTTCTTACTGCTGAGTTCCCTCAGTTCCTGCTCATTCTCTTCATTCCTTGGGCCTCTCACCCTCACATTCCTATCAGTTCATACTGCAGAGTTCCTTCAGTTCCCCTCAGTCTCTTCTTTCCCTGGGCCTCTCACCCTCACATTCCTATCAGTTCTTACTGCTGAGTTCCTTCAGTTCCCCTCATTCTCTTCTTTCCCTGGGCCTCTCACCCTCACATTCCTATCATTTCTTACTGCTGAGTTCCTTCAGTTCCCCTCATTCTCTTCTTTCCCTGCACCTCCCTCCCACCCTCAGATTCCTATCAGTTCTTACTGCTGAGTTCCCTCAGTTCCTGCTCATTCTCTTCTTTCCCTGGGCCTCTCGCCCTCCGATTCCTATCAGTTCTTACTGCTGAGTTCCCTCAGTTCCTGCTCATTCTCTTCTTTCCCTGGGCCTCTCACCCTCACATTCCTATCAGTTCTTACTGCTGAGTTCCTCAGTTCCTGCTCATTCTCTTCTTTCCCTGGGCCTCTCACCCTCAGATTATTCTCAGTTCATACTGCTGAGTTCATTCAGTTCCCCTCATTCTCTTCTTTCCCTGGGCCTCTCACCCTTCGATTCCTATCAGTTCATACTGCTGAGTTCATTCAGTTCCCCTCATTCTCTTCTTTCCCTGGGCCTCTCACCCTCAGATTTCCATCAGTTCTTCCTGCTGAGTTCCTTCAGTTCCCACTCATTCTCTTCTTTCCCTGCACCTCTTACCCTCAGATTGCTATCAGTTCTTACTGCTGAGTTCCTTCAGTTCCAACTCTTTCTCTTCTTTCCCTGCACCTCTCATCTCAGATTTCTATCAGTTCATACTGCTGAGTTCATTCAGTTCCCCTCATTCTCTTCTTTCCCTGCACCTCTCACCCTTCGAGTCCTATCATTTCTTACTGCTGAGTCCCCTCAGTTCCTGCTCATTCTCTTCTTTCTCTGGGCCACTCACCCTCAGATTTCTATCAGTTCTTACTGCTGAGTTCCTTCAGTTCCTGCTCATTCTCTTCTTTCCCTGCATCTCTCACCTCAGGTTCCTATCAGTTCATACTGCTGAGTTCTTTCAGTTCCCCTCATTCTCTTCTTTCCCTGGGCCTCTCGCCCTCAGATTCCTATCAGTTCATACTGCTGAGTTCTTTCAGTTCCCCTCATTCTCTTCTTTCCCTGGGCATCTCGCTCCCAGATTCCTATCAGTTCATACTGCTGAGTTACTTCAGTTCTGCTCATTCTCTTCTTTCCCTGGGCCTCTCGCCCTCAGATTTCTATCAGTTCATACTGCTGAGTTCATTCAGTTCCCCTCATTCTCTTCTTTCCCTGCACCTCTCACCCTTCGAGTCCTATCATTTCTTACTGCTGAGTCCCCTCAGTTCCTGCTCATTCTCTTCTTTCTCTGGGCCTCTCACCCTCAGATTTCTATCAGTTCTTACTGCTGAGTTCCTTCAGTTCCTGCTCATTCTCTTCTTTCCCTGCATCTCTCACCTCAGGTTCCTATCAGTTCATACTGCTGAGTTCCCTCAGTTCCTGCTCATTCTCTTCTTTCCCTGGGCCTCTCGCCCTCAGATTCTTATCAGTTCTTGCTGCTGAGTTCCCTCAGTTCCTGCTCATTCTCTTCTTTTCCTGGGCCTCTCGCCCTCCGATTCCTATCAGTTCTTACTGCTGAGTTCCCTCAGTTCCTGCTCATTCTCTTCTTTCCCTGGGCCTCTCACCCTCACATTCCTATCAGTTCTTACTGCTGAGTTCCTCAGTTCCTGCTCATTCTCTTCTTTCCCTGGGCCTCTCACCCTCATATTACTCTCAGTTCATACTGCTGAGTTCATTCAGTTCCCCTCATTCTCTTCTTTCCCTGGGCCTCTCACCCTCAGATTTCCATCAGTTCTTACTGCTGAGTTCATTCAGTTCCCCTCATTCTCTTCTTTCCCTGCACCTCTCACCCTTCGAGTCCTATCATTTCTTACTGCTGAGTCCCCTCAGTTCCTGCTCATTCTCTTCTTTCTCTGGGCCTCTCACCCTCAGATTTCTATCAGTTCTTACTGCTGAGTTCCTTCAGTTCCTGCTCATTCTCTTCTTTCCCTGCATCTCTCACCTCAGGTTCCTATCAGTTCATACTGCTGAGTTCTTTCAGTTCCCCTCATTCTCTTCTTTCCCTGGGCCTCTCGCTCCCAGATTCCTATCAGTTCTTACTGCTGAGTTACTTCAGTTCTGCTCATTCTCTTCTTTCCCTGGGCCTCTCGCCCTCAGATTCCTATCAGTTCATACTGCTGAGTTCCTTCAGTTCTGCTCATTCTCTTCTTTTCCTGGGCCTCTCACCCTCACATTCCTATCAGTTCTTACTGCTGAGTTCCTCAGTTCCTGCTCATTCTCTTCTTTCCCTGGGCCTCTCGCTCCCAGATTCCTATCAGTTCTTACTGCTGAGTTACTTCAGTTCTGCTCATTCTCTTCTTTCCCTGGGCCTCTCGCCCTCAGATTCCTATCAGTTCATACTGCTGAGTTCCCTCAGTTCCCGCTCATTCTCTTCTTTTCCTATGCCTCTCGCTCCCAGATTACTATCAGTTCATACTGCTGAGTTCCTTCAGTCCCCCTCATTCTCTTCTTTCCCGGTGCCTCTCACCCTCAGATTCCTATCAGTTCATACTGCTGAGTTACTTCAGTTCTGCTCATTCTCTTCTTTCCCTGGGCCTCTCGCCCTCCGATTCATAGATTAATTTTTTCCTTCAAATCTTTGTCACACTCCTTTCAGGTTCTGCTTTTTCTTCATACTTTTTCACTTCCTATTGCCTCTTTTCTTTGCAGCGTGTCTTATTACATCTTCCCCCAGCCTTTTCTGTCCCTGCTTCCTTCTATTACATTTGACTTGCTTCTTCCTGTTTTCTCTAGTCACGTGCCCCTATCTTCTGTCTTCCAACGCCTTTGTACATTTATGATTTTCTGCTGTTTTGTCTTTTCCAGTTTATGTTCATCCTCAGGAAAGACCATCGGGTCCACCTGATTGGTTCTGATAAGTGTAAAGGCCACACCTCTTCCTGTTTGCTGTCTACCAATAATCTGTGCACTTACAACTCCCTGAAGGTAGGGAGCCTTCCTACTGTCAGTCGTAATGTTCTCGCTCGCTGTCTTCAAAACGTCTGTGCTCTATATCTGTGTTTTTGTATACACCTGTATTATATCTGCATGTACATTTGTGTCTGTCTTTGTAAATCTATATGTTAGAGGTTATAGTTGCTGTAGCTGGAGAAAAAAATGTGCGCTGTGAGCTGCATCTTACAGCTCCCAGTCTGGCTCAGGCTGGGGGACTAGAAGGTGGACAACTACGTTGCTTTTTAAATAATATGTTTTTCAGTGGCTAGATTAATTAATTCTGCAATACCATTAAGTGTGGTCTAGCCTAGTAGAAGTGTACCAGGGGTTGAATATCATAAAACTGAAAGTAACAGGAAATTGCACCAGTGCATCTCTGTGCAAACAGGAGCGGGAAGAGTAGCCCGCGTTGAACTGGCTGATCCTACTTCAGTGGACTGCTGAGAAACAGTCGTTGAATGCTTTACTTCCATTCCTTCTAGAGACCTATGCCGTGGCTCTGCCCTCCTAGGAACCAGTGTGTACATATAGTAATAGTACATTTGTTCTGTCGGAAACATTTCCTTCGACAGCCTAGTGATACACATCCGATCCCAATTGTAGTAAGCATCTGAAGTGATAAACCAAATCACAAAACAAATGGCATGTCAAGCAACCTTGTATTGTATTCAGTCTCAATTCAGAGTGTGTTTTCCACTACATCGCACTATAGTGCAACATTAAACCCTGACGAAGGGTATGAGTGGTCCAGTGCTCCTTGCTGAGTGGCATTGTCCAAGGTTAGATCCACATTTATAATCGAACCTAAAGTTTCTAAAATTGCTCCAAGGGTTCCCCAAGGTGTTTATCACATTTTGCCTGAGTGAGAACTCAGGTGAGGTTTGTTTCCAGCTCCTGACAGTCATTCATTGAGCATCACCTTTTCAACCTTTTGGCCTTTACTAAAGATTGCTGGAGTCTTCATTAGGATATAATCTGTTGAGGGACAGTGTTGAGCACTACAGCCCTATGAAGTGACCGTGATCTATAGATTTTGCACATCAGTAGGCATTTGAACACAATTCTGGCGACAGCACAACTTTTTCTTGATCTGAATCATGTATTATGTTGTTTGCTATATTTGGGTCCAGATGAAGATCACTATGTCGAAACATGTCAAACCTCTTTCCAGTAACCTATCTGATGGAACAGTTTTTCTAGTCACATTGCTCAGCTGTGCATAAAAATTGGACTTGACAATAAATTTCTCTCTGCAGTGACGTGCTGGCCACCGGAACACAGGTTAGCACACCAATTAACTACAACGTCCTCAAATACTAACTGCCTTATTACACACCGTTGGTGCAGAAACGGAGTAATTCCATTCTGAAACCTTTTGATGCTTATATAATAAATAATGGAGAAAATAAAATTTTCTCCAGTGTGCATCTCGAAAAAACGTTTGGAACACGGCAAACAGAAAAGAAATGGGCTGTGGTGCTATTACAGATTCACTGGTTATACGTAAACGTCCTTGTGTAATCAAGATATTTTCAAAGAGATAATCAATTTCTTTACATTTTTTAAAATATTTTAACAGAAATGCAACAAACTGCTAATGGCAGCATTGATAAATGCCATCATTCAACGGCTGAAGGAGGGTGACCAAAGCACTCATCTATAATCATCTATACTGTATGGGGCTTTCAGCCTGTCCTCTTCATCCATTGGTTTGTTGTTGTGCCATTCACATCTTGCTTCCTCCCACTACAGCATAGGGCATGGGGGATTGGTTAGCCCACCTGAATCGCGAGCTCCCTTTACTGGAAGTGACTGCATTCTCCATGTTCACAAAAAGCAATTTCCTTTTGCGTCTGGGATGGTTGTTTGATTTTTACATTTTTTACCTATTTATTTTTCAATCAATCAATCAGTAGTTGTTAAGCGCTACTACTCGCTCGTGAGGGTCTCAAGGCGCGGAGGGGGGCAGCTGGTCCGAATGGGCGCTGACGTTCAGTCGAAGAGCCAGGTCTTGAGATCCTTCCGGAATTGGGTCAGCGACGGGGATTGCCTGAGGGGGAGGGGCAGGGTGTTCCAGGTTTTGGCGGCGAGGTGGGAGAAGGATCTACCTCCGGTTCTGGTCTTGCGGATCCGAGGTACAGGTGCCAGTACCAGTTGGGCGGAGCAGAGGTGTCTGGTGGATACATAGAATGGTATTTTTCATGCTCTGAGGGCTCAGCATCTCTCAAGAAACTGCTCGTAGGCCTCCACCCGCGCAAACACTGCAGGTGTGGTACATTTTTTAACAGGTTTTTATCCCAACTAAAAGTATGGCCGCCCATGCGTGCATGTATGGCCATCTTTGTTTTTTTTCTTTCCTTTGTTGTAAATCATATCACAGACGTCCACTTAAGCAGGCACACTTTTATGCATGTTTGTGTAATAAAGATTTACAAAGCCATGTAAAAACAAGCATTGGCAAAAACAATAGGTTGGTAGCCAGCACCAAACCTAAAGGCTTGGTCAATGGTTGTTTCATATGTAATGCCTAGAGAAGATATCATTTCTACCCCCATGCATGACAGCTGTATTTTGTTTTCTCCGAAAATACTCCAAAATAATTTTACATTAACATTAAATCTAAAAATGTTCTTGGGTTTCAGCTGTTGCTTGTGTAACACTCTCAGAATGAGGCAGCATAGAACCATTTGATGTTGCGTTATAAAATTGGTGGTCAGTCGTAGCAGATGACTTTGTTAGTGAGTATAACTCATTCCAGACGTAGCAGCTGAACTTGTACGTGGAATGTCCATGTCTTCTGCAACCCACAAGTTTCCTAAAAAATTAACAGAGGTGGACAGACTTTACATATAAATTCTTTATATGTAGTTACAGTTAGAAAGCTATGTACTGCCCAATGTGTACTCTTTATCTAAATAATCTTGGTTTTAACCATATATACTCACAAAGGTAAAATAAGTGTGTGCTGGTTCATTTTCGCATGCTTCTTCCAAACTTGCCTGCACATCCACAGTGAACAGGCCCAAATGAGCCTCTTTTTAGGTCTCGCCTGACCCAGCGCATGCGCTGGTCTGGCGAGACTTTTTGTGAGGGCTCAAAAAAGTGCTACCATGGCTAGCCTAGAGCTACAGTGCATGTGCGCGGGCGCATGGCCATTTTGATGTTCTCCGTGAGCCAGTCCTTTTTTTTATTTTTTGTGCTTATTACTGCTCTATAGTAATGGGGGCGCCCGTGCTTTAGCTTAAACATCTTCGGCTTAAGTCGGGTGCTGAGATTGCTTCAAAAGTAAAGAAATAGACAATGCTTTACTTTTGAAGCAATCTCGGCACCCGACTTTAGCTTAAGATGTTTAAGCTAAAGCACGGGTGCCGCCATTACTACACAGCAGTAATAAACAGAAACAAGCATTGGCATAGCCAATAGGTCTCGCTTTTGGGACCTTATAAGTATTTAGTTATGCAACTGCTGCATGGCTAAACACTTATAAGGTCCCAACAGCGAGACCTATTGGCTATGCCAGTGCTTGTTTAATATTTGAAACTCTGACTGATTTTGTGCAAACAGCGGATACTGGTTGAAATGAAAACCGATTGAGGCGTCTCAATAGTTTCCATTCTCTTTCTGAACTTCCTCCATATTGGAGGTTGGGGGGGGAGGGGGCAGGCTGCGGCATCTGCCACACCCCTTGTTCCAGCACCCCTGTACAGTTGAACGCAATTTCAAACGAGCATTGGTAAATGCATTCAGGTTCACCTATGTGATTAATAATAAGCTGTCTTTGTTGTAAGTTGTAGCTTGGTGAGCAGGTGTGTAACATAAGTTACTGGAAGTTTGTTAAAGTGTTATGATCCACAATTACAATAGCGTAATGGAAATAACAGGAAGTGAGCTGGCTGACATACAATTTACTGTGTTTAACAACAGAAAGCTCATGGTTAAAGGCTTCATAAGTAATGCATAGATGACAGATGGAGCAGGGGTGATGCATGCAAGAGAGGTGGGAGGAGGATATATTCAGAGCAACATGAGTTAGAGAAGTGCGCGGTTAAGGGGAGAGAAACGGGGGTGCGAAGGGCAAGGGAAGATGCTGGTGAGAGTGGAGTGTCTGAGGGCAGTGACACTATGGAACATAGTAAGGGTTCAAGCGGTGGCACCAGTCCCACCGCCTTAATGCTAGCACTGTGTGGACTATCTCCTGTTCATCATAGTGTACGATGTCCACCAACTTCCAGAACTAGAAATAATGTCTCTCCATGAAAATGATATGGCTGAAAATTCTATTAGTATGAGGGTGCATGGCAAAGAGGAGCAGCCCATGCGTGTTGGGGACAAAAAACAACAGTACAATAATCCTGCGTAGACGTACAACATTAATGTGAAAACTGTATGCTGTTTGCATCGGATCTTATGATGCAAATAGACTGTTTGTATGACCGCTGCTGAACTGTAGTTACTGATAGCTGCCCCTCCTATGTTGTGAATGTGCAGCACACTGCCCTATCCGCAGGAACCGCAGACATCTGGGGCAGCGCGTTTTCTCTCTCAAAAAACGACTGGACCCTGCGACCAACCACAAAACAGCCATGTGGCTAGTTTCTGAACGTGGAAACTAGCATACATTGTCAGTTATAAAATCACACTTTTTTTTATTATTCCCATGTTGTCTGTAATTTCTTGGTAGAGTCCATCCATTTGGAGAGCCACATGCCGGTGAGTGAATGAATGAATGCATAAACACAACATACAGCTCGGCTTTTTACCCTGGTGTCTTTGCAAAAAAAAAGCTTTTTTTGTCCAATACTTGGAAAGTCAAGTGCGTTTTGACTTCAAATAGTCACAAAAGAACAATTGCGACTGAACGGCGGGACGACGAGAGCGCATGCCATGAAAGCAGCATGTTGCTACAGTATGTGTTGCATGACCGGTCAGCATAAATACGTTTGACTTGTTCTGTTTTTATGTAGTTCATTCATGTTATTTCCAAACACAATCAAAACGTTTCCCCCTACCTTGTGGTGCAGAGCGGAGGAGCGCTGCTGCTGCAGGAGTGAGACGGCGGCCCTGCTTCTTGAAAGGGCGTTCGCCTCTAGATGAATGAATACAGCTTGAAAGGGTGTGGAGACCAGCTTTCCAAGAACCCTTTTTCTCTTTAATCTCCCAAGTTACTTGTTGTTTTTAAGTGAAATCACTGACAAAACAAAAACAAAACATGACCTGCGTCTGTGCACTCATCTTAAATATTACATTATTTGCGCCGTAGTAGACTCCCCTCATATTACTAAGAGTTTGACTGAAAGCGCTGCTGATTCACGAAGCGACACAGCTCTCAGCTAAAATGACTCGTGAAGGTTTGCAACCCCTGATGATAGAAAGATATGTTTTCCCGGAGCCGTTTCACGCTCCGACCGTGTGCGGTCAACTCTCCTCCGCTCCAGAGCACAGCGATTTGTCGTACCTTCCTGTGTTTGATTTCCACAGCCAGGACTGAGCACTTGGCCCCTGTGCCGGCATATCTCCGTTCTCATAAACATTTAATAATCCCGCCACATTTAGGCAGGGGCGGCTCCTCCGCGAGGCGAGGAGCGTCGCCCCACAGCTTTTTTGCAATGAAATGCAGAGAAAATAAAATAATGATAACTCGCGTTATCATTTTATTTTCTCCTACTTCTGCCCACAGCTTTGCGTGAGGGGGCAGGGGAGGAGTGGTTGTGCCCTCCTAAAGTGCGCAGTGACTGCTTGGACGGCCCTCTCGGGCCGCCCAAAACAGTCATGCGCACTTCGCATGTTCTCCATGCAGGCTGCATCGCAGCCTACGTGGAGAACATGCCCAGGCCTCCAGTCAGCATCTGCGAGCCAAAAAACAGCGCTCAGACCTATAACAATGCTGAGAAGGCAGCATTGTGATTGGCTGACTGGGAGCCTGGGTGTCCTTCCTGTGGCCGACTCCGAGCGACGGAGTACTATGGAGGAGGGACGGGCAAGGAAGCGGCAAAAAGGTACGTTTTAAATTAAATTTTTTCTTAGCTGCTTCCCCCGTGTCCTCCCCCCTCCAACATCCTTCCCCATATCTCATGTGTCCCCCTCATCTCCTCTCCGATTGGTGCCGGCCACACCTGCATTTAGGGCAAATAAGTGATTTAAAGTGCCATTGAAATGGGTCCATATCAGGAACAAGAGACGACAGAAAATGCATCATTACGAGGGAAGAGGAACAAGTACAGAAGTGGATGCCTGCTTCTGCTCCAGGGGTCGGTGGAGCGCATGCGCTTGTGCCCTTGGATCACTAGTTAGTGCGTACCTGGTCCACAGCAGAGAAGGGAAATAAGGCACCGCTAGGATCTACATGGAGATAATAACAGCGCGCTAAGCCCAAGGCATTCGGGCAGTGCTGTAACTTTAAAGCAAGGGTGTAGTGTAATCTTGCAGTGACAGTAGGCAGAGGCACTTAAAAGAAATTCCAGGAAAGTGGATGAACACAGTACTTTGCTGATGGGAAACTGATAAGAGAAACATATGGAAGAACAGGAAATAGAACGCCTACAACAGACTGAAACGAGGAAAAGTAAAGTGACAAGCATGAGGACCAAAAGGAAGTGAAGGCGGGATGTAAGTCCCTTTTAAGATATATTTAATACAATAGATTGCACAAGCACAGCGCATGCACTGTGCAGGCGAAACCTTAAAACTAAGCAGCACACTGCGTTTTTAGCAAAATTGTACTAAAGAATGAATTGTTCTGGTCTATGTAGCTCAATAAACTCCTCTTTTTGTGTACAAAGATGTGGGAACATACGGTTTGCAATATTTTTTCACTGCACATACAGTAAGTAAGGTTTAGTATAGATACATTTAGAAAGATGCAACTGTGAACAACGCATGTGGAGATATCAAGATACAAATGCCATAAACCTGGGGTCCTTAAAGTAGCTTCTTCCTTCTTTGAGGATTCATAAGGCTATTTCTGAACTACATGGTACAGACTTTCTCAACTTCAGAGATGAAAGGCTGCGACATCAGGCTTGAAACCTCTGAATATGAGGTTATGTGCAGCTCTGTGCATTTAGGCTGATATCTCGGCAGTGCACATGCAGAGGCATCATGCTCTCATTAGTCACTTTAGTTTTAGATGAATTTATTGTATATATATTTTTAGTTACAAGAATGTTGTCGTAGCATTTCAAAAACAAACTACCACTACGCTTTAGAAGTTAACGAAGAGACTCTTGCAATATTTTATCCACTTTCTTTGTGAAATATTTTCTCTTTTAGTGTCTGGCTACAGACCGCTTTAGTTTTCTGTTGCTAAGGTAATCTGATCTGTAGTACCGCCTGTTGTAGATGTATGTACGCTTTGTTACCCATTATGTTGTAGGTAACCCTGCTTACAATTTGTGTTAATGGGACATTGGCACCTTCATGTGTCTACTGTAAGTAATACAGACAAGCTACACACATTGGTATTGCCAATGCATTTTTAGTGTATGCCTCTTAAATGTCTTGATGTCAGTCCTCCTGCATTTGAAACCCACTGTAACAAATGTACATTAATGTGCTATTTCTTGCATCATGATGACATCACTTCCAGCCAGTGTTTACTTCCACCAGCCTCAAAGCGCACAGCATCCGATCCTCTAGTAGCTATGGGGCCGGCTCCGCTTCCGCAGAAGTTTGTTCTCCTGAGATGAGTACTTTAATTCCAAATGAATACCCGCGGACACCGAAGTTCACACACTTCAGTGTGAGTAGTGTGCACCTTTGTTTGTAGTTATTATGAGCACTTTTTCTTTGGAAAACGTGCTGCAAAGCCCATCCACAAAGAGAGATTTAAAACATTAATATTTTTTAACATAGTCTTTGTAGCACTTCTGCCTACATTGAGCCTTGCACCTTCCTCAATCGCTGTTCTAGTACACAAAGCAAAAAAAGGCTATTAAAAAGAAACTGTCCTTTAATGTGAGGACAGCTCTCTTAGTATACTGAAGTATTTTGTGTGTGTATTATAGATATATAGGGTATGTGTCTTTGTAAATGCAGCATAGATGTGCATTGCTGAAAAGCAGAGGTGAGTACATACATTTTCTGTGTGTAACACTCTGGGAGGAGCGGGGCTTTATCCATGCAGTAGGGTCAGTTCCTAGTAGTTTTCTAGAGTTCTGTTTTTGATGTCCTACGGACCCTTCCGCATTTCTTACTCTTTTCTCTAGCCTCAAGTTAGATGGCCGGTTGTGCAAATAGTTAATTGCAGATGTGCTGGAGGTCCCCTCCATAGGGCAATGGAGCCACCAAGTTTGGGGTCCTCTCACATTTCCTGTTCTCCTCTCTAACCTTGGCTTGGGGGACCAGTTGTGCTATGAGTTTCCTGAAGACCGCCCAGAGATCCCCTCCATGGCCTTTTATCAGCCATCGAGTTTGGAGCACTCCCACATGTTATGTTATGTTACTGGGTATTTACTGGGTATATAGAGCGCACGGCTACTCCCAGGAGTGTCCCGGCACTAACACAGAGGACCCGTAACAAGAAACCCTCAGCAATCAGACCAAGGTCGCCGATCATAAAAACAACAATGTTTTTAGTTTGTGACGAAAGCGCAAAAGATCATGTTCGAGGCATATGAGCTGCAGATCACACACTAAGGATAAGATCGCCATCTGGTGTTGGGCTCGGATGATTGCAGGTTGTTGTTGTCTTCGGAAGAAGTCTTTGGTCACGAGATAGGTGACTCCTCCTCTGGACAACGGTGCGCATGGGCATCCACTCCATCCTCAGATTGTTTTTTTCCGCCATTGGGTTCGGAGGACCTTTTTTCCGCTCCAGCAGAAAACTTCATAGCCATCACAACAACTCTCAAAATTTAGAATTCGATGTCGAAATCCCATCGGACCGGCTCCGGACGCGGCTGATGGAAAGGACACCCTTTAAAAAATGCCCCCAATGCGGAGCAAAGTTCCCCCACAGTGATCACCACGAGGTCTGTAATTTTTGCCTCTCACCAGACCACAACAAATCGAGCTGTCCAGCCTGCGCCGCATTCCGTTTGAAGAAAACGATACGGGACTGAAGAGCTCGACGCCATATCATGGCAAAACCGGTACCGGAACCAGAAGACATCTTTGCACAGGATGTCCCTGACGACGATTCCGAAGACCTCCAGATCGTGTCCGAGGTCGACTATTCTGATCCGGGGCAGTCCGTGAGTACCAGCTCCCCTACCCCAACCCCACCAAAAAAGACATTGGTCAAGACTCTGCCAACTGGGCCCAGTCGCGATCCAAAATCATCTTCAGAAGCCCCGCCCCCGGGCCCGGCTCCATAGACATCTAAGCCTGCAGGTGGCTCGGGCTCGAGCAAACCTCATATTATTGTGCCTACAATACCTTCGGCACCGAAGCAGGCTCCGAGGCCGAAATCTCCATCGGCACCGAAACGTCACTCGGCACCGACATCTCCACCGGCACCGAAACATTCTTCGGCACCGAGGTCCCCACCGGCACCGAAAGGTTCGTCGGCGCCGAAAGGTCCTTCGGCACCGAAAACTCCATCGGACCCGAAAACTTCTTCGGCACCTAAAACATCCTCGGTGCCAAGAAAAGTCCACAAAGAACCTGCCGATCTCACAAAGCCCAGATCGGAACCCAAAAAGTCGGCGCCAAGGCCACCTTCGGACACTGAGGAACTTTTTCGGCCAGATCCAACGCAAAAACGGATTTACATCAATCCTAAAACAGGACATGTCACAGCAGTGCCATATAAGAAAAGGAAGCTGGACACACCACCTCCCCCAGCTCCTCCGAAGAAGGACTGTGCCACCTCACCCATACGTCCTTCCTCTCCTGTCTTCCCTCCTATCCCATCCCATCCCCCCCACCCCCATCGCCTTCTCCTTTACCATCTCCTTCTCACACACCATCTCCACAGGATGATGATGATTTAGGGGGAGGGGGAAACCCGGATTTCTTTAATGATCCCACTGATCCTAATGATCCCTTTACACTCCCGGACACGGCACCCATAGACGACTGGTCTTACCCTATGCCTGACATGCCTGATCCCACTCCATACACCTCAAAACCCTCCCCGCCTGATGACCATTTGGGGTTTGGTTAACTTCTAAACAGGGCGGCACTGTTCCATGGCGTCACCATGCACACAGACACACCTGGGGAAGATTTTCTCCTCGACACCTTTGAGCAGTCGCAAAAAAGCGTTCACATTTTACCCATGATTAAGGGAGTGATAATGCACGCCACTGAGGTTTTTAAAGACCCTGTTAGGGCCAGGGTTCTTAACCCCCGGATAGAAAAAAAATACAGACCGGCACCACAGGATCCTGCGTACATCAAAGCGCAACTCCCCTTAGACTCTTTAGTCGTGTCAAATGCCAGAAAGCGGACAAACTCCCAAACAACCAGAGACACACCGCCCCCAGACAGAGTTTAAACTCTTAGAGGCTTCCGGAAAAAGAGTTGCCGCACAAGCTGCTAACCACTGGCGTATTGCCAATACACAAGCCCTATTGGCTTGCTATGATAGGGCTCATTATGATCAACTGGAAGACCTCTTGCAACACCTGCCTGATCAATACAAATCACAGGCCAATGACCTTATCCAAGAGGGCAAGCTAATATCAAATGCCTCCATCAAATGCGCATTAGACGCAGCGGACACTGCCTCTAGGACAGTCAACACAAGCGTGCTACTTAGACGACACGCATGACTCCGCATTTCCGGCTTTAAGCCGGAAGTACAAACCACCATTCTTGCTCAACCCTTTAATCAGGAGCAACTATTCGGACCCGCAGTAGACACTGCATTAGAAAAAATGAAGAAAGATAATGAGACTGCCAAATCAATGGGAGCATTATAGTCTCCTCAAGCCAGAGGCTCCTTTCGTCGCTCCTTTTATAGAGGGGCCTCCAAAAATGTGGGAACAGACACCTCTTCCACCTTCAAAACATCAGGTCAAACATCCCCTAACAGAGGATACTTTAGAGGAGGTTACAGGGGAAATAATACCAAAGGCCGAGGGCGGGGCAACAACAACACCCGTTCCTCTCCAGCCACCAAACAGTGACTTACCACCACTCCCCCCAGACCATTCCACTCCGGTCGGGGGAAGACTTCAACAGTTCCTACCTGTCTGGAATTCCATCACAACAGACAGGTGGGTAAGACAAATTATCCAGTCTGGCTACTGCCTCGAACTCATACACACACCCCCAAACATACCACCCAAACACCGTCCCATGTCGTCTCACCACCTCACGCTCCTCAAACAGGAAATTCAGTCTTTGCTTCAGAAACACGCAATAGAACCAGTTCCACTCCAACATCAGGGCACAGGAGTATATTCTCTATACTTCCTCATTCCCAAAAAGGACAAAACCTTAAGACCCATACTGGACCTCAGACTACTAAACCAGTACATACAATCGGATCATTTCCACATGATCACTCTACAACAGGTTCTTCCATTACTTCAACAGGGTGACTTCCTTGCCACTTTGGACCTCAAGGACGCATATTTTCACATCCCCATGCATCCTGCACACAGGAAGTATCTACGATTCGTGGTAGACGGTCAGCACTATCAGTTTACAGTTCTCCCATTCGGAGTAACAACCGCACCCAGGGTATTCACCAAATGCTTAGCAGTAGTGGCGGCACATCTCAGGAGACAACAAATCCATGTCTTCCCCTATCTCGACGATTGGCTCATAAAAGCCAATACTCTCGACAAATGCGTTCTCCACACTCACCGCACTATTCAAACCCTACACGAGCTCGGATTTACAATCAACTATCCCAAATATCAACTACAACCCTCCCACGTACACCAATACCTGGGAGCCACCATAGATACATCCAAGGCCATAGCTTACCCCAGCACAGCCAGGATAGCCAACATACAAAATCTCATCAAAAGATTTCAAACACAACACTCTCTTCCAGCAAGAGTGTTTATGCAACTCTTAGGCATGATGGCATCATGCATCTCTATAGTACCCCATGCACGACTTCAAATGCGTCCCCTACAGGAATGTCTAGCACAACAGTGGAACCAGGCCCACGGACAACTTACCGATCTGGTGTTGGTGACCAGCCGCTCACTTCGTTCACTGAAGTGGTGGAACACCATCAACCTGTCCAGAGGGCGGCCGTTCTTAGAGCCTCTTCCACAGATTGTGCTGACGACCGACGCATCTCTTACAGGATGGGGAGCCCACCTCCTTCAACACACCACTCAGGGCAGGTGGACTACTCAACAGCAACAGCTCCACATCAATCACCTAGAACTTCTAGCGGTATTCCTAGCACTGAAGTCCTTCCAAGTGCACCTAAAAAACAAAACTGTCCTCATCCGCACGGACAACATGACCACAATGTATTACATACAGAAGCAGGGGGGGACACATTCTCTACAACTGTCCCAACTTGCACAACAAATCTGGAGGTGGGCAATTCCCCAAAACATCTACCTGCTAGCAGAACACCTCCCAGGGGTTCAGAACCAGGTGGCCGACCTCCTAAGTCGCCACACACAGCAAATACACGAATGGGAATTACACCCCAAAGTCCTACTCCCATTCTTCCAAAAGTGGGGACAACCAGACATAGACCTGTTCGCCACACAAGAAAACGCAAAATGCCCAACCTTCGCCACCAGGTTTCCACACCCGCAATCACAGGGCAATGCGATATGGATGAACTGGTCAGGCAGATTTGTGTACGCTTTTCCGCCTCTCCCACTCATTCCATTTGTAGTACGCAAACTGAAACAACAGTCGCTAACGCTCATCCTGGTAGCTCCCACTTCGGCACGCCAACCCTGGTTCACCACACTTCTGGAACTATCTCTAGTTCCACATCAAAAACTGCGTCTCTCCCCGGCTCTATTAACCCAGAACCATGGAGAAATCAGACACCCAGATCCTCAAACTCTGAACTTGGCAATCTGGCTCCTGAAGTCTTGGAGTTCGGATACCTCAACCTCCCTCCAGACTGTATGAATATTATAAAGGAAGCCAGAAGACCTACTACTAGGGCGTGTTATGCAGCAAAATGGAAAAGATTTGCCATTTACTGCACTAACAATGACATACGTCCACTGGATGCGTCCATCCAAAACATCATTTGCTACTTGCTACACTTGCAAAGATGCAATTTAGCTTATTCCTCCATACGCCTACATCTAGCGGCATTAGCAGCCTACTTGCAAAATAGGCAACACCTGTCCCTCTTCAAGGTACCGGCCATTAAAGCATTTATGGAAGGTCTAAAAAGAATTATTCCTCCAAGATTACCACCTTCACCAGTGTGGAAAGTTAATATTGTTCTAACAAGGCTCATGGGTCCCCCATTTGAACCAATGCACAAATGCGAACTACAGTTCCTAACATGGAAAGTAGCTTTCCTTGTCGCAATCACATCCCTGCGAAGAGTAAGTGAAATACAAGCCTTAACTCTTGAAGAACCCTTCCTACGACTGCATCGGAACAAGGTGGTTCTTAGGACAAACCCAAAATTCCTCCCTAAAGTCATTTCCCCTTTTCATCTAAACCAGTCAGTCGAACTGCCAGTCTTCTTCCCTAATCCAGACTCAGTAGCCGAGAGGGCACTTCATACCTTAGATGTTAAAAGAGCCCTGCTTTATTACATCGACAGAACCAAACCTTTTCGAAAGACCAACCAACTGTTTGTTGCTTTCGCACCACCACATAAGGGCAACCCCATTTCCAAATCGGGTATAGCCAGGTGGATAGTTAAATGTATCCAAATATGTTACCAAAAGGCTAAACGTACTCTTACAGTTCCCCCTAGGGCGCATTCCACGCGTAAAATAGGGGCTTCTATGGCATTCTTAGGGAACATCCCCTTAGAAGACATTTGCAAAGCAGCCACATGGTCTACTACACACACCTTCACTAAGCACTACTGTGTCGATGTGCATTCCAAACAACAAGCTTCAGTAGGCCAAGCTGTCTTAAAAACTCTATTCCAAACTGCTGCAACGGATACAGGTGACCACCGCTAAGGGAGACACTGCTATATAGTCTATCCTTAGTGTGTGATCTGCAGCTCATATGCCTCGAACGGAATATGCTACTTACCAGTATGCATCTGTTCTTGGCATGTAGAGCTGCAGAGCCACACACGCCCACCCGCCTCCCCGGGACCTGTATCTGTTCCAGCATTGTCTTAATTAGACACTACACATGGACATCCTTTCTCTCTACTTCTTATACACTCCATCATTTCCCATCATGGCGAAAAACAATCTGAGGATGGAGTGGATGCCCATGCGCACTGTTGTCCAGAGGAGGAGTCACCTATCTCGTGACCAAAGACTTCTTCCGAAGACAACAACAACCTGCAATCATCCGAGCCCAACACCAGATGGCGATCTTATCCTTAGTGTGTGGCTCTGCAGCTCTACATGCCAAGAACAGATGCATACTGGTAAGTAGCATATTCCTTTCACGGCGCAGCTCGATAGGTAGGTTATTCCAGAGTGCAGATGCCAGTACCTGAAAGGGGCGCCCTCCCGGTCGAGCACGAAAAAATCTTGGGGTCAGTAAAAAACAGGAGGACGAAGATTGTAAATTACGTGCGGGAGCATATTGCTGGCATCTGTCCCTCAAATAAGTAGCGCCGATATTATTGAAGGCCTTAAAGGCCAGAACAGATGCATACTGGTAAGTAGCATATTCCTTTCACGGCGCAGCTCGATAGGTAGGTTATTCCAGAGTGCAGATGCCAGTACCTGAAAGGGGCGCCCTCCCGGTCGAGCACGAAAAAATCTTGGGGTCAGTAAAAAACAGGAGGACGAAGATTGTAAATTACGTGCGGGAGCATATTGCTGGCATCTGTCCCTCAAATAAGGAGCGCCGATATTATGGAAGGCCTTAAAGGCCAGCACAAGTGCCTTAAAAGACACCCTCTTACGCACTGGGAGCCAGTGTAGCGTTCTGAGGAGAGGGGTCGTGTGTGTTCGGCGATCAGCCAAAAAAATAGCTCGTGCAGCAGCGTTCTGAACGACTTGAAGCCGATTGATCAGATACTCGGGAAGGCCTAGATAAAGGACATTCACGTAGTCGAGCCGAGACAGTATTAGGGCTTGCACCACTATCTTCCTGTGGGATACAGAAAGTAAAGGTAGGAAGTTGCGCATCATCCTAAGAAGGCCGAAGCAGGAGCCCGCCATCGATTGAACCGTTCATGGAAAGGTTATTGTCCAATTTGACCTCTAGATTCTTGACCGTAGTCGCCAAGGTGGTAGGAGACATATTAGATGGCCACCATTCTCGCCATTCTTCTCCCGGAGTGCAGCCGAAGAAGATCATTTCTGATTTTTCAGAGTTACAGCGTAATTGGTTTACGTTGAACCAATTGAATACCGCGGATAGGCATAGGTTAAGCCTCTTCCCATCCAGGACTTCTCCCTTGCCGCACGTAAACAACAGTTGCGTGTCGTCGACATAGGAAACGATTCTGGCACCAAAAGGTTCAACCAACAATGCCATTTCTTGCTTTCCTCTCTACCCTTGGTTTGGGGACCAGTTGTGCGACTTGTTCACTGAAGGTGGACCATAGGTACCATCCAGAGTCCGTATCAGCCGCCGAGTTTCCCCTGACATCCAGCAGTTTTTCGAATAAAGTTCTGTTCTCTCCCAGGTGCCCCTTGCTAGGGCATGCAGTACCATGCTTGGAGCTGAAAACATCCGCTTGGAGGCCCAGAGGCCCGGGCCGCTGCCTGCTGATGCTGGCTGCCCATAGGTCTACCTTTATCAGAATTCAAAGCACAAAAATCTGCCTTTTCAGTACTTTGGGTAGATTTGAACATGTCAGTTTCTAGTCTTGGCTGATTTGCAGGGTTCCTTTCCCTTTTTTTCTGGGATGCTCCTGGTGTCTCTAGCCTTGCTGTCCCCAGCTGGGAGGGGCTGTTCCAGAGAAGGAGATAAATCATTTCTGTGCATAGAGCAGTAGCAACCTGTGCACCCACCATCCATTTGGCCTCCTACTCTGCTTAGAATACAAAGGGCTATATTTGGGTTGCAAAATTGCTGTACCCTGCTGATATCCCTAATACGCTGAATAATTTCTGTAACAAATCCATTCGTTTCTCTACTGTTCTCCATAAAATCTGATTTTTCCTTAAATTCTTGAGCTCTTGCCTAGTACGGTTACCACAGTAATGCCCACATGGACCTGTGACTTGTACTGTCCCTTCACCTGTGACCTCTCTTCCACCACAGGGTTCAACAGCTGTGCAGAGGACGAACAGCCTGCCGAGGAGGCGAGGGGACTCGGCGCACCTGCGACCAGCCGATCGGCCCATCTCACTACATGGAAACGGTATGTTGTGACACTGCCCCACTGGTGCCGCCCTCTTGGTGCTCTAGCCAGTACCATATGAAAATATCACGCATTCCTGGGAGGAAGGAAAAAAAAAAGTAAACCAGCTGCAGAAAAATGCAACATTTTTGTCAAATCCTTTCTCCCAGTGCAATCCTATGTTCAGTATTTATTGTGCATCAGCACCTAGTGCTATGCTATAGTCCTTGCATTGTGCATCAGTTGCACCGAATGCTGTACTATAGTCATTGCTTTATGCATCAGTTGCACCCTGTGCTGTACTATAGTCATTGCCTTATGCATCAGTTGCACCTAGTGCCGTACTATAGTCATTGCACTATGCATAATTTGCACCTAGTGCTATACTATATTAATTGCATTGTGCATTAGTTGCACCCAGTACTGTACTATACTCATTGCATTGTGCATTAGTTGCACCCAGTACTGTACTATATTCATTGCATTATGCATCAGTTGCACCTAGTGCCGTACTATAGTCATTGCACTATGCATAATTTGCACCTAGTGCTATACTATATTAATTGCATTGTGCATTAGTTGCACCCAGTACTGTACTATACTCATTGCATTGTGCATTAGTTGCACCCAGTACTGTACTATATTCATTGCATTATGCATCAGTTGCACCCAGCGCTGTTTTATAGTCATTGCATTGTGCATCAGTTGCACCCAATGCTGTACTATATCCATTGCATTATGCCTCAGTTGCACTGTGTGCTGTAGTATATTTATTGCATTATGCATCTGTTGCACCCAGTACTGTTATATCCATTGCATTATGCATCAGTTGCACTCAGTGCTCTATATCCATTGCATTATGCATCAGTTGCACCCAGTTCTAGTATATCCATTGCATTATGCATCAGTTGCACCCAGTGCTGTGCTATATCCATTGCATTGTGCATCAGTTGCACCCAGTGCTGTGCTATATCCATTGCATTGTGCATCAGTTGCACCCAGTGCTGTACTATATCCATTGCATTAAGCTCAGTTGCGCTCAGTGCTGTACTATACTCATTGCATTGTGCATCAGTTGCACCCAGTACTGTACTATACTTATTGCATTATGCATCAGTTGCACCCAGTACTGTACTATATTCATTGCATTATGCATCAGTTGCACCCAGTACTGTACTATATTCATTGCATTGTGCATCAGTTGCACCCAGTACTGTACGATATCCATTGCATTATGCATCAGTTGACCCTGTACTGTACTATATCCATTGCATTATGCACCATTTGCACCCAATATATTCATTGCATTATGCATCAGTTGTACTCAGTGCTCTACTATATCCATTGCATTATGCATCAATGCACTCAGTGCGTCACTATATCCATTGCATTATGCATCAGTTGCACTCAGTGCTGCACTATACTCATTGCATTATGCATCAGCTGCACCCAGTACTGTACTATATTCATTGCATTATGCATCAGTTGCACCCAGTACTGTACTATATTCATTGCATTATGCATCAGTTGCACCCAGTACTGTACTATATTCATTGCATTGTGCATCAGTTGCACCCAGTGCTGTGCTATATTCTTTGCATTATGCATCAGTTGCACCCGGTGCTGTACTATATCCATTGCATTAAGCCTCAGTTGCGCTCAGTGCTGTACTATACTCATTGCATTATGCATCAGTTGCACCCAGTACTGTACTATATTCATTGCATTATGCATCAGTTGCACCCAGTACTGTACTATATTCATTGCATTGTGCATCAGTTGCACCCAGTACTGTATGATATCCATTGTATTATGCATCAGTTGACCCTGTACTGTACTATATCCATTGCATTATGCACCATTTGCACCCAATATATTCATTGCATTATGCATCAGTTGTACTCAGTGCTCTACTATATCCATTGCATTATGCATCAATGCACTCAGTGCGTCACTATATCCATTGCATTATGCATCAGTTGCACTCAGTGCTGCACTATACTCATTGCATTATGCATCAGCTGCACCCAGTACTGTACTATATTCATTGCATTATGCATCAGTTGCACCCAGTACTGTACTATATTCAATGCATTGTGCATCAGTTGCACCCAGTACTGTACGATATCCATTTCATTATGCATCAGTTGACCCTGTACTGTACTATATCCATTGCATTATGCACCATTTGCACCCAATATATTCATTGCATTATGCATCAGTTGTACTCGATACTCTACTATATCCATTGCATTATGAATTAATGCACTCAGTGCTGCACTATATCCATTGCATTATGCATCAGTTGTACTCAGTGCTGTACTATAGTCATTGCATTGTGCATCAATTTCACACAGCTCTGTACTATATTAATTGCATTATGACTCCGTTTCACCCAGTACTGTAATATATCCATTGCATTATGCATCAGTGGCACTCAGTGCTGTGCTATATCCATTGCATTATGCATCAGTTGCACCCAGTGCTGTGCTATATCCATTGCATTATGCATCAGTTGCACCCAGTACTGTACTATATTCATTGCATTATGCATCAGTTGCACCCAGTACTGTACTATATTCATTGCATTGTGCATCAGTTGCACCCAGTACTGTACGATATCCATTGCATTATGCATCAGTTGACCCTGTACTGTACTATATCCATTGCATTATGCACCATTTGCACCCAATATATTCATTGCATTATGCATCAGTTGTACTCAGTGTTGTGCTATATCCATTGCATTATGCATCAGTTGCACCCAGTGCTGTGCTATATCCATTGCATTATGCATCACTTGCACCCAGTGCAGTGCTATAGTCATTGCATTGTGCACCTGTTGCACCCAGCGCTGTACTATATTAATTGCATTATGCATCCGTTTCACCCGGGACTGTAATATATCCATTGCATTATGCATTAGTTACACCCAGTGCTGTGCTATATCCACTGCATTATGCATCAGTGGTACTCCATGCTGTGCTATATCCATTGCATTATGCATCAGTTGCACCCAGTGTGTGCTATATCCATTGCATTATGCATCACTTGCACCCAGTGCTGTGCTATAGTCATTGCATTGTTCTTCACTTGCACCCAGCGCTGTACTATATCATTGCCTTATGCATTAGTTTCACCCAGTCCTGTGCTATATCCACTGTGTTATGCATCAGTTGCACCCAATACTGTGCTATATTGATTACATTATGCATCAGTTGCACTCAGTGCTGTACTATATTCAGTGCATTGTGCACCAGTTGCACCCAATACTGTACTATATCGATTGCATTATGCATCAGTTGCACTCAGTGCTGTACTATATTCATTGCATTATGCATCAGTTGCACCCAATGTCAGTGCTAGTTTTGCATAAGGTCCATCTCCTGCAACACTATTTTCATTTTCTTTGCAGTTGCCCCCCTCAGCACTCTATTTGCTCATCTTTATCAGCACTCTATTTGCTCATCATTATGCAGCAGCGGCACCCGGTGTAGCACTACATTTATAAGTGTTTTGACACCTTTTGCTCTCCTTGAAGTGTTACTTTATAGCTCTTGTTGACCAGTCTCCCCGCATCACTATATTCTTATGCACAAGATCCACCCCATGAAGCAAAGAAAACATCATCAGTTTTAGGTTTGTCACGAGGTTGTAGTCTCATCTACGTCACTATAAAGTGTCCGGATGTGATGTTCTCATTTCTAAGGCAGACCTTCGCAGTAGGATGAATCCATCCACTGATCACCATCCCGTGTGGAAATCCTTTCCAGAATGCTTCATAGCTGCCAAGGTTTCAGATTGCTTATGTGTGACGTTCTCCCAATTTCAGTGTAATTACGAGTGACATTTCAATGACTGAGTGACACTTTCTCAAGAGCAAAATCAAGATATGAAGACGAGGGAAACCTATAAATACCAGAAATTACACCCATTTGAGCAACAAGAAACTCCAAGAAGATTTTACTACTGCAGCAAAGCACCAGAAATGCAGAGGCACTGTGGGACCCGACTGTACCAAACAGGATGTGTGGGGCCACACATACTGCCTGCAAATGAGCCTCCTCTTCCATAACGCCCCCCTCCCCCATAAAAATAGGCTCGATCTCCCATGGGTGGAATGAACCAGAACCACGTGGCTCATTCTCCCTCTGCCGGAAATGATCAAACTGTGCTGAGAAGCCACAGTGCGAACTGTCACAAACAGTGTATCCCTCTCCCGTACGATGTGACACTCACAGCCACCTCTGACAAATGCCACCTCATTAGGAGGGTATGTATACTGTGTACACCCTGGCCTTTCTTGTACCTCTGCAGAGCTACCCCCTACAGGGTAAACAGAGTCCAGTCATAAGAAGCCAAAATAAAATACAGCTATTGAGAATTACATATAGAAACATCAGGACCGAAAGCTATTACCTTCAAATAAATGCTTTAAAATATTCATTTTTACAGAAAATATCACATTATTTAAACAAATAGTTAAAAAGAACGATTATTCTAAATATGTTTTGGCATATGGTCGGTTGCATTTACTTTGTTTTTTATCCTGGAAACATGCCACTTTCTTTTTATTGTGATTCAAATAGAAATTGTAATAGTTTTGTTGTTTACAGGCACGTTGAGAACAGAGAAAGTGAAATAATGAATTATCTTTTTAACCGGATAAGCATAAATGGCGGTGTGAAGCTTTAAAGAATGAATGGGAAAACATTCTAGAAAAGACGATACATGGAAGGTCACAAGATCCTCTCTGGACTGGAGTCCCATTTCCTGTTTTACATGAAGCATGAAGACTCTTGGCCGCTGCAACACTAGTCTCTCCCTAGGCAAGCGTGCACCGCGCATCACCCCCTGGCATCAGACTCACTGAGGATCAGCAGCAGGTGCCACTGCTGCACTATGGGCATCACGTGCGCTGCCGTCCCGTGGGGTTGGATCCGGCGGTACCAGGGCCATGACTGGTTTCAATTTACCTCCATGCTGAGGAGCGAGCAGTGCTTCTATGATGTGCTATACCATAGAGCAGCTGCCCACAAACTTAACTGCAGCCCGAAACGGTTGCAGGACATAACGTCGCGCGGCGCCTATGACGTCAGTCAAAATGTAATGGCACGCCGAGGTGGGAATCGTAATGTCTCCATGATACGTTCTAGCACTAGCAGCATCTAACTCCGGCAATCCCCCAAGCCCAGTGCCGTGAGCAGCGCGCACACCACGGTCCGCAGCCAGCCACCCCAGCTTAGTTTAGTCAGTATAGCAGCCCTACTGGCTTGACAGCCGAGGCGCTGTCTATGCCAATTATGAGTTTAACAAAGTTATAAGTTTATCGGGACGGGCAGCGGGATAAAGTTCCTTCATGGCTACGATTTGCCTCCGAGTCACCCTCATCCGAATCTCATGTCCTGCTCCCACACACCTCTCCAGCACGCATGCGCTGAACCTCACCCAGATATGCACAGTGTGAGACATTTCCAAGGTGCACGCGCCCCCCACAGCATAATATTCAACTTACTATGTGTAACATTCAGAAGTGAGTTTACAAGTGGAATGTCCTAATCTTCTCAGTATGGAGAGGACGGATGCATTCCTTAAAGACCAGGGTCACGCGGGCTCGGATTATGATGTTGGGTTCCTGTTACTGTTGAGACAACATGGTTGTCTGATTGGTTGCCAGTTTAGGTTCATCTGAGAGTAAGGAAGTGTCAGAGGTTTCATAGCCACACCTCTAGAACAGCCTCATTGGCTGGATAAAATGTCTCTCTTGATCACATGATCTTGCAGAATCTCTTGTTAATAAAGCCAATTGACTATCATTTGAACATCATTTCCTGATATGGACCAAAGCTGTAACTTTGCTCCATATCAGGAAATTAAATTTAATTGGCTTTTTAACAAGAGATCCTGCAAGATCATGTGATCAAGAGTGACATTTTGGTCAACCAGACAAGTATCCTGTGGAAAAGTAGGAAAAGTTTGGCAACAGATGGTTCAGTGAGGCGTAGTGTCACTTCTTGTTTGCAAACGCGGACCTGCTCAACTCCTCGGTGCGCGTCCCCAAGCACTTCCTCCTGCCCTTGGCGGGCTGCGCTCCTCCGCTCGCTATCTTGAAGCATTATCTTGGTTGCTGATTCTGCATCTGATGAAGTCCTTCCCCCTTCATTATAACGCCATGTCCTAGAAATACAGGCCAAAGGGGGTTATAAAAATGGTGTCCTCTGTAAAATTCCTTCTGACTCCAGCTGACTTCCAACCGCTAGGCACTCAGTTTAAATGGCCCTCAGAAGCTCTTTACTGCAGGGCGTTCTTTCCAGGTACACAGACCTCACAAGCTTGGACAGGAGAGCTATTTCTGTTCCACAGACCACACAAACTTGGACAGAAGAGCTGTCTCTGTTCCACAGACCTTACAAGCTTGGACAGAAGAGCTGTCTCTGTTCCACAGACCGTACAAGCTTGGACAGAAGAGCTGTCTCTGTTCCACAGACCACACAAACTTGGACAGTAGAGCTGTCTCTGTTCCACAGACCTTACAAGCTTGGACAGAAGAGCTGTCTCTGTTCCACAGACCGTACAAGCTTGGACAGAAGAGCTGTCTCTGTTCCACAGACCACACAAACTTGGACAGAAGAGCTGTCTCTGTTCCACAGTCCTTACAAGCTTGGACAGAAGAGCTGTCTCTGTTCCACAGACCGTACAAGCTTGGACAGAAGAGCTGTCTCTGTTCCACAGACCTTACAAGCTTGGACAGAAGAGCTGTCTCTGTTCCACAGACCTTACAAGATTGGACAGAAGAGCTGTCTCTGTTCCACAGACCGTACAAGCTTGGACAGAAGAGCTGTCTTTTATGTTCCACACACACACCTTACAGTTTTAGGATCCTTCAGGCTTCACAGGCCATACAGGCTCGGTCGTCTGACAGCACAGCTATCCCTCCATTTGTGGGTTCTGAAGCTGGCAAGGTCTGTGCGGATAGACATCCATTTAGACAGCTGCTCTATGTTACAGGATGAGACAGCCGAGCACTCTCCACTCTATGCATCCCTTACAGGTACAGACCCTGGAGCCCGAGCAGGGCCTCCGACTGTAACACAGATGTTATGCGTTTCAGCTGGCTGCAGCCGTGAATAGCAGGTTAGGCTTGTGGCTTAGATGGATTGTACAGCCTCTCACCTTCGACAGCAGGCCTGTACCTCGCACCCTACACCAGGACTGTACCTCGCGGCTCCGGTATCCGGACTATACCTCCAGTCTCAGGTAGCAGGACTGTACCTGGTGCCTCGGGCAGCAGGACTGTACCAGGTGCCTCAGGCAGCAGGACTGTACCTGGTGCCTCAGGCAGCAGCACTGTACCTGGTGCCTCAGGCAGCAGCACTGTACCTGGTGCCTCAGGCAGCAGGAATGTACCTGGTGCCTCAGGCAGCAGGAATGTACCTGGTGCCTCGGGCAGCAGCACTGTACCTGGTGCCTCAGGCAGCAGGAATGTACCTGGTGCCTCAGGCAGCAGGAATGTACCTGGTGCCTCAGGCAGCAGCACTGTACCTGGTGCCTCAGGCAGCAGGAATGTACCTGGTGCCTCAGGCAGCAGGAATGTACCTGGTGCCTCAGGCAGCAGGAATGTACCTGGTGCCTCAGGCAGCAGGAATGTACCTGGTGCCTCAGGCAGCAGGACTGTACCAGGTGCCTCAGGCAGCAGGACTGTACCTGGTGCCTCAGGCAGCAGGACTGTACCTGGTGCCTCAGGCAGCAGGACTGTACCTGGTGCCTCAGGCAGCAGGACTGTACCTGGTGCCTCAGGCAGCAGGAATGTACCTGGTGCCTCAGGCAGCAGGAATGTACCTGGTGCCTCAGGCAGCAGGACTGTACCTGGTGCCTCAGGCAGCAGGACTGTACCTGGTGCCTCAGGCAGCAGGACTGTACCTGGTGCCTCAGGCAGAAGGATTGTACCTCACGCCTCAGGCAGCATGTCTGTACTTATTGCCTCAGGCAGCAGGACTGCCCCATGTGCCTCAGGCAGCAGGAATGTACCTGGTGCCTCAGGCAGAAGGATTGTACCTCACGCCTCAGGCAGCATGTCTGTACTTATTGCCTCAGGCAGCAGGACTGTCCCCTGTGCCTCAGGCAGCAGGACTGTACCTTTCACTTTAGACAGCAGGACGATACCTCGTGTCTCAGGCAGCAGGTCTGTACCTCGCCCCTTACACCAGGACTGTACGTCGTGCCTTAGACAGCAGAACTGTACCCTGCGCCTTAGATAGCAGGACTGTACCTCTAGCCTCAGGCAGGAGAACTGTACCTTGAACCTTAGACACAGAACTGTACCTCCTGCCTTAGACAGCAGGACTGTACCTTCGCACCTCAGGCAGCAGGACTGTACCTTCGCACCTCAGGCAGCAGGACTGTACCTCGCACCTCAGGCAGCAGGACTGTACCTTCACACCTCAGGCAGCAGGACTGTACCTTGCTGCTCAGGCATCAAGACTGTACCTTCTGCCTTAGGCAGCAGGACTCTACCTCGTGCTTCAAGCAGCAGGATTGTACCCCGCACCTCAGGCAGCAGGATTGTACCCCGCACCTCAGGCTGCAGGACTGTACCCCTCACCTCAGGCTGCAGGACTGTACCTCGCACCTCAGGCTGCAGGACTGTACCTCGCACCTCAGGCTGCAGGACTGTAACTCACGCCTCAGGCTGAGGCAACAGGACTGTACCGCCAGCCTTAGGAGGCAGGACTGTACCTTGCACCTTAGACAGCAGGACTGTCCCCTGTGCCTCAGGCAGCAGGACTGTGCCCTGTGCCTCAGGCAGCAGGACTGTGCCCTGTGCCTCAGACAGCAGGACTGTGCCCTGTGCCTCAGACAGCAGGACTGTGCCCTGTGCCTCAGGCAGCAGGACTGTGCCCTGTGCCTCAGGCAGCAGGACTGTGCCCTGTGCCTCAGGCAGCAGGACTGTGCCCTGTGCCTCAGGCAGCAGGACTGTGCCCTGTGCCTCAGACAGCAGGACTGTGCCCTGTGCCTCAGACAGCAGGACTGTGCCCTGTGCCTCAAGCAGCAGGACAGAACCTCGCACCTTAGACACCAGGACTGTACTTCGTGCATCAGATAGAATGACTGTATCTAGGGTTGCACAGCTCCTCCTGTCTGGGAGAGCAGATCAAGCTCTCAAGGTAAATATGTTTCATACACCAGAGACTTAGAAAACAGGTCAGTCTCTTGGGTTGCATACATCCTACAGGCTCCTGGATTGGAGATGTGGTCAAGGCCTGGGGTAAGATGGATTGTTTAGTATAGGCCCTGCCTTAAAAAGTAGGTCTAGACCTTGGGCTGGCCATTTCTTACAGGCTAAACACCCGGCCAGTGACTTGGCTTTCCCAGAGTTTTTAGGCTCCAGACTTGGCCGGCAGGTCTGTCCCCAAACTTGCAAAGATCCCTGTAATGGTTTCCTTTCAGTGTTCTGTCCTGTGATGGATTCTCTGGTGCGCTGTGTGTGGGGAACGGTCTCATAATAGAGGCTCTTGCAGTCTGGCCGCTATACTTCATGTGGCCAGTAGGTGGCACTGCTGCATTTAGATGTGAGTGCTGTCATATGCTGTATCCGAAAGCATTGAGGCCCCGTAGTGGCAGGCACTTCGACTACTGCGCACCCTCGAATATTGTTGGGGGTTTCGAGCTGGCAAGCCGGAGTCCCAGATGTAGTGACCGGTTGGTCACGGGATAGTGTTTCTGTTATAATGTTTTTCCACCATAATGAGTTCCACCAGACACTCCTTGAGGGCTTGCTTCCACACTCACACACACACCCATCCATCACAGACGTCACTGGTCAGGTGACCCCCCGATAAAAGGGTCTGGGCGCACGTGCCCTTTGCCAGTTCCAGACAGTATGACTATGTGTCCGTGTCATTATCCTGCTGCATGTGGGCCTAGGGCCCTAACCTCTTACACCAGAGAGCGGGTACATCTCACCAGCCAGTCTCGCATCTGGGATGGAGTTACAGGCTCTGCCTTGGGTGAGCGGACGTCTCGGGGCCCGCCAGCCCCCAGCCCCCAGAAAGCAGCCGCAAAGAGCGCACTTCTGCAGGTCCGCCTCACTCCCGCATGGCTGCGCAAAGGAATACAGTAAATGTACACAGAGACGCCTCCTACGGTTGTGTGGGAATGGGTATGTTTCTGCCCTGGAGGTACAAGTGACCTGGTAGGAAACACTATCTTCACCCGGAAGGATCCCCTGCTGATCCCTCTTTTCCATTCCTTGTTTTGTGTACGCAGATGTTCACAGATGTGCATAAATGGCGTTTAGAAGACACTGTACATGTATTCTACACCCTGCTATGAACATGTGGCCATTTCGTGATACAGAAGATTGCTTTATTGAACCGACTCATTCTAACGTCCTGGCATTGCGCGCCCCCATAGATACCCAGGTGCCCAGGTTTCATATCCTCTTTGATGCCCATATGACTGCTGCTGTATGCCCCCAGCGATGGCCAAACTGCGCATCTTCTACCGCGCCCACCTGCCCCAGGCCACATGTCCCTTCTGTGCTGCGCGCCCTAGGACTAGCCCCATTCTGAATCCTGTGCAATGCTGAGCTGCCACCATATCTATCCTGAGTGATGGAGACCTGGTTACGATGCATATGGAGTCTTTGCACGTCTAAAGCGATGCCCAAGCAGTCCAGGTCAACATTTTCAACATAGCTACACTGCCCTCCCTCGCCCCACCCCTCTGCAATGCATATATGGCGGCTCTTGACACTTCAAGCGATTTGTTTTCCATTTTTGTGATGGCCATACAGGACACGTCCAGCAACAGCTCCTCCCCTGTGATGGCCATCCATCCTGGACATTGCCACACCCAGATGGTCATTCTTCATTCTCGCTTCAGTGCCGTGGCCAGTCTACTCCCCTTCTGCAAATGACTCCCTGGCGGTGCTTCCTGCCCGCTGCTATGCCCAAATGAGCATGCCCACATGAGCGACTTGCTTGGGATCTGTTATGCCCACATAATGAAACTACTTTCCGAGGTACCCACATGATACAGCCACTCGGATCACCCATTGCAATGCGGGCACAGTTGCAGTCCTAGTTCCCTGAAATGCCTACCAAGCTGGTCTGCCAGACGCCTGTGAGGACCTCTTGAGGGCTCTCTTTACTGCCCTGTAATCTCACTGACGCCCCTCTTTGCTTCTGCGGTGCCCATGTGGCAGCTCTGACTTTGTGATACTCATAAGGTGGCTGTGTCCTCCTGGAATGCTCACCTAACAACTCTACTTCTTTTATTTGGTACCCACGTGGCAACCATGTGTTGATTCTGAGAAACCCAAATGACAGATCTGTTTGACTTCCATTCCAGTGGAGTCTCTGCTCACCTGTGAATCCACCATGTCCTCTAGGCTCCTCACCAGCGAGTCCACGTGGATATCCCCTGAAATGCCCATTAACTTTTCTTATAACTTTGTTTTTCAGCCCAGAACGGAATCGTTGCCTTCCATTTTGCCAACCTGGGTAGTATCGCAGGAGCCCAAGGAGTCCTGGGCAGCCCATCCATGCAGGCGGCCCGGCACCAGAACCCACTTTACCAGTTGGTGAATGGTGTCTCCAATGGGCGCTTGTCCAATGGGTCCATCGGGTCCATCTGCAAGAATCCAAGTTTGAGCATCCCCCGACTGCCATTCAGGTGAGGAGAAAACTCGCAGATGCTCATATGACTGAGTGACCCAGTAGTGTAAACAATGCTGATGTAGAAGTGAGGCTAACACCCAAGCTGAAATTGTAATATTGGTTTTGCTTTTTCTGTCCGGTGATTCCTGTTTCTTTTAAAGCATGAATCCGCTGTAGATTCACGTGCTGTGGCTATCCCACCATCAAATGACTGGAAAGGAAAAAGTGGCACTTTGTCTGCGAGCGTAGCTTATGAACATGCACATTCCACAAATCGACCAGCAGGTTTTTCCCTGTGTCTTGTCAATTCGACTGCACTCGAACCGCGTTCTGACACATTACAAAGCAGTGGGATGTGATAAACACGCCCTGATCCTAGATCAGTACTGTAAGAAAGCAAAGTGTAGTTCAAGAACCACTGTGTGAACACGAGCTCTGACCGTGGTCAAGAAGTGATGGAGGCTCATCCAGTGGTGGACGATGACTCCTGGCCAGGGATCAAACTTGAAGTAAAGGCACATATGCAGAATACGCCTCTAGATGGGATGTCACTCATTAGGAAACCAGATGACAGTACCAGTGAGCCAACTCAAAAGACTCCCTGCTAGGCCAAGAAGAGCTTTGGGTCCAAGTGCGAATGTAATATTTAGACTGAATTGAGAAGACTGAGAACAAATCACTGGTCTCCATTTTGGAAGTTCGGTGAGGCCCTTATCAACAAGCATTGGCCATGCCAATCGGTCTCGCCATATTAGTGTTGTATGAAAATATGATAGTAATAATACAGATTGTTTGATATATTGTTTTAAATAAATGACTGACTGCTTTAGTAATTTGTAGCACAATTTTATTTTAACATCAATTGACTTTTTTTCACTTGGCAAAGAATTCAAACATTTAAGTAGCACATTTTTTTTAATAGGCAATATGTTCTAAATAGCTAAGGTTAAAACATATGTAAACATTCTTGAATCAACAAATGCTATTGTAATATTTGTAAACAGTATATAGGGCATAAAAGTTGTTCCCTTAGTAATGATAATTGCATTTTGGTATTATTATGTATAAAGTCGCCTATTAGTACATAAGTCACATTGCAAAATACATACCCATTCCGAAGCATAATCTACAAACAGAATAAGAGTGTGTGACACAGAGAGAGAGAAAGGGTGAGAGAGAGAGAGGGTTTTGGGTTGGGGCATGGATGGATGGGTGGGTGGGTTACTGGCTAGTTGGCGAGATGAGTGGGATGGTTGGGTAAGTGGATGGGTGAATGGGTGGATAAATGAATTGGTGGATAGTTGAATGTGGAGATAAAAACCAGAGGCAAAAAAAGGCATGAAGAGTGTGAGGATGTTTTTAACATTTGTGCCACAGCAGCTTTTCATTATTAATCCGGCCCTTAACGTGCGTTACCTAATAATTATTAGGCAGGTGATCTTGTTATTGTTTGCGAATGTAAAGTTACCAAAGTGGCCTATTAGTAGATAAGTCACATTGCAAAATACATACCCATTCCGAAGCATAATAGGGCGTAATACCAGTTGGGTATTACCATAAGTATAAAAATAATATTGACAAACACCCAGCAGTCTGCAATAACTTTACTTCTACTTAGTAACAATAAGGCGGTTGTACATAGATTGGGGGGGGCTGTAGCTAAAACAAAAACATCTCCTCACGAGAAACGCTAAGTGGTTGATGCACAGGAACAGAGCAATAATAATGTGAGGTGGTAATTGTGGGGAAGCTGTAGGTGAAACAAAGAAAAAAACATTCTCACACTGAAAACAAAGCTGTTGCTGCACAGTTTTTGTAATGGGAAACACAGCGCGAAATTAAGCCACCGCTCAGAAGCAAGCACCAATGAAAACAACAGTGTAGCTGTAACTGAAACAAAAACATTGTCCCGAGCAAAATGCAAAAGTAAAACAAGCTTCTTTTTGAGTTCGCTGTCTGGGTCTATAACTATGAAAAGAATATCGGCAAACACCCAATAGTATACAATAATTTCATTGCCTCATAGTAACAATAAGGCGGTCGTACAGAGGAGGGGGGCGGGGGGGACTGTAACTAAAACAAAAACATCGCCTCATGAGAAACGCTAAGTCGTTGATGCAAAGGCATGGAGCAATAATAATGCGGGCTAACAAATTCGGGGAAGCTAGACCTAAAACAAAACCCAAAACATTGCCTCACGCCGAAAGCAAAGCTGTTGCTGAGGGGAGGGGGTGGGGGGTGGGGGGGGCGGTGCGGCTGTAGCTACAACAAAATCAAAAACATCGCCTCATAATAAACGCAAAGTCGTTGATGCAAAGGCACGGAGCAATAATAATGGGAGCTGGCAAATGTGGAAAAGCTGTAGAGAAAACGAAACCAAAAACATCGCCATGAGCAAAATACAAAAGTAAAACAAGCTTCCCTTGAAGTACACATTAACTAAAAAAAAAAGAGAGATCCACGAACAAAAAAAAAAACACGAAACAAAAGCAAGAATACCGTGTAAAAAATGTAAATTTGTAAATGTAAATTTGATACTTGTATAGCGCACTACTCACCCGCAAGGGTCTCAAGGCGCTTGTACGAATACCGCTGTGGAACCCATCCTGGCTTTCCCTGTGAGGCGTCCACTCCTGGGCACCTCCAAGGTGGAGGCCAGGCATCCTTAGCGTTGTGGGGGCCGTTGTGAAGATTAAGCAAGCTATTGCCCAGAGTTGCAGAGTGGGACTCCATGATTGGAATAGGCACCAAGGCGAGAATTATCAGGTCCGTGGAATATTTGAGCCCAAGACCCGCCGAGGCAGGGAATTGAACCCTGGTCCCGGGCTAGACCTCTGCATCAGGGTCTGCCGCTCCAATCATTGAGCCACACTTCTCCACACTTCTCCATTGGCTCCCTGTAAAGGGGCCAATAGCTAAAGATGTGCCCAAGAGGGAAAAAGGAGGGACGTAACACACGCTTAACAAATATAGCAAGAAGCAGATTTAAAAAAACAACTGAAGAACTAATCGGAAAACGGAGGCAGAGCCTCCCTCACTATACTGTATACAGCATCTCTCGACTAGACCGCACATGCGCTGCCTGGGCCAGACCTAAAAATGGGTTGGAAAGATGGATTTTATTACGTATAAAACTCTTTGTTCGAGGCATGTGAGCTGTAGATCACATTCTTTGCATACTCCTGCCATCTAGTGTTTGGTCTGGATGTTTGCACTTTGTTTTTCTTCGACTATGTCTTTCCAGTCACGAGGTAGGTGACTCCTCCTTTTGGTGATAGTACGCATGGGCATCGACTCCATTGTTAGATTGTTTTTTTCCGCCATCGGGTTCAAACGTGTATTGCCGCGCTCCTGTTTGACAAAGTTCCTTGGGTTGCCCTCGGTACGCAATACACTTACCCTCGACGGTATTGTTATTCGATCACGTTTCCCATTATTCGCGAATCATATCGGTTTCAGAAAAATATCCTTTCAGTGGAAACTTTGTGGAAGGCCGACGGGCCTAGCCGCATCAGGCCACCTCGCAGTCTATGAATCGGACTCCATTTAAATTCTGCCCTGGGTGCTATGCCAAGTACCCGTGCACTGACTAGCACGAAGTGTGCAACTTGTGCCTCTCTCCGGAGCACGACGAACAAGACTGCGACGCGTGCAAAGTGTTCCGATCCAAGAAGATGCTCCGTGACCGTCGGGCTTGACGTCACGAAATGCAACATCAACACAGCGGTACCATTTCGGATCTCTTCGGAGGAGATTCCGAACGAGACGTCTACGACGTGCAAGGAGCCGAGGAAGAAGAGTAGCTCATTTCCATGTCAGATGCCGATTCTGGAATGGACAAAGAGATTCCGCAGGGTCAGCTTATCGTGAGTACCGATCCTCCCCTGCCCCAAACACCACCTCTGCCCAAGAAAAAGGCCCTGGTCCCTCCTCTGTCTTTGGGCCAAGGTCGCCACCGAGAACATGTTTCCAACGCCCCGCCTTCGGGCTCGGCACCAAAACAAACATCAAAGCCTTTCGGCTTGGGATCGAGTCGGCCGCATTCGGGCACTGAGCTGAAGCAATTGGCATCAAAACCGAAACACGTTTTGGCATCAACTCCTTCGGTACTGAAGCGAAAACATCTTTGGATCCGAATACTTTGGCGCCGAAAGCCTCCGCTCCAAAAATATTGGCACTAAAAAATAAAACAACTCCTACTCATCAAAGGAGCCTCGTTTCAACATTCCGCCTTCTAACACGGACCCGAAACAGAAGGAACTAGTCATCAATCCCAAAACTGGACGTATTCACCCAAAATTGCCTTCAAAACGCAAACCAGGAACAGAGGACACTTACCACATTCCTCTTAAGAGAAAACATGTTGGTACTAACCCCTCTCCTCTTCCTCTTACACCTCCTTCCCCACCTAACCCAAATGTGTTAATAATACCCACAAATTAACCACAAACACCTGACAACCAGGATGACTGGGGCGGGGTAGATGATAATAGCCCTGATCCATGGGACGATTATAACATAGATCCAAACACAGATAGTGATCCAGATGTATACCCTAGCGCAAGAATTCTTACACCAAGGGTCGATAAAAAGTATAAGTCTGCACCATCAGATCCGGTTTACATCAAGGGTCAGTTACCATTAGATTCCTTAGTGGTTTCTAATGCCCGTAAACAGGCAAACTCACAAACATCGGGGGATGCCCCCCCCTCCAGATAAGGAATCTAAACTGATAGATGCCTCAGGCAAGAGAATAGCTGCACAGGCAGCCAATCACTGGCGTATTGCCAATACCCAGGCTCTCTTAGCTAGATAAGACACAGAGCACTACGACAAATTGGATCAATTGCTCCAATTTCTAGGTGATGAACATAAGGCTAAGGCACACAACCTAGTTCAGGAAGGAAAGATAATTTCAAACACATCTATTAGATGCGCTTTAGATGCAGCTGACACTGCGGCTCGTGCAAACACCACCAATGTCTTGCTAAGAAGACACGCCTGGCTAGGGTTTAAACCTGAAGTACAGGCTTCTATATTAAACTTGCCTTTTGATAAAGAGCATCTCTTTGGTCCTGTTGTAGATACTTCCTCAGAGAAAATGAAGGACACAGACGTTGAAAAATCTATGGGAGCCCTACAGTCCCCATCCAATAGGGGTTCTTTTTGGTGCTCCTTCTACAGGGGAGGCTCCAAGAACATGTCTACAGACAGCACCTCTACATCTTATAAAGGCATCAGTCAGTCATCCTCTTCAGAAGGTTACTTTCGAGGCGGATTTAGAGGCAATAATGGCAAGGGAAGAGGTAAAGTTTCCACACCTCGCACCTCCCCCTCAACATACAAACAGTGACTTGCCTCCCCTTTCCCCCGATCTTTCCACTGCTGTCGGGGGACGTCTCTCCCAATTCCTCTCCATCTGGCATACAATAACTTCAGACAGATGGGTTCTAGGAATTATCCAATCTGGTTATTCCCTGAAGTTTACCAACAATCCCCCAAACATTCCTCCACGTTCACACAGAATGTCACGAGAGCATCTAAACCTCCTCAAACAGGAGGTTCACTCTCTTCTGCAAAAGGGAGCTATAGAACCTGTACCATTATAATATCAAGGATCGGGTGTGTACTCCCTATACTTTCTCATACCCAAAAAGGACAGTTCTTTCAGGCGTATATTAGACCTCAGGGAGCTAAATCAATATATACACTCAGATCACTTTCATATGGTCACTCTTCAACAAGTGCTCCCACTCCTACAGCAAGGCGACTTTCTGTCTACTTGAGACTTAAAGGAAGCATACTTACATATTCCAATACATCCCGCTTATCCCAAATACCTCAGGTTTGTGGTAGCGGGATAACACTACCAGTTCAAAGTGCTTCCATTCGGAGCCACCACTACTCCCAGAGTATTCACCAAATGCCTGGCAGTAGTCGCTGCTCACCTGCGAAGGCAGCATATTCATGTTTTCCCATACTTGGATGACTGGCTCATCAAAGCCAGCTCTCACCCAAAGTGTCTTCAGCACACTCAAATAACACTACAATTACTGCACGATCTGCCATTCACAGTAAATGTGTTGAAGTCCCATCTCCAACCCTCCCACACACAAACCTATTTGGGAGCCACTCTCAGTACTCAAAAGCTCTAGCCTGGCCCAATGCAGCCAGAATCTCCAATATCCAGGCTCTAATCTCTCAGTTTCAGCCCAACTACAGTCACTACCAGCTCGAGTATATCTGCAGCTACTAGGAGTGATGGCATCTTGCATCATGATAGTTCCCTACGCGAGACTTCAAACGCGTCCCCTTCAAGAATGCTTAGCACGTCAGTGGAATCAGTCTCAGGGTCAATTGTCAGATCTAGTGTTGGTAGACGGCCGCACCTATTGCTCTCTGCAGTGGTGGAATCCACAAAACGTATCCAAAGGGCGGACCTTCATCGACCCAGTTCCACAGACAGTGCTAACAGCAGACGCATTGCTCACTGGTTGAGGAGCTCATCTCCAGACTCACACAGTTCAAGGTTTGTGGAGTCAAAAGCAACAGCAACTTCATATAAACCATCTCGAGCTGCTAGCAGTATTTCTAGCGCTCAAAGCCTTCCAGACTCACTTTGCAGCCAAAAGTGTCCTAGTCCGCACCGACAAAATGACAGCCATGTATTACATACAGAAACAGGGAGGGACACACTCTCTCCAGGTGTCACACCTTGCACAAGCCATTTGGAAGTGGGCCATACATACAATGTATCTCCTAGCAGAACACCTCCCAGGAGTGAACAATCAAATCGCAGACCTTCTCAGCATGCAGAGACAACAGATTCACAAGTGGGAACTTCACCCTCAGGTTCTCCTCCCATTCTTTCAAATGTGGGGGTTTTTCACAGATCGATCTGTTCGCAACACACCAAAACGCTAAATGCCCAAGCTGCTCCTCCGGGTATCCACACCCATTGTCCAAAGGCAATGCTCTATGGATGAACTGGTCAGCGATATTTGCTTATGCTTTTCTGCCTCTCCCACTCATTCCACTAGTAGTTCGGGAGCTCAGACAAACCTCCATCACACTGATCCTAGTAGCTCCCACATGGGCACGTCAATCTTGGTTCACTACTCTGTTGGAGCTCTCAGTTGTTCCTCCTCAAAAACTATATCTCGCACCCAGTCTCCTCACACAGAGCCATGAAGAGATAAGACACCCAGATCCCAAGGAACTCAACCTAGCCATCTGGCACCTGAAATCATAGTTTGGTTACCTGAACCTTCCACCAAGCTGTATGAACATCATTAAAGAAGCCAGAAGGCCTACTACAAGGGCTTGCTACGCAGCTAAATGGAAGCGGTTCTTTACATATTGTAATAACAACCATATCAACCCCTAAGATGCTGCCATTCAAAATATCATTGGTTACTTACTGCAGTCAGGATTGCTTACACATCCATACGCTTACATCTCGCTGCAATAGCTGCATACCTTCAAAATAGACAGCATCTGTCTCTTTTCAGAGTACCTGTTATCAAGGCCTTTATGGAAGGACTCAAAAAAGTTATTCCACCTATACTTCCACCTGCTCCCATATGGAATCCTAACATTGTCCTTAGCAGACTAATGGTTCCACCCGCCGAGCCATTGCATAAATGTGAACTGCAATTTCTCACTTGGAAAGTAGCTTTCCTTATTGCTATTACATCACTGAGGAGAGTGGGTGAGTTTCAGGCACTTTCCATAGAGGAGCCATTTTTTCAAATACGCAAAAAAAGTGGTTCTTCGCGCTAACCCTAAATTCCTACCCAAAGTAGTATCTGCCTTCCACATCAATCAATCTGTTGAGTTGCCCATGTTCTTCCCCCAACCAGGTTCAGTGTCCGAGCGGGCTCTACACACTGTAGATGTTAAACGAGCCTTGTTGTATTACATAGAAAGGACAAACCCATTTTGTCAAACTAAACAACTTTTTGTAGCTTTTGCTCCACCACACAAAGGCAATCCTATTTCTAAATCGAGTATAGCTCGGAGGATTGTTAAATGTATCCAAACATGGTAAGCAAAATTTACCAAGCACTATTGTGAAGATTCACATGCGCCCACCAGCCTCCCCAGGTACCTATACCTGTTGCAGTTTCTTACGAACTCCATTCTCACCCTCTGCAGCAACGGAGTCAATGCCCATGTGCCTAGTGTTGTGTGCGGAATATTTGCACTTTGTTTTTCTTCGAAGAAGTCTTTCCAGTCACGACGTAGGTGACTCCTCCTTTCGGTGATAGTGCGCATGGGCATGGACTCCATTGCCGCAGAGGGTGAGAATGGAGTTAGTAAGTGTAGAATAAAGATGTCCTGGCGTATGTATATGAAGTAAGCAACTGAAACTGGTAGGCAGGTGAGCGCATGTCAATCTACAGCTCTACATGCCAAGAACAGATGCTTACTGGGTAAGTAACATTATCCGTTCGAGGCATGTGAGCTGTAGATCTCATGCTTTGCATGGACTATACAGCAGTATTCTCCCAAAGCAGTGGCTAACCTGTAGCTGTTGCAGTTGTCTGAAAGTGTGTTCTAAGAACTGCCTGGCCTACATTAGCTTATTGTCTCGTTAACACATCTACACAATAGTGCTTGGTAAATGTGTGAGGTGTAGACCATGTTGCAGCCTTACAGATGTCAGCTATGGGGATGTTTCCTAAGAAAGCCATAGTAGCCCCTATTTTGCGAGTGGAATGCGCTCCAAGGGGTATTGGTAAAGTTCATGTTCGAGGAATATGAGCTGCAGATCACACACATTCAGGATAGTAGATCGCCATCTGGTGTTGGGCTCGGATGCTTGCAGGTTGTTGTTGCCTTCGGAAGAAGTCTTTGGTCACGAGATAGGTGACTCCTCCCTTGGACTACAGAGCGCATGGGCATCAACTCCATCCTCAGATTGTTATTTTCCGCCACTGGGTTCGGATGTAACTTTTCCGCTCCGGCTGAAAACTTCTATTTACAAGCTTTTCGATGCACAAAAACTCCTACAACGATACCGAAGCACCTTCACTCGACATCGATTTCATCGACTCGATTCCGGACGTCGACACGGGCTGCTGGACCTTTCCATGCCGTATGGCCTACAGCTAATGGAAAGGACGCCGTTCAAAAAATGCCCCCAGTCTGGAGCAAAATTTCCGCACAGTGACCACCACAAGGTCTGTAACCTGTGCCTATCACCGTAACACGACTAGTCCAGCTGTCCAGCCTGCGCAGCATTTCGATCCAAAAAGACCATTCAAGATCGAAGGGCTCGACGCCACATCATGCAACAGAGACCAGCTCCGGAACCAGAAAACATCTTTGACGAGGGTCCAGATGTCCCGGAAGAAGATTCCGAGGATCTCCAAATCATCTCCGAGGCAGACGACTCAGACGACCCCATTACTCCTGGGAAACGCGCGAGTACTACTGCCCCTGCCCCAACCCTTCCAAAACCTAAGGCATTGGTCAAGACTTCGCCTGCTGGCCTCAGTCGAGACCGAAAAAATCCTTCAGAAGCCCCGCCTCCGAGCTCAGCTCCGAAGAAACATAAGCCTTCCGGTAGCTCGGGCCCGAGCAAGCCGCATGTCATTGTTCCACCGGCGCCGAAGACACATGACCTCTTGTCACCGAAACCGGCTCCGGCGCCTTCGGCACCGAAAACATCGAGGCCCATAGATGAACCGGCACCGAAAGTTCCCAAGCCAACAGACTCCACTTCGGCACCGAAACCAAGGACTCTAACACACCACCTAAAGCCAAAAACTCTACCGATCAACCAAAACCGCGATCGGAACCGAAAAAATCGGCGCCAAAGACTGTTCCCGAAGAACAAGAACATTTCCATCCAGATCCATTGCAGAAAAAGATCTATATTAATCCAAAAACTGGACATGTCACCGCGGTGCCATGTAAGAAACGAAAACTGGACACAACACCTGCCCCAGTTCCTATCAACAAAAAGGACTCTGCAACATCACCTATTATTCCTTCCTCTCCCATACGACCTTCTACCCGACCCCCTCTGCCTACACTACCCTTACCTCTCCCCTCTCCATCACATACACCACCTCCACAGGATGATGATGATGACCTAGGGATAGGGGGTGATCCTAATGATCCGTTCACAGATCCAGATGCCATACCACTGGATGATTGGGCATACCCTCTACCAGATATGCCTGACCCTACACCATATCCCTCCAAACCATCACCTCCAGATGACCACCTGGGGTTTGGACAATTATTAAATAGGACAGCACTTTACCATGGCGTCACCATGCACTCTGACACACCCGAGGAAGACTTCCTACTAGACACTTTCGAACAGTCACAAAAGTCTGTACAGATTTTACCCATGATTAATGGGGTCATAAAACACGCCACAGAGGTATTTAAAGACCCCGTCCGTGCCAGGGTGCTTAACCCAAGAATAGAAAAAAAGTATAGACCTGCCCCAGAAGATCCTTGTTACATCAAAGGACAGCTCCCTCTGGATTCTTTGGTCGTTTCCAACGCAAGGAAACGCGCCAACTCCCAAACCACAGGAGATACACCACCCCCGACAAAGAATCCAAACTGTTAGAAGCCTCTGGCAAACGAGTAGCAGCACAAGCCGCTAACCATTGGCGTATTGCCAACACTCAGGCCCTAGTAGCACGCTATGATAGGGCTCACTACGACCAGCTGGAAAATCTGCTACAACATCTACCAGACCAATATAAGACCCAGGCAAATGACCTTCTTCAGGAAGGTAAACTTATTTCGAATGCGTTGATTAAATGTGCGCTTGACGCAGCAGACACCGCCTCTAGAGCAATAAACACAAGCGTGCTCCTTAGACGCCATGCCTGGCTACGCATTTCAGGCTTTAAGCCAGAGGTACAAACTACCATACTTGGTCAACCATTTAACCAAGAACAACTATTTGGGCCAGCAGTAGACACTGCACTTGAAAAGATGAAAAAAGACACCGAGACCGCTAAGTCCATGGGAGCATTACAGTCTCCACAACCACGTGGCTCCTTTCGACTCTCCTCCTACAGAGGAGCCTCCAAGAATATGGAAGCAGACACCTCCTCTACGTTCAACCCCTCTACACAAACATCCCCAATAGAGGATATTTTAGAGAAGGATATAGAGGAAACAACAACAAGGGAAGAGGCCGAGGCAATGCCAACACTCGTACCTCCCCTGCCACAAAACAGTGACTTTCCTCCTCTCCCCCCAGACTATTCCACTCCAGTCGGGGGAAGACTCAAACAGTTCCTTCCTGTCTGGAACTCCATCACAACAGACAAGTGGGTAAGACAAATTATCCAGTATGGTTAGTGCCTGGAACTCACCACTACACCCCACACATATCGCCCAAGCAGCGTTCCATGTCATCAGAAAATCTTACGCTCCTCAAACAAAAGGTTCTCTCATTGTTTCAAAAACACACAATAGAGCCAGTTCCATTACAACATCAGAATACAAGGGTATACTCACTATACTTCCTAATCCCCAAAAAGGACGGGACTCTAAGACCAATACTCGACCTCAGACCCCTAAATCTGTACATCAACTCAGATCATTTCCATATGATCACTCTTCAACAAGTGCTCCCACTACTACAACAAGGCGATTTCCTTGCCACACTAGATCTCAAGGACGCCTACTTCCACATTCCCATACATCCTGCTCACAGGAAGTACCTAAGGTTTGTGGTGGACGGACAACACTATCAGTTTACTGTCCTTCCACTCGGAGTAACCACTGCGCCCAGAGTATTCACCAAATGTCTAGCAGTAGTAGCAGCACATCTCAGAAGACAACAAATTCACGTCTTCCCGTATCTAGACGACTGGTTAATAAAAGCCAAGTCATTCAACAAATGTGTTCTACACACTCACCAAACTATCCAACTCTTACACAACTTGGGATTCACAATAAACTATCCCAAAGCTCATCTCAAACCCTCTCACATACATCAGTATCTGGGAGACACCATAAACACCTCCAAAGCCCTTGCATATCCCAGCCCAGCCATGATAGCCAATATACAAGCTCTAATCGCAAAATTTCAAGCCCAACACTCTCTTCCAGCAAGGGTGTTCATGCAATTCATAGGGATGATGGCGTCATGCATCTTCATTGTGCCTTATGCAAGACTTCAAATGCGTCCCTTGCAAGAATGTCTAGCACGTCAGTGGAACCAGGCTCACGGACAACTTACAGATCTGGTGTTGGTGGACAGCCTCTCACATCGCTCTCTAAAATGGTGGAACATAATAAATCTGTCCAAAGGGCGGCCGTTCCTAGAGCCTCTTCCACAAATAGTGCTGACAACCGACGCATCTCTCACAGGATGGGGAGTCGATCTCCTCGGACACACCACTCAGGGCAAATAGACCACCCAACAGAAAGTGCTCCATATCAATTACATGGAACTGCTAGCAGTGTTCCTAGCACTAAAATCATTCCAACTACATCTCCAGAACAAAACTGTCCTCATCCGGACGGACAACATGACAGCCATGTATTGCATACAAAAACAGGGAGGCACACATTCTCTCCAGCTGTCACAGCTCGCGCAGAACATTTGGAGATGGGCCATTCCCCAGAACATATACCTGCTTGCAGAACACCTTCCAGGGGTTCACAATCAAATTGCCGATCTGTTGAGTCGACAAAATCAACAGATCCACGAATGGGAATAACATCCACAAGTCCTATTGCCCTTTTTCCAACAATGGGGCCAACCAGACATAGACCTGTTTGCCACACACGAAAACGCAAAATGCCCAACCTTCGCCGCCAGATTTCCCCACCCGGAGTCGAAGGGCAATACGATAGGGATGAACTGGTCAGGCAGATTTGCGTACGCTTTTCCGCCTCTCCCACTCATTCCATTAGTGGTACGCAAGCTCAGGCAACAGTCTCTCAAACTAATCCTAGTGGCTCCTACATGGGCATGCCAGCCGTGGTTCCCAGCACTACTGGAACTCTCGCTAGTTCCACACCAAAAACTGCACCTCTCCCCGTCCTTATTAACCCAGAACCATGGAGAAAACAGACACCCAGATCCAGGTCAACTGAATCTAGCAATCTGGCTCCTGAAGTCCTAGAGTTTGGTTACCTATACCTGCCACCAGACTGCATGAATATTATAAAGGAGGCCAGACGACCTACGACTAGAGCCTGCTATGCTGCAATATGGAAAAGATTTGCCATATACTGTACTAACAATCATATAAACCCGTTGGATGCATCCATCCAAGACATCATTTGCTACTTACTGCACTTGCAAAGATGTAATCTGGCACACTCATCCATACGTCTCCACCTAGCAGCATTAGCAGTCTACTTACAAAATTGACAACACTCGTCACTATTTAGAGTACCTGCAATCAAAGCCTTCATGGAAGGCCTTAAAAGGATTATTCCTCCCAGATTACCACCCTCCCAGTGTGGAATCTAAACATCGTCCTTACAAGGCTCATGGGACCCCCATTTGAACCTCTGAATAAATGCGAACTACAATTCCTCACATGGAAAGTGGCTTTCCTTATAGCTATCACATTCCTCAGAAGGGTAAGTGAAATCCAGGCTTTAACCATACAAGACCCATTCTTACAATTACACCGCAACAAAGTGGTTCTTAGAACAAATCCGAAATTCCTTCCAAAAGTCATATCTCCGTTCCATCTTAACCAATCAGTAGAGCTACCAGTGTTCTTCCCAAATCCGGACTCCGTAGCTGAAAGAGCTCTTCATACCTTAGACGTTAAAAGAGCCCAGCTTTACTACATTGACAGAACCAAATCATTCCGCAAAACAAAACAGTTGTTTGTTGCGTTCTCTCCACCACATAAAGGCAACCCCATTTCTAAATCTGGGATAGCCAGGTGGATAGTTAAATGTATCCAAATATGCTACCACAAGGCTAAACGCACACTCACAGTTCCCCCTAGAGCGCATTCCACACGCAAAATAGGGGCTTCCATGGCATTCTTAGGAAACATTCCCTTAGAAGATATTTGTAAGGCAGCCACATGGTCTACAACACACACCTTCACTAAACACTATTGTGTTGACGTGCAAGCAAAGCAAAAAGCTTCTGTGGGTCAGGCTGTCCTTAAAACTTTATTTCAAACTGCTGCAACTGATACAGGTGACCACTGCTAGGGGAGACACTGCTATATAGTCTAACCTAAGTGTGTGATCTGCAGCTCATATGCCTCGAACGGAATATGCTACTTACCAGTATGCATCTGTTCTTGGCATGTAGGGCTGCAGAGCCACACACGCCCACCCACCTCCCCGGGACCTGTATCTGTTCCAGCAGTGTCTTACTTAGACATTACACATGGACATCTCTCTCTTTTCTAAAAACTCCATCATTTCCCATCATGGCGAAAAACAATCTGAGGATGGAGTGGATGCCCATGCGCTCTGTAGTCCAAGGGAGGAGTCACATATCTCGTGACCAAAGACTTCTTCCGAAGACAACAACAACCTGCAAGCATCCGAGCCCAACACCAGATGGCGATCTACTATCCTAAGTGTGTGGCTCTGCAGCTCTACATGCCAAGAACAGATGCATACTGGTAAGTAGCATATTCCTTTCCTTTTGCTTACCATGTTTGGATACATTTTACAATCCTCCGAGCTATACTCGATTTAGAAATAGGATTGCCTTGGTGTGGTGGAGCAAAAGCTACAAAAAGTTGTTTAGTTTGACGAAATGGGTTTGCAAAGCATGTGAATGTACAGCTCTACATGCCAAGAACAGATGCTTCCTGGGCAAGTAACATTATCCTTATACACCAGAGGTGAAGGAGTTGTAGGAAAAACCTTGAACCATTTGATTAAAGTTCAAGAAGCAAGTGCCAGATTAATAGAAAACGAACCTCTAAAAGACGTGTGCATCAAGCAGCAGCTTTGACCTCTAGTCACGTGATCACGGACCTTTACTCAGTTGACACAGACACAAAAGGAGAACCGCAGTAGCGTCTGGTATGGCTTTCCTTTATTCAGGACTGATGCAACCTCAAACCACCCACATAACGTATAATACTAGCTGTTGATTCATGCGCAGCATGTGAGGGTGGTTTGAGCTGTAAATAAGTGCGCTAGTTGTCCCAGTAGTGTTACTGCTTGACTAATTATAGTTCAAAGGTGAACCCATGCAGTCACCTGTGTGATATAGAAGAGGACATAATGCTTTGCATCACAGGCAGGCAAAGAGTGTTAGATAACACACAGAAATGTAATGTGAAACAGCCTAAACATGCAATACGCAGCATGCAAATCTGTGTATTCATCCATTTAACAACTGTTGCATGCAGGCCATGGTTCCTTTCTCCTACTCATGCAGCCACGCTGCATTCTTCTGTTGTTGCATGCAGGTCCTGGTTTCTTTCTCCCTACCCTTCCAGTCACGCTGTGACTGCATTTAGCAACTCTTGCAGGCAGGCCTTGGTTTCTTTCTCCTACCCTTGCATCCCCGCTGTATTCATCTGTTGTTGCAGGCAGGCCATGCTTTCTTTCTCCTACCCTTGCAACCACACTGCATTCATCAGTTGTTGCAGGCAGGCCATGGTTCCTTTCTCCTACCCTTGCATCCACTCTGTATTCATCTGTTGTTGCAGGCAGGCCGTGGTTCCTTTCTCCTACCCTAGCATTCCCGCTGTATTCATCTGTTGTTGCAGGCAGGCCATGGTTCCTTTCTCCTACCCTTGCATCCACACTGTATTCATCTGTTGTTGCAGGCAGGCCGTGGTTCCTTTCTCCTACCCTAGCATTCCCGCTGTATTCATCTGTTGTTGCAGGCAGGCCGTGGTTCCTTTCTCCTACCCTTGCATCCACACTGTATTCATCTGTTGTTGCAGGCAGGCCGTGGTTCCTTTCTCCTACCCTAGCATTCCCGCTGTATTCATCTGTTGTTGCAGGCAGGCCGTGGTTTCTTTCTCCTACCCTTGCATCCACTCTGTATTCATCTGTTGTTGCAGGCAGGCCGTAGTTCCTTTCTCCTACCCTTGCATCCACTCTGTATTCATCTGTTGTTGCAGGCAGGCCATGGTTCCTTTCTCCTAACCTTGCATTCCCGCTGTATTCATCTGTTGTTGCAGGCAGGCCATGGTTCCTTTCTCCTACCCTTGCATCCACTCTGTATTCATCTGTTGTTGCAGGCAGGCCATGGTTCCTTTCTCCTACCCTTGCATTCCCGCTGTATTCATCTGTTGTTGCAGGCAGGCCGTGGTTTCTTTCTCCTACCCTTGCATCCACTCTGTATTCATCTGTTGTTGCAGGCAGGCCGTGGTTTCTTTCTCCTACCCTTGAATCCACTCTGTATTCATCTGTTGTTGCAGGCAGGCCATGGTTCCTTTCTCCTACGCTTGCATTCCCGCTGTATTCATCTGTTGTTGCAGGCAGGCCTTGGTTTCTTTCTCCTACCCTTGCATTCCCGCTGTATTCATCTGTTGTTGCAGGCAGGCCATGGTTCCTTTCTCCTACCCTTGCATCCACTCTGTATTCCTCAGTTGTTGCAGGCAGGCCATGGTTCCTTTCTCCTACCCTTGCATCCACTCTGTATTCCTCAGTTGTTGCATGCAGGCCATGGATTCTTTTGCCTACCCTTGAATACACGATGTCACTGCATTCAACTGCTGTTGCTTGCAGGTCATGCTTTCTTTGCGACTCTTGCAGCCACCGCTGGGGCTGCATTAAATAATTGTCGTATGCTGGCTGTGGCTTCTTTCTGCTGTCCTTTCAGCCAGGGGCGGCGGCTCCTCAAGAGCGGAGGAGAGTTGACCTCAGTCGTGGCTGGCATGACTCGCGGGAGGGGGGGGGGGGGGGGGGGGGTCACGCGGGGAGGGGGTCTTGTAGGGGGAGTGAGGGGATGTAATTAAAATTTGTTTTTAATTAAGGTAACTTACCTTCGTCGGCCCGGACCGGTCCCACGTCGTCCTGCGTGTCTCTGCACCTCACAGGAAGCAGGCAGCCTCCCTCCCCTCCCCTAAGCCGATCACAATGCTGCAATGGCAGTGTTGTGATTGGTCGGGACGCCAACTGCACAGGCGTCTATGGGGAGGCCACATCTGCATGCAGCCTACATGGAGAAAAGGGAGAGTGCGTATGACTGGTTTTGTCGGCCCTGGGGCTGACCAAACAGTCAGCGCCCACAACAGTGGACAAGCCACTCCTCCCCTGCTCTGGAGCAGGATCGCCGGCCCTCCCCCAACCAAACCCTTCTGCTTTCTCGCAGTACAACAAGCAGAAACATAAAATGGTATTTATAATACCATTTTATGTTTATGCTTCTCGCACTGCGAGAAAGCAGTGGGGCGACGCTCCTCCACCCATGTGGAGGAGCCGCCCCTGGTCGCCCTGTATGCTGTGAGTGCAGTAGGCACGCACAACTCAGTAAAATGGCATGTCAATGCTATTTTACTTACAAGCAGGGGGCGGGACTGAATTTTGCGATTGCAGGATTACAGATGCCCCTGCAGTGCGCGTATAGGCTTGGATGGCTGGTTTGCTATGGCCAGCCTGGCAAGCGCAGTGCACACCCAACATTCCCCTGGCTATGAAACAACCAGGCAATTGCTAGCAAAGGCCCCAGCCTCAAAACGAGCACTGAGTTAGCAATCTCCCACCAATCCTGGAGCTGCTATCTTGATGAGAGCTGCTTCAAGATTGGCTGTTGGTGTTCCCCCGAGCAGGAAGGAAGTCCTTCCCTTTCCTGCTCGAGGACGTCGATATGGGGAGAGAAGTGCCGCACCCGGGGAGCAGTAAATATGGTGGGTTTGTCGCAGTCATGCCCCACCATATTTTTATTGTTGAGGTCGCCACTGCTTGCAGCCAAACTGCACTCTACTGTTGTTGCATGCAGGCCATGGTTTCTTTGCTGCTCGTGCTGCCACCGCTAGTGCTGCATTCACAGCATCCTTGTGTTTCTCTTTTCCAGCCAAGAAAACCGTCTTCCTAATATTGCCGAAATGGAACGTCGACTACGGGAGGCTCTGGCAGAGAAAGAACGCCTCCTGAAGGCCCGGGTAAGACATGTAACCATGCGTCCTCTTTCTTTTAAAAAAAAAAAATAATGCGTCAAAAAAGTACCAAATGCAGCAGAGAGTAGAGGCAAAACAAATTGTACTATAACACAGAAACAAATCTACATCAAGCAGATATATACTTCCTGTTGGAAACAGCCCACTCCCACTCCGCAGGGTGGTGGTGGACTCCCCGAACACACTGTGGTAGCTTGGCTCGAGTGGTCAGGAAACAGGCGCAGTGCTAAGCATACAATATACCCATACAATAACCATGCGTGCATCCGTTCCAAAAACGACTCTACACCGTAAAAATTATGAAAATATTCTTTCTTTATCTTTTTCTCTTAGTTGCTGATTGGAAAAATAAATAGGTCAATCACAATATACAAGTTTCAATTAGTGCAGGTCAAATAAATATTGGCTGTTTGATGAAATAAATAGGGGTGATCATAAATAACAGGGCATAAATACAAGTGCAATATATACAGACAATTAAATACTTTGAGGCAATAAATACTGTATCAATAAATATTGTACACCAACAAGTCCTGTGGACCTATAAATATAGTGCAGCAATAAATAGGTAAAAACTCAATAAATACAGTATCCCCAATAAATAATTAAAAGTATACAGCACCCCTCATATAATCAGATGACACCTCACTTCTTAAGGGCTGATTTGGCCCAGGGACAGCTTGTAGGGTTGTGGAAGGCTTGAGGGGGGAGGCTACTCCCTGGCTGGGACAAGGCTGAGGCCTAAACTGAGGTAGATCAAAGGGGGGAATACCAATGCCCTGGCTTTCCTTCTCCACACAACCTCTCTAGGTTAGTCCCAGTTCACCCCAGGCACAGTCAGGTGAGTTTCAGCACCTCCCTAGCCCCTTAGAGCAGTCTCTCAGGTCTCCACAGGGCCTTAGGCGCCCTCTACTCCACTTACTGCCCTTTTTCTGATGTTCAGACGCCGCTGGAGTCGTGTCGACGCCGTGAGGCGGTTCCGGTTCGGTCTCGGCGGCCTCGGCACAATGTCAGTTCTTTGACGACGCCGGCAGGCGGTTCCGGTCCGATGTCGGTGGCCTCGGTTCGATCTCGACCTCCGATTCGACGGCGTCGGGCAGTCTCTTCACGATGTCGACTTCGGGCGGCTCCGGTCCGATGGCGCTCTCGGCTCCGATGACGTCGGCCGGCCTCGATGTCGACTTCCGGCGACTCCGGGGTGCGATCCTCACCCCCGACCTCCGGTGCTCCTCCTCACAGGCTCCGGGCGACTCCGGAGTGCGATCCTCACTCCCGACCTCCGGTGCTCCTCTACCTCGGTCTCCGGCGACTCCGGAGGGCGGACTTCACTCCTCCGATGACGCCGCTCGCTCGACCTCGGTTCACTCCCTCCTCGACCTCTGGTATTCCTCACGACCTCCGTCGGCGCCCTCTCACGACCTCAGGCGGCTCCGGGTACGACGTCTGCTACTTCAGTCAGCGCCGCTTCTCCACCTCGGGCTCCAGGTCTTCAGGCTACTCGACGCCGGACTCCAGGGAAACCAGTTCTCAGGTCAGAATCTTGCTGTTTTCTTGGTTCTAAGGCCTGTTCCTGCTGTCCAGGTCCTTAGGATAAGTTTCTTCTGTCTTCTTCCCACACAGGGCTATAGGCTGGGATCCATCAGTAGGGACAAGTATCAAGGGTGGGTTTATGGACCCCACTCCAGGCACAAGTTTCCACCCCTGCTGCTTCACTCCTTCCTCCTTCACTGTTGTGCTGCTCTCTCTTCACCAGTCAGGTGCCAACTGCCAGCTCCAACTGCCAACTCTCTCTCTTAACCTCCCAACATTCTAAACGGTTTCCAACTGTCACAGAGTTCTGGAAGGTGCTGGTAGGTTCCAGTGGATGCTGGTGATGTCACAGGTGGCCACCATCTTGTGCTCCAGGCCCTCAGACAGAAGTTTCAGGGGTAGCTAAAATGGCTCCCTGAATCTGCAGCAACACTAAAAAGTCTGGTGGTTCCCAAAAAGGAAAAATTCAAACAGGGTTTGAGGCAAAAGTGGGACAAAATAAATAATGATGAGGAGGGACCACCCAAAGGGCTGACAGGTCTAACACGCGTCCCCCCCAGCTGAAAGTGGGGAGAGCTACCCAACCCCTTGGGAGTTCTCATCACTAAGGCGGAAATACCTTGAGAGACCGTCTGCATTGGCGTGGTCCACTCCAGGCCGATGTTCCACCTGAAAGTCCATCCCCTGTAGGGAAATAGACCACCTCAACAACTTGGGATTCTCCCCCTTCATTTGCATCAGCCAACGAAGGGGTCTGTGGTCGGTCTGAACTAGGAAGTGCGAGCCAAACAGGTATGGCCGCAACTTCTTCAGAGCCCATACCACTGCAAAGGCTTCACGCTCTATTGCACTCCACTTCTGTTCCCTGGGAAGTAGTCTCCGGGATAGGAAGACCACGGGTTGATCCAGACCCTCTTCGTTGAGTTGCGATAACACTGCCCCAATGCCATGTTCTGATGCATCTGTCTGGACAATGAACTTCTTGGAAAAGTCTGGGGCCCTTAAGACCGGGGCCTCGCACATGGCTTTCTTCAATTTCTCAAAGGCTTGCTGACAAGCCTCCGTCCAGACTACCCGTCGAGGTTGTTTCTTGGACGTGAGCTCCGTGAGAGGGGCTACGATGGTACCGTACCCCTTCACGAAGCGGCGATAGTATCCCGTGAGGCCCAAAAATGCTCGGACCTCAGTCTGTGTCTTGGGGGGTTCCCAGGCCATGATGGCCTCGATCTTCGCCTGGAGGGGTTGCACCGTTCCCCTACCCACCAAGTGTCCAAGGTACACTACCGACCCCTGCCCGATCTGGCACTTGCTGGCCTTGATCGTCAATCCAGCTTGTCTCAGGGCCTGGAGAACAGCTTGCAGGTGACGCAAGTGATCCTCCCAGCTGTTACTGAAGACGGCTATGTCATCCAGATAAGCAGCAGAGAAACTCTCCATCCCGGTGAGGATCTGGTTTACCAGGCGCTGAAACGTGGCAGGTGCGTTCTTGAGCCCAAAGGGCATCACACAGAACTGGTAGTGGCCATTGGGCGTGGAGAAGGCTGACCTTTCCCTTGCTCCATCAGTCAAAGAGATCTGCCAGTACCCAGCATCTCGGTGTGAGTCCGGTATTCCACCTCCTTCCAAGCGTTGTGCTCCATGTCATTGCCCAGCAGACAATCGACTGGCACGGCAGGGCTTACGGCAACTCGAAGTGAACCTGCAACCCCCCCCCATTCAAAGGGAACCTCGGCCACGGGATAGTGACCTGTTCTGCCGTCAGCCATCGCGGCTGGGTGGAGTACATCGGGAATTACCTGCTCTGGAGACACCAGCTGGCTACGCACCATAGTCATACTGGCTCCTGTGTCTCTCAGAGCCTCCCCTCTTTGGCCGTTGATGGTGATCCACTGCCCATACTTTGCGGTATTTGCGGGCACCTGGATCTTAGGAACCATCTCCCGTTCTCCCAGGGACACTAGAGTGACACCCGCCCACTCCCTTCCCTTAGTTAAGGGCATCTCCTCCCCGAGCACTACACTAGCTACTCCGGGGGGCTTTCCTCCAGTGGGAGGGGGTGATCGTTTCTGACACTTCGGATCTCCTTTATAGTGTCCAACGCCACCGCACTCGTAGCAATGGACAACCCTTGGCTGCTGACTCTGGCCAGGATTAGGGTTTCTGGGTGGGTTAGCCTTAGAGGTGAATCCTGTTCCCTTCCCTTGGAAGTTATTTTGGGGGCCTTTGGAGAACTCCTTTTTCTTTTCCCCTCCCTCTTTCTTCTGGGGGGCGCCCTGTCCGGCCTTTTGAGTATCCCCTCCAGTCCCCCTTGTGGACACCCGGGTACTAGCCCAAATGTCCGCCTCCTCAGCAAGCTTCCGGGGGCTGGTCAGCTTGCTATCCACCAGGTGTTGCCGCAGTTCAGGGAAACATTTCTCGAGTAGGTGTTCCTTCAGTACTAGGTCAAACAGCTCCTCGTAGTTCCTTACTTCACTGCCCTGAATCCAACCTTCCAGTGCCTTCTTTGCATAGTCCAGGAAGTCCACCCAATTCTGTGTGCCCAGTTTGTGACTACCCCTGAACTTCTGTCTGTACTTTTCAGGTGTTAGTCCAAACTTTCTGATGAGCGCCAGTTTCATGGTGGGGTAGTGGGTCTGCTCATCCTCTTCGAGGCCCAATAAAGCATCCCTACCAGCTGGAGGCATGTACCTATACAATCCTCCTCCCCAATACTTCACTGGAACCCCATGGGCCCTCAACGAGACCTCATAGGCTGCTAGCCACTTGGCGATGTCGTCACCCGCCCCATAGCTAGCTACTATGTCCTTTGGCAGGTAAGGTTTGGATTCCCTGGTGATTTCTTGGTCTTGGCTGCCACCATTAGGAACAGTTGGTGCCCCAATTCTTAAGATCTGAAGCTCTATCTCTTTCAGTCTTATCTCATGAGCCATCTTCTGTTTCTCCGTCTCATGAGCCATCCTCTGTTCCTCCTTCTCCTTCTCCAGCTTTGCTAAGTCCCATGTGAGCTGTCTTTTCTCCCTCCGATCTGCTAACTCCACTTCGGATAAGCCCCCACTAGAGACAGTGCTGCCCTTCCTAGAAAGTGTCCTGGGCCCTGCTGACAGGTTCCCCACCTCAGGTTGGTACATCTCAGCCCCCTCGGGGTCAGGCTCTCCATCCCTGTCTTCCTCCTCAGCCTTGCTTTCTCGGCGTGCCTCCCCCCAAGCCCTTAAGCTGGTTTGGAGTGCACCCTTCTTTGCTCCTGGGGGACAGTACACCCCCTCCCGCTGGCAAAACTCCCTGAGTTGGGCCACAGTGTACGTTTCTAGATTCTCTAGTACAAACTCCATCTTGCCCACTCAGGTTAGAGGACAGGTTTTGTGCAGTAACAATGTAGGGGGGTACCTTTAGTAATACCTCCTCCCACCACCAGAGTAAATTTGGAAAAAACAAAAACCCACAATTAGGAAGGCCGCTGTGAGAAAACTCCCGGTGTAGGCCTATGGACTACCCACAGTTATTGTTGAGTATACGTAGGCACAGCTCTATCCCACCACTGAACACCAATTTATGTTGGAAACAGCCCACTCCCACTCCGCAGGGTGGTGGTGGACTCCCCGAACACACTGTGGTAGCTTGGCTCGAGTGGTCAGGAAACAGGCGCAGTGCTAAGCATACAATATACCCATACAATAACCATGCGTGCATCCGTTCCAAAAACGACTCTACACCGTAAAAATTATGAAAATATTCTTTCTTTATCTTTTTCTCTTAGTTGCTGATTGGAAAAATAAATAGGTCAATCACAATATACAAGTTTCAATTAGTGCAGGTCAAATAAATATTGGCTGTTTGATGAAATAAATAGGGGTGATCATAAATAACAGGGCATAAATACAAGTGCAATATATACAGACAATTAAATACTTTGAGGCAATAAATACTGTATCAATAAATATTGTACACCAACAAGTCCTGTGGACCTATAAATATAGTGCAGCAATAAATAGGTAAAAACTCAATAAATACAGTATCCCCAATAAATAATTAAAAGTATACAGCACCCCTCATATAATCAGATGACACCTCACTTCTTAAGGGCTGATTTGGCCCAGGGACAGCTTGTAGGGTTGTGGAAGGCTTGAGGGGGGAGGCTACTCCCTGGCTGGGACAAGGCTGAGGCCTAAACTGAGGTAGATCAAAGGGGGGAATACCAATGCCCTGGCTTTCCTTCTCCACACAACCTCTCTAGGTTAGTCCCAGTTCACCCCAGGCACAGTCAGGTGAGTTTCAGCACCTCCCTAGCCCCTTAGAGCAGTCTCTCAGGTCTCCACAGGGCCTTAGGCGCCCTCTACTCCACTTACTGCCCTTTTTCTGATGTTCCGACGCCGCTGGAGTCGTGTCGACGCCGTGAGGCGGTTCCGGTTCGGTCTCGGCGGCCTCGGCACAATGTCAGTTCTTTGACGACGCCGGCAGGCGGTTCCGGTCCGATGTCGGTGGCCTCGGTTCGATCTCGACCTCCGATTCGACGGCGTCGGGCAGTCTCTTCACGATGTCGACTTCGGGCGGCTCCGGTCCGATGGCGCTCTCGGCTCCGATGACGTCGGCCGGCCTGGCCTCGATGTCGACTTCCGGCGACTCCGGGGTGCGATCCTCACCCCCGACCTCCGGTGCTCCTCCTCACAGGCTCCGGGCGACTCCGGAGTGCGATCCTCACTCCCGACCTCCGGTGCTCCTCTACCTCGGTCTCCGGCGACTCCGGAGGGCGGACTTCACTCCTCCGATGACGCCGCTCGCTCGACCTCGGTTCACTCCCTCCTCGACCTCTGGTATTCCTCACGACCTCCGTCGGCGCCCTCTCACGACCTCAGGCGGCTCCGGGTACGACGTCTGCTACTTCAGTCAGCGCCGCTTCTCCACCTCGGGCTCCAGGTCTTCAGGCTACTCGACGCCGGACTCCAGGGAAACCAGTTCTCAGGTCAGAATCTTGCTGTTTTCTTGGTTCTAAGGCCTGTTCCTGCTGTCCAGGTCCTTAGGATAAGTTTCTTCTGTCTTCTTCCCACACAGGGCTATAGGCTGGGATCCATCAGTAGGGACAAGTATCAAGGGTGGGTTTATGGACCCCACTCCAGGCACAAGTTTCCACCCCTGCTGATTCACTCCTTCCTCCTTCACTGTTGTGCTGCTCTCTCTTCACCAGTCAGGTGCCAACTGCCAGCTCCAACTGCCAACTCTCTCTCTTAACCTCCCAACATTCTAAACGGTTTCCAACTGTCACAGAGTTCTGGAAGGTGCTGGTAGGTTCCAGTGGATGCTGGTGATGTCACAGGTGGCCACCATCTTGTGCTCCAGGCCCTCAGACAGAAGTTTCAGGGGTAGCTAAAATGGCTCCCTGAATCTGCAGCAACACTAAAAAGTCTGGTGGTTCCCAAAAAGGAAAAATTCAAACAGGGTTTGAGGCAAAAGTGGGACAAAATAAATAATGATGAGGAGGGACCACCCAAAGGGCTGACAGGTCTAACACTTCCAGAAATATTTCATTTTAATCCCAAGCACAAACTATGCAAAAATCTAAATTATTATTTTAAGGGGAAGGTTGGAGCTTTTCAAAAAGATGTCATATGCTAGACTCCAGCGTATCACTTTGTCATTTCTGCTCCTAGCGTTCAGGCTCTCTCTTTATTTGCTTCGATTGAGACTGCCATTGGTCTATACTGCTCCTACCACACATGCTCTCTTTGTTGGTGGATATGAGAGCTTCAATTGAGGTCGCCATTGGTCCGTACTGCTCCTAGCATGCATGCTCTCTCTTTGTGTGCGGATACGAGAGCTTCGATTGAGGTCGCCATTAATCCATACTGCTCCTAGCACGCATGCTCTCTCTTTGTGTGTGGATATGAGAGCTTCGATTGACGTCGCCATTGGTCTATACTGCTCCTACCACACATGCTTTCTCTTTGTGTGTGGATACGAGAGCTTCATTTGAGGTCGCCATTGGTCCATACTGCTCCTAGCGCGCATGCTCTCTCTTTGTGGGTGGATACGAGAGCTTCGATTGAGGTCGCCATTGGTCCATACTGCTCCTAGCGTGCATGCTCTATTTGTGTGTGGATACGAGAGCTTCGATTGAGGTCGCCATTGGTCCATACTGCTCTTAGCGCCCATGCTCTCTCTTTGTGTGTGGATACGAGAGCTTCATTTGAGGTCGCCATTGGTCCATACTGCTCCTAGCGTGCATGCTCTCTTTGTGGGTGGATACGAGAGCTTCGATTGAGGTCGCCATTGGTCCATACTGCTCTTAGCGTGCATGCTCTCTCTTTGTGTGTGGATACAAGAGCTTCATTTGAGGTCGCCATTGGTCCATACTGCTCCTAGCGCGCATGCTCTCTCTTTGTGGGTGGATACCAGAGCTTCGATTTGAGGTCGCCATTGGTCCATACTGCTCCTAGCATGCATGCTGTCTTTGTGTGTGGATACGAGAGCTTCGATTGAGGTCGCCATTGGTCCATACTGCTCTTAGCGCGCATGCTTTCTCTTTGTGTGTGGATACGAGAGCTTCATTTGAGATCGCCATTGGTCCATACTGCTCCTAGCGCGCATGCTCTCTCTTTGTGGGTGGATACGAGAGCTTCGATTGAGGTCACCATTGGTCCATACTGCTCCTAGCATGCATGCTCTCTTTGTGTGTGGATACGAGAGCTTCGATTGAGGTCGCCATTGGTCCATACTGCTCTTGGCGCGCATGCTCTCTCTTTGTGTGTGGATACGAGAGCTTCGATTGAGGTCGCCATTGGTCCATACTGCTCCTAGCGCGCATGCTCTCTCTTTGTGGGTGGATATGAGAGCTTCGATTTAGGCGGTCATTGATCCATACTAGAGTCTGTTTGCTGTACTTGTGCTGCTCCCATGAATCCAGATAACAATACCACCTTAATTATTGCCTTCAATTTCAAATTCCTTCACATTCACAGTGGCGTTAAAATTGTCAATTTTCATTTTTGCTTTTTATGTATGTATACGTTTCTTAACTGCTCATATTGGTTATTCTCCAAACAGTTGTTGGCCCCTTCCGTAGGTGACTTGGACCTGCAGGGGTCCACGGACCCAGGTTAAAAACTCCTGCTTTATTGTAGTGAAATATCGCACCGTGCATGCATTGACGCTACTGCATTGTAATAATTTGTAAATCGCTGCTCCAAAGCTCCTCTAGGCAAGCGCCTTCGGCAGGGTGATCACCGTTCCCTGATAAGGTACCAAAGTTTGCCGGTGTTTGAACCTCTGCAGTTGTGTTTAGGGACAGACGTCCCAGCCCACCATAGAGGGACTGAATAACTGTGCAGCTCTGCAGTAAGGAGACCCTTTCCAAGCACAGACCCTCCAGGCACCATTGAGAGCACAAATCCCAGTCTTGCCCTTGTATGTCCAGCGATCTGGGCTACAGACAAACCTCCATGGGCCACATTGAATTCAATGATCCCTGGAGTTACCATTGCAGGCAATGAGCGCCTGTTTTTAAGCGAGGTCTGAGTCAATGGGACTCCTGTTGGGCTACTCTTAGGAACGTTTCACTCATGGGGACCATCAGGACTTGCCCTTTGACTCCCGAAGATTAGTGCTTCCGTCTTTATTAGTCATTGATCGCTCATAGAGGAGTTAGTCGATCTTGTTGACGCTGGAGTCCAACCTTTGATTTGTCCATTGTCACCAGCTGGTCGGCATGCAGCGTTAGATAGGCATGCGGCAACGCCACCTCTAGAGAAGCAGGAAGGTCCACGCACAGGTATCCGCACAGGTATCCTTGTATTATACAAGGCACATCTCAGATCCTGCTCACGGTTTGCCAGAATGATCACGCTGGAGCACGAGCCAAGGTTACATTCTGCAGTGACTTGATAAGGCAAGATGCATTGGGGGCAATTCCCTGCAGTTCCAGGTCAAAGGTATCGAATGCATCATGGAAGGCCAGCGGTTTCCCTGACCAACAGAGGACCCACCCACAGCACTGCTGATACAGCTCAGCTCTGACCTCCAATGCCTCCAACGAGTCCAAAACATGAGCGTCTCTCTCTGCCCCTTACGTTTGACCTGTAGTAGAGGCTGTGTCCCTGTCCTGCTGGCTGAGCTCTAGAACTGGTTTCCTGGAAGAATAAGAATTTGCAATCATTTAGAATTCAAATGTTAAAAGCGTGGCTCTTTGTGTCTTTATAATTGCATGGGAGACTGCTTATAAGAAGAGGGTTATCTCTCACGTTTTTCAGTTACTCGGCGCACCATGCAGAGCTCCGGCTCACTGCGCCATGTTTCGAGGAATCTCTGAACTTCACCCATCCCCTCCATGCAGGACGAACTGCAACCAACACACTATCCAACCTGCACTTCAAAAGGGGGCCAGGAACATGATTCCGTTTGGTGCTCTTTGAAGCCGCATTATGGATTGGAAGCACTTTTTTCTCGAGCAGATCCCAGTATTCTGCTCCCCTTGCTGCCTCTATTGCTTTGCGTTGATTGTTCCCTGGTGTTTTATCAACTGTTTTGCCTACACTGTGCTCTACTTGTTATATTCTGTTGTTGTGCTTACTTTGCTGGATTCTTCTTTATTGCTTTGTTTACCCTGCTGCCCAGTCAATTTCTGCTATTTTTTTCTCCCTCACGCTGGCCCTGCCCTCCAACTCTGAGTGACCCTCTCACCACTCAGGACCTACTTAACGGGGTTCGCAGAATGGCCATGCCAAATGCAAGCCCATCTGTGCCTGGACTGCGCCCGTCTGCCAGGAACCCTGGCCCTTCTGCCACCCACAGGTATTCCACCGCAGACCTCCGAGCCCTGGACCCCAGATGCTGAAACAGCAACTGCTCTACCATATCTCCTCGACCAATGTTAGGACCTTTTAGCTGCCGCCATTGCCGCTTCTCCTAAAACTCAGGACCTCCAGCCCTCATGTAAACCCTCACCACACCCACCTCACCAACCACGACCACACTGGAATTAGTCCACTGCTCAGTGCCCATTCACACTGCAAACACGTCACCAAAATCTGGGACACCATCACCACCCTCACCCCAAAGTCATCTTCATCACAGAGACCTGGCTCAACCCCTCCTCCACCCTCGACATCTCTACTGTTTTGCCGAAAAGTTACAGGATGATACACCAGGACCATACCAACAAATACAGAGTATGTGTTGACTTCATCCACAAAGAAACCATCCAATGCACCACCACCACCGTAAACGACACCACACCGATCATGGAACACCTCAACTTCCAACTTGAGACCAACCGCAAAACTATCATCAGAGGCACCTTCACCTACAGACCTTTCACCTACAGACCTTTGAAGACCACGCCACGGACTCTGCAGCACCATACCCGAATTCATCGCCTCACTCGGCATTGAATCCAAGAAGTACATCCTCCTCGGTGACCTAAACTTAGACCTCAATGACCCCAAAGATGCAAACCCAGCCAACCTCCTGGAAAGCATGAGCAACATCGGCCTCACCCAACTGGTCACCAACCCCACATACAGAGCAGGATATATGCTTGACCTGATCTTCACTGTCCGCAACCAAGTCAAGTACAGTCACATCCCCAAACTCACTTGGACCAACCCCGCTATTGTCCACTTCACCAGCACAGGATCACCATGCACCATCACCAGAGCCACCAGCTTTTCCCACTACAGCTGGAAAAAAGTGCCAGTGACCCAATGGAAAGATGCCCTCAACACCACCCAGCCCGACCCCGCAACTAACCTTGAACAGTACATCCAGATTTTCTCTGCCTGGTTCTGCTGACAGTCGCCCTCATTAAGCCAGCCAAGACCAGCAGATCCACCAAACAAGCCGCTTTGTATACACAGAACTCAGGACTATGAAAAGCAACTGCAAAGAGCTAGAAAGAAGATGGTGCACCAGCAAAGACTCACAGACTCTGCCACCTTCAAGTCAACCGTCAACAAATACCACTAACGCCTAAAAGACACAAAAAAGTGCCCTGGTGGACTGCATCAAAGCAAGTGCAAACCACAGCAAGGATCTCTCCAGCATCATCGGAGCGTTCTGAAGCCTGTTGGTCACTGAGAACACAATGTTCCCTTCCCAGGAATTCTGCGACATCCTTATGGAATCCATAGCTTCAACATCATATCCTGTGCAGATGACCCCTGCTCATCCTCTTGCTCTCTAAAGACCCGTCCACCACTATGACCAACTTCCACAACTGCATGACGAGTGTCGCAGACTGAAGACAAACTGCCTAAAGCTCAACACAACAGGACAGAAGTGCTGATTTTTGGGAACACCTCCCTGTAGAATGCCAACAAGAAGCCGTCCGAACTCGGACCCACACTGACAGACCACGCCCATGACCTGGTCATCATCCTGGACAGCAAACTCACCATGAAATGCCAGATCAAAGCAGTCTCTTCCACCTGCTTCCACACCCTTCGCATGCGCCGAAAGATCCTAAGATGGTTCCCTGTCCGCACTAGGAAAACTGTCACTAAAGCGCTAGTGCCCAACCGGATGGACTATGGCAACGCGCTCTATGCAAGAATCACCACCCAACACCTGGAGAGACTCCAGACAATTCAGAACTCGGCTGCTAGACTCATCCTTGACCTCCCCAAACAGACTGGCAGCACCCGCCACTTTCGGAACCTCCACGGGCTCACCATCCAGGAAAGATGCCAATTCAAGATGCTGATACACGCCCACAGGCCCTGCACAACCAATGACAAGCATACTTCAATCACCACCTGACCATCACAAACCCTGCACACACCTGGACTCTGCTTCCTTCGTAGAGATGCCCCACATCCGCTGGGGCTATAGTGGAGGACGTTCCTTCTGCTACCTCGCCACCAAATCATATAATGACCTTCCCCTTCACCTCCAAACATCATCGTCTCTCCCGGGAATTCAGAAAGGGACGCAAGACCTGGCTCTTTGACTGATCCCAGCAAGAACCTAACCCCTGGATGCCCTCGCGGATGAGTAAATCCGAGGTGATGGATTTCAATTCTGCAGTGAGACACAATTCAAAGGACCTTCAGTGAGAAGGTGTACTACTGCACTGGGGAGTCATCTCATTTTCAGTCCAGTTTCGCACGGCTTCTGGTGTGTAATGTGAAATAAAAGAAGCCTCTGCTATCTTGCAGTCAGAAGCAGACAGCAGACAGCAGACAGCAGACTACAGAGCAGTCTCACTCCCCGCAACTGGTGGAACGCTGGAGGAGCTCCCTCGCCAGACTTCCCCTGCATCTTCTCCAGCAACTTCTTGCCTCACAGGCGGCGGCGGCGGCTTCCTCTTTTGCAATCCAAGCCTCTCGCTGCCAAGGTTTTTTTCAGATCTCAGCATTTCTGACATGTGATCAAATGCAGGAACATCTAAATTTACTCCCTCCTGAAGGGAAAAAAAGTGTCCGTGGGGTAGGATACGCCCTCTCGACCAATGGCGACCGGAAGGAAAGACCCGCCAGAGTCCGCTTCTGCTGGTTTGCACCACAAGAGAGGTGGGACTGCCGCAGCCAGAGGCCATAGGGAGGCAGGTGACCGAAATCTTTCCTGATTGGAGAGCGTTGGTGTCATTCAACAACTGCAGTCTTGGGGTGCTGACGCGGTGAGTTGCCGCGCTCCCGACGGCCACTGCAGGTAAATATAAATAACTCCACTTTTTATGCAGCTTTTAGCACTGGTGCGAAGCCTCCTCATCCAAGTGCTTCTAATTTTGGTTGACGAGGGAGCTGAGCGTAGTGTGTTCAGTGCTTAATTTGTAAAAAACTAAGTGCCAAGGCTCTCATCAGGTGCCCACTGCAGTTTGCACCATACATTGCCCCTGCCAGCGCTGCCAATGATAGTAACAACACAACTACTAACCATCACACTCCTACAAGTGTGACAATACAGACTATTTCAGGCCCCCAAAGCTATAAGAATGGCTTGGGAGCAGGTAATAGTCCTGTTTAATGTATACTGAATAGAAAATTAACTGTTGTTGTCATCTCTAAATTAGCGAAACAGCACCAACTTGTGGCAGAGTGTCACAAGCGTCGGTGTTGCCACCGGCTCAAATTAAGCACGAATACAATTGTATTCCACCTTATTTCCCCATCCACCCAATGTGGACTTTCTTTGCTGTGGCATACGCGTTAAAACCCCACCAAGGCTGTGCATGGCTTGTGTGGATTGTAAAGGCTTCGGTGTTGGCTCCTGGAGCGAGCCTTGGTGGATACTGGGTCTATTGAGCGCCCTGAAGCACAGGGCAAGGAGGTGAGTGGTTCTGCATTGGGGAGTGGAGAGGCCACACTTTAGTGCTCCAGGCTCCATTTTGAGGGCTGGACACTTTCCACTGCTCTTGGGATTTCTTTGCATGATCTTGACCCCGCCACTCTTCAGCCACGTGCGTCCAGTTCTACCATTGGCTGTAGGCTGGATCACGTCTGCAGGACCCTCCCTCCCCCTAAAATGGAGTCCCCAAGTGTGAGCGCAGCCCACTGCACCCTGACGTCGAAGAGTTGACCAAATTTAGGTGCAGCCAGAATAATTCCTATTTGTAAAGCATGAACAGGGTTTCGAGGCGCTGGGGGCTGTTGAGGATATTAAGTGAGCTATTACCCAGAGTCACATGGTGCTGAGCTGAGCGGCCGCCTGGGATCGAACAGGGACCCCCGCACTCCGGAGTCAGCTGCTCTGGCCGCTGCGCCACACCTCTCCCTGACCTTTATGGTACAATCCCCACAACTGAATCTGGCTTTTACAAGTTATTTGGCTTGAATGGGGGAATAACATGATGGCTCAATAAACCCATGCGGTCCCATATCCCTGGCTGAGCGGTGGTTCCTTTCCTCCCGGTCACCAGCTGCCAGTAGTCCGTAGTGAATGTGAGCGAGTGGATTGTGGCCGGGAGGCAGTGGTCGGCCAGGGTATCCATGTCCAGAGGAAGCTGCCGCAAGGCGGGGTGGGACATTCCACAGACCTGGCATGTGTTGAGGCCTGGCCTGTGCTGGGGCCTGCAGCCCCCTCTGTTCAGCATTGGTTTCGCCGGGTGCACACCCACACCAGATACAAGTGGGCCCAGCGTCCCCGAACCTGTGGATTGTGGGTGCGCGCACACCTGTCCAGTGTGATCAGGCGGCGGACGCCAAGGAAGGGACGCCGCTTCAGCCAACTGGTAATCGTCCGCTAAACTTTGACGAAAGATCGACCGAAGGATTAAAGTCAAGCTCAACCCTGAACCCTGTGTCTTACTGACCCCTTGACTCCGTTCCTGATGGGGTTAATTCTTTCGTTAACAACATTCTTTGAGTAACAGTGTTCTGAGGCTCGAAGCCGCTGCGCCCATCGGGTCTGTTACAGAACCACTTGCTCGCCTGGGGTGGTACCCACTCCTTCCATCACCCCTTTGAGTTTGGAAGTCTGAGTCCAGTGTCTAGGGTTCGAGCATGTCATGTGACCCTGCTGGTCACCCTTGACTCTCTGCTGCGGATGTGTTCAGTGACTTTCGCTCAATGTTGCTTCCATCACTGGAACAAATGTGAGCTCCCCAATTATTTCTGAGGTGCATGTCGTCATTGACCGTTACAACACTGAGTTTCTTATTTGCCTTTCCATAAATATCCCCAGACTGATGGGCGTGGCTTGGCGCGCGGCAAGATGGCCGCACTGTAGTGCTGCTCCGCCGGCCGCCGTAACTATCCTACACTATCCTGCTCTCTGGGTGCCCATCGCCTAACGCCCGACTGGAGGACTGACGCTCCGGACGCTGTGCTGGCGGAGACTTCTGTCGGGAGGCAGATCCGTGGTCTGAGGCTGCGATCGGAGAGTCGCGCCGGTCGCGGCGGCCATCTTGGTAGCCGGCTGCGGTGTGCGGAGCAGACGAGGCGGCGTAGATCAGCGGTGAGTTGGGGGCCCTGCGCGCCATACCTGAAGCTGGTGCTGTGTGCGGAGACGACGGAGAGTGGCAGCGACGGCGTTTGACCTGGGACTCCCCTACCGCCGCAGCGGCGAAGACGAGTGGTGGCCTGGCGGATGCGGATGCGGAGGTGAGGTGGGCGGTGCGAGCTGCACGCGAGCTGCCGGCTTCGGACGGGTGAGTGGGCCCTGTGGCTGGCGGCGAGCTCCCCCCCCCCCCGTGCCCTGCTCGCGCTGCTGTGCGGGCACACCTGCTGGAGCGACTACGCACGTGGAGTCCACGAAGAAGAGAGGTGGCCGTGGGAGCTGCGAGTGGAGGGGGCAGGGCGCGCGCGGGCTGCCGGCCGCTCAGCGAGATACCCCATTACGTCCTTCGTAGGACCTGGCGCCCTGTAAGGTTCCCTGCCATACACGCCTCTGGAGGGATTGGAGTGCTGCGACTTGTGGGACAGATCTGGACATTTGTGGAGTGCATGCGGCTGGCTTCCCGCGTGGGGCCTGTGGTGTCACCTGGGGGTGTTGGAGGCGCACGGGCCGACTGGAACTGACTGGTGTGCACGGAGAGGAGTTGTCCTCGAGCCGTCCCCCCCCCCCTCCGGCCCTGGTTGAGTCCTGCTGCTGGCCTGTGTTCTGCCCCCCGCTGCTCTGGGGGTGCGTTGCCGGCCCCTCCTGCCCCTGCTGCTTCACTCGGTCAGGTCTTGACCATGGGCAAATCGGACAAAACACAACCAAGGCTCACGTTTGAGCCCCGCAAAGGGGGGAAACCCTCGCGGCCCGTGACGCCGGACACGGAGCTGGAGTCTGCCGCGCTGGGCCCCACGACACTGGCGGCGATCCAGGCCAGCCTGCAGTCCATCGATGGCAAAATAGAGGCTCTTAGTGGACGCATGGACTCCATTTCCGCCAGGCTGGACAAGCAGGGGGTGCGCCTGGGCGAGGCAGAACAACGTCTATCGGACAATGAAGATGGTCTCCAACAGGTTTCCGATAAGACTGCGGAAATGGCACGGCTGCTGGCGGTGATACAGGCCAAGAATGAGGATATTGAGGCGCGCTCTCGGCGCAATAACGTACGAATCTTAGGCCTGCCGGAGTCCACCAATGTGGGCCGTCTGGAGGACTACATCGAAACGATGATACGAGATATCTGTGAGCCTGCGAATCTCTCCACCATGTTTGCTGTTGAACGCGCCCACAGGTCTTTAAATGCGCGTCCGCCTCCGGGGGCTCCACCGCGCCCCATTATAGCTAGACTGCTGAACTTCAGAGATCGGGACGCACTGCTCCGTGTCTCTCGTCAGAAAACCACGATCACCTATCAGGGGAATGTCCTCTCCTTTTTCCCAGACTTTACTGCCACGGTTCAAGCTGCCCGCAAAGAATTTCTCGGCGTTAAGAAGCTGCTCATGAAGGAACAGGTCCCCTATGCCATGTTATATCCAGCGCGTCTTCGGATTGGCAAGGATGACGCCGCTAAGATATTCACTAACCCGAAAGCAGCCATGGACCACGCCAAGTCGCTGAGAAGGGGGCGGCAGCCCTCCGCTTCCACTTCCGAGATTGAGGACTGACTGTGGCCCTTTTACTTTGATGGACCGTTGCTGAGTTTGCCCTGGGCCTGATCTACCAGACTGCTGGGGGGCCGACTTGCGTGGGATGCTTACTGGGTTACACATGTTGATACCTGCGATGTACTCGTATTGCACTTGTTCTGACTCATGTGCACCAGCTTGGTGCTTACTCTGGGGCGTTGCAGCGGGTGCAAGTGTTCACATCTAGTAACGGGCATGTCTCGATGCCGTGTGCATGCTGTCTCCGCCAGTTGGCTGCTGTGATGCGGGGGGGCGGCTGGGGCTCCCTGGCTGTTTCCCTCATGATGACGTTTCGCCGCTGTACTAGGGGAGCTCGAGTTGCACAATGGATGATTGCGAGGCGTTTTGGATGGTGGGATACCCACGGAGAGCATTAGCCACAGTATGGCGGCCCCTCCCCAAAAGACTGGGAGGTATTCGCAGCCAACACGTTCCCCCGATGGGTGCTCCCCACCTTTCTTTGGTATTGCTACCTCAGGGGTCTGTTTTTGGTTTTGTTTTTGTTTTTCTGTGTGCGAAATTGGGGTTTGTCTTTGGCAAGGTTGGGTTGCTGAAGTGGGTGGGGGGTGGGTGTTCAATACAGTTCCGGATGCGATTGGGGACGTCAATTGATGTGCCTGCTGAGAAGATGAAGCGAGATGCGTGTTGTGATGCGGAGCGTAGTGTGGCGGTAGGCTCTGGAGCTGTGCTGGTGCATACAGACAATGGGTGACGACTGCCGATGCCTGACTTGGAATGTCCGTGGGCTTAACACCCCCAAAAAAATACGTCAAGTGTTACACTACTTAGACAGGCATAACATTCAGATTGCACTACTGCAGGAGACGCATCTCACTAAACATACAGAGACTGCGATGGCTCACAGATGGGCGGGGTTTCGGCTCGCTTCCTCATACTCGGCTTATGCGCGGGGAGTGGTTATACTGGTCAAAAAGGGTGTCCCATTCCTACCAACACACACCGCTACTGATTCGGAGGGACGCTGGGCGGCAGTGCAGGGCAGGCTGGGCATGACTTATGTCACGATCCTGAATATATACGGTCCAGTAGTGGATGACCCACTCCCCTTTACACAGATGCTTGCTAAGGTGCGCTCCTGGCCGGAGGCTGCGGTGCTATGGGGAGGTGACCTCAACACACATCTCAACCCCCAAGTTGACAAGTCTAACCCGGCGGGAGCTCGCACGCTTAAAGTGGCTCAGTGTGTCCGTGAAGCTATGGCGGAGATGGGGCTGGTGGATGTCTGGAGGTTGCGGAATGAGCAGGCTTGCATGGGTACGCACATCACACCGGCCCATAACAGCTGGTCCCGGCTGGACTACTGGCTATTGAGTGAGGAGACAAATAGATGGGTGATCGGCGTCAACAACCTGCCGCGCACACTATCGGATCACAGCCCGGTATACTTACATCTGCGAATCCCTACTAACCCACACCGACCCTTCACTTGGCGCTTTCGAGCGGAGGCACTGCGGGATCCTATATACACAGACACCATTAGGGAGGCCATCGTGAACTACTTCACTGAAAACACAGGCTCGGTGTCTCGTCAGGCGTCACTATGGGAGGCGTTCAAGGTAACGATTCGGGGGGTCTGCATTAGCACCACCGCATGTATTCTGAAAGATCTTAGGGGGCAGCTCGCAAAAACTGAGAAAGCTCTTGAAGGGTTGGAGCGGGACTACTACGCAGCGCCGTCCACGGCGGTGCTTGCACGCATTCAAACACTGCTTACGGAATATGAAAAGCTAGCCGACACAGAAATAAAATACAGGGGGAAGCGGCACGTGGCTAGGGCGTATGGGGAGGGAGGACGACCCGGCAGGAACTTGGCCGCTAAGCTGCACTTTCGGGCAAATCATCAGCAGATTGACAAAATAGTGGATGCCGCCGTTAATGAGCACTTCAGGCCACAGGCTATAGTGGATCAATTTAAGGACTGTTACAAGACACTCTATACCACACAGGGTGAGGTGAACGGGGCGGACTTGACAGACTACTTATCGGACATAGCATGTGCGTGGCTCTCCAACTCCCATAGGGAATACTTATCCCTACCTATAGACGTGAACGATATCCGCGACGCCATCATGTCTCTTCCCAACAATAAGGCCCCAGGGCCTGATGGCCTCTCGGCCGAATTCTACAAGGCGTACATTGATCTACTTGCCCCGCACATTTTGGAAATGTATGCTGAGGCACATGAGGCCGGCATCCTGCCCCCGTCTTTGCGACAAGCCATGATTATCACTCTCCTCAAAAAGGATAAACCATCATCCAGTTGCGACTCCTACCGTCCTCTGTCGCTGATCAATCTAGACGCAAAAATACTAGCTAAGATTCTAGCCACAAAAATGCAGCCCCTGATGAACTGTCTGGTGCTCCCAGATCAGTCCGGGTTTATACCGGAAAGGTCCACCTCCCATAACTTGCGGACTATTTTCTCCATGTTTCATATCCTCAATCCTGAATTATCGGCAGCCGCTGTTATGCTGGACGCGGCCAAAGCCTTCGACTCCGTGGAATGGCAATATATGTTTTGCGTATTACGTAGGATTGGTTTCCCAGAGGTCACGTTACGGTGGCTCCAGCTCTTATACACTGATATATCGGCGGTGGTGCGAGTAGGTAACCACACGTCGGGGTCATTTAGGATTGGTCGAGGTACTAGACAAGGGTGCCCTCTGTCCCCTCTCCTGTTCGCCTTGGCCCTTGAGCCACTGGCTTGCAAGATTCGGCAATGTCACAGGGCGGCCGCCCTAAATTTCAATCTCCGGCCGGTGGGCATATCGATGTATGCCGACGATATGGTGTTGTTCATTAGAGATCCCCAGACACACCTATCTCCGGTACTCCGGGAATACATTAAATTCGGTTTGTACTCCGGACTTGCGATCAATTGGGACAAATCGGTTGTCATACCGCTTACGATGATCACGTCACAGCCCCACATGGAGTATCCCTTGATTTGGACGACGGAACCAGTGAAATATCTCGGGGTGTGGGTCCACCGTGATCCTGCGGTGGTGATCCGGGAAAATTATGGTAGGGCATATGACGCACTAGTGCAACAGGTGGACGGATGGCTGCGCCTCCCCTTGTCTCTGGCGGATCGTATCGCTGTGATAAAAATGGTTGTTCTCCCGCGTTTCCTATATTTATATTGTAATATTCCGATTAGGCTGACCCAACAATTTTTCATAACGCTGCGTGCCCAACTACTGCGGTTAATTTGGGGTGGAAGACACCCTAGGATTAGCTGGAAAACGTTGACTTTATCGTATGACAGGGGGGGCTTTGCGGCGCCGGACTTCTATGTATACTACCTGTGTGCACAGGCGCAATATGCGTATTTTTGGTATAGACCGCATAGCTTTGTCCCACATGTGGCGGTGGAAGACGGGGACGCCCATCCCACCCCACTTAGAGGTATACTAACGCATACTGTCCGGCACACGCCGCGCACTGAGATTAACACATTGGACATGACTATTGGGGCCTGGCAGGCGATTGGACGTAGAACGCAGAGACTACCGTTATATGCGCCGGCGTTGCCATTGGTGCACCACGCGGCCTTATCAGTTGCGCAGGAAGCTGGCCCTCTCACATCACTTAAAGAAGCGGGTATAACACATATGCAGGACCTTTACACACAGGGCCGTTATCTAGAGCAGAGGGACTTGGCATACATACAGAACCCCACACCCCTGTTTGTGTACACTTGCCACCGTCTCAGGCGGGCCATGAGAGATCACTACCCCTGTTTCCCCGCTGAACCCCCCACACTTAAAGCCCTGCAGCTGCTGCTGGTGACCCCGTCCAGGAAGAAGCTAATCACAAAATTATACAGAGCAGTACAGGAGGAGACGGTTCATGGCCCCGATGGTAGTTTAGCAAAATGGAATGCTGTGCTGGTCCCCCAGATATCAACTGAGGACTGGGAGCGAATTTGTCAGCTAACGGGCCGCCTCACCCCTAATGGTAACTTGCGTATAATCCACTTCAAGTACTTACATCAAATATACCATACCCCGTCCAGACTGCACAGAATGGGGTTGAGGGAGTCGGATCGTTGCAGACGGTGCAGGCAGGGGGCTGCGGACTTTCTGCATCTTGCGTGGGGCTGTGGGCCAGTGTCTGAGTACTGGAGAGAGGTGCTACATCACATTCACAAAATGACTGGCGCTGAGCTTCCGTGCGAACCCGCGGTGTGTCTGCTGACCTCCGTGCCTCAGTTGAGGGGTTTGGTGGGCAGGTTTGTGAGGGTTGCCCTTCTGTTGGCCAAGCGGCGCACCCTGTTTACATGGGACAGTGCAGCTAAACCAAAGGTGTGTGGATGGTTGTCGGACATGGTATACTGTCGGGAAAACTTAGAACTGTATGCAGAGGAGCTGCCCGCCTCCTCCAGACCCAAGGATATCTGGGAGCCGCTCAGACGCTTTCTTGCTGAGGCGGCACTGAATGAGGCTGATTGAATATTGTTTGATCTCCTTCTGTGCCCAGGTAAATTAACAAGGTGGTGGCTACTAGTTGGTCGGTACTGCGTGCCTGCCGCAGGACGTTTGCTGTATTTTAGCAGTGCACTTTGTGTTCTGTGATTAGCCCGGAACTGTAATGTTGTTACAATGTTTTATGTTTGTCTGTACGCCGATCACAGACGACGGCGAGATGTACCATGCTTTAAAACAATAAACAGATTTAAAAAAAAAAAAAAAAAAAAAAAAAAAAAACAGTGCTTGATGTTGGTGCTAGTTGAAAGCAGAAAAATATGAGCTTTGTAGTACTTAAAAATCATTTTACTACAGTTGTTTTGAATAGTTCAAGCAGAATATGCTTATGCTGCAGGACTGAAATTGTAAAACAAGTATTATTAAAATTACAATACTTAAAAAAAAAAAAAAAAAAAATATCCCCAGACTGGGTCTCCCCCAGCCTGTTAGGTGTTCGCCTCTACAAATGTAGTACTTTGAAGGACATCAGTTTAAAATTACATTTCTGGACAGATGAATGTGCGCTGCCGCTCTTTAACCAAGACGCCCACAACCTGCTCACTGAGCTAAGGGGCCGAAGGCTCACTGGTAGGGAGAGAGATCACCGAGCCCTCTGCCGCTTGCTCACTCCTTCAAATTCAAAACCACGTCTATTAGTCATGAATCTGCTTCCCCCACAGCCTAAATAAAGAACTGATAAGTATGCTTCACTGTTAATCATCTCAGCAGAGGGTGCCTCACACTGAATGTGCAAGAGTAGAGCAGCGTGCTGCACAGTTGGTGGTCGCATCGGAGCTGCTTCTTGAGGGATTCGTCCTGGGTACATAAGGTGCACTTTTGAATATTTTGGTGGCCAGAGGTTTACATTGTCCAAGTTCGTTTGCATTAGTGTTCATAAATGTTTCGCGGTACTCGGACGACTTTCTGCAGTAGTTAAGAGTCCACTCTTTCCGTACTTTCAGCTCCCTTTTCACTGCAGTGTAAACAAGTCCTGCTTTGGAAGCAGCAGCAGGGTAGCGCCTCTCCCGTTCAGCCGGTTGTCTCTGCGCTTTCCCAAAAACTGCAGCCTCGCGTTGTGTTTTTGTCCAGTTGTCTATTAATGCTTTCAAGAAGCCGCAGCATTGCATTGTGTACTTGTGTCCCAACACGTCTGTTGCACTCCCAGAAAGCAGCTGCATTAAACTCTGCTCTCCTATCCAGCATGTTGTCTGGGCGTTCCTAAACAAGCATTTGCAATGCAAATAGGTCTCGCATTTGTGAGTTAGAGCTATTGACATTGTAAATGGCAATGTTTTTTACCTACACGTTTTATTTTTGGAGTGAATGTATGTAGTGTGCAAAATCCCTTGGAAAGGTCCTGCACTTCGTAATAAATATATTGAAAAAGACAAAAAGTGTGGATTGTGTCAACAATTGCTTGGCACATACCTCATGGGTGAAGTGTCGCCACACATGCACACAGTGGTGCTTTACTAGTGCGAAACTCATTAATAAAAGTAGTGCTTACAGACTAACCAACGCGATCAGGATCGGAGCATGTGAATCCGAATCCCGGCTTCCCTTTCATTTTCTAGACTATTTGACTCCCTCTCCTGCGTCTTGGTTACCCCCCAAACATTGGAAGGCAATGAAGTTTGCCAAGGGGGCGGGGGGCCGGGGGGCTTCGGGGTACATGAAAACGTATTAATTGCCTAGTTGTCAAAGGTCACCCGGTGCTATTAGTTAAGAGTGCATATTTCATTAAGGTATTAAGAGTACTTTACTCGTATGTATGAGAAAATCGACATTAACTAAACAAAATGCCAGAATGCGTGTCAGTTTTCACAGTGTTTTAGACAGTACTGGTTGCTTAGTTTCATTGCATTAATTTTTGTATTTACTCTTTTACACAGCATCCAAAGTAGGTTACTAACCCCAAAGCCCAGAGTTGTTAAATGACCCATAGAAGGGAGTGTTTTACAGTTGAGCAAATGTGTCCAAATGTAATTTTGGTGGTGCCATGGAATGATCAGCCAATCAGGTACTCGATGAGCAGGTACTTAACTACACGTTCAAAATGTACGGTATTGTGACTGTTTGTTTGTACACAACCACCTCTCTGAACGTGTTTATTAACACAGAGCTTCATCTACCAGACAGTGCTCACAGAGGGGCGACTAAAGCACAGAAAAAAATGTATTCATTTATCCTGAGTGTGAAAGCACCTGGAAGGCTTAGGTGTCTGCCCGGAGAGGCTAGGGATCCTAGCGCTTCTACAGACTCTGCCGTGCTCCTCTGCACCAGCAGGGCACAGCTCAGAATCTGCCGCTTCTGCTAAGAATTGGTGAGGGGGATGAGGTTGGGGCATGCGGGATTTGCCGGCAGATTTTCTGGTTTTTGAAAGTGATGATTCTGACGTGAGGCGTTAGAGACTGACTTTTTCCGTTTGTCTGCACCAGTCTATTTCTCTACCATCTACCGGGCTCACCGTCATGTATCCATTCACCTCTCTTTGTTAGAGGTGCACAAGCCAATATATTAATTAACAGGTAGAGCCAGCCGGAGACGAGCCAAGCGTATACGAGCCAGTGGGCGAGCCTTGAAAATGATCGGCATGTTAATCATAGAGTAAACATGATGTAAATGTGCGATAATGTCTCTTCAGAATTCAAAAAAGTGCATTTCTTTAGCGCGTCACCTCAGTACACAAGATTATAGCACTGAATTGAGAGGAAGTTATTAAAAGTGCTTGTTTTAAGCATGAGTTAAAACACTGCTACTCCTCCCGCCCGACAACAATGCCATTTGTGAACTAAGACGCGTCGGTTGCCATGCATACCCCAAATGTTGCCTAGAGTCTTATTATATTTAGAGTAACATTAAAATCTCGTTCATTAAACACGAGAAGTTTTTGTACAGCACACATCTTGAACGGCAGGCGAGAAAACATGAACGGGAGTGGGTGGTGGGGGAGGGTGAGAAGTCACAGACTGAGGGAGGGGGCGGTGGGGTGGGGAGACAGGGAAGAAAATAGTGTTAGGAGTAAAGGGGCCAATAGCCGTGTAAGGATACAAATGATGACTGAAGAGGGACTAACACGCCTCAATCCAATCGGAAGGCAACATTTAAGACAAAAGCCAATGGGCAGAGAGTGGGTGGAGCTTCCATGAAACTTCCACACTACAGTATATAGTGCATGTCTCGCAAAGCGATTGCAGCTAAACCATCATCGTCAGATGACATCCCTAAGTAATGCCCTAATAAAAAGGACAGCAGAGATTTATAGGACACAAATGATAGCGGAACAGAATGATTTATGTTTCTTCCTTGAAACAAGACTACCCGATGAAAAAGAATCAGTACCAGTCTGTGCTGCTCAGCGTCCTGGATGATGGACGAGAGGCCATCAGAAACCCAGCGGCAGCCAATGCGGTAACGCCAAGCGTAGATAACGAATACAGGCACTCAACACTGGACCCACCTTACATCAGGTGCAATGTGACAGTAGACTCGGTCATAGTCACCAGCACATGCAAAGAGCACCAATCACCATGGGGCCCACTCCTGAGAAAGAGCGTAAGGTGGGGACATGATGGGCCACAAGATAGGAAGATCGGAGGCAACAGAGGGCCACACTGCCGACTCTAGCATGAGCTAAACTGATGTGGCCATCAACAGTAGGACGAATTTCAGACCTAGTGCAACAACTCTCTGAGCAATTCACGAATGGAGCAGTGACTTTCAAAGACGAAGGCAAAGCCATTACCAAAACCTGCCTAAAGTCGGCATGTGATGCTGTGGACTGGACCGGCCGAGAGCAGTGTGTGGCCTCCACTCTAAAAAGGCAAGCCGGCTACAGGTATCTGTTTTTAATTGGAGGTTCTAGCATCGGCCATAAACATGCCACTACGGGGAGAGCCTTCTAGGTCCTACAGTTGATGCTGCGCAACGATTCATGATGGAGAACAAGGCCTTAAGTTCAGATCTCCCTTACATCCAGGAAAAGAATGCCCTCATAGTGAAGTTTATAACCTTCCAGATCACTCTGTGCCTTCACACCGCAGTGTGGCACACCATCACGGGCCGGAACTCCTCACTACCAAGACACACTCGCTGAGGGAGAACCAGAGGCGGAGGAATCACTCTGCGGGGGTCAGGACCCTCCAGCGAGTCACTTACCAACAGTGGTCCTCGTCCACAAACCATCTCTAGGAGGTGGGCTCAGAGGTTGTGCCCAAGAGCAGAAGAACATCACCTCCCACAGATGGATAATCAACATAAACCAACATGGTTACTACATAGAACGCTTGAGAAAACCCCCTACACTCACTCAACCAAGCTGCATCTACGCCAAGTGGTCACGGACCTCTTACACAGGAATGCAATAGAAAGGGTACCAATAACAGAAACTAACCAAGGATTCTACTCCCTTTACTTTCTCGTCGCGAACCTGAAAAAGATGCCCAGACCCATGCTACGAGTCTTGAACGCGTTTATAAAGATACAAAGTTTAAAGATGCCAACACTGCAGGAGGTCATTCCATTTCTGAGGGGACTATATGGCAACTATAGACCTCAAGGATGTGTACCTGCATGTACCAATGAACAGCAGACACAGGAAGGTCCCGCGATTTGTCGTAGACAAGGTACATTAAGCAGTTCAGGGTTCTAACCGATGGGATAAAGTCCGCTGTAAGGGTTTTCAGAAAGAGCCTCGCTGTAGTAGCAGCACATCCGCGGAGGCAGGGAATAAATGTATACCCATACTTAGGCGATTGGCTGGTAATGGCAAAACCATTCAAACAGTGTCAGTGCAACATAGAGGTAGTGGTAAAGGCTGTCCACAAACTAGACATCTCTGTTTACCTTGAAAAGTTATCTAGACATCCAGAGAGGGAGCAGACCTTCCTAGGAGCGAGACTAAGTTTGCTGGAGGCCAAGGCCTTCCCGGTAACAAGGAGCCCAGGAAGTGACAGAGCAAGCTCGCCTCTACCAGAAGGACCAGAGTTCGACAGTGAGGACTGTGGGGAATCTAATGGTCATGATGGCATCTTGCATAGGCTTAATGCCCCATGCAAGACTTCGCATCCGACGACTTCAAGCGTGGCTACGGCAGCAATTGTCACAGGCAACCAGAAGTTGGGCGGATGCTGTGGTCGTCACAGACAGAGAATACAGAGCAGTACAGTGTTGGAGTGCAAACAGCATTGCAATGAGCAGACCTTTCAAACAACCAGTCCCCTCTGTAATCATCACAACAGACGCATCCAACACGGGGCGGGGAGTCCACGTGGAGAAACTGATCATCAGGGGCCTATGGAGCGCTGATCAGGCCGTGAAACACACATTTAGAGCTCTTTCAATTAAAAAAAAAAAGAAATTCAAATCACATAGATAATGACTCCTCATGTACCTCTTTGATTTACTTCCCTTTCATAGCATGCCATACAACCGACCTCTCCTGTGCCACATAAAGCAGCCGTGTATTGCTGTACAGTTCCAGTGGTCCTAAGGGCAGAAGTCCAGATGGGGTAGCATTAACTTCATAGTTGTTGTCCTTCTTCACTTTTCATGCCATTGTTTTCTCAGTTGAGTGGACATCAGTCTTGAGCTCCACCTCTACAGCTTTTCTTTTCTTGACCTTATCGGCTCAACAGAAAATGAGCTTTCATACGTACTACTGAGAAAGGGGCTTACGCGCCGCCCTCTTGCTGTTGTCTTGAGTATAGCATTTGATTGGACAGGTGTTGTGCTTCCACTGAAAATGAGTGCTTGTTTCACATTTTCTGCTTTGTGGGACAGCTTCTGCTCAATACCGCAAGACTTAGGTTGTTGTGGTAGTATGCCAGTGACCAAGGCTCTGAGCCAGATCCGTTATTTATGAACAAGTAGCACTAAGGCAGTAGGCCGGACATATTTAGTGTGAAAATCCTAGGATAAAATCAATAGGTATTTAAGGGTGGATTCTTACTAAACTGTGAAATTCTGATGACCGGTATTGCTTTGTATGCTTTCTCACAGATTATTGTAAGAGGCAACCGTTTTGGATTCCTCACTGGCCTCTTCCTTTGATTATTTCTAATTTTCTGAAAGTATGTCAGAAGGTTGCCTGTTGGAAAGGTTTTGCAGAATTTAGTAGGCTCGAGTTGATAATTGGGACAACCCAGTGATGGAGGCTGTAGGCCTCATTGTTTCATTGGGAAAGTGTATGGTGTATGCCATAGGTCAGATCTCTTTGTTGTGAAAGGCTATGACAAGAGCAGTAGGCCTGACTTATTTATAGTGAAACTCATGTTCTAAAGCCAATACGCCTGAAAAGGAGGATTGCTGTAAAACTGTGTGCAGTTCTGTAAACGGATGTTGTGTTACATGGATTCTCATAGATTGATGTAACAGAAAAAGGGGTCTGGTGTTGGTCATACAACCCTAGGGTTAGAAGGTATGTATTGTGAGAATCCTTCTTAGGCACTCTTAGGTGGGATGTAAATTGTTTTGGTAACTCTAATTGTGCACATATTTTTAATTATATGTCTCTATACTTAACGGTTATTGTTCGGAAAGCCTATGCTCATTATAGTAGATTTTAGCTGGTTACGTTTAACGAAGCAATAATGCCATATGTCCGATCTGCTTATTATGACCTGTAAGGATGGATTTATATCACACTGTATTAATGCATGCGGCAGTTATTTGGTATATGTAATCTCTCAGATTACTGTAGTAATCAAGGATTTTAGTAGATTGGCCACGCCCTATGGCAGAAGCTGTGGGGTAAGATTTGCACTTTGATAATCCTTGGAAACACCCTCTTAGGAGGGCCCGGCATGTGTACTCGTTTGTCAGGCGCTTCTAACAAAAAAAACTCTATATGCATATACAGAAGGTCCCTGAGTCATCATTTTTCTATCTGAATTTCCTTTACATTCTGCTTCTCGTTATAGCATACTGCTTGGGGCAGTGTGTTAGCCTCATTTCTGCCATTGTCTCTTGCCTCATGTTAACGCCATTTGGCCTGGTCACACATGCACATCCGCTTGAAAATTAGCGTGATTCAATGTCTCCAGTCCTTTAGATTTCCAGTTTTTAATCTATTAGTTCCCCTTTAATTTCTTTGCCTTGTCTCCTTGGAGAGCTTCCTGCAGCTGCCCAGACAATCCTACTGGGCTGCTCACTTGCCACTCTTTTTGCCTACTGTGTGCTCCTTTCTCTGTGGCTGCTATTTCTAAACTCGGTGAACATATTGTATTGATATTATCAATAGTTCATCATTGTTTAACAGTTCCAATATGGCCACCGGAAGCATTATGTGTGCCAGCTTGGCTCTGTACAACAGTGATATATACTTTACCATTTGAAGATGGCCACCTGCTACAATGTTTACTGAGCGTCCATCTTGAAATGGTATTGTGCATAGAGTATCATTGATTTTACCTCTGCCCCATGGCCGAAACGTTCCTCTAAATATGAGAGCTATGTTGTAACGCAATACCAATGCACTATATACAGTACCATTGCAAAATGGCTGCCTGCTGCTTTATTTCATTTTTATATTGCAAGCATATGCCTACCAAGGCCAAGTTTAGGTGGCGGTGTGTTTTCTTCTACTTGTATTCTTTTAAATTATCTTCCATATGCTTCTTGATTTTGATTTCAAGAATTAGTCAGAAGATGAGTGTGCGTGATGCAGAGAGCCTTAAACTAAACTCCTTGGCCAACTGCCAATAAAGGGGTCCTGTTGCTTCTGAGACCTGGTCAAATCTAGCGGAGCATGCAAACAATGTGAAGAGCTAGGTTTTGACTGAGCTGCAGAACGCTAAGAAAGGACCCCGGGAGACCCACAAACAGGCTATTACAGTAGTCTATATAACACATCTTCTCTCTGCAAGTTGTCGAAGGCCTACAAACAGTTTACGTTGAGATCACGTACAATGCTCTTGGCTGATCCTGTTTTGGGGCACTGAGTTGAGGGTGGCACACAGGAAATCTTGCTTGTCTTTGTCTGTCTCCTGTGTATCAGAGTACCCTGTTCTCACCTTCTGTTTTTTTCATTGATTCTCTCCATTTAGGAAACCAAACGAGCAGCTGTAGAGGAAGCCAAACGGAAGGAGGCGATGGAGCCGCGCCAGACCACAGAGCTCCCGTCTACTGGACCAGTGCCCCCGTTGGCTCCGCTGCCAGTGCTTACCTCTTCTCAGGTACTGTAGGGGCAACAGGGCGTCCCCAGAGAATCGGTAATTGACCTCTCCCAGTAATACATCAAGACAACCCCCTCTGCTGGGTTGGGTTCTACATTAATCCGCTAACACAGATATTGAAACTTTCTATATATTTCACCTATGAGCTAATGTTTAGCATTACTAAGCGTTTCAGAATGTTTGCGATAACTCTTCCACATTCATCCTATTTCAGACACATTTTTTTACACTAATATTTTATTTATTCTGAGATAGTAAAATAATATCCTGAGTTACAGTGGCCGAGCTGGATTGGCATTTAGGGGGATTGTAAGCTTTCTTGATTGGATGATGAAACTGGCTAGCATCTGACAAGCAACTCCCTCTGTTCAGCCATGTCCTTTCAGACGTACCAGACTTCACATTTTTCCATCTAAGCCAGAACCTTTGGACAGTCTTAAAAAAAGCACAATTGTTCATTCTAGGATCTACTGCACACCAGCACACTACTGTTCCAAACCTGTGTCAGCCATAAAACACCTGTCATGTCCTCTTTCCCCTCCTAGCAGACGAAGACCCCTGTGCAGCCAGCTACTGGCCGCAGACCGCTCCTGGACCTGAAAACCCACCTAGAGGCATCGGGTCACAGCGTGGAGACCTGCAGCCATGTGACCGTCTCAGCCACCTCCTGCAAGGGCTTTCTGGTGAAGATGGGTGGCCGGATCAAGACCTGGAAGAAGCGCTGGTTCGTCTTCGACCGCCAGAAGCGCCGGCTGGCCTACTTTGTAGGTAATTGTCCTCACTATATTTAGCTAGAGTTCAGAGCCACCAGGGTGTCCAGAGTCATCCATAGAACCTCTCCCTTCTTCCCTGGTCCTTCTCTTTCTAACGTTGACTCACTGCTCTCTCTGCAGATAAGGAGGAACAGAAGCTGAAGGGGGTGATCTACTTCCAGGCAATAGAAGAGGTGTACTACGACCACCTGCGGAGCGCCTTCAAGGTACGACAGGGAGTATTATTGCCTGTTAAGAAAGGCATGAGATTTGGAGAGGAGTAATTTATTTGGACAGGCTTTGGTAAATTGACAAACATGATAGAAAAAGTAACTTTAAACAACTAAGCGTACTTCATGGTTTCGAGCCTAGACACATAAAAGCCGCAGAATACAGCAAGGAAAGGAAAGAACAGGCCTTATCATAATTCTATCAAAATGTGACAAGGACCTCCTATGTCTTTCATTTGTTTTGTCAATTCCTGTCTGGGAAGGCACAATTCCAGCAAAAGAGAAGGTGTCCGCCCCAGTTTGACCCTAAAATCAGAGCTCTTATTTCTTGAAAAGGTATTCATTTATTTGCCCTACTGGTGTGAGAATCCAGTTCTGATTCTTCCGTAATTGGGTGAGCCTTCATCAGGATGATATAAGTGGATCAGGAAAAGTTCTTGGATGCTTGTGGTTCTGTTTTGTGGTTAACGACTGTGATAGACATTATTATACTTCTTACTGTCTTTGCACCAGTTCACTGACTGGCTGCGCGTGGATAGTTTCCTACATAGGCTGAATGTGGGTGGAATCTTTTTTTGTGTTGGCAGTCTTGGGGTCATGGGTGTTCAAAATCGCGATGTCACATGAGTATTGGAAGATGGAATTAATTGGGTTTATGATAAAGGCTATGCTCTCACCCAGTATTTTAGGCTCATGCTAACGACAGCAGAGCTAATCCTGAAGTCTCAGGTTTCGCATGCGCAGGCCCCAGGCACCTCTGATTACATAGGCCCTACAGGTCATACCTAAGGGGGATCATTTATGCATAGGACACAGAGCTATCCCCAGTTGTGTGTCTAATATAAATATATATATACATTCAGAGGCCACTCCCCTTTTTACACTTCTCTGCAACGCAGCTCTATGGCCTTACTGGAGGTACATGGTGGGCTAGTTGGACCCAGGGACTCTCAGGATTCAAGGGGACTTAATCCCCCAACTTAAAACGTGCCACGGGGTGCCTTTGCATAGTGGTGAAGGGAGGGGGCGGGGCCTGAGGGGACATGTGTCCAAACACGCCCTGTGGCACGTTTTAAGTTGGGGAATTAAGTCCCTTTTAATCCTAAGAGGCCCTGGGGGCCAACTAGGCCACCAGGTACCTCCAGTAAGCGCCACGGGCCTGCGTTGCAGAGAGGTGGTCCAGGACACGCCCCTTTTTACACCTCTGTGCAACGCAGCTCTGTGGCGCTTACTGGAGGTACCTAGTGGGCTAGTTGGACCCCAGGGACCCTCCGGATTCAAGGGGACTTAATGTCCCAACTTAAAACGGCCACAGGCCGTGTTTGCACAGTGGTGAAGGGAGGGGAGGGGACGGGGCCTGAGGTGACGTGTGCAAACACGCCCTGTGGCGCGTTTTAAGTTGGGGAATTAATTCCTGAGGGCCTCTGGGGCCAATTAGTCCACCAGGTGCTTCCAGTAAGCGCCACTGCGCTGTGTTGCAGAGAGGTGGTCCAGGCCATGCCCCTTTTTACACCTCTCTGCAACGCAGCTCTGTGGTGCTTATTGGAGGTACCTGGTGGGCTAGTATGACCCCAGGGACCCTCAGGTTTCAAGGGGACTTTATCCCCCATCTTAAAACGGCCACAGGACATGTTTGCACACATGTCCCCTCACCCCCCTCCCCCTTAACCAGTGTGCAAACGAGCCCCGTGGCACGTTTTAAGAGGTACCCCAACGCATAGTGTTCCCTAGTGTATGTAGGTGTTTTCACTGTATTGTAAGTGTCTTTTAGCATAGCACTGGCTCTAGGCCTGGTTAGTCAGTTACCACCAGTACCCGTCTGAAAAAGTTGTGGGCACATCTCTACTTCTTCTTGCACCTTTCTTCGTCTTTGTGGACTTCTGTTGCTTCTTTCTGCATTTCTTTTTTTTCTTTCTGTGCGTTTCTTCTTCTTTCATCACATGTCCTACCTCTGTAGGCATAGTTAGAAACTAGCATTTAAAAAACCTTTGAAATTCACTGAAAAAACCATAGGTTTCAGGCACGTTATAGTTAGTTGAACATTTCACTCGTACAAAACCATAGAAATTCCCCCACTATAGTTAGTTCAGCTAACTATAACTCGCAATGCACTGCTGATGACGTCACATATTACATCACTCATGACATGGTCAGTGACATCACTGATGACATCTCAAATGACATCACTGATGACATCATCCGGTGACTGTGTGTTTCTGTAAAGTTTAAATATGTTTAATATATATAGGGAAAGGCATATTGAAGAATGAGTGGGTGTGTAAGTGTCTGAATAGATGATTTAGTAGGTGCGTGACTGACTATAAGTGAGTGATTAAACTTCTCTTACTGAATGCATGGGTTAGTGAGTAAACTGTGTGAATGTCTGTATCCGTCTGTCTGTTGGTGTGTAAGCAGCTGCATGGGTTTGCGAATAGCTACATGAGTGTCTATATGGGTTATTGATTGGTTGTCTGAGTATCTGTATGGGTGCCTGAGTGTTTGTGTGGGTGGGGTGTGTGTGACTCTATACTTAGATGTGTGAGTGGGTGATTCACTGGGTGCATGGTTAAGAGTGCATCTGTGATGGACTGAATGGGTGGGTGAGTGTGTGTATGGGTGTGTTAGTGAGTGAATGTATATCTTAGTTGTATATGTGAGAGTAACTACATATGTGAGAGGCAGTATATATGTGTGTTGGAGGATATAAATAGGTTCGAGGCATGTGGGCTGCTGAATTCATATCTGTGCATAGATCGCCGCCTAGTGTTGGGTCCGGATGTTTGCACGTTGTTGTCCTGGAAGAGTCTTCGAAGTATCCTGAGATAGGTGACTCCTCCCCTGGACCACAGTGCGCATGGGCATCCTCTCCATCCTCAGATTTTTTTTTTCCGCCATTGGGTTCGGATGTGCTTATCTTGACTCAAGTTAGAGAAAACTTTTTTCAGGCCAAAAGGCCTTTAGTTCGCGTCGGTACTGTTCCCGATCGGTATCGACAGTTACTTGTTAGTTTATTAACTTCTGAAACAACTTTTTCGCATCGACCATCGACACCATCGACGATGGAATCGAGGACACCATTCAAGCGGTGTCCTGTTTGCAATGCGAAATATCCCCATGTCGACGTCCACCCGGTGTGCAACAAATTCCTTTCACCGGATCACGACGAATCCACATGTATGGCCTGTGCCCGATTCCGATCCAAGAAGACTCTTCGGAATCGACGAGCGGTGAGACTTGAAGCGCAGCAAGCGGCACCGGCCCGACCAACATCTTCAGCGCCGAGGACGAAGATGTGGAAGGCGTGGAGAACCTACCCTCCAGCCCCGCTTCCGAACATGATTCCGGATCGGAAGACATCGAAGAACAACTCTTTCACAGAGATGAAGACGACACCGAGGTAGGAGACTACGATGAGGCCTTAGGGGCCGAAGAAAGTGGCTCCGGTGACGAGCAAGGCCTACCCGTACAGACGGAGGATATCCCAGTGCGTCAGTCTATGGCTCCGGTCGAGGGATCGCCTTCGGGCCTTACCCAAGACCTATCCCGCAGTTCTTCGGCCCCGCCCTCGGGCCCGGCCTCGGACATTCAGCGACAGCCATTAGGACCCAAAACGGCTGGTTTCCCTTCCTCGAAACCGAAACCAAAAGTCGTGTCGGTTCCACAGAAACCGAAACTGAAAGTGGTACTGGTCGGATCGAAGCCCACTACACCTTCGACGCCAGCAAAACCCGTCGGCACCGACCGCACCAAACGGGACTTCGGTGCCGAACTCGCAGCAGCAGACGTCGGCGCCGACACACGGAAAAAGGCCATCGGTACCGACAAACCGCCTCGGCACCCGGCACCGAAACAATCGGCTCCGGCCACGAAGGTCAAAATGGCCGCTGCGTCGCACACCACTTCGAAAGCAGCACCTAAGGCCCAATCATCGACGCCGTCGACGGCTACAGCCTCTCCTCGACTCGATGACCCCGTGGCCCCGAAGAAGCCCACGCCTGCCTCTACAGAACCGCTCTGCGCCAAACAACCGTCGGCGCTCCAGGTGCGACAAGTTGCAGAGTCCTTGCAACGCATCAAAGAAAAGGCAGCCCTCCAGGACACGTCGGGCCCCGAGCCGAAAAAAGCTCAAAAAGCTTCTCCAGCAACACCCCATATCACTTTTGGCCTGCCACCATCCACGGCGCCAAAAATGTTTGAAATAAGAACTCGTGTCACCCAAACTAGGATCACACCTGCCAAACGCTCTCCTACGGAGACGTCACCATCCCACATCATCGATGCCGACACCGGCAGAATTATGCTCCACAAGCGGAGAATATCTTCCGAACACAATTTGGACTCCTACCGGATCCCGCTAAAGAAAAAGCTGCCAGCAGATTCGGAACCAGTTCTTTACGAACGTCTCCATACCTCCTACCCAGATCCACAGTCCTTCTCTCCAACACACTCCGAAACCGACGTTTTGGAGGACTATATGGGTGACGACATCCCCTACCCAAGAGAGATGGACCCTGAGGGCCAACAGGACCCTGACCAGGCTTGGGATGACCCTGTAGACACAGGTGCACCTATGGATACACAGGACACGCAGCTCTATGGCGCAAAAACGTCTCCCACAGAGGACACTGCCGCATTCAACGCCCTAATTGAACGTGCTGCGGAAAATCATGGTGTGCAACTCCACTCTGACACAATCGAGGACGATTTTCTAATGGATACTTTCGCATCCTCAGAAAGGAATATCAAAACTCTACCCATGTTGAAAGGTGTCCTCAAACCAGCAAAGGGCATTTTCAAAGAACCCACCAGGGCAAGAGTGATAAACCCCAGGATCGACAAAAAATATAGGTCGGCGCCTGGGGACCCTACGTACATTAGAGGCCAGTTGCCTCTGGATTCCATCGTAGTCGCAAATGCTCGCAAACGGGCGCACTCGCAAACAACTGGGGATGCTCCTCCCCCGGACAAAGAGTCCAAGGTGCTAGAGACCTCCGGCAAACGGGTTGCAGCCCAGGCAGCTAACATATGGCGTATTGCCAATACACAGGCGCTCCTAGCTCGCTACGATCGCGCACACTATGACACATTAGAAACCCTACTCCAACATCTCCCTGACCAATACAAAGAGGGAGCAGAGATCCTCATCAGGGAGGGACAACTCCTCGCTAACGCATCCATTAAGTGTGCACTGGATGCCGCAGATACAGCTGCCAGAGCAATAAACACCAGCGTCATGCTACGACGACACGCCTGGTTACGAATCTCCGGATTCAAACCTGAGGTTCAAAATGACATCCTCAATCAGCCGGTCAACCCCGACTACTTATTCGGGCCAGAAGTTGACGCCACCCTAGAGAAAATAAAAAAGGACACAGACACTGCAAAGTCCATGGGGGCTCTCCAAACACAGACCTTTCGGAGTGGCTCCTTTCGTCGCCCCGGGAATAGAGGTGCAGGCAGAGGACAGGGGTCACAGCAAACCTACAACAAGGGCAACACACAAAGTACCTACGATAAAAACACCCGGGGTGGGTATCGTGGCTCCAGCACAAAGGGCAGAGGACGCGGATACGGCAATACCAGGTCCTCCCCCAAGAACAAACAGTGACGCCCTCTCCCTTCCTCCCGACCACATAACACCTGTCGGGGGAAGGCTACAAAGGTTCCTGTCCACGTGGAACACCATCACTACGGACAGGTGGGTCAAAGATATTATCAAACACGGTTACTGCCTAGAATTAACCTCCACTCCACCCACAATACCGCCAAAACACCGTCCTATGTCCTCAGAGCACTTAGCGCTCTTACAGCAGGAAGTGATAAGTATGCTGGAAAAAGGCCAAGTAGAGGTCGTACCCGTCCACGAGCAAGGCACGGGGATATACTCCCTGTACTTCTTAATACCAAAAAAGGACGGGTCACTCAGACCTATACTAGACCTGAGACCCCTCAACCGCTACATTCTCTCAGAGCATTTCCACATGCTCACCCTGCAACAAGTCCTCCCGCTGCTCAAACAGGGAGACTTCCTGGCCACGCTAGATCTCAAAGACGCGTATTTCCACATACCCATTCACCCCTCACACAGAAAATATCTCAGGTTCACTATTCAAGGGCAGCACTACCAATTCAAGGTTCTCCCCTTCGGCGTGACAACAGCACCCAGAGTTTTCACAAAGTGCCTAGCTACTGTGGCTGCACATCTACGGAGGCAACACATTCACGTCTACCCTTACCTGGACGACTGGCTTGTTCAGGCTAAGTCAGCCCAGCAATGTGCCAGCCACATGTCCCACACCATTCACCTTCTTCACAGTCTGGGGTTCTCACTAAATTACCCAAAATCACATCTCCAACCCGCACACGTACAACAGTACCTAGGTGCGACCATAGACACTCTGGCAGCCACAGCTCAGCCAAATTTAGTGAGGATCAACAGCATGCAAATGCTGATTTCCAAGTTCAAACCACAACACTCCCTTCCTGCGCGAGTGTTCATGCAGTTGATAGGCATGATGGCCTCCTGCATCTTCATAGTCCCACACGCGAGACTACATATGCGCCCGCTTCAGGAGTGCTTAGCACGTCAATGGAATCAGGCTCACGGGCAACTAAAAGACCTAGTGTTGGTGAGCGGTCGGGCATACAACTCTCTGCATTGGTGGAACCCACAAAACCTTTGCAAGGGCCGACCGTTCCAAGAGCCTGTTCCACAAATAATACTGACAGCGGACGCGTCTCTCCAGGGATGGGGAGCTCATGTACTCAATTACACAGTGCAGGGACTATGGACAATACAACAAAAGAAGATGCACATCAACCTTCTGGAACTGATGGCAATCTTCATAGCAATGAAAGCATTCAAAGTACACTTGTGCAACAAAGTCGTGTTGATCCGGACGGACAACATGACCGCCATGTACTACATACAAAAGCAGGGAGGAACACACTCTCCACAGTTGTCTCATCTGGCTCAGAGCATGTGGAAGTGGGCCATTCAGAGGAACATGTTCCTCATGGCGGAACACCTCCCCGGCAAGGACAACCAGATGGCGGATCTGCTCAGCAGACACAGCCACCAGATGCACGAGTGGGAGTTACACCCATCAGTACTCCAACCGTACTTCCAGCAGTGGGGTCATCCAGACATAGACCTATTCGCCACAAGCGAAAACGCAAAATGCCAAAGCTTTGCCGCCAGGTTCCCACATCCGCAGTCGCAGGGCAATGCGATATGGATGAACTGGTCCGGCAGATTTGCGTATGCTTTTCCCCCAGCACCATTGATACCGCTGGTGGCGCGCAAACTCAGACAACACTCACTGACACTCGTCCTGGTTGCTCCAACATGGGCACGCCAACCATGGTACACCACCTTTCTCGAACTTTCCGTGGTGCCGCATCAAAGGCTGTGGATCAAACCCGCGCATTTGACGCAGAACCATGGAGAGATTCAGCACCCAGATCCGCAACAGCTGAACCTGGCAATCTGGCTCCTGAAGTCCTAGAGTTTGGCTACCTAAACCTGCCACCTGACTGTATGGACATCATTAAGGAAGCTAGAAGACCCACTACCAGAGCTTGCTATGCAGCCAAATGGAAAAGGTTCGTAATTTATTGCAATAACAATGACATTAACCCGCTAGACGCATCCATCCAAAACATAATTTGTTACCTCTTACACCTATACCGATGCAATCTGGCATACACCTCAATACGTGTCCATTTGACCGCAATATCAGCCTATCTCCAGAACAGGCAGCACCTCTCTTTATTCAGAGTGCCTGCCATCAAAGCATTCTTGGAAGGACTCAAACGAGTAATTCCTCTTAGCCACCCACCAGCTCCAATGTGGAACCTCAACTTGGTCCTCACACGCCTGATGGGTCCACCCTTCGAACCTCTACACTCATGCGAGATTCAATTCCTCACCTGGAAAGTAGCTTTCCTAATAGCGATCACTTCTTTGAGGAGAGTTAGTGAACTCCAGGCACTAACCATTCAAGAGCCATTCATACAGGTTCACGCAAACAGGGTCGTACTACGTACCAACCCAAAATTCATGCCCAAAGTGATATCGCAGTTCCACATGACTCAAACTATTGAACTGCCTGTTTTCTTTCAAAACCCACAAACTGTCGCAGAAAGAGCACTCCATACACTGGATGTAAAGAGAGCCCTCATGTACTATATAGACAGGACTAAAGTCTTCAGGAAAACAAAACAACTTTTCGTTGCCTTTGCCCCACACCACAAAGGTAACGCCATCTCCAAAGCAGGTATAGCCAGATGGATCGTTAAATGTATTCAAATTTGCTATCAAAAAGCTAAACGCACATTAACGATTCCCCCACGAGCCCACTCAACACGTAAGTTAGGGCCCTCCATGGCTTTCCTGGGAAACATTCCTTTGCATGATATATGTAGAGCAGCCACCTGGTCCACTACACATACATTTACCAAACACTATTGTGTAGATGTGCAATCAAAACAGCAGGCAGCTGTAGGATAGGCTGTTCTCAAAACTCTTTTTCAGACCGCTGCAGCTGGCACTGGTGGCCGCCGCTAATAGAGGGTACTGCTATATATTCTATCCACAGATATGAATTCAGCAGCCCACATGCCTCGAACTGAATATGCTACTTACCAGTATGCATCTGTTCTTGGCATGTAGGGCTGCTGACATTCATATCGCCCTCCCTCCTCCCCGGCGCCTGTAGCAGCTGCAGCTCTCAGAATTACTGTAAGCATGGTCATCACTTTCTGTATCTACTCCATCACTGCCACAATGGCGAAAAACAATCTGAGGATGGAGAGGATGCCCATGCGCACTGTGGTCCAGGGGAGTAGTCACCTATCTCAGGATACTTCGAAGACTCTTCCAGGACAACAACGTGCAAACATCCGGACCCAACACTAGGCGGCGATCTATGCACAGATATGAATGTCAGCAGCCCTACATGCCAAGAACAGATGCATACTGGTAAGTAGCATATTCATTATAAGTGAGTGTGTGATTGTGAGAGTGGCTGTATGGATGAGTCTGTGCTTGTATCAGTGATTGTATAAGAGTGTAAGTATGTGCTAGTATTTGTATGAGTAAGTGAGCTGGTGTGTGTATAACTGTATAGGTGAGTAAATGGCAGTGTGATTAATTTTTAGCATGACTGACTAGGTGTGTGAGTACCTCTATGGATGAGTGGCGGTGTGTGTTTCTATATAGGTGTATGAGTGCTTATGATAGTCCTGTACTGAGTGACCATAAGTATGAGTGACTGTACGGGTGAGTGAGTGAGTGGATGTGTGTGTAAACCTAAGAATCAGTGAGTGGGTATGTAGTTATTGGTGTTGGATTGTCTATGGTTTTGAGAATGGCAGTCTGTAATTTAGAGTTGGTGTATCTAAAGTTATATTAGGGTGTGAGAAAATGCATGAAATTATCACATGGATGATGTCATCAGTGATGTCAGTTGAGATGTCATCAGTGATGTCACTGGCCATGTCATGAGTGGTGTAATATGTGACGTCATCAGCAGTGCATTGCGGGGGCGTGAGTTATAGTTAGCTGAACTAACTATAACAGGGGAATTTCTATGCTTTTGTACGAGTGAAATGTCCAACTAACTAGAACTTTCCCTAAAACCTATGGTTTTTTCAGTGAGTATATATATATATAGGTGTAGATATGTCCTACTGGTGGTTGCCAGTAGGTAGTTAAAGTTACATTCTAGTTTCTATCAAAAGGTGAATTTCATTTGCCTTTATCTTTGGCGCCAGTTGATGAATCTTCATAAAATTTGCCTGGTACAGAGAAAAAAGAGTTCCCAAAATGCATTTTGCCCATTTCAGATCTCATAGGGCCTTTGAACAAGCCTACAGCCTGAACCGCTGGACGGAATTACACCAAATGCTTCAGGAAGCTAGATCTTGGCACGTAGATCATGCTTTTTGTGATCTGTTGTAAATCCGTTTAGTAGTTTGGGAGATATTAAGTGGGCAACAATTTTGTATATCTGGGGACGCAGATAATTTGCGGATCTACCTGCGAATTATGCACAAATCTAGAGATGAAAGGAAGGCCCTGATTGGCTGGCAGCAGCTTGAAAGGAAAAGTGGCAACAGCCATTTTATTTTCTCTCTTTGACTTGGTGTGTGGAAAATACACTGCAAAACAGATAGAAGGGGGCAGGATATAGGTATCCTGACCACAGAGGTCACATACAGGGGTCCCTGAGGGACACTTGTGACCCTAAAATTGTGTTTGTTTTATTGCCGCATTTTACTGTCCGTGGATCCTCCGTGAACTTTGGTCCCAGCAGGGAAAAAAACATTGAAATTCACTGATAACACCAGAGGTTACAGGGTTGTTCTAGTTAAGCTGACTTTTTATTCATAAAAAAAACAAAGAAATTCAGCAGTTATAATTATACTTATGTTAAGAAACTATGACTCGTTGCCTTAAGTTACTCAATGGCAGGAGTTATAGTTTCTTCAGATAAGCATAACTAGAAGTATAAGTATAACTGCTGAATTTCTTTGGTTTTGTATGAGTAAAAAGTCAGCGTAACTATAACGACCCTATAACCTTTTGTTTTATTGGTTTATCAGTGAATTTCAATGTGTTTTTTCCTGCTGGATCCAAAGTTCACGAATAATCACTGAAAAAACCAAAGGTTAAAGTAACATTATAGTTAGGTGAAATGTTCAGTAACCACGTAATGTTTTAAACTGTAAAACCCACTGAAATTCAGCAGCCATAGTTATCTTGGGTAACTATAACTCATGACTTAAAGTAACTATACCTTGCGTCACCACCATGCCCAGTTTTCTCATCAATAATTTCACAGCAAATGTTGCACTGATATTATCAATGATGTCATGAGTGATGTAATATGTGGGGTAAGCGTTACCTTAGGGCTTGAGTTACTTTTTAGAGTTTAAATTGTTACATTGTTTCTGAACATTTCGCTTAACTATGTTACTTCAATCTCTGTTTTTCTCAGTGACTGTCTAGTGTTCTTCTTAACGTAAAGTAATATCTAATTACCATACAGAAATCCAATGCTCGCTGCTCAGTGATCAAATTATTTTAGGGGAGCAGGCAAGAAAAGCCCCCATAAAATAATTTTACTGGCCCATCGCAAACATATTCTCATGCATGTATTCTATAAAACACTAAATACTGCAAAACAAATGCTAAATAGTTTTTTTGTGACATGAAGTCATGCCCTCTAACTGATGTAGTCAAATCTGGTGGTATCACTACAATTACATTCAGTGTAAAGCGAAATGTAGGAGGCAAAGCGATTATTTCAAGTAAGGTTGTGAGGCAGACAGAAAGGCATTTTCGAAACAGCCTTGCAAATATCCTAAAATATATCCTAAGAAATAGAGGGAGTCCTAATGTGTGAGTGACATTAATAGGTACCAAAGAAGTTTGACAAACATTAATATTCATCGTTGGCTTTCATTTTTGTTCCCCCATTGCCATTTCTTGTGGGCAGTTCTCCCATATTGTCTGTCACCTTCAGACATTCTTGGCGTTTAGTCAAAAGCACTTTGCGTTTTACGTTTCACTAGTGCCCTTTCTTGCATTGTTTAGTGAAACTACGAATCCCAAAGTGCAGCACGCTGCTTGCTAACTTAAAATGGGCTGCAAGGGTTGCATAGGATATCGCTCTCAGCCAGGACACTCGCAAAAGATGTTATGCTGGCCTATCACAGAGTGCCTCCTGGCCATTCTGTTTTACACTAAATCACAGTACTGTTTAAGTGTGAAGATTGTTGGCACTCTCCCAGGCATATATTAAGTGCTGCTCTTGACTAGAGTGTTGCTCCCCACCCCTCGGAATCTCTTTGTGACACATCAGTGGGGCCTATCCCGCAGTTTGAAGGCAACTGAACTAAACGATACCCGTACTGTCATTTACAGCTGAATAAAAAGAACAGAGGTGTGGCTCGAGAGGGTACCACTGCTGTCCTTTAGGACTGTACGACAAAGTGTAGGAAGCTGCCTCTTTGTGCTATATCAAAAAGTTGATATACCTTGTAAAGAGTCCAGTGTTTCCCTTATGAGTGAGCAGGGGCTTACTATGCAATCCCAAAGTGCTCTATTAAGGGGAAGTGTGGTCGAGCAGCCTTAGGCTTAACAGGGGAGTGCAAAACATTTAAAAATACACACAATGATGAATAAATGACAACACAAATAGCAAGTATCTTTATATATGTTTAAGAATCGGAGAACAATCCTTCAGTGAAGTAAGTTTTTAACTATAAATTCTTTTCACTTTAAAAAGTGGACACTGCAGTTTAAGTTCTGCAATTATCCTATGGAAGGAAGCCCAAGTTCAGCAAACAGGTACAGTACAACGACTTACAAGACCAATCCCAATGAGTTAAGGTGATTATTGGGCAAGGTCCAAGGCAGCACCAACAGTACTCCTCCAGCGGCACGTTGGCAGTAGGATGCAAGGTGCAAATCAGCGTCAGGAGCCTAATGTGTTTCAATGGACATGGGCCACTGTAAAAAAGGCTGCAGGCTCTGGCTAGGAAGCCAGTCGGGCTGAACCAACAAGTGGTCCCAGGCTGTGCGATGCTCGAGAAGGGGGGGAACACACACCTTTGGTCCTCTTCTCCAAGGCCCGGGTGCAGGGTTGTCCTTAGGCTTTGTTTTTTTTCTTACTGTAGCAGTCGCAGTTGAGGGGTGAGTGCGTGCAGACGCTGCAGGCGATGTCAAGGAGTCCAGAATGGGGGAAGCCATGATGGGCTCGAGCTTTGTAGGGCTGGGAAACCTTATTGACACTGGTGGCACACTTCAACTCGGGCTGGAGGCGACGGGTGAAGTGGTGTCTTTGGGTGTCTGGTTTTCGCTGTTCAGGAGGCCTCAGAGTCTTCTCTTTTGGAGTTTCTTCTGAACATGTCCGTTGTTAACGCGATGTCTTGAGTCTTTTTTGAAGGTAGGCAGTCCTCCCCAGTTTCTGGAGTCACAGCTGCAGGTCGAGTCAACTTTGACGCTGTTTTTGCCAATGGGTGCAGACAGACTTGCGGGGGTTGTACCTGGTCAGCTTACTTCTTCTCTTTTCGGCTCTTTCATGTCCTCTCTCTTCTTAGATCATCAGGATCTGCTTCCCTAGTGCAATGGACTCCCCTAAATACTAAAGTTTGGGGTGTTATGGGAGTATAGGGTAGTAGTCAATGGGCTACCTACCTTTGGGTTCACTACGCCCCCTATATGACCACTTCCCGTGAAAGTGGGCATAACCCTGTCCCAGAGTTCCTAAGTATGCCATCACAAGGATGGCTACTTCCAAAAAATCGCTTCCACTTCACAGTAGCCCACCTTAGGGGTGGTACTAGCCTGGAGGGGGCATGCCTACCTGATTAGCTAATTTTCTCACCTGTCCAGGTGGCAAGGGGGCTCTAGACAGGGGGGTAGGTGGCTTCCTCTCCTGTGAGTGGAGCCAGATTCGCATTCCAGAGGTGGCTGCTTCTTTGAAGCTTGCTGGCCCAAGGAGGCTAATCAGTAGGTCATCCTGTGGGAGGGAGTATTACAGCCTCTTCCTGGACAGGCTTTTGTTCTGGGTATTCTGAGAGCAAAGGCTCTCGCCCTAGGCAGTCAGAACAGCATCTCAGGTGGCCGGCTGGCAGAAACCAGCCAGCAAGGTCACCAGAGGCTGGTAGGTTTTCAGGGGGGCACCTCTAATGTGCCCTCTGGGTGCATGTATTGGTAACTCAATGCTGGCGTCAATTTGATACCAAACACATGTTTTTAAATGGCTTCTCTGGTCACTTGTACTGGCAGTGATAGGAATGACTAGCTCAGGGGCATATCTGTTCATGCAGGTATGCCCTCACATGTAATTTTTTTGCACCCTGCCTTCGGGCTGTTAAGTCTGCTTTAGAGGTGACTTACAAATATTGCATGCAGTGACCTATTGTGTTTTCACTTTTGTCTGCACCACATGCATGCCAACTCTCCCGATTCAGGTGGGAGACTGCCGATTTCAAGGTTAGTCTCCCACTTCCTGCTTCCTGCATAGAAAAATCTGATTCTTCGGCGGGCTACAGCTGATAGGTACTGGTGTTGAGCGACTTGGAGTATGCACCGCCAGTAATTAACTCTTGCAGGCGAGTGCACATTTGTCACGCTCTCTCTGCCAACCATAGCGCTTTCTCCGTGCGCCTGCCTGGAAGGTGAGGAAAAACGTATATTTGCATTTCTCATATCCAATCCCACAGCAGCAAACCATGAAAGTCCCATACATGCCAATAGACCCGATTCAGGCCACAATAGAGGTCAATGGGCAAAATGCATTCTCTTGATTATTATTTGAAAATCTCCCACTTTACTCTTCTAAAATGTTGCCATGTATGGCACCAAGACGCCCAGCCTGCAATGGCAGTCTTGCATGTGCTTGGTGAGGGGTCCCTTAGGGTGGTCCAATTTGTGCTGCTGCCCTTAGGGGCCCTGTTTAGCACCTCGGGTCCTAGTTACCAGGGTTACTGTTTACTTTGGACTTACAGAGGGTGCTAAAGGTTTTGCCAGTTGGGTCAACAATTGTAATTGATGGGACAAAGAAAACTGGTAGTGGGGACCTTGTTAGCAGGAACCCATTACACGTCAGTCAAAGGTGCAACAAATACTATGCAAAAAGTGTGCGGGCGGGGGGAGTACTGCAACAAGTACACAGCTTCCTACAGAAAGAAAAAGTGGAACTTGAGGATAACATTGCTGTTCTTTAGAACTGAATAATAAAAAGGGAAGTGCATAACAAGAGGATTCAAAAGATTCACATAGACTGTCCTTTTGGCTTGTCAAGGATAATTGAGGCATGGATCTGGAGATACCACTGTTGTCCTTTTGGACTGTATGATAGTAAAAAGCAAGAGTTGAACTTGAGGATACCCGCGCTGTCTAAGGGAAGTACACAACTCGAGGATTCACATGCTCTGCCCTTGTGGACAGAAGAAAGATAATGGGGGTCTGGATCTAGAGATACCACTGTTGTCCTTTAGGGCTGTGTGATGGGGAAGGAAGAGTAGAACCTGCGGATACCCACGCTGTCCTTCAGGACTGAAATAAAAAATAAAACAGACCTAGAGATTCACACAGCTCACACACTGAAAGGAATAGTGGAACTTGAGGATTCCCATGCTGTCCTTTAGGACTGAACAATAAAAAGGAAGTACCGAACTAGATGATTGATGAGATTCACACACACACTCCTTTAGGACTGAAAAAAGGTAATGGAAGCGTGCATCTAGAAGACACTGATACTGTCTTTTAAGACTGAATGGCTAGAGTGAGATACTCATTCACACATTTGTTGCTTAATTAGAGGCAATGACTAGCAGGTCTAAAGTATTCTTTCTGTCTTCTCAGCTTTTAGTGCTGCAAATCAGGAGGTGACGAGTGTCTCTAGATGATACCAAGACTGTCTTTGCAGTAGGGTGTGAAGAGTGGAGCTGGTGAATACACTGATGTTTAGGGCTAAAGGCAGACAGGTTTTATGGTTAGATATTCTATGGGCAGGGCTGGAGAGGGAGGCTTGTAGTTCAGAGACTTGTGTGCTTTTTATTTTTAGAAGTGTGTGAGATGTTTCTGCCTGCTCCAGTGGTTGATTGCTAACTAATTGTCTTTATCCTCTTGTCTCCCTAGAGCCCCCACCCGAAGCTGACCTTCTGCGTGAAAACCTATGAGCGTCTCTTCTGCATGGTGGCTCCCACTGCTGAAGCCCTGCGCATCTGGATGGACGTGATAGTCACAGCGGCTGAGGAGAACGCTCGCTACTGAGCAGGACCAAGGGGTCACAAATATAAGCTGGACTTTATGGCCCCAGAGTATATCAATCACAAAGGTACATGCCATGGGAGCCTGAAGATTCAGGAATTCATTCCTTGAAGGACATGTGGTACTACTGACACAGCTACAGCTGCTTAGACAATCAAGACCCGGTCACCCACAACTGCTTGGAAAATGTCGTCTACTGAGGACCAAACCACAGTTGAGCCTCTGTCGTGACCGAGAATTCGTGACAGGCCGAGTGAACATGGGCATCTAAGGACCCAGCCACATTGGCGCCTGTGGCTCCTAGAAGGCTGCTAATAAGGACAGAGCCTCAGTGGCTTCTGCAATGCAAGACAAAGACTTGTAGTCGCAAGGGCTGGTGCCCATCTCGCAGGTATCAGCACTGCTCCAACACACAGCTTTGCCATAATTCAGGACTTTTGCTGCTAAGGATGGTCATGGTCAACTTCCTTCATACCCACATACACTGCCGGGGCTGGTGGGGTGCAAGTGGGAGCTCGGTTAAGAGATAGTGTGCCGGCTGCTCTGACAGAGCCACCTATTACCATGACGTGGACTTTGGGTGCAAACTCTCATGTCCCAGCATAAACTGATTTGCCCCCACATGGAGTGCATCAGTGAGCTCATACTGGCACTCGAGGACTCTGGAATAGCCATTCTAATGGCAGATGCATTTTGGGTATCTGCTTCCCTCCTGAGTGGTTCTAGAGACAGACAAGTTTAACTTCTTCCCTCTAATCCAAATTGGCTTTCTTCCGGGGTGATAAGCGCCCCAGAGAGGTATCAGTGGTTGGCCAAGGATGAAATGGGATACGGTCATTGACACTAACAAAAAAACGGTGTTGAATATCTGATTGGTCAATTTCAAAGATGATTGTTTTCTGATTGGTCACAACTCCAAGTTGTACTGAACCTTTCTGATGTCCCTACTGGTTTTTATCTTCTGCTCACCTGCTATCTAATATGTTATGTCTTCGGTGGAAACTGACACACTGCAACCAAGCTGCACACTGGCCTTAACGTATGTACAGTGATATATATGTATATGTAGCGATCAGTTTTTTCAAGGCGCTTCGTCAAGGCCCTGCCCAGATATCGTTTGAGGCACCTTGGAGAAAGATACTGTAAAGAAATGTTTCCATTCCGAAGTGGTGTCTGCTATGGTGCTTTTTCTGTAGCTGGCACATTCAGCAAACACTGGCACAGTTGGACACTTGTTACAGAAATAAAGTAATTTATTATATTTAAATGTTTATGGGTATGTGTAGTTTTCAGTCTCTGCACTCACAGAAAGAATGTATTAAATCTATGGATTTTTTTGAATTTTTAAAGAAATGTGTTGTGTTTATTACATAAGTGCCCACTTTTCCATCAATTATTACCACAGCTGGGGTGAAAACCATAAGCATCCCTAGGGAAATGTGTCTGTGCTGTGGCTGTTGATACATGGACTCTGCACACTCCTGCCATCTAGTGTTGGGCTCTGGTGTTGCAGCTTGTTTTTGTTAGAAGAACGCAGTCACATGACCGGTTGTAACTCCTCCTTTAGTCCATAAAGCACGAGGACACAGGCTTCACTCCAGATTGTGCTCAAAACATTCGAAACCGACGGCAGAAGAAAATGAACACCAAGACTGACACGTTTGTGCTGCCTTTTCAGGGCCAGGTATTTGACACTTCGACACCTGTGATTAGGAAGAGGCTACAGGTAAAACTTCTCTGCTCAACCATTTCCTTGGCGACTTGCAGGTAAATTCCTTTGGCGAACTGCAACTCCTAATCCTGTACCAGCCACCTGTCGAAGCTCTTTGGTGACTACTGGTCGATAAACTTTGATTTTACAAAAGTTGTATCATTGGAGAATGCCTAGGGGAGGGTGTGAAACTTACACCCTTTCAATTCTGCCCTAGAGCAATAACATACACCTGTGGTTGAATCAGCACACGGGTGTGCAACCTTTCCCTCTCCCTTGACCACATCAGCACCTCCGGCAACTTTTGTGCTGCATTCCGTTGCAAGAGCACCCTTAGGTACTGGAGGGAGAGACACTGGATGCATCGCAAAATGAAGCAGCAACCCTTGCCTGGGACTCCTCGCCGGTGTTTGACCGTGCAGGGCACCAAGCCCCGAGACCACACCGAGGTCTGCAGCACTGACACCCAAAGGCAGGTAAGAAGGTGTCATCCTAAAAAGAGCACCCAGTCCGGGGCACAGCACCTCTCCCCCTGGAGTCCGGCATCGAGCCTCGAACCGAGTCATAAAAGGCAATGTCTTTCGAGTCCAGCTCCATCACCCAGTGCCAGTTGACCATGGAACCAAGCCTCTACACCCATCAGGCTGCCCCCAATCACTGAGCCACGTCAGAAGACAATGCACCTCCAACCTGAAGCCTTGATCATCCTTCCTCGGAGCCCAGATCATCGTTGATAGCGGCTGCCAAACTGATGCTGAAACTACCTAGGTCAGACACTACCAAGACCCCAACCTCTTACTTCTGTCCAAGGTCTCCACTGCCAAGCAGAGGACTCTCTTGATCCACCCACACATTTGAAAGATCCATTACCAAGCAGCCTCTGGCAGAGCCTCCACATCTGTGCTCACACATACCTGAAAAACACAGCTCATTTGTGAGGAAGAGCTAGTGCTCATGATTATGTCCCCTCCTGCAGCCTCTCTATCCTGCAACCCCATAATCCTGTTTTTCCCTTTCCTCGTTCAGTTTCCTCCACCAGCACCATTCCTACTTCCGGCAGTAGTTTCACATCTAGTGCTAATGAGGTGGTCCTGCTAATTGATAAGATGTGAATACCACCCATACTCATCACCATGCTGCAGAGACCTACTCTAGCTACATAATATCCCCTGCATGCTGTCAGCCAACCACAGGTCATGTTACAAACCTGTACCAAGTTACTGTCATGTTGGGAAACTCATCCGTTAAACATGTAATGATGTGGCGATTGTGAGAAAGTGCCATCTTTCTTGCATGGTATGCCCCCACTTTTGCTGAATTGCTGATGTACTTTGACTGAGTGTGCCCTAGGCTCTTGCCAATCAGGTGCCCAGGGCCTGTGTTCCTTCCCTAAAACTGTGTTGAAGCCTAAACCCAATTGGCATCTCTGGCCACATGTCAGCCCCTGGTGAATGGTACCCAGGGCCCTGTGACCTGAGAAGACCCCTGTGACCTGAGAAGACCCCTAAGGGCTGCAGCACTTATTGTGCCACCCTTAGAGGTCCTGTACCCTGACACACACACACTGCCTTTGCAGGCTGAGTGTCTTGGTACAGAACAAAACAAACAGTTGACATGACACACAGCCCTGTGTGCCATGCCCACAAATACCTCAGTCACCCCTCTAGCTGGGTGCACTATGCCAGTGTTGAGGGTACAGGTGCATGAGCCCTGTACTCCTACAGTACCAGGTCCATTCCTGGGCACTGTGTGCAGTGCTGCCATTAAGAGTATATGGTGCTGGGAGGTCGTCATCACGAACTCCACAGTACCAGGATGGCTACACTGAAGACTGAGAAGTTTGGTATCAAACTTCTCAGCACATTAAACTCACACTGATGCCAGTGTGGGATTTAATGTAAAATGCACAACAGAGGGCATCTTAGAGATGCCCCCTGAAACTAACCAACAACCAGCGTCCTGACTGAGAGGCTGCCTAGGCTGCCACCCAGCAGACCTGTTGCTGGACCCCTGGGTAGAGAGCCATCCGCTCTTGTGGGTCTGCAACAATGCACATCCTGGGCGTGGTGCTAGGTCTCCTCTCCCAGAATGGGCAGGGGAAGCTTCAAAGGCATGCTGCCTTTGTGAGCTTCTCCAGGCCACTTGCTGTACTGAGCAACTGGCCCCCATCGGTTTTGACCCCCACTCTGGCGGGAAGACTGGTAGGAAAACCCAAGGGAGTAAAGGGGGTGTGCCAGCCTCTACCAACCCCACCCCTCAGGTGGGGGAGGAGAGGTGAAGCACGACCCCGGGCTCTCGCCATCTTGAGGATGGGGAGCCCTACCCAATCAGGACTAGGCTCCTGCCCCCCTCCCACAGGAGAGTGGCAGGCTAGGGGGTGTACCCACCCCAGGGAAGGTACTCATTGGTCCCTGACCTCTATCTACCTGTAACGCCCCTAAATTTAGTATTTAGGGGCACCCTGAACGTTCCTTCCTCAGATCCCGATTTTGAAACAAGAAGAAACAAAAGAAAGAAGACCTGCTGTTAACAATGACCACGAGGACGTCCCCCCAGCGACTGTGATTCAGAAACCAGCACCCAAGGACCCTCCTCGACACTCCTGACGACGCCTGCAGCCTCACAACCAGGGACCCCTCCAACCGCGACCAGCAGAGGGTAAGATTTCCCGACGCCAAAAGGCACCCCTGCACCCGGCACCTTGCTGCCCCCTGTGCCCAACTCCTGGGTTCCTACCTAACCTACAGCTTCCCAACTTACCTCTCGAAGTGGTGGTTGCACCTGAAGAATCTCCGTCCCCGAGCTTGCAGCCTTTGTTCGTCTTGCAGCTTCTCCATTGAAATCCATTGAGCGCCCAACTGCTCAAATGCACCCTGCACCCATCTATCCTGTCTTACTTCCCCACTTGCCCTGTGTAAGTGACCAGGAGCCCAGCTCCCACAGCCGCGTGGCCTGCCTGCTAGCAGCCACCAACCAAAGGCCCCCTGCCCGCCATAGGATAGCATTGGGCCATACTCTCTCTGCACCCGGCTGCCCCTGTGCTGCTGAGGGTGTAACAACTGTACCCCCCGACCCTGGGAGACCCTTTGAGTCTATGCCCAGAACTTTAACTCTGCCAGTCGAGTACTTACCTAAAAGCCGATAACCTACATTTTCTCCATCGGATAACATTGACTGGTTTCACTTGGAAATTCTTCTAAGTGTCGAGTTTTGAAACTTTAAAATATTCACTTAAAATCAGCCGATCAATGAAAACTAAATTACTCTCCTGTTACCAGGAGAGATCCCAGTGCTGGATCTTGGTGCCCAGCACTGACCCTGAAAAGTAATTATAACTGTACTTACCGATAACTTGATTTTTCTCAATAGGATAACATTGCCTGGTTTTTACCAGAAATTCTTCTAAGTGTCGATTTTTGAAACCTACAAATATTCCTTAAAATGGCCTGTGTGGCTAAGCGTAACATTGCACAGCTGTGGGGTTCCCCGAGGCCGCCCACGGTCGCGGTATGGAAGGAGAACATGGACTGGTGTATGTTTAGGGAAAAGACGGTGTATGTGGCGAGAGGCAAGCCTGGAAAATGGACTAAGGTATGGGGTCCATGGAACTCATATCGTGGGCATATCTGCACCCCGCCTCTGCCGTTAGAGGTCGATATTGCTTTGTCCCCCTAGCCACGCATTCTGCGGGATTGTGTGAGGTGTGTTCCATGCTTTGTTTTCCCGCTGCCCCCCGCTTCCACTTCCTGTCAAGAACTGCTTTTGACACTGTCCGTTGTCCCCCGTCCTGGGAAGCGCACGCTGCTATTTTGGACTCTCATTGCCTTGAGTGTGTTTTGTGTTTAATTAAAAATGAAACTGTTTTTGATTGCTCTTGGCCTATGGCCACGGCCTGTTGCATCTACCTACGGACTGCCGGGAGCCTCGCCTCTGGTTCATTTGACTGTGTGGCGTTGCATTGCGGGCCCTCGGGCTCTATAGCGGCCGGCCTTGGTGGTTGTAGGCCCTTGTATGTATCTTATTGTATAATAAAGGTTTCTTTAAAAAAAAAAAAAAAATGGCCTGTGTAACAAAAACGATTTATTTCAACTGTTTACAGGAAATGCACCAGGACTGAATCCAGGATCCAGCCCTGAGTAAGAAAATCATACGCAAAGTAATTGAAATTGCATTTACTTAAACTCCCATTGAGCTCAATGTTATAATTGTGTTTGAATTGTGTTGCCTATTGCAACAACTGTAGCTATTGCATTTAAAAGTCTATTGTCTATTGAAAGTATATGACTAGAATGTCTCAAGTATTTTTTGATACCTACTTGTGGTTCTAAAATGAAACAACTATATATTTGTATATACAAACCATTGGCCTAGAGTTCAGTTCTTGAGTTTGTGAGACCATTTGCTGACTGAGTGTGTACAACAAATGCTTTACACTGTCCTCTGATACTGCCTTACTGCTCGACCAAGCTACCACTCTAAAGAGTAAGGTTATATCTAACTTTAGCTTCTGCCAAACCTCTGGGGACTGTGGACTCTGTACACCCTGTACCTTACCTTGGTACAGTATATACAGAGCCACTTTCTTACGGCGATCCATGGACATACCGTATCAATACTGAACAGTTCTTAATACACTTGATTTCTGGCCATTCAATGTTCAGCAAACCATGTTTTGACAAGGAATTGTTGATGGGAAAGGCCAGAGCTGCCGATTTTGGAGCTGGAACCAAGATAGAGTATTGATGACGACTCAACATCTTGGGATTCTGGGTAAATCAAGTAATCTCCCCGCACCTATCAAAAACGAATATGTTCTTGTGTAATGTAGCTGGTGCTCTTCTAAAGCACTCTAATGCCTTCTAATACCCCAAGGCTCGTCACTCAGCCCCACACTCTTCAACATCTACATGGCCCCAATTGCTGCCATTGTCAGACAGCACAGACTCAGCATCATATCCTACGCCGATGACACCCAGCTCATCCTCTCCCTCACCAAGGACCCCATCACCACCAGACTCGGTTTCCAGGAAGGCATGAAGTACGTCACATCCTGGATGAGCAGCAGCTGCCTGAAATTCGAATTGGAGAAGACAGAGGTCTTCGGGAGCCCTCCCATCCCTACAGACCAAGCCCGAAACCTTGGTATCATACTCGACTCCTCCTTCTCCATGACCCGCCAGCTCAACGCAGTCACCTTCAGCTGCTTCAACACCCTCCACGTCCTCTGAAAGACCTTCAAATGGATCCCACCCGAATCAAGAAAGACCGTCACCCACGCACTCATAACCAACAGACTGGACTACGGAAACGCCCTCTACGCTGGGATCAACAAGTCTCTGCTCCACAAACTCCAGACCATACAGAACACCACTGCCAGACTGGTCCTCGGTAGCCCTCAACACGAATACATCACCCAATACCTGCGGAACCTCCACTGGCTCCCCGTCGAGAAGAGTCACCTTCAAGATACTCACCCATACCTACAAATGCCTCCACAACACCGGACCCAAATACCTCAGCGAAAGAATCTTTCCACGTCCCCAAGAGAAACCTCTGATCCGCCGCCCTCGCCAAAATCCAGCGCATCCGCAGAGCCAGAACATGCGGAAGAGCCTTCTACTACGCTGTGGCCAAGACCTGGAACGAGCTCCCGATCGACATCAGACGCTCCCCCCTCCCTGAACATCTTCAGGAGGGCACTGAAGACATGGCTCTTCGAATGAACGGAGCTGCTACCCCACCTCCCCCCATCGCCTTGAGACCCTCTCGGGTGAGCAGTGCGCTTACAATTCCCCTGATTGATTGATTGATCAAGTCAGCGCTATACAAAAAAATACTGTACTGTTTATGTAAACTGATTCAGCCTGATCATTTTGTTTTGTGTGTGTGTGTGTTATAGTTCATTGCTTATGTGCTTGTATTAAAAGGCATGTGACCAAATACGAAATTCCCAGACCTCTTGTTTGGAAGCATCCCTGAGCCAGGACCAACCAGACTTCCACTAGCATATCGGAACTGTAGTGTCCTCCCCAGCCCAGGAGCATGCAAATGAATACACCACACATGGAGCTCTGTAATTGACATCTTTATTCCTCAGCATACGATTAGACACTGCACACTTATCATGCCATAACCGTTAATACCCACACCTTAACACCTCCCAGCAAGTGATGTAATTCCTCTGTTGAGTCCGCCCACAGCTGCAAGTATCCTAGTGCACATAGTCTCACAACACTACATCTGCCGCTTTGTTAAATAAAAAGTGCAACCCTATTTCTTCAGTATGTCATTGAGGCTCTCACACTAGTCGGCCAGTTCGAGTGGTATGAGATGTTTGAGGTGCACTCTGACCATACACCCATGGCACAGCCTCTGGTGTTTGATCTGGACTGTTAGGCTGGATTGTCTAGTTCATGAATGCAAGAGATGAAGAACATCTAGGTAGGTGCCTAAAGTGTGATACGTCCTGTGTGATGGACTTTCCGGGACGATGTGGCATCACCATATGTCCTTTGCACATCACAATGTTCATAGGATCGACAGCAAATGGAGTGTCTGTTTTCCGCCTTTGTTTCTGCTTGACTAGGACCCAGACACATACATTGAAGACTGTTTCCTGAGCTATTTGTCACCGATCGGCATATGTTTTCATTTTGCACTTTCGAGAAGTGTCTGTGGGACGAACCTCATCAGCATTCAAGGATCAGTCTTCTGTCCACTGTGGCAGTTTGGTGCCGGTGGCTCTCCCAAATAGCAAGGTGGCAGGACTCTGATCAGTTGTGGAGTGAGGAGTTGAGCAATAACCAAGGACGTCTTGATTTAACTCAATCCCCTCCATCCATGCCTATTAATGTACCCATAATTCATTACACAACACCATTGCTTTGGGGCCACAGAGGTGTACTGTTTTGATGCTTGACATTTAGTCTGGCTAGAAACTCCTTGAATTCTTTGCTGTTGAAAGGAGGACCACTGTCAGATTTGAGAATGGCGGGGATACCGCATGCGGCAAAGATCTCATTGAGCCGCCCGATTACCTTGTCATGAGTTATTGATAACTCCTCTACTAAAGGAAACCATGAATACTCATCAATCACTACCATGAAATGATGTCCATTTCTAAAGGGCCCAAAGAAAACAATTGCAATTCCTTCCTAAGCCTGTGCAGGAAGGTCCGACGTTGTCAATGGATGCTGCGTCACTTTGGGGGTAAGGCAGTTGCGAAAGATGACACTCTTAGTTCCCTCTCAACTTGCTGATCTAGGTACAGAAACCACCATCTGTCTCTTAGGGCTCTTTTAGTGGCTACAATGCCACAATGTCCTTCCTGGGCTAGTTCAATGAGGCTCTCGGGTATGATGATTCTCGAAGCCTCTCAATACAAAACCTTCCCTGGTAATGGACGGCTCATTCTGTACATTTTTGAAATTCAACATCGTCAGCAAAAGCAAAAGTCTTCCATGATTAAGTTAAAATGATGTCCTTGAGGACAAATATGTTCTTATCGGTATTAGTAGCAGCAATAATCTGTTCAATGGGTAGGGCTGCTGGCGTGCTGGACCTCACAAAATTAAGTTCATGCACTGCTCCGCCGTTTTGGGTGTTGAACTGTGATGATGTAGCGGTACTTGTGAAAAGTAGTCAGCAGAGTTCTGATCTTTACCCAGATTGTGCACACTAGCATAGTCATATTCTTGCCATCACAACCGCCACCTCTCAATGCGAGGCGGCATCTTATCTTTAGGGTATCCAAAAATAGTGAGCAGCTTGTGGTGGTCTGTAATGATAGTGAACAGTTTTCCGTATAGAAACGCATAAAAATGGTTGCAGGCCCACACTACAGCCAGATTCTCCCTCACATTCTGTGTCAGACTGGCTTTGACTGACATAGGCCACAATATGTCTCTGAACATTCGGATGACCATTAGGTTGAGCAGGGATTGACCCCAGCCCCACTGGGCTCACATCTACTGTGATTGCAGTCTGTAACTCGGCGTCAAAATAGGCAAATCTCGGTTGCATTCTTAATTGCATGTTTAATTCTTTTGAAGCTTTGATCACGTTCGGCAGACCACTGGAAAGGTACATTTTGTGTTTCTCAGTGGGCCGCTGACAGTAACAAAGTCACAAATGTACCATGAGCAATAACTGCCCATTCCTAAGAAGGATCGCAGCATGGTGACATCTTGTGGGGCCCTAAAAGCTGACGGAGCTTGTACTTTATCTGGGTCAGGAGTCATTCCTACATCAGAGAATATGTGCCCAAAGTATTTAAGTTTGGTCTTGTGGACCTCACAGATTTCTGTATTCAGAGTAAGACCTGCATCAGCAAGTAACTGGCACACTTGTGTAAGAGCCTTGTCATGCTCATTTTGCGCTGCTCCAAATACCAGTATGTCATCATTGTAATTAAAACCATGCGTGATAGGTTGAATTATTTGACGTATAACATCCTGAAATATGTCTGCAGCTGACATTTCAAAACTCAACCTTTTGCATGTGAACAAACCAACATGAGCCGAAAAAGTAGTGCTGTACCCACAGCTCTCTTACAACTCGAATTGATTTTACCCTTGTACAGATCAAGACTGGAGAAGACTTTGACACCGTTCAGTTGCATGATCATGTTCACTAGGCATGGACCAGGATGTCTTTCTCTCTCAATTTCTTTGTTGGTCTGGAGCCTATCAACCTCCAGTGTCCTTTTTTGGCACCACCACTATGGGCGAGACACAGGGCATTTCCAGTTCTTTCTCAACAGCTTCTTGCAAGTGAAAAGCGACTCTGCAGTGCCGTTGGGCAACAGGACGAATGTCCTCATTGATATGAAGTTGGACTTTCATTGTCTTGAGACAAGAAACAACATGAGATGAAGATTGGAACTGACTCTCAATTTCAGATCGAGTGATGAGGTTGTAATTGGGAGATACCAGTCCCATATCAGCAGCAGTGGAAACTGAGTAGGCATGCAGTTGACAAAGTTCCTTGAAGAGGGTGAATTGGCACTTGCACTGATACTGCTTTATGTTGCATTGTTGCTGTGAATAACTTTTGACTCTGCAGTAATTTAGCAGCAGTCCACATGTATACCTTCTTGTTTGATGGGTGGAGGTGTGGCACAGGAGACAGACTATTGAACCTTTCGACTAGCATGATGTTAATCAAAGCACCACTGTCTATAATAACTGTTATAGGGCAACCGTTGACCAATATTGTAGACCTGGAGCAGTGTCCAAATGTATTCGGTTGTTTTGTTGGGTGGTTTCTTTGTTCTTCCTTGCAAGCAGCCAAACCTACATGGGCGTGTGGTTGTTTGGTCAATACCATCATCGTACAACCATCTTCTTCACCGGCAATTGACAGTGACGTCGAAGACCATTTGTTGGATAAACTTGACGATAATCGACTTTGTCTGATTTCTACTTGTCGTAACTGATGTTGCCTTTTGGCCTGGTCGAGAATGCTTCTAGAACCTTCTGGTGCCCTTTTTCTCTTTTTGCTGAGACGCATTTGGTTTTTCTTTCGCTTTGCAGAACATTACAAAGTGTTTTTCTTATCCGCAGCCTTTGCATGTCTGTCCCATGGCTGGACATTTACCTTCATGGGAAAACGAAAACCCACTTGCGTTCATCTACCTCGTGCCTGTGCCTGCTTTTCAAGACCAACGCTGATTCATCTTTCACTGTTCCAGCTTCCATATCCACAGTCTGTTCGATCTGCTCTTTCATCGGTCCTTGCAGCCATTAGTACTTTCTCTAAACTGAGCGTTTCTCTCAGAATGTGTCTTCTGAAAGAGTATGAAAGACAGCCATTTGTGACTCTGAGGAGTATGGCTTCTTGATCATTTAATTCACAAATCTTGCACTGTTTAATAAGCATGTTAAGTCTCTCAACAAACTCATCCATCGTTTACCAGCTTGACATGGAATGTTACCCATATGAAAGTGCTGGCTGCACCTGCCTTTCACTCATGTTTCCACTTAGTAGGTCTGTTTAATCCACATGCCACTGATGCCTCAGCTGTCTAAGTTATGTGAGTAATGGATGCTGGGACTACCACTGCCTTGCTGCATCTCTTAGGCAGGGAACGGGGGCTTGCACTGCAGCTGACGATTAGAACCTGTAGCGTCCTCCCCAGCCCATTAGTATGCAAATGACCACGCCACACACCGAGCTCCATAGTGTATGTATTTATTCTTCAGAGTGCAACTGTTAGCTGCACCACTGCTCAATAAACATTATTAACTACACCCAAATGATTGCGTCATTCTCCTACGAATATTACTTTTAGGCCTTTTGGTTTAACGCGCTCAGCAAATGCTACAAATACAAATATATACATTATAGTTCCTTTTTGAGTCATTGAGGTGCTTGTACCAGTCTTCCAGATCCAGTCGTGTGAGGTTGATGAGGCGGAGGAGAAGTCCCTACCTCTACCAGAGGGGATGCAGAGGTAGGTGTAGGAGTTAGACTCTCCAGACTCTCAGGTGGGCAGATCCTACTTCGGACATCGGATCTTGTGATGGACTTTGCAGGACTTTGAGCGATCACCATAGATCCTTTACTCGTCACAACCCTCAAGGGTTCAGCATCAAATGGAGAAATATACTTGCATTTCTGTTTTTGCTAGACCAAGACCCAGTCTCATTTCTTGAAAACCATGTCTTGAGCACATCTGCATTTATGAGCATAAGTCTTCCTTCTGGACGTGTGCTAGGGATCCGTTGTACAGATCTCATCGCCATCTGTTAGTGGGCCATTGCAGCAATTTGGTTCCCATGGCTTTCCCAAACATCAAGGTGGCAGGGCTTTCACCTGTAGTGGAATAGAGAGTTGACCTTCAAGCAAAAAGGGCTGAGCATAGAGCTGATTCAAGATCATTTACTTATTTCGCAGCGTGCTGAACGACTCTCTTTAGGGTGCCCATGAATCGTCCGAGAAACACCTTTGGCAAGTGGCCAGGGACCTGCACTTTTCTGATTTTTGACATTCATTTTAGTGATAAAATCCTTTAACTCTTGTCAGTTGAATGGTGGGCCATTGTTGAAATTGAGAATGGAGAGAACACCCCAAAAATGTAATTAAAAGTCCCCAATGACTTTGTCATGTGTGGTTGATGACAGGACTTCCACAAAGGGAAATCACGAGTACTCTGATTTCCATTGTTGAGGGGTCTAAAGAAACCAACTATCCTCTCCCACACCTGCTTTGGGAGGTCAGACATTAACTAGTGGATGTGGTGTTGTTTTGGGAAACAAGCAGTTAAACAAATGACAAGCCTTCAATTTTCTTTTAACTTTTTCATCAAGGCGAGGAAATCCCACACTGTCTTCAAGAGCTCTCCAGATGGTGACAATGCCATGATGGCCCTTGCGGGCTAGTTCAATAACTTGTCTCAGGCACTCCGGAATGACAATTCAAGATCCTCTTAATGTAATGCCTTCTTGAGTGACAGAGTTCCTCTCTCACATCTTTGAATTTCTGATATTCAAAGTCCTCTGTAAGCGCTCAAGTGCGTTTATTTTCCCATGATTGCTGGACAATAATGTCTTTGAGAACAAGCATATCTCGGTCTATGTTTGTAGCAGCATGAATGTATTCCACCAAATAGCTGCAGGTATGCTTGACTTGACCACGAAGTTGACATTGGCCTCTGCTGCTTTAGATGTTGTACTGTGACCCTGCACTGGCACTTCTGAAAAGAAGTCAGTGGGATTTTGGTCTTTCTCTGGCCTATGTTCAATAGTGTAATCATACTCTTGCAGCCGCAACCCCCACCTCTCGATTCGAGGGGGCATCTTGGCTTTTGGATTCCCAAAAATGGTGAACAACCCCTGGTGGTCAGTAACAAGGGTGAGTGCTTTCCATATAGAAACACATGGAAGTTTTCACATGTCCACACTACAGCTCGACTTTTTTCTCAGGTTGGGAGTAAGCACGTTCGATCTGCTACAGACTACTACTCGCATAATCCACAATGTGCCTTTGAGCATTGATGTGTCCACTGTGCTGAGCTAGGATCGCACCCAACCCCACTGGGTTGGCATCTACCATAAGCCAGTATGATGTTTGGGATCAAAATATGCCATTTCAGTATCTTTCTCAATTGCTTATTTGAGTTTCTTAAAGCTTTGATCACATTCAGGTGACCACTTGAGCACAGCGTTCTCTTTTGTCAAGCCTCTCAAAGGGGCACTGCCTGTGGCAAAATCACAAATGTATCTAGAACAGTTCCTGGCCATGCCAGGGAAAGATCGAATCATGGTCACATCTTGTGGTGGATTAGTGGATGATAAGGCTTTTACTTAAGCCGGATCTGGTGTATCTCCTTTTCAGAGAAAATATGCCCAAAGAATTTGAGTTTTGTTTTGTGAAATTCACACTTTTCTGTCTTCAAAGTGAGACCTGCGTCAGCAAGTAAATGTCACACTTGTGTAAGGGTTTTGTCATGTTCCTTTTGAGGGGTCCCAAATACTAGTATGTCATCACTATAATTAAAAGCATGTGGGACGGGCTGTAGTATGCGGTGAATGACATTCTTTAAGATTTCTACAGCTGACAACACTCCCAAAGCTTAGTTTTTTATATGTGAAAGAATTAATGTGGGTGGAAAAGGTGGCAATGTACCTGAAATGTTCCTCTAGTTCGAGTTGGTGATATCCCTTGGCAAGGCAAGAAAATACTTTGGCACATTTCAGCTGTGTAATCATGTCTGCAACGAGCAGGCTTGGAACTTGTTTTTTCTGAATTGCTTTGTTAACTTGGCGGAAGTCGGCACAAATGTGCATGGCACCTCCATGCACTTGGGCACTACCGCTATGGGTGAAACCCATGTCGGACCAATAGAGTGCGCAATGATATCAAGCTTTAACAGTGTTTCCAGTTATTTTTCAATAGCTTCTTGCAAGTCAAAACCAACTTCACGATGTCTTTGGGCATCAGGATGAATGTCCTCATTGATATGAAGTTGCACTTTCATGGTCTTAAGCTTTCATATTCCATGAAACAATGGCGGGAACTGACTTACTATATCGGCATGCACATTTATGTGATAGTTGATGGAGATAAGGCCCATGTTAGCTGTAGTACTGAAATTGAATAAACCTGTACCTTGTAGAACATGAATCAGCACTTGTACTTTCATCTTTTTGTGTCTCATGTTTGCTACAAATAACTCTTGATTTTGCTATGGTGTGGAGGCATCCCAAGTGTATACCTTTGTCTTCGAAGGCGTGAGACAGGACACTGGAGAAAGTTCCTTGTACTTCTGTGAGAAGTTGGCCTGGTATATGATGTTCACTAGTTATAGTGACCACCTTGTACCATGCCAAGCAACCCTTATGGTGTGGTTGTAAGTCAACCTTTTCGGACTAGCTGCCCTAGTGGTAGCGTAGGCTAAGCAGTCTTTGAGGCTAAACTCGTTAAAGCGTGTTAAGCAGGCTGTTTTACAAAATGTAACCCCCCTTTATACCAATGAAAGGACACCACACAGATATATATTGAAAATATATATGTATTTATTTCTCAAAGTATCCCCTAGACTCTTTATGAGCACAGGAGCACAAATCCTTCAACAAGACAATGTGATAATATACAGAAGTTGCACTTTATATGGATGGGCCCTGGTGGCCACTCAAACCATATACTAAAATAGTGGTATAAGTACCACGAACAGGAAAGGGAAAAGGCCTAGGGCCTCTAGAATCGCTGGGCCTACAAGGAGCTAACTTCAGTTAGTGACCAGGAGGTCCATGGGTCGCGTGTGCAGTGAAGAAAGTTACACGCGGGCTCCCATAGGGTTTCAATGGGTGCGTAAAAGTTACAAAGTTACTGCAGAAAGGGTCTTCTGAATGGACTACGATCTTTAGATTCAAAACACAGACACTAGAGATGTTTCTCTACACTTGGGCACCGGAGTGCCAGCTTTACCTCACCCACAGGAAGCGGGTGCATAGGTCTCGAAGTGCGTCGGGTTTCTTCTATCGATTCAATGGAGCCTGATGACAAAGATGCTGCAGGCGGTCGGTCCAGAAGAGATGCGGTGGATCCAAGGGTGGATCGGAGTTGTAGAAGACCTGAAAGCAGAGGGGACAGTGTTCACAGTCACTAGCCAGTGACAGGCGTGGCACCAGGTAGGTACCAGGCGATGTCGGGTGCAAACAGGCAAAGAGGTGTAGCTTGTCTCCGCAGCCACGTGGTCCCTGAAGGTCAACAACGCCCAGGAGTCGAGTCACGAGCTGTCCCACGCAGGCTCTCGCCGTCGGCGGTGTCGGCGACTCAACAGAAGCAAACAAGCCTTGGCAAATGCAGGAGTCGTGGAAGTTCAAGAAAGCTGATTGTTCTGACCAGCAAGGTCAGAGGGGCTGCTCTTTTGGAGAGCAGCTAGGGCCAGTCTGGAGCAACCAGACCAGCGTCGTTGATTTTAAGTTTCGTCGCAAAAATGGTCACTAGCCAACGGGCCAGGGACCGGGCAGGCGCGTCGAGATGCAAAATGCAGAGGGGCCCCACGCAGATCGTGGAGATGCTGGAGGGCTCACCTTTGGTGCAGATGCTGCTCGATGGTTGGGCTTCTCAGGACCCAAAGCACAACTCGGAGGGAGCCTCTGTCGCTGCGCTTGCAGCTTGACGTCGGTCTTTCAAGATGGCTGGCTCCACGTGTCTCGGTGCCTCCACGGGTTCCTTCTTTTCAGGGACTGTGGATCGGGCGGTGAGAGGTCTGGAGGTCCAGGTCTTCTCGGGCTCTGGGCTCAGGCTCTGGCAGGAGGCGGCGGCAAAGCAGACGTTCAATAGCTGGTTGGTGCTTGCGTTAGTAAGATGGTCACTCCCTGACCATAGGGGAGATTTCCTTCAGTCCTCTGTGCAGCAGAGCGTCGAAGTTCCCGTCTTCTTCTTGTGGTTAAGTTGATTCCAGGATGTCTGAAGTCTTAGGACACAGCTCCTACCTTTAAGCGGATTCTAGGGGCCGGACTACCTGCTAGGTCCCTCCCTAAGGGTGGGACCAGGAAGGGGGGTGGTTACACCCCCAATCCTTTGTCCAGCTCACCCCAGGTCCGGGGCTGGTGTGCCCCAGGACCGGTTTGAACTGGCATATGCACCAAGGCTCCTTGTGAGCCTCAGGCATGTCTGGTTTCTTTCAAGCCCTACCTGACCAATACACAAAATCCTGTCTGGGGTGGTGCACGCACCTCCTCTGGCAGGAAACCCTTTGTCCACACCTCCCAAGCTGGAAGGACACCCAGCAGCAGGAGGGCAGACTTGTGTCTGTGGTGGCAGCATCCATTTTTTGGAGCTGAGGCTATGTCTGATTTTACCCGGGTTTCAGGTACTGTACATGTCGTGTCCCTCTAGAAGGGTGGAATGCTAACCCCGTCGCCAGAATTGGCGAGGGGTTAGTATTCCAATTCGTATGACACCTTACTCGACATGTTTTGATACAGCCAAAACAAAGATAGCATTTAACCGCGAGGTTCATAATGCACTTAAGAGTATATGGTATGACGATATCTGGAAACAGTAGAAGGAAGTTGTTCCGACCACTGCAGACAGGCTCAGCTCATGCCAGAGCACCATCTCACATGGAACCAAGCACTCTGCCTTCAGGATTGTTAAGGCCTGCCATAGGAGTGACTTATAGGTTAACATGTGTCCCATTTAAGGTTAGGTATAGGTATACTACACCTAAGTAAGAGGTGGTTACACCAACTTACCCCAGCTGAGTGATCAGCCAGTTGTGTCAAATTTGTTAGGCCAGGCCAGGGGTGGCACAATACATGCTTCAGCCCCTGGTAGGCCTTAGATACACCAATGCCCTGGGTACCTAGTGTACACTGGTACAGGGGCTCACAGGGTGATCCACTTCCAATTGGTTATGCACCTAGGGTGCATAGTGTAAATTTAGTAGAGAGAACAGCAGGCTGGGGGTCTGATTAGCAGGCCCACAGCCTCAATATGTCAAAAACCAGTGAAGCAAAAAGCAAAAATTTGAGGTGACCATAGGATAGCAGACCCTACTTTCCTACACAACCCCCCCCCCCCCAAACGCAGGGACATTAAACTAGCCTTGACCAGTCTTGTCTTCATGTCCTAAGTGGAAGTACCTGGAGAGACCATCTGCATTCTCATGGTCTGTACCTGGCCGGTGCTCCACTGTAAAGTCCATCCCCTGTAGGGAAATGGACCACCTAAGCAGTTTGGGGTTTTCAGCCTTCATCTGATTTAGCCACAAGAGGGGCTTATGGTCGGTCTGAATCTTGAAGTGAGTGCCAAACAAGTATGGCCTCAGCTTCTTCAGGGCCCACACCACAGCAAAGGCCTCCCTCTCAATAGCTGACCAATTCTTCTCTCTGGGGGTCAACCTTCTGCTAATAAAAGCAATGGGTTGGTCTTGACCATCTACATTAAGTTGTGACAGCACAGCTCCCACACCCAACTCAGAAGCATCCGTTTGGACAATAAACTCTTTGGAGTAGTCAGGACTTTTCAGGATAGGTGCAGAGCACATGGCCTTCTTCAGGTCATCAAATGCCTTTTGACAGCTTACTGTCCACTGAACCTTTTTGGGCATCTTCTTGGATGACAGATCATTAAGAGGAGTCACAATGGACCCATAGTTCTTAACAAACTTCCTGTAGTACCCAGTCAAGCCCAAGAAAGCTCGAACTTGAGTCTGGGTGGTTGGAGGAGACCAGTCCTTGATGGATTGTATCTTACTCTCCACTGGTTGAACTTGGCCTCCACCTACAAGGTGGCCCAAATACACAACCTTACTCTGCCCTATCTGGCACTTAGTAGCCTTGATAGTGAGGTCTGCCTTTTGCAGAGCCTCAAGTACCTTCTTCAGGTGGATCAGGTGATCCTCCCAGGTGGAGCTAAAGACAGCAATGTCATCAAGATATGCTGCACAAAAGTCATCCAACCCAGTAAGGACTTGATTCACCAACCTTTGGAAGGTGGCAGGTGCATTCTTCAGACCAAAGGGCATCACCAAAAATTGATAATGCCCACCTGGGGTTGAGAATGCTGTTTTGGCCTTAGACTCCTCAGCTAACCTGATTTGCCAATAGCCAGCTGTCAAGTCAAATGTGCTCAAAAACTTAGCAGAAGCTAGTTTGTCTATGAGCTCATCTGCCCTTGGAATAGGATGTGCATCTGTCCTGGTGACAGCATTGAGTCCTCTGTAATCCACACAGAACCTCATCTCTCTCTTGCCATCTTTGGTGTGAGGTTTGGGGACCAGAACCACTGGGCTAGCCCAGGGGCTCTCTGAGGGTTCAATGACACCTAATTCCAGCATTTTGTGTACCTCAGCCTTTATACAGTCCCTGACGTGGTCAGGTTGTCTGTAAAGTTTGTTCTTCACAGGCAGACTGTCACCAGTGTCCACCACATGGGTACACCAGTAAGTTTGACTAGGTATCAAGGAAAACATGTGTTGAAATGATTGTAGAACCTGTCTACATTCAATCTGCTGATGCTCAGTGAGGGTGCCTCCAAGGGTCACTCCTTCAACTGAACCATCCTCAGGGTTCTGAGACAACAGGTCTGGGAGAGGGTCACTCTCTTCCTCCTGTCCCTCATCTGTAGCCATGAGCAAGCCCATGTCTGCCCTGTCAACATATGCTTTTAACCTGTTAACATGGAGTACCCTGTGGGGACTCCTGGGAGTTCCTAGGTCCACCAAGTAGGTAACCTCTCCCTTCTTTTCCAGGATTGTATGGGGTCCAGACCATTTGTCTTGGAGTGCTACTGGGGCCACTGGCTCCAACACCCATACTTTCTGTCCTGGCTGAAATTCAACCAAGACAGCCTTTTGGTCATGCCAAGCTTTCTGTAAGGCCTGGCTTGCCTCAAGGTTTTTGGATGCCTTCTCCATATACTCAGCCACCCTGGAGCGGAGACCAAGTACATAGTCCACTATGTCTTGTTTAGGCTTTTTGAGAGGTAACTCCCATCCTTCCTTCACTAAACACAGTGGGCCTCTCACAGGGTGCCCAAACAACAATTCAAAGGGGCTGTAGCCAACTCCTTTTTGTGGGACCTCTCTGTAAGCAAACAGAAGGCAGGGTAGAAGGATGTCCCATCTTCGCCTGAGCTTTTCAGGTAATCCTTTGATCATACCCTTTAGAATCTTGTTGAATCTCTCAACAAGCTCATTGCATTGTGGGTGATAAGGGGTGGTGAACTTGTAGTTGACACCACATTCCTTCCACATAGCTGTCAAGTATCCTGACATGAAGTTGGTACCTCTGTCAGAAACCACCTCCTTAGGAAACCCCACTCTGGAGAATACTCCCAGCAGGGCCCTGGCCACAACAGGAGCTGTAGTGGTCCTAAGGGGAATTGCCTCTGGATACCTGGTGGCATGATCCACTACCACCAGTATAAATCTGTGCCCAGATGCAGTGGGAGGGTCCATGGGACCCACTATATCTATTCCCACTCTTTCAAAGGGAACCCCCACCACAGGTAGTGGTATTAGGGGGGCCTTTGTTGTGCCACCTGATTTGCCACTGGCTGGGCAGGTCACACAGGAGCGACAAAACTCCTTGGTATCTTCATTCATGTGAGGCCAGTGAAAGTGAGGGACAAGCCTGTCCCAAGTCTTGTTCTGGCCTAAGTGTCCTGCTAAAGGAATATCATGGGCCAAGGTAAGAAGGAAGCCCCTAAATTGCAGAGGTATAACCAACCTCCTGGTTGCACCAGGTTTTGGGTCTCTAGCCTCTGAATAAAGGAGCCCATCATCCCAATACACTTTATGGGTACCTTGAGCATTCCCAGCAGCCTCAGCAGCAGCCAGCTGTCTGAGGGGTTCAAGAGATGGACAGGTTAACTGAGCCTGCCCCAAGTCAGCCCTGGAAGGTCTCCCTGTCCCCAGAAACTCAACCTGATCAGGTTCAAGCTCTTCAGGGACAGTTCCTTCAGGGTTCTCTAGATCATCTTCCTGGGAAGGCTGATCATCACCTTGAGGCAGGGGGAAGGCACAGCCTTAACCCTCCTGTTCTTCTTCTTGGTAGGTGCTTGGTCCATTGTTCCAGGATCCAAGACCTGTGGTTCAGTAAGGCACTTTTTGGCCTGTGACCTGGTCACAGCAAGGACATGTGGTGATATACCTAACATCTCTGCATGTGTCCTGTACTCCACTTCTGACCATAGAGAACTCTCTAGGTCATTGCCCAACAAACATTCTACTGGGAGGTCTGCACTAACCACAACCCTTTTGAGGCCAGTTACCCCTCCCCATGAGAAGTTAACAACTGCCACACTATGTGAAGTAGTGGCATTGCTGGCATTGGTCACCAGGTAGTTCTCACCTGGTATGTACTGTCCAGGGTCCACAAAGCCTGGTGTCACCATAGTGACACTGGCACATGTGTCCCTGTAGGCTTGAGCCACCTTTTCATTAATTAAAGGAGTCTGTCTGTACTTGCCCAGGTTACTGGGGCTCACAGTCAGGGACAAATCCATGTCCCCATCACAGATCAAGACTGCCTGTGTCAGGGTTCTGTCTAAGTCAGAATCTCCTTCAGTTCCCATAGTGATTCCCACTACACCCTTTGTCTGGGGACCAACACTGCTAACAGTAGTACTGGGAGCAGGTGCCTTAGGGGCAACAGTGTTGGGGGCTCCACCCTTCTTACAATCACTAGTCCAGTGAGTTGTATTCTTGCAAGATTTGCACCAGGGTTTCTTTGGACCTTCTTTCTTCTTCCCTTTAGGCTGGGACCCACCCTCGTTAGTACTAGTTTGGGGCCTGTTGAAGACTTCTGGTCTTTAGATTTCTGATCTCCACCCTTTTGGTCTGTTTTCTTCTGATCACCCCCTTGGCCCTGGTTCTGGTTCTTTTGCTTAACCCTGGTTCTGACCCATTTGTCTGCCTTCTTTCCCAATTCTTGGGGAGAAGTCAGATCTGAGTCAACCAAGTGTTGATGCAGTTGCTGGTTCTGACAGTTATTTAAAATCTGTTCTCTCATCATCAAATTGTACAATCCTGTATAATCAGATACCTTACTTCCCAGCAACCAACCCTCCAAAGCCTTAGTGGCACATTCAATGTATTCAGACCAGTCCTGAGTCTGTGTCTTCTGGGTGTCTCTGAACATTAACCTGTACTGTTCAGTGGTTAAGCCTAACCCATCAACTAGGACACTCTTCAGGGCTCTGTAATTTCTGACATCCTCCTCCCTAACAGTGAGGAGTCTATCTCTGCCTCTTCCTTCAAAGGAGAGCCATAAGATTGCTGCCCACTGGTCTTCAGGAACCTGCTGCACTTTGCAGGCTCTTTCAAGAGCAGTCATCCATTTGTGGATGTCATCCCCACTTTTGTAGGGGGGCACAACCTTGGACAGGTTCCTATTGTCAAAGACCCTATCTTTGTCCTTAGGGACAATGCTGCCACCAGTGGGTATATACCCACTCTCTTTAGGTTGCCTAGCCTTGTTCAGTTTCTCTTCCATCAGGGCTACCTCTAGCTCCTGCTTCCTGATCCTCAGCTGGGCTTCCTGCATTCTGGCCTCATGCTCCCTCCTCTGAGGGGTGGTCATCCTTCTCCTGGAGTGACCTTGAGAGTCTCTAGAGGCATGAGAAGCATTAGATTCACCTGAGTGATTCCTTTGCCTCCCAAGCCCCGTGTTAAGTCCACTGGGGAGATCCAATGGGATGATCCCATTGTCAGTCCCCAATAGCCTTAGGTTAGCTGGGCCACGTATAACACTTGGCACTGGGCTAGTTCTCCCTTCATCCCCACTAGCATCTGTATCCCTATCACTTTCATCCTCTGTTGTATGATTCTCATCTAAGGGATGACTATTGGAAAGGGGTACCTCAGTAGCATCTTCAGAAGGGGGGCCTCCTGTTCCAGTCCCTAAGGGGCCTAACTGGGAGGCTTTCTTGAGAGCTTTCTGATCTTCATCAACTTGTAAAAGCTCTCTGAGTTCAGCAGAAGTAGGGTTCTTGGGCTGTTTAAGGCCCCTGATATTTGCCAACTGCCTGAGCTCATTTTGATTTAGGGTAGCAAAGAGAGTTGGTGCCCTCTGGGGGTCACTCTCGACAGAGATGGGTACCTTGGACCCCTCTGCCCCCTCCATTGCTCTTAAGTGTGGGTGGATGTGTTGCAATCTACCTACACTTGGGTTTACCTACTAAACCTATCTAGTAGTTGTAGTCAGGGTGTGCTACTCCCTTTGCTCTACAACAACTAAGTTCAGTAGAACTTAAGTATATCTATCTTGTTTTATATGTACCTACAGGTACCTATGTGATCTTTCAATTGATAACCAAGAGATTACAATGGTAAAACACAGCAAGCTCAAATCCCACCGCTGCCACCAATGTGAGAAGTTGGCCTGGTATATGATGTTCACTAGTTATAGTGACCACCTTGTACCATGCCAAGCAACCCTTATGGTGTGGTTGTAATAACAGCCTCGCCAACCTCTATGTTCATCTTTTTGAGCAGAACTATGTACTGAACCACAGCAACCCCTACCGACAACATCTGGTGCTGTGGAAGAGGTACATAGATGATGTTCTAGTGGTTTGGCGCGGTACCAACGTTGAGCTTCTTGCTTTCCATGCCTGGTTAAATCAACAAAACGTTTTTTTAAAGTTCACTAGTGAGTACAGTTAACAACGACTCTCCTTCCTAGATATTTCCATCTTTCCAAACGAAGGGACTCTGCATTGTGAACTATTTAAAAAACCTATGTCCAGGAACTCGTTGTTGTCCTTTGATAGCCATCATCCTAGGGCTCTCAGGGAGAATCTGCCGGTAGGCCAGTTCCTCCGGGTTCGAAGGAACTGTTCCACCCGAGACCTTTTTGACAAACATGCCAGTGAACTTGCACTTCAATTACGGGCGCGTGATTATCCCAAGCGTCTGGTACGTCAAGCCCTGAAGAGAGCATCGAATAATGATCGTGATGCCCTGTTAGATCACAATCCCAGAAAGAATACCAGTGACAGGCTGACTTTTGTGACAACTTTTTGCACTCTATCTAACCAATTGCAGAAAACAGTTAGGGGATATTGGCGAATCCTGAATGTGACATCGGAAAACATCCCGCCCCCACTGTTTGCATTTAAGAGAGGTCCTAGTCTGCGGAACAGCCTGGTCCATACACGACCTCTATCACAACCCGCATGTGGAGTTAACACTCTGTGGGCTTTGAGTCCGGTACGAGGCCACTATCCATGCGGCACTTGTAGTGTTTGCCCCCAGACGACCAAAACCATATCAGTAGATATAGGTACGAGTCGTCCGTGGATTTTGCAGCGTCACACCAACTGCAACTCTGACGGCGTGATCTACATGATTACGTGTCCGTGTGCTCTCAAATATATTGGTTACACTACACGTAAAATTAAATTACGTATTAGTGAACACAAAAGCACCATCCGGTGCAAGAAGCAGTCCACGTGCCTCACTGATCATTTTCTTGTACAAAATCATAAGGCCGATGATCTACGTTGGGTGGTGCTTGAACGTCCAGTAATCCCCCAGCATGTGCCAGACACTTCCAGATTTCTGTTCCTCAAGTAGCAGAAATGGATTTTCAGATTGAAAACTGATATACAAGGTTTGAATGATAGTATTCCCTGGTGTCAAAAATTCCTGTCATGCGAGGGGAGGAAAACGGTAACCAGCGAAAACGGACTACATCTCCCAGGATGCTTAGCGGTTGAGAGGTTATGTAAACAGGAGAGCTGTTACATAACTCAAGGAAAACACGCCCTTATGTAAACAGGAGAGCTGTTACATAACTCAAGGAAAACACGCCCTTATGTAAACAGGAGAGCTGTTACATAACTCAAGGAAAACACGCCCTATAAAGGGAGGAACTGGGAGGTACAACGCTGTCGGATATTGTGTTTACACCGACGTACCTGCTTAGTGAAGAGCAGTGTTCCGGAGTGGTGCTCCAGTAAGGCAAGAACGGAGGTAGGTCGAGTCGTTACTCCCTGGGCCGTGTCTTGCCCCATCGTCACCTGTGAAGGACCCGGAAGCTCTACCGGATAACCATTGAGCTTCGCTTTTTGACTCGGCTGAGTCAAAGCGCAGTGCGCTTTTGCTGGTTGGAGTCGTAACTCCCAGCCCGACCAGAGATACAGGGACTGCCAGCTGTAACGCACACCAGGAGGTGTTTGCCGCGTTACAGACTCGGAAGTCCACAGGATCGATCGAGCGGCTGCTCTCGGTTCAGTCTTCTTGCTTGTGATTGGGGTATCGGTGACGCATCACCAGGAGGTGACTCCGCGTCCCGGTGCAGTCTGAGGAAGAGGTTGAGCGGCTGCTCCCTTCAGGTAGAGACCCCGGCTGGGTGTTTCCCTGACTCCTCGATTCTCCCCAACACTCTTCGTGCCCCTCACAGCCTACCGATTGGCATTGTCGGCCATTTCATTTCTGCCCTCTGTTGGCATACGCCGGGACCGGCGTATATGCAGAGGACGGTTAGGACCATCCGTGCTGTGGGCTGGTAACGTACTTAGCCTGGAGGATTCCAGTGACTATAACTTTTGTTTATTCTTTGTATTATATTTGCCTTCATTAAAACAACTAACCCTTCACTAGTGGTTGCGTCCTCATTGTCGTGTCTGTTAAACGATCCTGAGACGTTCAGGGCGTTACAAAATATCCGACCTTAATAACACTAACTGTCTCCCGGTCGATAACAGACATGGCAACACTTGATGATGTGCTGGCTGCTTTAGCGGCCATGCAAGTTGAAGTGGCTGCCTCTAGGCAAGAAACAGCCGATGTAAAAGCCAGACTGGATGCTATCCAATTGGACCCGCTCACGCCCAGCACCTCCCTCACGAATCAGACCCCTGCGGTAGTAGTGGAAATGCCGGTAGCCATCCCCTTGGCGACACCAGAGAGGTACAGTGGGGATCCTAACACAGTGCAGGTATTCCTCACACAAGTGGCGCTACATTTATCGTGCAAACCAAAGGCGTTCCCCACGAGTCAGGCTCGTGTGGCTTTCCTTATATCCTATTTGGCTGGAAACGCGGCACAATGGGCCGTACCTCTGGTGAGCAGGGACGACCCCATCTTATGTGATTGGGGTGCTTTTCGCGAGGAATTCCTGAAGGTATTCGACAGAAGGGCTGACTCGTACACGGCGGACCGTGAAATGCTTGAGTTGAGACAGGGATCCAACGACCTGGTGCAGTATCTCAACGCGTTCCGAAGGCTGGTTGCGGAAACCAAGTGGCCTGTTGCTAAACAGACGGCGCTCTTCCATCAAGGGCTGTGCGATGAGCTCAAGGACGCCGTGGCTCATATTGACCCTCAACCCAAGACATGTGAGGGCCTTATCAACCTGGTATTACGGCTGGAACATAGGCTAAGTGAAAGAAAGGGGGATCATGGGAGAAAAGGAAAATCCCTTCCATCCTATGTGACGGTGGGAAGTCCTGAAACTTCCACCGCATCCAAGGGAGAACCCATGGACATCGGCGCAATACGAGCGAGCCTCACAGCCACGGAGAAAGAGTCACGCCGTAAACAAGGATTGTGCCTATATTGTGGCAAAAAAGGCCACTACGTACGTGAATGCCCTGCCAAACCGAAGACGTCACGTTATCGGGCCAACCGGTCGGTAACAGCCGTGGTGGACATACCGGCGGAAAACTGGAGGACTCCAAGACCAGAGAAGGGGCATCTCGGAGTCACTCATCCATCCCTTCACTTTCCAACTCGGTCACTAAGGGACAACAACACCTGTTTATCACGGTGCACGTGGGAGTGCATGACCAGTGGATACCCGTTGTGGCCATGGTGGATTCAGGGGCCACTGGCATGTTTATGGACCACAACGAGGCATGCAGGCTAGGGCTAGTGCTTCTTCCCAAAGCTGTACCCGAAGACGTCTATGCTGTAGACGGAAGGCGATTGGTGACGGGGCCCATCGGGCAGCACACGGGGGTCCTTCCGATGAGATATGGGTGGAACCATTTGGAACAAATCGATTTTAACATCATCCGAGCACCCCAATATGGCGTCATATTGGGATTGCCGTGGCTACAGAAACACAACCCCTTTGTGGATTGGCCAACACATCGCATCGAAATGACGTCACCGTATTGCATCCTGCATTGTGGAATAAGAACGGAATCCCTTGACGCAGATGAAAGCGGGAGTCAGACGGTGGCTACAGCGGCAGAAAAAGATGTGGCTCTCCCCCAGGCTTATCACAGTTTTGAGGATGTATTTGATGAGGTGAAGGCGGAAGTGCTACCACCACATAGACAGTTTGACTGCCAGATCGACCTGGTGCCAGGGGCCAGCGTTCCCAGCAGCAGGCTGTATGCCCTGACGGAGCCTGAAAACGTGCATCTCCGGGGGTACCTGGATAAACTCCTCAAGCTAGGATTCATCCGCCCGTCCAAGTCTCCGGCCGCCTCGCCACTCTTCTTCATCCCGAAGGCTAATGGGGAGCTGAGAGCCTGTGTGGACTTTAGGGCATTGAATGCGATAACCGTAAAGAATCGGTACCCCTTGCCTCTCATCAGTGTACTTCTGGAACAGGTCAAGAAAGCTCGTATCTACACCAAGTTGGATTTGAAAGGGGCATACCATCTGGTGCGCATGAGGGACGGAGACGAGTGGAAGACCGCCTTTAAGACCAGGTTCGGCCTTTTTGAGTACCTCGTCATGCCGTTCGGTCTGTGCAACGCCCCAGCAGCCTTTCAGTACTTTTTGAATGAGGTATTCAGAGAGGAGTTGGATATCTACGTGGTCGTATATATCGACGACATCCTCATCTATTCATCCAGTGTGGAGGAGCACGTACACCACGTCAAAGCTGTGCTCCAAAAGCTGAGGGAAAACATGCTGTTTTGTAAACTCAGCAAGTGTGACTTCCACGTCACATCCGTGGAATTCCTCGGAGTGATGCTGAGTCCAGAGGGACAGGAGATGGCAGAACGAAAGATCAAGGCGGTGAAAGAATGGCCGGTGCCCCAAAGCGTGAAGGACGTCCAAAGTTTCATTGGCTTCGCCAACTTTTACAGGCGGTTTATAGATGGATTTTCAGGATTGGTGGCCCCAATCACACAGCTACTGAGGAAGTCCAAGGAGTTTGTCTGGTCCCCTGAAGCGAACAAAGCCTTTGAGGCCCTGAAAAGCGCCTTTGGTAAGGCGCCGGTGTTGGCTCACCCCGATCCGGATCTCCCCTACGTGGTGGAAGCGGACGCATCGGATGTGGCGCTGGGGGCTATCTTGTCCCAACGCAACCACGACACAGGGGTGCTTCATCCCGTTGCGTACATGTCCCGCAAACTCAACGACGCCGAACGCAACTACCATATTGCGGAGAAGGAGCTTCTCGCAATCAAGGACGCCTTCACCGAATGGAGGCATTGGTTGATGGGGGCAAGACATGTGGTATCGGTGTACACGGACCATCGGAACCTACAGTTCATGACGGCCACAAGACACCTTTCTCCCAGACAGCTGCGGTGGATGATCTTCTTTGCGGGGTTCAACTTCCGCATCACATATCGGCCGGGGACGGAAAACCGGAAGGCGGACGCCCTGTCCCGTCAATCTGCAGTTAAGGAACCATTGCCTGCGACCGAGCATTCCATCATTTCCCCGAGGATGGTATTGGGGGTTATCCAACCGGATACTTTCCTGAGGGGAATAAAGAGAGGGATCAGGTCATTCGCATGGCGGAGGTGGCTCCTCAGTCACAGAGAATGGCAGCTGAAGGACGGGATACCCCTGAATGGCAGGTGCCTATTGATACCCACGCCTAGGCTAAGGAAACAAGCATTCATCTGGTGCCATGACTCTCCATGCGCAGGTCATTTGGGCTTTGAAAAAACGGTGGCTAGCATGGGACGGCATTTCTGGTGGCCAACCATGAGAGTGGATGTCAGGAGGTGGGGACAGGAGTGTCCTACGTGTGCTACCATGAAGGCCGACCATGGCCGAACCCAAGGGCTCTTACATCCACTTCCGACCCCGGATAGACCATGGGATAGCATATCACTGGACTTCGTGGTGGGCCTACCGGTAGACCAGGGGATGACGGCAATACTGGTGGTGGTGGATTACTTGACGAAAATGGGGCACTTCATCCCCTGCAAGAGAGTCCCTACGGCCGGGGAATTGGCGTCACTACTCCTAAAGAATGTGGTACGACTGCATGGATTACCTGGGGTGATCGTGTCGGACCGGGGGTCGCAGTTTACTGCGCAATTCTGGAAGACTTGGTGCACTGCGCTGCATGTTAAGACCGCCCTGTCCACCAGCGACCACCCTCAAACGGACGGCCAAACCGAGCGCCTGAACCAAACGCTCAAACAGTATCTGCGATGTTTTGTGGACCAGGGCAGGGAAGAATGGGTCGACTTGCTATGGGTTGCAGAGATAGCCTATAACAACGCCACTCACAGCTCCACACAGTCATCTCCGTTCTATAGCAACTATGGCCAACATCCCAGGTTCTTGCCATTTCTACATCCGTTTAGAGAGGACAGGATTCCCGCCACAGCGGACAGGGTGGCACACATAAAAGACACGTTGATGCGCTCAAGGGCTGTCCTAATAGAGGCCAAGAGAAGATACAAGGCTGCGGCAGACAGGAAGAGAAGGCCCGGGCCACTGTACCGCACTGGAGACTACGTCTGGATATCCACAAGAAACATGAGGTTTCGAAAGAACAGTGTGTTCCATCCCAAGTACATGGGCCCCTATCGAATTACCAAGTGTATGGGTCCCGTGAAAGTGAAGGTGTGCTTGCCCCAGTCATTGCGGATACACCCTGTCTTTCATGTATCATTGCTCAAACCAGCACCCTCCAAGCCGTCTGGGACACCTAGGCCGGTATGCGTGGAGTCGGAGGTGGAGTATGAAGTGTCGGGCATACGGGCGTCCAAATGGCGCAGGGGGAAGCTGTGGTACCTGGTTGCGTGGAAAGGCTATGGCCCAGAGGAGCAGTCATGGGAACCGGCTGAAGGGGTTCATGCTCCGCGCTTGGTCTCCTTGTTCCATCGGCGTTTTCCTGCCAGCGCTGGACCCGTGGGGAGCCGCTGACAGGGAGGATGTACTGTCAAGAATTCCTGTCATGCGAGGGGAGGAAAACGGTAACCAGCGAAAACGGACTACATCTCCCAGGATGCTTAGCGGTTGAGAGGTTATGTAAACAGGAGAGCTGTTACATAACTCAAGGAAAACACACCCTTATGTAAACAGGAGAGCTGTTACATAACTCAAGGAAAACACGCCCTTATGTAAACAGGAGAGCTGTTACATAACTCAAGGAAAACACGCCCTATAAAGGGAGGAACCGGGAGGTACAACGCTGTCGGATATTGTGTTTACACCGACGTACCTGCTTAGTGAAGAGCAGTGTTCCGGAGTGGTGCTCCAGTAAGGCAAGAACGGAGGTAGGTCGAGTCGTTACTCCCTGGGCCGTGTCTTGCCCCATCGTCACCTGTGAAGGACCCGGAAGCTCTACCGGATAACCATTGAGCTTCGCTTTTTGACTCGGCTGAGTCAAAGCGCAGTGCGCTTTTGCTGGTTGGAGTCGTAACTCCCAGCCCGACCAGAGATACAGGGACTGCCAGCTGTAACGCACACCAGGAGGTGTTTGCCGCGTTACAGACTCGGAAGTCCACAGGATCGATCGAGCGGCTGCTCTCGGTTCAGTCTTCTTTGCTTGTGATTGGGGTATCGGTGACGCATCACCAGGAGGTGACTCCGCGTCCCGGTGCAGTCTGAGGAAGAGGTTGAGCGGCTGCTCCCTTCAGGTAGAGACCCCGGCTGGGTGTTTCCCTAACTCCTCGATTCTCCCCAACACTCTTCGTGCCCCTCGCAGCCTAACGATTGGCATTGTCGGCCATTTCATTTCTGCCCTCTGTTGGCATACGCCGGGATCGGCGTATATGCAGAGGACGGTTAGGACCATCCGTGCTGTGGGCTGGTAACGTACTTAGCCTGGAGGATTCCAGTGACTATAACCTTTGTTTATTCCTTGTATTATTTTTGCCTTCATTAAAATAACTAAACCTTCACAAGTGGTTGCGTTCTCATTATCGTGTCTGTTAAACGATCCTGAGACGTTCAGGGCGTTACACCTGGTCCTTGATTTGATTTTTTGACTATCTCTTTGCTGGGCTCTGGGGATACTCAAATGTGTAAGTCATTCGGCAACAGACATTTTTGAACTGATATGACACATAGTTGCCTCATTATTTGCCGTTACTTTATATTCAGTATTTGGTCTGAGTAAGGTTTAGATCTAGCCAGTGCTTATTAATGATTGAAGGATTTTGATCTTTCCATCTAAATACATCTCATCATTATGTTAAGCACTTGATGATTGAACTAATATGTACTTCCATCCTTTCAGGCATGTATATTCCATGACTTTGGCACATGTTGATTTGAGGTCCGGCATGAACGACACGGTAGCTGTGAACTCCCCAGATACAGCTAAGACTCAGACAATTGAGTATATTGCTGCTTGCTACTTATTTTCTGATTTTTCTATTTCTCATTGTGGACGCTTGATTTTTGTGGTCATGCTCTGTGGCACACAATTATCTTACTACCTGGCTTCCGTCAACTTGATGAGACTACGTTTTTTTCATCCACTCGCGGGTGGTTTTGATTTATTGGTTCCTCATTGTTTTCTCATACATATGCTTTTTGAGAAATTTTTTGCCTTAGGTTAGGCACGGCGCACATGGCGCCTTCGCTTTCCCTGATATAGTGCAACTAAGCAGATCCCTAATTTTTAGTGAAGGGACCTCTAGATCTTGTTGGATCCTTTCTTTACTTTGTGGTTCCGATTACGATCTGGGTAGTTATCGCGGCATTCCAAACTATGTGGGAGCCCGTGGTAGGCTTGCAGTGGTTATCTGTAGCATCATTGCCCATTGTTTTCTGTTTTTCATGCTTATGCATGGATGTCAACACAGTTAGTTCACTCTTCATTTCGGGCTTTATCCAGTTTTTCGAGTAATTGGCTCATTTATCTAGAGCAGCGTAAAACCCACTAGCACGTATTAGACCCAGATCTGTCACCTTTGAGCGCATGCGCAATAATTAGTGTTTTCTTCACAAGCATGCCGAATGGTCTCCTCTGGCACGGCAGCAAGATCGATGTTCTTTTTGCGCATGCCTCTGAATCAGTGTCTCGGGACGCGCACTATTCCTAACAGCGGCGCATGCCCATTGATACATTTTAAAACAACAGCTGTTACCAATTCAGTTGTTTGGGACCAATGACGGCAGGTTTAAAAAGAGCTCCCCTTCCGCCTACCGTCACCTCTCAGACTGTTCGCAGTCCAGCCCGAGGTACCGACGGATAGGTGAGTAAGGGAAGCTCTCTGAAGTCCAATAAGCTTTTTTGAATGCTGTAAGCTTTTTTAGTCATTTTTCTTTTAGTCCTTCTCATGTTTCAATGTTAAACTTTTTTATTTGATGGGGTTTTGTAGTAGTTTACAAGTAGTCCTGTTTATTACGCTATCCCATCTCTATCTTTAGTATCCAGGGATGAGGGTATTTATACAGAAGGCTCCCTCTGGCCCTGGCAGTTCTGTAGTTTTTAGAACTATTCAACAATTGATTCTGGACAAAGTTTCCTCTTTTCACTGAGGCTCCACTCTAGTGATTTCCTGCATAAGCATCCTTCTTGTGGGGTAATGTGTTTTGTTGGTTGAAGATCTTGTAGGGTTATGATAATGATAATGTTTGATATATGGGTAGAGTTTACAGTCAGATCAGTAGCCTTTGGCAACTTTTCCGTTTTTACTCTATCTACTAACAGAGCGGTGCCTCTTCCTCCGAGCAGTCAGACGGTTGAGGTGAGGCGGTTCTCCCACACAAAGCTGGGTAAGTCCAACATAGTTATAATTTGATCTGAATTGGATGAATGTAACCACTTTGATGGTTTTTTTTCTTATAGTTTAGTGCTTAAATGGCATTAATTATCAGGTTCTTTTCTGAGACAGTGTATCTGTGAGCTAGTGATTTTTCAGTCCTTCTTTGCAGTTAACAAGGTTGTGATAGTTTGATTCTTATTATTTTTTCAGGAAAGAAGAGGTGATGCCCACCTTCCTAACACTAGGTCCGGTTAACTGGTAGGGTGGCTATGGCCACAGACTGGTCGGGCCAGTATTATTATTTCTCATAAGAACTGTCTTATGTACACACTTGCACGAATTGCGCTTATTTTGCAGTAGCTATTTTCTGTTTATTCCTTATTTTTTGAGGTCCTGAAGAAATCCGGGTCGAGTGACCCATCCGGCTGAAACATGTCGACCACAACTGTATTTAATTAGGAATTAGTCTATATATTTTTGAGACTATTAGGTGATTTTAGACATGACACTTGGACGCATGCATAATAAACTTAGTTTTTTTGCCCCAGTAGTCATTTTTAATCAGCACTTGCACTAGAGCACTGCACATTTATACACATATGTATCTTTTTTGAGTTCATATAGTTGGAGCATACATCTGGTTAAGAGTTTCTTCAGGAGTATCAGGGCCAGGTTCCCAGCAGGGCCCGTTGGCTCAATTCTTGGGCCGGTATCCTGTTCTCCTTTAGGTCCAGATGACGAGGCTCCGCCACTAATGGGTGGGCTGATGGACTCTATAATCTTACCGATTTGTGAACGAACTATCTGACCTCTTAGGGGTTTTTCTGAGTCTCACTACTCTCTTTTACCCGTCTCAGCAGGTATCTGTTTAGTTTAAATAGACTGAGAATCTCTTGTTAGTTGTCAAGTCTTTGAATTGGGATTTGAGATTTTTCAGTCTTTAATCATTTTCCCGTTGACCCTTCTGTATATATGTTTGTTAGTTATTAGAGCAGCTTAGGCTGTGGGTCCTTTGTTAGGTTTCGGACTTTTCCTTGAAACCTTTTTACGCTCCCCCAGGTCTTCTCCCTTTTTACACTGATCCCACTATGACTGACTTTGCAGGTCTAGCCTTTGATGACGAAACTTTGAGCACTATATTATCTGATAATCCTAGCATTCTTGACTCCTTACCAGAAATCACAGGGAGTCCCAAGGATGACTGGGCTACTTTACTGACCCTAAGGAGAACGCAGTCTCGAACAGCTATCCATGGTTTGGTCATGGCCGAATACTTGCGCGGGAAGTGTGCCCCCACCGGTTTGATTGTGACCAACACACCAAGACTATTCTTGACGGACAAACAATTCATGAAGGATTGGTCACTTATTGCCTGGCGGTGTACCCGTGACTGGTTAATCTTGATAATCAGCACGGCGAAACGCCAGGCCGATGCCATCCTCGTCGAAATACAAATTCTCGAGGGCCAAATCAAAACCACCCTCACTACCACTGCTTTTAAGAAACAATTGGATGAGACCAATAAGACCAACAAGGAATATCGAGACAATATTCTGATAAGCAAAATAGATAAATTCAAAAAGGATTTGGCTCGTTTTACCTGGGAGAAGATCTATCCCTATATGAGCGACACATATGTTGCTCCGGTATTCAACAGCAAAGGCAGGCGTTATGGGTCTAATTACTCATCGTCTGGGTCAGATCAAGAATCAAGTGACTCTGACTCCTTTACTGCCAAAGCCCCCCTGGGCAGAGGTAGAGGCCAATCTCGCAGATACAACCAAAGGAGGGGCACACAAGGATTCTTCCAGAACCAAGGTCAATGGTGGCCACCGGCTCCTTGGGGGGTCTCAACCGCCCCCTTTTCCGCCCCATATGCAAATGTTTCCACCACAACAGCAACCCTACCTAAACCAGTCTTTTTTAGGCCAGGGCGAAGGCCCTCCCAGGGGCAAACGGAGGGGTACCCCGTCGGTCCACTGGCAGGAAGACCAATCATTCCCGAATACCCGGAGCAGGAGGGGCAACCAACAACAGACCCCAAATTCGACCGGGAGTGAATGATTTAGTGGTCAACCTTAGCTCCAGGATACTCACAAAAGAAGAACTGAGTGTCCTCAACAAGGGTTTAGGTTTTGTGCCTACGTTTGGGGGTGATCCTTTTACCTTAAGGTGTGAGCTGGAGAAGTTCTTCAGGAAGATACGACTCTATTTTTTCTTTAAAGATAGAGAGACAGAAGATTCAAGTTCTCTGGAGGTTGCCAACACGGGTTTACGCCCGAAATCCAATTTTACACCCTTAGCACATCAGGTCCCGCACCAGGTATCCACTTTTGAAAGAGCTGTTACTTATGAGGTGATGGCACAATGCGACAAACGATTTACCAACTGCAGTAACTTTACCAACAAGGACAAATTGGCCCTTCAGCAGCTCACAAGAGATGCTTCCATAGTTATCAAGCCAGCAGACAAAGGGGGTGCTACGGTCCTCCAAGACACTTCGGTCTATCGTACCGAGTGTCTAAGACAGCTGAATGACACCAAATCCTATCGAATCTTACACACAGATCCCACATCAAGGATTAGCTTGGAGATACAACATCTGGTTGAGGAAGGAGAGGCTGAAGGTTGGATCACGCCACATGAAGCCAGATTTTTGGTCAATACAAATCCGGTTATTCCCTATTTTTACTGTATTCCGAAAATCCATAAAAGTCAACGACCACCACCTGGACGACCCATCATTTTAGGGATAGGCTCATTACTTGAGCCTCTGTCCAAGTTCGTTGACTTCTTTTTAAGACCAATTGTTATGGAAATGCCCACCTATCTTAAAGATACTTCGGATGTGTTACGGCTTTTGCCTGAGATAGAGTTTGACATCAACACTGACATTCTGGTCAGCTTTGACGTTGAGTCTCTGTATACTTGTATACCTCAACTAGAGACTCTGGAGTGTATCAAGGGATTATTAGAGGTTCGCGATCTGGATAGCATAACCCCTGTCACCTTCATAATGGAGTGCGTCAGAATCGCAATGATGGAGAACTTTTTCGCCTTTGAGGACCAAATCTTTCTTCAGGTCTCTGGGACCTCTATGGGTAGCATTTTTGCACCCAGCCTCGCCAACCTCTATGTTCATCTTTTTGAGCAGAACTATGTACTGAACCACAGCAACCCCTACCGACAACATCTGGTGCTGTGGAAGAGGTACATAGATGATGTTCTAGTGGTTTGGCGCGGTACCAATGTTGAGCTTCTTGCTTTCCATGCCTGGTTAAATCAACAAAACGTTTTTTTAAAGTTCACTATTGAGTACAGTCAACAACGACTCTCCTTCCTAGATATTTCCATCTTTCCAAACGAAGGGACTCTGCATTGTGAACTATTTAAAAAACCTATGTCCAGGAACTCGTTGTTGTCCTTTGATAGCCATCACCCTAGGGCTCTCAGGGAGAATCTGCCGGTAGGCCAGTTCCTCCGGGTTCGAAGGAACTGTTCCACCCGAGACCTTTTTGACAAACATGCCAGTGAACTTGCACTTCAATTACGGGCGCGTGATTATCCCAAGCGTCTGGTACGTCAAGCCCTGAAGAGAGCATCGAATAATGATCGTGATGCCCTGTTGGATCACAATCCCAGAAAGAATACCAGTGACAGGCTGACTTTTGTGACAACTTTTTGCACTCTATCTAACCAATTGCAGAAAACAGTTAGGAGACATTGGCGAATCCTGAATGTGACATCGGAAAACATCCCGCCCCCACTGTTTGCATTTAAGAGAGGTCCTAGTCTGCGGAACAGCCTGGTCCATACACGACCTCTATCACAACCCGCATGTGGAGTTAACACTCTGTGGGCTTTGAGTCCGGTACGAGGCCATGTAACGCCCTGAACGTCTCAGGATCGTTTAACAGACACGATAATGAGAACGCAACCACTTGTGAAGGTTTAGGTATTTTAATGAAGGCAAAAATAATACAAGGAATAAACAAAGGTTATAGTCACTGGAATCCTCCAGGCTAAGTACGTTACTAGCCCACAGCACGGATGGTCCTAACCGTCCTCTGCATATACGCCGATCCCGGCGTATGCCAACAGAGGGCAGAAATGAAATGGCCGTCAATGCCAATCGGTAGGCTGTGAGGGGCACGAAGAGTGTTGGGGAGAATCGAGGAGTCAGGGAAACACCCAGCCGGGGTCTCTACCTGAAGGGAGCAGCCGCTCAACCTCTTCCTCAGACTGCACCGGGACGCGGAGTCACCTCCTGGTGATGCGTCACCGATACCCCAATCACAAGCAAAGAAGACTGAACCGAGAGCAGCCGCTCGATCGATCCTGTGGACTTCCGAGTCTGTAACGCGGCAAACACCTCCTGGTGTGCGTTACAGCTGGCAGTCCCTGTATCTCTGGTCGGGCTGGGAGTTACGACTCCAACCAGCAAAAGCGCCACTGCGCTTTGACTCAGCCGAGTCAAAAAGCGAAGCTCAATGGTTATCCGGTAGAGCTTCCGGGTCCTTCACAGGTGACGATGGGGCAAGACACGGCCCAGGGAGTAACGACTCGACCTACCTCCGTTCTTGCCTTACTGGAGCACCACTCCGGAACACTGCTCTTCACTAAGCAGGTACGTCGGTTGTGAACACAATATCCGACAGCGTTGTACCTCCCGGTTCCTCCCTTTATAGGGCGTTGTTTTCCTTGAGTTATGTAACAGCTCTCCTGTTTACATAAGGGCGTGTTTTCCTTGAGTTATGTAACAGCTCTCCTGTTTACATAAGGGCGTGTTTTCCTTGAGTTATGTAACAGCTCTCCTGTTTACATAAGGGCGTGTTTTCCTTGAGTTATGTAACAGCTCTCCTGTTTTACATAAGGGCGTGTTTTCCTTGAGTTATGTAACAGCTCTCCTGTTTACATAACCTCTCAACCGCTAAGCATCCTGGGAGATGTAGTCCGTTTTCGCTGGTTACCGTTTTCCTCCCTCGCATGACAGGAATTCTTGACAGGCCACTATCCATGCGGCACTTGTAGTGTTTGCCCCCAGACGACCAAAACCATATCAGTAGATATAGGTACGAGTCGTCCGTGGATTTTGCAGCGTCACACCAACTGCAACTCCGACGGCGTGATCTACATGATTACGTGTCCGTGTGCTCTCAAATATATTGGTTACACTACACGTAAAATTAAATTACGTATTAGTGAACACAAAAGCACCATCCGGTGCAAGAAGCAGTCCACGTGCCTCACTGATCATTTTCTTGTACAAAATCATAAGGCCGATGATCTACGTTGGGTGGTGCTTGAACGTCCAGTAATCCCCCAGCATGTGCCAGACACTTCCAGATTTCTGTTCCTCAAGGAGCAGAAATGGATTTTCAGATTGAAAACTGATATACAAGGTTTGAATGATAGTATTCCCTGGTCCTTGATTTGATTTTTTGACTATCTCTTTGCTGGGCTCTGGGGATACTCAAATGTGTAAGTCATTCGGCAACAGACATTTTTGAACTGATATGACACATAGTTGCCTCATTATTTGCCGTTACTTTATATTCAGTATTTGGTCTGAGTAAGGTTTAGATCTATCCAGTGCTTATTAATGATTGAAGGATTTTGATCTTTCCATCTAAATACATCTCATCATTATGTTAAGCACTTGATGATTGAACTAATATGTACTTCCATCCTTTCAGGCATGTATGTTCCATGACTTTGGCACATGTTGATTTGAGGTCCGGCATGAACGACACGGTAGCTGTGAACTCCCCAGATACAGCTAAGACTCAGACAATTGAGTATATTGCTGCTTGCTACTTATTTTCTGATTTGTCTATTTCTCATTGTGGATGCTTGATTTTTGTGGTCATGCTCTGTGGCACACAATTATCTTACTACCTGGCTTCCGTCAACTTGATGAGACTACGTTTTTTTCATCCACTCGCGGGTGGTTTTGATTTATTGGTTCCTCATTGTTTTCTCATACATATGCTTTTTGAGAAATTTTTTGCCTTAGGTTAGGCACGGCGCACATGGCGCCTTCGCTTTCCCTGATATAGTGCAACTAAGCAGATCCCTAATTTTTAGTGAAGGGACCTCTAGATCTTGTTGGATCCTTTCTTTACTTTGTGGTTCCGATTACGATCTGGGTAGTTATCGCGGCATTCCAAACTATGTGGGAGCCCGTGGTAGGCTTGCAGTGGTTATCTGTAGCATCATTGCCCATTGTTTTCTGTTTTTCATGCTTATGCATGGATGTCAACACAGTTAGTTCACTCTTCATTTCGGGCTTTATCCAGTTTTTCGAGTAATTGGCTCATTTATCTAGAGCAGCGTAAAACCCACTAGCACGTATTAGACCCAGATCTGTCACCTTTGAGCGCATGCGCAATAATTAGTGTTTTCTTCACAAGCATGCCGAATGGTCTCCTCTGGCACGGCAGCAAGATCGATGTTCTTTTTGCGCATGCCTCTGAATCAGTGTCTCGGGACGCGCACTATTCCTAACAGCGGCGCATGCCCATTGATACATTTTAAAACAACAGCTGTTACCAATTCAGTTGTTTGGGACCAATGACGGCAGGTTTAAAAAGAGCTCCCCTTCCGCCTACCGTCATCTCAGACTGTTCGCAGTCCAGCCCGAGGTACCAACGGATAGGTGAGTAAGGCAAGCTCTCTGAAGTCCAATAAGCTTTTTTGAATGCTGTAAGCTTTTTTAGTCATTTTTCTTTTAGTCCTTCTCATGTTTCAATGTTAAACTTTTTTATTTGATGGGGTTTTGTAGTAGTTTACAAGTAGTCCTGTTTATTACGCTATCCCATCTCTATCTTTAGTATCCAGGGATGAGGGTATTTATACAGAAGGCTCCCTCTGGCCCTGGCAGTTCTGTAGTTTTTAGAACTATTCAACAATTGATTCTGGACAAAGTTTCCTCTTTTCACTGAGGCTCCACTCTAGTGATTTCCTGCATAAGCATCCTTCTTGTGGGGTAATGTGTTTTGTTGGTTGAAGATCTTGTAGGGTTATGATAATGATAATGTTTGATATATGGGTAGAGTTTACAGTCAGATCAGTAGCCTTTGGCAACTTTTCCGTTTTTACTCTATCTACTAACAGAGCGGTGCCTCTTCCTCCGAGCAGTCAGCCGGTTGAGGTGAGGCGGTTCTCCCACACAAAGCTGGGTAAGTCCAACATAGTTATAATTTGATCTGAATTGGATGAATGTAACCACTTTGATGGTTTTTTTTCTTATAGTTTAGTGCTTAAATGGCATTAATTATCAGGTTCTTTTCTGAGACAGTGTATCTGTGAGCTAGTGATTTTTCAGTCCTTCTTTACAGTTAACAAGGTTGTGATAGTTTGATTCTTATTATTTTTTCAGGAAAGAAGAGGTGATGCCCACCTTCCTTACACTAGGTCCGGTTAACTGGTAGGGTGGCTATGGCCACAGAATGGTCGGGCCAGTATTATTATTTCTCATAAGAACTGTCTTATGTACACACTTGCACGAATTGCGCTTATTTTGCAGTAGCTATTTTCTGTTTATTCCTTATTTTTTGAGGTCCTGAAGAAAGCCGGGTCGAGTGACCCATCCGGCTGAAACATGTCGACCACAACTGTATTTAATTAGGAATTAGTCTATATATTTTTTGAGACTATTAGGTGATTTTAGACATGACACTTGGACGCATGCATAATAAACTTAGTTTTTTTGCCCCAGTAGTCATTTTTAATCAGCACTTGCACTAGAGCACTGCACATTTATACACATATGTATCTTTTTTGAGTTCATATAGTTGGAGCATACATCTGGTTAAGAGTTTCTTCAGGAGCATCAGGGCCAGGTTCCCAGCAGGGCCCGTTGGCTCAATTCTTGGGCCGGTATCCTGTTCTCCTTTAGGTCCAGATGACGAGGCTCCGCCACTAATGGGTTGGCTGATGGACTCTATAATCTTACCGATTTGTGAACTAACTATCTGACCTCTTAGGGGTTTTTCTGAGTCTCACTACTCTCTTTTACCCGTCTCAGCAGGTATCTGTTTAGTTTAAATAGACTGAGAATCTCTTGTTAGTTGTCAAGTGGTTGTAAGTCAACCTTTTCAGACTAGCTGCCCTAGTGGTAGCGTAGGCTAAGCAGTCTTTGAGGCTAAACTCGTTAAAGCGTGCTAAGCAGGCTGTTTTACCAAATGTAACCCCCCTTTATACCAATGAAAGGACACCACACAGATATATATTGAAAATATATATGTATTTATTTCTCAAAGTATCCCCTAGACTCTTTATGAGCACAGGAGCACAAATCGTTAAACAAGACAATGTGATAATATACAGAAGTTGCACTTTATATGGATGGGCCCTGGTGGCCACTCAAACCATATACTAAAATAGTGGTATAAGTACCACGAACAGGAAAGGGAAAAGGCCTAGGGCCTCTAGAATCGCTGGGCCTACAAGGAGCTAACTTCAGTTAGTGACCAGGAGGTCCACGGGTCGCGTGTGCAGTGAAGAAAGTTACACGCGGGCTCCCATAGGGTTTCAATGGGTGCGTAAAAGTTACAAAGTTACTGCAGAAAGGGTCTTCTGAATGGACTACGATCTTTAGATTCAAAACAGACACTAGAGATGTTTCTCTACACTTGGGCACCGGAGTGCCAGCTTTACCTCACCCACAGGAAGCGGGTGCATAGGTCTCGAAGTGCGTCAGGTTTCTTCTATCGATTCAATGGAGCCTGATGACAAAGATGCTGCAGGCGGTCGGTCCAGAAGAGATGCGGTGGATCCAAGGGTGGATCGGAGTTGTAGAAGACCTGAAAGCAGAGGGGACAGTGTTCACAGTCACTAGCCAGTGACCGGCGTGGCACCAGGTAGGTACCAGGCGATGTCGGGTGCAAACAGGCAAAGAGGTGTAGCTTGTCTCCGCAGCCACGTGGTCCCTGAAGGTCGACAATGCCCAGGAGTCGAGTCACGAGCTGTCCCACGCAGGCTCTCGCTGTCGGCGGTGTCGGCGACTCAAAAGAAGCAAACAAGCCTTGGCAAAGGCAGGAGTTGTGGAAGTTCAAGAAAGCTGATTGTTCTGACCAGCAAGGTCAGAGGGGCTGCTCTTTTGGAGAGAAGCTAGGGCCAGTCTGGAGCAACCAGACCAGCGTCGTTGATTTTAAGTTTCGTCGCCAAAATGGCCACTAGCCAACGGGCCAGGGACCGGGCAGGCGCGTCGAGATGCAAAATGCAGAGGGGCCCCACGCAGATCGTGGAGATGCTGGAGGGCTCACCTTTGGTGCAGATGCTGCTCGATGGTTGGGCTTCTCAGGACCCAAAGCACAACTCGGAGGGAGCCTCTGTCGCTGCACTTGCAGCTTGTCGTCGGTCTTTCAAGATGGCTGGCTCCACGTGTCTCGGTGCCTCCACGGGTTCCTTCTTTTCAGGGACTGTGGATCGGGCGGTGAGAGGTCTGGAGGTCCAGGTCTTGTTGGGCTCTGGGCTCGGGCTCCGGCAGGAGGCGGCAGCAAAGCAGACGTTCAATAGCTGGTTGGTGCTTGCGTTAGCAAGATGGTCACTCCCTGACCATAGGGGAGATTTCCTTCAGTCCTCTGTGCAGCAGAGCGTCGAAGTTCCCGTCTTCTTCTTGTGGTTAAGTTGATTCCAGGATGTCTGAAGTCTTAGGACACAGCTCCTACCTTTAAGCGGATTCTAGGGGCCGGACTACCTGCTAGGTCCCTCCCTAAGGGTGGGACCAGGAAGGGGGGTGGTTACACCCCCAATCCTTTGTCCAGCTCGCCCCAGGTCCGGGGCTGGTGTGCCCCAGGACCGGTTTGAACTGGCATATGCACCGAGGCTCCTTGTGAGCCTCAGGCATGTCTGGTTTCTATCAAGCCCTACCTGACCAATACACAAAATCCTGTCTGGGGTGGTGCACGCACCCCCCCTGGCAGGAAACCCTTTGTCCACACCTCCCAAGCTGGAAGGACTCCCAGCAGCAGGAGGGCAGACTTGTGTCTGTGGTGGCAGCATCCATTTTGTGGAGCTGAGGCTATGTCTGATTTTACCCGGATTTCAGGTACTGTACATGTCGTGTCCCTCTAGAAGGGTGGAATGCTAACCCCGTCGCCAGAATTGGCGAGGGGTTAGTATTCCAATTCGTAGGACACCTTACTCGACATGTTTTGATAAAGCCAAACCAAAGATAGCATTTAACCGAGAGGTTCATAATGCACTTAAGAGTATATGGTATGACGATATCTGGAAACAGTAGAAGGAAGTTGTTCCGACCACTGCAGACAGGCTCAGCTCATGCCAGAGCACCATCTCACATGGAACCAAGCACTCTGCCTTCAGGATTGTTAAGGCCTGCCATAGGAGTGACTTATAGGTTAACATGTGTCCCATTTAAGGTTAGGTATAGGTATACTACACCTAAGTAAGAGGTGGTTACACCAACTTACCCCAGCTGAGTGATCAGCCAGTTGTGTCAAATTTGTTAGGCCAGGCCAGGGGTGGCACAATACATGCTTCAGCCCCTGGTAGGCCTTAGATACACCAATGCCCTGTGTACCTAGTGTACACTGGTATAGGGGCTCACAGGGTGATCCACTTCCAATTGGTTATGCACCTAGGGTGCATAGTGTAAATTTAGTAGAGAGAACAGCAGGCTGGGGGTCTGATTAGCAGGCCCACAGCCTCAATATGTCAAAAACCAGTGAAGCAAAAGCAAAAATTTGGGGTGACCATAGGATAGCAGACCCTACTCTCCTACAACTTCTCTGCCAGAACGATGTTTATTGATGCACCTCTGTCGATGATAAAAGGTATGGGACAACAATTCACCTTTAGTGTGATCTTTGGGCAATGTCCAAAGAAATGTTGTTATTTTATACAGTGATCTTGCTTGGTGATTTCAAAAAAGAACGAAAAGGTGACGGACATAAATGGTAGCACCTCACTTATATAATGCTGCTGCCTTATCGGGCTGTTTATGCACAAAAGCTCCAGCACCCTTCACCTGATGGTGCCTCTGTAAACAGATCTGACAATTTATTTAAAACAAATGGAGGTGCACTGAACATAGAATAGAGAGTCCAAAATATTTCTCTTTTTCTTTGTTTGACTTTATTTCATAGATGATAGATACACAACAACAGCCAACGCGTTTCGTTCCTTTAAAAACAGTTTTAACAGAACTTCTTCAGGGCTGCAACAAATAGAAAAAACATTTTTATAACACTCATTAAAAATGACGGACTAACGCATGTTTACAAAAATGTAAAATATTCTACAAATAGTACTCAATTGTTTTGAAGGTATTCTAAACTACACAAAGAGAGAGTCATAGTATACACAAGACACCATACATTCTTCAATGTTCTTTTTGACAAGTTCATAAAAATTTGAAAAATTCTAACTTATATTTACTAAAGCTAGAACTCAAAATAAAGACTACTGTCTCACCTCGAATTGATAGCAAGTCAATTTCAAACTTTATATTGGTGATTCGAGAGTGAAAGATCGACGGCATCTCCTACTCGATGTATAGGAGATCCAAATTAACTAAAAAGTGAAGCAAAAGAAACCAAATAAGCCAGACCCAAATTATTGCGACACATTTCAATAAATTATATAACTCTACATATCTCACCTTTAGACGTCGGTCGGTGATGGTTTAGATATATATATAAAAAACCATTGATTCATTTTAAAGATGAAAGGCCCTTTGTAAAATGGACTATCAGATTTATGATAGAAATCTGAAATTAAAAAGAAGAAAATACTCAATCATAATATTGTGGGTATGTTAGATAAAAATTATTATATAACAATTCAGCATTTCTTATAATTTTGAGATAATGAAATGTATTATCTCATCTCTACAAGTTGACACAGAAAAATAAATATGAGTATCATGAAATCCAAAAACGATAACCGTTTCAAAGAGAGACCTGTGGTAAATATTTCGTTACCGGTACTATTTTTTATGCGGTAAAATCTATCAAGAATAACTCAGTAAATATAAGAGGCAGAATCCGTGGTATTAGAGGTTTAAAATGCTTTATTCCTATACAAAGGAAGACAATTCGAATTGTGGGCCTTCTGTTCCATCACCACGAAAGTTCAGGAAGGAAGGGAGCACATATTATTAACAGATAGGCAGTTTTATAGAAAATACATTTCAGTGAAACAGATGCAAGAGGCGTAACAGCTGATAACAGGTGCATACGTAGCTAATAGAGGGCGTAATTTAATAAACGTCATCATACCTGATGTCATAAGTGGGTGGATCCATAAGAGAATCCTGCAATGTCAGCAGAAATAGTTGGCAGAGATGCGCGCGCAGCCGCATGACGTGTGATTGACGTGCAACTAGAGGGTGAAGGGGACTTGACATTTAGCTCTACATGTGGAGACAGAAGTCTGGGGTTATGTCAACCTAATTCCAAATCATATCAAATATCCTATGTTTAAAGAACTGTGTTATCCAAAAGGAAAGGTCTCTTAGGATAGAATCTTATTCTATACTGACTATACTGACTGTTAGTGCGTGTACAAGCGTCTAAGTGTCTACACTAGATGCGAGGGGGTAGGAATATTCCATGGTAACGGGGCTATGAATTACTTGCATGAGGACAGCGAGGCCTGGCCCCTTTGCACGGTAGCTGGAGGAGTGTTTACCTAAACTACTAGACAGGAATGCATCGGATGAGGAGCGAAGGAGATAATCTCGAAGGTGAAATACAGTTTTTTGGCAGGCGACAGGCTGGATCAGGCACCGTTAGCCGCGCAAGGAGTAAGACAAAGTTCATGGTCACAGATGCAGGCTCAGACTGGAGCTTTCAGAGGCAGAAGGCAGGAAAAGGCTTGATGACAGAATTCGGGCCTACTCGCCTGAATCTGTAAAATGTGGAAAGTGAACCATATAAAGTCGGTGGCCTTTCATACTTAGGAAAGGAATATCTGACTCATTCATGGCGGATCTGAAAGAGGACACGTTGACGGTGGACACACATATATTTGCGTCTTCAAAAGTAGAATAGGAGGGAACATACATGTACTTATAGCATGCACATGGAGCCGTTGGGGTCTACGATAGGGGACATAACTGATCACAAAATTCATATTTCCTCAGACCAAGCAGAAAAACCGAAGAATTCGTTTTTAGCGATAAAGAGAAACCGTGCATAACCCAATGTTTTAATAGATTATACCACTTTCAATTATTAGCTAGCGTCTCACCTGTTGAAAAGCTCCTACAAGTTTTGACGGAAATGCTACTTTGCATTGATAGTCACTCAGCTTCATAAATGCGAAGCATCGATCATTCACCTAAAATAATATATATAATAAAATATCTAATCAGCAAGTCACTGTTTAAAACCTGTGTATATGTATACAGATTCATAAAGAAACATTTATAGCATGAAAAATAGCTAGGGTCACAAAATAGATGGAAAAGAGACATGAATATGTTACTATATACATATAACATAATCAAATTCATCCTATGTATCGGATAAGTTCTTATCGATAGCTCTTATAACAGGTAAGTATACGGGAGGTGTCAATCGATATCCAAACTAAAAATAGGCGTTAGTTTGGACATACATATTAAACACTAAACAATAACCGCAAGCTTAATATTATACAAGTTGATAGAACGAGCGCAAAATATACTGACCAATAAAGAAAGTGTTATTCAATTTCAATTCTTGAAGGGCATTAGTAACCACATTAGGCAGTACCAAAAACCCTGACCGGAAGTGAAAATATATAGATGCATGAGTGATAAAGTCTCGGTTTCCCAATATAATATTCAAATATAACGTGACAGTCTGAAATATTTAATAAACAGTAGCCTTTAAACTTATTATACTAATTAATAAAAAGAACGCAAAATATACTGACCGATAGAGGATAGTAACATATTCATGTCTCTTTTCCATCTATTTTGTGACACTAGCTATTTTTCATGCTATAAATGTTTCTTTATGAATCTGTATACATATACACAGGTTTTAAACAGCGACTTGCTGATTAGATATTTTATTATATATATTATTTTAGGTGAGTGATCGATGTTTCGCATTTATTAAGCTGAGCGACTATCAATGGAAATTAGCATTTCCGTCAAAACTTGTAGGAGCTATTCATCAGGTGAGACCCTAGCTAATAATTGAAAGTGGTATAATCTATTAAAACATTGGGTTATGCACTGTTTCTCTTTATCGCTAAAAATGAATTCTTCGGTTTTTCTGCTCGGTCTCTCTTTGAAACGGTTATCGTTTTTGGATTTCATGATTCTCATATTTCTTTTACTGTGTCAACTTGTAGAGATGAGATAATACATTTCATTATCTCAAAATTATAAGAAATGCTGAATTGTTATATAATAATTTTTATCTAACATACCCACAATATTATGATTGAGTATTTTCTTTTTTTTAATTTCAGATTTTTATCATAAATCTGATAGTCCATTTTACAAAGGGCCTTTTATCTTTAAAATGAATCAATGGTTTTTTATATATATCTAAAGCATCACCGACCGACGTCTAAAGGTGAGATATGTAGAGTTATATGATTTAATTGAAATGGGTCGCAATAATTTGGGTCTGGCTTATTTGGTTTCTTTTGCTTCACTTTTTAGTTAATTTGGATCTCCTATACATCGAGTAGCAGATGCCGTCTATCTTTCACTCTTGAATCACCAATATAAAGTTTGAACTTGACTTGCTATCAATTCGAGGTGAGACAGTAGTCTTTATTTTGAGTTCTAGCTTTAGTAAATATAAGTTAGAATTTTTCAAATTTTTATGAACTTGTCAAAAAGAACATTGAAGAATGTATGGTGTCTTGTGTATACTATGACTCTCTCTTTGTGTAGTTTAGAATACCTTCAAAACAATTGAGTACTATTTGTAGAATATTTAAAATTTTTGTAAACATGCGTTAGTCCGTCATTTTTAATGAGTGTTATTAAAATGTTTTTTCTGTTTGTTGCAGCCCTGAAGAAGTTCCGTTAAATCTGTCATTAAAGGAACGAAACGCGTTGGCTGTTGTTGTGTATCTATCATCTATGAAATAAAAGTCAAACAAAGAAAAAGAGAAATATTTGGGACTCTCTATTCTATGTTTAGTGCACCTCCATTTGTTTTAAATAAAGTGATCTTGCTTGGACCTGGACTCTTCTCTGCATGAAGTGAAACCCACATACGCTTATCGTTCACCAATCAACATCATCATCGCACAGCCATTCTCTTCATTGTAGCTTGACAATTATGTTGAAGAACCTTTCCAAGATTAATTTGATGTTTGGTTTCCACTTGCCACTGGGACCTTCTGGTGTAGTGCTTTAAAAACAAAGCTGTGCTTTAGAAATGCTATAAATAAATGGGTGTCGCCATTTGGTTTTGTGGGCATGGCTAGATGGTTTCTGGAACTTTCTGGCATCCATGTTCTCTTGAACTGACTCAGTTGATTTCTCTTTCGCTTTGCAAACCATTATTAAATGGTTTTCTTTCCTACAGCCTTTTCATGTTTGTCCAATGACGGGATGTTTACTTTCGTGCAGAAAGGAGAATCTGCATTGGAAACACAATTTTGTCTTCTGAGGCATGACTTTATGGCCCTCAAACTTGTGTCTCTGATTACTTTTCATGTTCAATGCTGATTCACTCTGGGCTACTCCGGCTTCCATAGCGGCAGCTTGTCGATCTGCAGGTCCTTCTGCTCTCACAGCCATTAGACTCTCTCCATACCGAGTGTCTCAGACAGCATACGTCATCTGAAGGAGTCGGAAAGGCATCCATTGGTGACTCGCAGATGGATGGGCTCTTCATCATTGAATTCATTAAACTTGCAATGCTTGATGATGGCCTCCAGTCTGTCAGGAAAGTCATCCATCCTTGCTCCACCTTCCTTTCTAGCTTGATTTAAGATTTACCTTTCAAAGTTGACGTTTGGCAATGGATTGAACTTGATGTCTGATGCCTCCTTAGTCTGACAGCAAGATATTCTATGAGATTGGGGTATTTTCATTATCAGTTATTTCACTGCGTCACCTACAAGGTTCTTTAAGTAGTTGATGATCTTTTTGTCATTCGTTTCTTTTAGCTCTTCGATGAAATAATCGCTTGTTTCAATCCAGGCAGTCTATCTGGTGCCAATATTCAACTTTTTAGCTGTATAAAATATAGAAGCGAAGGTTTCAGGAAAGCGGTGTCCTCATAGCCAGTAGGTAACCTCACTGTGTGGGGAGTAAGGCCTTCTCCAGCGCCTTCTGCTGCCTGCTTGAAACGACACCATCCTCACCATCTGTAAGCACGAGCTGTGTGCTTGCGTCAGTGTTGTTGCTGCTGATCTGATGTTGCATGTCCTCTTTTCCATCTTTGGATGTGAGTAACTGTTTCCTCTCTTGCACATGGTCATTACCATTTTCCATCTTTTGCGTTGTACTTCGCTGCCTTTAGCGTTTCTCGGCACCTGGATGCTTCTGCTCTTGGTGCACTTTAGCAACTGGCAATGGCTGCCTTCTGCTTTCTCGTTCTATATACTTGCACTGCCTTTAGCGTTTCTCGGCACCTGGATGCTTCTGCTCTTGGTGCACTTTAGCAACTGGCAATGGCTGCCTTCTGCTTTCTCGTTCTATATACTTGCACTGCCTTTAGCGTTTCTCGGCACCTGGATGCTTCTGCTCTTGGTGCACTTTAGCAACTGGCAATGGCTGCCTTCTGCTTTCTCGTTCTATATACTTGCACTGCCTTTAGTGTTTCTCGGCACCTGGATGCTTCTGCTCTTGGTGCCCTTTTGCAACTGGCAATGGCTGCCTTCTGCTTTCTCGTTCTATATACTTGAAAGCTCGGTGTTATGTGGTGTCACAGACCTCTTCTTTCAACCATACTAGCTGGTTCAAGGCCGACTGTGATTAAACTTTCTGTAGGGCATTCGCCTTCTTTGAAAGCCTTGCACTGGCTGGAGTGGCGCTTTGACTCCTCATACGCCTTCTGTTGACGGCTTCACTTTGACTGAGGTGCCCATGGCACGAACGAGCAGTGTGATGGATTTCTGAAAACGCTCAGGGAGAGCGCTCTTTGGTTTTCGAGTCACGTCTCTTATACCTCGTCTCCAATTGTAGCGTCCTCCCCAGCCTGGTAGCCTGTAAATGGCCACGCCACACACAAAGCTCTGTAGTGCATGTCTTTATTCTTCAGAGTGCAACTGTTAACTGTATGCACTGCTGCATAAACTTTATTAACCACACCCAAACAATTACGTCATACTCTTAAGGGGTCCATCGGGGACCAGAAGGGTCCCACTAGTCATACTCACAAGACACTACAGTACACATCCTATGAGGGGGCGAAGCTTGCACTGTTTTTGCTCCGGCTGTACCTATTATGTGATGAAAGGAAGCATTCACCATGCTCCCTGTGTTATAGTTGGTGTGTGTGGAACATACCCTGGTGCCTCCCCTGTTGACACCTGTCCATTATCTAGTCATTGGGTTAGGGAAAGTTACACTGCTGCAGCTGCCCATTTTGTATCTATGTTCAGTGGTAATGAAGCTTGGTATGAAGCTTTTCAGTATAAAAAAGCCAAACTGATTGGCATTGTCACCGCTTGTTGTAATGCATAATGCACATAAAAGAATGAACCTTGAAAAAGATGTGTGAGGAGCTTATTTTTCGATCTCGCATATCAGACAGTGCAAGCCTTATTATGAACTTACCCCTGCCCACACTGCAAGCTGTATTGTGAACTTACCCCTGCCCAGAGTGCAAGCCTTATTATGAACTTACCCCTGCCCATAGTGCAAGCTGTATTGTGAAAGACCTCCTGCCCACAGTGCAAGCCTTATTGTGAACTTACCCCTGCCTACTGGTTGACTTTGCCACTCTCATTTGCTTGTTTCCAATGTGTTGCCTTGCCTTCCTCTTCTCCACTTTGTCCCTCCCCTGGAGCACAGCCTCTTTATCATCCTTTTGATTGGTTTACATGTAACCTTCCACAGATCACTTTTTAGGTCTCGGCTAGCGACGCAGCGCATGCGCGCTGGTCGCCTTGGCGAGATCTATTGTTGCCGCTTTCTGTGCCGAAGGGAGACAGGAGATGGCACGCGCGGACAGGAGATGTGCACGCGTATGGACAGGAGATGTGCACTCCGTATGCGTGCACATCTCCTGTCCCCGGAGGCTGGCGGTACACAGCGCACGCATCCCCCGCTTTCACTTTCCCTCCCCCCCGTCGGCTCCACGGAGCCAGCTTGTTTCCCCCCCGCTGGTTGATTCATGTTGGTGTCTGTGCAGTGTGTGTGTGTGTGTGTGTGTGTGTGTGTGTGTGGTGTCTCCTGCCCCATGCCTCCTGTGAGCTTCCCCGCACCCACCTGTCTCGGTCTCCCTATGAAGCCCAGCTGTCCTGTGTGTATGTGGGTCTTTGCATCATGGTGGTGTCAGTGCGGTGTGTGTGTCTGCCTGTCTGTTGTCCCTCCCTGTCTGGTGTCTGTATCTCTGCAGTCGGCCTGTTTCCTCATTTACACCCCCGCCGCCCACCCATTCCGGCGAGCATGTATTTAGACCATCACATGGTAGCAGACAGCCCAAGTTTTGGGAGATCGGGTTTTATGGAGACAACAGTAGAGATGAGTGACTGCTACCAGATGTAGATCATTCACTGAGCAGCGATGCGGCGGCTTGTAGCCGACATTCGTGTCCATTTCACAAGATTGTGGCAGTCTTGCTGTAGTGGTGTCTGGCTGGTGAGGAGATCTGGAGAAGAAGCGTTTGTTTTTAGGGGGGTCGGGTGTATTGGTGCTGGTGTCAGATTAATAGTGTCAGTATAGTTCCCAAGGAGGTTGTTTACCATTCCGGGAGACTCCCTCGACTTCAGGAAGACTTCATCTGTGTTCGATTTCTAAAGGCTTGCTTACCCAATCGGGGAGATGCTTTCAAGTTCGCGGAACCCTGGGCTGAGCACACGGGGTCATGGCGGTGTCACCCTGGGAGACTCCCAGGAATACAGGGTGACTTTGACTGTGTGATCTCTGAAGTCTAAGACTAGGGAGGGGGTTATCACTCATGGAGACTCTAGGCCATGCAGGGAGAATTGGACTGAACCTCCAGGACACATATCCAACAAAGCGCTTCAACGCTGCATCAGGGGTGCTAAGCGCTATACAAATGAAATTACAATAATGTAACTGATGCTCGTGTAAAGTGCTCTAATACCTCCAGGACGAGTTTGCGCTATATAAAAAATGCTTGCTCTCTTAAGACGTTCAATTTAATTTGAAGACATCTGAAAAGCAGCTGCCATGTCTGAAACGCTAAAGCAACTGTACACAATAAATCAAGGGGCGCGGAATTCCGTGCTACACATTGGCATGATAGCTGTCAGGCCTACAGAATGGAGACATCGAGGATCAGGAGGTCGGGGTACCTGAAGTTTATAACAAGCGAATATGTCCAGTGTTATTTTAATGAAATACTTCAGCACCAGGGACATATTGCAAAATCTTTTTTTACAGTCACGGGATGAAAATGTTAATTGTGAAAGATTATTGGGTTTTTTTCTGGTCGCTGGTCTAGGTTTTTTTTTTTTTTTACAGTCTCGTTTCTGCCCCTTCTTAAAAGCAGTTTTGATACGTGAGCTCTCTAGCACAACCTGCCCTGATTTGATTAGTTGTATCATGTCAGATCATTGTTATTTAAAATGCTCAAGTTGGTGGTGATTTTTTTCCTCTTGAGTTTGTTGAAGCATTGTGAAACTGTTGTGCTGTATTAATGATATAACAACAGCTTAATGTTGATTTATCAGAAATAGGAAATTGGAATATCAAAAGTTGCAGGTCGCTTGTGCCCGTTTTCTATTTATCTGATCAAATATAAGGTTCCTGCTCAAAGAAGAACTAATGCCATGTTGTGTTCTAAAGAATTTCAGGCCACAAGATGGGATTTATGTAATATAGGTAGATGATCTTAGGCAGGGCTTTAAGTGGGGTGAAAAAACTGGGGGGGGCTCTCAAAGGGGTGTGGCCAATGTAATCAAGGGCGTGGCTGAAAAACACGTAAGCTAAAAATCTGTGTTTAGCATAGTGTGCCGCCGAACTTGTATTTTGCTGTTTGTCATTGCATCTAGATATATGATACAACAAGTACCATCATACCTACAACAAGTCAGGACTATTGGTTTTGTCAATGGTTGTTAGTTGCATAAGATAGGCAGCAAATATGGGTTGCATATAATATTGAAAAAGCTTCCACTTAAAGCCCTGGTGACACCACAACTATGTTGCTGCTCCTGTGTTTCAAAAAGAGAAGGGAAATCCAGAGAGAAAATGACTCTTTAAAGGATTTCCCTTCCCCTACAACGCTCACCTGGCATGACATCATGCTGCAACTTCTCCACTAGTGAGAAGTGAGCAGTGTGAGCAGCGCACGTCGATGGGCCTGCTGTCACTGCAGTCTGGAAAAAAACGGACCGCCTGTGCCAGGGCACAAAACAGAGCCCGATAGAGACCCGTTTCGAGCCCCCCTTTAAACAAGTATTTGCAATGCAATAGGTCTCGCATTTATGCAAGTTTGAGCTATTGGCATTGAAAATACCAATGCCTTTAATTTTTGTTTACTTTCTAAAAACCAAAATAAAAGGAATTGTTATTTACAATGCCAATAGCTTAAACTTGTGTAACTGCGAGACCTATTGCATTGCAAATGCTTGTTTCTCTTTTGGGTAAGCATTCCAAGAGAGTGCATGTGCTTTCCAAGTCTTTCCCTGGCGTGCTTATGTCCCCTTCCATTGCACTCCATGTTGCTCGTGCTCATGTGCTCGTCACATGCTCTGTGCTTAATATATTTTTCTCTGTAGCATGTGCAGGGCCACTGGAATTATGTGGCAAGGGAGGACCAAATTATGCGACAGAGTTAACTAAATTATGCGTCAAGAAAATACAAATTATATGGCATAATGCAGCACATTTTGTGATATCAGTTCATTAGTTTCTCATTTCTAAATAAGTTAACACTGTCTGGACAAAAGTTTCACCTAATTAGAATTAGTTTACCACCCAAATACAGCCATATGCAACTCAAAGGTGGACCGTCAACCTTTGTAAAGTGCCGTCCGCTGCGTAGCAACAAGTGTTGCCAAATTTGTGCTAACTTTTGATCCATTTGAGCTAGAATCAATTTATTTTGTTAAAATCTGCAAATTATGCAGCAGATGATGGATTATGTAGTAAATGCGTCAAATCCACAATCCTGCAAAAAACGTGGGGGCTGCAGTATCGCATAATACCAGTGGCCCTCAGCATGTCATTCTCCCCTCGCCCCTTTCTCCTGTCTCCCTCATGTGCTTCTCTGTGTTTCCCTCTCTCACAGGTGCTGCCTTTCCACTCGTTCTGGCTCTATTTCTGGTTTATTCCGCACACCCGCTCATCTGCTCCTTCCTCCATTCCTCCCAACCCTATGCCGCCTCTTTTTAAATATTTATTTTTGGGGGTGGGGTGGGCCAGGCAGCAAGTTGCTCCCACATCAAAAAAAGTGGCTTGCACTGCTTTATTTTCTTTTCTTTTTCTTTTGCTAACTCTCTTCGGTTCAATAAATTAAAAAGAAATGGCACCCATATCATTTCAAAGGCACGTGCATCATTAATCATGCATATGCGTGCTCCGCAGCACTGCGTGAGAGGGAAAGGATAGAAATGTGCCGTATTAAAACGAATAAGGCACATTCCTTCCTTTTCCCCTGTGCTGGTGAACTTTTGGCTGCCTAGTTCCAATGCAGACACCCTTGCAACAGGGTGCCTGCGCTGTAAGGAGGATTGCATTTCTGCAGGAAGGGGCACCTTCCTGCACAAAAACAATTCCCTGAGGCTTTTTCCTCTTTCTATGTGTGCTGCAGAATATATATAAAAAAATAGTGCTTAGGTCTCGCTGTGCTATCCCCTCAATACCAATATTTTTGGCCCTTCCCAGTCACAAGACCTTGGGCCACAAACACAAATGAGTGATCATTTTATTCAAGAGACCGAGGGGAATGCTGGGTAGTAGGACATTTGTTCCGGCGCATTGATCCCACAGAGATAAGTGAGAAAAATCTGATTTCTTTCAGCTAAATTTGAGGTTTGCAGGGGATTCTGGGTAGGCAAACGTTGGGGGATCCATGCAAGCCATACCTCTCTGGTCTCTGGCTGCCTGGTTTTCAGAAATGTCTGGGTTAGGTAGGTTTCCCTAGACGGCTGCCCAGCCCGGGACCAAAAACTCAGGAGATCCCTTTGCGAAACACCAGGTTGTTTTGAGATAGGTAATTTTGATGTCTCCACAATACGTTTTGGGCCCTTCCTGGCCGCGGGCATTAGGCCTAGCAACACAAGTGAGGTACCATTTTTATCAGGAGACTCTGGGGAATGTTGGGTGTGTGGAAGTCTGGAGATCCACGCAGATCGCAGAACTTTCCATCACAGAAATGTGAGGAAAATTTGTTTTTTTCTTTTTACAAAGTTTGAGGTTTACTAAGGATTCTGGGTAACAGAACCTGTTGAGAGCCACACAGGTCACCACATCCTAGATTTCTCTGGGTGTCTAGTTTTTACAAATGTATTGGTTTGCTAATTTTCCCTAGGTGCCGGCTGAGCTAGGATTCAAAATCTACAGCTAGGCACATTACAAAAAAGGGTCCATTTTCATTGGAAAAATGTGATGTGTCCACGTTGGGTTTTGGGCGGTTTCCTGTCTGGGGCACTAGGCCTACCCACACAAATGAGGCACCATTTTTATCAGGAGACTTTGGGGAATGCTGGGTGTGTGGAAGTTTGTGGAATCACGCAGATTTCAGATCTTTCCATCAAAGAAATGTGAGGAAAATGTTTAAAATATATATATTTTAAACAAAGTTTGAGGTTTGCAAGGTATTTTGAGTAACAGAACAGGTTGAGAGCCACAGAAGTCCCCCATCCTGTTTTCCCCTGGGTGTCTAGTTTTCAAAAATGTATAGGTTTGCTAGGTTTCCCTAGGTGCCAGCTGAGCTAGGGTTCAAAATCCACAGCTAGGCACATTGCAAAACAAGAACTGGCATTGCCAATAGGTCTTACCTTTGGGGCCTTATAAGTGTTTAGCCAGAGCTATTGACTTTGCCAATGTCTTTAAGCTGTGCTGTAGAGAAGTGTGGCTGCTGTGCAGCATGCTGAAAAGTTTTAATAAAAAAGTGTCAAAAGCATTTTTGTTACCTTCTATATATGACCAAGAAGGCATTATGTACAACTGAACAACCATATTTTAAAAAAGTATTTACAATAAAAAATGTCCTCAGTTTTCTTTTGTTCTTGCAATGCTGGCAACTTGTTTCTGCCTATTCCAATGGTTGTTTGTTAATGCTTTTTTGAGGGGGCATAAACAATCGGAGGGTGATAGTTGGGAACTAGTACCTGTATTATAACACTAGCAGCGGCCAGACGCTAGGGGAGAATCAACAGATGCCAGATTCCGAGAGCAGGCTGAGGTGGTGCTGAGGGATGCTGAGGTTGTAGTGGTGGTGGTGACTGGTGCGGAGATGATGCTGAGGTGATGCTGATGTGGTGCTGAGTGATGCTGTGGTGATGCTGAGTGATGCTGTGGTGGTTCTGAGTGATGCTGTGGTGGTGCTGAGTGATGCTGTGGTGGCGGTGAGTGATGCTGTGTGGCGCTGAGTAATGCTGTAGTGGTGCTGAGTGATACTGTGGTGGTGCTGAGTGAGGCTGTGGTGGCGGTGAGTGATGCTGTGGTGGTGTGAGTGATGCTGTGGTGGCCCTGAGTGATACTGTGGTGGTGCTGAGTGAGGCTGTGGTGGTGCTGAGTGATGCTGTGGTGGCGCTGAGTGATACTGTGGTGGTGCTGAGTGAGGCTGTGGTGGTGCTGAGTGATGCTGTGGTGGCGCTGAGTTCGTTCCACTGTGCTTAAAAACTGTTGTGTAAGGGGATCTGATTTCCGTGTGAATCGCTATAATGCCCTTGGTTCAAGTTTGCGCTATAATTATGCGGGACAGGCAAGCAGGTGTGGCCTAGTGTAATGTAATCGGACAATATCAGTTGAGAGCTCTACGTATTCACAGCTCAGGGAGTGCATCTTCTTATGACAAATCTCCTAATATCACACCCGTTGCGGCTAGGGCTGCAGATGTTAGAACTGGGTAACTAGGTTAGAATCTCGGCTCAGGTGCAGCATCTTCTGATTCCGTGCAAATCGCTTCGTTACACTGTGCTTAAAAACTGTTGTGTAAGGGGAGCTGATTTCCGTATGAAGCGCTATAATGCCCTTGGTTCAAGTTTGCGCTATAACTATGTGACAAAACAGAAAGAGAGGCAGTGACAAGAGAAGAAGTGGACAGAACAGGGGGTAGTAACAGGGAAAACAGGGTGTGCAGTAACTGTAGAGTAACTGGAAAATCAGGTCCAGTGATAGGAAAGCGAGTGGGTGCAGTGACCGAACAAAGAGTAGGCAATAACATTTGAGAGAGTGAACAACAACAGGATGAGGTGCAAATGCGAGGAGGAAACAAAAGTAGAGATGTCAATGAAAAAAGAGAGGGGCAGCGAAAGGAAAGGTGCTATAAAAGGTAAGTAGAGCTAACAGGGTGAAGAGAGGCAGTGCAGTAAGACAGGAGAAGAGTGATAGGAGAGAAAGTAATTGTGACCAGAGAGAAGCAACCACTACAGCAAAGGGGGCCGCAAAGGAGTGGGGGGGACAAAGATCAAACAAAGATGGTAAATGACTGTAGAGAGAGTGGGCAGTGATATGAGAGGCAAAGAAAAAACTTTTTTTTATTTTTTTATTAACATTTTGGAAATGTAGCCAACATTTCAACATACAAAGAACAATTAGGTCATGATACAGTAGCGTCCATCCTCCAGGTCTGCAGCAGCACCTGGATTCCACAAGAAAAAAACTTTGACAACAGGAGAGAGGTTCACAGACAGAAAAAAGCAGCAGTGTCAATATAAAAACGGTGGCCAGTAGTAATTGTGACCAGAGAGAAGCAACCACTACAGCAATGGGGGCTGCAAAGGAGTGGGGTGACAAAGATCAAAGAAAGATGGTAAATGACTGTAGAGAGAGTGGGCAGTGACGTGATAGACAAAGAAAAAAACTTTGATAACAGGAGAGAGGTTCACAGACAGAAAAAAGCGGCAGTGTCAATAGAAAAACGGGGGCCAGTGGTAGAAGAGCAAGAGAGAAGAGCAACTACTGAAGAGAGCTACAGAGGGAAAATTGACCGAAGGGATCTAGAGAGAGACAGAGGCACTAACAACAGAGAAAACAAGAGGGAGGGGTGGGGGGAGTGCACACACGCATGTGCTAAGCAGCAGCTGTTTGCTCTTTTTCCAAGCACACACTTGTGCTTGTGGCGCGCCATTGCACACTCCAGCAAGCTGTATGCCGCCACAAGCACGAGTATGTGCTTGGAAAAAGAGCTGTACGATGGCTAAAGGTCTACTAAGCAGCGCATGCGCGCTGCATAGGCGAGACCTAAAAAGGGTCAGTTTTCACTGGAAAAATGTGACGTTATATGGTAGGCTGTTTCCTGTTGCGGGCGCTAGGCCTACCCACACAAGTGAGGTAGCATTTTTATCGGGAGACTTAAGGAAACACAGAATAGTAGAGCATCTTGTTGGAGGGCCTCATCTTGAATTTATGATTAAATGGCATCCTGAATCTCATGGGATAGGAGTTTTTTGGAGTTACACTGCTGTTACTCTGGGTTCTCACTTCTTTTGGACCATCAACGTTTGATCTTGAGTATTTTCTTCTGCACCTCTCACTTTTTGAGTCTCTGCTTTGCCACCAGTTCTTGTAGATTTCAGATAAATTAATCTACTGTTGCTTCTCTTACTCCTACTCAGTTATCCGAGATGGTGGAACTGCAGTTTTAACAGTTCCACATGGTATGACACCCCCAAACTCCTGTGCAAAGGACATAAGAATTGCAGCATGGAGAGGTGGTGATTTCAATCCCAATTCCAGCAGTTCTGTTTACACCCCATTCCATTTAAGAAGCTTTCTGGAGGTACGAGAAGCATTCACCCGTTTGTGTAGGATGATAACTTCCCTCCATGATCACATGGACATTGTTTCCAGTCATACACTTCAAACTCACAAATCATTGGTCTTCTGTGTTTTATTAAAATAATTTGATAGAGGCAAACTAAGACTACAACACACAAAATGCTTACATCCCTGAACCCTAAAATAAACCTTTGCTTAATTTACTACTACTCTACCCTTTATATGCTCCGTATATACACAGAATGTACAGTTTGTATTATGGTCCTTGTTTGGAAGTAGATATGATGTAATCTAGGGCTTGTAGGCTACCTCTAGAAGGACCAAAAATTGGGCCCGCCATGGCCCATCCAGATGAGAATTTCTCGAGCCGGGCCTGGTAGGCACCCTTCCATCATGGTGCAAAAGTGCCCGTGTTGGCACTAAGCAGCGGGGAACAACCTTTACAACGCAACTTTTACAACGCACTACCTTTACAACGCATTTTTTACAACGCACAATCCATTACAACGCATGACATTACAACGCAGGACACTACAACGCATTTCTAAATACTACCTTTACAACGCATTCCATTACAACGCATACTACCATTACAACGCATACCATTACAACGCATAATATAGTAATATACTATCCAACACTTACCCTACTGTTGCACCCCCTGGAGTTAGAATAGTAATTTTTACCCCTATACTATCCAACACTTACCCTACTGTTGCACCCCCTGGAGTTTGAATAGTAATTTTTACCCCTATACTATCCAACACTTACCCTACTGTTGCACCCCCTGGAGTTAGAATAGTAATTTTTACCCCTATACTATCCAATACTTTCCCTACTGTTGCACCCCCTGGAGTTAGAATAGTAATTTTTACCCCTATACTATCCAACACTTTCCCTACTGTTGCACCCCCTGGAGTTAGAATAGTAATTTTTACCCCTATACTATCCAACACTTACCCTACTGTTGCACCCCCTGGAGTTAGAATAGTAATTTTTACCCCTATACTATCCAACACTTACCCTACTGTTGCACCCCCTGGAGTTAGAATAGTAATTTTTACCCCTATACTATCCAACACTTACCCTACTGTTGCACCCCCTGGAGTTAGAATAGTAATTTTTACCCCTATACTATCCAACACTTTCCCTACTGTTGCACCCCCTGGAGTTAGAATAGTAATTTTTACCCCTATACTATCCAACACTTTCCCTACTGTTGCACCCCCTGGAGTTAGAATAGTAATTTTTACCCCTATACTATCCAACACTTACCCTACTGTTGCACCCCCTGGAGTTAGAATAGTAATTTTTACCCCTATACTATCCAACACTTACCCTACTGTTGCACCCCCTGGAGTTAGAATAGTAATTTTTACCCCTATACTATCCAACACTTACCCTACTGTTGCACCCCCTGGAGTTAGAATAGTAATTTTTAACCCTATACTATCTAATACTTACCTTAAATGCAATTTAATATTATGCGTTGTAATGGTATGCGTTGTAAATGTAGTATGCGTTGTAATGGATATGCGTTGTAAAGGTAGTTTTTAAAAATGCGTTGTAGTGTACTGCGTTGTAATGTCATGCGTTGTAATGGATTGTGCGTTGTAAAAAATGCGTTGTAAAGGTATGCGTTGTAATAGTATGCGTTGTAACGTCATACATCCCTAAGCAGCACATTGTGCGCCAGTGCTGGGAAAAGGCATTATGTTAAGTATGACGCGTTCCTGCCCTTTCCCTGTCGCACAACGCAGCGCAGCTAGGTGGCTTGCTCCGCTGCGTCACATAATGATAAATATGCTCCTAGATTTTTATAGTTTTAGGATAATCTAGGGGCATCAACATAGTACTAACGTGTGAAATTAATGATTTTGATAAGTTCCTAGAGTGCTCTAATGTGTACTTTAAAGCGGGGTGGGGAGATCAGCGAGCCTTCTGGTACTCCTGCCTTGACGTTGTGAGGTGTGGAGGTGAAAGGAAGTGCTGAGTTAATGATTGAATATTGCCTGGGGGGAGAACTAATCTAGGATCATTCCTTCAATGTCCATTTCTTTTAGTCGGAAAATTGAGACTTCATGTTGTATTGTCATGGCTGATTTAGGTTAAGCATCAGTAATGCCGCGTCATCGTTTCGATCGACGGGGGTTTTCAGATGATCCCATGTCGAAGTTCAGGCGATTCAGTACCTCCCCCCGGAAGGACACACATTTTTGGACACAGACAGGCGGAGTGTAAGAAATTGGGTTGTTGGTTGAGTGGGTTGTGAGCAACCACAATCTTTGTCGGGTTGAAGCACAAGCCAAGCCTAAATTAACCTGTGCTCAGCGCTCTGCTCGCTTGACACGCAGCAGTCAGGCTTAATTCATAGACTTATCAGTCGGTATTCGCGAGGGTAGGCCAGCATTCTCATCAACTTAATGCATTTTACAGATACACCTTCACATGTACCAGTGGCGTTCTGGAACAACTAACTGGAGCTAATCTCCCAATTGTTTACCACAACTTCGGTATCACGTTAATCGAGGCACCGATAGTGTCTCATTACGTTCGCCACATTGCAGAAAGTTGGATTCTCTCGGTGTTTTAGACGCCCTGTGAGTTTTTTTCTCGTTTCATTTCCCCTACATTTTGACACGATTCCTGGGTATTTGCTTCATGCGGACACTTCCAGTTGGACACCTCCAGTTTATTTTTATGTTTGATCTCACAGGTCCTTATTGACCCGCTTGGATAATAGTTTCGGGCTTAGACTCAACCTCATATTTGGATCTTTTACCAAGGTACAGACGGTTTCATGCATGATATCAAGCACAACGTTTTTTGGCACACTTTGCACATGTGGTGATTTGGGACTTTTGAGTTTCCTACGAGCCCCGGTACCGTCTTTTCTCACACGAACCCCACTTTGTGGCTAATTACCAACCAGTTTATTCTAGTTTACTCAGTCTGTAGCTTTTAACCCTCCTGGACTATAGAGGCCTATCACCCCAATTTTCATCTTTGTTTGAGCTTCATACCTCAGTGTCTATTGAATGTAATGAATGAGATTAATTTTGTTTGTAGATATCCCCTGACTAAGCGTGGTGCATCCACCCGAATTGCATTGGGATCGAGATTTGAGTTTCCTCATATTGTATTGACTCGTCGTATGGACTTTTGAAATTGTTTTTGATTTGGATCTTCTACAGACGCGCTAATAAAAGAAGCACATCAGGAAGGAGAATTTTGTCCCTGGTTTATTGTTTGAACATCAACATTGTTCTAATAGATTGTTAATTGTATACAATATTGGTTCTTTATATGTTTTTACCGCATGTTAAAGCAATTAAGTGTTTGAGAAATCGATAATGCACACTCACACATGAGTGTATTAGGTTGTGCATGTCCTGTCTAGAACATATTGCTCTAGTTGATATTTCTTGTTTGAATTGGTGGTAGGGTGGAACCACCACAGGCATTGCACACCAAGTTAGAACAGTTGCAACAAAATTAGTTTAGTTGGAGTAACAGTTAAGTAGAGTGCACGCCAGCTGTTATTATTATCTCAACTTTATGAAAGTGGCATTTTCAAAATTGTTATTTAAAATCTGACTTCGGCATAAATTAGGACTTTTTATTACAATTCTAAAGACACCAAACACAAACTGGTTACTTGTTCCCATTTGGAAATTACAGCTTATTGAACATAATAAGGTAACTTCAATTTTATCCTATGGGAGAAGTAGGCCTTCAGTACAAGGGCATGTAATACTTAAACATACATGTCCTACTTTTAAATACACTGCACCCGCACTTTGGGCTGTCTAGGGCCTATCCTAGGTGTTACATATGTATTAAAAGAAAGGTTTGGGCCAGGTGGAAAGTTTATTTTGCCCGGTCGAAACGACAGTTTAAAACTGCCCACACTGGCTGCAATGGTAGAACTGGGGCTAGTTAAGCGGGTGGCACACTCAGTTTAAAGGGTTACTTAAGTGGGTCCCACAATTAGTGCTGCAGGCCCCCTGGTAGCATTTAATTTACAGACCCGAGCCACAGGTAGTGCCACTTTACAAAGGACTTACAAATTAATGACATATGCCAATTGGGTATAAGCCAGTTACAATCTTTCGAGGAGAGAGCACAAGTACTTTAGCACTGATTAGCAGTGGTGAAGTACAGAGTCCTAAGGCCAAGAAAAATGAACTCTGCAAAAATAGGAGAAGTGAAAGCAAAAGGTTTGGGGCTGTCCCTGCAGAAAGGGCCAAGTCCAACACAGGTACACCATAGCATGTGTGCTTAATGCTTCTGAGACAGTGGAAGGGCAATTGAAAGTTTCCCTATTTCACTTCATGAGCAGAACACACCATCTGCACAGTATGCATCCTTCACAAAGCAGTTACAGCTGGGCCAAAACAGTGCAAGTTTCCTTCCTTCACAGAACAAGTACAACACAGCAGCTTGAGTGCAAGCTTCAGTCTTCTCAGAAAAAGGTAAAGCTCACGATCTGCACTTTTAGCATCCAATCCTCACAAAATAGCTATAGCAATTTAGCAGAAGTGGAAGCCGTTCCATAACAGAACAGGTACAGTACACCATTATCCCTGCAAGCAGCCCTCACACAACAGGTACAGTACACCACTATCCCTGCAAGCAGCCCTCACAGAACAGGTACAACTGAGCATCAGCAGTGCAAGCTTCTCTCTCTCATGAACAGGTACAGTACACCATTATCCCTGCAAGCAGCCCTCACACAACAGGTACAGTACACCATTATCCCTGCAAGCAGCCCTCACACAACAGGTACAGTACACCATTATCCCTGCAAGCAGCCCTCACAGAACAGGTACAACTGAGCATCAGCAATGCAAGCTTCTCTCTCTCATGAACAGGCACATGATGATAACAGCAGTCCAAGATTTTCTCCCTGACAGAAAAGTCCTAGCACTACATCAACAAACCAAGCTTCCTATACAGATTAGGTACAGCACAGTCTGCCTCTACAGTGCAAACAACCTTACCTATTTGATGTGTGTGCAGGAGTATTGTTCTGTGGATTGGTGGGTGTGTGGATGGCTGAGTGGGTAAATGCTTGGATATTGACGGGTAAGGAGAGTGATTGGCTGTGTTGATCTGTGACAGGGTGGAGGAGTGGGTGGTAGGATGGTGGAGTGAGTTGGTGGGCAGTTGAGGGAGTCAGAGGCGTGATGGCTCATGAATGTTTATTTGGATGATTGTTGAATTTGTGTGCATGGAGAGAGGGATAAGTAGATGTCTTTGGGTGAAGAATGTATGTTAAAAGATGATGTCTGTGGATTGATAGGTATATGTGCAGAGGTGAGTGATGGTCAGTTTGTGTGTTTATGGGTGGATTAACGGTCACTGTGTGTATTAGGTTTATGTGTATGTCTATGGTGTGTGGCCAGATAATGTTGTGTGCAGATGGACACATGTACCATGATGATGCTGTGCTTGGATCTACCCTAATTGGCACACAGTGAGCTGTATAACACTTGTCTTGTGACCTTGCAGGGCATTTACATCTGCCAGCTGGGCAATAAAGCACTGTGGATCATTGTGATGGGGCAACGTTGCCATCTAATCCCTTTGGGAATCCTGATGCTACAAAATGACTTTGGTGCTGTCTTTTGTGCATTTACATGTCATATTCCAGTGTTAGATTGCGAAAAACATGAAGTCTTTCATATGAAGCTGTGACTCTGCCAATAAGACAGAGCCATTACAGAAAATATCATAACTTAAAGAATAGAAGGAAGCCATCTTGGAATGAGGTATAACATGTGGTAGCACTGAAATAAAGGGGTGATGTGCACATTCCAAGAAATGAGTCATCTCAGAACGAGGTATAACTTGAGGTAGCGCTGGTAACAAAGGAGGTGACCTACACGTTGCAAGAAGGGAGACATCTCAGAAGGAGGGTTTGCATGTGGTAGCACAGATAAAAGGTGTTAGTTGCACATTCCAAGAAGGACGCAATCTTAGAATGAGGACTAACGTGGTGGCATTGAATCAAAGGGTGACCTGCACGTTCCAAAAAGTGAGCTGTCTCAGACGTTCCAAAAAGTGAGCTGTCTCAGAATGAGGTGCAATTCGTGGTAGGACTGGTATCAAAGGGGGAGTCATACACATTCCAAGAAGGAAGCCTTATAGAATGAGGTATAACATGCAGTAGCACTGGTAACAAAGGGACTGACATGCACATTCTAAAAAGTGAGTCATCTGAGAATGAAGCATAACAACCGGTTGGACTGGCAACAAAGGGGCATGCACATTCCAGGAAGTGATCTCAGAATGAGGTATAACATGCAGTAGCACTGGTAACAAGGGGGTGACATGCACTTTCCAAGAAGTAAGCCATCTCAGAATGAGGTATAACATGTTATGGTACTGGTAACAAATGGGATGACATGAGCATTCCAAAGAATGAGCCATCTCAGAATGAGGTATAACATGAAAAGCATTGAAAACTAAAGGATTTGAACTAGTCATTGTATGCTTAGGAACTGTGATCACCTGTACATGTTTACACTATGATTCACAGCATGGGGCTGCATAGTACACAGAATTAAAGACCCCATTTTAACTGCTAGATTATTGTGCCCCAGTGCCCGAACATCCGACCTAAGGCCTCAAAGGGACACGAAGCTCCGACACTGTGCATGGATGGGATATTCATTCCACACAGTACACAGAAGTGGAGTGAGTGAGACTGGTTATAACAGGCATTAGGACCTGCCTGGCACTGCAGGTCACTAACATAAGTATTTGTAAAGCACACATTCAGCCAAGAGTATCTTGGCTCTGAATAACAGATGGTTATTGTTACCCAACTCAATGGTACTCATTTTTATCGACCTCAGAAGGATGAAAGGCTTAGTGGACCCGTCGGGATGTGAAGGAGTGAATATGAGGCCAAACAAAGGCATTAGTCCACTAAGTCACCCGATCCGGATAAGGAACTAAGGAAATATTGGAGTTTGTGTCACCCTATGCACCCCCTCGATCTCCCCTTAGCTACACCTATGCACAATTCTTGAACATTAGTAGATCTGCTTCTCTTACCATCTCTACGCTGACAGCATCCAAATATAAACCGATGTCTTGTTGCCATACTACAGACTGCCCCTAGATGGCGCTGCCCGCTCGCATGCTCAGATCGTCTGATCCTCAAATACTCCACTTGAGTTAACCACCAGCCAAAAACCTCTCCCAACTATCTCTTACCTCCTTGCGCCCAGACACCGCCCCCGCCCCCTCCACAGCCGGAAACCTTGGAGTTCTCTTAGCCTCCCGCCTGAGGTTGGGCTCTCGACACCCACAGAGCTACAGATGCTCCACAGAAGGAAAACCCGCCCCACCTTCACTCAAACCACAAATTACTCACAAATAGACTTGTTATGAGCAAACTCGATTATTGCAACAGCCCTAACTAACCAAGCATTCTCCGACATGCCACAGGAATTGTACTCCTCGCCCGTCCAGGCCACAAACCCGCCCGCCTCCCCTTCTACCACACACACGGCGCTCTGCCAACAGCGGAGGCGGGGGCGCGCGCACCTTATAGCTAAGAGGCCCAGGTTTTTGATTTCTACTTGTTTTTACATATATTGTGAGATCCAAACCCCAATATGAGATCACCCCGAAATTCTACCCAAATAAATCGGCTGCTGCGCCGCCTCCAGTTGGTCTCGCGGGCAGAGAATTCCCTCCTCATCAGAAGAACACAATTTTGCGGAGTTAAACAGAAACAAATATTCCAGCCAAAAAGAATTGAGTTCTAGGACAAAAACAAGGCAACAAGTGGATTTTTAATACAAAGAAGCTAAATGTGGTACAGAGAAAATATGCATGAAATGCCATAACGGCTCAAAGTGCAGAATTAAACACGTAAATGTAAAAATCATAGAACCCATGCATCCCGAATTAACCGATATCATGTAAGTATTTGAAGTGTCAGACTCATAAAGAGTTTAGAAAAGATCTCATGGAGAGTCTAAGTCAATATGGGTTTTGAAAAATAAAGTCTCCAGTCCTATTGGCAGCTGTAAAATCCCACAGAACCTCAGTCCTAACCAAAGACTAAACTTCGACAGCTAAAGTCCAAGAACTTTTAGACAGAAGTCACTCTTTCTAAAAATAGATTCTGCAAATTCAGCATGGTTAGGGCCACATTGGCAAATCAGAAACTTCCACGTATATGAAAAAGACATTAAGACTAATCTACCTCTTAAGGTAAGAGAAATTTTCCATCTTCTTGTCTGCAATCACCCTCCGGAGGTGAGGACAAAAGGAAATATCCCTCTCATAAAGGCCCACAGAATCTGTACGTCCATATCCACAGTTCCAGTGGAAGTTTATGAAAATGATACCTTGGGCACGTGGTGGAAGCTTCAATACAGTCTTTCTAATAATGTTGTACACACGTCATTCTCTTGGTGTTCCGCGGAGACCAGACGAGGGATGGCTTGGTAGCGGGACACTGATGAGAGGGGAAGGAGTAGAGGCCGGTGCAACAGAACATTAGAAACTACAGCCAGATTAGCAATCACAGGATTTCACTGGAGAGTGTGGCAGAACTATCCATCTCCTCATCGACCCTTCTAAATGACCAAAGTAATTCATTTCAGGAGCAACATCATTAGAACATCATTTACAACTCTTTGAATGATTAAAAAAAATAAAAAGAATTATAAGAAATAATTTTCACATGAAATGTTCGTATTTTCTATATTTTCAAAAACGCTATAACAATAAGAAAACGATGTATCTGCCTGTATTTATTCTTAGATATGGATAAAAATGCAGAATAGTGTTTTTGGGCGGATTATCAAAGATGTCCGTCATGACACCTGAAACAGGTGCTCAGATGGACAGGTTAGCGCGTGTGGGAGCGAGTTAGCCAGTGGAGCTTAAATATCTACAGATATGTACGTGTGTGTGTGTACTACATGTTTTCACATGAGTGTACTGATGTATCATACATGGCTCCTTACAGCATTAAAACCCATCACGCATTCATGTATAAGTGCACCTTTATCGATTAACTATATTCAGACAGACTAGAGGCTGCTTTATTTTTTACAAATCACAAAATAAACGTGGATAAAGACGGATAAAGTTAGCAGAAAACAATATGGATAAATACAGACTGAAATGCCCAAAAAATAAATACCATAAAACTGTGGGTCCTACAAGTGATGAGGGGTCCAATGAATACCACGTACACATCAATAGCTGGGGTGTGGGGGCCACCCACAAGCAATGGAGGAAGCAAAGTTTACCACATACACCAAGAGTGGATGGTGTATGACAGGGGTACCCAACCTTTTCTATACCCCACGGCCCCAGGAAATGTTAGCTGAAAGCTCGCACCCCCTACAAAAATTATATCACGTTTGAAGACGAATAGTCAATTTTTTTTTTTTGAACCACAGATTGAATGAAGCACATACAGTATTGCGAGTGTAAGATTTAACGACAAAAAATTAGCTTTGACTCAGTGCCTAAAATGTTGCACCCCCTGAAATGCCATCTCGCACCCCCTGGGAGTGCTGTAACCCCTGAGTGGGAACCCCTGGTGTATGGGGTCCACTCAGAAGCAATGTGAGAACTAATGAATACCACATACACCACTGAAGCAAAGACAAGGAGATGCAAGAGGGGGCGCTGCCAGGGAACTCAGGAGAGTTGGTGACAAACAGTGATTCTGTTAAGGAGGCAGAAATGAGGCTTAAAATGATGGGGGTTCTCCATGAGCAGTAAGGGGGGGTGGGCTGGTGGTGAGAGGTGTCTAGGGTTTTGGCTCTGTCACGCCCAAACAGACTCAAGGGAAGACACCTGCACCACCCTGCACTTTACATGGACAATAAGGCTGGACGGCATGGGAGGAGAGTTTTAGCCGGAGACGTCACTGCCAATCATCAGTGGGCAGGTGGGAGGGGCGTAGTGCACACAGTTCGGCTATATGCACAATTTATGCCTCAGCAGCACACTCTGGGGAGGGGTTACTGTGTTCGCATATTACCATCTTCGCCCTTGTACTCACTAGAGGGTGGTAAGATCGCGATTGTGGGGAGAGGAGTCGAGTGCAGGCAAATTGGGACAGTTAACAGGACTCTTATGGTGGCAGCCACTGCTAGGGCTTTGCTATTAGGCAGAGGGGCGAGAGAGGTGGGGAGCATCAAATAATTTAAAAACATAGAGGGGAAAATGAGAGAGGTGAGTCTTGTAACAAAGGCAAATGACAGCGCAGAGACACAAGTGAATGGTGCATAGGTTCTATACTAAAGGGGGCAGGTGACCTGGGGCGCGTTGATTCAACAACGTGTCAGGGGCAGCATAAGTGACATTACATACTGTTTAATCTTAATGAAATCACAGGAAGTGATCTCATATGACCCTTGCCCCTGATTTTTTGCAGGAAGTCATGTCACATGATCTTATTCCTGATGACATCACAATAATTGACACAATAATTGACACTGCTAAAGTTCCAGGCATGATTAATGTAACAGCACAACACGGACACGTTTACATTTCAGATTCCATCTATATTATGGTGCTGACGATCTTTGAAAGTTCTGTGATGTAACACTTGCTCTGAATTGTAGTGAGGGACTGAAGTGAGAAAGGCGGGCCACTACTAGGGGGGTTTCTCTCCCAAGAGATTTCTTATGAAAAGAATGTGGTCAAACAGTGCACTTTAAAACACAATTTTCACATACATTTGCCAAAAGCCATTGGCTCTGTAAGGAAACGGATTAAATGGTCAAATCCTTTCATGGTGTGCCAACCTGACACTCCTCAGGAGGTGACTCCATTTTTTCAAAATGTTCTATGGACTCCACCATTTGTCAAAAACGGGTTCCGTTGTGCCTGGGCCAGCTTTGTGTCATGGGTGACCCACTATGCCCCTATCAGATTTTTATATTTTCCATTGATGCCATCCATACACCGTAGATGACCCTTTATTTCTAAAATGACCTCAGTGTTTCAGGGCCGGCGTTTTGTCATGTTTGTCCCCCTTCCAAATTTCAGATTGTCCTCCTTTATATTAAGAATCATCTCCAATGTTTAAGTACCAGGGTGGGCAGAATTAGCGGGATTTGATTCTAGGGAATTCTGTGGAATTGCATTAAAATTCTGTGAGATTCTGCGGCGGAGCGGAGCGGGCAGTTGGTGCTATTTTCTTAGCCAGGTATGGGGAACTCACCGCACCCCTTGCAGTTAACAGAGGAGTCAGGCGAGGTTGCGTGCTAGCACCTACGCTGTTCTGCTTATACATTAATGCATTGGTTGATATAATGAATGAGTTGAAGGACACAGATGCCCCGAATTTAGCGAATAGGTAAGTGTCGGCAATGATGTTTGCCGATGATTCTCTAGCTCTTCAAGTCGCTGATGGACATTCAGAGGATTCTTGATGGCTTTGGTACTTTTTGAAGAAGCGGGGGGCTGGAAATCAGCACCCAGAAGATGAAATATATGGTCTTCAACCCAACGAGCACAATACGTCCCAATCCTCTTGTGAACGGGATCCCGCTAGTGAGGGTATCAGTGTTAGAATATTTAGGTCTCACCTTGACAGAAAAAATGTATTGGGAGTCACAAATAGTTAAATCAAGCCTCAAGTTATCGCAAACAGCAGGAGGGCTGGCTAGGCTATTTAGGAACTCTTTTCATAAGCCCGTAGGTCCAGCTCTGGAGATATATAAAACGCAAACAAGGGGTGTTGTAATGTATAGGGCTGAACTTTGGGAGCACTGTCTCAAAAAACATGACTAAGTCCGAGAACAACTTCATTAGACAGCTATTTGGTCTCCTCCCCAGTTCTCAACTCACCCCACTGCACCTGGACCTGGGGATGAGGCCAATCGTAGAGGAAATCGGCTTTAGACCCCTGACATTTTGGTATTGAATTTCGGCGACCCCTGAACTGGCTGAATACAGGACTGAACTAAAGGAGGTACTTGGCGTGGTTTGCACACACTAAGGAAGGACTTCGTAGTATAGGTAGAATGAGTTTATGGAGCAACCCAGAGGTATCTTGTCCCTCAGTATCCAGGAAACAACTGGTCAGGAGATAGGGGGGGGGCAAACTTGCCCATCTACATGAGAGCTCATCCACAGGCCCTCTAACGGATAATTTCTTAAAAATCAAGCATGATTATAACCTAGAGCCTTGCCTGGATGAAATACAACCAGCTTTAGCCAGGACACTTTATGTCCAGTTTCGGCATGGGTCTCTTCCCCTGCGTGCATTTTCTAATAAATGGGCCGGCCGCTGAGCCCTTGGGTGTCCTGCATGCTGTAGTTAAGAGGAGACCGGACTCCATGTGTTCTTTTATGAACTGGTTATAAAAAGGCCAGGCAAAGATGGTTGATCCAACTATGTCGGAATCTAGGTTCCAGGCGTTGTGAAGAAAAATTTAGACTTCTGAAATATAATACCCAAATGCCAATTGTATATGCTGTATCACGCTTTTTAGCTACCAAGTGGTGTGTGTGCAAGCCATTTTTAGAAAATAATTGCTGGACATAAGTTGTCCGATTGCCATCTCTGATGTGTCTCAAATCAATTTTAACTATATTTTTAGCTGAGTTTTAGTTAATGTTGAATTTCTGAAATGTGCGCATACTGATTTGAATTGCTCCCATCATAGGGGATGTTCCCTCTCGTAGGGTATCCCTGAGCAGCAGAAGGCACAAGCTTACATTGATAGTGGGGAGGAATGGTACACGCAATTAAGTACCCTATTGGGCAAGTAGTTTGTAGAGCATGGCTAACTGGCAGTATTGTAAACCATCATTTTTTATATCCCTTTTTAGACATCCAACAGGACGGACTTGAAGGTGTATATTTATAATAATCTGTTTTTAATGTATTGTATGAGTATTGCTATGCACCTTTATGGTCTTCAGACTGAAATAAAGTAAGAAAGTGAAGTGAACTATTTTGTTAGCGCAAAATGCACCCTCACATCCATAAACGGAGCCGAGGATGCATTTTGCTCTAAAAAATAGTGCTACCAAATACCAAATGCACTTACACTCATACCCTTCGGCACCCTCATATATTCTGCAGTGATTACTGCAGAGTATGTAAGTGTGACAAAGCATGCGCATGGCTGAGAATACCCCGTGCCACCCAAATACTCGGACTATAAATACTCTGAGTAAGTAAGGGGACCGAGGGGTGTGCACAGCAGTGTAGTCAGTGGTTTTTGAACAGCGCCAGAAGACGGAGCAGTCCCTCTGATTTTAAAAATCACTGTAGATTAAACTTTAATCTGCAGTGGGTTTTAAACAAAGAGGAACTGGTCCAGCCCTGTTTAAAAACCAAACAGTGCTGATTAATTTGGCCGGCGGAGCAGCAGAATTTATTAGTGATTCCGCCTTACAAGAGTAACACAGAATTAAATAGGGCCCGATTCACAGTACTAACTTAAGACAAAATCCTAAACTTACTACTTTTGGTATTCACAGAAGTTAGGATTTTGTCTTAAATTTGTTTTAAGACAAATTTAAGACAGACTTAAGACAAACTTAAGACAGATTTAAGACAGACTTAAGACAGACTTAGATAGGATTTTGTCTTAAATTTGTCTTAAGACGAACTTAAGACAGACTTAAGATAGACTTAAGACAAACTTAAGACAGACTTAAGACAGACTTAAATTAGGATTTTGTCTTAAGTTTGTCTTAAGTCTGTCTTAAGTCTGTCTTAAGTCTGTCTTAAGGTTGTCTTAAGACAAATTTAAGACAAAATCCTAACTTCTGTGAATACCAAAAGTAGTAAGTTTAGGATTTTGTCTTAAGTTAGTTCTGTGAATCGGCCCCTAAATTCCTCCAACCCTGCCGGTGAAATAAAACATTTCGCCCACCTCCTCGTTAGTACCAGCATTTGTGTACAGGCGTCCCATTTGTCAAGAAGTACCTCTAGCACACCATTACCTGCATCTCACCACGGGTGTTCATTGTGTCAATAATAACCTCTGGTGTGCCAGTATTTTGTCACTGGTGTCAGTCAGGCTAATAATTGTCTCAAGAATGCCATCACTGGTCTTTCCCATTGGTGTCTCTATAAAACAAGAATTACCATAAGTATGCCAGGGTCAATGACAGACTTGAGGCGTAACACCCCATTCTCACCCACACTCACTTACATTCTCTAACTCACACTCAGTCATTCATTCGTACTCACACTCTCCAACACTCCCTTACATTGATTCTTATTCATTCTCACTCACTTACAGTCACTCAATTTCATTCATTATGAATCCCTCATACTTACTGACACTCAGTCTCACCCAGACACTCAACCTCTCTCAAACACACATGCTTACACATACATTCACACACACTCATAGATACACACACCTTACATAAACACACGCTCTCCAACATACACTTTAAAGCATTTCTGCTTACCTTACCTGCCACCAAAGGTCCCATTACAGCTAATTGTGCTCCATTTTATATTACAGTAATAGTGAATAATGCCCTGTAAGGAGAGATCGCACATTCATCTGCAGGCATCACCCTGCTGGCCAGATATTGGAGGCATGCACTCAGGTCCCCGGATGTGCAGTGATTCAGCCCTTCCCACGGCGTGAAGTGCGCTCAGCCCAGCTGAACCAGGATGTGCTCAATGGAAGACTTCACCCAGGATCAGAGCTGCCCTGTCCCTGGGAGGATGAGGAGGACACAAGGGGGCTGTGGATGTAGGAATGGGCTCGGAACAGAAGTGGAGGAAGCACTGGCTCTTAGTGGGAATGAGGTGAAAGCGCACCTGCCAGGTATGTGCAATGCTGCTAGGAAAATGTCTGACGTCACCTGTAGACTGAAGCTCCTGGAATGGAACTGCCTCAAGGCGCTTCCTGATTGGAAACGGAGAGCGTGCAAATGCAGTTTCCGGAACGAGGTGTTGGGAGTTCCTTCCTGAAGGCGTGTTGATGAGCCTCACAGTTATTGGGAGTGAGTGTCATATGTGAGCCTTTGGGGTAAATTGGTGTTTTGAAAAACAGATTCCTCAGCAGTGTGTAAAGGCTGTGGGTGCCAGCTCACAATGATTGTTACACTTGGCATACTCTATTACATAGCAGGCAAACTAACACAGGGACATTCCCAACTCCACCCCCTTTCCTGAAGAGCCAACAGCTTCATCCTAAGAGGCGGAGCAGAGCAATTTAGGCTCCACCCTTTCACGTCAAAGAAGCACCATGTTCACGTATACCTGACACTATATACGTTGTGTGCTTTAACTTTATTTACACAAAATGTGGCTTCCAAATGCGTTATTGATATGTGTTCTCTGTCGAAACTGGAGACCAGTAAATGTGTGTAGGTTACATTTCAGACTAACTGTGAGATATGCAAGCCACATTTGCATTTACACCTTATTTCAAGTTATAATGCATCTATGAACGTGTTGCATATGCAATCATGAACTCATTTATTCATATTTGTATTTATTGTGAAGTTATATGTGCACAGACACTCATATATTCAAAATTCACATTGAAATACTTAGCTAAAGTTAGCTTGACTAAACACCTTAACTTTGAAATGTCTTTTGCTTGCTGTGCGCGTTCTTTCTTTTGCAGGTGTGTTCTCGAGATTTCATAGCGACAGAAAGGAGTATTGTTGTATTATTGATAGCGAGGCCTGGGAAGAGAAATCTTGGCAAGGAGCTGAAGAACTGGCGAGCAGGAGAGGCCACCTGTTCCTCACATATCAGGAAGAAGAAGATACCTGCGGCTGCAGAGACTGTTCAAGTCCCCGGTATCGGAAAGTCGAAGGGTGTTGCCGATACCTACTGTGGAGAGGAGAAATCATTGGGTTTCTGGTGACATGGGGAAAGAGATGTTTCTTCTTAAACTTCTTGACACCGTTAGAGTTCAGTTCAGATCCTTTCCGAATGAGCGGTACAGACCTCTCTATCTCCCTTGTTGGTGTGTGGCTTTAGGCTAAGCACTTAGTCTGTTTAGAAGATTTCGATTGGAGTTTTCACTGTGCTGACACCTTACAGAATTTCTGATTTCCTCCGAGACCTTTTCACAATGACTCTTTTGCTTTTTATTTAAAATGTGGGTTTGATGATTTTAGAATCTGTTCATGTTTAGGGAGGAGGACCGGAGTTTCTTTAAGGGACCCTCATTTCTATTTCTCAGTATCCATATTGCCGTGACTGCGTTCATTGCATGCCTCATGCCATTGAATCTGAATTTCTTCCCACGTCTCGTTTTGTCCATTTTCATTCTGTACCTTTATAATATGTTTTTGATGTGCACTTATATTGGATTGATTGTTAACTTGTAATAAACCCACTTAACTTCATTTACTGATTCCTGGCCCTCTTTGTGTGGTCACATGGGCTACATGAAAGTCAACTCGTTCTTCAATGTTGACTCCCTTAACTTCTCAGTAAACTTAAAGGTCCATCGGATGGGGAACGGTATTCGCTTTCCTGCGCACCTGTAGGCGTCTCCCACTCTTCAGTTCATAGCCAACCTCGAGAATTCAACTTACAGGCCCCCCTATTTCCCTCAAACCCCTCTTTCCACACTCCTCTCAAATCTCCTCTCCTCCCACACTTTTGTCTTCCTTTCTTTCCTTACCTAGACCTACCTGCCTACTTTTGCCACTATGGACCTACCTGTTTCTGGGAGCTTACTGGCTCTTTTGACGTAGCCATTTTAGACCTGCCGGTGCTCCGTAACCCAGCGGCTGCACAGCCTCATGGCCCCAGCTAGCCTGTCTGCTCTGGAGACAAGGCCGCCCAGTGGTATGACTGCCTTATCCACAGGAGCCAAAACTAATAAGCTCCTGCCCAGTCCTGGCAGTTCCGCCTCTCGCCGGGCGTATGACGGAGCCTGTTCTCATTGTTCCTGGAACTGTCCTGCTTATCAGGAAGGAACCATTATATACAAAGCTGCCATTGTGAAAAGGTATGACTCCTGCAATTTGTCTCTAATTTTTTAATAAGGCTTTGACAATACAATAAGTCCCGTACAACCCTTCCCACAGTCTCCAACTATTGTTTATTGCCTTGGCATCACGGCCAACATTTAGATTTTCTGGTGGTGGATGGCACGCCTTGCAAGTGATTGCCAGCCCTGCGCCCACCCTTCACTTGCGGTGCACATTGGTTCAACCCTCAAGAGTGCTTGTGCCAGCGGTGAAGACAGGGATGCAAATGACATCTCTGGCAAGCCTTATTTCCTGCATTCCCTGTCTTCTTGCATTTGTTGTTTGTGGAAGTTTCTCAGAAGACATAGGTCAGTGCGGTGCCAGTGAATGGGTTTATGTTCCAAGACCATGGCCGCTCATTAAAGATTCATGTCCAGGCTGCAGCTGCCAATATTTGCCAAGAATAGATGGCTGTGTTTGATCACTTAACCATGGAGTGGTAGAGTTTGTTAGATGTTAATGCTGCATCAGACTCCTGTGTGCCCAAGGTGTGGCCTCGTGCACAGAAGAATGCAGGACAGTGGCATGCTTCTGTTGGTGTTTCAGACACTTGAACTCACAGAGATGTGGAATTGGTAGTGTTTGATGGTTGTAAATCTGCAGCAGACACCTGCAGACACAATGATGCAGGCAGTTGTGTGGGACTGGTTGTGTGTCTTGGCTGTACATTTGCATCAGATTCCTGTTCACACTCTGTACACACGGATGTAGACAGCTGGGTCCGATTAGTTGGTTTGTTGGTTATAGTTCTACATCGAACACCTGTTCGCACAGTAACCTAGGCAACGGTGTGGGATTGGTTGTGTTGGTAGGTAATTATTTTGATAATTCTGTATCATACACCTATACACAAGAATGCAGATATTGGTGTGGGACTGGTTGTGTTTCACGGGTATGCCTTTGCATCAGACACCTGTACACACAAGGATGCCAACAGTGGTCTGGGGCAGAGTGTGTTTATTGGCCAATACCACATCACACTACTGTAAACACAAGGTTGCATGGTGTGGTGTTGGAGTGGCTGCTTTTGACCGGAGTAAGTTCACATCAGCTACCTCTACACACAATGATGCAGCGATTGGTGTGGGATTGGTTGTGTGTGGTGGTTACAGCTCCTCATCCGACAGCTCTACACACACGGTTACAGATACTGATATGGGATTGGTTGTGTTTCCTGCATATACAGTTGCACCTGACGCCTGCACATACAAGGATGTACAGTGCTACGCAAACAAATTATGGACGGAATGCTGAATTAAACATACATTCACCCCCAGTGAAGAGATCTGGGTTAAATCCATCATTCTTTTGCTCACCATGCCACCCCAGTTTAGACCCCAGTTTACACCCAGCCAGATGCAAACCAGTCTTGACCCTGTGCCTCATGGGAACAGTCCAGACCGAACTGCCAAGCCAGGTCCTCCCTGAACCGTAAACAAGCATCCTGGGACCGGTTTCTGGGTATTACCCTTCATCAGCCAGGCTAGCTTGAATCCAGTGGCCCAGTGAGCAGTCCATCAATTGTGTGTCTTTTGCTTTCTCGCCCTAAGTGCTCCAGGTATGCCCAGACGTGGGTCCTAGGCTCACTGTGCCACTGGAATCAAGCTATCCTGGCTGATGAGGGGTGAAACTCCGAAACCGGTCCTAGGATGCTTGTTTCCGGTCCAGGGAGGACCTGGCTTGGCAGTTCGGGCTGGACTGTTCCCGTGAGGCACAGGGTCAAGACTGATTTGCACATGACCTGGTCTAAACTGGGGTGGCATGGTGAGCAAAACAATGATTGATTTAACCCTGATCTCTTGACTGGGGGTGAATGTTTTGATTTGTCCTGCATTCCGTCCATCAATTGTGTTTCTTTTGCACATACAAGGATGCAGCGAGGAGAGTGGGTCTGGCTGTGTTTGATGGTCATAATTCAGTATCAGACGCCAGTACACACAAGGATGTAAATATCGATGTGGGACTAGTTGTGTTTGATGTTTGTAAGTCCACATCAGACACTTGTACACACAAGGATGCAGATATTAACCTGGGTTTGGTTGTTTGTTGATTGTAATTCAGCAACAGATTCCTGTACACAGATGGATGCAGAGGAGCAAGGTTGGACTAATTATTTTTCTGGTTATAAATAATTCTGTATCGTGCACCTGCGCAGAAAAAGATGCAGACATTGTTGTGGGATTAGTTGTGTTGTGTATACACTTGCATCAGGCACCTGTACATAGAAGGGTGCAGACTGGTTTTGGTTGTTTGATGGTTGTATGTTCGCATCAGACACCTACAAACACAAGGTTGCAGATATTGGTATAAGAGTGGTTGTGTTTTTTGGGTATACATTTTCAAAAGAAACCTGTACATACAAAGATGCGGGCAGTGATGAGGGATCAGTTGTGTTTCACGGGTGTTCCTTGGCATCAGGCACCTGTACACAGAAGGATGCAGGCAGTGGTGAGGGATCGGTTGTGTTTCACGGGTGTGCCTTGGCTTCAGGTACCTGTACACAGAAGGATGCAGGCAGTGGTGAGGGATCAGTTGTGTGCCACAGGTGTGCCTTGGCATAAGGCACCTATACACACGAGGATGCAGGCAGTGATGAGGGATCGGTTGTGTTTCACGGGTATGCCTTGGCATCAGGCACCTGTACACACGAGGATGCAGGCAGTGGTGAGGGATCGGTTGTGTTTCACGGGTGTGCCTTGGCATCAGGCACCTGTACACAGAAGGATGCAGGCAGTGATGAGGGATCAGTTGTGTTTCACGGGTGTGCCTTGGCATAAGGCACCTATACACACGAGGATGCAGGCAGTGGTGAGGGATCGGTTGTGTTTCACGGGTGTGCCTTGGCATCAGGCACCTGTACACACGAGGATGCAGGCAGTGGTGAGGGATCGGCTGTGTGCCACAGGTGTGCCTTGGCATCAGGCACCTGTACACACGAGGATGCAGGCAGTGATGAGGGATCGGCTGTGTGCCACAGGTGTGCCTTGGCTTCAGGCACCTGTACACACGAGGATGCAGGCAGTGGTGAGGGATCGGCTGTGTGCCACAGGTGTGCCTTGGCTTCAGGCACCTGTACACACGAGGATGCAGGCAGTGGTGAGGGATCGGCTGTGTGCCACAGGTGTGCCTTGGCATCAGGCACCTGTACAGACGAGGATGCAGGCAGTGATGAGGGATCGGTTGTGTTTCACGGGTGTTCCTTGGCATCAGGCACCTGTACACAGAGGATGCAGGCAGTGGTGAGGGATCGGTTGTGTGCCACGGGTGTGCCTTGGCATCAGGCACCTGTACACAGAGGATGCAGGCAGTGGTGAGGGATCGGCTGTGTGCCACAGGTGTGCCTTGGCATCAGGCACCTGTACACAGAGGATGCAGGCAGTGGTGAGGGATCGGTTGTGTGCCATGGGTGTGCCTTGGCATCAGGCACCTGTACACAGAAGGATGCAGGCAGTGATGAGGGATCGGCTGTGTGCCACAGGTATGCCTTGGCATCAGGCACCTGTACATACGAGGATGCAGGCAGTGGTGAGGGATCGGTTGTGTTTCACGGGTGTGTCTTGGCTTCAGGCACCTGTACACACGAGGATGCAGGCAGTGGTGAGGGATCGGCTGTGTGCCACAGGTGTGCCTTGGCTTCAGGCACCTGTACACACGAGGATGCAGGCAGTGGTGAGGGATCAGTTGTGTTTCACGGGTGTGCCTTGGCATCAGGCACCTGTACACAGAAGAATGCAGGCAGTGTTGAGGGATTAGTTGTGTGCCACGGGTGTGCCTTGGCATCAGGCACCTGTACACACGAGGATGCAGGCAGTGGTGAGGGATTGGCTGTGTGCCACAGGTGTGCCTTGGCATCAGGCACCTGTACACACGAGGATGCAGGCAGTGATGAGGGATCGGTTGTCTTTCACGGGTGTGCCTTGGCATCAGGCACCTGTGCACAGAAGAATGCAGGCAGTGTTGAGGGATTAGTTGTGTGCCACGGGTGTGCCTTGGCATCAGACACCTGTACACAGAAGGATGCAGGCAGTGATGAGGGATCGGCTGTGTGCCACAGGTATGCCTTGGCATCAGGCACCTGTACATACGAGGATGCAGGCAGTGGTGAGGGATCGGTTGTGTTTCACGGGTGTGCCTTGGCATCAGGCACCTGTACACAGAAGAATGCAGGCAGTGTTGAGGGATTAGTTGTGTGCCACGAGTGTGCCTTGGCTTCAGGCACCTGTACACACGAGGATGCAGACAGTGGTGAGGGATCGGTTGTGTTTCACGGGTGTGCCTTGGCATCAGACACCTGTACACACGAGGATGCAGGCAGTGGTGAGGGATCGGCTGTGTGCCACAGGTGTGCCTTGGCATCAGGCACCTGTACACACGAGGATGCAGGCAGTGATGAGGGATTGGTTGTGTTTCACGGGTGTCCCTTGGCATCAGGCACCTGTACACAGAAGAATGCAGGCAGTGTTGAGGGATTAGTTGTGTGCCACGGGTGTGCCTTGGCATCAGGCACCTGTACACACGAGGATGCAGGCAGTGGTGAGGGATCGGCTGTGTGCCACAGGTGTGCCTTGGCATCAGGCACCTGTACACACGAGGATGCAGGCAGTGATGAGGGATCGGTTGTGTTTCACGGGTGTGCCTTGGCATCAGGCACCTGTACACAGAAGAATGCAGGCAGTGTTGAGGGATTAGTTGAGTGCCACGGGTGTGCCTTGGCATCAGGCACCTGTACACAGAAGGATGCAGGCAGTGATGAGGGATCGGCTGTGTGCCACATGTATGCCTTGGCATCAGGCACCTGTACATACGAGGATGCAAGCAGTGGTGAGGGATCGGTTGTGTTTCACGGGTGTGCCTTGGCATCAGGCACCTGTACACACGAGGATGCAGGCAGTGATGAGGGATCGGCTGTGTGCCACAGGTGTGCCTTGGCATCAGGCACCTGTACACACGAGGATGCAGGCAGTGGTGAGGGATCGGCTGTGTGCCACAGGTATGCCTTGGCATCAGGCACCTGTACATACGAGGATGCAGGCAGTGGTGAGGGATCGGTTGTGTTTCACGGGTGTGCCTTGGCTTCAGGCACCTGTACACAGAAGAATGCAGGCAGTGTTGAGGGATTAGTTGTGTGCCACAGGTGTGCCTTGGCATCAGGCACCTGTACACACGAGGATGCAGGCAGTGATGAGGGATCGGTTGTGTTTCACGGGTGTGCCTTGGCATCAGGCACCTGTACACAGAAGGATGCAGGCAGTGGTGAGGGATCGGCTGTGTGCCACAGGTATGCCTGGGCATCAGGCACCTGTACACAGAAGGATGCAGGCAGTGGTGAGGGATCGGCTGTGTGCCACAGGTGTGCCTTGGCTTCAGGCACCTGTACACACGTGGATGCAGGCAGTGGTGAGGAATCGGCTGTGTGCCACGGGTGTGCCTTGGCTTCAGGCACCTGTACACACGAGGATGCAGGCAGTGATGAGGGATCGGTTGTGTTTCATGGGTGTGCCTTGGCATCAGACACCTGTAAACACGGGGATGCAGGCAGTGATGAGGGATCGGTTGTGTTTCACGAGTGTGCCTTGACATCAGGCACCTGTACACATGAGGATGCAGGCAGTGGTGAGGGATCGGTTGTGTTTCACGAGTGTGCCTTGACTTCAGGCACCTGTACACATGAGGATGCAGGCAGTGATGAGGGATCGGTTGTGTGCCACAGGTATGCCTTGGCTTCAGGCACCTGTACACACGAGGATGCAGGCAGTGGTGAGGGATCGGCTGTGTGCCACGGGTGTGCCTTGGCATCAGGCACCTGTACACACAAGGATGCAGGCAGTGATGAGGGATCGGTTGTGTTTCACGGGTGTGCCTTGGCATCAGGCACCTGTACACACGAGGATGCAGACAGTGATGAGGGATCGGTTGCGTTTCACGGGTGTGCCTTGGCATCAGGCACCTGTACACGCGAGGATGCAGGCAGTGGTGAGGGATCGGTTGTGTTTCACGGGTGTGCCTTGGCTTCAGGCACCTGTACACACGAGGATGCAGGCAGTGGTGAGGGATCGGTTGTGTTTCACGAGTGTGCCTTGACTTCAGGCACCTGTACACACGAGGATGCAGGCAGTGGTGAGGGATCGGTTGTGTGCCACAGGTATGCCTTGGCATCAGGCACCTGTACACACGAGGATGCAGGCAGTGGTGAGGGATCGGTTGTGTTTCACGAGTGTGCCTTGACTTCAGGCACCTGTACACACGAGGATGCAGGCAGTGGTGAGGGATCGGTTGTGTGCCACAGGTATGCCTTGGCATCAGGCACCTGTACACACGAGGATGCAGGCAGTGGTGAGGGATCGGTTGTGTTTCACGGGTGTGCCTTGGCATCAGGCACCTGTACACAGAAGGATGCAGGCAGTGATGAGGGATCGGTTGTGTTTCACGGGTGTGCCTTGGCATAAGGCACCTATACACACGAGGATGCAGGCAGTGGTGAGGGATCGGCTGTGTGCCACAGGTGTGCCTTGGCATCAGGCACCTGTACACACGAGGATGCAGGCAGTGATGAGGGATTGGTTGTGTTTCACGGGTGTCCCTTGGCATCAGGCACCTGTACACAGAAGAATGCAGGCAGTGTTGAGGGATTAGTTGTGTGCCACGGGTGTGCCTTGGCATCAGGCACCTGTACACACGAGGATGCAGGCAGTGGTGAGGGATCGGCTGTGTGCCACAGGTGTGCCTTGGCATCAGGCACCTGTACACACGAGGATGCAGGCAGTGATGAGGGATCGGTTGTGTTTCACGGGTGTGCCTTGGCATCAGGCACCTGTACACAGAAGAATGCAGGCAGTGTTGAGGGATTAGTTGAGTGCCACGGGTGTGCCTTGGCATCAGGCACCTGTACACAGAAGGATGCAGGCAGTGATGAGGGATCGGCTGTGTGCCACATGTATGCCTTGGCATCAGGCACCTGTACATACGAGGATGCAAGCAGTGGTGAGGGATCGGTTGTGTTTCACGGGTGTGCCTTGGCATCAGGCACCTGTACACACGAGGATGCAGGCAGTGATGAGGGATCGGCTGTGTGCCACAGGTGTGCCTTGGCATCAGGCACCTGTACACACGAGGATGCAGGCAGTGGTGAGGGATCGGCTGTGTGCCACAGGTATGCCTTGGCATCAGGCACCTGTACATACGAGGATGCAGGCAGTGGTGAGGGATCGGTTGTGTTTCACGGGTGTGCCTTGGCTTCAGGCACCTGTACACAGAAGAATGCAGGCAGTGTTGAGGGATTAGTTGTGTGCCACAGGTGTGCCTTGGCATCAGGCACCTGTACACACGAGGATGCAGGCAGTGATGAGGGATCGGTTGTGTTTCACGGGTGTGCCTTGGCATCAGGCACCTGTACACAGAAGGATGCAGGCAGTGGTTAGGGATCGGCTGTGTGCCACAGGTATGCCTGGGCATCAGGCACCTGTACACAGAAGGATGCAGGCAGTGGTGAGGGATCGGCTGTGTGCCACAGGTGTGCCTTGGCTTCAGGCACCTGTACACACGTGGATGCAGGCAGTGGTGAGGAATCGGCTGTGTGCCACGGGTGTGCCTTGGCTTCAGGCACCTGTACACACGAGGATGCAGGCAGTGATGAGGGATCGGTTGTGTTTCATGGGTGTGCCTTGGCATCAGACACCTGTAAACACGGGGATGCAGGCAGTGATGAGGGATCGGTTGTGTTTCACGAGTGTGCCTTGACATCAGGCACCTGTACACATGAGGATGCAGGCAGTGGTGAGGGATCGGTTGTGTTTCACGAGTGTGCCTTGACTTCAGGCACCTGTACACATGAGGATGCAGGCAGTGATGAGGGATCGGTTGTGTGCCACAGGTATGCCTTGGCTTCGGGCACCTGTACACACGAGGATGCAGGCAGTGGTGAGGGATCGGCTGTGTGCCACGGGTGTGCCTTGGCATCAGGCACCTGTACACACAAGGATGCAGGCAGTGATGAGGGATCGGTTGTGTTTCACGGGTGTGCCTTGGCATCAGGCACCTGTACACACGAGGATGCAGACAGTGATGAGGGATCGGTTGCGTTTCACGGGTGTGCCTTGGCATCAGGCACCTGTACACGCGAGGATGCAGGCAGTGGTGAGGGATCGGTTGTGTTTCACGGGTGTGCCTTGGCTTCAGGCACCTGTACACACGAGGATGCAGGCAGTGGTGAGGGATCGGTTGTGTTTCACGAGTGTGCCTTGACTTCAGGCACCTGTACACACGAGGATGCAGGCAGTGGTGAGGGATCGGTTGTGTGCCACAGGTATGCCTTGGCATCAGGCACCTGTACACACGAGGATGCAGGCAGTGGTGAGGGATCGGTTGTGTTTCACGAGTGTGCCTTGACTTCAGGCACCTGTACACACGAGGATGCAGGCAGTGGTGAGGGATCGGTTGTGTGCCACAGGTATGCCTTGGCATCAGGCACCTGTACACACGAGGATGCAGGCAGTGGTGAGGGATCGGTTGTGTTTCACGGGTGTGCCTTGGCATCAGGCACCTGTACACAGAAGGATGCAGGCAGTGATGAGGGATCGGTTGTGTTTCACGGGTGTGCCTTGGCATAAGGCACCTATACACACGAGGATGCAGGCAGTGGTGAGGGATCGGCTGTGTGCCACAGGTGTGCCTTGGCATCAGGCACCTGTACCCACGAGGATGCAGGCAGTGGTGAGGGATCGGCTGTGTGCCACATGTATGCCTTGGCATCAGGCACCTGTACCCACGAGGATGCAGGCAGTGATGAGGGATTGGTTGTGTTTCACGGGTGTCCCTTGGCTTCAGGCACCTGTACACACGAGGATGCAGGCAGTGGTGAGGGATCGGCTGTGTGCCACAGGTATGCCTTGGCTTCAGGCACCTGTACACATGAGGATGCAGGCAGTGGTGAGGGATCGGCTGTGTGCCACGGGTGTGCCTTGGCATCAGGCACCTGTACACACAAGGATGCAGGCAGTGATGAAGGATCGGTTGTGTTTCACGGGTGTGCCTTGGCATCAGGCACCTGTACACACGAGGATGCAGGCAGTGGTGAGGGATCGGCTGTGTGCCACAGGTATGCCTTGGCATCAGGCACCTGTACACACGAGGATGCAGGCAGTGGTGAGGGATCGGCTGTGTGCCACATGTATGCCTTGGCATCAGGCACCTGTACACAGAAGGATGCAGGCAGTGATGAGGGATCGGCTGTGTGCCACAGGTATGCCTTGGCATCAGGCACCTGTACACACGAGGATGCAGGCAGTGATGAGGGATCGGTTGTGTTTCACGGGTGTCCCTTGGCTTCAGGCACCTGTACACACGAGGATGAAGGCAGTGGTGAGGGATCGGTTGTGTTTCACGGGTGTGCCTTGGCATCAGGCACCTGTACACAGAAGGATGCAGGCAGTGGTGAGGGATCGGCTGTGTGCCACAGGTATGCCTGGGCATCAGGCACCTGTACACACGAGGATGCAGGCAGTGGTGAGGGATCGGCTGTGTGCCACAGGTATGCCTGGGCATCAGGCACCTGTACACACGAGGATGCAGGCAGTGGTGAGGGATCGGCTGTGTGCCACGGGTGTGCCTTGGCATCAGGCACCTGTACACACGAGGATGCAGGCAGTGGTGAGGGATCGGCTGTGTGCCACGGGTGTGCCTTGGCATCAGGCACCTGTACACACGAGGATGCAGGCAGTGATGAGGGATCGGCTGTGTGCCACAGGTGTGCCTTGGCATCAGGCACCTGTGCACACGAGGATGCAGGCAGTGATGAGGGATCGGTTGTGTTTCACGGGTGTGCCTTGGCTTCAGGCACCTGTACCTTTGCTAACATAGTCAGAACCTGGGGTTTCAAGATATGTCCTTACGCCGACAACACCCAGTTGGTTATCTCCATCGGTGAGAGACTACGAGACTAGGCAAAATCTCTCCTGTTGTCTATCAGAGGGGGCAACCAGGATGAAAGCACATTGCTTAAAGCTGAATCAGAGATTCTCCTCTTCGGCGGTGCCCATCACATCTGGGACACATCTCCTCCTGGTGGCCATCGTCACTGGGTTCTGTGTCAGAACCTAAGAAAGTGGCAAAGAAGCTCAGCTTTATGATAGACGCTTCTCTCTCTATGCAGGAGCAGGTTAACGTGACATGGGGCAAATGTTTTGGCCTACTCAGGATCCTACGGAAACCTTCCCGTTGGATCCCTGTGGACTGGCGTAGAACTGTAGTCCAGGCATTGATTACCAGTAGACTGGACTATGGAAATGCCCTTTAATTGGATTTGGCAAACTTTATCTTCACGTCACTACTGCTTATCCAAACCGCTCTCTCTAGGCTGCCAATCGGCAAGAGGGCCAAATGTAAACTTTTATGCCATGTCCACTAGGCTCTCGACAACACCGGCCCTAACATTCTACGCAGTGAAGTGGAATTTTACAAACATGCGCAAAACCTGCGTTCATCAAATCTTGCACTGGCTAAAGCTAATCGCATGAAACGAGGCAGGATGGGTGGCCGTTCATTCACCCACTTGGCAGCTGCTCGCTGGAACTTAAGGCCCACTGATCTCCGTGTGACCTCAGACCACTCCAGGTTTAGAAAGAACCTAAAAACTTTGCATTTCTTTGATTAAAACAAGTGCTGCAATTTCTTAGAGCCTGCAGCGATCCAGCACCGTGAGATCCCTCTGGGAGTGAGTGTCCGGTCTCTAGAAATATGGAAAATAAATAAATATGATTAGGAATGAGTGAGGCACCATTGAATTGTATGACACTGGAATAGGTGAGTATCCAATGAAGTAGGTTACACAGGAATAAGTGAGACTGCAGTGAAGTGTGAGGCCAGTGATGAGTGGAGTCAGTGAGGCAAATCTAAGGGGCCTATGTACAAGAAACTGTCGGAGCTCGGAGCTGCGCCAAAATTGGCAGCACCACGCTCCGACGTTTCCAAAACACAGGGATAAGTATAAGTATAAGTATAAAGAAGCTTATTAAGCGCTCGAATGCCATAAGGCGTCTTGGCGCTGGAGTGTGTGAAGTCAATGGAAAGGGGAGCCAGTCGCTAATGAGTGTTGAACAACTGAAACTTCAGGGCCTTCCTAAAAGAGGAAAGATTCTGTTGAAGTCGCATAGCCACTGGTAACTTGTTCCATACACTGTATTTCCAACAATACAGCGCACCCCTGTGTTTCCCCTAGCGCTGGCGGTAAAACTAGCTGCCTAGCACCAATGCAGGCCCCCTTGTGCTGCAGTGCAAGGGGCCTGCGTTGGTAGGGGATGATTGTTTAAGTGCAGGAAGGAACACATTCCTGCACATGAACAATAATTGATGGCGATTTGCTACTTCTATGTGCGCTGCATTCTGCAGCACACATTGAGGGAGCAAATCACCATTATTTAATGATTGTTTATATGCAGAAGGGTCACCTTCCTGCACACAAACAATCATTAAAGGCATTTTACTCTTTCTACGTGGGCTGCAGATGCAACACACGTAGAAAAAGCAAAAATTAGGAGAAATAAAAGCATTTCTCGCCGTGGCCATTCTAACGCCTGCTCTTGCATGGCACTTGCTTTTACACCTCCTTGTAAATCTGGGGCAGCGTCAAAGCAGTGAGTGCGGCAGTGGAACGCCCACAGTACCCTCCAAGGCACGTCCCCTTCACACAGATACCTGCGTGAAAGGCGAGCATATTTACAAAGAGGTGTTAAGCCGTGGCTTACGGCCACTTTGTAAAAGTGGTGCAGTGCGGTGACATTCCGATGGCGTTACCCCCTTGTAAATACGCCCCTAAGTGTCTTTACTATTGCGACAGACTGTTGAACCCTTCCTTGTCCTTTCCAGTTTCACTGGAAGGGCCAGTGGCCTGTGGGTGAAGTGTTTCTCACGCTAAAGGAAGTGGATTCGGTTCTGTTTGTGATTTCGAGAGAGGAAGTTCTCTGCCAAGAGTTGGGGCCTGGCCTGGGCTCAGGGTTTCTCACTCGATGGAGAGTCTTTAAGTGAAACTGTCAGGCTGTCACTAGTGAAGACATCACTCCCTCAGCAGTGACCACACAACACAGGCTGGTATTAGGAGTTCGTGTGAAGCCTCTGGCCCCCTGGTCGGAGAGGGCTTCATAAGAGGGGCTACAGTCTAGTGTGTCAGGGCAGAGAGGAGGACAAGTGACGCTCCATGGTAGTGTAAACGTGAGAGAGGAGGACAAGTGACGCTTCATGGTAGTGTAAAAGTGAGAGAGGAGGCTAAGTGATGCTTCATGGTGGTGTAAATGGGCATAGAGGGGGAGCAAGTGACGCTTCATGGTAGTGTAAAAGTGAGAGGGGGCAAGTGACGATTCATTGTAGTGTAAAAGTGAGGGGGGGCAAGTGATGCTTAATTGTAGTGTAAAAGTGAGAGAGGGGGCAAGTGACGCTTCATTGTAGTGTAAAAGTGAGAGAGGGGGGCAAGTGATGCTTCATTGTAGTGTAAAAGTGAGAGAGGAGGCCAAGTGATGCTTCATGGTGGTGTAAAAGGGCATTAAGGGGGAGCAAGTGACGCTTCATGGTAGTGTAAAAGTGAGAGAGGGGGCAAGTTATGCTTCATTGTAGTGTAAAAGTGAGCGAGGAGGGCAAGTGATGCTTCATGGTAGTGTAAAAGTGAGCGAGGAGGGCAAGTGATGCTTCATGGTAGTGTAAAAGTGAGAGAGGGGGGCAAGTGATGCTTCATTGTAGTGTAAAAGTGAGAGAGGAGGGCAAGTGACGCTTCATTGTAGTGTAAAAGTGAGAGAGGAAGGGAAGTGACGCTTCATGGTAGTGTAAAAGTGAGAGAGGGGGGCAAGTGATGCTTCATTGTAGTGTAAAAGTGAGAGAGGAGGGCAAGTGATGCTTCATTGTAGTGTAAAAGTGAGAGAGGGGGGCAAGTGATGTTTCATTGTAGTGTAAAAGTGAGAGAGGAGAGCAAGTGATGCTTCATGGTAGTGTAAAAGGGCATAGAGGGGGAGCAAGTGACGCTTCATGGTAGTGTAAAAGTGAGAGAGGGGGGCAAGTGACGCTTCATTGTAGTGTAAAAGTGAGAGGGGGCAAGTGACGATTAATTGTAGTGTAAAAGTGAGAGGGGGCAAGTGATGCTTAATTGTAGTGTAAAAGTGAGAGAGAGGGCAAGTGATGCTTCATGGTGGTGTAAAAGGGCATAGAGGGGGGGCAAGTGATGCATCATTGTAATGTAAAAGTGAGAGAGGAGGGGAAGTGACGCTTCATGGTAGTGTAAAAGTGAGAGAGGAGGGCAAGTGATGCTTCATGGTAGTGTAAAAGTGAGAGAGGGGGGCAAGTGATGCTTCATTGTAGTGTAAAAGTGAGAGAGGAGGGCAAGTGACGCTTCATTGTAGTGTAAAAGTGAGAAAGGAAGGGAAGTGACGCTTCATGGTAGTGTAAAAGTGAGAGAGGGGGGCAAGTGATGCTTCATTGTAGTGTAAAAGTGAGAGAGGAGGGCAAGTGATGCTTCATTGTAGTGTAAAAGTGAGCGAGGGGGGCAATTGATGTTTCATTGTAGTGTAAAAGTGAGAGAGGAGAGCAAGTGATGCTTCATGGTAGTGTAAAAGGGCATAGAGGGGGAGCAAGTGACGCTTCATCGTAGTGTAAAAGTGAGAGAGGGGGGCAAGTGACGCTTCATTGTAGTGTAAAAGTGAGAGAGGGGGGCAAGTGACGCTTCATTGTAGTGTAAAAGTGAGAGGGGGCAAGTGATGCTTAATTGTAGTGTAAAAGTGAGAGAGGGGGCAAGTGACGCTTCATTGTAGTGTAAAAGTTAGAGAGGGGGGCAAGTGATGCTTCATTGTAGTGTAAAAGTGAGAGGGGGCAAGTGACGATTCATTGTAGTGTAAAAGTGAGGGGGGGCAAGTGATGCTTAATTGTAGTGTAAAAGTGAGAGAGGGGGGCAAGTGATGCTTCATTGTAGTGTAAAAGTGAGAGGGGGGCAAGTGACGCTTCATCGTGGTGTAAAAGTGCAGAGAGGGAGGCAAGTGACGCTTCATTGTAGGGTAAAAGGGGAGGGATGGGACTAAGTGAGACTGTTGTAGAATATAGGAGCAGAGATGGGGGAGTAGTGAGTCTGCATTGTGGTGTATAAAGGGAGAGATGGGGGATAAGTGAGACTGTGTTGTAGTGTATGCGGGCACTGAAGAGGGGTGAGAGACTCCCTTGTAGTGTGTAATGCCACTCATATGGATATGAGTGAGACTCCAGTCCTTTGTAGGGTACACAGGCACTCAAGAGAAGTAAAAGAGACTCCTTGTAGTACGTGATGCCACTCATTCGGATATAAGTGAGACTCCTTTGTAGGGTATGCGGGCACTGAAGAGGCGTGAAAGAGACTCACTTGTAGTGTGTGATGCCACTCATTCGGATATAAGGGAGACTCCATTGTAGGGGCGGCGGGCACTGAAGAGGGGTGAAAGAGACTCCTTGTAGTGCGTGATGTCACTCATTCGGATATAAGTGAGACTCCGCTGCTAGGGTCTGCAGGGACTGAAGAGGGGTGAAAGAGACTCACTTGTAGTGTGTGATGCCACTCATTTGGATATAAGGGAGACTCCGTTGTAGGGTATGCGGGCACTGAAGAGGAGTAAAAGAGACACCATGTAGTGCGTATTGCCACTCATTCGGATATAAGTGATACTCCATTGTAGAGTGTGCGGGCACTGAAGAGGGGTGAAAGAGACTCCATGTAGTGTGTGATGCCACTCATTCGGATATAAGGGAGACTCCATTGTTGGGGCGGCGGGCACTGAAGAGGTTTGAAAGAGACTCCCTTGTAGTGTGTGATGTCACTCATACGGATATAAGCGAAACTCTGTTGTAGCGTGTGCGGGCACTGTAGAGGGGTGAAAGAGATTCCCTTGTAGTGTGTGATGCCACTCATTCGGATATAAGGGAGACTTCGTTGTAGGGTGTGTGGGCACTGAAGAGGGGTGAAAGAGACTCCCTTGTAGTGTGTGATGCCACTCATTCGGATATAAGGGAGACTTCGTTGTAGGGTGTGCGGGCACTGAAGAGGAGTAAAAGAGACACCATGTAGTGCGTATTGCCACTCATTCGGATATAAGGGAGACTCCATTGTAGGGGCGGCGGGCATTGAAGAGGTTTGAAAGAGACTCCCTTGTAGTGTGTGATGTCACTCATACGGATATAAGCGAAACTCTGTTGTAGCGTGTGCGGGCACTGAAGAGGGGTGAAAGAGATTCCCTTGTAGTGTGTGATGCCACTCATTCGGATATAAGGTAGACTTTGTTGTAGGGTGTGTGGGCACTGAAGAGGGGTGAAAGAGACTCCCTTGTAGTGTGTGATGCCACTCATTCGGATATAAGGGAGACTTCGTTGTAGGGTGTGCGGGCACTGAAGAGGGGCGTAAGAGACTCCCATGTAGTGCGTATTGCCACTCATTCGGATATAAGTGATACTCTATTGTAGAGTGTGCGGGCACTGAAGAGGGGTGAAGAGTAGTGCGTGATGCCACTCAGGCAGATATAGGGGAGACTTCATTGTAGGGTATGCGGGCACTGAAGAGGGGCGTAAGAGACTCCCTTGTAATGTGTGATGTCACTCATACAGATATAAGTGAGACCCTATTGTAGTGTAAGAAGGCAGTGAGGAGAGGATGGAGAGACTCCAGTGTAAGGTGTGAAGGCCTCAATGGGTAACCAGTGAGACTCTACTAATGTGTAGGAGGGCAGTGACAGGGAGCGAGTGTTACCCTACTGCGGTGCATAGGACAGGGACGAGGACAGAGGGGGAACTCCAGTGTAGTGTATGGAGCCAGTGATTGACATTGAGTAAGACCACATATCTGTATGAGGGCAACAGTGGAGGGTGAGTCAGCCACAACTATAATGAGTGAGGGCAGTAAGTGAATGAATGAGCGAGACACGACAGAAATATTTGACCATGTCTTTGTTTATTGAAGCTATCTGAGCTCCAGGCACGCGGATGCCCTCGGGCCACTTCAGGCTGTGGACAGGGTAACCAAAGACCTTGTTCTTTTATACTCTTCTTTTCCAAACTATTAAACCACAGAATGACAGAAACATGGAATTTCCTTGCTAAGCCAAGAGAATTAGCTTAATGCAAGAAGTAAACAAACAATGGGTTACTCAAGACTTGAAGAACACACATGGGTTTCCTGGAGCTATCAGACGTTTTTTGAATTTCTCTAACACAATGTCCAGATGGGGAAGGACCAGTGGCGAAGATGGATGCCAACAAGATGGCCGCTGCCAGTGCTAGCGCCCAGAAGTTCACCTAGTCCAGAACTCTATAACAGCGGGTGTTAAAGCTCTTGTTGAAGGTCCTCTGGTGGTTTCTCGCGTGGAGATGCTTTAGGGCCGGATGTATCTTATTAAAAGAAGGCACAACTGATATTTCACCCATGATAGTCTCTTTATATCTTTAGGTTGTTTCATTAAGAATCTTGAAACTGTTCCTGAGGTGAAGTGAGGCCCAGTTCCCCAGTCCTAATCACCCTTCTTTTTCTAAAATTCCTCTAGGTAGGTTATGTGACCTTACCCTATGGCTTTACTTTACACCAGCTAGATGTGTTTGTTTTAAATACACTACAAAATCTAGGTAAGAGAACTGTGTCACTTAGGTAAAACTATGGCATACTCCCACTAGCGCTGTCTCCCAACTCCTGCAAGGTTTTTTACCCTCATGCCAGTGGGCAGTACTGTTTTAAAAGTGCATCCGTGAATATTGCAACATATCAGGGCATTAAGAATAATGACCAATGCTACCCAGTGGCCCACCACTTTAAAGAGATTCATGATGGAGATGTGTCTATTTTAACATATTTTGTCATTGATTCAGTGCCCCTAAACTTTAGAGGCAGGAACAGGAAGCAACAATTCAGAAGACGTGAATCTAGATATATCTGGAACCTCAATAGTAAGAAGCCTGTAGGTTGAAATACTGAAGAAGAGCTTTATGTACATTTGTAAATCCAGCCTTCCCCCTGTCTTCCATGGTCAAGGAAAATACAAAGATATATTACTTTTTTTAGACATCATGAAGCTACTGTGTTTTTAGAAACTAAAATAGAGAATTACTTTTAGATAAAGTCTTTATTGGTACAGCTGTTGATTTCGGATTTTACAAACACACTTTTCTGGGGAGGTGTGAGATGTGGTTTAAGAATTGGGGATGAGGATTATTGGTAAAGTTTCACAATTATTTTCACAATTATTTTTCAAAATGTATTAATGTAAGACATATATCCCTTACAAATCCCCCCTAAACATTAAGGAATTAATTCCAGGCATTGGGCAGAGCAAGAAGAGAAAGAGACATGATTATGAGAATGTGATTTGTAGAAATTAGGTTGTTATTTATATATAAACAAACACTCGTTTTTAATAAATTGATTAAGCAAATTAATTTTAAATCTGGTAGGGCGAATATTGATGCCCTCTGTATCTTAAATTTCTGCAGCAAAATCTATTTCTATTTTTACATCTATAACAGTCTCTACATAAATGTATACATGTATTCACTTTACTCTAATTTGCCTTTTTGCACATTTTCCCTGACTCAAATATGATAGGTTTACAGCGTACATGTTAATATTTTTTCAATGTTTATAGTGACATTAGCACTATGCATGTATTAATGTTTGGCCGTAAAGTTTTTTGAGCCAGTTTGAAAAGGGCTGGTGAGCCAGTCGAAACACGCCATGTGCTGCCACGCAGAAAATAAATGAATTATTAACCACCCAGCAAAGTGTCGGAATTTATCTGGGGAGTTTCAGGACAAACCTGTGTTATATATATATATGGTGTTTATCTGCAAGAAAGGGCTTTTTCAAGTGTACAACCTGTAGGGATTGCAAATTTGGGGTAAATAAAACCTCATACCTAACCCCATTTTGTGAAAGAGCGAAGATAATCAACAAACACCTAACTTGCAAGTCGGACCATGTAGTCTATGTATTGGAATTTTATATTATGCACAAAGGTCCTTAAAAAACATTTATAACATAATGATGAATATATACCAGGGTCAGTACTATATTATAGAATGTCCAGCCGGACAAACAATTTAATAATTCAAAGAACTGTTACGCATATTCAAGAGCACACAAGGAGATACAGTGGACCACAATCCTGCGTCCTACATACAAACAAAAGACAATTACGTTTGGACATTTAGTAGTTCAGGCTAATAAACAAAGGAAACTTATGGTCAGTGGAAATAGAAGACAAGCTTTCCATGAACAATATTCACACTGGGTTTAACACAATGGTTTAACGTGTAAATATTTTACATAGGTCGACGACGTTTCGATCCCCTTTAAAACGATATCGGGATCAACATGAGGACGGTATAATTATTTGCCTGAATATAACATACTGCCTTGAGAAGTCTTTAATTCTCAAAAATGGTGAAGTAAAGATAAGTGACTTGGCTTTAAGCGGCGCGGTGAACAATTGAGGGCACCTGCGTCTTAACGCAAAGGCTCAAGAGTGAGCCTAAGTAAATGGAGGTGGATGGCACTGGACGATAATAGGATCCAGTGCGGGGCGGCAGTGGATTCCGAATGGACGGAGTCCTTGGGCGCAATGGCAGTGAATGCACAAGTGGACACCAATATTTTGGGAGCACCAAATTACAAGCCCACAAACACATACTACAACACATTAGGGCCATTACCAAGTCAGACCCCACCTACCCCACTATAAAGACATTCATGAAAATAATTTAAAACATCTTAAATATTTTTTAGTGGATGCTGTTCCCAATCATAGAAGAGGTGGCAATAGAGAAGCTAAATTTAGGAGATTAGAAACACGCTATATTCTAGAATTGGATACCAAAACTCCGGGGGGCCTGAACACCAGCGAAGACTTGTACACATGCCTATAACTGAATTAGACAACTGTAAATCAATTATGATGTATATAATATCACAACATGAAATAGCTCTTACTAATTATTTTTATCAGGATTTGTGATACAGTTTTAGATAGATATTTAATCTAGTAATTGGTATTATCTCTTGATCAATGATTATAGATGAATTTACGTTGCTGATGTTAAAACCTGTAATGTATATCTTTGTAGTTTTAGACGATTTTTTCACTGCTGCTAAAAACAGAAAATATTACATCGTGGTTAGGTACTTTATAGTAATCTAAATGATTAAGTTGGTGAAGACACACTTTAACACTTTATAATTTTGCTAATTTTAATGGAATACACCAAACAGAGCAGATTTATAAGGTATTTAACCATGGTTTTTATCAAATCGAGCTGTGTGCAATAAAAATTTGGACATTGATGTATGTATCAGTCTTGAAAGCCCGAGGCAGTCGAGATATCTATCTATCTATCTATCTATCTATCTATCTATCTATCTATCTATCTATCTATCTATCTATCTATCTATCTATCTATCTATCTATCTATCTATCTATCTATCTATCTATCTATCTATCTATCTATCTATCTATCTATCTATCTATCTATATATATATATATATATATATATATATATATTGCTCCTCCTCACTCGAGTAACTGCCGCCGCACGCCAAACCAGAGGGTGCGTCGTCTAACGCGAACTACTCCAGCAAAGTTCGCCAATTATCCACCAAACCTCTGCCAGCAGCCAAAGGATGACGACGCCGTGTCTGAGCTCGATAAAGTTTTATTCAATCAGCCGATTTGTACGCGTTTCGCCTGCCCAGCAGGCTTGATCACCAACAATTCAACTGAACTCGAGTGCCTTATTTACATAGTTTCTTGTGCTCGTGACACGTCACATGGTATGACTACAACTCTCATGGTATGATCAAGCCTGCTGGGCAGGCGAAACGCGTACAAATCGGCTGATTGAATAAAACTTTATCGAGCTCAGACACGGCGTCGTCATCCTTTGGCTGCTGGCAGAGGTTTGGTGGATAATTGGCGAACTTTGCTGGAGTAGTTCGCGTTAGACGACGCACCCTCTGGTTTGGCGTGCGGCGGCAGTTACTCGAGTGAGGAGGAGCAACAGATTGGACCGCCGCCCCCCCGTACCGATCACAAAGGAGGTGCAGGCGTGCACCCCGGAGCGGGATTCCAGGGCTTGTACCAGCTGACACGAGGTGGAGACTGGCGGGGTAGTCTACCGACGCTGGACACCAGTGCCGTGCCAGGTACGAATTTCCCTGTACAGCGGTAACGGGAAGAGGGGAAGTCTGCTATCGTAGTCAATAACTGCAAGCAATAGTGCTGTGTAGTGGCTGACGGTTCTGGGCTCGCAGCGGCCAGCTGTATATTGAATGCCATTATGTCAGCCGAAGAACTGAGAGAGAGGGAGGAGGCTGCACTTGCCATTTTCGATGACGCATGTGTAATATCGGCAAAACCTGGCAAGTACACAATCGGGGACAAAGGTACGGATGTACAAGCACGTTTGAAACGCTTGGAAAAACTCAAGCGCAGTGAACTATCAAAGTGGTGGGAATCGAAGTCCCTCCAACGTTATCTAGAGGTGAAGAGAATTCCCCGGGGGCTTCGAATTATGGTGGCCCCGACATATGAAGACCCAAACCCAGCAATGCTGAATGAATGGGCACAAAACAACTTCGAGTCGTCATGCAGGATGCTGGTGATTCTAGTGAAATATGCAGATATTGATCGGTGTAAAATTCTGGAAGAAATTTCTCAAATTTCTGAAATGCTGGCCAAGGAAAGTAACCAAGAACCGATTGAGAAGTTTGAGAAGGAAATGAAAGAACGACTTCTCAAACTGGAAAAAACGATTAAGGAGAGAAAAGCGCAAAAATTTATTCGTGATAAAAATGACTACGAACGTGGTCAAATATACACCTTTGCGAGGAAATTTGACACAATTCGCAGACAGAGGATGAACCCACAAAGCCATACACAGACAGATGCCCAGGCAGAACTCAGTAGTATCCAGAGTTCTGAGGTGGATACGGATATTGAGGATAATCCTACCCGACCCATTGGCACAACAGTACCATCAATAATAGATGAATTTAGTTTTTTAGAGCACGAAAGGAGATTCAATCTCCGTCCACGTCCGCCCCAGACAAACGAAGGCACACGAAGAGGAAGAGGCAGAGGCAACAGAGGCGCAAGGGGGCTAAGCTCTGGCAGAGGAAAAATCAACAAACAATGATGGATGGAATGGCTGACAATGAAAATCAAATAATCAATATGACCAACATCAAACTAACGAAAAAAGAGGAGAATATATTAAGTCTTGGCCTATCCTACTGCCCGCCGGCAGACTTTGACTATGTCAAAACGAGAGTAGATGTTTTCAAGTTCGTGAGAACATTGAAACTAAAAAAACACTTTGCCTCAAATCTGGATAAGAGAGCATATCCCACGCAGCCCAATACATCGGAGGTAGTCCATCCAGCGGGCTTAGTGGTAAACGATATGGACTTGCTCATGAATTTAAGACCAATGGAGGAGGCATCTGACACTACTATGGGAGTTGTTGCAACCGATACAACAGATGAACGAGTATCGATTTCCCAGGCTCAGGAAGTAGCCAGGGAACAAGAGGTGGACATTGGGGGCAGTGACCCCACTAGGTTCAAACTACCCTCGAGATTCATCCCGCTAACCGCAAGAGATGCGGTAGATGTCTATAATGACCTCGTTGTGAATGACTTAAAAAATCTGGAAAAATGCACAAGCGTCAAGAATAAAGCATTCACGAAACATCAACAAGAATACACTGCATTGGTGAATAGACTTGCAACAGATGACACCTGTATAGTGCGGAACGCTGACAAGGGTGGCAACATTGTCCTGTGGGACAGGAGTAGCTACCTTGCAGAGGCGCATAAACAACTTAATAATATCAATAATTATGCGAAAATCAAAGAAAATGTCATGCAGTCAAGCTATAAAATGTTTAATGATCAACTTTACATATGGTACAGTCAAAGTCTGTTGACACGTGATGAATTATCATTTTTGAAGATTGTGAATCCGGTTGTACCAGTTTTTTACCTGATCCCCAAGGTCCATAAGAGCAAACAAAACCCCCCCGGGAGGCCGATTATTTCTGCCATAGGAGGGGCGTTTGAGAACACTTCGAGATTTTTAGATTCTTTTCTATGTCCCTTGGTGAGAAATCTACCAGCCTTTATCCAGGATACTGGCGATTTTCTGAAAAAGATTTATGACCTCCCCTGGGAGGAAGATTTGCTGTTGGTTACAATAGATGTGGCTGCATTGTATACCAGCATTAGGCATGAGGACGGCCTCCAAGCTGTTAGGCACTTTTTGGGCAACCGACCTATTAAACTGTGGTCACATACACAAATGCTGCTTTCCATGATCTCTACCTGTCTGAAGAATAATTTCTTCCTCTTCAACGACCAGCTGTACCATCAGATCTGCGGTACAGCGATGGGCACCTGCTTCGCCCCCAGCTATGCTAATTTGCATATGGGCTGGTGGGAGGAGCAGGTGGTCAAGGTTAGCCATCAGAGAGAATGGGAGGAGAATGTACTACTTTGGAGTCGCTATATCGACGACCTTTTCATAATATGGAGGGGGTCGGAGACAGCAGCGCAAGACTTCATTAAAAGGCTACAAAATAACAACTTGAACCTTAGCTTCACCAGTTCAATCAGTAAAACCGAGGTAAATTTCCTTGATCTCACGGTCTACATCAGTGAGGGTAAAGTACAAACTAAACTATTCAGGAAACCTACCTCGACCAACACACTGTTACACGCTAAGAGTTTCCATCCCTTTAGCCTTATTAAAAGCATTCCGTACGGGGAGAGTATCAGAACTATCCGGAATTGCAGTGAGAGTCCGGTGATTGAGAAAGAGCTTTCGTGTTTGCAAAACCGTTTTAAAGCTAGAGGTTATGCAACAGATGTGATCGAGCAAGCGATTACGAAAGCCAAAAAGAGAACCCGGGAAGACATTTTGTTCAATGAGAGCCGTGGTCAAATTAATCGCAAAAGAGGTAACATCAATGAAGTACGGATGATCACCACGTTTAACAAAAGCCATAAGCAGATCAGGGGTATCCTCTCCAAACACTGGCATCTGATCCGCAACGATCCCTTATTAGGGAAATTGGTACAGAAAAGACCATTGTTGTCCTTCAGGAAGGCACACTCGTTCAAGCAGATGCTGGTGTCTGATATGATTACATCCAAAAAGCAGCTGCCCATGGGCAGTGCCTGGCTGGCGAGAAAAGCGGGCTTCATAAAATGCAACAAATGCAAGGCCTGCAGCCATGGCAAAAACACGACGTCTTACACATTAGGCCTCTCTAAACGAATCAAAAAAATAAAAGGGAGCCTTTCCTGTAAGACGGATTACGCTGTCTACGTCCTGCAATGCCCTTGTGGCTTGCGGTACGTGGGCAGCACAATCCATCCTGCCCATAAAAGGATTTTGCAGCATTTGAGGGCCATCAAGAACGGGGACAGGTCATATCCCGTGGCCCGCCACTTTGAGTCTCATCATGAGAAGAACGAGAAGGGACTTTCTTACTTTGTTATCGATTGTGTTCCGCATAATGTGAGAGGGGGCAATAGGGAAAGGCAATTGAGGAGATTGGAGTCAACTTACATCTTGGCTCTCAATACCCGTTCCCCCACAGGTCTCAACATTGAGGAAGATCTTATTACACACCTATAATAGGATCTGTTTAGAAGTCTAAGGAAATGGCAGCAGCAATCCCCCTCGACTGTGTTTTAAAATTTGTTAAAAGTGTTTCTTTGTTGCTTTTTGGTTTTGATTTTTATGGTGTGCACACACATAAATTCTCTTTTCTTTTCTTTTTATGTAAATTTTTGTTATAGTTTATAGCAAGATACGTCCTACTGGTAATTAACGAATGCCCACTTGGGCATTAAACGCTAAACGGGGTACACGTGGCAAACAGGCAATTTTTTGCAATGTTAAAATGTAGCAACTATTGAAGTTTGGCATGCTATGAAATTGTCAAGATGCTGCATGTTTTTGCATTAATCGATTAATATTATATTGTTTATGTTTGCTCAGGCTCTAGTAAGCAAAGAGTCTTTGTACCGTTGGACTACGAGTCTGTTTTCTAATGCACTGGAGTTGTAGTCATACCATGTGACGTGTCACGAGCACAAGAAACTATGTAAATAAGGCACTCGAGTTCAGTTGAATTGTTGGTGATCAAGCCTGCTGGGCAGGCGAAACGCGTACAAATCGGCTGATTGAATAAAACTTTATCGAGCTCAGACACGGCGTCGTCATCCTTTGGCTGCTGGCAGAGGTTTGGTGGATATATATATATATATATATATATATATATATATATATATATATATATATAGATAGATAGATAGATAGATAGATAGATAGATATAGATATATACATAGATATATAGATATACATATGTAGAGATATATATATACATATGTAGAGATATATATATATATAGAGAGAGATATATATAGATATATATATATTCAAATATCTATTTAACCACTGTGTATCTATTGGCACCACAGCGCCATAAGTCTGTTGTCTGGATCCATTATAAGGTAGTTACACGTGTCACTTTAAATTGTTGATCCAGAAACTGCAGTGTCGTCATGTGATCAAAGCCGTGGACGGCCGAAACGCGGAATGGTGAACAGCCCGTAATAAACACGTTGTCACGTTAATTGTAGTCTGTGTCCGTTTCGTCACTTCAAAAGACTCTGTGAAAGCGGAGTGATATAACTGGCTACACACCTCCACACGCAAGAGTTCCACAGCACCAAGGAGCAGATATCCACAGGTAATTTACCAAAAAAAGTGCTTTATTAGTACACCATTGTGCAGAGCATGGATGGTCTACGCGTTTCGGCTCTCCGCCTTCAACTGGACCATATTGTCCTGCTGTCTAGATCGTCTATTTAAAGTGAACAAGTGCAATTAGATCCCTTTGTCTATTTCTACTATTTGATACTCACTAGACTGCAAACCCTCATCATATAAACAGATATGGAAACATCCGTCCGCCATTTTTTGCTCATGTTCGTATCTGTGAAGTACATTTCATTATTCATTTCATGGCAGTGAGAAGCAAATACATTAATTCATAATCGCTCTAAGGCGAGATGTGAACATTAAAGGTTTTTGTGCAAAGTACGCAGTTTTTTAAAAGAAGAAGGGAGAGAAAGAATCCGATTTTTAGGAATAAGTGATGAACATTTTAGATGGAAAGTGCAATTGTGCTAAAAACATTAAAATGAACATTCAAAATATATAATTTCAATATCTTAAACGTCTGTAAAGTACTAGGTGATCAATCAACCTGTTCATAATAAGTTCATCTTCTAAAATACAATATTCGATCATTTCTAAAAGAATAAAATTGGAACCATATGCTAATCAAGAAGTTCATAGGAATTTGTCTGTGCTATTGTGTGTTGTTCTCCATTTGCAAGTGTCAATATCAGAGAAGAGTGATATAGTATATGTGTTACAAAAAAGTGCTTGGTGCTTTGTGCAATAATTTCTCGGTTTTCTTTCCACTTATACTCTTCCATTTGATCTTGGTGTATAAGTTTATATAAAAAACCTGTCTCTGAATTTCAACATTGGATTCGCCATATATGACACCAAGGAGAAGTTCATCGAACATGGTCCCATTGTACTTTACTTGTTATTGCACAGTAATTCTTCGTCTTTCTATTTTTCTTCCTTTTCGTCTTTGCCTTTCTTGTTTTTAACTCCTCTATATTTCTTATCACAGTTTGTTGTGTAACACCTGTTTCTCTGTGTGGTGATTTATCTTGACTGTCCCCATATTCTATGCCATGGTCCTGATAGAAGATTTTTGATTCCATTCTTTATTGTAGATGTATATGTAATCCTGCGTCCAGATTATGGCCGAACAAATTTTCAGTCCCAATGGCTAGGATGTATTGAGACTCTGTTTTTCCCAGATCCAGGGTTCTATCACCTCCTCGTTCTTTCTGCCTTACTATTTTCAGGCCAAAGTATCTTAATAGTTGGCTGTCACTTGAGGGATGTTTCGAGAAGTGTTTCGCCATGGGATAAGAGAAACCTTTGTTCTTTATAGCTCTCAAGTGCTGGAGTACTCTTAGCTTTAGTTTGTTGATTGTACTCCCCACATATTGCTTTTTACAGGGGCATTCCAATATATATATCACATATTTGGATTCACAGGTGATGTGAACAGTGATATACTCTGTTCTCCCATTTTGAAGTTGGTATGAACGGGTGTTCTGACCATGTTCGCAGGCCCTGCATTTTGAACACTTCCAAAATCCAGGTGTATTTAGCCAGGTGGATGTTCCAGGTTCTTTGATCTCCAGATGGCTGTGTGTTAAGAGATCTCCTAAGGAGCCGTTTTCCTGTATGTTATACTCGGATTAGGTGGTAACTTTCGCTTCAATGTTTCATCATGCAACAAGATGCTCCAGTTTTTCTTTATGACATCTTTTAACACTTTGTTTTCAGTATTGAAGTCACTGATCAAGCGTGTTGTGTCATCCTTTTCTTGATCTTCCTTTGTTTCTAATAGTTTTGGTCTTGATTTGAGTCTGACTTTAGCTCTTGCAGTTTTAATGACTTCCAATGGGTAACCTCTCTCCAGGAATCGTGTACTCATCTCATCAAGATTTTGTTCAATGTCTGGTGATTCTGAACAATTTCTCTTGGCACGTATCATCTCTCCGTAAGGTATACTCCACTTCAGATTCGTTGGATGCTCACTATTGGCGTGGAGTATACAATTGCAAGTGGTTGGTTTCCGATGCATTTTTGTGCATATTTTATGATCCCAAATGTTACTTGGTTTTTGCTGTATGTGGATGTGAAGGATACATTGTAGTTATTGTTGTTCAATGTTTGGATGAAGGTTTCAAGATCTGAATGTTCTCCTTCCCAAACCACAAAAAGATCATCTATGAATCTTGTCCAGATTTTGATCTTAGACCTGTGTTTGCTGTTTGGTATATCTGCTTTCCAAGCCACCATGAGTATATTCTCGTATGTGGGGGCAAATGAAGTACTCATCACTGTTCCTTGCTTTTGGAGGAACAGTTCCCCTTTGAAAAGAAAGATGTTATGGTTCAGGCATTAGTGTAACATTTCGGTGAGCATCTCAGAGTGTTCTAGGAAGCTCAATGATCTGGTTTTCAGAAATTGTCTGACAGCTATTAATCCGTCTGAGTGGAGGATCGATGTGTACAAAGATGTCGCATCTATGGTTACCATAATTAGTTGATCATTCCACTGTATATCCTGAATTTTCTTATATATATATATTTCCCAAAGCGAAGCGAATCCAAGAAAGAATCCACATGAGCTCACTCGGTCAGTTTCTGCAGTTTTAATCTTGATACAGGAGATAAAGATGGCGCGTTTCGACCACGTCTTGGTCACACATATATATATATATATATATATATATATATATATATATATATACATTCCGCTGTGATTTTTTTATATTGAATTTATTATTCTGTTTTTTGTAATTTCTTTGGTTATCCCTCCGTCATGTTGAAAATTATTTCCAATTTGATTGGATATATTTTTTGGTACTTTTTTATGGGTTACTGTAAAGTTAATGCGTGCATAACAACTTACATCAGGGTGTATTTAGCTGTGTAACCACTATGGTACAATTGGTTTTGACTTTGTCATTCATTATTTTTTTGGGAAATATGCACAGTATTAGCATTTCTTTCATGATCACCCTTTTTGTAGTTTGAAGTTTGTTGTTTTGTATGCCGCTATTCCATTGGTTCTTACGTGAGGGAGGGGCTAACATTACACTATATCTTTATTGTTTGGTTCTTCAGGTGTCATGTGATCAAGGCCGTGGCAACGTGGCCGAAACGCGTCATGCCGATTGACTCAAAAGAATAAACCTGCTTTAAACATATCTCTCAGCGTGTGGTGGTCTGTACCTGTTCCAGTTATCTGCTGGAGTTTGGGAACTCTTCGCCTTATTCATTGTGGCAAAGTACGGCTGTCTTTGCTTACGGACCCTCCTGGCCTTACTGTGGCTGATTCCTTAATGGCCGACATCGCGGACGCGATACTTTACCTGACCCGGAAGGGATGTAAACGGTTCCAGCCCCCCGCACCAGAGTAACGAGTAAATAAGTGGTGATTGGTTTACGGCGGTTTCTCCTGAACAACGGATGCCCACAGGAGTCGAAGGACGCTGGTGGACCTTGCGGTGCTCAGTGAGGGTAAGCCGTGACTGATTTCACACTGTTTACGATTTACAATTGGACATTTGCGGGTGCGAGGAAAACGCTGAAATCAATTTTGCTGTATTCCTGCTTGTACTAGGCGGGACTAATCTGCATGCTTAATTTGGTTTATTCTAACTTCATAATGTCGTCAGTGGCAGACGCTTTGAGGAACCGAGAGGCTAGTGCGGACACCCTTTTCGATAACCTTCCCAACGACCTCACTTCACTGGGGGCTAATAGCACCACTAACCCTACAAGCACTACGGATGTTAAATCACTTCTTAAAAAACTAGAGAAACTTTTGCGCACGGAACTAAATAAATGGTGGGAAAAACGTTCCCTGGAAAAATATAGAGAAGTGGGTAGAGTACCACGTGGGCTGAGAGTACTCATTGCTCCCTCCTTTGAAAACCCGAATCCCCTGATGCTCAAGGAATGGGCAACTAACAATCTTGAGTCGTCCATGAATATGGTGAAGATATTGATAAAATACGCTGCTATAGACAGAGAGGAGATTTTGAAGCAGATCGACGATCTGAACCTGATATTGGCGGCACATGAACAACAGGACATTATCACTAAGAGTAGGGGCGAAATTGATGCACGACTTCAGAAATATGAAGAATCGATAAAGGCGCGGAAAATTTTCAAATTTGCCAGAGATAAGACTGATTATGCAAGAATATACACAGCCCCAGTAACAACTATTGATCTTTTGCTCCCAGCCAATAAGGTTGCTATATCTATATCTGAAGTAGTAGATGCCATAAACCAAAGTGCAGGAAACAAAGCCCCAGGTCCTGATGGCTTATCAATTGATCTCATTAAATCTGAACCTGTTTTCTGGTCCCCTTTGCTTTGTAATGTTTTTAACAACCTGTCCAACACTACAATTCCGGAAACCTGGTCTACTAGTATCATTGTACCCATCTTCAAGAAGGACGATAGATCAAATCCCAGCTGCTACCGCCCTATATCTTTAATAGACAATACATTGAACATTGAAGCCATAGTAGGCGGATCCCGCGTATTGGAGAGCTATATTAATGGCTTCTCTGACACGGTAAGGCAGACCTCGTTCATCGCGCGCATTGCATCATTTCAAAATATCGCTACTGGAATTTGTTTTAATTGCAGGTCTAAAGGCTTCTTTAGACCTGCTATGTCCAGCTAGCTATAGGCCTATCTCGTTGTTACCATTTCCTATAAAAATTCTAGAGAGGCTGGTCACAAGAACCCTATCCAACTTTTTGGAATCTAACTCATGTCTGGACGCAGTCCAATTCGGATTTAAGCCAGCACATGGGATGAGACCGCCCTGATCACCGTGCTAGATGATCTGCGAACGCGTGTCGACATGGGTAAGGCAGCTTTTTTGGTGCTGCTGGACATGTCGGCCGCGTTCGACACGGTGGATCATGGTGTCCTTTTGGATCGTCTCCAGAAAGCGGGTGTTGTTGGTTTGGCGCTGGACTGGCTAAAATCATATCTTGATAATAGGCAACAAGCGGTTGCACTACCACCTTTTCGTTCAGCCATACGTCAGGTGAAACAGGGTGTGCCACAGGGGTCTGCGATCAGTCCGATTCTTTTTAATCTTTACCTCCGACCCTTAATCAGTTTGATAAAATCTTTCGGCATCTCAGTTATCAACTCTGCCGACGATACACAACTGATCTTCTCCTTTGAGGGTAAGGAGGCGGTTTCGAGGGACACTTTCCATCAGTGTATGTCGGAAACAGCAGAATGGCTTCGGCTTAATTCACTCCAATTTAATGGGGTAAAGACCGAGGTGCTTCATTGCTCCTTGGACCGGCCCTTTCAGCCCGTTACCAGAGGATTTCTGGCCGGCTTCCATTATGGGTACTGTGACAGCTGCTGAGTCGGCTCGTAACTTTGGGATCATGTTTGAACCTAGTCTGCAGCTAGACACCTCAGTAAACAAGACCATAGCAACGTGCATGGGCTTACTCCGAGCCCTACATAAAATCTTGCCGTTGCTTCCCTTGGAAGCTCGAGCAGAGGTGGTGCGTAGTACTATACTCAGTAGACTAGACTACTGTAACGCACTGCTTCTGGGGGCTCCTAAGTCTTTGGTGTCTAGGTTGCAGAGGATCCAAAACATGGCAGCCAAACTGGCACTAACCCGACCACGCTCCGCGTCGTCTTCAGCAGCTTTATCTGATCTCCATTGGTTGCCTGTCCAGCAGCGTATTCTCTTTAAGGCCGCTTGTATTGTGTTCAGGGCATTGCACGGTCTAGGACCTCTGCCACTCCAAAACCTTTTCATTTGGTATCAGGCTGCCAGACCCTTAAGATCCTCCTCTGCTTTTTTGATAAAAGTTCCTAAAATCGCCAGAGTGAGGATGGGTGGACGCGCTTTTGGCTATGCAGCAGCTGAGTTGTGGAACACTCTTCCTTTGCTGCTAAGGAGTAAGCAAGAACTAACCTCCTTTAAAAAAGAGTTGAAGACCTTTCTCTTTTCAAAACCAATGTAGTGCATTAGATCTGATGAATTACTGAAGGTCAAGCGCCAGGATACCCTTGGGGTGGCAGCTGCGCTCAACAAGAATTCAATTCATTCATTCATTCATTCATTCATTTTGGGTAGAGTGTTCTTTAATAGAATCAGGCACTGGGCAGAGGAAAATCAAATTTTACATCCCTGTCAGTTGGGATTTAGAAGCAATGTGGGTACTGTTGAACAGTGTTTGAATTTAAACCTTATACTAGGCAAGTACACAATCGCCAAAAAAGCCCCTTTGTACTTAGGTTTTATGGATTTATCGTCAGCGTTCGATTTTGTAAATCGATCAAGATTATGGGAGATCCTTCTAAATTACGGATTAGACAAGACACTCGTCCACTTTCTGGCGCATTTGCATAGAGACCTAAAAGCCCGTGTAAGGATAAATAATGAAGGAGAGGTCTCCGGGGATATTTTAATTGGTAGGGGGGTCAGACAAGGTTGCGTCTTGGCCCCCCTGCTTTTTATCCTTATATAAATGAACTAAATAAATCCCTGTCTAATTTTACATGCGATGTGCCGAAAATTAATGGTAAATTACTTCCCGTACTCCTATACGCAGACGATGCTGTCCTGATGGGCCGCACACCTAAAGCACTTCGCACTTTAATCATGGGCTTCGTTTCTTTTATGGCTGATTTGGACTTGTGCACCAATTTTAAAAAATCATATATTATGTCCTGCGGGCCCAAAAAACATTGCATCACATAGCATCAGGAGACAATGTTTTAAAAAGCACTGGCACTTTCCCGTACCTGGGTTTGATTTTTTCAGACTCTGGATCATGGTCAGCACATGTAGTCCATGGTAGAAATAAACTTGCCAAGGCAGTCAATTCAATTATTAGCCTACGACAGCCAAAGAGGGCTGAGGTTGTGATACCCCTAATACAGATCTATAAATCTCAATGCCTACCCACTGCAACATACGGCGCCGAGGTGTGGGGGTACACAAATTGCAGTGGTATTCAGACAGAAGAAAATAGACTCTGTAGAAAGATTTTAGGGGCACAAATCTCATCACCCACCTATATATGCCATAAAGAATTAAATCTGTATTATGTTGAGGATTTTATTAGATCTCGGCCAGCCTTGTTCTGGCTAAAGATATGGCAAAATCCGGCTGCAACCTTAACTCAGGAAATAATTATCGATTGCCTTAAATGTGATAGGGGCAGTTCTATACCGTGGCTTAATGCTGTTAGGAAAAGTCTGGCCAGTGTGGAATTGGAACATATCTTTCTTCACCCTTCAAATACAGAGGGCATGAACATTAAAACCATGAGAGAGGCACTGTTTGCTCTATTCCGAAGGGACAGAGAACACTCAGAGCTTCGTAAACCATCTATAACTAGATATCTCTATTTTGTCTAGTCCTGGTCACAAAAAAGACATGTTACAGGATTATCTTAAGAAAAATATTGGAAGATGGCACAGGAGCCTGCTCTTTCGCCTTAGGGATGGGAGCATAAAATACTCACTCTGCTTCCCACTTGGTTTCAATAAAAATATAGAGCATTTGCCCTGCCCATGCGGAAATGGTCAAAAACAAACAACCCTACATTTCCTGTTCTTTTGTAATTTTTACACTAGATACACCAAACAGTATTTGATTCCTTATTTTAGGTCACATACTATCACTGATTACAAATTGGCATACAATGAAATATTGCAGTTAGGAAGTGATGTCATGATTCTTAGAGTAAGTTCATTTTTGCAATCTGCGGTACGTTCACGAAAAACTATGGACTCACCATAAGATTGCATTTTATTTATCATTCCTGTTTAATCCAATTCAATGTTTTCAGACTGCTTATTTGCACATTGATATAGTCAGGCCTGATGTCTGTATAGAGTTTACACCGAATTTGTCTGCACTTTATTGCCCGTTTGCACAAACTTCTTTTGACATTGACAAAACTGATTTCGTATTCAATGTTCTTGGATTGTCTATTGCATAAATTGTAAATAAGTTGGGTTGACACTCACATGTTATGTATATTGATTTTATTTTGCTCCTTATCGCCATCCTTGCACATTTTTACCCACGTCATCATCAGCAATATTGTCATGAAATCGATTTTTATTGTGTGTGTTTTATGCTTGTATATTATATCTAATTGGCGGTGATGATTTGTACTTTTATGGATATTTTTATCCGAATAAAGACCATTTGACTTGACTTGACTTGAAGACTGATTATGAGTCGGGAAGAATCTTCACTTTCGCACGAAAGTTCGATAATGTTAAAAGGCAAGCTCTAACATCTAAAGCAGCTGCGATTTCAACTTCCAATGTGCGTCTTCCTGATGATATAGAATCGGATTCGGATCCTAGCTCGATTGCAAGCAGTGTGTGTTCTGGTGATAGTGGACCCACTACAGGACTGATGCCTATTCCCACTGATATTTCCCCATCTGAGGAACTTGTTTTTTTAGTAGAAGATCGCCGCCACACGTTGCGGCTAACTACTCAATCCAAGAGAGGACCAAAACGAGAAATGAGAGTAGAAAACAAAGACGGAAAGCCAAAAGGAGGAAACAACAGGGGAAAATGGAGAAATGCAAAGAAGAGGAATTAAGTAATGATGTGTCATTGGATAATACTGTTATCAATTTGACTAATGTTATTCTTACCAAGTCTGAGCTTACAATATTATCTAAGGGACTGTCATTTTGCCCTAGAAGTCGTTTTAGGTATGTTCAAACTAGAATCGATGTTTTCAAGTTTAGAAGAAAATTAAAACTACTAAAACACTTCAAATTGAACAAGGCATCCAGCACCGCTGCAAGAATTGCAATCTCTGACAATGCTGGAACCCGGCAGAACGCCAGTGATGGGACCCATCGCAAAACTATATATGCTCTTGTTGGTAATTCAGATGATGCGGTATGTCCAACCCAAGAACATCTCCTTAATCTAGGCACCACGGGCAATTCACCAGCTGTGAGCCCATTTCGTCCAAAATCTACGTTTATCCCACTCATGCCAAAGGATGCATTGGATGTATTTAGTGACTGTGTCACTCAAGACCTTAAAATTTTAAATAAGAAGATTGTAAAAACCGATAAACGCCAAAATCATCAAGAGCGACAATATTCCACCTTAATCAATAAATTGAAAAATAATAATGAAGTCATTATAACAAAAGCAGACAAGGGGGGTAATGTTGTCCTTTGGTCTAAGAGTGACTATTTACAGGAGGCTTATCGGCATTTGAATGACGAACTGTGTTATAGAAAGGCCACTTTTAATGACATTAGAAAGTTGAAAGATTCCATTCATGCTGAACTTGGGCAATGGAAGAGGGATGGACTATTGAACAAGAATGAACACAGTTTTCTAAAAATTGAGTTTCCAACCACCGCAGTTCTTTATTTCATCCCCAAAGTGCATAAACAACAAGTGCCTATTCCAGGGAGACCTATCATCTCAGCTCAACGAAGTCTGTGTGAGAACATATCTAAATATGTTGACTTTTTCTTACGTGAATTTGTGGAGGAACTTCCGTCTTACATCAAGGACACTGGGCATTTTCTCTCAAATATGTCAAAAACATTGTGGCAAGATGGTTACCGGTTTATTGTTATGGATATTTGCTCTCTCTACACTAGCATACGTCATTGTGACGGTTTGCAAGCAGTCAAATTCTATTTAGAGAAGAGAGATATTATTTCCATCAACACAATAGTATGTTATTACGTATGATCGAATTATGCTTGTGTAATAACTATTTTTTGTTCAACCAAGATGTGTTTCAGCAATTGCAAGGTGTAGCTATGGGGGCATGTTTCTCCCCCAGTTACACGTGTTTACACGTGGGCTGGTGGGAGGAACATGTCCTCAGATGCATTCATGGTGAAATGTATTGGACACATGTCGTACGATGGTGGAGATTCATCGACGACATCTGCATAATTTGGAATGGGTCAATTGAATCAGCTAATGAATTCGTGAAGCTGGTCAATATAAACAACTTGAATCTTGAATTTACTGCCCATATTAGTGCTGAACATGTTGAATTTCTTGATGTTGAATTATATATCCATGACAATAACATACAGACTAAAGTACATCGCAAGAGTACAGCTGGTAATTCAGTACTCCATGCGCAGCGCTCCCATCCATATCATTTACTCAAAAGCATACCGTATGGTGAGTTTCTGCGTATTAAGCGTATTTGTAGTACAGAAATTGATTGTAACAGTTGTCAGGAAGAATCATTTCAGAGATTTCTAGTTCGCGGTTATAAAAGGAAGGGTTTGGAAGCAGCATTAGCTAAAGCCAACACCACTAACCGCGATGTTTATCTTGAGTCGATAATCAGGACTACTACCAACAAATCCACCTCTAAAATTGAGATTGAGTGCAGTGAACCTAGTTCTATTCGGTTCATTACTACCTTTAGTAATCAGGACAAGGAGTTAAGAAAATTGTTCTATAAAAACTGGCCCATAGTGGGAACTGATCTTACTATGTCCCAATTAGTGCCTGACTTACCCCAAATTACTTTCAGGAGAGCACCCTCTATGAGGGATGCCCTGGTCAGGACTAGTCCTGAGGTTACCATCACGAGCACATGGCTATCTAACCGTAAGGGCTTTTTCAAGTGCAGTTCGTGCCGAGCGTGCAAGTTTGGCACTAACACTTACGAATTCATGAGCGTATTTGATCAAATCCCCACTGCTCTTAAAAGTTTTTTCACGTGCAAAACTGATCATGCAGTTTATGTTCTTGAATGCTCGTGTAATTTAAAGTATGTTGGTAGCACCAAATTACAGGTATCAGTCAGAATTTTGCAACATTTAAGAGCTATTGTCAACTCTGATTCAAGCTACCCTGTTGCCCGTCATTTTAAATTAGTTCACCAGAACAACTTGAACGATTTAAAGTACATTGTGATCGATGCAGTACCCAAATTAACTAGAGGGGGCAACAGGGAAAAGCGCCTTAGGCAATTGGAAACCCAATATATTCTTTTATTAGACACTAAGATGCCTAATGGCCTTAACACAGGAGAAGACATGCATACTTTCCTTTGAATATCATTCTAAGGTTTAGTTTTCTCTGTGTGCTTTGATGACAATCTCTTATTGCACTTTACACAGCAGTTTTCTTGATGATCTGATTTTATTAGTCTAATGCATATAAGTGACTCATGTTTTTTTTTAACTATTTGTACCCTTTGGGGTATATTTAGGTTTTTCTCCTTGGTCCTGTGGTTATGTTGGGTTTGTATGAACAACTTAGGAAGTGCTGCTAGAAGGTTTTGATCTTGCAACCCCAGTTGAAGTGAGGATTTTATTCAGTTTGCTAATTATTCCGTCTGTTTATATCCCCTTCCCTGTTTCCTAATTGCTTTTGCTGCTATACTACTTTGCTATTTGCCTATTTGTACAGATGCACTTGCATTTTATCTCCAGTACAGTTGTTTTTAGCAGACATCATCCGCAATATGGCCGTATGAATATTTAAGGATTATTCCTTTATATCGGTCTGATTTATACATTAATCTTTTTTTGCACTTGCAAAAAATCGACCCTTGCCATATATGCCTAATAATATTTGCACTGATGCACTTGCACTTTATCTTTGATATAGCTGAATTATTATATATGGGGCTAATACCATCAACTATGCTTTGCGATATTCATCGTATAGCTATGCAATGTTTACACTAATGTACTTGCACTTTATATATCTGAATTGGTTTTATTATTATGCGTGCAAATGTGTATTTATGTGTGTATTTTCATGTGTATATTTATGTCATTTTGTAGTTATCAGCTATATTTACCAAAGAGCAAAAATACAAATTAAGAAAGGGACCGATACCAGACTGTTAACATCGAATTTGCTGCATTTAAATTATGGGGCTTCAAAGGTTTATTTTGATGAGGATGTTCCGCTGTGATTTTTTTATATTGAATTTATTATTCTGTTTTTTGTAATTTCTTTGGTTATCCCTCCGTCATGTTGAAAATGATTTCCAATTTGATTGGATATATTTTTTGGTACTTTTTTATGGGTTACTGTAAAGGAAATGCGTGCATAACAACTTACATCAGGGTGTATTTAGCTGTGTAACCACTATGGTAAAATTGGTTTTGACTTTGTCATTCATTATTTTTTTGGGAAATATGCGCAGTATTAGTATTTCTTTCATGATCACCCTTTTTGTAGTTTGAAGTTTGTTGTTTTGTATGCCGCTATTCCATTGGTTCTTACGTGAGGGAGGGGTTAACATTACACTATATCTTTATTGTTTGGTTCTTCAGGTGTCATGTGATCAAGGCCGTGGCAACGCGGCCGAAACGCGTCATGCCGATTGACTCGAAAGAATAAACCTGCTTTAAACATATCTCTCAGCGTGTGGTGGTCTGTACCTGTTCCAGTTATCTGCTGGAGTTTTGGGAACTCTTCGCCTTATATACATATATATATATATATATATATATATATATATATATTTTTTTTTTTTTTTTTCCTGTACTTGCACTTTATCATTAGTGATTGAAATGAAGTTAAATGAAACTAAAAATTAATTTATCCTTCCTTGGATTATGTGCCGCTCTCTTCGCTCGTCCTTACGTGGACCAGAGGTTAGAGGAGTTTTTTGAGGATATATATATATTCTGGAGCACACATAGAAACAGAAAATAACCTACCTGTAAAGATTGTTTATGTGGAGGAAGGTGTCGGATCCTGCACATAAACAATCACTCCTGCAATGCAGGCACCCTTGCAAGATATTTTTGTAAATACGGTGCATCCCTGCATTTTGAAACTGATGTAGTGCGGGGTTCCCAATTTTGACGTAACATCACGCTCCACCAGTTTCTAGTAAATATGCCCCACTGTGTCTAACTCTTTATAGGAATCAGTGTCCCTCTTCTGTTTTCATGACTCAACACCAACTGGAATGTTACCCATAACATAGTACTTGAATCTATTGACATCCATTTTCCAGCATAGCCCATTCATCAAATGAAATGTTTTTAAATATGATGTATTAAAATCACTGCTATTAATCTGAGCATATTAGTGATAAAATTAGTCCAGCAAAATAGGTAATCCATTTGAATGGCACATTTTGTTCCTCTATACATATTAGCCATAATAATACTCTGATGAAGATCACCTATATGGCCTGACTTTCATTGTGAGACGTATAACGCTGCATGAATGTATCTGAGGAGAGCCTAAATTCAATTGTCAGAAATCAGAGTTTCAGGACAGATTGTTGCAAATCTCAAATTATTTTCTATCTATAGGAAATTTTATATTTTTGACATTAATACTGTATTTTCATGCTTTGCACTTGGTGCATTTGTAGCATCCTTGAGGTAAGTCCTGTTGTTTCTGGGTAGTGTGTTTTGTAATCGTATTTTTACACAACATATCCTGTAAATATTTACTTCTTTTGAAGGTTAATTTGGGATGGTTGCCTACATTTTTTGAGAGAATCTTATTAGTGTGAAAAACATGCCAATGTTTCCTAAAAATCTGCCTTACTTTCTGAGTGAATTTGAGATTTGCAAACATCTTTCCTTTTACTCTGCTTTCTGCATATATGGATTGAAGTGCACCTGTAACAAATATTATGTAGAAAGCACAATACACAAGACTAAGAAAAGAGTGTTAAGAACGTTAGATGTGTTGAGAGCCATAACCAGACAAGACAAACAATACCCAGCAGCCAGACAATTCAAAGAATTTCAGTCTAGTGATATGTCAACTACAATGGATGTACTACACAGAGCTTTGTAGTAACAGTGAATGGGCGGTACGTTTTGTGGGGTAAATGGCGCCCAACAGGTAAGTTCACAATATAACAGGTCGAAGTTTCAAGTCAAACAGTGGTGCTGCAGAGGTAGAGAGAACCACCCGTCTCTCTGCTATGTGGTAAACCAACAAAACAGAATAAACAAGACCCCCCAGCACTCTCAAGTACAATCAATACAAAATATGTAACATTAATGTAGACAGTCTTTGTTTTCTTCTTTTTCTTCTTTTAGGTATTGTCCTTTGTTCAGTTGGTAGGTTCCTTAGCCAACATGTGTTTCGTCGCAAAATGGGTACAATAAGCCGCGACTTCTTCAGGGCTCTGTCTTCTTGGTGTAAACCTTCCTTTCGGTTGCAATTCTGTCCTGAAAGTAATAGTAATCCCGATCTCATTAAAATGTATCCTTATGCTATTCCTAGGACCGGAGTGCTGCATATCATAAAGTGGTGAAAATGATGCTGAATATCACGTGTACCAGAGAAGTAGTCCCAAAACAAAAAGTAAGTATGATCAGATTCAGGTGTCCCTAATTATAGGAGTTGAGGAAATATGAATTTTGTGATCAGTTATGTCCCCTATCATAGACCCCAACGGCTCCATGTACATGCTATAAGTACATGTATGTTCCCTCCTGCTCCAGTTTTTGAAGACGCAAATATATGTGCGTCCACCGTCAACATGTCCTCTTTCAGATCCACCATGAATGGGTCAGATATTTCATTCCTAAGTATGAAAGGCCACCGACTTTATGTGGTTCACTTTCCACATTTTACAGATTCAGGCGAGTAGGCCCGAATTCTGTCATCAAGCCTTTTCCTGCCTTCTGCCTCTGAAAGCTCCAGTCTGAGCCTGCATCTGTATCCATGAACTTTGTCCTACTCCCTGCGCGGCTAACGGTGCCTGATCCAGCCTGTCGCCTGCCAAAAACTGTATTTCACCTTCAAGATTATCTCCTCCGCTCCTCATCCGATGCATTCCTGTCTAGTAGTTTAGGTAAACATTCCTCCAGCTACCGTGCAAAGGGCCAGGCCTCGCCGCCCTCATGCAAGTAATTCATAGCCCCGTTACCATGGAATATTCCTACCCCCTCGATCTAGTGTAGACACTTAGACGCTTGTACACGCACTAACAGTCAGTATAGAATAGATTCTATCCTAGAGACCTCTCCTTTTGGATAACACAGTTCTTTAAACATAGGATATTAGATATGATTTGGGATTAGGTTGACATGACCCCCAGACTTCTGTCTCCACATGTAGAGCTAAATGTCAAGTCCCCTTCACCCTCTAGTTGCACGTCAATCACACGTCATGCGGCTGCGCGCGCATCTCTGCCAAATATTTCTGCTGACATTGCAGGATTCTCTTATGGATCCACCCAATTGTGACATCACGTATGATGACGTTTATTAAATTACGCCCATGTATACGCCTCTATTAGCTACGTATGCACCTTTTATCTATACTATCAGCTGTTACGCCTTTTGCATCTGTTTCACTGTAATGTATTTTCTATAAAACTGCTTATCTGTCAATAATGTATGCCCTTCCTTCCTGAACTTTCGTGGTGATGGAATAGAATGCCTACAATTCGAATTGTATTCCTTTGTATAGGAATAAAGCCTTTTAAAACCTCTAATACCACGGATTCTGCCTCTTATATTTACTGAGTTATTCTTAATAGACTTTACCGCATAAAAAAATAGTACCGGTAATGAAATATTTACCACATAAATTGGCGCCCGAACAGGGACACTTTCTCATCTCACGCGCCGGCGGTGCGTTGCAGGCCCGGTCTCCTGCCACAGCTGAACGGACAAAAACGCGTACCTGCAGGATTTCCTGTATCTCCCTCCGGCCAAGCGGGGACGACTGAGGCTGCGATCAACACCCAGACGAGGCGGTGAGAAGTGCGAAGTATCCCGACCAGAGCCTAGCTGAGAGAGCAAGATCCGAGGTATACAGAGACCCGCCAGGTTCCGAAGTTCCGAGTCCAGTCGAGTCGAGTCCAGTCCGGTCCAGTTTCAGTTCCGTTCCGAGGCCTTCCGTTCCGAGCTACCCGGTGAGTACCATTACCGGGGAGGCATTTAACGTGCACATAGTTTGTGCCGGTCAAGACGGGTTTGGGTGCACAAATCCGGTCTGCACTGTTTTAGCTGTGTATCTGTACTGTTTAGCAGTATATATAGTATGTTTTGCATATAAATAAGTATAAATAAGTATTATCTAGTGTCAGTATTATGTCAGTAACTAGTTTTCTATTAGTTATCATTATTCGTAAAACTGTTAAGTGTTAAATGTTTTAAATACGTTCTATATATTGTGGTGTGAATGACTGTTCATTATTGTGTTTTCTTGTATAAAGTGTGTTCTAGTAATAAGGTCTAAAAATGCCGCTCTTTTCAAAACTAAGACAGATCAAAACTAGAAAAGGTGTACTCGAAGAAGCTGTTCCCATCCCACCTAGGGACACTCCAGGGTACTTTATGTATCATAAGCATGGTCTAGATGCCGTATTATTTCTTGATTTATGGGTGGACTACACCAAAGAATTACCAGAGAGTCAGAGATGGCCCGCAGCGGGGACCTGGGATGCAGATTGCATCATGAGAGTAGAAGAAGAATTATGGAAAAAGAAAGCCAGACAGTCACAGAAAGATGCCATTGAATTATGGCGTAAAGAATCATATAGACGTACAGAAAAAGCACTCAGACAAGAAGAGAAAGGTAGAGAGAATTCAAATAAAACCCGAGAAAATCTATTACTTGAGGAAGGTACCCGTGTAAAATCAGAACAAGTAGATAGACAAAGAAACGCTCTTATGAATGGTATGTATCCTCTTCTGGCCGAAGGGTTACCTAAGGCCACTCCGGAAATACCAAAAGACTTAACTCCTCCATTGCTCCAGATAAAAGCACATCCCAAAACACATCCCAAAACAGCAAAGGACGTTTTCCTTTCCTCCTATTTAGATGACGCAGCTCCCGAGTATGCTAATGCCATACCACCCACACCGCTTGCCGATGGTGTTCAACACCAAGAGCATCCGTCTGTATCCCCGCAACTACAAACTCCTACACAAGTTCCAACAGGCCCGTCCGTTTCTACAGTTTTTCCCGCATCTACAATCTCTATCCTACGCCCAACGAATCCTTTCGTGCCTAGCACCTCAGATGGTGCTACAGGAGGTACGACAGACATGTTTGCCACACCGCCGCGAAATAAACAGACCCTTAGAGATTTAGCACTCCAACGTACACCCCAGCTAGCGACATCCGACATGTTTAAAGAACAGCTTGTGGATTGTAGATACGACCCAGTACCAGGTAGACAGGATAAATTGCTCATATCATCACTACGTATAAGACGAGCTACATTATATTTAATGACAATACCAGGAATGGGTGAACACCTCGACGAAATATATCGCTTTGTCCAAACAGGGCAAGGTCCAGAAAGTATTAACGAAGCTATGGAATACCAGAAAGTGGATGTCCAAAGACAATTACTACGTTTTTTCATAAATTGTGTAATCAGGAATCAAGACAGACCTGGGGCAGATCACGATACCATGCAAAGACTTGCCAAATGGGGTCAGAACATATCAGAAGAGAAACATGATAGACAGGCGTGTATAATCGCCATGTGTCGAAAGATCCGCAAGGAAGTACAACGAATACATAAAGAAAGACGAGAAACAGACAGAGTAGAATCAGAAGAAGAGGAGGAGCAAGAATCAGAGCAATTAGAAACAATAGCTTTTGTAGGTAGAGGAAGACCCCATAATAATACCAGAGGTTTTAATGACCCGATACGTCCAATACGTCCAGAATATAATAGACATTTTCCAAACCCTATGCTAAATACGAAATCCCCTGAACACCTATTCCAAGCTGCTGATAAATTACTCCGAGATCGAAGGGGGTACCACATGCTCGATTCCATGGACGAACAAGAATTAGCCAGGTCAGCAGTACAATGGGCTGACAGTCCCGGCGAATACAATGATGATGTACTTGCACACACGTTTCTGAATCTTGACCCATATGAACAGCGTTTAGCTAGTATATACATGATTCAACACCTCCTTATATTATATAAGAGCCAACACTCCGATCCAGGACCCTTACCTGACATATTGACAGAACTACTCACGAACATATGGAGAGGGTCAGGTACTGATTTGATTAAGGAAATTCTAGAATCCCGAAACCAATATTTAAATTTCGTATGCCCAGAACACGTCTCAGTTCCCATCATGGGAAGAAAAATGTATCACATAGATAGACAGAACCCGTTACGCGAAGTGCACCCAATAAGAGGTGCCAGCGATAATTTTACACGCGTGTTTGTGTACACGCCTATAACTAAACTGGAATTATTAGAAATGAAGAAAGTAGTACCCAGCCATGACAAGGATCCAGCAGGTTTCCACCGTGAGATAAAAGACATGTTACTCATGGGAGAGTATACCTACCCCGATATTATGAAAATATTAAAAGTCCTATTACCCGCCGGTGTTTATGAGAAACTCAAAGAAAAGGAATGGGAGGTGGGAGACCAAAAGATAGATTGGACAGCATTAGAAAACGAAGAAAAGGCCAGAGCTGCAGGAGCAGGGCTTGGGGAAAAGACTACAGCACTAGCAGGATTACTAATACAGGTACTGCCACGTTTATTAACTACGAAAAAGGAAGACTGGGGTGCAATCTCAGCCTGTAAACAAAAGCCAGATGAAGACACTAGTGATTTCTATTCCCGATTTGAAAAATGTTTTAGTATAAATAGTGGCATAAAAGCCAGTAGTGAGTCGTATCCACATCTGTTTGTGACAAAATTAGTTGAAAATTCTCTGCTACAAGTCAAGAATAGAGTATTGAAGTTCGAAAGTACCTGGCAAGGTAATACCCCATCACAGATGTTACAGATGTTACAATATCACCACAATAGAATTAGAGAAGAACAAGAACACGAACAAAGACGTATGAAAGATACAAAAATGAAAATGCTTGTTGCACAGTCAGTTCCAGCCGATAGTCATCAAAAGGGTGATTCCGCAGGTCCTGCGAAAGGGACATGCAACTATTGTAAACAACCAGGTCATTATATACACGATTGTCCAGTCCTGAAACATAATATTGCCACAGGTAGAACGCATGAGAGACCACGTCCACCTAGACAGGATCAGAATCAACAACAAATTGCTCAGCATGCACAACCTAGGTTAGCTCCGCAACAACTAGCTCCGCAACAGGCAGCTCCACAACAGATCGTAGCACCACCACAAGCGCAGCCTATTGCTGCAACCCAAGCAACAACACAACAGATGTATCAGTATGCACAAACAGATTATCCCGATTATCAGCGATACTCATGAGATAGCCTAGAGAGGGAAGTTGGCTTACCCCTTATTGAGGTTCCTGTAGACCAAGCGGGACCTTATGTACATAGTGAACTATTAGGGGAAGACAGAAAGTTTTTACTTGATACAGGGGCAAGCAGAACAACTATAAGACGCAGTGAAGTTCCAGGGGCACCCCTCTCAGGCTCACAGAATATTTCCCTTGGATTCTCAGGAAAACCTATAATCAATGACGTAACACAACCTCTTCCACTTACAGTCGGTCCATTGACACGTATTACAGATTTATTGCTTACTAAATCCTGTCCAGAAAACTTGTTAGGCATAAAAACAGTGAAAGCTCTAGGAGCCATAATATGTTGTTCTCCGGAAGGAGTACGACTATTTTTACGTGACTTTAAAGGTCACTACGTGTCCAGAGACATGGATCACCGACTGCAGAATTTACCTACACATTTATGGGCACAAGGCCCCACTGATGTTGGTTGCATGAACATTACACCATATCGAGTTACACTGAAAACAGGAATAGTACTACCACGAATGCGACAATACAAGTTACCACCAGATGCTGTAGTGGCTTTACTGCAAATCATTGACGAGCTCATTGCACAAGGAGTGGTTGTCGATACCGACTCCAATGTATGTAATTCCCCGATAATTCCGATTCTTAAAAGAACGGATCCAAAAGCACCACCAGTATATCGATTAGTTATTGATCTGCGCGAATTAAATAAATGTATTGTACCACAATACCCTGTGGTCCCAGATATCTCTTCATTACTCACAGCTATTGACTCAGAAGCAACGTTTTTCACTGTAATTGATCTCAAGAATGCTTTCTTTAGTGTCCCAATCGATCCGGAAAGTCAATATCTGTTCGGTTTTAGTTTAAATGGACGAAGCTTTAAATTCACATGCGCACCTCAAGGATTTACAGAAAGCCCCAGCATCTATAGCCAAGCACTGAAACGAGAACTTGACAGTATCCACATGCCAGTCAACACTGCCTTGCTTCAATATGTCGATGATCTGCTGATCACCGCCCGAAGCGAACCTGAATGTGAGACAGCGTCACTGACGGTTTTGAAATTTCTGGCTGACAAGGGGCACAAGGTGTCCCCTTCTAAGCTGCAATTCTGTGTCCAGCGAGTTGTTTACCTTGGGCACTCGCTGTCCAAGGAGGGAAGGCAGCTTACACCCGACCGCATCCAGTTAATTGCTAACATGCCACCACCCAAGACACAAAAGGAGGTGCGGGCTTTTATAGGCCTCACTTCATACTGTAGGCAGTGGATCCCTCAATATGCATTTCTAGCAAAACCACTCATCCAGTTGACAACACAGGAGGCAGCCACATCGACTGTCCTCCCTTGGACTCAAGAACATACACACGCCTTTGAAAGCTTAAAGAAAGCTTTATGCCAAGCACCTGTCCTAGCAACACCATGTTACAGTAAACAGTTTACACTCTTTGTTACAGAACGCGAAGGTACTGCCTTGTCAGTACTCACTCAGGAACAAGCAGGATCACACAAACCATGTGCTTATTTCTCTAGTACATTAGATCCAGTAGCTCAGGCACTTCCAGCGTGCCTGAAATCGGTGGCAGCAACAGCTTTAGCAATCAGACAAAGCGATGCCATAGTGCTAGGGCATCAATTGACAGTACAAGTACCACACGCAGTAGAGGTTCTCTTGAACCGCACACAAACACAACACTTGACTATAGCGAGACTCACCGGTTACGAATTGACATTGTTTCAGCCACACATAGAAATCAGACGTTGTAATACGTTAAATCCTGCCACACTGTTACCAGTAGGTGGAACAGATCCATTGGCACATGATTGTGTCGAAGTCATTACTATCACGACGAAACCCAGACAAGACTTGACAGATATCCCTTTGTCAGATCCAGACTTGACATTGTATGTAGATGGGTCATGTATGAGAACAAGTACAGGAGAGTTAGTGGCCGCTTACGCAGTCACAACAGACACTGAAGTCATTGAAACAAACTGTACTAACACTTTGTCAGCTCAAGCAGCAGAGCTCATCGCTCTAACACAAGCCTGTATTCAAGCCACAAATAAAAAAGTCAATATTTACACAGATTCACGTTATGCATTCGGAGTCGTCCATGACTTCGGCGTACTGTGGCGAGAGAGAGGTTATTTAACTTCTCACGGTGCCCACATCCAACACGGACCCCTCATTCAAGCCCTATTATACGCGATTCATCTACCTACTGCAATATCGATTATAAAATGCAAAGCCCACACAAAAGTTACCGATATCATTTCTCAGGGTAATGACCTAGCTGACAGAACAGCTAAACAGACTGCTCAGAATCAGACTCACACAACTGATATGACAAAGACAATAGTTCCGACACCAACACATTGCATGACAGTTAAGGATCCCGCCCTTGATGTAATTGACATACAGACACATGCTACACCAGAAGAAATAAAGAAATGGACTGAATTAGGAGGGATCCAAACAGATCAAGGATGGATGACGAAGGAAAAATCTATATGGTTTCTTCCCGACTCAATGGTTCAAGTCATCATTAACACTATACATAGTCCAGCACACCTAGGAGAAAAAGCTATGCTAGACAGCATTCAACACATTTGGTTCAACAAACATTTACGAGCCGCAGCTAAACAAAAAGTTCGTACCTGTATGATATGTTGTCAGTTTAATCCAGGTAAAAGCATCCCCGTAGAGCAGGGTGGATTTCAAACTCCCGATCATGCTTTTGAAGTCCTCCAGATGGATTATATCCAGATGGAACGATGTCGAGGATTCAAATATGTTCTCGTAGTTGTCTGTGCTCTTTCCCGTTGGACAGAAGCATACCGGGTTTCAGATTACACTGCCCCGACTACTGCCAAACAGTTAGTTCGAGAATTCTTCCCATGGTACGGTTTACCACGTGTTGTCTACTCAGATATCGGCCAGCCGTTCTCATCCGAACTAATGAAACACGTTTCCCTTTTATTAGGCTACCAATGGAAATTCCACTGTGTCCGACATCCCGAGGCGGCAGGTCTCGTGGAACGCCATAATCAAACTCTGAAAATTAGATTGTCCAAAATATGTAGGGAAAAAGGAGTCGATTGGATAGTAGCCTTACCAGTTGCGCTCTTTTACATGAGAATGGTAGCACATTCTCGAACAGGGCTATCCCCGTACGAGGTGATCTTCGGTAGACCACCAAATATGTGGGGGACGCCTATACCTCGTAAAATCACTGATGTTGACTGTAATATGCTGACAGATTACCTGGCTTCCTTGATGTCTGCACTACAATCTTGTCGTTCACAGGTATCCGCAGCTTTTCCCGACAATACTGAGGTGAAGCCCCATGACGTGGTTCCTGGGGACCTGGTGCTGGTCAGGAATTTTGACCGGAAGACCCAACTGGATCCTAGGTGGAAGTCACCGAAGTTGGTTCTACTCACCACAAGGACAGCCGTGAAAATCGAGGGACGGAAAGGGTGGTTGCACTCGAGTCATATCAAGAAATTTTATGGACTACCATCCAGTGTAGATACTCAACCCTGTATTCCCTCACAGACAGACTCAAAGCTCCCCTTGGCTGAATTAACAAAACCAGAACTTTACAAACTAAAATTGAGGTCTAGTAAGTCAGACAATTTGATTGTTTAAGTCCTCTCCAAGGTGAATCGGTTGAATTTGTCTCTGACATGTATCCTCTAGACCGGAATAGAGAAAGAAATCATCAGATGCAGCTCAAGAAGCATGCGTATTGTAAATCATTTCGTAGTCACTGCACAGTAACATTATTAATTTTGTTTTTTCTAAGTCTTCTGATCATCATTGTCAGCATACTATTACACATGTATTGCCCTATTCCTAAGCGTGCTTACAATATAACTGCAGAACATTCTTTTAGCGAATTACCTCCGCATGAATTGTCCTATAGATTTGCGCTGCGCAACAACACATTCATTAGTATGTTACATCATTCCCATCAAACCAGCAATGCCACAAATTGTTGGATATGTGGCCGACTCCCTCCCTATCAGAACTATAAGGGAGTTTTGCCCCTCTTTCCCTATCCGTTCACACACAATGGCTCCTGTGGAGCATGGTTTAGTTTGATTAATTCCCTAGATTCAAATTCCGCAGTTTATCAAGACAACTGGTTATGGGGAAACCTGAACTTAGTTTTGCTTAAAGTCTGCTACCCTAACAAGGAGGGACTTCCCAAAAGAACAGGAACTGATCTAGAAAATGAAGTATATGGATTAGGTAATTTTACACTTAACCTCATGATCCTGAACGTTGAATCTGAATCTACACCAATCTTGCCCGCCATGTCAGTATTCCCAGTAAAAGGGGAATTATGTGTAAGAAAGAATGGTTCCATACACATGGGCCATAGTAAATGCACCACTGTAATAAAATTCAGTGATCAAGGCAAGTCTACATTTAGAGCTTCCCGTCATTCCTACTTTATATGTGGCCAGACCGCATATATACGCCTACCTTTAGATTGGGATGGTACCTGTTACATAGCATTCCTTCTACCACCTGTTTTCCTAGCTCCTCCTGATTATCATAGAAATACCCATTTAGTACACAATAGACAGCAGAGAGATCTCCCAATTGTCGATTACACTGAAACAGCATGGGAAAAATACACAGATTTCAATAAAGGTTTCTTTCCCTATATAGGTACAGTCACTAATAGTAAGCTGATACGTAGATTAACCAGAACCCTTGAAGCAGTAGTGAACGAAACTATTTCCGCCTTAGGCAATTTAACAGAAGAGCAGTCTGCTATGCGGATTGTTGTGCTTCAAAATCGTCTTGTCCTTGACGTCATCCTGGCCGATAGGGGCGGAGCTTGTAGGGTCATCGGATCAAGTTGCTGCATTTTCATACCAGAAAATTCACCGTCAGTATATAAAGCCATAACTCGCCTTCATAAGATTGTAAGCCAGATACACCAGAGTCCAGGCACCTGGACTTGGTCCGGTTGGTTCTGGGGCGTGTTGTCAGCCTGGGGATGGAGAATCCTATCCTTCCTAGGTATTGGCTTTCTCATACTATTCAGTTGCTGCTTATGTCTACAATGTGGGCCAGCGATTTGTGGTCTGTGTGCCACCTCGTGTATCCCACATCCAAGTTTTCGTTCGAGATCCCGGAAGAAGAAAGAAGAACAAATGATGCTATATGAACAGATCGATGGATTGATGAAGATCGATATCTCCTGAGGGTCCGTAGGGGACAAGGAGGGAATGAGGAAATATGAATTTTGTGATCAGTTATGTCCCCTATCGTAGACCCCAACGGCTCCATGTACATGCTATAAGTACATGTATGTTCCCTCCTGCTCCAGTTTTTGAAGACGCAAATATATGTGCGTCCACCGTCAACATGTCCTCTTTCAGATCCACCATGAATGGGTCAGATATTTCATTCCTAAGTATGAAAGGCCACCGACTTTATGTGGTTCACTTTCCACATTTTACAGATTCAGGCGAGTAGGCCCGAATTCTGTCATCAAGCCTTTTCCTGCCTTCTGCCTCTGAAAGCTCCAGTCTGAGCCTGCATCTGTATCCATGAACTTTGTCCTACTCCCTGCGCGGCTAACGGTGCCTGATCCAGCCTGTCGCCTGCCAAAAACTGTATTTCACCTTCAAGATTATCTCCTCCGCTCCTCATCCGATGCATTCCTGTCTAGTAGTTTAGGTAAACATTCCTCCAGCTACCGTGCAAAGGGCCAGGCCTCGCCGCCCTCATGCAAGTAATTCATAGCCCCGTTACCATGGAATATTCCTACCCCCTCGATCTAGTGTAGACACTTAGACGCTTGTACACGCACTAACAGTCAGTATAGAATAGATTCTATCCTAGAGACCTCTCCTTTTGGATAACACAGTTCTTTAAACATAGGATATTAGATATGATTTGGGATTAGGTTGACATGACCCCCAGACTTCTGTCTCCACATGTAGAGCTAAATGTCAAGTCCCCTTCACCCTCTAGTTGCACGTCAATCACACGTCATGCGGCTGCGCGCGCATCTCTGCCAAATATTTCTGCTGACATTGCAGGATTCTCTTATGGATCCACCCATTTGTGACATCATGTATGATGACGTTTATTAAATTACGCCCATGTATACGCCTCTATTAGCTACGTATGCACCTTTTATCTATACTATCAGCTGTTACGCCTCTTGCATCTGTTTCACTGTAATGTATTTTCTATAAAACTGCTTATCTGTCAATAATGTATGCCCTTCCTTCCTGAACTTTCGTGGTGATGGAATAGAATGCCTACAATTCGAATTGTATTCCTTTGTATAGGAATAAAGCCTTTTAAAACCTCTAATACCACGGATTCTGCCTCTTATATTTACTGAGATATTCTTAATAGACTTTACCGCATAAAAAAATAGTACCGGTAATGAAATATATGCTACGTATCCCGAATGCGGGAGTGAACCTCCTCGTGTAATGACGGTCCGGTACGTGTCTTTCGTAGAGGAGTCCCGATGCGAATACGCCGTCAACTAACCACAGAACTTTGAAAGTCATTTGTGAATCAGATGTGGAATTGAGTGAAGGAGAAGGAACCTCAAACGGAATATTAACATCAGCGATAATTTTTTTTTTATTATTATAGCAAATTAGGCTCATGTGTATAGACAAACAAATCGAAATGGGGGAGAGGTCGGGGCCAACAAAGAGGCCTGTATCAAGAGCTATATCTCTCCGACGAGCTCTAACAAGAGCAAAACACGTGTCATGGGGTTGTTTTTATGCAGGCGTGGATGGCATTTTCCTAATCCTATGCTTAGAGACTTTGCTGTAAAAATGGCATTAGCCTTTGTCCTTTTCTAGCTCGGTGTGGATGGCACTGGGCTAATCACATGCTTAAAAACTCTGCTAGAAAGATAGACATTTCAGGTGAGAAGATTCAGAGTATCACTGGCGTTGTAGGGTGTTTCATATTAGGGAGCTGCTCTCTGCCTAAACTAGGGAACTACCCAGAGTTCTCTGCTTCCTTGTTTGTATAATTTATGCTGGGCTCCAAGCCTGAAAGGGTGTAGTCCTAATATATAATATCTATATTATTATTGAAATAAATAATTTAGTGGCGTTGGAACAAGATTAATAGGTAAATTCACACATTTTACATCATTCATCACAAGGCCTGTCCATTTCAAAATAATCAGATAAGCATATTTGAGCTTGGAAGAGACAAGTATTAAGGGGAGAGGAATTTTTAGCTTTCTTTTTCCTGGTAGATTGGTCAGGGAGAACTGAGCTGTAAACATCTCTAGGGGCTGCCATCGGCTCCTTTGAGCCACCATAACCTTATTATCACATTCAGGAATACCACAACTAAGGCACAGAGACTGTGATTGGCCTTCTTGAATAGCAGAACAACTGGCTTCAGGGTTCTGTTAAGGTATGTGGACTAGAAGCTACCTAAAGATACTAAGACCGGTACTTTTGGTGCTAAAACAGCTGTACTGGGGTTAGAAAGGAGATGGTGTTGACAAAGACTTGTATAATCTGTCAATGCAATGAATTTCTCAAACAGCATCATAATTTGGGCTCCCGGTTTTATGGTATTTATTTTTTTGCTATTTCCGTCTGTATTTATCTATCTTTATTTTTTGCTAATTTTATATGTATTTATCCATATTTATTTTGGCTTTTGTGGAAAAATTAAGCTGAAATTAGTATATTTCCACATTTATTTAACCAATAAATATGGACTCATGCTTGAATGCCTACTAGGTTTCAGTGCTGTGAACACCCGCAGAAGATAAATCAGTGCACTTATGTGAAAATTTGCAAATTTCAGTATCATCCTTGTGCATATCTACTGCGGTTAAAGCCTCTTTACTAAAATGACTTTTTTTTAAATCCCTTATATAATAATCCACACATTTATTGGCCTGGCAGTCGTGGTAAACAGAATTTAGAATTACTCAAAAAGCAACCCAATTTCTGTTTTTATCCACATTCAAAAATAAATACAGACAAGAAAATGAAAGGTTTCTGTCTGCATTTATCTGTAAAAATCAGTAAAAACGGAAAACAAGGAACCTTAATCATAATGTTCAATTCCTTTAAATAATTTGTTTATTAATTCTTTTCATTTTCCACGATTGTGTTTGATTTTATAGTAACATCTATATATATATCATCTGCACAAGATTAGGATGTCGAATTTAATAAAGTTTTACATTTATATACTGTGGACTTCTTGTGTACGTCTGTGCTAAGATGAGTTCTGGAGCTCACTTACAAATAGCCGTGTATCCTCACAGAACTGATCATTGCCCAGAATGCACCATCCTCCTGTAATATACAGGTGATTTGTAGGTTACCGTCCACCAGTGAGCCTGTCTCCAGTTGGTAAGCTGTCTGTGTAATGACTTAGACAAGCTCATAAAGATGGTCTGGTATTCCAAGGGCCCAAATGTGAAGCTCCTTGTAAATTCCCCCCAAAATCTAAACATTAAATAAGAAATAAATGTTGTGCTCAAGCATTTCTAAACTATTTACTAGTGTATATCACATATTACTTCTTGCTGCTATTCCAATTGATACTACTAGTAACAGCATCGATACAATACTCTCATGTGACTGCTCACGTAGGGATACCTTCTCTTTAGGGAGGAAGAGGAATGTGTGTGCAGATAGAGTACTATGTGTCACTGGGGGAGTGCAGTGCCCCGTGTGGGATGGCCAGATGGGGAGGGGGGAGTGTGTGTCTGTGTGACTGTGTGTCACTGGGAAAATGGAGTGCCCTTGTTGGATGGCCGGGATGGGGGGAGGTGGTGTGTGTGTGTGTGTGTGTGTGTGTGTGTGTATGGATGAATGGCCTTCAAAACTGGCTCAAAGTTCTCCTCCTTCAAAGACACTTCCAAATGTAATTCACCCCCTCTCTATTATCTGAAGGAAGTCCTTCCATTATGGGAAGTTCTGTTCTCCATGACTATAGAAGTGCCTTCCCAGTGTGTTCTTGTGGATACCTCTACTTGTACTTTGTACTCTTTGGTAACATGCACACATGTCACCTTTCCTTTTGTAACGTATCGTTTGCTACCTCTTGTATTTTGTTTGCTTTTGATACATGCACAATTGCCACCATTGCCTCATGTAATGTAATGTTTGTTCTTTTGTTTTGAGTGTCTGCCATTTATTGCAGTATTATACCTCTACTTGTACTTTGTACTCTTTTGTAACATGCACACATGCACACATGTCACCTTTCCTTTTGTAACGTATCGTTTGCTACCTCTTGTATTTTGTTTGCTTTTGATACATGCTCAATTGCCACCATTGCCTCATGTAATGTAACGTTTGTTCTTTTGTTTTGAGTGTCTGCCATTTATTGCAGAATAATACCTCTACTTGTACTTTGTACTCTTTGGTAACATGCACACATGTCACCTTTCCTTTTGTAACGTATCGTTTGCTACCTCTTGTATTTTGTTTGCTTTTGATACATGCTCAATTGCCACCATTGCCTCATGTAATGTAACGTTTGTTCTTTTGTTTTGAGTGTCTGCCATTTATTGCAGTATTATACCTCTACTTGTACTTTGTACACTTTTATAACATGCACACATGTCACTTTTTCCTTTTGTAACGTATCGTTTGCTACCTCTTGTATTTTGTTTGCTCTTGATACTTGCACAATTGTCACTATTGCCTCATGTAACGTAACGTTTGCTTTTGTAACATGCTCACTTGGAATTTTCTCCTCATGTATTATTACTGTTCCTTTTGTGAAGCGCTCTGACACCTTCGGGTAAAGTCCGCGCTATATAAAAACGCATAAAATAAATTAAAAAAAATTAAACAAATGTCAATTGGTTTCAAGGAGTCCACTGTAGAGGCTAGAGGTGTCTTACCCCCACCTTAAGCAGCACTCTTACATAAGCTGGCCAAAAATAATCACCACGTCAGGTGGATGCCGCTTCACTCGAAGCCAGGACATTCCAGAGTGGATTTAACTACGAAAAAGCAAAACAGAAGACAAGCCCTGTCCAGCTTTGTTCCTACGACCCGAAACAGCATCCCTGTCAGCATCTTAACGCTTCCAATCCTCCTGCAATGTAATAAGAACCTGAAGGCCTGACCCTTCACAGAACACTGCACTGTACCTCTGACCTCTAGGACACATCCCTCGAGAACCCTCACTGCTGTCAACGATGCTGGACGATGTTCGGGGTGTAGTAGCCCGTGTACAGCACTAGTTGCTTGTTGTGCATCATACAAGCACCCACACATGCACACATATATACACATACGTTTGACAGTAGTGACTTTGGAAGTTTCCTTCAGTGAATCTGGCCCTTTACAAGGCACCCGCCTGCCAGGATATTGTTGGTGCCTGGGTTATTATCGGTTTATTAATGCCCGGGGCCTTGGAGTTGGCCTGAGTCCAGTCCTCGTGGTACCAAGACCCGTGTTCTCGTGCAACAAGATGGGCCAGTCCCAGAGGCCCATGAGGCAGACACAGGTCTGGGGAGCGTGTTCTGCAAGGCTGCCCCGGGCCCACAAAGGGGGCCCTCCTAAGAGGGCAGCCCCCCTTAGTGCCACAGGATGGCACACGAGTCAGCCTCCCAGTGTTTGGGACCCTCGAGGGTCCCCCATGCCCGCGTCACTTCCGGGCAGGGGGAGAGGTACATATACCTCTCCTGCCCACTGATCGCCCTCTTTTATGCTGCCTTGACGCTGTTTGGCAGTTGACCTCCTGGAGCTGTGCTGTGTTGTGCGGTGAGTGTATTTCTCCTCCCCACCCCTGCGGGGGCAAGGCTACTAGCCCTGCCATTGCCGTGGCAGCGGCCACCTTGGGGGGGGGAGGACAGCTCCAGGGGGCTTAGGGTAGTGGCTCCCTCCCGGCTGACCTCTACCCTTGCCGCCGTTTGGTTTCTATGCTGCCTGGTCGGGTCGAATTGAATTGTCCCGGGCCTCCACTCCAATGAGCATGCGGGGCAACCAGTATCTCCCGGCAGCATCTGAGCGTCTCAATGGGCACGGGGGGCCTCTGTCCATGTGGGAATAGGGGGTCCAAGGTCCGAGCGGTCCGTCGCTTAGGGGACGTGGGGTGGGGGGCAGCCATTGCCGTGTAGCTCCCACCCTTGCTTGCATCGGGTACCGGTTTGGTCCAGCTAGTGTCCCCAGGCCTCATCGGCACTCTTTTCTCCCTGGCCGAGGATCAGAGGAGGGGCGCTAGGCCTCTACCCATGGGAGGCACCTAAGTATACAGCGCTGGGGGAAAGCATAGGCCCAGTAGGGTATTGGGGGTAGGATGCTGTGCAGGCTCCCTCGTCCCCCTTCCTGGCATCCAGGTCCCGGAGCGGCATAGGCCCGGGGCCGATGGGGGAGAGTTGGTAACGGGGGAGGCGGAGGTTTCCGAGGGGGGAGCGTCCTGGAAGCCCCACCTGGGTCCCTCGGATGAAAGTCGCTGGCAGTCTTGGCATCTCCCCGTTGCTCCTTCCCATCACGCCGTTGGATGTGTTTCCCGGGGCTGTGCTGCCACCCCCCCCCCTCAGTTGGAGGGTGGTGTAGGAAAGAATGCGTGGGCTAGGCCCCAGCCTGGCAGGGCATGGTAGGTGGGCGCATAAGGGTGGAACCAGCGCTGGTTTTTCTCTTCCCCGTCATTTCCGACCAGGTGCCCGGGCCGAGGTGTGAGGGGACTGTGGAGGAGCTGAGTAGAGAGCTGAGCGGGTCCAAGCTTATTGCTTGTCGGTTCCAGATGCCCCCCCACCACGCACTCGCTTGCCTAGTTTGTGCCCGGCCACACCGTCCTGCTCAGCTCGCGCAATAATCAGTCCACGCAAGGTACTTTGCGTAAAAGGCCATTTTATTAGGACAGGGTTGGACAACCATAACCAGAAACATAACACAAATCCCCAACAATCCCGAACAACAACATTCCTCACTACCCATACTCTCCAAGACTCCAACTACTCCATACCCACTTCACACCGCAACCTTCTCACTTCCTTTCGCTTCCTCACTTCTCTTCCAAAACTCCACCACCATCTCCATTCGTCGTCCACTGCTCTGACGCACCCCCACGTTCTCCCCAGTATCCCCCTCCCCGGGAGGGTGAGTATGCCCGTCATGGACTCCTCCCCCCTCCCCAATCCGCCCCACACACACACACACACACACAACCCGTCCTAAACTGGCACGCTGAAAAACATGACCTCCTCAACTAGTCATGTAATTGCCGGGTGGGTGGGTGGCCAACGGTCCACTAACTACCCTCCCTGAGGCGCTGGGGAATGGAAGAGGAAGGACTTCCTCTTCCTGCCCCTTTTAACCCTACCTGCGACCCCACCCCTTATCCCACCCCTTCCTCCCCTGTCCTTCCTTTTGCGCGAACTCCCCGGGGGAAGACTAGACCGCTGGTCTTACTTCCCCCGGGGGCCTCCTCGCGCAATAATCAGTCCACGCAAGGTACTTTGCGTAAAAGGCCATTTTATTAGGACAGGGTTGGACAACCATAACCAGAAACATAACACAAATCCCCAACAATCCCGAACAACAACATTCCTCACTACCCATACTCTCCAAGACTCCAACTACTCCATACCCACTTCACACCGCAACCTTCTCACTTCCTTTCGCTTCCTCACTTCTCTTCCAAAACTCCACCACCATCTCCATTCGTCGTCCACTGCTCTGACGCACCCCCACGTTCTCCCCAGTATCCCCCTCCCCGGGAGGGTGAGTATGCCCGTCATGGACTCCTCCCCCCTCCCCAATCCGCCAACCAGGGAACCCCCGGAGGGCGGTTACCTGCCCCACCCCACACAAGTGCACCTTTCGCCCTCACCTCCTCCTACACCAGATCGACTCATTCCACAGCCCACTGATAAAATCCCTCATCTCCATCATATAGTAGGCGTTTCCCATGTGCGAAAGGTGCACGCCATCAGCCCTAAAAAGCAAGGGCTCTTCAAGCCGCAGACCAGGATGCGCCAGCACCTTGATCCCACAGTCCTCACAAAAAACTCTCATTGCCCTATTTAATTTTCTGCGGGCGCGTTCCACCGCAGCGGGCTTCAGCGCCCCCCTCCAAAACTTTCTGGGAATGAACTCTGTCCACACAATACAAGCGCCAGCCAGATTGCGTTTGATCGCTGCCAAGTCCCGCTGCATTAAGTAGATCAAGGACACCGCCGACTGCCGCACCAGATCGTTCTCTCCCAGGTGAATGACAAGCAGATCCGGACAGCCCTGCTGCGAGACCTTCTTCGTGAGCCAAGGCAAAAGTTCTCCCCATCGCATCCCACTCCTACCCCACCAGAAAACCTCATGACTGCAGCTTCTCAGGCCCAGGCTACGCCCGTACACCTGCCTGTCAGCAAACTTGGCAGCCCAATGCACAAATGAATGTCCCACTATCCAGGTAACCGTCTTGGCTCCAGGACCCCCAACACAACCTACGAAGAAAAAAGGAGCATTAGAAACAAGAAAGGGCACCCAAAACGCTCACACAGCCGCCGCGCACCCTTCCGTCCTACTTCCTCACGTACCGCTCGCAGCAGCGCGAACGCCATCTACCAATCCTCCTGATCTTATCCCAGGACCAACCCAGCCGTGCCGCCGCCGTCGCCGCGCCGATCCGGAAGGAGTGAGTCCCAAACCCCGCCGGGTCTCTCCCTAAGCGCCGCAACGCCATGCGCAGTACCGCCAAGAGCTGGTAAGCCGTGACCCGTTTCCCAGAAGCATGACAGAAAATTTCCCCCGCCAAACGGCCACACTGCCCGCAAAAACTGCTCCACTCCCGCACCGGGCACGCTGCCAACTCCCCCGACTCATTCAGCCACACCCACGTGCCTCTGCCAACCTGATCCGTCTTGGAACGCCCCAGCCATATCCCCAGGCGCCCCCCATCCACACGTACATCCTCGAACCTCAACCCCATCCCCCCCCTACCCCCCAACAACTCCGAAACCCGAAAGGCCCCAAAGAACATCCACGTCATACACAGGCGGAACAACGCCAACTCATACCGATCGTAACACAAAACCCCCAACTCTCCCAAAACATCCAACAACAGGCCAAAAGTGATCGCCTGGCGCAACGGCGCTCCCTCCCGCCCCCCCGCTCCCTTGTCCAGCCCTTCAGCATCCTGCTCAGCAACTCACCCTTGGCCGGATCAAAACCCAGATAGATCTTCCCATAGAAAGAAATCCCTGCCAATTTCCCTGCAATTGTCACTGACGACAAACCCCTGTCCATGCAGTGCAAAACATAGCGCACGACACCCGCTTCACACTCACCCTGAGACATCCGCCAGTCCTCCCGCGACCAACCCAAGAACGCCCCCAACTCCACCCATGCCATACGATAAGTCCGCCGCGTGGACTCGGCAACAGACTGCTCCACCAGATTCACCACTCTCACTCCCCCCAGCTCCAGATACCCTCCGGCACCTTGGTCTTGGCAAAGTCCGCTCCGGGCGCCAACCTTCGGAAACGCTGCCACTGCGAACGAGACAATGCATCCGCGATGTCATTGCTAACGCCCGGCACATGTTTCGCGCGAAACAGCACATTCAAGCGCAAGCACAGCAGCATAAAACTTCGCAGCAAGCGCAGCACCCGCAGGTCCCTCGCCCTCTGATGGTTCACCAGATCCACCACCGTCATGTTGTCCACATGAAAAAGCACCGATCGGTTCCGGAATTCCTGCCCCCACACCTGCAGCGCCACCAACAGCGGAAAGAACTCCAGAAACGCAATGCTCCTGCCCTGTGCCAACCAGTGCGCCGGCCACTGCTCCGCACACCACCGACCATCCCAGAACACACCAAAGCCGCGCGCCCCAGCCGCATCCGAAAAAATCTGCACCTGCCACACCATGTTGTCATCTGCAAAGTCCAAGGAGACCCCATTGAAGTCACTCAGGAACCCCTGCCACACTCGCAGATCCGCCCGGACACCCACCGAAATCCGCACCCTGTGATGGGGCAACACTGCCCCTGACATAGCCAACCCGAGCCGCCTGCAAAACGTCCTGCCCGCCCGCACCACTCGGCACGCAAAGTTCAGCAAGCCCAACAAACGCTGGATGGACCTCAGATCAATCTTCCGTTGCACCATCACTTGGCTCAGACACTCCTGTATCTCCAAAACCTTCTGCTGGGGGAGGCGCGCCATCCACTCCACAGAATCCAATTCAATCCCCAGAAACGCCAGACAACAACTGGGCCCGGCCGTTTTTTCCGGCGCCAACGGCACACCAAACTCCCCCGCCATCCTCTGAAACTGGCCCAAAGCCGCCCCACATTCCCCCGTCTGACCACGGCCTACAAACAAGAAATCATCCAAATAGTGGGACACCAGCCGGTGCCCCGCCCTGTCAGTGAAGGCCCATTGCAAAAAGGAACTGAAAGTCTCGAACAGAGCACAGGAGATCGCGCACCCCATGGGCAACACCTTGTCCACAAAAATGGCCCCACCGAACTGCATGCCCAGCAACGAGAAATCCTCCGGGTGAATCGGCAGAAGGCGAAACGCCGACTTGATGTCACACTTGGCCAATTCCGCCCCCCGCCCACACAGCCGCACCAATCCAATCGCATCATCCACCGACGCATACAACACCCGGGAATCCTCCTCCGCGATGAAATCATTCACTGACCGCCCCTCAGGCCAAGACAAATGGTGGATCAAGCGAAACTCGCCAGGTTCCTTTTTTGGAACCACCCCCAACGGGGATATGATGAGTTCGGGCAGCGGCCACGTGTCAAACGGGCCGGCCACGCGACCTTCCAACACCTCTTTGCGCAATTTAGCCTCCACGACTTCCGGCAACTCTTTTGCTGACCGCAAATTCTCTGCCCACCTGCACTCCCGTGGCCCCTGGTACCCTACTCGAAAACCTTCCGTGAACCCCCAAAACAGCCGCAGCGCCGCCACCTGATCAGGGTAGCGGGAGAGCCACGGACCCATGGCCTCCACACTAACCGGTGTAGGAGCCCTTTGGCCCAGCCTGCCCCCTTCCTTTCGTGACCCGCCATTGCTCGGACGGGGTGGCCAAGGTGAAACACTGCGTGACCGGGTGCTTGCCACCACACTTAGAACACTCATGTTTAAATTTGCAGGGGTGGCGGGTGCAGAATCCCTTGTTGAAATTCCAACACGCCCCAATGGCGGCTCCCCCACTCTTCGCAGGCTGCCCGGTTGCGCCGGCAGCGGCAGCCTGTCCTCCCGCACCCCCAGCTCCACTTGCGCCCCCTCCCGCCCCCCCCGAGGCGGGACGGGACTGAAAAGACCGATAAGCCACCGGAAGGCCGCTCGCAGTGTGTGTAGCCGCAGAGGACTGCGTGGAGGCCATCCACTGCACCCACAGCTCCTGATCTACCTCTCCCCAGGGCTTGTCCGGGTTGACGCTGACCCTCGCCCGAAATTCCTCATCATAACTTAGCCAGGCAAAACCCCCAAAGTGCATCTGCGCTTTTCTGATGATATCCATGTATTTGAACAACGCAATCGCCCTATCCGGATGCTTCTCGCAATAAATACTGGCATAAATCAGGAAGGCCGACGTCCAATTCTCCATAGTTATCGGCACCCGTGGCCGCCGTGTCAATTCCCACTCCTCCTCTTTCGACCCCTCTTTCGCCTGAATCTCCCGATGCAACAATTTAAAGACATCCACATATTCGTGTTTCCAAATCCTGCCCCTTGTCTTTTCAGACAGATGGGACCCCAGGGGCATCGCCAACCCCATATAAGGCAGCTTCTTCTTATGTTTCTCACCCCCTTCCTCCTTCCCATCTGTCACCTTCTCCGTCTGAACACCAGCTCCCACCATTCGCTTCACATCCCCCTCTGGGGCCGCCGCCTTAGCCGGCACCTGCGGCTGCGCCGCCTCTCCCACCTCCCTCACCGACCCATCCCCCACCCCCACGGACCTACAAGACTTCTTACGCCCCCGCCCAAGCCCCTCATCCCACGCCCCCCACCATGTGCTCTCACCTGTCAAAGTGCGTGGCACCTCCTGCGCCCGTCCGCCTGGACCCGGGGCCGACACCCTCGCCGCTGGCGCCTTGCTGCAGCTGGCTTTGCTGTCCTGGAAAACACCAAACTTTCTCGTTGCCACCGGCCCCGTCACCTCACGCACCTCGCCTTCTTCCAACTCTTCACTTTCCGACTCATAATCCAGCTCTTCGACCACCACAGGCTCACTAGGCTCCATGTGCACCTCACGCACTACCCGCTTCATTCCTTTTCCTTTCTCTCCAAGGACAAACTCATACTCCGGCGCCGATGATGCGCGCTCCCTCGATGGAGGGCAGGCCGCCGCGGACCCCCCTACTGCTTCGTCCCGGCGTCTGGAGGCCGTAGTGCGCCCCGCCGGCCCACCCCGGCCTCTACCAGCAATCAGCGCTGGCGTGGATCCCACCCCCCCCCTCGTGACCGGCATAGTCCGAGGGGGCCCCAGCGCCACCAGGTCTCTGAGACGTCAAGTCCGTCCCTGCCTCATCCAGCCACACCCAGCGCCCGCGCCCCCGAGCCGGCCCTGCCCCTCCCCCGCGCGCCACCACCCCTCCCCCGCGCGCCACCACCCGGTCCGCCGCGCGCTCCCCCTCCCTCTCCCTAGCCGCGCACATCTCCTCCCAGCGCCGCTCCGTATCTTCAATCAGCCGCCGCTGCTCCCGGATACGCTCCTCCAAAGACATCTCGGCCCAACAGTCGTCCCACCGGCCCTCCCCCGCGGCCCGCGCCCCACGACCGCGGCCTGCGCCCCCAGAGGGGCCAGGCGTCACCAGCCCCGTCCCCCGGCCCCCCACAGCCTTCGCCGGGCCCTTGCCTTTGCCTCCCCGCCCCCCACCCTTCCCCTTGCCCCCACCCCCCACGACCGGCCCCTGGTCCCCCCACCCACCGCCCTCGCCCCCCGCGGACTCACTCCCCGAAAGATACAGGGAGAAATCATCCCCAACCCGCTCCTCCGCGTCCTCCGCCAAGTCGCTGTCCTCACTATAGTCAACCAGGAACGAGGCCCCCCCGCTGCCCCCGGCCCCCGCCCCCACCCGGACCAACCGCGCCTCCGCAGCCCCACCCTTGCCCTCAACAGCCTCCCCGCCCCCCCCCACAGGCACCTCAGCGGACGAACCCAGCGCCGGGAGGCTCAGACGCCTATCCCCTGGCTTCCCCCCAGGCCCTGCCTTCTTGCCCCCCCTCGCGCGCCCACCGCGTGTTTCTTGGGAGGCGGTTCCTCCATACAGGCAACAACGGCCGCTGCAACCCCCGCGGACGCCGAACGCGGAGTCCTGGACATCCCCACCCACGCCTGCTCCAAAACACCCGGCCGCAGAAGGTCCGCCCTCCCCGCACGCCCCAACAGCTGTAGCGCCGCCCGCACCGCCGCCTCATCCGGCGTCTGGCCCCCTCCCAACTCCATGACAAACGCCCTCCGCGCCAACCACCGCTCCGCCCCCGCCGACTCCACCCGACACCCGCAGGCCGCCACACGTTGCCAATCGAGGCAGCCCTGATATCGCTCGCTACCCCCACAGACACACTACGCTCACCGCCGCAAAACACGCCCCCGCCGATCCACCGAAGCTCCGCAGGCCCCGCACCGCGCACCAACGGTCCACTAACTACCCTCCCTGAGGCGCTGGGGAATGGAAGAGGAAGGACTTCCTCTTCCTGCCCCTTTTAACCCTACCTGCGACCCCACCCCTTATCCCACCCCTTCCTCCCCTGTCCTTCCTTTTGCGCGAACTCCCCGGGGGAAGACTAGACCGCTGGTCTTACTTCCCCCGGGGGCCTCCTTCCTCATGCTCACGGGGAACCCAACGCTCTGTTCTCCCAGCGGTTGCAGTTCAGGGTTGTGCATTCCGGGCACTCCCTGCTGGCTCAGGCAGCCCAGAGTTCTGCTGGCAAAGGCACGCTGCGCCAGCCGTGGTTCCCGCGTCTCGGGCCGCGTCGCTCCCCCCGCTGTTCATTTACGGTGGGACAAGCAATGACCCCGGGTGTCTGCAACAACACAAGCGTCTAGTCAGCAGCACAGGGCCTTGTCGGCGACAGCCTCTCACGTGATGTCAATTTGTGGGTAGTATTGCAGCCAGGGAACAAGTCCTAAAAAAAAATTTTGGGAAAAAGAAGTCGGGGGACGCTGACGTCACAACAGGAAGTGACGTTGATCCAGCGCAAAAGCCGGGGAAAAAGAAAGAGCAACAATTATTAATTTACAGTTATCCTCCCTGCGTCGCAGACCCGCCGTCATATTAACTCATTCACACACGCATTCATTGGTGGGGCCCATAACACCAACACTCACACGTTCTCTTTTACAGGTCTGCACACAGGAGGGGGAACGATGCGCTGGACATATGGGTGGGGTACCTTATAACCTATAGGGAAAGAAAAGTTACTTTACAAAATATACATTAACATTCGCTAACTATAGATTCCTAATCCTAAACATCAAGGCACTTCGCCCACTTGGTCGACGGATCAGTTAGTTGGATTGGTTGATGGTGATTTAGAACCGGCTACAACACATTTAAGACTCAGAATCCTTTATTCTTTTTAACGAAGAACCACAAACTCATAATTTCTGTTAATCAATATTTGTTTATCTAAAATGTCATTGTAATTAATATTAGCATTTGTCTCTTCAAAAGTTTAGAATTTCTAGATCAATTTATTTAAATCGCAGAACATCATATTTACCTTTTCTGGCTATCTGGGTTTTCTCTAATTAATTGGCTCTGCACAATCGAATTTTGTCGTTAAATTGTCCAAATAAGCAGGCCAGAGCTCAGAGTCCGAAAGTCCTTTGCTCAGCACGTTACAGTCCCAAAGATCGTCAAAGGACCAGAAGTCGTGCCAGCATCCGTCATCGCCTGTGGGGTCAAAGAGGGTGTGCAGTCATAGTAACCGCCGAATGTATGTGTTAACCTCTCCCTATTCTACTACTCTTTTATAATAAATTTCGGGATAACATGAAACATTTTTGGGCGGAGAATGATTTCTATTGGTTGGGGGCAAACGTCCGATTTTTGGACAGTCCACGTTCACATGGATTTTGCTGATACATTTCCAGTGATGATCCAGTACTGATTGTTGCAAAGTTTCGTCTTCTACTTGCATGAATCCATTGTTCTTTTATACCAGTTTCTAATGTCCGGGGTCTTGGCAGTCCACCAATATCCTATCCTTGACAGGGACAGAGTGTATAGAGGTCGTTAGGAAGTTCACGGAGCCATCCAAGTCTGCGCAGTAGACTTCGCGCTCACGAGACGGCGGCCACTTCTGAACTCGGTTTCTGCCGCCATATTGTGATAGGCCCAAATGTCAACTTAAGCGAAACAAACACAAAAGGATAATTAATACAAAGAAATGATGCTTCTAATGTTATACCCTTACTAATCCCTTTATGTATTAGTATTTTCCTAGCATATAGCGACATTTGAAGCAATATATTCACCTTTACGGTCCTCCACGAAGATGCAAACGTCACAAAAGCAACATAAATCATGCGAAATCTAATGACCAAATTTACTACTATTAATATGCGTACGTATTTTAGTCATTAGAGTTATTTTGCCATGTAAATAGCAAGTTCCCACATGTAATTTGTGTATGCGAATGGTTAGTTATAATAAATCACAGCACACCATTAGTAAATTATTATTAGTCGGTTATTCAATTAATACTTTCATGCAAAATAGAGGAGGTATACAAAATGTTGTACTACCTGCTCCATCAATGACACGAAAGGTGGCTTGCACCATCAGACTCATTGCCTCCCCTCGCTCACCCCTTAGATGCGATTGCATCAGAGAAGCCAGCGCGTGAGCAGTGTTCTGAATGAGCTCCGATCTCGCCCCAGAGAGGCCAAAGAGTGAATGTGTGGCTCCGTTTGCTCCAGTTATCGAGCTCCCGGTAAAATTAGTGGGGGGATGCCGTCCACCCGCGTGGTACCCCGACTCGAGCCCTGATTGCAGCGATGGGTGATATTGGGTGTCGCTGGCAAATGGTTGTTGTCTTGGGGGCAGATTATTATGGCAAGCGTTTACCTGAGACCGCGATAGTAAGTTGGAGAATCGGTATCCAGATGGCATACAGGTTACTTTCATCACGTCATGTGTGTAAGCAACGTGTTGTGCTTGTCGCAGCAATGGCGGCCGCCTTGTACGTGAGTTGCATTTACGGGGAACCGACGGCGGCGCTAGGCAGCGACTCAAGCAAATGTATATGGCTGCCTGGTTCATGCTTTAAGTAACGCTGCGATAATGGACGGCGGAGCCACGTCTGAGTAGGGAGCACGTCAGGGTTGGCACAACGATTCACGGGGGAGAGGGCCACGCATTCGGAGGTTCAGGGTCAAGTGGGTCAGTACCCGAACAGGGGGGCCATCTGGACCCGAGGTAAGGCTCTGGTGTGGGAGCCGGGAAGGGCTAGGGTCGGGCAGGTTGGCTTGCTTCTTCATTCCACTGCTAAGTCCTCTTTGCACGCTGAACGTGTCAGTGTGTGCGGACGGTGTTTAGGGTGGCCAGGGCAGTCTGGTAGCTTCATCACGAAACAGCTTTACCTGTGTCTGGAGCCAGCGTCGCCGTAGCTCAGTTAAAGGGGCACAGCTTTAATTAGGGTACCCAGTGTGCATTTTGAAAATAGTTGTAAACACTAAATCGCACAAGGCTAAACCCCATCCAGGCGTCGGATCTCCCCTCCCTGCTTCCCCCCCTCTTCCAACCTGTTATGCTCTGCTACCTCAAATCACCACTGACAACTTCTGTTGGGTGCCTGAAAAGGTCGCAGTTTATTCATATCACAAAACTTTATACAATCGTACCGCATTGTTCAAGGTCATGTACATAATGCATGGTTAATCTTGTCCCAGCTCTGTCAATCAACTGGGAGGGGAGGGAACCCTTTCTGCTTCCGGGTTTAGGCTTCAGCTTGCTACCGAATGGGCGGATCTCCGTTTAGACCTGCCCGGGCCGCAAGTGCCGTCCCGCTCGCCCTGTGACCTTACAGGGGCCCTCCCTTCTCCCCGAGGCCCCTGCCGGCTGGCATCCCAAGGGCCTTTCTTGTGTATCTACTGTAACTTCTTGTGACTGGGTCCTTTGTTTTTGTCTCCCTCTGAGCCCCTGCCGTGAGGCATCCCAAGGGTCATGGGGAGAGTATTGTCTCTAATCCTTGTTGGCGGCGTGCCGCCCTTTTGGCTCCCTCAGTGCCCCTGCCGTGCGGCATCCCCAAGGCATTGCGAGAGCCTCTCATCTATCTTCTACTGGGTTCTCCCCTTTCTTTTGTTAGCTTAGTCTGCCTAGCTCCGCTACCCTCCACCTTGCAGCTGCGACGCCCGACTCTTAGGTGTGGGTGGGTGGGTTTCTTCTTCACTCGCCCTTGGCCCGGGAGGGGGAATTGTGGAGACCTGCCCTGGTGGCCCCCCTTTTATTCCCCCCCCTGGCCCACGAGCGCGACCCCTGATTGGGGGGGGCTCGCTCCCGCCTTCGGGGCCAATCCTGGCCCCCGACGGCCTAGCCCTTCATTTAAATTCCTGTGGGGGTGGCCGGGGGAGGGGCGCCGCCCCCGGACGGCGTTTTGCCCGGGCCCCTAACGGGTCCGGCTTCGCCTACCCGGCCCGGGCTCTAACCCCATCCAGGCGTCGGATCTCCCCTCCCTGCTTCCCCCCCTCTTCCAACCTGTTATGCTCTGCTACCTCAAATCACCACTGACAACTTCTGTTGGGTGCCTGAAAAGGTCGCAGTTTATTCATATCACAAAACTTTATACAATCGTACCGCATTGTTCAAGGTCATGTACATAATGCATGGTTAATCTTGTCCCAGCTCTGTCAATCAACTGGGAGGGGAGGGAACCCTTTCTGCTTCCGGGTTTAGGCTTCAGCTTGCTACCGAATGGGCGGATCTCCGTTTAGACCTGCCCGGGCCGCAAGTGCCGTCCCGCTCGCCCTGTGACCTTACAGGGGCCCTCCCTTCTCCCCGAGGCCCCTGCCGGCTGGCATCCCAAGGGCCTTTCTTGTGTATCTACTGTAACTTCTTGTGACTGGGTCCTTTGTTTTTGTCTCCCTCTGAGCCCCTGCCGTGAGGCATCCCAAGGGTCATGGGGAGAGTATTGTCTCTAATCCTTGTTGGCGGCGTGCCGCCCTTTTGGCTCCCTCAGTGCCCCTGCCGTGCGGCATCCCCAAGGCATTGCGAGAGCCTCTCATCTATCTTCTACTGGGTTCTCCCCTTTCTTTTGTTAGCTTAGTCTGCCTAGCTCCGCCACGCTCCCTATGGTTTTTCGATCAGAGGGAGCTCCCCCCTCGCCGCCTCCTACCCCCGACTGTCATAGGAAACCCCTCTGTTCCAGAACCCCCACGATGTTCAGCAGGAACATATCCATACCCACCCCTGTGAGGTGAACTCCGTCTCCGCTGTGATACCCCGGGGATCTTAAGTTTATGAACCCATGCCGCACGAAGCCCCAGCCATTTGCCTTACATACCTTTGCCATGGTGATATTAAGTTTTTTCCTAGACTTTTCCACGGCCCCCAGGTCAATCGCCCCCCGCCAGGTGCTCCGCACTATGATTTCTGAAAAAATTATGTCCGCGGGGCGTGTCATTCTTGCTAATGCTGTGAGGCCCTTCCGCATGTTCTCCAGGAGTGCCTTTCGCCCCATTGCCGCCAAGTCATTCCCGCCCAAGTGGACCACCACTGCGTCTGGCTTGCTGCCCCGCCATAGTGCCTCCTGCACCATGGACAACAGCTCCCCCCATCTCATCCCGGGGCGCCCCCACCATTCTATGTCGGTGTCCCGCAGCCAGATACCGCCAAAGTCCCGTCTAGCCGCTGCCCACCGCTGTGCCCGCGTAACGTACGAGTGCCCCACGATCCACACCTTCTTGCGTGTAGCCTCCGAGCCTAGAAGAGATGGGAGAGGGGGGGAGGGGGGGGCTTAGAATGCTGCTGGGCGAATGTACCGCTTGTACGCGCCGGATGCCCACCGCCCTATCCCCTTAATAGCGCCCCCCCCCATGCCCAGCCCTGCCGCCGTCGTTGCCGCACCGATCCTGAAGGAGTGCGACCCATATTCCCAAGCGGGGAGGCCCAACGCTTCCAATGCCTTCCTCATTACTGCTATAAACTGAAAGCGGCTGAGGAAAGATCCATCCTTGTGCTGAAATAGCGGCCCCGTCCTCCCCTGCACGCTCTCTAGGTGCCTCTTTAGCAAACATACCGGGCAATGGTCTTCATTGTCCGTGCAGTGCAGTCTGGTCCATGCTCCCTTGCCTGTCTGGTCCGTCTTGGACCTCCTTAGCAGTATGTCCATGTGCTCCTCCTGCATGACCACCCCTTCTCTCTGTAAGCAAGCTGCTCCTGCCTCTACCACCGAGGGGGCTACCACCTCGCTGACCCTATATGCCCCGAAGAAAGCTACTGCAAATGCCGCCCGGAACAGCTTGACTTCACACCACGAGAAGCATATCCCGTCCAGGACCCCCAGCATTGCCTGCAGTAATCTGAAATGGATGGGGCGCCTTGCATCCTCCGGTGCCTGCTGCAACCTACCCCACCCTTTCATGGCCATGCGGCATTCAAATCCCCCTGTTTGATCGGCCTGCCCTGCCAATTTCGTGTAGTAAGCTACTGCACTTAAATGTGCTTGTGCCCAAGATTTTGTTTTCCCTTCCTGGAAAGCCCACTCGATGAACTCCAGGATGTCCCTTTTTGAGGCCAACTGCCCCCTCCGCAGGCCAGCTTGAGCCCTGAAAGTTTCCCAGCATTTTCGATACCGGCTGTTGGTCTTTGGGGCCAGTGCATTCTCCAGCAGCCATCTCAAACTGCTTCCACCCATGCCCACGCTTCCTCCGGCATCGGGGTCATCTGCACGTCTGCGCCCGGAGCTAGCTTCCTGAATCTGTCCCACTGGAAACGAGAAATAGCATCCGCCACTAAGTTTTCCACGCCCGGAATGTGCCTGGCCCTTAATGCAATGTTCCCTCTCAACTGGCAGCCCACTAACTTTCTCAGCAAGGCCGCCACTGCTGGGCAACGCGCTGTTCCTGTATTGATCGCCTGCACCACTGCGTGGTTGTCTGACCACAAAGTAATCTGTCTATTCGCTAGTTGGGAGGCCCAGATGTGGAAAGCTACTACAATGGGAAACAGTTCTAGTAGAGATATGTTTGAGGTTAACCCTGCTGTGCGCCATGCCTCCGGCCAAGCCCCTGCCGACCATGCCGTCCCCAACAGGGCCCCGAAGCCGTAACCCCCTGCTGCGTCAGTGTAGAGTTCCACTTCACAAGCCAGAGCCCAGGGGGCCCGCCAGATCAGGGTGCCATTGAACTCTGTTAGACAACTCTCCCATTGGACCAAGTCGTCCCTTACTCCCTGCGTGATGCGAACCCTGTGGTGTTTGTGTGCCAGACCCCTCGTGAGCCAGGCTATCCGCCGGGCGAAAGCGCGTCCTGCGGGGATGACCCTTGTGGCAAAGTTCAGTTTCCCCAGTAGCTGCTGCAGCTCTCCCAGGGTCGCCTTCTTCTGCTGCCTCAGCCTACGTATATCGTTGCGCATGTCCGCTACCTTGTCAGGTGGCAGCTTGCATGTCCCTGCCACTGAGTCCAGCTCTATCCCCAGGAATGTCAGTTTTGTTGTGGGACCCTCTGTTTTCTCGTGGGCTAGCGGGATCCCGAGCTCTTCCGTCAGCGCCCTGAAACTAGCGAGGAGGTTGGTGCAGTCCTCTGTGCCTGCCCTACCCACGAACAGAAAATCGTCCAGATAGTGGACCCGCCCTCCACTTGGCGTCCGCCGCCCCAGTTCCCATTCTAAGAAACTGCTAAAAGCCTCAAAATGAGAACATGATATTGCGCAGCCCATGGGGAGGCACTTATCGTAGTAGTAACCCCCATCCAGTCTAAAGCCCAACAAGTGATAGCTGTCTGGGTGCACCGGTAGTAGCCTAAACGCTGACTCTATATCGGATTTGGCCATGAGGGCCCCCTCCCCTTCCTGTCTAATCAGGTCCACAGCATCGTCGACCGAGGCATAAGCCACCGAGCATGCTCCCTGCTCCAACCAGTCGTTGACTGACTCCCCCTCCGGGTATGATAGATGGTGAATCAAGCGGAATTTGCCTGGCTCCTTCTTGGGGACTAAACCCAGCGGGGATATTATCAAGTCCTCCATTGGCGGAGTGGGGAAAGGGCCCGCCACCCGGCCCAGCCCAACCTCCTTTTCCACCTTCTGTTTTGCTACCTCAGGGGCGTCTTTGACCGATTTCAAATTAGTGCTCTCCCGCGCCCCCTTCGGGCCGCAATATGGGATGGGGAAACCGCGCGTAAACCCTTCCGCCAATAGTTTCCTCTCTGTGATTTTTTGGTACCTGTTCAGTAGTTGCAATAGCCTACCTGCTCTTATGGGTGTGGGGAGCGCCTGTCCCCCGCCCCCTTCACCCCCGGCCCCCCCCGTTGGGGCCTGCGCCTCACTTCTATTTCTTTGGGTCAGCTTTTGGCTTTTCTGCTGCCTGCCCTGTGTGACGCCGGCATCTGACCGCGGGATGGTTCCCCCCGCAAGACCCGCACTCATGCTTGAATTTGCATGCGGCCCCCCACTTGCACTCGTCCTTGTCAAACTTCCAACATGTTTTGTTGGATTTCGTGGCTGTTTGTCCCCTACCCTTGTGGTCCTTCCCATACCCTTCAAATTTGCCCTTACTCCCGTAGGCACGAAAATTAGACTCCTTCACCCCCACTCCTTCTCTGGCCGCCACCATGTGTTTGGAATAGCCCTCCATGTCCTGGCAGTCCCAGCCTATCGTTGGCCATACCTGCATTTTTTCCCTGAAGCCCTCGTCATATTGTAGCCATGCATTCCCTTGGAACTGCTGCTGCGCCTCGTGCACCTTCTGCTCGTATAGTATCAGTGCAGCTGCGCTTTCTGGAAATTTCTCAATAAATACGCACGCTAATGTCCTAAAGGCTTTTAACCAGTTCTCTATGCTTCTTTCCACCCTGGGTTTCCTGGGGCCCCTCCTGTCCTCATCTTTCCTGTCCTGAGTGGTTAGATCCAGGCCTGCCTGCCTCACCTCTAGCAGGGAAAATATGTCTATAAATTCCTTCCTCCAGATTCTCTCCTTCACCGTGAGTGGGATGAGGTTTGCCAGACCCAGCAACCTTGTTGTCGTGGGAGGGTCGCTTGGGGATGGGCGTATGTACTCGCTTGCCGGCTTGCCCTCGCCTACCCCGGCTGTGGCTGCGCCCTCCCCTGTCCTGGCCTCAGCGTGCCCCTGTCCTGTGTGCACTGCCTCTGCCCCCTCTCCCTGGCCACCCCCTGCGGGCTCCTCATCCGCCCCCCCGGCTGCTTGTGGCCCTTGCTTGGCCGCTTTGTCCGCCGCCATGTTCCTTGATGGCCCCCATGCGTTCCAAGGTGTATTTCCTGGGACTGCCACCCCACTACCTGGCCATTGCCACCAGGGTACCCAGGGTGGCGGTTGCATCGCTCCCCCGGGCCAGGCCTCCAGGCCTGCGCCTGTCTGCCAGGGCGATGGTGTCTGCCATGGGCCCCCTCCTGTCGCGCTGTTACCTGTCTCTGCTTGTGGCCCCTTTCTGTTTTGTGGCCCCAGCCCCCCTGGCTGCCCCCGAGCGCTGCGTGGTAGTCCATGCTTACCCAGGGTGCTCTGCGTGGGTCCTTCCGGCGGGGCCGCCGTGTTGGCCACAAACCCCTCGCCCTCGCTGTTCTCGTCCGAGTCCGAGCTGTCCACCTGCACCGCTGGCGGTTGGGTCTTCCTCCTGGATGCTTGCGACGAGGTTCCCTCTTTGTTTGCCCGTGTTTTGTTTTCGTGGGGGGGCGCCGTGTTGGCTACAGACCCCCCTGTCTTAGCTCTCTTTGGTGGCGGCGTGGGCACCTGGCTCCGTCGCCTCCCTTTCCCAGGGGGGGCTTCTTTGATCTGCTGCTCCATCCAGCTCCTGCCCTTCAGTGCCACCAGTGCCCTTGCCTGTTCCAGCATGCCCAATAAATCCTCGTCCATGTCGTCCTCCTTGCGTTTCCTTGTGCCTGTTGTCCCTGTGGCCGGCTGCTCCTGTGGTTCCCTGAAGCGGGCTGGGGGCTGCCTCTTCCTTCCTGCCGCCCCTTTCCTGCTTGCCATCCTCTTTCCCGGTTTCTCCTTCACTGCTGCTGCAACCTGCTCTAAGGACGTGTACTGTCCCTTTAAGTGGGCGCGTCCCTCTCCAACTCCCTCCCCTCCGATGCTGAAATTGATGAAGGCGGAAGCGTGTTGGAGCGAGGCGTGCTGGAGAGAGGCCGCCTGCGTGGAGGTGCAGCCGGGCGGCTCGCTGTTGGTGTCCCGGGAATGGCGCGCTGGCGAGAGGCTGCCTGCGTCGCTGCGAGGTTGGTGTTTGCCCTGATATTCACCGTCCCCGGGGGTCCTTCGGTGCTGGCTGCCCTTTCCGCTGCCTGCGTCGCTCCGCCCTTCCGCCGCTGATGATTCTTGATCGGAGACTCAGCAAGGCTCGTGTCCCGACCTCTGCTGAAGCGTGGGCTGCCTGTGTTCTACGCGTCGAGACCTCGGAATTCCTTCGGCGCCAAAATCCGGTCACCGCTGCCGCCGCTGCTTCTTCAGGTGATCCCGCGCCGATTTCTTCTTCACTCGCCCTTGGCCCGGGAGGGGGAATTGTGGAGACCTGCCCTGGTGGCCCCCCTTTTATTCCCCCCCCTGGCCCACGAGCGCGACCCCTGATTGGGGGGGGCTCGCTCCCGCCTTCGGGGCCAATCCTGGCCCCCGACGGCCTAGCCCTTCATTTAAATTCCTGTGGGGGTGGCCGGGGGAGGGGCGCCGCCCCCGGACGGCGTTTTGCCCGGGCCCCTAACGGGTCCGGCTTCGCCTACCCGGCCCGGGCTCTATGTTAATGTTCACCGTTACAGGCACATCCTTACAAAGGGGATGCGGTTGGCTTGGGGCATTCAGGTACGTTATTTTGGTATAATTTGGTGTCCTTTCTGCTTCTTGCCATGATGGCACAGCGCCCGTATTTAATTCTAGCAATATCACCATCGCAATTACTGCACTGGGTATTTGTTTAAAACCTTTTCAAGGCCAAAGGGATAGCCTACGGGGTAACATCCCACTCGGATATCAATGTACCCGGCAGGTCAGGGTAGGGGCCCTGCTTCAATGTAAACTTGCCGGAAGGTGTCAGAGCGTTTTAGAAAAAGGCCAGTTAAATGGCCTAGGGATTCCAGAGTACACGATTGTTGGGAAGATGGGATGCTAGGGCGCGCAGTAAAGATAAGAGAGGCTGGAGTAAGTTGGGGTCATAGAGTATCATGCAAGTGGGAGAGAGAGAACGAGTATATGTGGCTTTAGTACAGCACCGTGTTCATAGCCCCCTTCACCAGAGTTGATCAGTTACGGGTTTGGGACCACAATTTCGGAGTACAGCCTAGTTGGGGGCCACTGGGTGGCAAGGGCCTTCAGTAACTTTCTCCCTGGGCTCGTGACTTACCTCTACTTGTGACTGCGCAGGAATGTCAGTTGCTTGTCTTTCTTTGACTCAAAGCGTCCGAACGCAGAGTTGCATGGGGTTGGCCCAGAGGCTTCTGTGCTCCACGTTGTGAAGGTATTACCAGGGATTGGCCAGCAGGAGGGTGTAGAAGCTGCACCCTATCCCTGCGTGAAGCCAACCGTATGCAACACTAGGGTGATCTGTGATGCCTACGTTGGACATGAGGTAGTTTTGATATGCGCCCGGATACAAGTGTTAGTAGGGTACACTGCTGAGGGAGTTGTTGCATAATGTGTTGTGTTAAGTACAGTCCCTACCAGTAACTACTGGGTTGTGCTAACTGACCTGTAGGACAGTGACCCAATTGAACTAGTGATTGATGTGATCCCTGTGAAGTCATGACGAGGTTTGGTAGCACAGTGTCATATAGGCATTTGGAACTAAGTGTTTTTCTTTTATGGAGGATACGAAGGATAATTTGAATAACCTTGTATGGCGTCTCCTCTGTGGTGTGCCTAGTTTGCTACTGTGGGTGTGCGGTTGGCACATTAAATGTACACTGCCTCTGGGATAAGCCTTAAGGCTCTGCCTAGCTACCTGGGGGTGAGCAGGCGTTAGCTTAAGTGTGTATTCCCTTCTCCTTACTAGTGGGGGGTTCGGCCAGGCTCAGGTGCAGACCTTAGTCAACCAGAAACTCCACTTATGACATTGGTAGAGAATGCCTAGGAGTTGTTTGCAGCCATTTGCAACCGCCCCACAGGGCGAATGTTTTAGGCCACATGGCTTGTGAAGGGCTTTTGTGGTAGAGCGTGGTAGAAGAGCTAACGTCGGGCAAGTGCGTCTTGTGCTTTCATCGCACTGTTAAGTCCCAGTCACGAGCTGATTTTATCAGGGTGAGCAGGCTGGGGGTCAGGGAGCGCCGATGCATCAGAAGCACTGAGCGGCTTTCAGCCAGGTGTGTATGGTTGATATCGGATGCAAGGGGCATCTGTTAGACTGAAGCTGTATTTCTCCCCGGCCAAAAGTCACCGTGATACACACTTGACATATTCGACCCGGACATTTACGTTGTTACAGCCTCTTTTGTTTAATACCACACAATGAGAAAGTCACCCATGGGCGTTAATAAAGTGCGTCATTGGCCTACTAATGCTAAATCTCAGCATCTAGTTTACCTGTGCTATATCTGACTGGTTGGTTTCGGGTGCTCAGCACCGTCCCTTATATGTCAACACCGGCGACTGCAGTGACTGCCTGCCACTAGGCAACGCTGCTACTCCCGGAGTTTTGAAGCACCAGTAGCTGGGCAGGCGCGTACTTTGGGAGGATGGTTACAAATGTATAATAGCCTGGGGTGGCCAAGCTAACAAGGCAGTTTCACCCTCTTCTACTAACGGGAGCCCCGATGGGGAGACTGGAGGTGGTGCTTGCTATTCGGGCAGAGGACAGGAGGCTAAGAGATTTCCAGGGTCCCCAGGGCTTAGTCAATTGATCGATGCACAGGAGGATGGAGGGTGATTACAATGGGCATTGGCAACGCCAGACTGTCAGCTTGCTGAATAGGATGTTTCGTATCACCAAGCAGAAGGGTGCCAGGAGGCATACGGGTAAACAGGCTCGCCTTTGTCGGGGTGTAAGGAAATTCAGTACAGGGACAAACCTTTGTAGTGGGTCCAAGTGCTGGTTTAAGCATATATGTCTGCAGCCCATTAGATGCCACGCTGTTGTCATCAGTGATTAACCACAAGGTACTACAGATGGGGAGCATATCAGGTACCCAACGGATGTGTATCACTAGAGGAGCGGCAGCACATGATTGTAGGCATTCTTGATGCTTGTCATAGCAGTCCAGAGCACTACACAGAGGGTGAAGAATAGCCAAAGTACCTGGTCAATATATGCTTCCTTTTATTTCCACACGCAGGCCTGCATTCTGGTATGCGGCAGCAGGAGCCTGGCCATGGGCTACTCACGTGAGGGTGGGGACCTGGGCCAGCAAATGGAGACGACTTGCTCGGCATGCCCCCTGCAGTCGTTCTCTTTGACTAGGGGGATGCGGGGGACAGTTTGCAAGCATCCGATGAGGGGTGGGTCCTTTGACTCCATCCATATGTGAGCACGGGTAACTTGAGGCCAAGGATCGACTGCATGACCCCCGGGTGCCGGGGAGGGTTTTCTGGGTGGCAACCTTCCCGAATTTTGCACAGGTTGTTGTTTCCACAGAGTGGGGGCAGGTTAGCCGGCTTCCTCTTGTCAGGGTTTGAGGTGTCGGTCGGGTCTTTTAGACCGGGTACGAATAGGCTCTATACCGTCAGCTGGGGCGTGAGTATGCCATTCCCCATAGGGTGCTGGTACCCTAATATTGTTGGGATAGAGGGCTAGGTTCACAAGGTAGGACTACAATCAGAGCTAATTTTGCTTTTATAGTAAAGAGGGTATAGGTACTGACCATAGGTTTACTCCATGTTCTCCAATCTACAGCGGCATGATACAGGTTGCTTCAGTTAAGCAATAATTCCTTGGGAGTGGTCAGCCACCAAGGGGACTAATGTCCCAATATTGGCTTAGGAAGACGGGCGGGTGTGGTGCTCCCTTACAAGGAGTAGGGAGAAGGGCACTTTCAGACCAGGTTTGGCTGAAGGGTATTCTGTTACACCCAGCTGGAAGATAGATGTATGGCCCAGTGGGTCTGGTCGCCACTTACCTGGCCCTTTGGGAGAGGGATACTCTCTGATTCATGCTGACAGCATGCCCCTACCTGTTTCAGGCTGAACGGGTAAAACGTGCATGATTATTAGGGCAGGCAATGCGGGTCCTGACAGGTGCTTTTGCAGTCATTCCTTTTGCAGGGGCAGCAAACACAGCGTTCTGGGCGGGCTTGGCAGCGGAGCGCACCATGCAGGTGGGATGATGGGAATCCCAAGGTTTTATAGGTACACCTGTCTGTAGCCACCCAGGGGAGTGGCCGGATTGATAGTTTAAGTGTATCATGTACAGGTGAACTTTGAGTTGTCCAAAGGCACCCTGTGAGGGACCAGAGGTGCGGGGGTGCAGTGTTATTGTGCAACTAGGTGCAAGCTGTATGGTTGTATAATATGGTGTGCAGCGCTCATTAAAGGATGCTGGCAACTGAGCATATCTTTATTTTGTCAGGATCTAAGGTCTGGGCTAGGGCCGTCCATGCGTCCAGTGTGTGGCGCGATGGGCGGAATCCAATAAATGGAGGCATGGGTTTTCCACCACTCACTTGGTTGGAGGGCCCAGGCATGCGTGAGCACAGCTTGGGGTAGAAGCTGCGACAGCCTTGGGGGGGATGTTCTCCCCTCCCATCATTTTGGTCATACACTGGGGAGGCATGAGGACTTCTTGGGTAGGAAGGCACTGCTGTAAGAATTGAAGTCCTCCATGAGTAAGATGAGCAGCTAAGTGGGGGGCAGATGAGTTATAGTGGTCAGGGATAACCCCTCATTGAGTATGGCAAGGAGCCCAGTCATGGGAGGCCAGGAAACCTTGCGCAGGAAAGTTAACAGTGCCATGCGTAAAATTCACTGAACAGAGGTGGTTTAGCTTTACCAGGCTTGGGTTTTAGCATGCCACAGGGTGTTTTGATTAAGAGGGGGTTCACCTGTCCAGAGTGAACAGGGACCTGGTACCTGGGAGAGGTCTGGGAATCAGCAGGATATAGGTAAAGATGCCTACCCTAGTGGGGGGCCCTGGGGTGACGGTGGCCACACCCAGTGCTGTGGCGGAGTTACAGGGCGATCCACAGGCTGTAAGGTAAAGAAGCGTACCCTCTGCAGGAGCACAGTAAGGGTGCTAAAGCCAAATATCCCCAGGGAGGTCCTTGCGTTGGACCCTGGAGGAGCGACAGCGCCCAGTTAGTCCTACGGGCGGTTGTGGACCTGAGCAACCGGGGGTTGCCTGCAAGGCTCCGCCCCCTAAGATGGGGGGCATGAGCAAGGGGGTGGACTGGTGGTCCACCGGTGGGAGGGGGCTATCCCCTCCCCCAAATCTAACAAACACCGGTTGGCTAGGGCCACGGTGCAATTTGGCTCATCAGGCGGCGAGGGGCTGCCTGCCCTGGGATCGCCCGTAAGATAACCCACCATGTTGGCATATTTGTTATGCACATAAACCTGCAACAATTTTCTCCACTAAGAATGTGTCTTGTCTGATTATTTCTCCATGTTATTGCTGTGGGAGGGATGGGGAGTGTTGCTGATATTGGCTCTATGTCGAGTGAAGACTCGTCTAGCACTTTAAGGCTGCTCGGGCACGGTTTGTGGCCAAGCCCAGACTGAGCAGTGTGTGCCAGCCTCCCCAACTCCCCACCCCCTCCTGCCTTCCCCAATCCCGGCCCCCCCCCCCCCCAAGGGGATAGCACAAACAAGCTAAACACGATGGACTCAGAGCCCAGAGGTGTTATTGTGCTAAGTTAAGAAGCATTGGCTTTAGCAATGTCTGCCACAAGGAAGGACATTGGTCCCTGGGGACTGGTGGGCGCCTGGCCTGTACTGCTTGGGTCAGAAACGTTTATTTTTATAATACGCTTTATATTTATACAGTTGATATGAACAAAAAAATACAAAAATAAAGAAAGCCAGAGAGAGGAATCCAACAAGTTTCTTTTCTTAAAGGCACAGCATATCACCGGAAACCTACCCTGACAAGCACTGAACAAGGCAGAGGCATCCTGTGTAGCCCAACCATGAGAGCCTCATTCTAATCTGGAGCTCCCCACTGGATAAACTGTGTGATTCTAGGCATATGCCTTCATCTTCTCATATTTTAATGTCTTTCTCTGCAGAAAGTGAGGGCCTCGGAAACAATTGAAACACCAGTCAGTATTAAATACTATATAAAACCTACATTTATATTTTGCAACAACGATGCTCTGTTCAAAGTATGTCGTGCCCAAGGGCAGAATGAGATGCCTCGGGGTGCCGGGCACAATGCCCCCCTGCACATTGATAAATCATGTGACTTATGAGGAAGTGCCTGTGGGGGGAATGCACTTAGAGGGGAGACTAGGAGACAGGGCCTGAAACACAGGATGTGTCCTGCACACCTCACCCATAGAGCCAGGTCACTTGGTGTTTAGGAATAAAATTAAAACTTGGCTCTTTTCTCATCCTTGAACCTGTTGTCCGCTGCCTTTGCACACCACTTAGCGCCAAGGGCCCTCGGCAATAGTGTGCTCTATAAATAAATTCAGTCAGTCAGTCAGTCACTTTCAGAGATGCTGAGGAGAAAGGGGAATACTGCTGTGAAGCGACCCTAAACCATCCAATCCAGCTTCTAAGCATTGTGTGGAGCCATATTGTGGTAATGGTGCGTCTTTCCTTGCTTGTGAAGCCACAAACAATTTAGAAAAATGTGCCACAATTTTCAAAATGGGGTTTCTGCTGCGATGAGGGGCCCAAAGGGCATTATTTATGAGGTTTTGGTGCAGGAATCTTGCTGCTCTGCCCTGCGTCAAAAGAAACGGGCAGGAATGCGCCCCATCTATGAGATACGACCCATTCCTGCCCTTTTCCCCTGCACTGGTGCCCAATGGGCTCACATGCGCCAACGCAGGCACCCTTGCACCATGATCCAAGGGTGCCTGCGTTGCAGGGATGATTTTGTGCAGTAAGGGACCCCTTACCTCACAAGATCAATTCAGGCAATGTCCTCTTTCTATTTGTGCTCCAGAATGGCGCTGAATGGGGTGGTGTTAGAATCTGATGCATTCCCAGGTTTTAGATTTCTCCTAAATCTGGGAATGCTTCAGATTCCATGGGCATTGCGTGGGAACACCAACAGCAACACCCATTGAACGCCTCACAGTGTTCTGCATGAAAGGGACACTTATTTACAAGGGTATGAAAAGCCACGTAGAGTAGCTTTACGTGGCCTTGTAAAATATGCTGCGGCACATTGTACCACCGGAATGTTAATAAACTAACATTCCGGCGGCACAAAAGTGCAGCAAGAGGCCTCATAAATGAGCCCCTAAATGCTTAGAGATGTGCAAGGACCAAGAATCTGTGAGGAACAGATAGACATTGTGATGGCCACCCTCACTCTTGGTCACATGCACACTGTCCGGTGCCCAGAAAGGCACAGACAGCAGTCCAACAGGAACAGATAGTGTGCTGCCCACCCTCACTCGTGGTCACGTGCACACTGTGCGGTGCCCAGAGAGGCACAGACAGCAGTCCGACAGGAACAGATAGTGCGCTGGCCACCCTCACTCTTGGTCACGTGCACACTGTCCGGTGCCCAGAAAGGCACAGACAGCAGTCCAACAGGAACAGATAGTGTGCTGCCCACCCTCACTCGTGGTCACGTGCACACTGTGCGGTGCCCAGAAAGGCACAGACAGCAGTCCAACAGGAACAGATAGTGCGCTGCCCACCCTCACTCGTGGTCACGTGCACACTGTGCGGTGCCCAGAGAGGCACAGACAGCAGTCCGACAGGAACAGATAGTGCGCTGGCCACCCTCACTCTTGGTCACGTGCACACTGTCCGGTGCCCAGAAAGGCACAGACAGCAGTCCAACAGGAACAGATAGTGTGCTGCCCACCCTCACTCGTGGTCACGTGCACACTGTGCGGTGCCCAGAGAGGCACAGACAGCAGTCCGACAGGAACAGATAGTGCGCTGCCCACCCTCACTCGTGGTCACGTGCACACTGTCCGGTGCCCAGAGAGGCACAGACTTCAGTCCGACAGGAACAGATAGTCTGCTGCCCACCCTCACTCGTGGTCACGTGCACACTGTCCGGTGCCCAGAGAGGCACAGACAGCAATCTGTAAGGAACAGATAGTGCGCTGCCCACCCTCACTCGTGGTCACGTGCACACTGTCCGGTGGCCAGAGAGGCACAGACAGCAATCTGTAAGGAACAGATAGTGCGCTGCCCACCCTCACTCGTGGTCACGTGCACACTGTCTGGTTCCCAGAAAGGCACAGACAGCAGTCCGACAGGAACAGATAGTCTGCTGCCCACCCTCACTCGTGGTCACGTGCACACTGTCCGGTGCCCAGAGAGGCACAGACAGCAATCTGTAAGGAACAGATAGTGTGCTGCCCACCCTCACTCGTGGTCACGTGCACACTATCTGGTTCCCAGAAAGGCACAGGCAGCAGTCCGACAGGAACAGATAGTCTGCTGCCCACCCTCACTCGTGGTCACATGCACACTGTCCAGTGCCCAGAGAGGCACAGACAGCAATCTATAAGGAACAGATAGTGTGCTGCCCACCCTCACTCATGGTCACGTGCACACTGTCCAGTGCCCAGAGAGGTACAGACAGCAATCTGTTAGGGTGCATGTTAGAACCACACATGTATTTACCACACTGTGCCTTTACAACGTGTTGCGAAGCACAAATGAATCATTGCAATGCATTCCTTTACCAGGCAAGTTGTTACAAAAGCTTGCCTTAGATAAGACGCTGGAGTGTGAATAGTATAATTTACTATTCCAAATGCACTCAGCACAACAGTAGGGAAAGTGTTGAACTGAAAGTCCAACATCAATCCAAGAACTCTTTCCCTATGGCAAGTTGCTGTAACGCAAGTGGTAAAGGAATGCGTTGTAAAGATGCATACATGGTTAGGTTTACATTGTTGACACACAGCGTGGTTCGAACCGTGTTGTAAAGGCTGTTTCCGTCTGAGAGACACAGTCCACCCGATTAGTAAGTAGTTTAGCCTACACTGATGACTGTCAAATATGCATTTTATTTTCCTTATTACCAGGTACATTCAGATCTTGAGGTCCAGAATCTCATTATGTTTATGATGTAGCTTTAATTTTTGAGGAATGCTCATGCGTGCACATTCCGACCGCCATCGAGTTCCAGGCTGTTCATATTGGAACTCCATTAAAAGTTCCACTTATTCCCCCTGTGGTGCTTGGTCCTGAGGGAGCTTCTGAGTTGTCGTCCACAAAGCTGCTGCAATCCAGGATGTCTCCGTGGAGTATTGCAACACAGCAATTTGGCCAAATCTCACAACTGTAAATTCTTTGACAACAAAGTCACCTCTTGAGATCATGAGGGGGAGGTCTCCAGGGATGAAGCTAGTTCCAACATGGATGCGACAGCAGAACCCAAAAGGAAGAGGAAAATTGCCAATGAGGTGGACAATGCACATAGACATCTGCTGGGGGATTGGGTGAAGATTAAACCTGGCAAAGTGAGTCAAGGACTCCCTAAAGTTCCACACAAGGTGGCTGCTGTAGGAGTACATTAGGCAAGGTTGCTTCATGGACAAACATAGAATTTGAGATGAGGAGCTTTGCATCAAAAAGGTAGATTTTGCTCAGAAATAGAAAACATGGTTGAAGGGTGTAGTAGATGTTCATTCACGGAGAAAGTTGACTTTTTTAATTCTGTCAGACAAAGGTGGATTATGTCAACCCTTTTAATTAATACATTAAAAAGGATGAGAGGCTAGATGGGTGCCAAGTCAGTCTCAATAGATGGTGGTCCTATGCCATTAAAGAAAACCTTCAGTGGATAAAATTCAAAATCAAAACCATAAAGGTTTGTACAAAAACTAAGAAACATTACAGAGGGTGAAGAAAGTTAGTCAAGTTCAAATCGGCTACAATAATGCATAAAGTAATACAAATTGTGTGACGTATTAACATAAGGGTGACCTTCAAAGCAAGTTAATAGCCAGAATTAAAGTATAGTTCAACAAGAGGACTAGCATAAATCTAGTCAGTTCAAAAGTCAAGGAAAGTCTAATCATAAACCAATACGCAGAATGACATAGAGACGCTCAGTTCTAAAGGCAAGAAAAGTCCAAGCATAAATCATTGGCAGACTAACGTGGAGTCTGCACAGTTCAAAAAGCAAGAAAGATCTAATTAGAGTCAGACAGACAGACGTTTGCCTTCATGAGAGTGGGCATAAAGTCTGGCGTATCTCCCGAATAGGGCACTTTTGATAGGTTTAAGACAGTGAGAGGCACACTTTCGACCTGGTGAGATCTGTCATAATAGGGCTGTACTAATAAAGTAAAATAAGAAAATGTGATACATCAAATAAAAACATTTAGGAACACCTAATTTCATGCTTAACTATAATAGGGTGTACATAGGAAATGAAAGAAATAGCACAACAGGTGTGCATACATGACTTGAACAGCACAATTTCCAGAGCAGACCCGAGCAAAGAGCTGTGAATGTGTTACAAATACAGCCACATTCTGCACATGGCTTCCTCCTCGAAGAATACAAATTAATACATTTCAATTCGACAAATAAAAACCACCATGAGACCAGTTCTCTTTCGCTTATTTTCTGTAATGGAAAACCACAGAAAAGAAAGGCGGACACAGAAAACTCATTCATGTCATTCTAGAAACACATTTTTTCTGTAGCTGTAAAATGAATATCAGAATGTCAGTAGACTTTGGGCTACTCATGTGAACTGAAGTCTGGTTATGCTATGCTAATGAAAACACATTTTAGTCAAGCATTATTTTTTATTTATTCAAAATGCACAAAGACAAAGAATTATAAATGATCAGGGGAGCAGGTCCTGGTGAAGAGGCGGTGATTGTATAGCCAGAAATGCGCTAATGAATAGAATTGACTCACCTGCAGGAAAACAAAAACATGCCAGTAGATCTCACAGACCTCCAGGGCGGCTGGAAGATGTTGTATGTAATTATTCGTGTGTACTTACATGTTTGTTAGCACTCGTTAGCGTGTATTCAGCACATTCTTCATTTTGATTGATGTGTTTTTTGTATCTACGTCCAGTACTTGTTCAGTTTTATGTTGATGTGTGTAGCTGGCTGAGTTTGTTATTTCTTGCTAAGGGAGAGGTGTGGCACAGAGGCCAGATCGGCTGACTCCGGAGTGTGGGGCTCGCGGTTCAATCGGCGGCGCCAGATCCGCTCAGCATCATGTGACTGTGGGCAATAGTTCACTTAATCTCCCCGACGGCCCCCAGCGCCTTGAAACTCTTTAGGGGTGATATGTTGGCGATTTACATATAGGAATTCTTGCAGTGTGTATTTTAGATGTATGTGCTAATTCATTCCAAGTATAATGACAGGAGACATGTTGTAGCTTTAATTCTTGTGGGATGCTCATGTGTGTACATTCCTAGTGGCACTGAGCTCAGGACATGTGCATATTGGGACTCTGGCCCGGGTTCGAACGGGTGTGTCTGGTCCTGAGGGCGGCACAGAGTTGTTGTCAATAAAGCTTCTATAATTCAGGAGGTCTCCCTGGAGTATTTCAACACACAACAGTTCCCTTTTTTTATGTTGATGAATTAAATCCTGTTAGTCTTTTCATTTTCCATTTATGTTCTATTGAAAAAGATGTTCCCAAGTTTTTTTATTTTGTTAGTTAACTGGATTATTAATTGGGGCCGGGGCGTGCACAGCTCACAGGATAATCACAACTCTTGCCAGCATGGACCCCCAACGTTACTAAATTACCTTGAGCTCAAGCCCCTGGTAGCCATGGCACAGATCAGGTAGGCTTAACATAGGGCAATGGGTAAACTAGTTATGCAGCACAAACGCAGTAATAAAGTCAAAACACCAAACAATAAAATTCACAAACAAAACTAGAAAATGTGAATGGAAAGGTAGGAATGCATGGATGCATCAATGGTTTACCAGTGCTTGTTGTTCTTCAGCCACTGTGCTCCATAGCCATTCCCAGGCTGTACTCAGCTCCTCTTTCTATGGAATCTGGCCATCAGAAGGCAGCCCTCCCTTAGCCCCCTGGTTCACGCCCCTCCCTCTGCTCCCATGACCCCGGTGCGTCACTGAGCAGAGGTCACGGGACTGTACAGCTAGAGCTTAGTGGCTTCCAAGGAAAAGCTTGTGGGGTTTGTATATTGCATTTAATGGAGCAGGGGATTAGAGGGGGATAAACAAAGGAAGGCGGAGTGGGAAGAAGGGAGCAGAGACAACACGTTTCTACTTTTTAAAGTTCAGAAGTTGGAGTGTTTCTTCTCCCTTGCCCAAAGCTGCCACACACGGCATATGTGTGACATTTTATTATTTCAGTATGTGTGTGAGTGACAGTCCATTGCTAAATGAATGACACCGTGAGTGACACTTTAGTGATAAAACCAAGCAAAAACATCCATTTAAAGAGAAAAATATCACAATTTACACACGAGCCTTAAAACTGCTGTAAGCCCCTGAAATAGAAAGTTTGAAACCACAGTGACTGAACAAAACCAGCAGAAGCCGCTCAGATGGGAGAAAGGATGTGGTGTAACGGCCAGAGGTGCCTATTTTGGAACTGGGGAAGCAGGTTTGGGGTATATTCTCAAGAACGTGTGAAGTATTCTTCATTTTAAATGAAACAGGTACTCTGGTATGCAGTTGTAAGAGGTTTATTCCATAAAAGAAGATCCCATCCATCAGCCAGCAGTTCTTCAAGTAACTGAACATTTACAGAACATTTCTATTTACAACAGTCCATGACATCAGGGATTCCAACATGACATGGTCTTAGCACATGGCACCTAGCAACATCTCACAGTGTGGAATACCACACATCTCCCCTCCTCATAAAGGAACATATTTGTACGTAACAGTGATATAAACAAATTGAGAAAGTTAAATAAGTTAAATTGATGATAACCTCAGGATAATTTTAACATAACATAACCTTTGTACCTAACACCTAATAAGCTACCCTCAGTGCAAAATACCACACATCATCACCCTTCCTTAAAAGAGAACCACAATTACAAATATTAAATCAAACAAAATCAGCAAGGTAACTTGGTTTTTTAACCATCCTTGAAGATGTTCTTTGAGAATTCAACTTCTTGTCCTCAACATCCTTATTTTGATGAGAACATCCTTCAGCAGAAACCAACCCCTTGGTTTGAATCTGCATACCAGTACACACTATTACTCTATTTAAATTCCAAATATGATGGTCCTGCGTTTGAATAGCATTATTGAACGTTTTAATTACTCTAATGGGCTTCATGAATTTTGACGAAGAACTTCCCAACAAACCAGGATATCTAATCCTGACCCAATCACCAACATTTACTTTAGTTTTCTTTACAGCATGTTTCACATCAAAGTATGCTTTTCTTGATTTTGCCTTCTCTTCTTCCACTCTCAGCATACATTCCTCATCACATGCTCTCTCTTTGTCTTTTGCTAGTTCATACCTGTTAACCCAAAATGGTTCAACACAATTATTGGGCACCCTACCACGAAACAACAAAAAAGGAGTCTTCCCAGTTGTTGCATGTGGAACTAATCTGTACTCTTCAATTTTCCCAATAACCTCCCTTTTCCAATCCAAATCCACTCCTTTAGCCAATGCAATGGTCTCTTTAATAACCTTATTAAATCTCTCCACCATCCCATTGGCTTCCGGATGACAAAGAGCAGACGTCTTGTGAACAATACCTCTAGTAGATAAAAATCGTTCCATTTCCCTAGAAACAAGTTGAACACCATTGTCAGACAATATTGATATTGGCAGGCCTTCTCTAGCAAATAGACTCTTCAAACACTCAATCACCTTACAAGTATTAATTGTTGATAGAAAGAAAACCTCAGGCCACCTTGAGAGCATGTCTATAACCAACAAAATGTAAATCTGCGATCCTTTCTCTTGTATAGGACCAACAATATCCAAAGCTATTTCCTGCCATGGACCATTAGGGCGTTTCCTCAAAACCATAGGTTGCACATGAGCACACTTATTCTTATCACTAACTGCACAAGCAACACAGTCTCTTATAATTCGCTCTATCATTCTGTCCATTCCAGGCCACCAATATGACAAGCAAAGTCTTTCTTTACTTTTCGACAAACCTGAATGAGCCGCATGCACTAAATCAATTAATTCTTTTCTTAGACTAGTAGGAGGAATCAATCTTGTCCCTCTAAACAGCAACTTATTGTCTACTGATAATTCATTACGTACAGCCCAAAAGAATCTTGTACCTTCTGACCCATCTTTACTAGAGATCCACCCTTTCTTTACCAAAGATGCCACTTCACTCAACGTCGCATCACCCTCTAATTCCTTCAACCATCTTTCTTCTGAAATGATGTCCTGATCTACTAAACAAACTATTTCATCATCCTCATCATCATCTGAACTGTCTTCATGCACACTGCTGCTTGGAACTAGGCGTGAAAGAACATCTGCAACTCCATTTTCAATCCCAGGAATATATTTTATATCAAAAGTATATTCCTGTAACCCAATTATCCATTTGGTTATTCTTCCAGAAATAAGGTCTAATCCTTTTTTGCTAAATATTTCAATCAGGGGTTTATGGTCTGTATGGACCTCAAAATCCAAACAGCACAAAAATTTCTTTAACTTCATCACAGCCCAAGATACCGCTAGAGCTTCCCTTTCCACAACTGAATATTGTGTCTCTGGATCTCTGAGACTTCTTGACAAAAACATAATTGTACGCATGCCATCAACCCCACGTTGCTTCAAAACAGCTCCAAGGCCTTTCTCACTCGCATCAGTCACCAAGATGGATTTACTTGCAGGATTAAAACTTTTTAATGAAGGAGCCTGACTAAGCTTCTTCTTAATAGCCACAAATTCATTCTCACACAGATCTGACCATACAAATTCTTCACCTTTATGCAATAGCTGTCTCATGTTCACTTTTGCTACCGCAAAACCCATCACAAATTTGGCATAATATTCTATCATGCCTAAAAATGTCATCAATTCAGTTTTGTCGGTAGGGGAACACATCCTCGTAATGGTCTCAATTAAATCAGATTTAGGTTTCACACCTTCCCCAGAAATACTATGTCCCAGATAATTGATGGTGTTTGATCTGAACTTGCACTTATCCACCTTAACCGTAAGATTATGTTTACACAAATTCCTCAGAACAGATTTCAACCTAATGTCGTGTTCCATGTCATCTTTTGCAAACACCAAGATGTCATCCTGGTATACACATACCCCTGAAAGATCTTTTAACACCCTTTCCATCACCCTTTGGAATACTGAAGAGGCAGACACCAATCCAAAAGGCATTCTTCTGAACCTAAAGGTGCCAAAAGGCGTGATAAAGGATGTGTAGTCCCGAGATGATTCATCTAGCTCTATTTGATGATACGCCGAAGTAAGATCTATTGTGCTAAAAACCTTAGCCCCATCGAGTAGCGCCAACAATTCAGTTATGTTCGGCAATGGATTCCTATCCACTACCACACATTTGTTAAGTTGCCTTAAGTCGATGCATAAACACAAATTCCCATTGGGTTTGCGCGCTGCCACGACCGGGGCCAACCATTCAGATCCCTCAATTTCCTCTATAATTCCACAACTGCTTAACTTTTGTATTTCCATTTACATGTCTTCCCTAACAGACAATGGAACACTTCTTACTTTACAACACACGGGAATCACATCTCCTTTTAATTGAATCTTATGTTGATACCCCTTTAAGCAGCCTAAAGTTTCTTTAAATACATTTGGAAACTCCATCTTCAAATTGTGCACGTACTCATCACCCACGTTTCTATCCACTGATTGGATTCTATCTCTTAACTGTATGAAAGGATTAGCATTGGGATCAAGAAATACCCCTAGATCACCCTGATGGATCCAGCTAATAATACTATCTCCACGCTTTGACACATACATTTTTCCAGATACCATCCTATCTTTATATTCAATCAATCCCACAAAATATCCATGTAGTTTTATTGGATCTCCTCCATATGCCAAAGGAATGATATCCGGTTTCATTAAGGTAATCTTTCCTTTGAGCTTTGAGTTGTGAACTCATTAGAGATGATGGTAATCTTTGCTCCTGAATCGGATAGTACCCTAGTTTGTTCTCCTTCTACTAAAATTTCATCATAAGGACAAGATTTATTAGTACCTTTGTTTTCAACCTGTATTACTATCTGCCCACAAACATGATCTTCCGAATTAGATTGTTCTAACTCCCCTTGATATATTTCAATTTCTTTCACCTTGGGTTTAGATTTTGTTTTGCATAAAACCGTGAAATGCCCCTTTAATTTACATTTGGAGCATGTTTGATTGAGGGCTGGGCACCTTTTGTCATTAGCAAGGTGTCCCACCTTACCACATCTATAACATTTTCTTTCAGGCCACTCCTTTTCAGGATTACTTTTCGCTTCAATATTGCGATTTTCTGACTTAACTTTGACTATCTCAACATTAGACCCTTTTTCCGAGTCCTTCTTTATAACAGCAACACATTTTAACGAGTGCTCAATACGTTTGGCCACCGTTAACACTTCTTCAAGCGTTGGTTCATCTTTTAACCACAATTCCTCCCTAATTTTCTCAATGGTGCAACCAAACATGAACTGATCCCTAATGCGTTCATCAGCTAAATTCTCAAATTTGCACGAGGAAGCCAGTTTTCTTAATTGTGTTATATAATCCTCAATTGTTTCATCAGCAGATTGCATACTTTTTGCAAATTGATATCTTTCTAAGACTGTGCTGACTTTATGGAGATAATGCTTGTCGAGTTTCTTAATGCATACCTCATAATCATTTAGTCTACCCGCCTCTGAAGCTGAAAGCTCTGGCAAATGATCGAATACATCCTGACCTTCGGAGCCTAAACAGTGCAGTAGCAGAGATGACTTTCTTTCTGCACTCAAAGAGGGTCCACAGACTCTGGCATACCTCTCAAAAACCACCTTCCATTTTTTCCATTTAATGGGAGGTGAACCAGGACACGACAAAAAAAATGGAGCTGCAGTAACATTTTGCATGTCTACGAATTGTAACTTCAACTAATGCAAACAAATATACTGTATTTAACAGAATGTTAAATAAAGGAAGTTAGCTTCTTTACCTAAACATCATTTTTTTTATTTTTTATTAAGAATATATATTTCAACTATTTTGTTGTAATGTATCCAATTCTTTAAAAAAACTGTCGAATTTATTTCTGGGCAAAATAACCTTGAATCTTCTATCTTCAACTGTTTTTTAAAAGAGGAAAAATGCAAGAAAAATGAATTTTTACTGTTCAATTTTCCGTGCTACCCTTGTCCCCATCGCCGACTGACTCGGACTCGCCATTGTGGCTGTGAGACTCGGACGAGCTCCAACAAGGAACGCGGACAGCCATTGTAGCTGCCGATTGAATATTGCACTAGACGCGCTTCTTCAGTCAACTGTCGAAGTACGCGTGTCCCCACAAACAACTAACTATGCCCTTGAAGAACCACGGACAGCGCAATTAGCTGCCGCCTAGATACCACACCAGACGCGCTCCTGTATTCCTTAGTCCAAAAGCGTGTCCCCCTTAACTACTAAATAGATACTACACCGTGGCTGACCTATCACGCTGCCTCGGTTTCCGTTTCCTCATCCAGAGCGGAATTCACCCCCTTGAAGTCGCGAATACTTCAAACCACCAATTGTTGTCTTACCTTGACACAATTCTTACTCCACTACCCCTCTTTAGGCGTTATAATCAAACCAGGCATTCTTTTGAAAAATCCTTTAGTCCTGATGATGATCCCATTATACTAGGAGCTAGGGATCGAAACGTCACGTCGACTTGCTATAATAGTTCCACATTGTATCGATTGTGTAAATGCACCGTGGATACTATTGGCTAGAGCTTACTTAAAGTTGACTAATGTATTGTAAGCCCCCATGATCGTTCCAAAGCTTGTTTGCCTGTTACTAATTTGTAATTGCCTCTTACTTCTTGATCTTCCTTTCCCCTCTCTGTTGAAAACTCGGTACAGGATTGTGCCCTTGTTTCATCAGTCTTCACTATTCTAACTTACATTCTTTTGAAATTCAAGATTAAATGCTCCTCTGTCCGGCTGGACACAGGAGGAACTCACATAGGTCTCATTGAAGTCTATGTAGAACTGTTTTTCCTAACCAAGATTACGCTAGGGACTATTGTTAACAAAAATACCCTTGTGTTGAGCACCCAGACTTCCTTCGCTTGCTTTATTATCCACAAAAACAAAGATGACAATGTCAATGGCTCCGTGTGCGCTGTTTCTTGTGCGCGCACAATGAACTTTGGTCATTGCTACGATACTGTAAACAAGATGGCCACCACGCACGCTTGAACAACAGCGTGATACGTGATGACAAGTTCCGGTGCGATCGGAGCGATGATGACGATGACTAAGAAGCACAGCGTCGATTCTAAGCAGGCTGAGATTTGCGGTTCCAGATAGACAAATTCCACTTCTCCTTGGCAACCAAAGAAACAGAGCATCGATCTCTAGCAGGCTGAAGTTCGAGGTTCCAGGTGAGCAGATGCCACTTCTCCTTGGTAACAAATGTTTATTTACGAAGATTTTTTAATGTACTCACACGCGAGGAAACAACAACGATGCGGAGATGCTCTCAACTTTCACGGCAACTCCACACATCCAAATGTCAATAACAATCCCTCATACGCGTTCAGCGATGAAACCAAGCAGTACACAGAAAACATTTAAACGTGCATGGCGATGGCAACACGTTATCCGTAGCAACCCGGGATAATCCACTATCAATTACAGATACATGCCATGAGAAATACCATAAAAAGGCACGGCAGAACTTACACGTCTTGTATGCCAATGCGGTGAAACTCGCAGCAAGAAATGATGTAATGATAACAAAGACGCCAGTTAGAGATTTCCTCCAGGTTCTAGCCACTCCGTAGAGACAAATCAAAATCTAGAAATGTGCTCCTGCTTCACTAATCTTGTGAATAGCATCAGATTTTAAATATTGTCCTTTAGAAGTGGTAAAGAGTCAGGTTACTTCTCATCTTGTAAAAAAATATATAAAGCCACAAAATCCAGCAAATGTTTGTTGAGATCTTCTTTTGGAGACTCCTGAGCCGACTACGCCAGTGAAGTATTCTTCATTTTAAATGAAACAGGTACTCTGGTATGCAGTTGTAAGAGGTTTATTCCATAAAAGAAGATCCCATCCATCAGCCAGCAGTTCTTCAAGTAACTGAACATTTACAGAACATTTCTATTTACAACAGTCCATGACATCAGGGATTCCAACATGACATGGTCTTAGCACATGGCACCTAGCAACATCTCACAGCGTGGAATACCACAACGTGTGATAACCATCGCAAAAGTTACTTAACGCAACCTACAACATTGCAGTCCATCGTGGGAATTTTACGCCGTTAACCAGGTATTCACAACACGGTGGTACCATGCGATAGTCACCAGATAACACGTCAACTGACCGTGATAAAATCAACGCCATGCCGTAAAAATGCGAAACGCGAATGCAAAAAAAGCTGCGATGAGGCCAAACGCGATACAAAAATCAGCAAAAACCTGCTACAGGCCTGCAATTCACACGCATCAGGCGGGAACAATCACCATAAAAGTAGAAAAAAAACTGACAAACAAATACTAAACAACAGCCAAGCACAATGGATGCTGCCGTAGCAAGTACGGAGGAGAACCAGAACCCCAAAAGCCCCCCGGAGAACCTGCCTGGGACCTCGAGGCCAGGGAAGGCCAAGGAGAAGAAGAGTAGGAAGAAGCGCTTCAGTCCGCAGGAAAACAGGATCCTGATATCGGAGGAGGTCGAACACCATCAACTACTGTTCGTCACCTCCACTGTGTCATTGGCAACAAAAAATGGACTATGGCAGTTTATCATGGACAAGGTGAATGCAGTCGGAGTGCTGAAGAGGACAATGGAAGAGGTCAAGAGGCGCTGGAATGACCTCAAGCGCAAAACAAAGCTGAAACTCGGCAACAACCGGAAGGCAACAATGCAGACTGGAGGTGGGAGTCCAGCGCCACAGGAGGAGCTGGATGACATGGAGGAAATGGTGTCCACAGTCATCAGTGGGGAGACGGTGGCTGAAGTCGGGGGACCGGACACTTCTCAACAGGGCAAGACACAACAGCACCAGGGTGAGTAACGACCATGGAATGGGGGCACGGGGGGAGATGGGCACAATGGCACACATGCACAATTGAGCTGAGCACATCTGCGGACAAACCATGCCCCAGAACCCAGCTCGCACCAAGAGAACAAAGTACCCAAGTATGCTACATGTCAGCACTGCACAAGCACAGAAGTCAAAGGCACATCGCATGAAAAGGATAAGGGGCAGCAAAACAGAGAAGCAAGGGCCACCCCCCCCCCCCACTGCAGCACACACACATAACATGCAGAGCACATCAACACTGACAACAAAGTGGCACAAACCACAACACTTCCACAACAGAACACAGGACACAACTGGGGCCCACTGGATGTAGACACTGGCCAATCACAAGTGGCATTGCAGGGAATTGTGGTTAGACAATGCACAAGTTCAAACACACATCCGTGATGTTGTCAAAATGTCCACTGTCCCGCAGCAAATAGGCAGCCCCTTCAAAACAGCCACGATGTACACAGTCATGCAGTCTGTATGTGAACATGTACAATCCGACAACACACATGTGAACACATTGTCAAACTGCATCTCCTCTTCACCTTGCAGAGGGACAGTCAACGCCACCTGCAGAGCAGCCCGAACCTCTCTTCCATGATGACAAAAAGGACCATCACCGCTTCGACTCCGATGCCATCCAAGAGTTCATTAACAGTCTCCGCAGCCCACCTCCAGGAGAAGGGCAGTCCTGCTGCAACGGGGACACCCCACCGCCTGCACAGACCACACAGCAGGCAGCACCCACAACCACGGCTGCCTCCCAGGACCCCCACGAAGAACACATGGCCTTCCAACGTCATGTGTTGGGATGCCAGGAACAGCTGGCTGAACAGGTGTGGGTGGGCTTTGACCGCATGGCAGACAAACCAGATGCCATACGTGGGTGTCTAAGTCCCATCAGGGACCACTCACAGTCCCTAACGGACACCCACAGTCCGCTCCATGCACTCCAACGAACCATGGCTGACATCGCCAGAGTCCTGACTCAGAGACAAGAACGACTGTCTAGTCAGAGTGACTCCAGTGAGCTCGCCCGGGAGTTGGGACTCATGCGGAGGGTCATGGAGAACATGGAGCGGGCCAATGCGGAAAGAGCGGCTGCCACAGCTGCACACCAGCGAGAGGAAGGTAGGTTCCACAATGACCTCAAAACCATCCTCATGGCATTGCTGCCACCAGGCCTGGCGCTGATGCATGCTGCTGCTACCACTACATCCACATCTCCGCCCCCTGAAGTGTCAGTGCCACACAGTGCGGCAGACATTCCACCTCCGGCCCCTGAGGTGTCACTGCCACACAGTGCTGGAGCAAGGCGAGCACCACCCACATGTGAGGCATATGAGACAGCAGAGGACGAAGATGCGGATGAAACCGCCTTACTGGTACGGAGGAAACTGTAGCATTCATCTCCGCCACATGGCCGGTTTCAGCTTAGTTCTGCCCTCTGCATCATCACTTTCCACTGTCCCCCGATACACTCTAGGACACTCACCTTGGACCTCGCAATGGACTGCCATTTTCTGTATGATCCCCAATGACACAGATATCAGACTGTCGACTGAAGTCTTCCTCTTCCTTTGGACTTGCCATTCCCTGAAGGACTCTGGCTGGCCCTCCACGGGCCAACATTTTACTGTGGGGTTTGCATGACCCTGTCCTGCTCCAGATGCAACACTCCACTGAATGTGCATTAAACATTCCGAATCACACAGATGTGTCGTGTCTGTGGTCTTTCAAGTGTGGGTACATGTTTGAATGTAGGGTCAGTGAATTCCTCTTACGTCCATGTGGCTCATTTCGTTGGACTTGGGTCACAGGGTGACACATTGCCGAATGTTGTCCAGGATGCACCAACGCAACAACAGCGACACATGCATTTGTTACTTCCTTGTCCAGCCCCGTAAGGAACAACGCCCAGAGCCCCAGGATCATTGTTCAATCCCTTACACTGGACTGGCATACGCCAGGCCAGCCCACTCCACTTACGATCACAGGGGGGAAACACTACATGTCCCAGATCTTAACTGTAGGGATCTGCTGGTCACAGGTCTAGTTGTCAGCATGCCACAGCCACTCCCTCACGGCTGGTGTACACCCACACCACACCCATCCAGCACATGTGACCCTGCCAATAAAAAGGGCCGGGCACACGTGCTCGATGCCATTTCCAACCTCTCTTGGGGTGTATCCGTGTGGTGTGCATGTAGGCATGGGGGCCCAGGGGCCTGTGAAATCACATTCCGCAGGCCCAGAGGTGACAAGATGGCGTCTGCACCACGATACCCAATCATAGAGGGTCCATGACTTGAGGGGGACAGACTTGGTGGCACTGGATACACTGTGGCCGGCACAGGCACACCGCCACAGGATGGTGACTTTCGATGCACTGAGGTAGGGGCACCGTAAGTGCTGAGCGGGTGTTCAGCCTGCGATGATGCCCCGTCCCGGCGGTCCGGACTGCTCCGGTTTGGTGTGCCCTGCTGGACCTCAGTGTGGGCCTGAGCCAGTGGACAGCGGGGGCCTACCGCCACGTGGCATGGCCTTGCGGGTCACAGAGTCAGTGGCACCTCAAGGACTAAGCAGGTGTGCAGCCTGCGATGAGGCCGGGTGCACTGGTATGTCCTCTAACATGGAGAAATTAAGACCCTGCACCAAACGTGAGACCTGGTAGCCTGCGGAGTGGGGCTGCATGATGTGGAGGGTGCCATGTCTGTGGGCCACGGGCTTGTGGCTTGCAGTGGCATGTGGTGGGCCCTCATTGCTACACGCCAAGGGCGAAAGGTGAGCAGTGAGGCCTGGGTGCGCAGGGGCGGGCATGCACCGCTGGGCAACAGGAGTGGCTGGGGTGCAGCTGCCTGGGTGTGCAAGGGCGGGCATGCACCGCTGGGTGGCATGAGGGGCTGGGGTGCAGCTGCCTGGGTGCGCAGGTGTGGGCAGGCGATGATGTTGTGTGCAATTGTATGTACCGTGCCATTCATGTATCTGGACTCTGTTATAGATGACGGGTCTGTCTCAGATGTGGGACCTGGTGAACTGCACTACATACCCGCACGTGGTTGGAGATACACCGGTGGCAGGAGGTGAGCAGTGTGGCCTGGGTCGCAGTGTCAGAAGTCTCTCCCTGTCTCTCTCCCCCTCTCTGTCCGTCTATCTCTCTCTCCCCCTCTCTGTCCATCTATCTCTCTCTCCCCCTCTTTGTCCGTCTATCTCTCTCCCCCTCTCTTCTTCTCTCTCTCCCCCTCTCTTCTTCTCTCTCTCTCCCCCTCTCTTCTTCTCTCTCTCTCCCCCTCTCTTCTTCTCTCTCTCTCTCTCCCCCTCTCTTCTTCTCTCTCTCACCCTCTCTTCTTCTCTGTTTCCCCCTCTCTTCCTCTCTCTCCCCTTCGCTCTCTCTGTCTGTCCTTTGATGTGCGCTGGACACACCTTCTCATCATGGTTTTTGTCTTGCAGGCTGTGACCTACGGAATGTCCCGAAGGGAGCCGCCATGTGTCTTCATTTCTGTTCTGACATTATTTTAATACATTTTCATTTGTTGCTTCGAAGGTGAATGTGTGATGCTCATTTTTGTGATGACACATGCATGTCACCAGATGTTATTGTGCAACATCATGCAGATAATTTGGTACATGATTCAGTGTCGTTGATGTGGCATGTCTTTGGCCAGGGGTTGTGCCGGGGAGGGGGAGTCCTGGAGGTGGTGGTGGTGGGTGTTGTGGCCTTCTTGGGTGTCCGGCACGCATGTTCAGTGTTCCATGGCGTCTGTTGTTCTTCAGGTGTGGGTCTGGGCTGGGCGCCCTTTTTTGTTGCAGGCTGCCATCCGACTGTGCACCAGGTCAGAGCTGGTGTTAATTTTCTGCTGCTAATGTGCCTTATCGCATGTTTCATGGTCTTTTCGCCGATCTGGCTGGTCGTTGAGAATGTTGTGGAATAGTGTTGTTGCGGCTTTTTGCATGGGAACGCCTACTCTGCATCTCATTTGTGATATTCGCCGGGCTCATTTGTGGCGATGTTTTTTGCAGCTGCTATCGCAGGTAAACTGGTGCTATGGGCTGTTAGCACCAGCTTGTGAATGAGGTGATAATTTTATCGCGGGTTTGGCTGCGATAAAGTGCTGTTAACTCGGCGATAGCTCGTTGAGAATATAGCCCTTTGAGTGTCAGCGTAAGCTCACCATCCTGTGCTTCTGGGCAAATCACTTAACCCTGTGCTTAAAAAACAAAAAGGAATGTGTCCTTAAGTCATGTAAATAGTGCTCATGTAAAGTGCTCCGATACGTTTGGGGTTGAATTTGCGCTATAGAAAACTGTTAGTTAATTGAGTTTCCTCTTTGCATGGTACACAGAGGCACGGAAGTGTCACTGCCTGCAATCAGTTGATGAACAGACCCCGCCTGCTGCCTTCACTCAGGTGACGGGTGCATATTGCACTAAAAACCATCCATGAAGGCAAGTGTTTTTGCTATGCTACAGCCACTTCGACTCTAGTGGTGAGACACAGGCCATGTATGCAGCTGTTTCAGTTGAGCTGGGCTGTTTCCGCCCGTGCTTAATTTGAGCCAGTGGTTTCCGGTGCTCAGCACCATCACTTAATTGTCCACACATGCGCTTATGATGGTCTGCCACATGGTGCTGCTGTTTATTTAATTTAGAGACAAGCACAACAACAGTTGTTTGTCAATTCAGTATACCTTAGAAATTACTAATACCTGTCTCAAGCCATTCTTATAACTTTAGGTGCTGGAGTAGTGTGAAATGCCACACTTGAAGGAATTTAATAGTTAGTAGTTGTGTTGGTGCTGTCATTGGCAGAGCTGACAGGGGCAATGAGTGGTACAAGCTGCAGTGGCCTCCAGACAAGGGCGCCAGCACTTATTTTTCACAAATTAGGCACTGGTCCCAGCAGGGCAATCCAGTAAGTGTTCAGATGCCACAAGGAGGAGATGTGAAGCCAGTGATGGAAACTAGCTGGGCCTAAGCTGATGACTGTGGTATCCATAGCAACCGCAATCACCTCTCCTTGATCTCAGGCCCCTTCTCTCTGGCAGACCACCTGAGGGACCTGGAAACTGCTGCAGACCTGGTGCTGCATATACTCACCTGCTGGGTGAGCAGTGCACACAGCACCTAGAGCAGTATGCAGAGGAGCTATTGTAACGCATGATGTACATTTTCAGTATGGGCATGTGGGGACAGGCGTTAAAATAAATTACTCTAACCTGCGATGTATCTTACTAGGCAGGGCTGCTTGCCCCTCTTTCCTTCGTTCTCCCCTCCAGAATGTCTGCGGATGGTGCTGGCTGCAGCACAGTGGACTGGGGAACCCCTGGCCACGTCCAGACAAGAACACTGGAAGTCTGGCTCCCCCCTAAACATTCTATAAATGCAAAAGTTTGTCAAAGGTATTTAAACGAGCACAAATGCTTTAATTTTAAGTATGTGTGGCAGTATCAGGCACATTAGCTGGGCTGGCACTGAGACAAATTAGCAATACAGACCGGTTCTCGGTCAGTCCATAGGGTTGCCACCTTTCCCAGAGAACATTACCCGCCATTGGTTCACATTTTTAGACACTGCAACGGCCTGGATAGGGTACTTGAATAGAACTTTATAGAAAATCATCGCATTCATTTTTAGGTCTCGCCTGACCCAGCGCATGCGCTGGTCTGGCGATACTTATTGAGAGGGCTCCAAAAAGTGCTACCAGGCCAGCCTAGAGCTACAGTGTATGTGCGCGGGCGCGCGCGCCGCGTTTTACCGCGATTACTTTCACTTTCACAGCCGCTTTGATGTTTGATCGTGATCGCGATCACTTTCACGGCCGCTTGGCATAGCCAATAGGTCTCGCTTTTGGGACCTTTTAAGTATTTAGTTATGCAACTGTTGCATGGCTAAACACTTATAAGGTCCCAAAGGCGAGACCTATTGGCTATGCCAATGCTTGTTAACATGGCTTATGAGAAGTATAATTATCAATCAGGCATGATTAAGGCAGCTCTAGAACACGCTTTGTAGTGCATTCTTTTTGTATTTAGCTAAAAGATTCTGCCTTTAATTGATTATCCTAATTTTTTTGCAGTCGGAAATATTAAAATATTGCTCAGGCTGGTAAAAAAAAGGCCAGGTTGCAAATCTAACCTCAAAACCGAAGGCAAGAGCTGGACCGCAGCACATGCTCCCTCAGAATATAGCGCCTCTTTAAAAACAGCCGAGGCATGAGATTTACTGGAGCGCTTCTATACTTAAATTATGGACAAGCATATTAAAAAACATATTGCAGGCAGACCTGCCATCTCATGCAAGAAGAACAATTGATGGACAGAATGCAGAACAATGTCAAACATTCACCCCCAGTACAGAGATCTGGTCCTAAATGCATCGTTTTTTTGGCTCCCCATGCCAATCCAGTTTGGACCCAGCCATATGCAAATCAGTCTTGACCCTGCGCCCAATGGGAACAGTTCAGCCGGAACTGCAAGGCCAAGTCCATCATGGACCGGAAACAAGCATCCTGGGACCCGTTTCGACAGGGTCGACTGGCCGTAGCGTGCACCTGGCATTTCCCCGGTGGGTTGCCAGGGTGGGGGCCGGTTTTGGGCACCTGGGGGCCCGTTTTTGTTTGGGGCCTGCAGTATCGGCTCCTGGTAACTAAATCAGCCGAAACCGGCCCTTGCATACAGCTCGGCCGCACCCCCTCAGCCCCCCAGGGGGGCCGGCTGAGTAGTTTGCCAGGACCTGTTTCGGTTCCCAGTCCGGCCCTGCATTTCGGGGTACTGTACTGGCTCCTTTGGGTGTCCACCCAGTTTTCAAACTTCCTAGTAATGTACGTAGAGAACATGCATGCTGGAAAGTGTCCATGTTTATATGTCAGGCCATGTGCGCATGAGTGACAGCGCTGCCTCTCACCCTTACTTAACTAGCAACCCTCAACATTCGGTGGTTGGCTGTGATAAATCTCTCAAAAGGTCTACTGTGCAACGGTGGCAAGAGGAAGTAGTTGTGGACCAGAGAGGGGAGGTCTGACCAGAAATACGGACGAGAGATTTACAAGGAAGTGCCGCAGCGTGGCAACGCAAGCCCTTTGGCTGTGCCACGCCGCGGCACTGCCAAAGCACAGGAATGGGACATATTTACAACAATATGTCGCATTCCGGTGTTCTCTCCTGCACTGGTGCACAAACTGCTGCCATGCGCCGGCACAGGCAACCTTGGACCATGGTGCAAGGATGCCTGTGTCATCAGGAGATTGTTTTTGTCCAGGAAGGGGCGCCTTCCTGCACAAAAAAAATCACTACAGACATTTTCCTCGTTCTATGCATGCTGTAGAATGCAGCACGCATTGAAAGAGGAAATAACGAGGAGAAATGAAAACATTTCTCCTCGTAGCGCCTCGCTACGCCACCCCTAGCGTGGTGCAGCATTCAGACGCATTTCCAGATTTACGATTCCTCGTAAATCTGGAAATGTGTCTGGTTCCATGGGTGTTGCGTGGGAACACCCACAGCAACACCCGTGGAACGCCCCTTTCACGCAAAGTGCTGCGTATAAAGGGGCCATATTTACAAGGACAGGAAGAAGGGGCCTTGGAAATCTGCCCCTGAGTATTTATTTATTTATGCAGAAGCAGGAGGAGGAGTTTCAGATCATCTTGTGTCCAGATCTCCAGACAGTAATCTTGAATCACTTGATCGCAGTGATCCGCTGCCGCTGAGGGTCCAAAGGTGAGTCGCCCGTACAAGAACCTCCGGTTTTGGCCAACGCCGGGCCCTGTTGGCATAGAGGATGGTTTGGCGCTTCTCTTCCTCCCTCATTGTATTGTCTTTTTGTTGAGATCCCGCTGACGCTCCGCCTCCTTACCCTGAGATGTCACAGATGTTGTCTGATTTATTCAAGTTGACATGTTCGTTCCAAACAGCATTGCACGTTCTAATGAGCTCTTTAAAGCGCCTACTTCTCTGTTGGAGCAGGAGGGCTATATAAAAAAAAAGGTAAATTAATGAATAATGAGGCGTTTCTCTGAGTCTGATCACACTCCTTCATTGGGAAAGTATGGGGCTTATTTACAAGCCTCTTGCGCCGCCGGTACGTCACTTTTTTCCATTTTAAAAGTGATGCACTGGCGGCGCAAGGGGCTTGTAAATAAGCCCCTATGGGGCAGATGTACAAGCCCCTTGCGTGACTTTTGCGCTGCAGTTGCGTCACTTTTTTGATGCAACAGCGGTGCAATCAATGCGGCCTATTTACAACGTGACATCTAGGGAGATGCGTCACGTTGTAAAGCCCTGCGTCACATTATACCTGCGTCAGGTATAATGTATGCAGGGTGGGCGTTCCCACGCAGGAAGGCCTCGTAAAAGATGACTCAGTGAAATCTACAAGATTTCCCTGCGCCACTTTTAGGACGCCACTGCGTCAAAACCTAACGCCTGCTTCAAGCAGGCGTAAGTAGTGACGCAGTGTAGTGGGAATAGGCCTCAACACGCATTGCTGGAGTTGCGTCGTGCTTGCGACACGACTCCAGCAAATGCGTGACTTTTCCGCAACAGATGCGTCAGAATTTCTGACGTATCTGTCAATCCTTGCGCCATAGTGCGCCATATTGTAAATATAGCGGGGCAGATTTATGTTGCACTTGCGCCACTTTTGCGCCGTCGTTGCGTCACTTTTGTGACGCAGCAGCGGCGCAAATCCTGCACCATGGTGCGGGGTATTTACAACGTGACGCATCTGGGAGATGCGTCACGTTGTAAAGCCCTGCGCCACATGTAGGCGTTCCAGGGCAGGTGGGGGCGTTCCGGCGCAGGAACGCCTCCTAAAAGTGGCTGAGTGAAATCTACCAGATTTCACTCAGTCACTTTTAGGCCCATGCTGCGTCAAAACCCTGCGCCTGCTTGAAGCAGGCATAAGGATTGACGCAGCATTGTACAGATAGGGCCCCCCAGAACATTGCTGGAGCTGTGTCGCGCTTGCGACGCAACTCCAGCAATGCGCCACTTTTACGGCACAGATGCGTCACACATCTGTGCCGTTTTTGCCCCATGGTGCGCCGCATTATAAATGCGGCGCATCCATGGTGGCGCAGCTGTGGCGCATAATAACTGGCGCATCCCAGCTGATATGCAGGGATGCGCCAGTTATCATAAATCTGCCCCAGCGCATCTATGGTGACGCAAGGGTTTCTAAGGGTGGCGCAGGGAAAGTGACGCATGCCCCTATGTGTCCAAGAAATCCTGTTGTCGGCTAGCAGAAGCACACGCTTGTATTTATGATGGGTGAGGCTAGCTAGGGCGGCGCCTGGGGTACCACAAACAGCCATCAGTGCCTGACTGCGCTGCAGGGTTCTGTCAACAAGCAGGATGTGGTCGGTTGTGGCCCCTTGAATCATTGTATTTATTTCCTCCTGAAATACTTCCGCTGGCGACGAGGCACCAAAGATGAGTCACTTACATGGAACAGACCCGCGAGGTTACGCACTTTGTAATATACCATGCTGGTGCTTAAAGTTCCCACTGCTGGTGGTTCGTGCTATGTGGTCAAGAGAGGGGATACACTTTGCCCCGGTGAGCTGCTGGACCAGATGTTCTGAGGTTTTTTCAGACTCCCCTCTCACTCCACAGGCATTACATTACCTCCTCGTCCAGTCTTCCTCGCCACAGTATTCACACATGAGCCTCCGGCTCCACACAGAACTCCAAGTAAAATTAAAAGAGCAGCGCTCTAGTCTCCCCTCCCTCCTCCAATATGGCCCCCAGTGGCTTCAGCCAATCCCATAAAAGGATACATACCAACCATCTCGACCTGTTCTTTTTTTCTGCACTTGCTACACGCCCAAGACTGCACCGGCTTGCTACCGCTCTATCTTTTGTCCGGAGAGGCTTCTCCTTACTGCCCCGGAAGCCGCGCTGCCTGTCTTGCAGGTTCCACGGCTGCTTACTGGCCTGCATTCACTGCTGGTTCCATGGGGCCGGCGCTGGCAGCTGCGGGGCTCCTAATATCCCTGGTGTGTATTGGTGCTATGTTTGCTTTGGCTTTTGTTGCCCTGCACCCAGACCCATCAGGCGCCGGGGGCTGGTTTTCCATGAGGCTCCCCCGGGCCGGGGTGGGCGCGCGCTCCCTTCCGGGTGATGCGCGCTGCTATGTTTACCTCTGGCATTCCCGGTCCCAATGTTGATGCCCGATCGCCCGTTCTTCGGTTCGGGGGGCGCGCGCTTGGAGGACGTGGTCCTGTACTGTATTTGTACCCATGGAGTGGCTCATGTCCTTGTGGGTTTCTTTCAGTATTACTTTCATTTCCCACATCGATGTCTGGCCGTGTTTTTCGTTTGTTGTGTCTTGCACGCACGCATGCGCGCTCCGTTCTCTCACTCACGCTACGACACAGACTCGTGCTTTACGTCTGTGTGCGTGTGTTGTTTGGCTGGGCACTTCTGCTGCCTGTCGTTTTTTATCACTCTGCCGTCTCGTTGTGCTGTGCCTCGGGACCTGCGTCCTCTGGGTGAGTGTTCTTCTGTTGCTTTGCATATTTGCTTTCCTGGGGGGTTTTGGGCACCTGTTACTGTGGTATTTGCCTGGCGCCTTTCATTGGTTGGATTCCCCCATTTTACCCTTTTGTAGTCGGTCCTGACAGTTTGCATTTTGTGCTTTCTGTTTGTTGGGCTTCTGTTTACTGCTTTTGTTACGGTTCTGACCTGATGCTTGTCTTTGTGCGCTACTGCTTCCGTGGTGGGACCCTGTGTTTGCACTCATGGTTACGGGTTGGACCTACCAGCGGGTCCGATTTGGCCTTTCGTCCTCCTGGGGTCGATTTCATGAGTGTCGCTGAGTTGGGTATCAATGGTCATCTGTGGTTCAGCACCGAGTCTCCTACGGGCACTCACAGTTCCATTAGTCGCAGTGGCCTAATGGTTCAAGTCTGAGGCTCTTAATCTCGCGGTTACAGATTCAATTCACATTGATTCTCGTCATTTCGATGTTTTGTTGTTGTTGTCCGCCCTGGTGGGAGAGGATTTTTATTGTGTCTTTGGATACCACAAGATATGGCTCTAGGGTTGGTCATGTGCCTGTGTGGGACATGTGTCTGGATGGGCAGGGGTTCGTCTCCTGCTGATGATGTCTCGGTGTCCTAGGATGGCGGATTTTCACAATCTGCTTTATTTGGTTTGCGGCTGCGTTTCTGTTGGGGGAGGGCTGCTGTTGGCACCTGTCTTTTCCCACGGCTGCTTCTGTGGGTGCCCAAACGGAATGAGATGTGGCCTTCTTTCCTTGTCGGTTTCTTTCCCATTTCCCGAGTCCCTACTGGGGCTTGGGACTCTGTGTTGGGCGGAGGCGCTGTGTTGTTTTTTTGTGTTTGTGTTCAAGCAGGAGTGTGGCTCTCCGCTGTGCGGTTGGTTTTTGGCCTCCTTGGCCCCATGGCACAGGATCCCCTTAATCCCGGGTGGTGCTTCCGTCTCGCGGTATGGCCATGTGTGTTTTTTTGGTGTTTTGTGGGGCCCTGGTTGGGCCTTCCCTTGTGCGTGTTTCGCTGTGGCCTAGTGGTTGGTGCTTCTTGCTCCTCGAGGTTTTGTGTTAACCTCTTTTTCTGGTGTCCCCTTCGCGAGGTTGTTGGGGATTCTGTTTGTGTGGGGAGTTCTTCGCCCGTTGTTGACTTGATTTCATTCGGTTGATCTAGTGAGGTGGTTGGGTGTTCCCTTCCTTCCTCTCTGTGGCACCGTCTCCGGTGTTTTGTTGCACGGAGGGGTGGCTTGCTGCCACGGTTTTGGGGTGCTGCGCCTTGGTATTTGGGTGTATTCTCCTGCTACCCATGCTTGGCTTCCAGGGCCCTGTGGTGAACGGAGTCACTATGGCCTGTTGGTTAAGGTCTTAGACTCTTAATCTGAAGATTAGGTGTTCATTCCCTGGTCATTCTCTGTTTGCTCGGCCTACAGTTTAGGCAATGGTATTTCCTTCAGTTAGGTTGGGAAATATTTCCCGGTCTCAAATGGCTGCTCACTGGCTGACGCTTAAATTGTCCCATGAAAAATGTGATTTCGCAAATGGTAATGTTCGTGTTACATGCACGGTTATGCCTTGCCGGGATGCCTGGAGAGTGGATGCACTGTCGTTCCCTTGGCCGACAGGTCTCTTGTATGACTTTCCCACTGTTCCCCTGATTACGGCGGTCTTGCAGAAGATCGAGTGGGAGGGGTCGTTTGTGCTGATACTTGCTCCGGGATGGATGCGTCGACCTTGGTATCCCCTGCTATTGGAATTGGCTGTGTCTCAGGGGTGGGCCTTGCCGTTCGTTCCTTGTCCTCTGATGGGTCCTCTTCTTCCTCTGCCTGTGTTCCGTTCCTTGGGTCTGCGGGCCTGGCTCTTTAGAGGGATTCGTTGATGCGCAATGGCTGTTCATTGGCTGTGGCTGGGGTCATTCAGCGTTCCAGGAGACCTTCTACTCTTAAATCCTATGCGAAGCAATGGGATAATTTTTGTTTCTTGGTGTGTGTCGCGATCTGTCGGTGGCTTCTTTGGCCCCGGCTCGCATTTTGGATTTTTTGAATGATGGTTTGTGCTGGGCTTGGCCATTTCGACTCTTCGGGCTCAGTGGGCTGCGATTCAGGCGTTCCATGTCCTCCCTTTGAATTCTGTTTCGCCATTGGTTGCTTGGATTTTTCAGTCTCTCTCTTTCCGACGCCCCCGTCCTATCATGTGTCCTCCACCTTGGGACCTGCCTTTGGTTTTGCGCTCCTTGCAGTTGGCTCCCTTCGAGCCTTTGGAGTCGGTGGGGTTGATGTTTTTAAACACTCATGGTGGTGTTTCTTGTGGCGATTGCTTCTGCCAAACGTATGGGTGAGTTGGGTGCCTTCCTTCGTTCTGCTCCTTTTTTGTTGGTTTTGTCGGACCGTGTGGTGTTGCGCCCTCATCCTACATTCATTCCGAAAGTGGATTCTTATTTTCACAGGTCTTCTGAGGTGGTGCTTCCATGTCTTTGTCCTGATCCTTCCTCGGATGAGGAATCCCTGTTGCACCTCTTGGATGTTCGTCGTGCTTTATTGATATATTTATCGCGCACGTCTTCCTTTGGCAAAGTGGACAACTTGTTTGTCAATTATGGTTTGTCGCGTCAGGGACTGAAACCCTCCCTCTCGTCGATCAGTCGCTGGATTTTGGAGACCATTTTGTTGGCGTATGCTTCGGTTTCTGAGGTTCCCTCACTTCCTGTTCAGGGACGTTCCACCCGCCCTGTTGCTGTGTCTTGGGCCTCCTTCAATGGGGTGTCCATGGAGGATGTTTGCCGGGCTGCTACTGGGTCTTCACCTCATACATTCATGTTCCATTACCACCTCCAGGTTGGGGGTGGGGGTTCTGTTTCATTTGCATCTTCTGTCCTGACTGCGGGGATGCCTTGAGCGGTTATCTTTGATAGCTGTACCTCTGTATATTACATTTTGTTTTTCACTGCACTTTTGGTGTGCTCTTTTCCTTGCATGAAGCTGATTGCTTTGGTATCGGCTCATGTGTGAATACTGTGGCGAGGAAGACTGGACGAGGAGGTAATGCCCCGATTACTTACCGGTAATCTTCATTACTCCGAGTCCTAGTCTTCCTCGCCACAGTATAGTTTCCCTTCCCTCCCGGCCCTGGTGGTGGCTTCATGTCTGCGGCTTTGTTTCTCAGGTCGAGATGGTTGGTATGTATCCTTTTATGGGATTGGCTGAAGCCACTGGGGGCCATATTGGAGGAGGGAGGGGAGACTAGAGCGCTGCTCTTTTAATTTTACTTGGAGTTCTGTGTGGAGCCGGAGGCTCATGTGTGAATACTGTGGCGAGGAAGACTAGGACTCGGAGTAATGAAGATTACCGGTAAGTAATCGGGGCATTCTCCTGTAAGGCAGGGCTGTGAGCAGCACGTGGGAGCCTATAGCCACCCGGGCGCAATCCTTTGACAACCCCTGACCCACAGGGTGATCTCTAACCTGGCAGCTCTCCCCATGGCAGCCCCTGATTGCCTGCAGGGATACAATGGGTCACTTGAAGGTCAGCTGCGTGAGCTGTTCTGACCACAACTGACTTTCTGCTTTCTGCAGTCATGGTTCACGTCCACGAGGATTTATGGGCGGGGCGCTTCCTCGCAGCGTTATTTGTGGAAGGTAGAGGGGCTTATTTACAAGCCCTGCACGCCGTGAGAACGGCACTTTTTCTGACGCTCCATCTGTGCAGAGTGCAGGGCCATATCTACGAGGCCTTGGAAACGCCACCCTGCATGACTTTTCATCGCCTCGTAGATATGGTGTAAGGCAACCAGCGCAAGTCGCTGCGTTGCCTCACACTGTGTCGGGGAGGCGTGCCGTGGGCGTTGCGGTGGGTGTTTCCACTCAGGGCCCATCGTAAATCTGGGAATACAATAATATCGTGCGTTTCCCCAGAGGAGTTATAACGAATGTTTTTGTACAGGAAGGAGCCCCTTCCTGCACAAAAACAAACAGATTTCAACGCAAACACCCTTGTGCCATGGGCAAGGGTGCCTGCGTTGGCACTGGGCACCAATTTGTGCGCTGGCACAAAGGACAATAATGCACTGTATTTCATTAATACAGAACATCCCTGCCCTTTCGATTTGGCGTAGGGCAGTGCAGCATAAAGACTTGTGGCACCACCCTATGCCAAATCTTTGTAAATGAGGCGCACAGTCTTTAGTGCGCCCTCACCGACGGTGAATGCAACCCTAGTTTTGCCAGGTTTCTTATACATCAAACTGTAAATATTCCGTTGCTAGTCAGTCTTTATTTATAAGATCTGATGGCCTACTTTACAAGCTTTTAACGCAGGGCAGCACAGTGAGTCGCTTTGCTGCGCTGCCCTGCATTGAAAGAAAAGGGCAGGAAAGTGCCGGATCTAAATGATAGCGTGCATTCCTGTCCTCTTCATTGAAATGGCGAACTAATGCATGCCTTGCGCCAACGCAGGCACCCTTGCTCCCTGACACATTATGAGGCAACGCAGTGACTTGCCCTGTGTTACACCATATCTACGAGGCCATGGAAAGTCACGCATGGTGGCCTTGGGTGGCCTTGTAGATATGATTGAGAGGCTTCCTCCACCAGAGCGTCATTAACAGTGATGCTCCTGTGGAGCAGGCATCTTATAAAAAAACCTTCTTCAAAGCTGCGAGTGCCTGGATTCTTCTCTGGTTTTGTAATTAATCATACCCAAGTGTGGCAGAATGCCCATTGCTCAGACATCTGTTGACTCGATTAAGCTCATGGCGCTGTCATCTTCAATCATGGCGCTGTCAGCTGGTCACCTCCCCTTCATGGCACTGTCAGCTGGTGATGTCCTCTTCATGGTGCTGTCAGATGGTGAGCTCCTCTTTATGGCGCTTTCAGCTGGTGAGTTCTTCTTCATGGCGCTGTCAGCTGGTGTCCTCCCAATAATGGCGCTGTCAAGTGGTAAGCTCCTCTTCATGGTGCTGTCAGCTGGTGATTTCCTCTTCATGACGCTGTCAGCGGTTGTCCTTCTCTTCATGGCGCTATAAGCTGGTGTCCTCCTCTTCATGGCTCTGTCAGCGGTTGTCCTTCTCATCATGGCGCTGTCAGCTGGTGTCCTCCCATTCATGGGGCTGTCAGCTGGTGTCCTCCCCTTCATGGAGCTGCCAGCTGCTCAGTTCCCTTCATGGCGCTTTCAGTTGGTGACCTTCCCTTCATGGCGCTGTCAGCTGGTGAGCTCTCCTTCATGGCACTGTCAGCTGGTGAGCTCCTCTTTATGGCGCTGTCAGCTGGTGCGCTCCTCTTCATGGTGCTGCCAGCTGATAAGCTCCCCTTAATGCCTCTGTAGGCTGGCAAGCTCCTCTTCATGGCACAGTCAGATGGTGAGCTCCCCTTCATGGCACTGTCAGCTGGTGTCATCCTCTTCATGGCACTGTCAGATGGTGAGCTCCTCTTTATGGCGCTTTCAGCTGGTGAGTTCTTCTTCATGGCGCTGTCAGCTGGAGTCCTCCCAATAATGGCACTGTCAACTGGTAAGCTCCTCTTCATGGTGCTGTCAGCTGGTGGGTTCCTCTTCATGAAGCTGTCTGCGGTTGTCCTTCTCATCATGGCGCTGTCAGCTGGTGTCCTCCCATTCATGGTGCTGTCAGCTGGTGTCCACCCCTTCATGGAGCTGTCAGCTGCTGAGTTCCCTTCATGGCGCTTTCAGTTGGTGACCTTCCCTTCATGGCGCTGTCAGCTGCTGAGTTCCCTTTATGGGGCTTTCAGCTGGTGACCTCCCCTTCATGGCCCTGTCAGCTGGTGAGTTCTCCTTCATGGTGCTTTCAGCTGGTGAGCTCTCTTTCATGGCGCTGTCAGCTGGTGAGCTCCTCTTCATGGCACTGTCAGCTGGTGAGATCCCCATAATAGCACTGTCAGCTGGTGAGATCCCCATAATAGCACTGCCAGCTGGTGAGCTCCCCTTCATGGAACGGTCAGCTGGTGAGCTTCTGTTAATGGCGCTGTCAACGGTTGTCCTCCTCTTCATGACGCTGTCAGCTGGTGTCCTCCCCTTCATGGCGCTGTCAGCTGCTGAGTTCCCTTCATGGCGCTTTCAGCTGGTGAGCTCCTCTTCATGGTGCTGTCAGATGGTGAACTCCTCTTCATGGCGCTGTCAGATAGTGAGCTCCTCTTCATGGTGCTTCCAGCTGGTGAGCTCCTCTTCATGGCGCTGTCAGCGGTTGTCCTTCTCTTCATGGTGCTGTCAGCGGTTGTCCTTATCTTCATGGCGCTGTCAGCTAGTGTCCTCCCTTTCATGGCGCTGTCAGCTGGTGTCCTCCCCTTCATGGAGCGTTCAGCTGGTGAGCTCCCTTCATAGCACAGTCTGCTGGTGAGCACCCCTTCATGGCACTGTCAGCAGGTGAGCTACCCTAAATGGCACTGTCAGCTGGTGAGCTCCTCTTTATGGCACGGTCATCTGGTGAGCTCCTCTTCATGGCACTGTCAGATGGTGAGCTTCCCTTAATGGCACAGCCAGCTGGTGAGCTCCCCTTCATGGCACTGTCAGCTGGTGAGCTCCTCTTCACGGCAGTGTCAGCTGGCGAGCTCCTCTTCACGGCGCTGTCAGCTGTTGAGCTTCCCTTAATGGCACTGTCAGATGGTGAGCTCCCCTTCATGGCGCTGTCAGCTGGTGAGCTCCCCTTCATGGCCTTGTCAGCTGGTGAGCTCCTCTTCATGGCGCTGTCAGCCGGTGAGCTCCTCTTCATGGTACTGTCAGCTGGTGAGCTCCCCTTAATGGCACTGTCAGCTGGTGAGCTCCCCTTCATGGCAGTGTCAGCTGGTGAGCTCCTCTTCATGGCACTGTCAGCTGGTGAGCTCCCCATCATGATGCTGTCAGCTGGTGTCCTCCCCTTCATAGAGCTGTCAGCTGGTGAGCTTCTCTTCATGGCACTGTCAGCTGGTGAGCTCCCATTAATAGCACTGTCAGCTGGTGAGCTCCCCTTCATGGAACGGTCAGCTGGTGAGCTTCTCTTAATGGCGCTGTCAACGGTTGTCCTCCTCTTCATGACGCTGTCAGCTGGTGTCCTCCCCTTCATGGCGCTGTCAGCTGGTGAGCTCCCTTCATAGCACAGTCTGCTGGTGAGCACCCCTTCATGGCACTGTCAGCTGGTGAGCTACCCTAAATGGCACTGTCAGCTGGTGAGCTCCTCTTCATGGCACTGTCAGCTGGTGAGTTCCCCTTCATGGCTCTGTCAGCTGGTGAGCTTCCCTTCATGGCACTGTCAGCTGGTGAGCTCCTCTTCATGGCACTGTCAACTGGTGAGCTTCCCATCATGATGCTGTCAGCTGGTGTGCTTCTCTTAATGGCGCTGTCAACGGTTGTCCTCCTCTACATGACGCTGTCAGCTGGTGTCCTCCCCTTCATAGAGCTGTCAGCTGGTGAGCTTCTCTTCATGGCACTGTCAGCTGGTGAGCTCTCCTTCATGCCTCTGTGAGCTGGTGAGCTCCCCTTCATGGCTCAGTCAGCTGGTGAGATCATCTTCATTGTGTTGTCAGCTAACAAGCTCCTCTTCATTTCATGGCACTGTCAGCTGGTGAGCTCCCCTTCATGGCTCTGTCAGCTGGTGAGCTCCTCGTCCTGGCGCTGTCAGCTGGTGTCCTCCTCTTTAGAGCGCTGTTAACTGGTGAGCTCCTCCTCATGAGCATGGCATGCAGTGGCTCTGTTTCCTCCTGGGGCATCATCTGAGGCGACATCGCCAGGTACAGCACACAGCCGCCCTCACCAAACACAATGTAGTCGATCCCAGGAGTGAGCCCTGGCTTCAGAGGGCAGCCCCTGAGGTCTGTTTGAGCCCTGGCTTCAGAGACCAGCCCCCGAGGTCTGTTTGAGCCCTGGCTTTAGAGACCAGCCCCCCAAGGGCTGCTTGAGCCCTGGCTTCAGAGAGCAGCCCCCCGAGGTTTGCTTGAGCCCTAGCTTCAGAGGCCAGCCCCCGAGGGCTGCTTTACCCCTGACTTCAGAGCCCTAGCTTCAGAGAGCAGCCCCCGAGGTCTGCTTGAGCCCTGGCTTCAGAGAGCAGCCCCTGAGGTGTGCTTGAGCCCTGGTTTAAGAGACCAGCCCCCGAGGTCTGCTTGAGCCCTGGCTTCAGAGACCAGCCCCCGGCTTCAGAGACCAGCCCCCCGAGGTCTGCTTGAGCCCTGGCTTCAGAGACCAGCCCCCGGCTTCAGAGACCAGCCCCCGAGGTCTGCTTGAGCCCTGGCTTCAGAGACCAGCCCCCGGCTTCAGAGACCAGCCCCCCGAGGTCTGCTTGAGCCCTGGCTTCAGAGACCAGCCCCCGGCTTCAGAGAACAGCCCCCCGAGGTCTGCTTGAGCCCTGGCTTCAGAGACCAGCCCCCGGCTTCAGAGACCAGCCCTCCGAGGTCTGCTTGAGCCCTGGCTTCAGAGACCAGCCCCCGGCTTCAGAGACCAGCCCCCCGAGGTCTGCTTGAGCCCTGGCTTCAGAGACCAGCCCCCGAGGTCTGCATGAGCCCTGGCTTCAGCGGCGAGCCCCCCGAGGGCTGCTTGAGCCCTGGCTTCAGAGACCAGCCCCTGAGGTCTGCTTGAGCCCTGGCTTCAGAGACCAGCCCCCCGAGGGCTGCTTGAGCCCTGGCTTCAGAGACCAGCCCCCGAGGTCTGCTTGAGCCCTGGCTTCAGAGACCAGCCCCCGTGGTCTGCTTGAGCCCTGGCTTCAGAGACCAGCCCCCGAGGCTTCAGAGACTAGCCCCCCCTGGCTTCAGAGAGCAGCCCCCGAGGCCTGCTTGAGCCCTGGCTTCAGAGAGCAGCCCCTGAGGTCTGCTTGAGCCCTGGCTTCAGAGAGCAGCCCCTGAGGTCTGCTTGAGCCCTGGCTTCAGAGACCAGCCCCCCCCGGCTTCAGAGACCAGCCCCTGAGTTCTGATTGAGCCCTGGCTTCAGAGAGCTACCCCCGAGGCCTGCTTGAGCCCTGGCTTAAGAGACCAGCCCGCTGAGCTCTGCTTCAGCCCTGGCTTCAGAGAGCAGCCCCCGAGGCCTGCTTGAGCCCTGTCTTCAGAGACCAGTCCCAGAGGGCTGCTTGAGCCCTGGCTTCAGAGAGCAGCCTCCGAGGTCTGCTTCAACCCTGGCTTCAGAGAGCAGCCCCCGAGGTCTGCTTGAGCCTTGGCTTCAGAGAGCAGCCCCCGAGTTCTGCTTGAGCTCCGGCTTCAGAGAGCAGCCCCCGAGTTCTGCATGAATCCTGGCTTCAGAGAGCAGCCCCCGAGTTCTGCTTGAGCTCTGGCTTCAGAGACCAGCCCCCGAGGTCTGCTTGAGCCCTGGCTTTAGAGACCACCAGCCCCCGAGGTCTGCTTGAGCCCTGGCTTCAGAGACCAGCCCCCCGGCTTCAGAGGCCAGCCCCCCGAGGTCTGCTTGAGCCCTGGCTTCAGAGACCAGCCCCCGAGGTCTGCTTGAGCCCTGGCTCAGAGACCAGCCCCCTAGGGCTGCTTGAGCCCTGGCTTCAGAGATCAGCCCCCGAGGTCTGTTTGAGCCCTGGCTTTAGAGACCAGCCCCCGAGGTCTGCTTGAACCCTGGCTTCAGACAGCAGCCCCCCGAGGTCTGCTTGAGCCCTGGCTTCAGAGACCAGCCCCCCCGAGGTCTACTTGAGCCCTGGCTTCAGAGACCAGCCCACCCGGCTTCAGAGACCAGCCCTCGAGGGCTGCTTGAGCCCTGGCTTCAGAGAGCAGCCCCAGAGGTCTGCTTGCGCCCTGGCTTCAGAGACCAGCCCCCCCCCCCAGGTCTGCTTGAGCCCTGGCTTCAGAGACCAGCCCCCCCCGGCTTCAGAGACCAGCCCTCGAAGGCTGCTTGAGCCCTGGCTTCAGAGAGCAGCCTCCGAGGTCTGCTTGAGCCCTGGCTTCAGGGACCAGCCCCCTCCCCCAGGTCTGCTTGAGCCCTGGCTTCAGAGACCAGCCCCCCCCGGCTTCAGAGACCAGCCCTCGAAGGCTGCTTGAGCCCTGGCTTCAGAGAGCAGCCTCCGAGGTCTGCTTGAGCCCTGGCTTCAGGGACCAACTCCCTGAGGGCTGCTTGAGCCCTGGCTTCAGAGACCAGCCCCCCAAGTTCCGCTTGTACCCTGGCTTCAGACACCAGCCCCTGAGGTCTAATTGAGCCCTGGCTTTAGAGACCAGCCCCACCAAGGTCTGCTTGAGCCCCGGCTTCAGAGACCAGCCCCCGAGGGCTGCTTGAGCCTTGGCTTCAGAGATGAGCCCCCGAGGCTGCTTGAGCCCTGGCTTCAGAGACCAGCCCCCGGGGTCTGTTTGAGCCCTGGCTTCAGACACCAGCCCCCCGAGGTCTGCTTGAGCCCTGGCTTCAGAGACCAGCCCCCCCGAAGTCTGCTTGAGCCCTGGCTTCAGAGACCAGCCCCCCGGCTTCAGAGACCAGCCCTCGAGGGCTGCTTGAGCCCTGGCTTCAGAGACCAGCCCCAGAGGTCTGCTTGAACCCTGGCTTCAGAGACCAGCACCCCCCCCCCAGGTCTGCTTGAGCCCTGGCTTCAGAGACCAGCCCCACCAAGGTCTGCTTGAGCCCTGGCTTCAGAGACCAGCCCCCCGAGCTCTGCTTGAGCCCTGGCTTCAGAGGCCAGCTCCCGAGGGCTGTTTGAGCCCTGGCTTCAGAGACCAGTCTCCCCGAGGTCTGCTTGAGCCCTGGCTTGAGAGAGCAGCACCCGAGGTCTGCTTCAGACCTGGCTTCAGAGACCAGCCCCTGAGGTCTGTTTGCCCCTGGCTTCAGAGACAAGCCCCCGAGGTCTCCTTAAGCACTGGCTTCAGAGACCAGCCCCCCCAGCTTCAGAGAGCAGCCTCTGAGGTCTGCTTGAGCCCTGGCTTCAGAGAGCATCCCCCGAGGTCTGCTTGAGCCCTGGCTTCAGAGACCAGCCCCATCGACTTCAGAGACCAGCCCGAGGTCTGCTTGAGCCCTGGCTTCAGAGAGCAGACCAAAGGGCTGCTTGAGCCCTGGCTTCAGAGAGCAGCCCCCAATGCCGGCTTTAGCCCTGGCTTCAGAGACCAGCCCCCCGGCTTCAGAGAGCAGCCCCCGAGGTCTGCTTGAGCCCTGACTTCAGAGAGCAGCCCCCGAGGGCTGCTTGAGCCCTGGCTTCAGAGAGCAGCCCGAGGCCTGCTTGAGCCCTGGCTTCAGAGAGCAGCCCGAGGCCTGCTTGAGCCCTGGCTTCAGAGAGCAGCCCGAGGCCTGCTTGAGCCCTGGCTTCAGAGAGCAGCCCCCAAGGACTGCTTGAGCCTTCGCTTCAGAGAGCAGCCCCCAAAGCTTTTTGGCTGCAGAGAGCAGCCCCCGAGGGTTGCTGGAACATCACCTTATTTAAATGATGTGCAAATGATGCAGGAGTGCTAGGAGAAGCTGCCATAGCAGAGCATGACCTTGTTGTGTGAGCACAACCCTGGCTCTGGCGGGGGGAATGGCTGTCGAATCCAACACAATTTGATACCGTCAGATATGTTATGTTAAAGTGCATTTTTATAGCGCTCGGCTACTCTAAAAGAGTGTCCCGGCGCTTTCCACAGGCAGCTACAGAGTATAACAACATAGCAAGAAGAACAGAACCCAAAAGAGAAAGAAAGAAGCCCACCTAAACAGAATGATTAAAAAGCCAAGTCTTCAAATTCTTCCTGAATTGAAGCAAGTTGGGAGTGCTGCGGAGTGCCAGTGGAAGCGAATTCCACAGCTGGGAGGCCTTGAGGCTGAAAGAGCGTCCCCCAATGCGGGCCTTCCTCACGCGCGGGACCACAGCAGTGAAAAGGGATTCCGAACGCAGTGAGCGCGCAGGACGATAGAAAGCCAATCTTTTCTGCAGATATCCTGCGCCTGAGCCAAACAAAGCTTTGTGCACCAGCGTCAGGGATTTAAAAATAATCCGCTTCCGGATCGGCAGCCAATGAAGCGTCTGCAGCAGCCCAGAAACCCGTGCTCGTCTATACAGACCAAAGATCGCACGGGCTGCAGAGTTCTGTGCCACCTGCAAACGCTGGACCAAGTAGTCCGGAAGGCCTAGGAAAAGAGCATTGGCATAGTCTAGCCTAGATCCGATGAGCGCCTGCACCGTAATCCGTCTGTGCTCCGCAGACAATAAAGGATGAAACTTGCGGAGCATTTTCAGGATGCCGAAACAGGTGCCGGACAGGCCAAGGACATGCGCTCTCAGAGAGAGCTTGTTATCAAGCTTCACACCAAGGTTCTTGGCAACCAAGGAGGATTGTGCCGGAGGACACATGGCGGCCGGCCACCACTGCCGCCACTCGGGATCGATGGCACAGCCGAAGAATAAAACCTCCGACTTACTGGAGTTGGCCTTCAGGCTATTCCGCTGGAACCAGCCGAAGACCCTGTCCAGGCAGTCCCGAATTCTCTCCCCATCAAATGTCTGATCTTTTCCACATGTGAAGAGGAGTTGCGTGTCATCGGCGTAGGACACGATCTGGGCTCCGTAAGCCTCAACCGCAGCCGCCAGGGGGGACATAAAGATGTTAAACAGTGTCGGGCTCAACACAGAACCCTGTGGAACCCCAACTCCCAATGGCGGCATCTCGGCGGAGCTCTGGGAAACCCAGACCGTCTGGCGGTGGCCCTCCAGAAAAGATGTAAACCATCTGAACACCGTCCCCCTTAGGCCGATGTCATAAAGCCTGGCGAGAAGCGCCTCATGGGGGACGGTGTCGATGGCCGCCGACAAGTCCAGCATGACTAACATGGCCTTGCCACCCACATCCAAGGTCTCCCTGATGATCTCAGAGACTTCCACCAACGCCGTTTCCGTGCTAAAATTCGGACGGAAACCGGATTGGGATGGATGGAGCAGATTGTTGGACTCTAGGAAGCTCGACAAGACGCCATGGACATATTTCTCAGTGATCTAGCCAAAGCCGGGAGAAGTGAAATTGGCCTGTAATTGGCCAAGACCTCGGCATCAAGACCAGGCTTTTTCAGGAGGGGGATCACCATCGCCCTTTTCCAGGTGCGTGGGACACTCCCCTCCCTCAAGGAGGCATTGAGGATCGGGTTGACCAGGGGATTCACCACTACCGCCATCCCAGCCAAAAATTTGGCGGGGCAGGGGTCAAGTGGGGAGCCAGATTTAAGACTGGCCAGCAGAGTCCGGGACATGTCACTGGAGACAGGAGGAAAGTCCTCCAGGGTAGCCGAAGGCATGGACGATGTTCCAAGTCCTGCCCCGGGGTCACAGCAACCCTCCACCAAGCTCTCCGAGAAGGAGGCCTGAATTGCCTTAATCTTGTCGGTGAAAAAAGTAGCAAGATCACAGGCCCACGCATCAGGTGATACAGGCGGGGGTGAATAAGAAGTAGGGGACGTGAACTCCTTCACAATCGTGAAGATCTCCTTGCAGGAGTTCGCCGACGCCTCAATCCTCCTGGCAAGATATTCCCGCTTGGCACCAAGAATGTCACGGTGATAGGCCTTCACCACCGACCTATAGGCGTGTTTAGCCTCCCCATCATATTGATGGCGCCAGGCCCGCTCAGCGACCTCACATTGGCTGCGAGCCATGCGTAGCGCCTCCGTAAACCATGGCGCTGATTGCCGTATCGCCGTGATAGAGCGATCACCCCCTCACACTCCTCCTTCCTGGTCATTACTGGTACCACTTCCAGTCCTGGACTTCCATGTGATAACCTGATGCATCCTGGTTGTTGTAGTCTTGCTATGTTTCCATTGAACAGACCTGAAAGAAGTAATTTGTAGATGAAAAGTTCAGAACTGGAGAAAAGTAGTGACCTGGAGGTAGATGTCACCCTGTGGTCAGAAAACAAGTGTACTGGAAAGAGTTAGCATTAGTGCGTTGGCAGGCTCACTCCTGAGTAGCAACATACATGCATGATTTACCAGCATGGTGTGCAGACCACAAAGTGACCACATTCAAACATTCACCTATTGTGATCTGTGGGATCAAACATGCGTTTGTGTGTTGGAGTGCCACATACACAGGAGACAATAGATCTTTAAAGTTTAAGAGAGCTTTATTGAAATATATGAAGAGCAAAGTGTACAGCTTGCAACAATAATTAAAGGTAAACAATGGAAAATAATGCAAAGTATATATATATATTTCAAGTTTAAACATTAAAGCGTTAAACATCAATGTTTGTTCAAATATTATAACTGCATTTTATGCACTTAGGCAAACCTCATTATAATGGTTGGGTGTCCATATCCAAAAAACCGAAAATTTGCATAATTTGCACATTTTTTCTATGTGTTTACATCTTTGCGTAATTTGCACATTTGACATTTTTGTATACTATTTTTATATATATATGTACAAATGAAATGATTTTATGAATTTTATTCATAATATTGCACTTTATTGCGTTATTTGCACAGTTAATTTGATATGGACACCAAATATGCCAATGATTGTGGACAAATTGCATTATATGCAAAGTAATCATGTTTATTTACATACATTCCATGAAATTGTCCTATAATATTTGACATTATTGAGCATTTGGCTCACGCTTTATGGTTTTGGATTTTAACCGGTTTATGTAAATTACATACACTGTGGTTTATTTTGAAAATGTTTGGAAAACAGACTATACGTTTCTGAGTAGTGTGTCTTCACTTTTTAAATGTCACATGGTGTGAAAAAATAGTGAAAAAAATGCAACCAATTGTAAACCTTAAGGTATTTAATGGGCTTAATTTTTCTAACTGACTGTCTGTGAGCAAGGGCGGATGCCCGAAACGCGTCAGATTGGTGAAACTCGGCTTTAAATAAAACAAAACAACTGTGCCTTACTTGGATTTGCGTGGTTTCCATTTTTCGTTGACACGGATTTCTGTGGAACTACAAGTGTGGAATATATATATATGTATATATATATATATATATATATATATATATATATATATATATATATATATATATATATATATATATATATATTATCTACTGGCGGTCGTTTACTGGCCTGAGAGCGCACGTAACTTTGGTATTTTGGAAATTCGATTGCCAGTCGCTTCGCTGGCGTGTACGCCACTTTCCAAGGGGCTAGTTTTTCATTCAGAATGTATATAGTGAAATGGCTTTTTGTTTTCCTACAATAGAGGAGGAGGAGAGAAAAAAATTATAGTTTGCTATATAGACTAAATACTTGTATATAGTAGAATAGGGATTCCTATATTATATTGCACTTGCACTTGCACTTTGAAAATAATCCTAAACCTTGTAGAATTGTGTGGATAATTTCGACCATAATTAACTATTAAGAATATGTGCAAGGATATGTATTCCCGCGCGATATAAAGAATAGCTTCAATTATTGGGCCGTGAGAAATATATTTCTTTTCACTTTTCTCTCTCTCTTCCTGCAAATTCATGGAGAAAGAACATACTCTAATATGATTACAGAGAGAATATGAGAGGAGGAGAGGGGAAGAAACATAATGTACAATGTAAAAACATGTTAAAGGAATAGGAACGAACATGTTAAAAGATGGCGGTCAAAGTGCACCAAACAGAGCTGGTGATTTTATAAGTTGAGTCCCTCTTTGATGTTATTCACCAAGTGATGTGTATTTTATTGAGAAAAAACTGGTGCACAAACATCGTGAACAAGGCAGCATGAGTCTGCTGAAACGCGTTGATGTTACACCACGTTCATCAAAATAAAGATCGAGTGCCCAATCTTTACATCGGAGTGCTGGATGTTTATTTCATAGAAGGAATACACCTATATTTGGATATATATATATGTGTCGGGCTCATTCGGACGGTGAGTGAGCTTTGGACTGTATGTTTGTACCAGTAGCAGGCTCTGGTCACCGACATCCCCTCTCGGTCTGGTGAGACGCATATCAGCCAGCAAATATGGACTTTGTACTTTAATACAATGCGTTACCCCCCCAAGCGGTTGTATTACCATTAGGTTTCACTTTCTGCATGGGGAGAGAGGCTGTAGATGCTACTACGGGGGAATCAGCTGGTCTCAACTTTAACATCTAATCCCCACTGTTTTGAGGCTGTTGTTGAGTAAAGTCATGATGCCAATTTGTTTTGGGACGCCACTTGGTGAATGGTAAACCCCTCACTGCGCGGGTAACCACATCGGGACTCAACTTACCAGCATGCAGCGGAGCAATGATCAGCGCGAGGAGAGTTGCAGCGAACCAGAGGAAGAGCTGATAACATCCAGAGTTTGGGGCATGGCTATTACACCACCACGAGTTTTAAATCAGCTCCAGTAGAAAGAACTGACTTTTGAAACTGGGCACTGAGGAAAGCCTCCACGGCTGAAACGCGTCTCCCATAACGTTTCTTTCTTTCTGCACACCACGCGCTGTAAAGATTTGTTGAAATAAATCCAGCTGTTTAATATCCTGTGACGTGTCGGGCTCATTCGGAAGGTGAGTGAGCTTTGGACTGTATGTTTGGACCAGTAGCAGGCTCTGGTCACCGACACCACCTCTTGGTCTGGTGAGACGCATATCAGCCAGCAAATATGGACTTTGTACTTTAATACAATGCGTCACCCCCCCAAGTGGTTGTATTATCATTAGGTTTCACTTTCTGCACGGGGAGAGAGGCTGTAGATGCTACTACGGGGGAATCAGCTGGTCTCAACTTTAACATCTAATCCCCACTGTTTTGAGGCTGTTGTTGAGTAAAGTCATGATGCCAATTTGTTTTGGGACGCCACTTGGTGAATGGTAAACCCCTCACTGCACGGGTAACCACATCGGGACTCAACTTACCAGCATGCAGCGGAGCAATGATCAGCGCGAGGAGAGTTGCAGCGAACCAGAGGAAGAGCTGATAACATCCAGAGTATGGGGCGTGGCTATTACACCACCATGAGTTTTAAATCAGCTCCAGTAGAAAGAACTGACTTTTGAAACTGGGCACTGAGGAAAGCCTCCACGGCTGAAACGCGTCTGCCATAACGTTTCTTTCTTTCTGCACACCACGCGCTGTAAAGATTTGTTGAAATAAATCCAGCTGTTTAAAATCCTGTGACGTGTCGGGCTCATTCGGACGGTGAGTGAGCTTTGGACTGTATGTTTGGACCAGTAGCAGGCTCTGGTCACCGACACGCCCTCTCGGTCTGGTGAGACGCATATCAGCCAGCAAATATGGACTTTGTACTTTAATACAATGCGTCACCCCCCCAAGCGGTTGTATTACCATTAGGTTTCACTTTCTGCACGGGGAGAGAGGCTGTAGATGCTACTACGGGGGAATCAGCTGGTCTCAACTTTAACATCTAATCCCCACTGTTTTGAGGCTGTTGTTGAGTAAAGTCATGATGCCAATTTGTTTTGGGACGCCACTTGGTGAATGGTAAACCCCTCACTGCACGGGTAACCACATCGGGACTCAACTTACCAGCATGCAGCGGAGCAATGATCAGCGCGAGGAGAGTTGCAGCGAACCAGAGGAAGAGCTGATAACATCCAGAGTTTGGGGCGTGGCTATTACACCACCACGAGTTTTAAATCAGCTCCAGTAGAAAGAACTGACTTTTGAAACTGGGCACTGAGGAAAGCCTCCACGGCTGAAACGCGTCTGCCATAACGTTTTTCTTTCTTTCTGCACACCACGCGCTGTAAAGATTTGTTGAAATAAATCCAGCTGTTTAAAATCCTGTAACGTGTCGGGCTCATTCGGACGGTGAGTGAGCTTTGGACTGTATGTATATATATATATATAGATATATATATATATTATCTACTGGCGGTCGTTTACTGGCCTGAGAGCGCACGTAACTTTGGTATTTTGGAAATTCGATTGCCAGTCGCTTCGCTGGCGTGTACGCCACTTTCCAAGGGGCTAGCTGTCCACAAGGAGCTGTTGTAACTTGGATATGTATATATATATATATATATATATATATATATATATATATATATATATTCACTTAAAAAACCATAGGTTTCACACATGTTATAGTTAGCTGGACATTTCACTCATAAAAAACCAATGAAATTCCCCCGTTATAGTTACTGCAGGCAACTATAACTCACGCGACCGCAATCCTCTGCTGATGACGTCAGATATTACATCACTGTATTTAGACACTTATTTACCCATGTCTTCTTCCATTAATCTTTAGCTATACATATATTACAAATATTTATTTTTCAGAAAGACACATATGTCATCAGTGATGTAATATCTGACGTCATCAGCAGAGGATTGCGGTCGCGTGAGTTATAGTTGCCTGCACAGATTTACACGAGACCTTCAAAAGGCACTTCCTTGACCTTATGACTACCTCTCTGGCAAATTTCACGTAATTCTGTTCAGCCGTTCGGGCTGTACCTTCGACTAAAGGTCCTATGGAAAAATGCATGGGGAAAACGCGTTTTGGGACCCCCCCTTTTTCTCGGCCCCCGCTTGACGAATCACCCCGAGACTTTCAGGGTAGGAGCTGAACGGAGCGCCCCATTTGTTTTGAAATTTTCGTGAAGATTCGTCAACCGGCGCCAAAGTTATTCAAAATAGAATTTTGAGATTTCCTATGGAAACTCGGTCCTAACTATAACTATCTACTGGCGACCGCCAGTAGATAATATATATATATATATATTACTGGTAATTGGCTATCTAATAGAAAAGGCTTTTATAAATGTAGCTCTTGTAGGGCATGCAAGTTTGGAATTAGCAAACAAGAATATTCAGATGCCTTTTCCCCGATGCCCCTTAAAATTCGAGGCTTTTTCACTTGCAAAACCGATTATGCTATCTATGTGTTAGAATGCACTTGCCATTTAAAATACATAGGTAGCACTAAACTATAGTTGCCTGCACTAACTATAACCGGGGAATTTCATTGTTTTTTTACGAGGGAAATGTCCAGCTAACTATAACATGGTTTTTTAAGTGAATTTGCAAGGTTTTTTAAATGCTAATTCCTAACTATAACGTGTGTGAAACCTATGGTTTTTTAAGTGAATATATATATATATATTATCTACTGGCGGTCGCCATTAGATAGTTATAGTTAGGATCGTGTTTCCATAGGAAATCTGAAAATTCTATTTTGAATAACTTTGGCGCCGGTTGACGAATCCTGGCGAAATTTTCAAAACAAATGGGGCGCTCCATTCAGCTCCTACCCTGAAAGTCTCGGGGTGATTCGTCAAGCGGGGGCCGAGAAAAAAAGGGGGTCCCAAAACGCGTTTTCCCCATGCATTTTTCCATAGGACCTTTAGTCGAAGGTACAGCCCGAACGGCTGAACAGAATTACTTGAAATTTGGCAGAGAGGTAGTCTTCAGGTCAGGGAAGTGCCTTTTGCAGGTCTGGTGTAAATCTGTTCAATATTTCCTGAGAAAATAGCATTTAAAAGCATATAAATATCTATACGCGCGCACCGTGCGCGCGCAGTGCCAGCACCATGCGCGAGCGTAATTCTGATTGGTGGATAGATGTCAGTAAACATTCGAATCGTTCGAAATCAGGAAGTGTCGGCCGCCATTTTGTCTCTCGCAGTCTGAGGCAGTGAAAAACAAAGGTGGAGAACGTGAAAAGGGGGGAGGGTGGACAGTTCCTGACTCCCTAGCCTTTGTCAGGGGATCACAGAAGGACCCCCAAGGGTGAAAAAAACATTTTTTTTTTTTTCGAAAAATCGCGAGGTGCGCGCCCCGTGCGCGCACGGTGAAAAACCTTTTAAAAAAAAAAAACATATAAGAACCTGAAAAGGGGGCAGGGTAGAGAGTTTCTGACCCCCTAGCCTTTGTCAGGGGGTCCCTGAAGGACCCCGAAGGGTGAGAAAAAATCGGAAAGGTGCGCGCAGAGTGCGCGCATGTTGCGCGCAAGCTGTAAATGCCATAAAAAAAAAAAAAGATAAATAAATTAACATTTAAAAAACCTTTGAAATTCACTGAAAAAAACATAGGTTTCACACACGTTATAGTTAGGAATTGGCATTTAAAAACCTTGCAAATTCACTTAAAAAACCATAGGTTTCACAAATGTTATATGGACATTTCACTCGAAAAAAACCAATGAAATTCCCCTGTTATAGTTAGTTCAGGCAACTATAACTCACGCGACCGCAATCCACTGCTGATGACGTCAGATATTACATCACTGATGACATATGTGTCTTTCTGTAAAATAAATATTTGTAATATATGTATAGCTAAAGATTAATGGAAGAATAAATGGGTAAATAAGTTTCTAAATACAGTGATGTAATATCTGACGTCATCAGCAGTGGATTGCGGTCGCGTGAGTTATAGTTGCCTGAACTAACTATAATGGGGGAATTTCATTGGTTTTTTTCGAGTGAAATGTCCAGTTAACTATAACATTTGTGAAACCTATGGTTTTTTAAGTGAATATATATATATATATATATATATATATATATATATATATATATATATATATATATATATATATCCCAAAAAACAATAGCACATGATAAAATAGCATTATTAAACAGAAAGTCAGGAAAAGCAATAAAAGAAAAAGTACCTTAATGAAACAGCATTTTATGTTTTATAATTGGAGAAGAAATAAAGGGGAAGAGAAAAGAAAAGCAAGAAAGAGAAATCGGCAACTGTATCAGAAATAATCAATATTAAAATCCCAAAACTTGCACAATAAGGTGCCGATCACAATCCGGTAAAAACCGGGTACGAACCGTCGGACGGAGCATATTCTCCGTCCGACGCGTACCCGGTCGTCAAAATATACAAACATGGAATTACGATTCGCACGGGTACACCATTACCGTACGAATCGTAAAAAAGACCGACCGAACAAAAAACACCTACCAATGCGATCCGGGAAAGCGCCGACCTGACGTCGGGACGCACGCAGCCAGCCATTCACGACCCAGGAATCACGATTCGCACCGACGTCACCCCGCACGGTGAATATTTTGCGGCAGCCAAAAACTGCCGGGAAATCAGGACGACGCGAACAAGGACCACCAGTACGCGACGGACAGACGGCGACGCGAACAAGGAGGACCAGTACGTGACGGACACACAGGACGACGCCACCAAGGAGGACCCGTACGCGACAGGACGACGCGATCAAGGAGGACCCGTACGCGACAGGACGACGCGAGCAAGGAGTACCAGTACGCGACGGACAGACATGGACCCGAACCTACGAGTCATCCCTGCCCTCATAGCAGTCCACCTCCTCTACAGGTTACGACGCAGACGCCGCAGAAGGTCAGAATAACTAAGGGAGGGGGGAAAGTGGGGTGGGGTGGGGGTGGCACGACCAGGGCAGGCCACAAAACAACCACATGAGTGACACACTACACATGGCCTGGACATACCTGACTCCCATGCCCTGGTCACCACGAGGGGGTGGGGGCGTGTCCTGATAATCCAGCGACCGCCACAACGGAAGTCCGTCACCACGCGAACCGGCAACACAACCAGACAGGTACGTCCCGTACCCACGCCTCAAGAGCGTGGGTACGAGTCGTACCACGCCCACACACACGTCACCCCAACAATGGCGGGACGGATCGTACCCACGTGGCAAAGGCCTGGGTACGGCCCGCACAAGCATCACATAGCGTGGGGACGGATATGTACGGACCCTACCCCCACCCGCGTATGCATGGAGCGTACCCCCCATGCCAACAGTGTAAGTACGACCCGTACCCCCACCCGCGTATGCATGGAGCGTCCCCCCCATGCCAACAGTGTAAGTACGACCCGTACCCCCACCCGCGAATGCATGGAGCGTACCCCCCACCCCAACAGTGTAAGTACGACTCGAACCCTCACCCGCGGACGTACGGACCGTACCCCCACCCCCACCAGTGTAAGTACGACCCGTACCCCCACCCGCGTATGCATGGAGCGTAACCCCCACCCCAACAGTGTAAGTACGACCCGTACCCCCACCCGCGGACGGACGGAGCGTACCCCCAGCCCAACAGTGTAAGTACGACCCGTACCCCCACCCGCGGACGCACGGAGCGTACCCCCAGCCCAACAGTGTAAGTACGACCCGTACCCCCACCCGCGGACGTACGGAGCGTACCCCCAGCCCAACAGTGTAAGTACGACCCGTACCCCCACCCGCGAATGCAAGGAGCGTACCCCCCTGCCCAACAGTGTAAGTACGACCCGTACCCCCACCCGCGGACGCACGGAGCGTACCCCCAGCCCAACAGTGTAAGTACGACCCGTACCCCCACCCGCGGACGTACGGAGCGTACCCCCAGCCCAACAGTGTAAGTACGACCCGTACCCCCACCCGCGAATGCAAGGAGCGTACCCCCCTGCCCAACAGTGTAAGTACGACCCGTACCCCCACCCGCGTATGCATGGAGCGTACCCCCCATGCCAACAGTGTAAGTACGACCCGTACCCCCACCCGCGGACGTACGGAGCGTACCCCCAGCCCAACAGTGTAAGTACGACCCGTACCCCCACCCGCGAATGCAAGGAGCGTACCCCCCTGCCCAACAGTGTAAGTACGACCCGTACCCCCACCCGCGTATGCATGGAGCGTACCCCCATGCCAACAGTGTAAGTACGACCCGTACCCCCACCCGCGTATGCATGGAGCGTCCCCCCCATGCCAACAGTGTAAGTACGACCCGTACCCCCACCCGCGAATGCATGGAGCGTACCCCCCACCCCAACAGTGTAAGTACGACCCGTACCCACACCCGCGGACGTACGGAGCGTACCCCCACCACACCAGTGTCAGTAGACTCGTACCCTCACCTCTAATGCAGTGTGCGTAACCCCACCGTGTATGTGCCAAGCGCACATATCCAGAAATCGGAGGTGTGTGTGCAGAGTCCACCCAGCAGTGCCCTGAGACAGGAGTGGTGGGTGTGGAGTCCTCCCAGCAGTGCCCTGAGACAGGAGGGGTGGGTGCCCATCACTCCCAGCAGTGCCCTGACACAGGAGGGGTGGGTGCAGAGTCCTCCCAGCAGTGCCCAGACACAGGAGGGGTGGGTGTGGAGTCCTCCCAGCAGTGCCCTGAGACAGGAGGGGTGGGTGCAGAGACCTCCCAGCAGTGCCCTGAGACAGGAGGGGTGGGTGTGGAGTCCTCCCAGCAGTGCCCTGACACAGGAGGGGTGGGTGCAGAGTCCTCCCAGCAGTGCCCTGACACAGGAGGGGTGGGTGCAGAGTCCTCCCAGCAGTGCCCTGACACAGGAGGGGTGGGTGCAGAGTCCTCCCAGCAGTGCCCAGACACAGGAGGGGTGGGTGTGGAGTCCTCCCAGCAGTGCCCTGAGACAGGAGGGGTGGGTGCAGAGACCTCCCAGCAGTGCCCTGAGACAGGAGGGGTGGGTGGTGAGTCCTCCCAGCAGTGCCCAGAGACAGGAGGGGTGGGTGCAGAGTCCTCCCAGCAGTGTCCAGACCCAGGAGGGGTGGGTGCAGAGACCTCCCAGCAGTGCCCTGAGACAGGAGGGGTGGGTGGTGAGTCCTCCCAGCAGTGCCCAGAGACAGGAGGGGTGGGTGCAGAGACCTCCCAGCAGTGCCCTGAGACAGGAGGGGTGGGTGCAGAGACCTCCCAGCAGTGCCCTGAGACAGGAGGGGTGTGTGCAGAGTCCTCCCAGCAGTGTCCAGACCCAGGAGGGGTGTGTGCAGAGTCCTCCCAGCAGTGTCCAGACCCAGGAGGGGTGGGTGCAGAGTCCTCCCAGCAGTGTCCAGACCCAGGAGGGGTGTGTGCAGAGTCCTCCCAGCAGTGTCCAGACCCAGGAGGGGTGGGTGCAGAGTCCTCCCAGCAGTGTCCAGACCCAGGAGGGGTGTGTGCAGAGTCCTCCCAGCAGTGTCCAGACCCAGGAGGGGTGGGTGCAGAGTCCTCCCAGCAGTGCCCAGAGACAGGAGGGGTGTGTGCAGAGTCCTCCCAGCAGTGTCCAGACCCAGGAGGGGTGGGTGCAGAGTCCTCCCAGCAGTGTCCACACCCAGGAGGGGTGTAACACATGTGTGTGATGCCACAATTACCCACATCCATACTGCCTACAAGGGAACATGTCCCCATGAACTCATGTCAACTGACTCCACACACAAGTACAGTGATCACCATGGATGCCACGATTGTTGCAGGTGGAGACATGGCCATGCATGCATGGCCAAAGTAGAAGGGCTCCGTCACACACACAGCTCATGTACACACAGCTCTGCGCTAAACATTGGGAACACCCTGCAGGGAAGAAACTGGGTACACAGAGGAAGGAATACACCCTGGGACAATTGAACAATGCAGTAACTGCTGACATGACCTAAGGAAGTTAGCCAACACCTTGTGATGGCACACAGATCCTAGGGTGGCCCCAAAGAGCAGAACACTACTACAAATCCCACACACCCAAAGCCTTAAACACCACCCAAAACAATGTAGCAGCCCCACCAACACCAATACCACCATAGCAGGAGTGTGATAATGAAAAAAAAAATAAGCTTTATTCAGCATGAGCACAATGTCCGTGGATCAAAGGCAGTTCAAAGTCAACAAAGGCCATAGGGCAGTCAATTATTCCCAGCTGCATGGGGGACACAGTGGGATGTGTGTCCCCTACCTTGCCTGCACAGTCAAATGCCATCGTCTTCCATACTGGTGAGGGCATCAGGGGGGGGGAAGCAACAGGTACCGCAGGGACATCAGGGCAAAGGGGCGGCGTTGTGGGTGCAGGGATGGAGGACTCAACCACAGGGGGTGTGTCATGGCCAAAGGCGGAGGCCAGGATGGCACTACACACCTTAGCAAGGTCCTCCAGGGAGTCCCCTGCACCCGAAGTGACCTCAGGCCCCAAGGAGGGGGGGGGTTCAGAGGGATGGGTTGCAGCGCCACCGGGGGAGGGTGGAGACAGGGGGGGAGACTCAACCACCCTGACCGAGGACTTCCTTGACCGCTTGCGTGGTGGCGTAACTGTGGGGCTCAGGGACAGAGCGGCCATGAAGGAGTCCTTGGGGGAGATGTGGCCAGGAGAGCTGAGGGGAGGGGATTTGGAGGGAGTGGATTGTGTGGAATGCGGACTCCCACTCTGGCTGCGTGTCACACGTTTGCCCCCCGACCCAGTGGGTGTGCCTATCTCACCCTGTGTGTGCGTGTCAGGAGGAGTGCGGTGGACCTTCCCTGCTGGTGTGGTGCCTGTGTCTGTTGTGGTGGGTGCATGCCGACGTCTGGGTGTACGTGGGACAGGCATGGAAGTGGGAAGTGTGGATGGGGCAGGGGTAGGTGGGGGGAGGTCGCGCTGCAGGAGACCCACTGCTGCAGTCAGTGTGGAGTCTAGGGACCTCAGCAAGTTGCGTTGGTCAGCCTGCAAAGAATGAATGCCCTCCAAGAATGCCTCGATGTTGGTGAGGGTTTTCCCGTGGGAATGGAGGACATTCAGGATCGCAGCCTGACCAACCTGCATTTGCCGCTGGATGTCCATAGACTCAGCATTGGCGGCAGCAGTGGAGACAGGGGCAGGGGGTGCGGTGCCTGGCAGGAAGGAGACATGCGGTGACCGGGCACGCTGGGAAGGGACACGAGCAAGTGGGAGGCGGTTGGTGGGAACTGAGGGGGCAATGGCAGGTGTTGTTCCACTGTCAGCTGCTGGTGCAGCCTCCGCCAACCCTGAGACATCCTCCTCGGACCTGTCAGCTTCGTAGTCTGATGTGCCAGTCGACAGGTCCTCGGCCACACTATCCTCCGCCTCTGTCCCACTCGATGTGCCAGCCCCGATGTCACGGCTGCCACTGGTGCTCGGTCCCTCCGCCTGGTCCGTGTCCATGTCTCCCTCTGTGTCCCCCGACGATGCTGTGGGCAGGGTGGAGAGACAGAAATTAATCAGACACCTGTACACATCTGTCACATGAGTCCAATCTACATAGTCAACATTGCATAGCCTGAAGAGGCAGATCCCTAACATCTGCAAAACAAGGTACCGATGTAGGGCATGAAACACAGTTGGTTGAGCCACCATGCCACTGAAATACCATGGAGAGCATGAGACAATAGCTGATGACAGGAAACGGAGTCTGACATAGCACCCAGGCCCTGGGGACAATCCTGCACTGCCTCTGCACCACACAGCGTTTGTGAAAATACCTATGACCAGGGACAATATCCATGAACTTGAGACACATGCTGCATAGGTAATGCTGCAAACATGCCCAACATAACTCGGTCACTGCACCTTGCGTGTGTGTCCAGTAACATCACACACTGTCCAGACCCAGCAATTAGGAATCAGGATTTGACACATAGGCATTGCCCGCCCCAAGCAACCCCCACACGATGCTAATTGCTGAGACACAGGTGGCACCAACATCTCATAGTCTGGGTGATAAACACAGTGGCAGGCAAAAGGCAAGATTGGACGCAAAACAGCAAAGGTGCGCCTGTACAAATAATGAGGTACCAGTGCCCATCCTCAGATGAGTATAACAAGACACACAGGCACTGGCAACTGTGAGTATGAAGAGGGACAATCAGGTCAGGCTGCACAGTGGACACCTGTACATAATAGCACGTCTATATACATGGTGACAGGGGACAATGGCACAGAGCACAACCTACGCTGTAGACAGTGAGAGTGTCCACGTTGATGATGACACAAACAACACTGAGGATAAGGTGCCCCAGGGGACAGTATTGGGCACGCAACTACATGCTACTGAATGGGAATGACTGCTACACACGTCACCATCCCTGCACTATGCGTAGCGCACACTCATGCACATCATGTCACAGGCCACTACATAGGACATGCGCGCTGTAAGGCATGACACATGAGAGACCAACTCCCATGTCTGGAGCCAGCATCAGTGCCAACTGACATGGAACCCACATGCAGTGAACTTGACAGTTCACAGGCAAGGTCCCACAACCTGTTACCCACCACCACCACCCATGATGCTACAGTCATTGTTCTCGTGGACAAAGCGCCAGCCTACATTACCTTGTGAAGGAGTGACTACACACAGACCAGGGAACACATTGCAAGGAGGGGAAGGGTGGCAGGGGCGCAGCGCTACACTTGGGCAAACTGGATGGGCACAGCACCTTTAAACCCTGCCAGTGAATTAATGCCACTGTGCCCTTACAAATGCCGGTGACACACAACAAACGCACATGTACCTACCCCCTTCCGCCTGCTGCATCGCCTGTAAGCGCCTCTCCAGGTCTGGAAAGACCACCGGCAGCACACGCCTGTGGAGGTGGGTCAGACGGCGGCGGCCGCGGTTCTTGTGGCTCTCAGGTGAGTCCCCCAGCAGGAGCCGTGCAATCCTCCGCGTCCAGCACCGGATATCCTGCCAGCGTTTCCTCACCTGGGACAGGCTCCGCCTCCGACCATCCACACGCCTCACGGCACTGACGGCGGTCAGCCAGATCTGCTCCTTGGCAGTGGCGCCTACCTGTGAGGAAGTACAAGTGACACCACATCAATACACCAGCCACATGTCACAGAGAGACATATGTGAACATAATAGCTGGTTACTACATGGCATGTAATGCAGCCAACGCATTGCACCTCTGTCATAGGGACATCATCCTCTGGTGAGGGAAAAGGCAGTACGTGCCATAGTGGGTACTCAGGTGGAATGATGGCAATGTCACAATCAATGATCAAGGCTCACACTGTGCATCACACCCACACCTCCTGTCTCAGGGCACTGCTGGGAGGACTCTGCACACACACCTCCTGTCTCAGGGCACTGCTGGGAGGACTCTGCACACACCCCTCCTGTCTCAGGGCACTGCTGGGAGACATCAGGCACCCCCCCCCTGGTACCCCCCCGACAGTACATGGCATGTGTGTCACACCGGGTCACAATGCCTGAAGACACAGTCACAACATAGGGACAGTCTGTGGCAGTGGCCTATGCACTCACCTGATACCCTGGTCGCCCATACAGCATGGGGTACTGTGGGAGGATCACATCCAGCAGAGCCATGTTCTCCTCCAGGGTGAATGGCTGTGTCCTCTCCACAGCCCTTGACATGGTTCCAGGGAATCAGTAGCAGTAGCTTGGTCGACAAATGCAAAGATGTGCAGGCAAGTAATCCCTCATGGGACCTGGCTGCCTTATATGTGGCCTTCTGCCCAGTCTCATGCACAGGAGTACAGAGTGATTGGTCACTCACATTTGCATCCTATGTTTCCACCAATCCCTTCAAACCTAGCAGTCTGTGGGTTCTCTATCGGTTTCATTCTCCTGCATGATGTCAGCCCCACAAACACATTGCAACAAAGTAGAAGAATTCCAACTGACTTCTGCTGTGCACCTTCCAGAACAAAATCGAAATTTGAACCTGGTCGCCATGACAACCAGCATGCATGTAGGCCTTAATACTTGTCCCCTATGTAATTAGGAGAATCACACACAGGTACGGTGCGTTTCCGGGCCCTAGGGCACCCCAAATGCATGGCAACGGCCCGTACATGCATGCCTACGTTCAAAATCACTATGGGTCTGCACGCGTATGCGTACACGTAGTGGTACGGACCGTCCACACGCATGTACGCTCACTATCACTATGGGTCTGCACGCGTATGCGTACACGTAGTGGTACGGACCGTACAAATGCCTGTACGCTCACTATCACTATGGTTCTGCACGCGTATGCGTACTCGTTGTGGTACGGACCGTACAAATGCCTGTACGCTCACTATCACTATGGGTCTGTGTACCCGTAGTGATAGTGAGCGTACATGCGAGTGTACGGTCCGTACCACTACGTGTACGCATACGCGTGCAGAACCATAGTGATAGTGAGCGTACAGGCATTTGTACAGTCCGTACCACAACGAGTACGCATACGCGTGCAGAACCATAGTGATAGTGAGCGTACAGGCATTTGTACGGTCCGTACCACAACGAGTACGCATACGCGTGCAGAACCATAGTGATAGTGAGCGTACATGCGAGTGTACGGTCCGTACCACTACGTGTACGCATACGCGTGCAGAACCATAGTGATAGTGAGCGTACATGCGAGTGTACGGTCCGTACCACAACGAGTACGCATACGCGTGCAGACCCATAGTGAGAGGGCCGTACACTCGCATGTACGCTCACTATCACTATGGGTCTGCACGCGTATGCGTACACGTAGTGGTACGGACCGTACAAATGCCTGTACGCTCACTATCACTATGGTTCTGCACGCGTATGCGTACTCGTTGTGGTACGGACCGTACAAATGCCTGTACGCTCACTATCACTACGGGTACACAGACCCATAGTGATAGTGAGCGTACAGGCATTTGTACGGTCCGTACCACAACGAGTACGCATACGCGTGCAGAACCATAGTGATAGTGAGCGTACAGGCATTTGTACGGTCCGTACCACAACGAGTACGCATACGCGTGCAGACCCATAGTGAGAGGGCCGTACACTCGCATGTACGCTCACTATCACTATGGGTCTGCACGCGTATGCGTACACGTAGTGGTACGGACCGTACAAATGCCTGTACGCTCGCCATCACGATGGGTACACATACGGCAGCACTCCCACAGTGATTGGGGAACATACACAGGCCCTCTTAGCAGCAGTACGCCGGTTTGTACACATCACTGTGGTGATAGTCGACACACAGGTAGGAATAGTGCGGACATACTTGTCCATGGATGGACATACTTGTCCAGGAATGGACATCAAGGCATCGTCTGTGCATTACTACATGTGTGGGGCACAGGTGTGACAGGCTGTGATGTGGAACATGCCTCCTGAGTGGAGGAGGCACCAGATGTATGATGAGATGTGTACAGGTGTACTGTGTGAGGGTGCAATGTGTGCCAGGCATGCCCTTGACTCCTTTGACATGTGTGCATGTCGTACTGCGCACTTGGGGTGAGCGTCACTGGCATGGCACGGACACCAACACACGGAAGTGTCCCATGATGCCCGGTACAGGGGTCATGACACCTGACTTGTCACTACCCACAGTGCACAATGTGACTATGTCATTTATGTGTCCGGGATTTACATCAGGTTGATGTTGTAGCACCCTCAAAAGCTGCAGCCGTTGCAGCAACCAACATGTGTCTGTGTGTAGATTGTCATTGCACACTGTTCCGCACACCATGCCACATGTGGTATCTGATGTGAGGTGCACATGTATGCATGGGACACGGAGTAGCGTGACAAGGCCATGTCAGCATCCTCACAAGGAATGTGTGGTGAGTCATGACATGTGCACCTTCATGGCAAGGTGTGTGGGCAGGCCTAGTGTAATGTCATGTGACCTGTGGCTCCGGTGTTCCGCTACCAGTCTCTACAATCGGCATCCTACTTCTGCTGATGTGTGGGCGTATGTCACTTCTGTCTTGCGTCGGGCTGTTCACTTGCACTAGGACACAGCTATTCCCATGGCGTGGCATGGGGAGGTTCTCAATCACCGTGTGTAGCTGGGTCTTGGAAGGAGTGTCACCTTGCATCCATACGTGTCCTGGGCATGTAGCACATGCCTGACTCACTATGTGGCATGTGTGTATTGGCAGATTTACATGTGCTCAGTAGACATGAGTTGTTCTCGTAGTGCACTCACTCTTCCTTGTCACTTCCAAATTACTGCAGAGCGCCTCCTGTTGCCCGAAGAATTCCAGACTTGGCCACCATGCAGGAGAATGACAGGATCCGGCTCTACCGCTTCACCCAACCGTTGATTCTGGAGCTGACGGCGAGACTGGCACCACACCTGCAACCGCAGCACAGGTATCCTACGGCACTGACACCCCAGCTGAAGGTAATGGCTGCCCTACATTTCCTTGCCACGGGTACCTTCCAATATACCATAGCTCATGTTGGTGGCATGTCCCAGAGCATGTTCAGCGGTGTGCTGCATGATTTCTTGGAGGCCATGTTGATTCACCTGGATGACTTCATCAAGTTCCCAACCCCTGAACAGATGACTGAGGTCAAACGTGGTTTCTATGCCCTGGGAGGGATGCCCCATGTCATTGGGTCCATAGATGGGACACATGTAGGTTTGGTACCACCACACGCACGGGAGGTGGCGTACCGCAATCGGAAGCACTACCACTCCATCAATGCCCTTGTGGTGTGTCTGTCCAACATGGTGATTTCACATGTCTGTGCTCGTTTCCCAGGATCAGCACACGATGCCTACATCATGAGGCGTAGCGGGATGCCTGATATGATGATGCAGCTGCGCAACGAACGTGCATGTGTTGTTGGTGGGTACAGTCTGTCTGTCCTGTATTCTGTTTGGCCGAGCAGCACTACCGCTTCGCCTGTTCTAACGATATCCATGTGCTTTCCATTTAGGGGACGCTGGATATCCCAACATGCCTTGGCTGCTGACACCTCTCCGCAACCCCATCACGCCGGCCCAGCTCCGCTACAACACCGCCCATGGCCGGACAAGGCGAGTGATAGAGAGGACGTTTGGCATGCTGAAGAGCCGATTCCGGTGCCTCCACAAGACCGGCGGCGCACTCCCATATGCCCCGGCGAAGGTCTGCAAGATCTTCATGGTCTGCTGCATGCTGCACAACATGGCAGTTGAAAGAGCTGTGCCCCTCATCCTGGATCAAGATGACGAGGACCATCCACCCGTGGAGGACGAAGGGCTTGGCAATGGGGCTAGTGATGTGGAGGATGTGGAGCCGCAAGAGGACATCCGGACTCGGCTCATACGCGACTTCTTTGCTTAGTGGTGAGTACCAGGGTCTGAGTGTGCACGCATTGGTCCCCGTGTGGCATGCGTTGTGATGTGTGTCTCCACCTGCATGTATGGCACGTGGGTCAGAGGTGTGTGTGGGTGTGTCACTGGAGTGATGGTGGCAGTGATGGTAGTATTTCCCCAGACATAATTGTGACCTAGCATGTTGTCATACATACATGTGTCGAGTACATGCACATGCAAGTGGCTGTGCTTCTTGTGGCTGACTTCTTGTGTGTCTCTCTTCCCCAGGTACCTGCGCATGCCGTTTGCCTGTTGCATTGTTGTGGCACTGCTATTCCTCATGGACATGGCATCGTGGGCTGACTCAGCGTTACAGGCACGGACACGTTTGGAAGTCTCCATGGGGTAAGGGATGCATCTGGGGTGTATTGGGTGTGGCAGTTGTTCACGATGTGTGCACACTGCCCCGGTCGGGGTTTGGGTCCTCTGCAGACATGTGGCATCCCCATGGGACACGACATGCAGCTGGGTACACCTGAATAGATGGGCTGCCTGGTTGTCAGTCATCAGTGATGGGATGGTGGATTGTGATGAAGGCATCAATGTGTGTGACACTGCCCTCGGACACATACGGTTAACATTGTCTTGACATGGCGTGGGACTTCCACATCAGCGGATGTATGGTGTATGGCAGGCTCTCCGTGAGCAGCTGTGGGTATTTAGCTATTATCCGACACTTGTGTGCCAGTTCCATGGCTATCACGCATTTGTGCTGCAGAAGGGGGGTGCCAGTGTTGGAGCCACATGTTACTCCACATGATGTGTTCATGTGTACTTCAAGTTGCCTCTGCAATCCCAAACACATGACTATTAAAGGTGTCCCTATGCCTCCAAGGTGCCTCTTCTCAGTCAATGCTGGTGTGTTGGCACGGTGCATCCTGCATGTCTGGCATGGTATTCCCTGATTGTGGCCATGTGTCAATGTGTCGAGTGGCAAGATGCAAGCTGTGTGTGTGTGCTGAGACTGTGTAATGGGCATGATGTCCATGACTGTGTGGGTATTGTGACATGTGCCATCCCCATGCATCCAACGTTGTCCATGACCCCATTCTCTGCATCCACCGGACTCAAGCTTGCAGGACATGGTTCTGCCACCTGTCTACACGTACCTGGGTGCCCCCCAGGACACGGGCCAGGATCCCTGACCTCTGCGCATGACTGTTGCTGTACTCAATGTGTCTGTCAGCACGGTTGTTCGGCCACCCCCTCAGCTGGTTCTGACCATCACGGGTGTGTATGGTGCTCCATGTCTGTCTTGCCTAGAAAACTGTGACCCATGTGTCCTGTGCCAGACTCAGGCCCCAGGGTGTGGATGGTTGAAGTGAACAGATGACTCAGGCATGTTTAGACTGTACAAGACACATGTTAGGTAATAATGCTACCAGCAGGCATCTACTCTTAATAGTGTGATTTATTATTGGGGGGGGGGGCCAAGTGAGGGCCTTTCCGGGATTAGGGAATCCAAAGTTCAGTAGGGGAGTTGGTGTCCTTGCCATTGGAAATCCTCAGAGTCCATGCCACAGTCTTTGTCAACATTGGTCAGCCAGTGACCAGCAGGGCCATGTGGCAGAGAATGTCTCTTGATGCTGTGATGCTGTTGCTCCAGTGGGCCAGGTGCCAGGCCAGGTGTCCTGGGAGATGGTGATGTAGCAGCCACCCTCACGGTCCTTTCCGTGGACGACCCGGCTTCCTGCGGGGAACCTCAGCAGCAGGCCGTGACGACGTCTGGGATGCTCCGTCGGATGTTTCCTCCTCCTCCTCATGATCCCTCCCTGTGGGTGGTGATGTTCTCCGCCTTCTGGCACAGGGAGGGTCGGCCATGGTGTCGGCCATCCGACGGAGTTCAGCGTGAATCCCCTGGGACGCCGTCACTTGCTCAGCCTGTCTGTCCTCCATCCTCCGTTGGTGTAGCTGTAGACAGGCTATTAGCTCCGCATGTTGCTGGGCCTGCTGGACCTTGATCCCCTCGAGGACGGACACAACCTGGGCCATGCCCGTGGTGTCCTGCCGGTATGAGTCCAGGATGTTACGGACATGGGAAAATACCGGATCCCCAGCCAACTGGTCAGGCTCGCGCCTCCGCCGCTCTCCACTCCCACCACCCCTGCCCACTTGCGTCTGGCCTGCACTTGTGGGCACATGGGGTCTCCGGGACCCCTGAGGGGTGGCATTGGCGTTGTCGCCTGCCTCCTCCTGGGTGCCCGGGACACCGTGTCCCTCCTGGCGAGCCTGGCTGCATTGTGGTGTTGGGGCAGGGATCCTGGGTGTCTCCTGGGATGTGGCAGGAGTGGGGGTGGTGGTTGGCACGGTTGTACCTGACGCAGGTGCTGCAGGTGGTTGGACACCAGAGGGGCCAGGTCGGTCGGGGTCGTCCGCAGAGTGGTGAGAGTGGTCGCTGCCGGTGGGATCGGTCTCCTGCAGATCCGGGTCCTGTGAGTGTTCCCCCCCAGTGTTGGGGGGTGCAGCACGACGTTGACCTGTGTGTGAGAGAGACAATGTTACTTTTGATCCATGCAACATCCATGTTTCATCCGTTACAAAGTTGGCACATTTCCTCTTGGAATTAGGATCTGTCTTGCATTCCACTCACAGTGCACTTGTGCATGTGTGTGTCCCTTGGGCACCAATTTGGCCCCTTTAACTATGTGTGGCACAGTCTTACTTGCTGCGTCAAGTGTGACTGCAGTCAGCAGTGGAGTGTGCATGTGTGCCGAGCTATGCGTTTGCGCCTTCCTTGTAGCACTGTACATGTGCACATGGAGTGGATCCACACACTCATATGATGCAGGTGGCTGTCCTTGTGCTCGTGTACAGGTTGTAACATGGCCCTGCGTTTTGCCATGATGAAGAGGGGGGGTTCTGGCACTGGGCACCCTTGTCTACATGCACGCAGTCCACCTGCTGACGAGCAGACATTCCCACACACCAAAGGACTGATTTGCTCTCCCTGTGTCTCCCTCCTTCTCTGTCCCCCTCTCCCTCCCTCTCTGTCCCCCTCTCCCTCCCTCTGTCTCCCCCTCTCCCTCCCTCTGTGTCCCCCTCTCCCTCCCTCTGTGTCCCCCTCTCCCTCCCTCTGTGTGTCAGCCTCCTCCCTCTGTCCATCTTCCTGTGTCTCCCTCCCTCTGTGTCCCCCTCTCCCTCCCTCTGTGTGTCAGCCTCCTCCCTCTGTCCATCTTCCTGTGTCTCCCTCCCTCTGTGTCCCCCTCTCCCTCCCTCTGTGTGTCAGCCTCCTCCCTCTGTCCATCTTCCTGTGTCTCCCTCCCTCTGTGTCCCCCTCTCCCTCCCTCTGTGTGTCAGCCTCCTCCCTCTGTCCATCTTCCTGTGTCTCCCTCCCTCTGTGTCCCCCTCTCCCTCCCTCTGTGTGTCAGCCTCCTCCCTCTGTCCATCTTCCTGTGTCTCCCTCCCTCTGTGTCCCCCTCTCCCTCCCTCTGTGTGTCAGCCTCCTCCCTCTGTCCATCTTCCTGTGTCTCCCTCCCTCTCTGTCCCCCTCTCCCTCCCTCTCTGTCCCCCTCTCCCTCCCTCTGTGTGTCAGCCTCCTCCCTCTGTCCATCTTCCTGTGTCTCCCTCCCTCTCAGTCCCCCTCTCCCTCCCTCTGTGTCCCCCTCTCCCTCCCTCCGTGTGTCACCCTCTGTCACCTTGGCCCAGCTTCCTGGGCACACACTGTTAGCAGATCTTTGAGTGGCCCTTGGCCTGTTGATGTGAGTTTGTTTCTGATCTCCAGGCACCCATTTTGTCTGCTGTGTGTCTGTGCGCTGCTGCTGTGGTGGTGTGTGCTGCCACTCTTTCACACTGTTGGCTGTTCATTAGCTGCTGGCATGTGCAAAACAGTGCCTTCACCCCCATGTGTTGATGCAAGGCATCCGCCATTTGCTGGCAAGTCATTCCTGTGTTGGGACACAGTGTTTGTCTGGCTGTGACCTAGGCCATATGGGCAGAGGGCATTGTTGTCTGCTTTGGAGTCGCACTATGTGATTCTTGGTGCCCACACTCCCGCCATCCGGGTTACCGTGTCATGTGTTGTTGTCTTCTGTGGCCTGTGACTTGACATTGTCCAGCTGGGTGCATGGGGCATGGTGGCAGCAGTGGCATGTGCCTGCTCATGGAGTGTGGTTGAGTAATGCGATGGCTTGTGGTGTTTGCGTGCCTGTTATTAATTTTGGTTGTGGTTGCAGTTCCCCCCATGTGAGGTGCGTTGTTTGTGTACTCACCCGGGTCTCGGAGTCCTTCTACTCCTTCAACTGCCTCCACCGGCAGTATGGCCATCACCCTCTCCTCCCAGGGATGGTACTGTACGGGTCTGCGGGAGGGCCCTCCTCCGGTGGCGTTGGCCTGGTCGTGTTCCTCCTGTCTCTTGGCTCTGACCCTCCTCCGCAGATCGTACCACCTGTTCTGGCAATCCTGCTTGGTCCTCCTGGTGTCCGCAACAGCATTCACAGCATCGACGATGGTCTGCCACATGGCTGTTTTGGCTGCCTGGCTGGTGCTTCTGACCAATGTTCCAAAGATCTGTGGCTCGACTCTGAGGATTTGATCCACAAGGACCTCCAACTCTCGGTGACTGAACTTTGGATTCTTGGTAGTGGGCATGGTGAGGGGTGTGGGTGGGGATGGTGTGGGTGTGGGGGGTGTGTGGATGTTGGGGGGGGTGTGGATGGTTGTGTGTGTGTGTGAATGTGATGAGAGGGTGTTTGTGAGGGTGGTCGTGTGAAGGTGTGCAAGTGTAAGATGTGGTGTCGCTTGTAGTCTGGTTCTGTGGTGTCTGGCAGCAGTGGGTCTGTTGCAAAGGCTCATGGTTTGTGTGTGTGGGCCCTTTTTATTGGTCCATGGGTGGGTGTGGCAGTGTTTGAATTTTGGGTGGGTGTGTTATAAGGAGTGGTGGTGTATTGGGCCTCTGTTTGTTTTTGACAGTTGCAGGTCAGTGATTGTGTTATTTTAGTGGTTGTTGGCCATGTTTAGTGGCTGTGTGCCTTTCGAATGGTGTATTGTTGAGTTGTTTTGTTTTGTCCTTGTTGTGTACGTGCGTTTTGAGCGTGTGTACGGTGTGTACATGGGCCATTTGGTTGTACGATTATGTCCTTGTGTGTGGCTTTGTACGACTCGTACATGCGGTTGTGATGGTGGGGCATGGGGTGCGCTCCGTACTTAGGAGGTTGTGTTGGGGGTGCGCCAGGAACGTACTGGGGTGGGGGTACGACTGGAACGTACTGGGGTGTACATAGACGGTGGTACGACACGTACAGGGGTGGGGGGGTGTACATAGACGGTGGTACGACACGTACAGGGGTGGGGGGTGTACATTGACGGTGGTACGACACGTACAGGGGTGGGGGGGTGTACATTGACGGTGGTACGACACGTACTGGGGTGGGGGTACGACTGGAACGTACTGGGGTGTACATAGACGGTGGTACGACACGTACAGGGGTGGGGGGGTGTACATAGACGGTGGTACGACACGTACAGGGGTGGGGGGTGTACATTGACGGTGGTACGACACGTACAGGGGTGGGGGGGTGTACATTGACGGTGGTACGACACGTACTGGGGTGGGGGTACGACTGGAACGTACTGGGGTGTACATAGACGGTGGTACGACACGTACAGGGGTGGGGGGGTGTACATTGACGGTGGTACGACACGTACTGGGGTGGGGGTACGACTGGAACGTACTGGGGTGTACATAGACGGTGGTACGACACGTACAGGGGTGGGGGGGTGTACATAGACGGTGGTACGACACGTACAGGGGTGGGGGGGTGTACATGGACGGTGGTACGACACGTACAGGGGTGGGGGGGTGTACATAGACGGTGGTACGACACGTACAGGGGTGGGGGGGTGTACATGGACGGTGGTACGACACGTACAGGGGTGGGGGGTGTACATTGACGGTGGTACGACACGTACAGGGGTGGGGGGGTGTACATTGACGGTGGTACGACACGTACTGGGGTGGGGGTACGACTGGAACGTACTGGGGTGTACATAGATGGTGGTACGACACGTACAGGGGTGGGGGGGTGTACATTGACGGTGGTACGACACGTACTGGGGTGGGGGTACGACTGGAACGTACTGGGGTGTACATAGACGGTGGTACGACACGTACAGGGGTGGGGGGGTGTACATAGACGGTGGTACGACACGTACAGGGGTGGGGGGTGTACATTGACGGTGGTACGACACGTACAGGGGTGGGGGGGTGTACATTGACGGTGGTACGACACGTACTGGGGTGGGGGGTGTACATTGACGGTGGTACGACACGTACAGGGGTGGGGGGGTGTACATTGACGGTGGTACGACACGTACTGGGGTGGGGGTACGACTGGAACGTACTGGGGTGTACATAGACGGTGGTACGACACGTACAGGGGTGGGGGGGTGTACATAGACGGTGGTACGACACGTACAGGGGTGGGGGGTGTACATTGACGGTGGTACGACACGTACAGGGGTGGGGGGGTGTACATTGACGGTGGTACGACACGTACTGGGGTGGGGGTACGACTGGAACGTACTGGGGTGTACATAGACGGTGGTACGACACGTACAGGGGTGGGGGGGTGTACATAGACGGTGGTACGACACGTACAGGGGTGGGGGGTGTACATTGACGGTGGTACGACACGTACAGGGGTGGGGGGGTGTACATTGACGGTGGTACGACACGTACTGGGGTGGGGGTACGACTGGAACGTACTGGGGTGTACATAGACGGTGGTACGACACGTACAGGGGTGGGGGGGTGTACATTGACGGTGGTACGACACGTACTGGGGTGGGGGTACGACTGGAACGTACTGGGGTGTACATAGACGGTGGTACGACACGTACAGGGGTGGGGGGGTGTACATAGACGGTGGTACGACACGTACAGGGGTGGGGGGTGTACATTGACGGTGGTACGACACGTACAGGGGTGGGGGGGTGTACATTGACGGTGGTACGACACGTACTGGGGTGGGGGGTGTACATTGACGGTGGTACGACACGTACAGGGGTGGGGGGGTGTACATTGACGGTGGTACGACACGTACTGGGGTGGGGGTACGACTGGAACGTACTGGGGTGTACATAGACGGTGGTACGACATGTACAGGGGTGGGGGGGTGTACATAGACGGTGGTACGACACGTACAGGGGTGGGGGGGTGTACATTGACGGTGGTACGACACGTACTGGGGTGGGGGTACGACTGGAACGTACAGGGGTGTACATAGACGGTGGTACGACACGTACAGGGGTGGGGGGGTGTACATTGACGGTGGTACGACACGTACTGGGGTGGGGGTACGACTGGAACGTACTGGGGTGTACATAGACGGTGGTACGACACGTACAGGGGTGGGGGGGTGTACCTTGACGGTGGTACGACACGTACAGGGGTGGGGGGGTGTACATTGACGGTGGTACGACACGTACTGGGGTGGGGGTACGACTGGAACGTACTGGGGTGTAGGTAGACGGGGCTGTGACACGTACTGGGGTGGGGGTGTGGCTCGAACGTACTGGGGTGTAGGTACACGGGGGGTACGACACGTACTGGGGTGGGGGTACGACTGGAACGTACTGGGGTGTAGGTAGACGGGGCTGTGACACGTACTGGGGTGGGGGTGTGGCTCGAACGTACTGGGGTGTAGGTACACGGGGGGTACGACACGTACTGGGGTGGGGGTGCGACTGGAACGTACTGGGGTGTACATAGACGGTGGTACGACACGTACAGGGGTGGGGGGGTTTACATTGACGGTGGTACGACACGTACTGGGGTGGGGGTACGACTGGAACGTACTGGGGTGTACATAGACGGGTGGGGGTATACATATACGGGGGGTACGTGTCGGACGTACGGGGGCTGGGGGGAGTGTTGGGCGCGTATGCGGGCACATGTCTCCATGGTTGATATTGGTGTTCGGTGCGGACGGTGTTTTTTCCATACGGTTGTAGGCTCGGACGCACGGGATGGATCGTGATTCCTCGGTCGGACTTGGATTTTTACGTTTGTAAGGTAAATCGTCCGAGGACGTGTCGGACACATTTTCCGACCCGAGGACGTGTGGGGAATGATTCCCGGTGCGGGTCGTATGGACTTTTTACCATGCGAATCGTGATTGCCAGTTCGTACGGCACTTGTACGATTCGTACGGTAAAAAGACCCGATACGAGTCGCACGGGGGAATTTTTTACCGGATCGTGATCGGCACCTAAGTGTGCAAACAGCAAAAAGATAACTGTAAAATATCCTGGTAAGAACAATATAGGAAAAATAAACCAAACAACTCATGGCGGCTGACTAACGGAGGTACTGTCTTGGATCTGCATTGAATGAGAGGATAATTGATTAGTGAGCGGAGACCAGAAAGCCTCTTTTGAAGAAGTTGGTGGTTGGAAGTAACAGATGATCTATCCAACCTAGTATGATGACAAAGAATGTTCAACCAACCAGTAAAAGTGAACTTGGTCGCGTAGTAATAACTTGAAAGCAAAAAGCAAATAACAAATTTACAAACAACCCCAACTTGCGAGCAGCAAATCAAATTGGGGAAGTACTTCCCAAAAATATATAATTGATCTCAAACGGGAAACTAATAGAGCATATAGAAGAAATTGTTTTACAAACCTTTATCCAAAAAGAGGTAATGCTTGGACAGTGTAAAATAGAATGTAGGTATGTACCAGGAGTATTTGTGCAGGTCCAACAGGCAGGTGATAGACCAGGATTGTATTTAGAAATAGACATTGGGCTTAAATACAGCCTGTGATAAAAGTAATATACAGTCTGAGTGGTGCCAGCATTGAAGGACGTGTGATGTATTCGTGACCAAATGGAGTTCCAAGTGTTTACAGAGAAAGTTTGTTTGCAAATCTAACTCCCATAAAAAGTTTGACCTTACTCTTAGGGCGATCTGGAAAAGAATATTGAGGGTATTTATAGATGTGTGGAGGCCCAAAGAGAGGAGGAAAGAATGGACAGGGTGGTTAAAAGCTGTGCACAGCGGGCGTTAGATTCCAGACTGTCCTTTGGAAGTGTTTTGAGGGAAACATGGTGGGCTCATCGGACAGCTCCCAATATGGTCACACAGAGGTCTCCTGTGTGCAACAAAAGTGGCATCTCTCATGAATCTAGGAGGGCTAGGCTTTTGAATTATCAACAAAAGTATAAAGTGAGGTAGGATGCTAAAATGTCTGTTAAAAGGAGGAAGTGGTGTGTTGGGGATCAAGTTCTTGTGAAGAAGGCGAGGCACAGCTATAAAGGGACTTCTGGCTTTATGATTCCCTACACCATAACAGCCATCAAGAAAAATGTTGTGACTGTCAATACAGGTAGTACCTGGAGCATGGCTATACTTGCTAAAGTTGCCTGAGGGTCTTCTGTTGCCATTGTTATTGGGTTTTCAGATGCCAATGTTCCCATGGGGCACTGATTACTGGGAGGCTGGCATGTGTAGATCTCCCTCAAATAGATCCAGGAGTATGCCTACTAAATTCAAGGATTATGTGGACATATGTATCAAGCCCATTCCCGTTCGCAAACCGTTTGCGAACAGGAAAAATCCTTTTGGGATGTAATATCCCAAAAAACCCTTGCAAAATAGAGAATCGCAAAATTAGCGATTCCCTATTTTGTGAATGCATTTAAGAAATTGCAAGTTGCGATTTCTTAAATGCAATGTAGGAAGCACCCAAGTTGTGCGATTTTGGCTTAAGGAATCGCAAATTACCACCAACTTCAGGTTGGTGGTAATTTGCAATTTCTTTGAAAAATGCACTTTTTTTGCATTTTTCAAAGTGGCACACATACATTCCGTAGGGCATGTATGTGCGCCACATGTGCACACATGCACATTTCAGGGGTGCTACAGACTGTCCTTTAGGAACCCTTGCACCCTTGAAATTGTGTGCGCAATGTGCGAGTACCTATTGGGTACTCGCAAATTTCCCAAGCAATTCCCATTCATTCCTATGGGCTTTTTATTTATTTATTTATTTTGAAGGTCTTGTATAGCGTGAACAAGCCCCTTATGGGTATTAGAGCGCTTTACAGTGCAAATGTAAGTAATTGAAAACAAGCATAGAGAGATATAGGTGAGTCTAATACAGAAAGTTCATAAATACTATATAAATAGATATATTACAGGTGTATATGGAAATTTCAAGTAAATTAAGCCATGAAAATAGATTTCACTTCTTTTTTGAAGAATGCAGTAGACGGTTCTGTCTCGTTTCTGGTAGCAAAACATTCCAAATCCTGGGCGCCATTCCTGAGAAGGTGCGGTTGTATGTTTTCTTCTTTACGAATCGCTGTAGTTTCAATCGGAGATTATTGGAGATCCTATTGGATCTGTTACCACATGAGAGCACCCGTTTCTGAGCTAGATAACTCGGAATTTTGTGATGTAATTCCTTTTTTTTAATTTAATTTTTTTATTTAAGCATTGCAGGAATATAGAGATAATAAAACATTAAGTAATACAAGACAATAAGTTCGAAAATATATTAGTACAATAAAGATTAATAACAAGTATAAAGTTTACAAAAAACTAAAAATCAAAAGCCAAGATAAACGATAATCTTAGAAAATTTACAGACAGTTCAAATCATCTAAAGATTATCCCAGTTAGCATTGAGCCAAAAGATAACTTATTATTATTATCCAATTATAATCGATTTACATTATTAGTCCAGGCGGCGATAGGTGACCAGATCTTATGACCACGAATTCTTGACTGTCTGCCCCTTGTCGAGTATATAGCTTTTTCCTGATTGTAAATTCCCAAAAAACCTAGAGAGCCATATCTGGAAGGTCGGGGGATCCATGTCCTTCCATCTGGCTGCTAGCAAAATTCTATAAACCGCAGTCCCTATAAAGAGACATGATTCCTCCTCCAATTTGAGCCATAGCGTCCCGTCGTAGCCAAGAATCTGCCATGTAGGTGATTCAGCTATCCTATGCCCAAATACTTCTTCCCAAAACCTTGAAAGCTCATTTTTAAGTGGAGTTAACTTATTACAGTCATAGAACATATGAGTCAGGGTAGCAGGTCCTAGTCCACATCTGGGATAAGAGTCATCTATTCTTTTCCCCCATGAAAACAGCTTAGCAGGGGTAAAGTATAAGTTAAAAATAGTTTTATATACTTGGGCTTTCAAATTTGGGGATAGAAGTACCTCATGACAATGTCGACATTGGGGTTAATGAGCTTCAACGCCCATGATGATTCAATGTGCTCCAGATCATCAGGAGTTCTATCAAGAAGCATGTTATATAACATACCAATTTTTATCGTTTTTTTCGCTATAGCATCTAGGAGTGGAATCCTTTCCATTGTAATCTTAGGGGTCTTTAATTTAAGAATGTTTTGGATCTGAATAAATTTAAAGTAATGGCAATTGGGAATTCCAAAAACATTCTGTAGCATCGGAAACTGGAGATCTAATGTTCCCCCAGAAAAGTCACCAATTGTTCTTATCCCCAAGCTGTCCCATTTTTTGGCCATATCATCATTAACGTGCATCGAGAGCAGTGACGAGTTCCACAAGGGGGTGTATTTGTTAAACTTCGGGATTTTCATAAGCCTCGAAACCTTCTTCCATATTCTCCATGCAGTGATAATCACCTTAAATTTAACCTTTTTATAATAGCTTGGTTCTATTTGCTTCAGCAGAAGTCCTTGAGCTTTTTTTCCAATAGAAAGTTCAAAAATGGTGGGTATTTTTATATCTGAACTAGTTTGATTTACAGTCACCAAATTAAGCAAAGGGGCAATTTGATGAAGAAGGGCCGCCCAGTAGTACAATGTGATATTAGGAATTGTGAGGCCACCCCTATTATGTGGTAGAGCTAGATACTTCAAAGATCTCCTAATTTTGCCATAATGCCAAATAAAGTTTGAAAAGAGGGATTCTATTGTTTTCAAAATATTATCCTCTACCGCCAATGGTATAGCCCGAAATAAGTACAATACTTTCAGGAGCACATTCATTTTTAAAAAATTGCCCCTACCGATAATAGATAGATGTAAGCTATTAACCCTCCTTAGGTCTTTCCCAATGTTTTTAATCAGGGGTTCATAGTTATATTTAATGACATCCTCTGTTTTGGGAGACACGTGAACCCCCAAATAAGTTGCTTTGTCCGATTTTCTGGAATCAATATATTCAATGCTATTAGTACATAAAGTAACAGTTTTTGCTTTATTGAGTGAGTAGCCTGAATAACGACCAAACTGTTCAGTGATTATATCTATTTCTAAAATTGCCTCTGCTGGATTTGGTGTAACTATTGCCACATCATCGGCATAAGAAAGAACTTTTGTCTCATAAGGCCCAGTAACAATTGGCTTAATTTTCGGGCTCTGTAGCAATTGAATAATCAAGGGGTTAATGTAAAGGGCAAATAAAATCGGAGAGCAGGGAAATCCCTGTCTTGTGCCCCTGGATATATAAATAATATGAATAATATGCGATTCTCTACCCATTAATTGCAATCGAGCTTTTGGATGTACATACATACCTCTGATTGATTTAATGAGCTGGGGTCCAAAATTATTTATCTCAAGTATCCCCCATAAAAACTCCCAGGATACCCGATAAAATGCTTTCTCAGCGTCAAGGAGGATCATAGACATCTGGTCACCCGTCTCGGACATGATGTCAAAAAGCAAAATAACTCTGCGAGTATGGTCTGTAGTGCCCTTACCAGAATTAAAACCATGTTGCCAAGGGGAGACCAGATGCTCGATGACCCTCCCGAGCCGATTCGCCAAGATCTTCGCATATAATTTAGAATCTGAATTGATCAGGGAGATTGGTCGGTATGAGGATGGATTCTCGATAGGCTTGCCTTTTTTAGGAAATATAATATTATCAGTCTCCCTCCAGGATTCAGGGGGAATTCCACTTGATTGTACTCCGTTGAACAAATCCAATAAAAAAGGTACTATAACATTTCCTAAACGTTTATAAATCTCTATGGGCAGTTTATCAGGACCTGCAGTTTACCTGAGGCCAAGTCAAAAAGAGCTAATTGGACTTCTGTAATGTTAAATTCTTTTTCTAATTCATCTCTAGTTGGGTCCTCTAATCCGTTTTCGAGTTTAAGATTCATAGCCAGTTGTTTAATTGCATCCCGGACTTCCGCAGTGGTTTTCGGGGTATCTTGATATAACTTTTGATAGTAGCGTTGGAATCCCTCAATGATATCGCCTGGAGTGGTATATTCATGCCCATCCATTTTAATAGAGGATATTGCATTATAGGAAATCTTTTGACGGGTGCGTAGGGCCAATAGCTTACCTATCCTTTCTCCATTTTCATAAGAGCTATTCAAATGCGACTGGAAAATTTCAGCGGATCTCTGAGTTAACCCGCTATTCAATTCTGTTTTTAAAACCAATATACGATGAAGAATATGGACCCCGTCATCACCCTGCATTATTGTTGAAACATGCTCTTCCTCAGCTTTAGCCAAATCACGTAGCAGTTGTTGATTTTTGCATTCCTGTTGTTTTTTTGCTCTAGCTGTGTAACTAATAGTTTCTCCTCTAAGAGTGGCCTTAAAACAGTCCCAAACAACCCCTCTAGCCGCACTGTATCGATTCATATCAAAATATCTCTGTGCTCATTCCCTAATACATTTTATATAATCCTCGTTAACAAGGAGCTTTCTGTCAAACATCCATTTAGTCCAGTGTCTGACAAAGCTAGTTAAATCTATAACTAAAATTAAGGGGTTATGGTCCGAAAATATTTTAGGCAATTTCATAATTTTTGCTTGGGGTACCAGGTCTCTTGTTGTAAAGAAATAGTCAATACTAACATATTTTTTATGTGGATACGAAAAATATGTATATCCAGGGTCGGACTGATTCATTAGAATCCAAAGATCCAACAAGCCATGACTATTCTTAAGTTGGGTTAAGGCGCGGTATACTCTAGGTTTACGAGCTACATATCTGGCTTGATTTGGTCTCCCAGATTCGGGATCTAGAGAGATATTTAGGTCTCCACAAAAAATTATGGATTTTGGCCAGGAGGCGAGCTCGATTTCGAGAGTCTCAAATATATGCGGGTCATCTTGATTTGATCCATAAACCGAGCAAATGGTAATACCTGATATAAATTCTATAATAGCCCACCTTCCCAATGTATCCGCTACCTTACGTTTTGCAAGACCCAGCAATGTTTTAGCTAGGATAGCTACCCCCCAAGTATTAGAGGTTTGACTTGTACAAGCTAGAATATTATAGCCCCAAACCTTCAGTAATTCTCTTTTTTCACAGGGTATATCTGTCTCCTGTGTGCAGACTATATCCATAGAATTTAACTTAATGATATCAGCAAAGCAGACCCTTTTAGTCCTATCATTCAGGCCCGCTACATTCCAGGAGCAAATTGTTATCTTCCCCATTAAAGTCTCCTAGATAGCTCTAGACACCTCTTTATCAGTAACCAGAAGCCCTTGTCAATCTTCCACATGTATCTTAATTCTTTTATTGCTTGTGTTTTATTTATCATTATTAGCTGTTGCACTGTATCAGTAATATTTCTGGCAATGCTCTTTTTATTTTATTTTTTATGTTCCACCCCTCCCCTCTTCCCACCATCTCCCCCCTTCCCTCCCATCCCAAACACCCACCCTTCACCCTTTCTGAGGCATACAGACTCCAGCTAGAGTCTGTAGATGATGAACGTGCTAAGAATGACCATTTGCTATTCGATTGCTGAGCTCTTAACTTTTGAAAAAAATAAAAAATAAATGCTCTTATTTTTTCCCCCTTTTCCCCTTCTTTCCTTCCTTTCGTTCCCTTCTTTAACATATATATGTTTTTTTTTCCTTTTTCCCTTTTCCCTCCTTTTCCTCCCCCTCTCTCTGTTTTCCTCCCCTCCCTCTCCTTCTGTCCTTCCTCTCCTCTTCTCCTCTCCCCCCCAAAAAAGAAAGAAAAAAAAAAAAAAGGCTAGAGTCAGGACATACAATTCCCTTTAAGCCCTTGAAAAGAGGACACATTAGATACCGTAATAGCAAATCTTAAGAGGGGGTAATTCCAATCTAGCCAGATAGCCCATCTAGATATTCTTTAGCTTTTATCTCTGAGAAAAAAAATTTGGTTTGCCTCTCCCCCCCCCCCTCCAGATCACCTTAAGCCGAGCAGGGTTATTGAGAAAAGCCTGGGCTTTCTTATCCTGGAATGGCTTAATTAATTGGCGTAATCTCCACCGTCTCTCGACGGTGGAATGGCAAAATCTGGTCATACAAAATAAGAAATCTCATTCCAAATTCTCTTCGATTCCGGTCTAGCCTTTTCAGAGACCGCCTGGCGGAGTAGAAAATTACCAAAATACACCAGGATGGCGTGAGGGAAGCCCCCTACTTTTGCCGGATGTTTTACATTAAAGGGAACGCGGTGAGCGCGTTGAACTTCTAAGGCCCAATTCCACCCAGTTAATTCTGGCATAGAATCTCGGAAAAGTTCCACCACATAGGAGCGTATAACTTCTCCCTCCGCCCCTTCGGGAACCCCAAGTACGCGTAGATTGCTCCTTCGCTGGCGGTTCTCAAATTCCTCTAGCTTCCATTTGACATCCGCCAGTTGTGCCTCATAAGAGTCTACTCGTATTTGATTTGATGCCAATTCTGATTCAGTAGAAACAATTCTAGATTCTATATCAGTGAGCCGATCCCCAAATGCACTGCATGTTTTAGTTAGTTTACGAACCACACCTTGCACCTTACGCATGGCAGCTTGAGCCTTACGTCCACCTTGACGTGTCTCTTTGCGGTGCATTGAAATGGCTTGAAGTATGGTATCTAAGGTTGGGGGAGTTGAGGTTAGCTGCTCCGGGTGCTCTGTTTGTATAGAGTTTAGTGTTTTCCGATGATCGGTAAGTTGGGTTGTATGGGTATAATCCCAGGCCAAATCTTTTTCTCCATGTCTCTTTTTTTTTCTAAGAGTGGTTTTTGTTTTGGAGCTAGGGTCATCATCCTGATCACTATAGCTCTCATCTGCAGTAGATAAGATATCTTCAGACCATTCACCCCTATCTGAGAAAGAAAAGAAGTCACTGGGATCTTTCTCTTGTTCATAAATGTCATTTGCTCTAGCTTCTGAGGCCTGTTATATTTGAGAGATCGGCGGTGGCGGCGAAGTGGATGTAATATTAGCCCTTGCTATTTTGCCAGTCAAGCCCGGGGATCCCCCTGAGTTATAATCATCATCTCGAGGGGCAATCTCTATTTGTAAAGTGCCCATCGAGTTAAGCAAGGTCGCATTAGCATCCGCCTCAGCATCCGTCCCTGTAACAACTCCAGCCAAAGGGGAGATTAAACTATGCATACCTTCAGTCGCCGTCTCCGTTGATCCGATTGTTACACCCTGCTTTAATGTTGGTGGCACTGGTTGCAGGTTATGGGCATCTTCGATTCCATCATCAGCCCCCTCCTTATTCCACACCTCTGGGGCGTCCAATGTTTCTGCAACAACCGCAGAGCCGAGATCAGCATGTTCGGTCTCCTTGTTGGAGTCGATGCCAGTCGTTGTATTTTTGGGCGCCCTCTCAGTCTCCGTTGGTCCGATCCCACTCTTCCCCCGATAACCCGGAACCGCTCTCGCGGCCGACCCCCGCAGCAGCAGATCAGCAACTGTTGTGATGAATACAGGCCCCAGCTAGGCCCGCAGGACACAAGGGTTCGCTCTCCTGCAATGGAATCTATAAGGAAGTTGGCACGGAAACTGCAAAGTACAAAGACAAAGTTTATTAACCCTTAAGGGTGGTCCTACAATCCATACAACACCCTTCAGTATTGCATAGAGTAGCACAAAGAACTTGCGTACACGGTCCCCTTTTATACACAACAGAGGGGTTCATAAGTGGGTGGATACAACATGAGGCAAGGAATGTTACCTTTTATGGACATTTTCGATACAAGATCAATATGTGGGCGGAGCTGACATACTCCTTGAGCCCGCGAAAACATGGTCAAGCAAGGACTAACTGATAACAGATGTGGTCAAGCCTGGGCATGCGCCAGGCGGACAAAGGAACTATTTATAGACTGTTACTAGGCAGATTACAAGAGCAACTAACACGAAGATAGGACTCTTCTCGTGTTGAGCACGTGGAGACATGACAATACAAAATGGAGTCCAGACTTTAGTCAACATAACGAAAGAGACATGTTCTAAGGAAGGAGAATTCATGTCTTTAGTAAATGCTTAATCACATCGTGGTTTCAATTTACAACAGTTGGACCGGCCGGATGTTTTCCCTGCGCAGTTCCGCGTCTAGATTGGGAAAGTGGCTGAGCATCTCCGGGCCCAGAACCAGCCGATTCGGGCCCCCCGCGCAGCGCCGATCTCGCTGCTCTCGCTTTAGCAGCAGCAGCAGCGGTCACCTTCGGAGCCATCGGAGCCATTCCGGGGAATACACCAGGTCCACCGTAGCCAGTGTCAGCCTCCGACGGCAAACAAGGTTGATTCCGCTACACTTCCACCGCAAGGTAAGCACTCCCCAGATACCTTAAAATGGTAAGCCCAATTACAGTCCCCAAGGTATATAATTGTTTCCTGATAGGGTTTATCTCCTTGCGGCAAGACTCCGGGAGCATTTCTTTGAGGATTTAGGTATCTTTAGCTCAGCATAGTTAACATATCTTCTTTTCTAAGGAGCTCTGGTCATTCTTGTATGCACTGCAGTGTCAGACGACCGCCATCTTGCCTCCCCCTTTGTGATGTAATTCCTTGTTTCCTTGATTTTCGGATGAATTCTCGCCTTGAAAGGTAGTCAGTTGAGGGCTCGCAGATCAGGGGAGATGTGACTGTTTCTTTTGGAGGCTGTGATGAGTCTAGCAGCTGCGTTGAGTGGAGCTCTAAGAGGGGCCTTCGACGATCTGTGAAGGCCACATAGTGTGTCACTTCCATATTCCACTCTAGGGATATCTAGCGCTTGCACTGCCTGTTAGAAGTCATTTGCTGGCAGGAAGGGTTTCAGTCTTCTCAAGGATTTCATTTGAAAGTTTGCTCCTTTTGTAATTTGTGTTTCTGCATCTTTAGATTTCTGTCCAGGGTCACTCCCAACGATTTGGCTGAGTCTATAATGAGGGATTGGTTCATCCACTCGAGGATGGTGGATGATTGGTTGGGGGGAGCGATTAAGAGGAATTACATTTTGAGGGTGTTTAGTTTCAGATGGATTTCGGCTCGCCAGCTCTGCGTTTTTTGAAGCGTTGAATTGAGGGATTTGATGTCTTCAAGTGAGTGGATCTTCATATAGAGTTGTGTGTCGTCTGTGTACATGTGGTAATGAACCTTCAGGGAGCTGAGCAGATCGGTGAGAGGTTTCGTTAATAAATTGAAAAGTGTGGGTGAAAGGGAAGATCCTTGCGGTACTCCTAAAGTGACTGGGATGGGTTTGGATAAGGAATGATTAACCTTGAAACTTTGTGATCTATTCTGTAGGAAGTAGGTGAACCAATATAGCACAGATCCAGGTAATCCCATTCTGTATTTCAAGAGATCAATCAAGTTGTCGTGTTTAACGGTGTCAAACGCCGAGGATAGGTCAAGCAAGATTAGTAAACAGGCTTCGTTTTTGTCTAGGATTTTTAATGCGTCATCTATTATGTGGGTCATGGCTGATTGAGTGCTGTGCCCTGCACGGAAGCCGGATTGGTATTGGTCGAGCAGGTTGAATAGGTCTATGTGTTTGCTAAGCTGTGTGTGGACACATTTTTCTAAAAGTTTGGCCAGAGTGGGGATGTTGGATATTGGTCGATAGTTATTTAAGTCCGAGGTGTCCACTAGTGGCTTCTTTAAGATAGGGGATACCTGCCCTGCTTTCAGGATTCCAGGGATGGTTCCTTGATGGAGAGAGGTGTTGATAATCTTGGTCCATAGAGGCAATAGCAGTGGAGTGAAGTCTTTTATGTAGTTTGCGGGCAGAGGGTCAGTGAAGTGGCTGGAAGGGTTCAGGGCTGTGAGCCTTTTTAATATAGATTCTTCACTGTAGGTGTGGAAGGAGGACCAGGATGCATGGTTTTTGAGGTCGAACTTTGTGGAGCATGTGGATGGGGCTCCTAGTGGGAGTCGTGAAGTGTCCATGTGAGTATCAGATTTTAAGTCGTTGAGCAGGTCCGTCTTTATGTTTTCTGTCTTTATAGTAAAGAAGGCAGCAAATTCCTTGCAATTGGGAAGTGAGTCTGGGTTAGCTTGTGGGTGGTGGGGTGCAGCCTTAGATTGAGATTTGATTAGTTCGCATAGCTTTTTGGGGCGGTTCTTGGCATGGTCTAATTGCTTGCTGAAGAAGTCTGCTTTTGATTGTCTGACCTTTCTGTCGGAGGCATTTCTCGTGCTTCTTAATAGCTTGAGGTGGTCAGATGATGGCGACGATCTCCATCTTTGTTCAATTAGTCTTAGAGATCATCTGTTTTCATTTAGTCTACCATCAAACCAGCGTTTTGAGTCTTTTGTGGTGAATCCTTTCAGTTGTAGTTTGTCTAGTACCTTGTTCATGGAGTGAAAGTAGTGATTAGTCAGATCTTGTACATCCGATAAGCCTATGGGTGGAAGCAGGATGTTGGGAATGGAAGTTGTGAGTAAGTCGGACCAACATTTTTTAGGTTCCTCTTCCAAATGTTTGTTCTCATGGGTTGTATAGAAAGTAATTTAATTGTTACAATGATGTGGAATGTAATGATGTGGTGGTCAGACCAGTCGCAGGGGAGAACCAATTCACGAAGAGTGGAGTCCACTTTGGAAATTATTAGATAGAGGGTTGAGCCTTTATCATGTGTGGGGCTGTCACAGATTTGGGTAAGTTTAAGGTCAGCGAGGAAAGCTTTTAGGCTGTTGACTCCTGGGTCATCTAGGTCATCCCAGTGGAGACTGATGTCACCAAGGAATATTTGCGTATGTTGTTGCCCATCATTTGTAGCTATAATATCCATGAGATGTTCGATGAAGGTGAGGTTATCCCCTGGTGGGTGGTAGAATGCGTGTAGTGAACATATTGGGTTATTGTTGCTAGTGATGTCCAAACAAAGGTATTCACAGGAGGATAGTACCGGTGATTGGGAGCGGTTTACTGAGATATTGCTACGATGTATGCAGGCAATACCTCCACCTGGTCTATCGGATCTATCAAGTCTTATGATGTTGTGATTTGGGGGGACTAGTTTGTCTAGGATGGGCGTGGAAGTTTTGTTTAGCCATGTTTCGGTCAAAATTAGTAGGTCCGGTTCATTAGTGAGAATGAGGTCGCTATGTCGGCTGCATGTCTTGATGCTGACCTACAGTTTAGAAGAATACATTTTAGTTGCGTTTTGATGGGTGTTGTGATGGGTTCCTGTATGATGCGGACTCGCGTGAGGTTGTTTTCCATTAAACCTCCAGGGATGTGTCTTGTGACTCTATGCGTATTGGGGGGGAATGGAGGGGATTAGGGAAGGTTTATGCAAGTTATCAGAGTGTGCAGTATTAAGGGGGGAACCAGTGGTTCATATGAACTGAGTAGTGTGGTTAAGTCTTTAACTGATAGCGAGTTTTTCTTCCGGACCGGAAGGGATGGGGCATTGGGGTAGGGCATTGATCTCCACCTTGGGGGCTCGTATTTCGGGGTGCTTGTGTGCATCTGCTGGGTAAGTTTTGAGTGGTTGATGTGGAGATATGTTGTGGATCTTGGCTTGGATCGCGTGACCATGGGTTGTCGTAGAATCAGGTCATGAAGAGTTTGGATGACCTCCTTGGCCCACAGAAATTAATGGAAAGCCATTCCTTAATTGCGACTCGCAATTTGCGAGTCGCAATTAAGGAATGTCAGAGAATCGCAAAATAGTTGCCAATTTTTAATTACATCTCGTTTTGTGATTCTTTCGAATAGCGATTCTCAAAAAATTGCTATTTGAGAAATGCAAAACCATTGTTGGATACATGTGCCTCATGGTCTTCATTAGTCACATGTTATGATTTTCTGCAAAAGATGCAGGAAGGTTTTTGCCAAATTTATGGATTTTACTCTTCGCTTTTCACATGTTTATTTGAGCATAAGTTTTCTTTTATGCTAGTTTTTTTATATTTCCTTGTTTTATTTCTTTGCCCTTTTTATTTTGTTGTTAATCGGATGTGTTGTAATTTGCTTTATCCATGTTGTTTTACTATGCCTTTAAAGAACGCCAGCTTGAGCCATAGAATGCCATGATCTCCATGGTAAAGTCAAGCTCATCCATGCCATGGCTGGCTGGCAAGCTGAGGAGTCGGTGGTAATCTCTTCCAAAAAACGAGTTTTGAAACCTACGCAGAATCGGCAATTTAATACAAGCTTTTGTACCACATGAAATTCTGTCCACAAAAAAGAATAAAATAGCTCCTGCGAAGCAGGGTTATAAATCCAAACATCTTTGCAGCCATTGGGTGGTGGTGGATGACGTTTGTGGCATGCACAAGCTTTATGTCTCACAAGCCCCTCCTCCTGCGTCAATTCACTAAAGTACCAGGGGTATCAGAAGTGACGTCACAAGCCCTTTTAACTTCACTTTCACTCACACGCACATGCTTGCACACACATTCGCACATGGAAACACTCCCTCTCACATGAACAAACTCTCACCCGAAAGCACGCACACAACACACATTTAAAAACATTTTTTACCTACCTCAGCTGCCAGGGAAGGCCATATCCCCGCTAACTGTGCTTCATTTTTAATCACACTAACGGTGAATAGTGTAACATTATTATTCACTATTAGTCTAATAAAAAATTAACAGAAAAGAAGGAGAGGGAACTGCAGCTGTGTCACCTCTGAGTCCAGGAGTCACAAAGGCAGTGCCAGGGGTCGCAAGGGGCAAGCTAGGGGTCGCAGCGCCCCCTGGTGACCCCTAAATGATGTCACTGACCTGGTACCCCCAGTGAACACTTCCAGTCCAGATAGGAGAACTGAGCACCCTCAAGGCACCTTTGGGGGCAACCAGGGTCTCACAATGTCAATTCCATGGATGAAGACGGTTCACCATGGCTCCTGTAGAGCCGGGCTTCCAGGGAGGTGAACACAATGATGTAATATGTTCCCTAAAATTTTACAAAACCTCGCAAATAGTTTGTGAAAGTATGAGACAGTACACTTTATAGCCATATGTAAGCATGACACCTTCTCACATGACTTTTTTCACACGAGGTATGCCCTTGACTGAAAAACGTTAGATAGGTACTGGCAAGAATCTGGTTCAAGAAATAAATCTCTCTCTCTTGGAAAGCATTTTTTTGTATACAAAAAATTCTCCAGCCCTAAATTCAGAAAATGTTCAAGTAACTTCTCGAATTTTATGCAACACGAAACTCTACAATTTTGTGAATTTTGCTGTAATAATTTAAAATTCTCCCAGGCTTAGTTCTTCTTCCCTGGGCCTTGCAGCACTGGTGGTCCTTCTCTATTCTTGTGTACAGATGTGGTCTCCTCTCCTGTTCTAATGGCATCCCTCTACAGAGGTATACCACCTTCTTCTTGATGGCATCCTTCTTCAGACGTATGCCACCTTGTTCTAGATGGCATCCTTCTGCAGAGGCATGCCACCTTATTCTTGATGTTATCCTTCTGTAGAGGCATGCCACCTTCTTCTTGATGGCATCCTTCTACAGAGTCATACCACCTTCTTCTAGATGGCATTCTTCTGAAGACGCATACCACCTTCTTCTAGATAGCATGAACCTTCTTCTAGAAGGCATCCTTCTGCAGACGCATACCACCTTCTTCTAGATGGCATCCACCTTCTTCTAGAAGGCATCCTTCTGCAGACGTATACCATGTTCTTCTAGATGGCCTCCTTCTACAAGGGTATATCTCTGGCATGTTTCTGTATAGAGAGCTGAGGGGACTAAACATGTAAGCAGGCATCTTTCCTCTGATGCTGACAGACTAAACACCTTCTCCCTCCTATGGTAATCACCACCACTGTCAGCCCCTGGAGCCTGTGATAGCATGGTAGACTCAAAAGAGAATGACTTTGCTGCTGACCTCTGAGCCACACTCTGGGACCTCAACCGTTACATGGGAGGTCCTCAGTAAACACTCATGAGCATCTTTTTTTTGTGTTCAAAATATTTTATTGAATTTTTCAAAGTTAAAAGACAGCCTAAAAAAGTATACAAAATTGGTGTATATATATATCATAAATATGCTAAAACATTACAATACTGTACTTGAATTATGTACATATATTGCTATAATAACTAGGAATCATGTAGCTAGACGAAAATAAATGTTGAATAAGGAACAAACAAGAGCATAGATTACAGAATACATTAATAATAAACAATTAATGAAATCAATAATATATTTATCACATGTAAATAGCAACATAGTCATCGACCGGTTTCCAAACCTTTCGAATTATTGGAGTATATTTACATGTTCTCTTAAAAGATAATTGAGCTCCAAGTCTAGAATATGTGACCCAAGACCACCATATATGAACGGAAAAATGCTTCAGTGGATTTTGAATAAGTCGAAATGGATTTAATGGCTCTAGAGATGATAAGGTCACGAAGTTTATTATGGGGTTCTGTTAATTCAGAGAAGAGTGCAATCGATATACATATAATTATACTATACAACAGGGTATTAGTTATGGGAATTATTCTGAGGATAATATCCCCCCAAAAACTCAAAACTGTAGTATTACTGTACATTCAAACAGGAGGTGTTTTAAAGACCCTTCAAGTTGTTACCAATGCTAACAAAGAGGGGAGTCAATAAGCTTAGCCTTGCTTAGTTTACATGCAGTCCATAAACAATTAAATAGAATAAAGGCATTTGTTTGAGATAAAGACACAGGAAACCAACCAGTCATGTTTGCTAGCAAACTTTGCTTCATATCAACTAGAGAGAATGCTGTAAGCAGTTCTGCATTCCAAAAGCTATTAAGAACATTTAAGTTTGGTTCATTTGTAGTGTTTAATTGTTTGTAAAATCTTGAAAATTATGGGGAGAAGCAGAAAAAACCTTAACACAAATTCGTGAATCAGTGATAGACTGTTGGCGTAACAAGATTTGGAAACAATTAAGTATATCATTATATAGAATATTATAATTATGGGCCTCAGTATCAGGTCATGAGAATTTCGTTTGAAATCAGATATTGACAATAATGCACCCATATCATAGACACATCCGAGGTAGAAAATGCCAGCATGTATCCAAGATTTCCAAAATTTGATAGTAGGATTAAATGTTATCCTAGGATTGTGCCATAGAGATAGTTTGACAGAATCTGAACTATGTGATGACAATGAAGAATCAAAATCTTGTAATATAGTTTGGTAGATGAGATAATGGCAAACAATTAAAGAAGTTTATTAGATTTAGCCATAGATAATAGAGTCAGTAAAGAAAATGGTGAAACCAACTCCTATTCAATTTGAAGCCATTTTGGTGAATGGACAGCATTAAAGCATGAACGAGAAACTTGTCTTAAAACAAATGCCTCATGGCAATAAACAATTTGGAAAGAAGACTATCACTTTTTTTTAATAAAAAGTGAGAAGTAATTGTAAAGGAAGCATTGATAAAATATCAAAAAATATAAAAAAATATGAGGAGCTAGTACCATTTTAATAGATTCAGTTAACCCCACCAGGAGAGGTATAGAGGAGACCACTTACAAATGTTATCAGTGACCTTAGTAATCAAAGATCACAATTAAATGTAATTGTTTGAGAGATTGTCAAAATTGTATTACTAAGTATTTTAGTTTCTCTTTTTGCCAAATAATGTCAGTATTGCCCAACACATCAGGAGTGCATTGAAGATTCAGGGGTAAAAACAGTTTTATTAGTGTTCAGGAAGTAACTGGAAGTGTGGGAGTATTTGTTAGATTGAGTGCTGCAGGTTTAGAGGTGGCTGTATTACTAAAGAATAATAATACATCATCATCATAAGGAAACATTTTAGGTGGGATGTCTGCAATATCAATTCCAGTGATGTCATTGGAGTATCGGATAGTAGATAATAAAGACTTGATAGCTAACAAAGAAAGTAGGGGTTATAATGGGCATGCGTGTCGGGTACCTCTATGAAGAAAAAAGGAATTAGAGAATTGAGCATTAATATAAAGCTGACCTGAAGGGTGACAATATAAAGCCAAAACCATTTTAATAAATACATTTCCAAAATTTAAAGATGATAGGGTATGAACTAGGGATTGCCAATAAACCTTATCAAAAGTTTTTTCAGCATCTAGAGCAAGAAGTCCGGCAGGTGAAGTACATGTGGGGATGGCATCTATCAAACGCTCCAGAAGTCGTGTGTTATTGACAGAGAATCTCTATTTCATGAAACTTGTTTGATATACATGTACGAGAAATGATAAAATGTTGGAAAGCCTTGAGGCCAAACGTTTAGCAAAAATATTACAATCTGGATTTATGACTGAGATAGGTCTTTATCTGGTTCAAGTAACACTATTATAAAGGCTTCAGAAAAAGATCCCCAAACCATATCTGATTTTCTGAAATCAGTAAATAAATGATGTAAGTGGGGAGTAAGGACATTATAAAATGCTTTATAAAATTTAGCAGAAATGCCATCTTGTCCTTGGGATTTTTGGGGGTTTTAATGACTAAGTAGCTGTTAACATTTCTTCTGCAGTTAGGAGCATATCTAGTTCTGACTTGTCATGTTGGGAGATTTGTGGAAGTTTAGCGGAATCTAAAAAAGACTCTATCAATTGAGAGTCAAGGAGGTTCGGTTAATTACATAATGAAGAATAAAATATATGAAATTAATTAATAATTTCAGGAGAAGATAATGCAATTGTACCATTATCCTTTATGAATAGCATGAATTTGAGTGTTATCTGTTTTGATGCAATGATAATTAGCTAATAACTTCCTAGATATATTGATATCAAAAGAAAATTAGCTTTTTGGTTTGAAAGTTGGACCCCAGCTTTTTTACTTAGTAATGAATTATATTCATATCAAAGTTTTTTGTAGGGTAGTTTTGAAGATACTATTGGTAGAAGAGTTAAATAACCGTTCAAATTTAGCAATTTGTTTCTCAAAATGTAAGAGTTTTGTACAATGTATAATAGAGGATGTCATACCTGCAGGGTTGAGATAAAAATAATCTCTGATAGCAGATAATAAGGTACCTTTGTAAACGTCATGGAGAACAGCATCAGCATTCAGACACCATCGAGAACGAGTAAGAGAAAATGTATTGATCTGCAAACATAATGAAATCATTTGATCAAAATTTTGATATTTCTGATCAAAGGTTGAGTTATGTGTTGTATCAAGTCTCTGGATGCTAGTAAATATTTAAGCGTGTATGAGAATTATGAGGGTTGGAGAAAAAGGTAAAGGGCCTCATTTATGAAAAGTGTTGCATCGCTGAAGAAAAACAGCAATACAACACTTTCATTGCGCCCTCCTTGCGACACCATGGATGTTCCGTATTTACACTACGATACCAAAGGGGATGATGGACGGAGCGTTTGAGCAAATCAAACACTCACGCCCAGTCAACTGATCTGGGTTTAATCCATCATCATTCTTTAGCTCACTCCACCACCCCAGTTCAGACATGGCCATATGCAAATCAGTCTGACCCTGTGCCTCATAGGAACAGTCCAGCCCGAACTCACAAGCCATGTCTTCCCTGGACCGGAAACAAGCATCCTGGGACCGGTTTCGGGTTCATAACCCTCATCAGCCAGGCTATCTTGAATCCAGTGGCAAAGTGAGCAAGGGACCCACGTCTGGGCATACCCTGCCAACTTAGGGTGAACAAAGCGATACCAAAGGGGATGATGGACGGAGCGTTTGAGCAAATCAAACACTCACCCCCAAGTCAACTGATCTGGGTTTAATCCATCATCATTCTTTAGCTCACTCCACCACCCGAGTTCAGACTTTGGTATCGTATTTACACTATAGCACAACATGTCGCAAGGATTGACCAAATACATCAGGAATGCTGACATATCTGGTGTCACAGTAAATGACGCATTGCTGGAGTGTGTCGGTAAACTGACGCAACTCCGGCTATGTGTCATCACATTACAAGCTAGCCGTGCTGATAAGAGGTGATGCCCTGAAACCGGTCCCAGGATGCTTATTTCCGGTCCAGGGAGGACCTGGTTTGACAGTTTGGGCTGGACTGTTCCCATGAGGCACAGGGTCAAGACTGATTTGCATATGGCTGGGTCCAAACTGGGGTGGCATGGTTAGCAAAAGAATTATGGATTTAACCCTGATCTCTTGACTGGGGCGAATGTTTGCATTGTTCAGCATTCCATCCATCAATTGTTCCTGTTGATATTGCAATCTAAGGCACCCATGGTTGAGCCATTGGGCTGCCTATGCCTAAGCTAGTATGCAGCCTTTTCCGAGCCTTATAGCTCTTTCCATTTTACACACGCGGATCCAAGCTGAGTGCCTCATTTAAAATATGTTGGCGTGGGGCAGTGCCGCAAGTCTTCCTGCTTCGCTGACCCACGGCAAAAGAAAAGGCAGCAATGCGCTGTATCTATCAGATATGTCACATCCTGTCCTCTTACCATGCGCTGGTGCTCAATTGGGCGCCATGTGCCAACACAGGCCCCCTTGCACCATGGCCTAAGGGTGTCTGCCTTGTGGGAATTCTTGTTTTTGTGCAGGAATGGACAACTTCCGGCACAAAAGCAATACATTAAGGCGATTTCCTCTTTCTATGAGTGCTGCTGAATGTGGCACACATAGAAAGAGGAAGAAAAGAAGAGAAATATAGTTATTTCATCTCTTTGCACCTTCCCTATGCCTCCCCTGGGGACCACCGGACCGCCATTGTGCCGTTCCACCGGGGCACTGGGCTTGTAAATATGCCCCATAGTTTTCTCAACCAAAAATCTCCACCTGTGGAGTTAGCGTATTATTATGGCTCCCATGATGTCAAAGGCAAATTGTGTCCTCCAGACCTTTTGTGGCTCTCTCATAATTGCCAAATTCTACACTTGACCACCCTTTCGCCGGATAAAAGTGTGCGCCTGTTTTATTCCCTCCGGAGCCCTTGTTTTAATTCTCCCTTAGTCAAGAGCTACATTGATTTGCAATACAAATATGTCATTAATTTGTGTGAGATATCTTCCCCCTTGTTTTCCCATGCATTATAAACAGTCTTGTTTTCCCATGGATTGTAAACAGTGTTTTTATTTTTATTGTTTTAAATTCTGAGAGTCTTCCTGGCCTGTGTCCTTTTTGTAAATAAAATCCAAACAAGCGTGAGCCATTATTAATAATTTCCATCGGTGAACGAAAGGCCCATGAGCCGGAAGTGATTGGTAAATAAATTGCAAACATCAGTTTTTTGTTGTTTTTTAAAAACATTTTTTATTTACATTTTGGAAACTGCGGTCTTATGTCCAAACAAAACAGGAGTATGGTAGTTCACTGATGGAATATTCAATATATATTGTAGGGCTAACAAAATGACTTTGGTTAGGATCTTTTGATTCTCTTTTTATGGGTTTTCTGTTTACACATCTGTTTTTGTTTTAACTTATTATTTTATCTGCTCTTTTATTTCCAGCAGGCGCGGCCTAGGGATCTATGTGCCGGCACCAGGAACTACGAGGGTTCGTTCAGCTCTTTCCTTGCCACTTTTTTTTGTTCAGGCTAATGCTTGACCCGTTGCCTAGAAACATTGTGGCCACACCCATGACACGCTTCATGCCAAACGGCCACTTAAAGGCGCTGAGTGCGCATACGCGCAGTTTGTGCGCCAAAGGCAAGTCCATCTTTGACCGTCCGCACACCTACCATGCTCAGCACCGTCCACGCTGCTGGCCGGCCTTTCCACGACATCGCTAACTTTAGGATAAGCACTACTCATAAAGTATGTTCTTGTGATTGTCTGCTAGCACTTAGGGGCATATCAGCAACAACCGGCGATAATTATCGCTAAGCGCACTCAGCGCTAGGATAATTATCACCGGCTAGCGTGGATTTTTATCGCTGAGATAGCGTGCTATTAGCAACGCTTATCTCAAAAGCGATAAAAATCCTAGTGCTAACTGCCAAACGTGTGATTATCGCTGGAAACCCAGCGATAATCCCACGAAGTTTGGCGATAGCTTGCTGATAGGGCCTCACATACTTAGCCATGATATCTACCTTCAATAGGATATCATGGCTAAGTCAGTTTCAAAGCAGGCGTAAGGAAAGTAGCGATAACAGAGGTTATTGGGCCACTACTATGGCTCTTGTTGAGGTCCCCTCCCTGCCTCCAAGTTCCTCAGTACTGTTGATCCCCACTGATACTCACTCTACCCATGTTGATGATGTAGTTGTGTGGTATAATAATATTGTGCAACGAGTTTTGGCCTGTATTTCAGTGAAAATATATGAAAAGGGCGTACAGACAAAATCCAGCCCGAAGGGCCTTATGGGCTGTTTCGACCTGGATTGCCAAAAGTTGAAACGATAGGTGAGACAGAGAGCAAAGAGTGTTAGGAGCCATTGCGTTTCTTCAGCCACCCAAGAGCTGGTCAAACTTAAGCGCCAATATAAATCCCTTGTGCAGACTAAAAAGGCATATTTTTTACAGTAAGTGGGAGGAGATGCAGGAAATTATATCATTAAATGACCAGCAAGAATTCTGGACAAATGTTAATGAGTTTAATGGTCAAAACAGGGGCACTCTGGCCTGTATGATTCCGGAAGCCGAGTGGGCAACTTATTTGACGGAGTTATATAGGGGACCTGTAGGTTCAGACGGCCCTCAGCATATCTACGGGCAAACTCTCCAAGTCGTCTGGTTTTCAGTAAAGGAAGTTAAGGCTGTTATTGAGAGAATAAAACTCTCCAGTGCTGCCGGCCCTGACAATGTCCCAGCAGTAATAATAAAAACAAATATTGTCTGATGGGCTACAATTTACTCTACTTTGTTTTGCTGGGTCGCAGGGACTGACCTTTATCCTTTTACCTGGAAGGGGTCCATAGTGAAACCGATCTTAAAAAAGGGGAGGGGTTCAGACCCGATGCACTATAGGCTTATAAGCCTCCTGGATATTTCATTAAAGATATTCTCCAAGATTATCCTAGCCAAACTCGAAGATTGTGTCACTGAAACTAAGAGAATCCCACTAGAACAAGGGGGCTTTCGGGAGGGTCATTCCACCAAAGAGCACTGTTTTGCTCCGTGGGCTATTACTCGAAAGGCACCAAAAGATTAGAGTGGTGCACTACTTCAATAAGTCATTTAGTCTTGTTATATTGTCTTGCGGAGGGAAGCGGGGGGGAGTGGTGGAGAATGGCAAGACAAGACAAGGTGGTGACCGGAGAGCATAAAACATCATTACCTTGTCTTGTCTTGCCATTCACCCTCCCTCCCCCCTGCTTCTCTCCACCCCTCCATCCTATATATTTATGTGTGTTTTATATTGAAATTTACAGCCCTGAAGAAGTTCATTGTCTATGAACGAAACGCGTTGGCTGGTATCTTAAACTTTTGGAAATTAATGAAAAATAAAGGATTTACTTAGACAATATAACAAGACTAAATGACTTATTGAAGTAGTGCACCACTCCAATCTTTTGGTTCATTCTCCCTCTGCCCAGCAGTTGGCACCCAACGATGGCATGTGCCAGAGTTGCATATGCACACACATCTGAACATAGTGTTAAAGTAATTATGAAGGGAACACGACAGGGAGTGCGGTCACCGGGTCCGCTGTTGTCCGCAACTATTACTCGAAAGGCACAAGAGGAAAATCAAAGACTGTGCAGTTGTTTTGTAGATTTCCGGACAGCCTTTGATTCTGTTGACAGGGATATTCTGTAAGGAAAAGTTGCTGCTGGAACCTACCACCAAACCTTATTGGGGCTCTTAAGTCGTTGCACTCTGGTAACTGGGCTCATGTCGGCAGCCTGCGTCAAGGGTGCGTTTTAGCACCCTTACTCTTTAGTCTATTTTTGGCCGACCTCCCAACTGTTATTTCCCAATCAAAGTCTTTTTCACCAAAAATTGGGACCAGCATATTGCTTGTCTGCTTTATGCAGACGATTTGGTATTATTGGATTATACCCCAATTGGTCTGCAGAGGAAACTCAATGCCTTGGCATCTTATAGTAAGCAGAATAAGCTCCGCATTCATCTGGAAAAGACCAAGATTATGACCGTGCTTTGTTTATTTAGTGACATGAGCCAAGATAACGATAAGGGAGGAATGCAGCTGGCAAAATGCGTTACAATAATTACACGCCACATAATTACACTCTACTCAAAGCACCATAAATACACTCCACATAATACCACTCAGTGTGACTTAGTTACATGCCACATAATTACTCTCTACTCAATGCAACATAAATACACCCCAAATACCACTCAGTACCACATAATTACAAGCCACATAATTGCATGCCACATAACTACACTCTACTCAATGCAACATAAATACACTCCATATAATACCACTCAGTGCGACATAGTTACACGCCACATAATTACACTCTACTCAATGCAACATAAATACACTCCACATACCACACAGTACCACATAATTACATGCCACATAATTACACTCTACTCAATGCAACATAAATACACTCCACCTGATACCACTCAAGGGGGCATATCAACAACAACCGGCGATAATTATCGCTGAGCGCACTTAGCGCTCGGATAATTATCGCCGGCTAGCGCTGATTTTTATCGCTGAGATAGCGTGCTATTAGCAACGCTTATCTCAATAGCGATAAAAATCCTGGTGCAAAGTGGCTAACGTGAGATTGTCGCTGGAAACCCAGCGATAATCTCACGTTACCTTGTTGATAGGGACAGGCAAACTTAGCCATGATATCCTCCTCCCATAGGATATCATGGCTAAGTCAGAAAAATACCAGACGTAAAAAAGCAGCGTTAACCGCGGTTAGCGCTGCTTATTTTGTCTCTAACAGGGTTAGCGATATTCTTGATAATAGGAGAAATGTCGCTTAGCGACATTTCTTATATTATTTTACTCTGGAACGCCCCCTTTGCATCTCATTAGAGATGCAAGGGGAATCGTATAGTAAAAGGGTGCTAACATGCGAACTTGCATGTTAGCACCCTGTTGTTGATAGGGTGCTAGTTTTATCTCTGCTTTTTTGGCTTTTAAAGCCAAAAAAGCAGAGATAAAGCCCTTGTTGATATGCCCCAAGGCCACATAATTACATGCCACATAATTGCACTCTACTCAATGCAACATAAATACACTCCACATAAATGCACTCTATGCCACATACCACCAATCAACATAAATGCACTCCACACCATGACACAAATTAACTTAGCATAATTTCACTCAACACCATAGTTCCAGGCCACACAATTCGACTGCACACATTTCCAATACACACCACATAATTACACACCAAACAACATATTTCAACTCCACAACTCCACAATCCACAACCTACCTCTAATCCACACCATAGTGGCACCACCTGAGCACCAAACATCACTCACCACCACCATTTTGCATCAGCGCACCGCCTAAGCATCACCTAAACATCCCCTAAGCATCACGTCAGTCTGCCCTTGGAATCTGGCATCTGTTGATTCTCCCCTAGTGTCCGTCCGCTGCTCGCGTTCTAGTTAAATTATTGTTTTCCAACATCCACTCCCCCGTCATTTATGTCCCGCTCCCCCATAACAAAAAAAATTATAACAAACAAGCATGAGAACAGGCAGGAAGAAGTTGCCAGCAGTGCAAGTACAAAAAAACTTGACGACATTTTTTTATGTTAAAATCTTTTTTTAATCAGGTTGTTCAGTTGTATATAATGTTGTCTTGGTTTGTATAAAGGTAACAAAAATGCTTAACACTTTTTATTATAACTTTTCAACGTGATGCACAGCAGCCACAATGCTCTACAACAGAGCCAAAAATTCTGGCTTAACACATAAGGTCCCAAAGGCGAGACCTATTGGCTATGCCAATGCTTGTTTTATGTGTACTGCAAGCAATTTTGAGTAACCCTGGGCAAAGCACTACGCTACGCTCGCATAGTTTGCGAAGTTTGTGCTACTTAGCTCTACGCGAATTGCATGTAGCACAGTGCAAACACACGTAGCGTAGCATAGTGCAGCGGTAATTTTTTGCTTGCTCGCGGTCCTCAATGTCAAGTTGGCAACTGCAGGCAAGCAAAATGACATCCGGCTCGACTTTTTCCTCGTTCGCGATCAGCAACATCAAGTTGCCGATCGCAAGCCTGGAAAATAAACCTCCCGGCGAGATTGTCAACGCGGTGAGGTCAGGTTTCTCATTGCGAGTGGTCGCGTATGCTTGCGACCGTTCGCGATGAGAAACTACCAGTCGGCGTTGAGAAAGCTGCCGCTCAAGTAAAAATCTACTCGAGCGGCAGAAAACTACAGCTCGTACTGTGCAAGATTTTTTTTCAATGATTGCACAGTGCCGGATGCTTGTCCGCACTGTGCAATCATTGAAAACGGCATTTTGCACAGTGCAAACAGGGTACTTCGCAGTTCGCGAAATGCTACGCGTAGCTTGCGTAGTGCGAAGTGCACTTTGCGTAGCTACGCGTAGTGCTACTTCGCAAACTACGCCCATGGTTAGTTTCGAGACAATCTCCTCAATAACTCTGAGTAACATTTGCGCATATGCTGCAGTTCTGGTAGTGTGCCAGTAGTTTGGAAGGTGTTCCCTTTCAGGATCGCGAACGGGAACTTCCAAAGACTATTTCAGGTGTGCTCCTCCATGGGCCATGAAATCTTGGATTCAGGACCAGTCAAACCGCATCTCAAAGCAAAAAGAGTGAGGGTTCCGGCAAAGCAAAACCTATCTTGGAGGCTAAAAAAAGCAAAAAACGAAGCAAAAACACAAGAACTGTATCTCCCTCAATAAAGGAATCCAACAGGGGTGGAAATAGTTTGGGGGATGTGAAAAAATCTAAAAGCCGGATCGGTATCAGGATTCTGATAACTGATCTTCCCGCTCTCGTCAGAACTCTGTGGACAGTAAAAGGGCAGAAAGGATGAAGATATCAAACCGAAAAGTGAATGCTAATGGGAATGGGTGTGACAGCTATCCAGTGCCATGAAAATATGGCAATGAGGCCCTTCCAGCCCAGCTCTCCATGGTGATCTGAAGATATCTGCTTGCAACAGAGTGCAGGATGTGCATGATAAATTCCACTATTCCTGGCTTGGTCAGCCTTCATCACCCTAGTGACCCCACACCATTCACTGACTTTCTGGGACCCTTAATAATCACTGATCTTCTTGTTGGCTGGGGCTTGTCAACCCGATACCAGGACCATGTGAGCTATCCTTCTAGCACTTAGAGGTCCAGCAATGTCATGATTTAAAGATGTGATTGACTTGTACCGTTGAATGTAAGTTCCCAACTTTCAACAATGGTGCGTCTAGTGGGACACGCTGTTCCAGGCAATGGTCTTGTCAAATTACAACAAGCATTGGCATAGCCAATAGGTCTCGCCGTTGGGACCTTATAAGTGTTTAGCCATGGTACCTTATAAGTGTTAAGCCATGCAGTACAATAGGGATTGGGGGAGACGTGGGTTAATTTACCTTAAAGCAATGATGCACCATTAAAGACGGGTGGTAACTGGCGTAATATAATTCATTATGTGAGATATGGCAGGTAGCGCAAAACAGAAGGTTTTGTGAAACATTGTTAAAATGAAAGCATACATATAGTGCTCATGCAGAAAGTCTTTACATAGACGTCAAATGGGGTTTCTTCCAAAACAAAAAAAAACACATCACATCTACAATCTGCATACACTAACAGGTCAATATACGCAAAACCCCTATAAAAGAAAATGCTACCCGTTTTGTATTAATACAAAAAGTATTCAACCATCTTGTACCTATGCTATGGATTTGTAAAGCGCATGACAACGCGACAAGCATCCCATCGCTGAGGATTAAGTTTGTCTTATAGTGGCTAAGACAAAAGCACAAAGGCGTGTTTTGAGTGGTTTCCTGAATTTGGATTCTTCTCTAATCGATCTCAGTGCTGGGGATAGCAGGCTCCAGAGCTTTGGTGCAAGATAAGCAAACGAAAAGCCTCAACCGCTTGCTTTCTTGATCTTTGGTAAAGTATAAATACTCTAATCAGAGGAGCATAGTCTTTTAGGATTATAGGGGTATAGCAGTCGCTGGATTAGAGGGGGACTTTTTTTTTTTGATTTCAAGAATTTTTAATTGGTTGTTTTCAGACAAATCAAAACACAGAATAAGCACATACGAAAGGACACAAGAATATAACCAATATAAAGTTAACAGCTCTTGAACATTGGAGAAATGGTGTAAACACTGGGGGACAAAGGGATGGTGAGGACATGTTCAGTCTTAGCAATCAAATAGAGAGTGATGTACCAGGAGGCTTTGCAAACAGCCTCAGTGGTAGCGGTCCTATACGGGAGCGCTTTCAAGAATCGAAAGCGGCATTGGAAGGGTTGCGACAAAACTAGTCAAACTTGACGACAGATGCCAGAATGGAGGAGCGCGCTGCCTCCACGGTGGCCATAATAAAGTTAGAAGGAGGAGTGCAGCTGAATCACAATGTGGACTTGGCAGATACAAAAAGACAACATCAGCAGAACTTTTTGAGATAATAATGTCTGAATCTGGGCTTGCAAACTGAAACGGAAGTTGATCAACAGGGTGGACACATCCCTTACTTGAAACAGAGCTGGTCTCAGGGTCACAATTAATATAAAATAACCACATAGGGTGAAAAAGCTGTAATGTTCCAAGAGATCAATTATCTCCATGAGCAAGCTAGATGCACACATCCATGAAAAAGATGGCGATGCATTTCAATTGTGGGTAATGCCCATGCTGGAGATCACGCACTTTCATGGGGAATAACTGCCTGGTTATATTCAACGAAATGAGGATAATAAGGCCGAGCAGTCCAAGGCTTACAAATGGGAGGGGGTGCGGGTTAGTACCCCATCCCTCAGGCATGCAACAAAACACCTAATAAATCATTGTCCAGTCAGTGCTTTTTCCTAGATGAAGCACAAATACTGTATTACGCACACAAAACTCAATATTAATCAATATTTTGCAAATCTATACATGATGGTAGTTGGAAATACCTATGGAGACATCCTTTTTCAGTTTACAATCCAGCAAGCACTGAATCCTGAACCCACAGTACAGTCCACACATATTGAATACAAAAGAATGCTAATTCGATGGATAAAAATGTAAAATAACAAATAATCTGGGCTGTGGCCAGAAATGTGAAGGATGCTATGCTATCTAGGCAACAAAGCATCCAAATTCCCAGGATTACATTCAGCTCGATATGCGGTTAATTCATGCCCAAGGCCGAAAAAAGCACACTGTACAACTTTTCTAAAACCCAAGGCAAACATGATGGATTGTTGAAGTTCGAGAAGACCCCAGGGTAAAATAAAATGTCCAGATGACAATTCCAGGATACAAGAATATACTGGAAAAGTATTTTGGAAGAAGTTGGTCTCTCCGAAACACACCCCCAATGGAGTCAACGGCTGGTCCTCCATCTTCTGTCCTTAGGGCGTATGGCCAGAATACAGTATGCAAAATAAGAGCTCCTACTAAATCACAGAAACCGCGGCCATTTCCAAAAACAATCCCTGAGCAACCGGCAGGACCACAGGCTGAGGAAACAGAGAAAAGAATGCGCAAACTGGGCTGGATACGGTCTCTCCAGCCCCAGTGTGAAGACGTGATCTGTAAATAATGTATCAACAAGCGCGCGCGAAAAGCATGCCTCGGGTCCAAAGCGAAAGTGATCGCGATGGCAAAATGCTACCACCGGCCACAGCTTGCAGTGCATGTGCACTGCAAGCTGTAGCCGGCTGTAGCATTTTTTAAAGCCCTCACTTAAAGTCTCGGCCAGACCAGCGCAAGCGCTGGGTCAGGCGAGACCTAAAAAGGACCAGCTTTTCACAAAATTCTGGGTCCCCCGGTAGGTGCTTCAGTGGGATCTACTGGGTTGACTGTTCCATTCCCAGCACCTGGTGCCCCCTCCTTGATGACGCCCTATGAAATTAGTTGAGCCGTAAATGGTCGTGTTCAACAATGTCTACAACACTTTTTAGGACTCGCCTGAGCGCTAGCGCATGCGCTAGCTCAGGCGAGACATTTAGTAAGCAGATTTTCAAAGTGCTGCCTGGTGGCCTAGCACTTGCGTTCCCGCGAGCGTGCACGCAATCATCCGCCTGATCTGCACGCGCGCAGCCGGCAGCTTTGCAATATGTACAGCCGCAATCACTTTCACTTTCGCGTGCACAGCCTACTTGCACTTTTCCCATCGCGCACGCGTGCGCAACACTCGTCGACTTTTTGCTCGCGCTTCTTGTTTCTTTTAGTTTGCTCGGCACCTCGTTGTTTCCCCGCTGCTCCACTTATCTGGCGCTCACCCTCTTGCTTCTAAGGACTTAGCCGGAGGACCCCAAGCGCACCCGGCAGGATGGTGCCATGCGGAGCCTCATCAGCAGTCATGCTTTAAAAGAAAATAAAGTGTGTGCACGCTTCAAATACATACTAATAAAAAGTGTGCACATTTAAAATACATGCCACAACTAAGTAGTGCAACTAGAATTTTCTTTTAGTTGCTCTGCTTCCTTGTGGTATGTATTTAAAACGCGCACACTTTTGTAGCGTTATGTATTTCAAATGTGCACACACTTTTTAATTTCCTTTGATGCACTTCCCTGTTAATTTAGGTAATCCAATCGCAGCTCGAATCAGGGCGTAGTAGGTGGGGTTAGTGACCGCATCAGCAGTCATGCTTTAAAAGAAAATAAAGTGTGTGCACATTTCAAATACACACCGATACAAAAGTGTGCACGTTTAAAATACATACCGCAACTACATAGGGCAACTAAGTTTTTTCTTTTAGTTAATTGCTCAGCTTCGTTGTGGTATGTATTTAAAAAGGGCACACTTTTGTCGCGTTATGTATTTCAAACATGCACACACTTTTTAATTTCTTTTAATGCACTTCACTGTTAATTTGGTGCTCGCAGGGCACATTCAAGGGGTTAGTGAATGGATTGTGTGATGCTACACATCAATCAATACCCCCGTTGTTCACTTCCCTCTACAAATTTATGCTCACCCCAAGCTCGAAATCATGCAATATATATGCCCCGCCCCCTTGTTAAAAGGGTGAATAGTTACTGCTGCTGCTTCCAGACAGGCACCAGCTTGTACCCGGTACTGGTGTTCATAGAGGGTCTCTGGTTCCGTCTGCCTCTGTAGGGGCATGCAGTGTGTCTGGCTTTCCACTGAAGCTTAAGAGTGTATGTAGATAAATGTAGTGCACAGCGCCTGCATGCCTATGTGTACAATAGAAAACACAGGCTGAAAACACTGGCCTCTACATCAATGGCTGTTTGTATCTCCTGTGAATATCTCCACCCATCCCTTCCCGCCCCTTATCCTGCTAGCTGCTGTTTAGCAGGGCGGTGCTGTGTGATCTATAAATCACACACGGAGTACATTCTTTTTAGTGAATGTTATCCAGGGCATCCTTTTGCGACTGCTGTTCTGGGGGATGAGCCGGGTGTGTTTTGCAGACACCTTGTTTCATGGTGGTTTTGTGAAGTTTGTTTACAACGGAAGAAAGTGTAGTAGTGAGTGCGCAGGAGACAGAAAGAAAGCTCCCGCCTTTCACCGACAGGACATTGTACTCGGCTTGAATATTTCCTTTACTTTTCAGACTTAAATATTGTGGCTGTGTTGTCATTGTACAGGGGGACTATAGATTTAACGTAATGTAGAGTCACGCTGCTGGCCTTCTGCCACCATGTGACTGATGTAGGACGGGTAGTTTAAGCTTAATACTGAAAAAAGATAAACTGTGCATAGCGATTGGAATAGTTAATTTCGATTTTAGCCAATAGGTCTCGCTTTTGGGACCTTATAAGTATTTAGTTATGCAGCACAATATGCTTGGCGCAACAACATCAAATCAACTGTTACATGGCTAAACACATATTAGGTCCCAAAGGCGAGACCTATTGGCTATGCCAATGCTTGTTGTAACTGGCGACCGTAGTCTTATAACACTGAACCTGCTGAATGCTATCCTAAAATTATTGTGTTGCTGTTTCTGGGAATCCCAGCTCAGGTTGTGTGTTTCCTTGTGTTTAAACATGTTTGTGCTTTAAGGCATTTTAGGCAAATTTGCAGGTGCCCGGCTCAGCCCCACTGAATGCCCTCCCAAGCACCCAGTATTGCTGAGAAACTAGGACAAAGGACAGACATTACACATCAAACCTTGCAATATTCTTTTTGATACTATATTTTATGAACTGAGGGCTTGCCATGAAACCATAGTACCGTATGCTCAGAGACCATGTTTGCCAAGGACCACAGCCTACAGGGACGTTGATTCACCAAAATGACAGGGATAGCGGACGTTCCATCAGACACATTCTTTGACCTTTATGAGATCACAGGAAGGGACATCATGTGCCACTTTACCCTGAATCTTCCCAGGAAGTGATGTCACATGAGCTTAACCCTGAAAACATCACAATAATTGACATCACTAAAATCCCATAATAATTGTGTGATTAAAATAACAGCAAAACACAAACATCAGTTTTAAATGCCACCTATACTAGAGCACCGACATGTTCTTTGTCAGTGGTGGGGAGTAGTATATTACTTAAATTGCAGCAAGAGAAGTGAGTGAGACAGACCTCTTCTCAGGAAGTCCTGGGAGGCTGTCACCCAGCTCCTGATAAATCTGTGAAAATAATTGAGTGAAATATTGCATTTTAAAGCACAATTCTTTACATAAATTTGCTAATAGGCACAGAGGGACACGTGTTAAATATAGAAGTCCTTTCCAGGTGTGCGAAGCCAGCGAAACCTGGAGTTTTTCAAAGTAGAACTCAAAAAGGTATCCCACCTTGGTATTTATTATGTTGGGCACGATTCTCTTTCGGTGAAATACCATCCGCTCATGGGCAGGGAAGGAAGCAATTCCTTTTTGTTAAATAACCCTCACACACTCTAGTAGTGTCATGCTTCATCATTGGGTTCACCAGTATATCAGGGAGCACTTAGGAGAATAGGCCAGGGGGTTCTAAAGATTAAAAAACCTCTGAAAGCCCCTACTGCGCCCCAGATATTGTCTATGCAACTTCAAAGAAGGGCACATACCCCCCACCCTTGTACCCCACACCTCACTGACCCATAGCAGAGGTGCCTACATCACACCGCCTGTCACACCCCCTCCACCGACTCTTACACTCCGTGCACAGACTCCCCCTACGCCTGGGTACCGGCATGATTTCATCATGACTTGCTCCATATACTATGTTACCATCAAGAATTCGAGCCCCCCCCCCCCACCCGTACCTGGGCACGGCATGATCACCACCTAATACGCTGAAACAGGCAGGTTTCCCACCTTCCTCCTCCCTCCTCCTCTCCCTACCCCACTCTTTCTCCTTTTTGGACATTCTCTTTCGATTTCTAGAGGCACGTGCCACACAACTTCTTGTTGTACTATTTGGTATGTCCATTGTACCTGTGTGGCAGATGCTGATGTTTTCACGATGTTATCTTTTAAAAATTGACAATAAAGAATTACAACACAAAACAATAACAAAAAATCTTCCGAATACTCCAGGTATCCCTTTATTTGCAGAGTTTCTGGGGCTATTAAAAGAAAGAAAGATAACGGGGTCGTGAGGATTTAATGGTCCTATAACCTTAATGTAGCTGCCAACATGTTCCAGCCCATGAGTTTGGCCCATCTGGGTCCTAGGCTCTCTTCAGGGCAAAAAAAGAGAGATTCACTCCCTGGATTGCAGTATGGTTCTACTTTATTGTGATGTAAAGTGCAGGTAGCTGCACCTAAGAACCGGTCTGGAATAAACTTATCCTGGATCCGGTGTATCAGCTTTATGTGTCCAACCCTGCTGCGGTTGACTAGTCGTATCTCATAGAAACACGGAGTAGGGGGTAGTCCTGTAGTCAAACAGTCATCAAGGATCCTGCCCCGCTCAATCACCTATTAGGGTCGGCGTATCCCGGCTCTCAGAGACTCTCAAACTATGCTACGGGTGCCTGAAATGTAAAGAATGACCTACATTTTGTCAAGGCCACATTTTATCACTGGCACCCCCCACATCCCATGACGGCCCCTTATGCTAAAAATAACATACAATGCAGCAATGCCAGGATGTTGCTCGAATGGTGAATTATAGACCAGTATTCACTATTAATAAATACTACTTCTAATAATGAATCAATGGGTTGAAAACAAATATGGCGCAGCACTAGTGCCCATAAGGGTGAACTGTCCCTGCGCTCTTGGCACTTATTTTACCACCTCTGAAGCTAGGGGTCGCAAAGGCAATACCAGGGGGCACAAGGAGAAGCCCGGGGTTGAAGCTGTGACCCCTGACGACCTCTAAATGATGTCCATGATAGCCCATCACTCTCAGCCCTCCTCATTTCCCAGCTTCTTCACCACAGTAGAGTAACAATATCTATATATAAAATGCCCAGAGAGCGGGCTCTGGTGGGCCCCTTTTAGCCTTAACGTTTGTGTCAATCACATCTTGGATCAACCCGGAGCGGTATTTCTTTCTGACTGCAATAGTATTTTTTTATTTTTTTTTATTCACAGAGTTGTATATAGCGCAAACTTGAGCCGGTATCGGGTATCAGAGCGCTTTGCATAGCACCAGTTGCGTTACATGAAGACACTTTCATTTTTGTTAGGCACAGGGAGATTAAGTGATTTGCCCAGAATCACAGGATGTTCAGCTTCATCGCCGAGACTTGAACCCGGTTACCCAGATTCGAGGTTGACCACCCTAGCCGTTAGGCCAACTCCTCTCCACTAATTACTTACTAACTGCGTTGATTGGCCTCCTAACGAGTGTTTCCATTGTAATACATGAAGTGTGTGGTTTCAACATCTGGCGGGGACTATTTGCTGGCTGCAGAAGTCATCTCAAACAAGCACTGGCAAAGTCAATAGGTCTCGCCTGTGAGAGAGCAATTGGCTTTGTCAATGCATGTTTTAGCCATGTTGCGCAGCCGTACTGTGCAGCATGGCTGAAAGCTAAAAAAATAAGATGCGCTATGACATGGTCAGCGCTGACCAAGTCATAGTGTTCTTTTCTTTTTTAACTTTCTGCCATGCTGCACAACATCCGCATTGCAGTACAACATGGTTCAAAAACACATTGACAAAGCCAACAGCTCTTGTGTAGGTGAGACCTGTGGGTTTTGCCAATGTTTGTTTTATATAGCTGTGGTTTACTTCAGTTGTTTTGACTTGGAGTTGTCTGGTCACCTAGTTTCAGGGAAATAAACTAAACAGTTTTACTGGAGCCAAAGGAGCCGGGTGGTCATTTGGATAAGAGGTCCTCCTGTACATGTAACAGAAAAAAAGAAACCAGTTTCTTAATTTATTGAAGTAATGTGAAACTGGAAGCGCATTTTCATTTGCTAATCTTTAATTCCTGTCACCGATCCCTCAAGTTTCATACCAACTAAATTAACAAGCATTGGCATAGCCAATAGGTATCGCCTTTGGGACCTTATAAGTGTTTAGCCATGCAACAGTTAATGTTGTTGCACCAATTATATTGTGCTGCATAACTAAATACTTAGAAGGTCCCAAAAGCGAGACCTATTGGCTATGCCAATGCTTGTTCCTCCTGCAGCAGAGAAGTCATACAAAATAATAAAACAAATCAAAAAGGGACAAAGAAGAACAGGTCAGATTGTCACATTAAACACCAGGACTTTTGTACGCCATGAAAGAAAATGAAGTGGAAACAAACGGAGCAAAAGCTCAGGCAGTTCAAATGCTGGGTGTAGGCTGTTGTTTAAAAACAGAAGCGGAGAGGAAACAAAAGTGAGAATAGCACACGCATTCCTGACCAATTATTCGGAGCCTTACCACAGTGCAAAAGAGGCGTACCCTGAAAGGAGAAACGTTTGTGGTTTTGGATGGGTAAAGTTATCATGCCTTTATGCGCCGCACATGTGTATTTTTCTGTGCACTTGATCGGATCTTTTAGCACACAGTGAACATATAGTGATTACTAAAAGAGCCATTGGTCTTCCCTCAGCAAGTTTCACGTTTTTATTACACACATTGGCATCCGCGTTTACCTGTTTTATAAGCCCCTTCAATTGTGTCACTTAAACAGGCACGGGATAACATGCGCACTCCAGCGGCCCGGGGCTTGGAAGCACCGGCGCCGTTCAAGCGCTACCACAGCCTCACCGCTGCCGCTGTTAGTTTAGAAAAAATAGCCAAGTGAGTGTCCGAAAATGCGGTGTCGTTCAGCTGCTCGTCTGTGCTCACTGCGAGCACTTTCAGTTTCCATTCTCTGTTGTAGGAGCAGGATGAAGCCCACAGGAAAGAGACGTTTTTTAGGTCTCGCTGAGTCAGCGTGCATGCGCTGCACGGAGAGACTTTAGTAGGTGAGTTTTCAAAGTGCTGCTGAAGGCTGGCGGTTCGCACGTGCACTCTCGTGTGAACGCAAGCTTGTCGCCAGCCAGCAGCACTTTGGAAACTCACTTACTAAATTCTCTCCGTGCAGCGCATGCGCGCTGACTCAGCGAGACCTAAAAATGAATAACCATAATGTTAAAAAAAAATGCAAAAAACCAGTTGATGGACAGAATGCAGAACAATATCATACATTCACCCCAGTACAAAGATCTGGGCCTAAATCCATCGTTTTCTGCTCACCATGCTGTTCCAGTTTGAACCAAGCCATATGCAAATCAGTCTTGACCCTGTGCCTCATGGGAGCATTCCAGCCCGAACTGCCAAGCGAGGTCCTCCCTGGACTGGAAACAAGCATCCTACAACCGGTTTCTGGGTTTCACCCCTCTTCAGCCAGGATAGCTTGATTCCAGTAGCATGGAGAGCAAGGGACCCACGTCTGGGCATACCCTTCCCACTTGAGGTGACAAATGCAAAAAAACAGTTGATGGACAGAATGCAGAACAATGTCATACATTCACCCCAGTACAGAGATCTGGGCCTAAATCCATTGTTTTTTTGCTCACCATGCTGTTGCAGTTTGAACGAAGCCATATACAAATCAGTCTTGGCCCTGTGCCTCATGGGAACATTCCAGCCCAAACTGCCAAGCCAGGTCCTCCCTGGACTGGAAACAAACATCCTAGGACCGGTTGTGGCGTTTCACCCCTCTTCAGCCAGGATATCTTGATTCCAGTAGCATGGAGAGCAAGGGACCCATGTCTGGGCATACCGTTCCCACTTGGGGTGACAAATGCAAAAAAACAGCTGATGGACAGAATGCAGAACGATGTCATACATTCACCCCAGTACAGAGATCTGGGCCTAAATCCATCGTTTTTTTGCTCACCATGCTGTTCCAGTTTGAACCAAGCCATATGCAAATCAGACTTGACCCTGTGATTCAAGCAAGCCTGGCTGAAGATGGCTGAAATGTCAGAAACCAGTCCTAGGAAGCTTGTTTCCGGTCCAGGGAAGGCATGGCTTGGCAGTTCGGGCTGGACTGTTCCCATGAGGCACAGGGTCAGCCTGATTTGCATATGGCCATGTCTGAACTGGGGTGGCAGAGTGGGCTAAAGAACGGTGATGGATCATACCCAGATCTGTTGACTGTGTGTGAGTGTTTGATTGGTTCTGATGCTCCGTCCATCACCACCCCCTTTTGTACCGCTTTGTTCGCCATAAGTTGGCAGGGTATGCTCAGACGTGAGTCCCTTGCTCACTTTGCCACTGGATTCAAGCAAGCCTGGCTGAAGACGGCTGAAATGCCAGAAACCGGTCCTAGGAAGCTTGTTTCCGGTCCAGGGAAGGCATGGCTTGGCAGTTCGGGCTGGACTGTTCCCATGAGGCACAGGGTCAGACTGATTTGTATATGGCCATGTCTGAACTGGGGTGGCAGAGTGGGCTAAAGAACGGTGATGGATCAAACCCAGATCTGTTGACTGGGTGTGAGTGTTTGATGGGTTCTGATGCTCCGTCCATCACCACCCACTTTTGTAACCATAATGTTAAAAATGAAATAAAAGTGTCAACGCCATTTTTAAGAGAGGGTGCTTGTTGGTAATCTTTTAGGGAACGCTCAGTCATGAATGCAGGAGGTAACAAGCATTTGCAATGCAATAGGTCTCGTATTTGCGACCGTTTAAGCTATTGGTGTTGTAAATGACAATGCCTTTTATTGATCTGTTTTCAAAACCAACACATAGATAAAAGGTTTGTCATTAACATTGCCAATAGCTCAAACTCTAGCAAATGCAAAACCTATTGCACTGCAAATGCTCGTCAAACAGGCTCCTTGGACAGGCGCGCAACGGCCATTGGGCTCAAAAGGCTTCACCCTCCCACTCCCCACCCCCATCGTGGGCTGAGACAACTTCCCGGGCACCCACAGCCACACCGGAGTACTTCACAGGTCTTTAAAAGACCTTTTAATTGTTAAGGAGGCTTTGTTTTTTTCTTTACCCCTTCTTCGAGCCCCTGCATCTCCACTCTGCCTTTTGCTGGAAGAAAGCACCCCCCCAGAATTTTTTTTTTCAAACCCAGCCCGGCCACCCCCCCCCCCCCCCCCCCCGAAATTTGGCTCTAGTTGTACCTCTCTTCTTGGGTATACCAAATGAAGAGTCCAGTGAGTGAGAGCCATACGTTAAACGTTGCACAGACTAGTGCCAGAGACTGCCTTCTCCGTGCTCTGATGAGACAAATGGCGTCAGGGCAGCGGGGAAAGAGGGTGACCAGTGGGCGGGAGTGGTATATGTACCTCTCCCCACCCCCCACCCCCTCCTGTCCGGAAGTGACGTGGGTATGGGGGACCCACGAGGGTCCCAAACACTGGGAGGCTAACTCGTCGTGTGCCATCCTGTGGCACTAAGGTGGTGCCGTCCTCTTAGGATGGCCCCCTGCGTGGGCCCGGGGCAGCCTTGCACTTCCTGTGCCCTCTGCCACACGTCTTGTGGCTTTTACGATTTCCTGTAAGAGCTCACACCTTGCCATCGAGAGTCTCAGCATGATCTTCTCCATTTAACGAGCGATTCTGCGAACCAGACGTCTCTTTGCATAGTTCTTAGTGTTAACCACGCTCGCCATGTTTCCGCTGAGCACTTGTCAAGGTGAGGAAACAATGTGTCTCCATCCTGCCTTCCTCGCGGCTGACCTCTCCTGCAGTGGAAGCGGCGCCGGAAGTGGTGGCGTGGGGCGGGGTGGGGTAGAGGGGGGCGGGGCAGATTTGGCACGGTAGCTCATTGGTACTGCGAGTACCAGGTTCGAACATTTGCAGAGCCCACTCAGGGTTCCATGCTTCTGAGGTCAGTAAAATGAGTATCCAAGAGGTTGGGCTATTTAAGCACTTGCAATTGATTTTGGCGGAGGAAAACAGTGCTCTTTAGGTTAATTAGGTAAAGAGTTCTCCCGAAGGGCTAATGCAAGCCATACCATAAGGACACACGTAAAAGGTACAGTCCTGATGGGAGGTAACAAAAGAAGACAGGGAAGTACTAAGGATAAGCCTATTAACAAGTCATATCCAATGCTTATGAAAGACAGTCAAAGCAGCCAATCGAAAAGATGGGCGGAGAGTGGGCGGAGCTTCAAGTCCATGCCTTAATACAGTATGCCTCACAGAGCAGCGCATGCGCTGCCCAGGCTCGACAAAAAGTACTAGATAATGTCACACTTTTCCATCCCTGAAATAGGCGAACAAGAGGCTTCTTTGCCAAAAACAGAAAGATTATAGTATGGGTGGAATAAAAACCGCTCAAATCTCCAAGCACACCAGTTCATTCTGGAAAACACTAGAAACAGATGTTTGGTGACAAGAGAGATTCAGAAAGCTTGCAAGGCACTTAACTCTGTACTTTATGTGATGCTGCAGACACTATCACGCTTCTATGTGTGGGCTGTACGCCGGGAGGAATTTATAGCTGAAAGTTGGCAACCTCATTGGGGGGAGTTATTCAGAGCATCAGATCGGATTCGAGGCATTCAGAATATGCATAATGTATGCAGTTTCATATAGTGTCAACATGGACGTAGGGTAGATTGGAGTAGAGTGGGGTAGACTGGTGAAGAATGGAGTGGATTGGAGTAGATTGGCGTGGGGTTAGACTGGAGTGGAGTACGGTAGATTGGAGTGAAGTGGGGTAGAATGGAGTGGGGTAGATTGATTGGATTATAGTAGGGCAGAATGGAATAGAGTGGGGGTAGAGAGGGGTGGAGTGTGGCAGATTGGGAGAGTGTGGTAGATTGGAGTGCTGTTGGGTAGATTGGAATGGAGAGAGGTAGACTGGAGTGGGGTTGATTAAATCGGAGTGGAGAAGATAGTTTATATTTGAGTGGGGTAGATTGAATTGGGGTAAATAAGAGTAGTGTGGAGTGGGAGATATATTTGTGTAGATTGAAGTGGGGTGGAGTAAATTAGAGAAGACAGGAGTGCAGTGGATTGGGGTAGATTGGAGTGGGGTAGATAGGAGTAGACTGGAGTGGAGTGGGATAGATTAGGGAAGAGTGGAGTGCAATGGATTGGGGTAGATTGGAGTGGGGTAGATAGGAGTAGACTGGAGTGGAGTGGGGTAGATTAGGGAAGAGTGGAGTGCAATGCATTGGGTTGGACTGTAATGGAGTGGGGTAGATTTGAGTGAAGAGGAGTAGATTGGAGTAGGGTAGATTAGCGTAGACTGGGGTGGAGTGGAGTGGAGTAGATTGAAGTGGGATAGATTGGGTATATTATGGTAGGGTAGATTGGAGTGAAGTTGGTTAGATTGGAGTGGAGTGGTGTAGATTGGAGAGAGATAGATAGGAGCGGGGTAGATTGAAGGGGAGCAGAAGTGGCTCACCACTTGGTGAAGTAGCGCTGCCCACCCTGCCAGCCTCAAAATTTGAAAAGTAAAACAATAATAAAAAATGTTGATTATAGTTTCATTTTTCTTCCATTGAGTGAGGCTTGGGGCAGGGCCATTGCGGGGCAAGGCAGGAGAGAGACTGGTTAGCACTGTGATTCAGTGCGCATGACGGTTTGGCCGGCTGTCTCAGGCCGGCCAAAGTGTCTCGCGCAATGAAGCTCTCATCAACCCCAGCTGCACTGCAGGCTTTGAGGCAGCAGTCACAGGCTCTCAGTCTCCCTGGGAGCGCAAATCGAGGGTGCTCATGCCAATCCTGATGCTGCTCTCATGTATGAGTGCAGCGCCAGGATTGGCTGCAGGAGAGGCTGGGAGCCTGTGCTGCAGAGGAAGAAACAGAAGATCCGCATTTAAGCAGATAAGTTCTTTTGTTTACTTTTTATTTGATTTTTAACTTCGTCCGTTGTTCCCCCATGCCCTGCCCCTCCACTCCGATGGCACACCAGCTGCGAGTGCAGTGGGGTAGATTAGATTAGAGTAGTGTGGAGTGGGGAAGATTTTAGTGGAGTGGGGTAGACTTGAGTGGAGTAGATTGGAGTAGAGTGGAGTAGGGTAGATTACAGTGGAGTGGAGTTGGATAGAGTGGTGTAAACTATATTAGAATGGAGTGGTATACATTGGAGTGGGGTAGACTGGAGTGGAGTAAATTAGATTAGGGTGAAGTAGACTGGAGTAGAGTAGACTGGGGTAGACTGGAGTGGGGCAGATTGGATGGTGTAGATTGGAGTAGGGTAGTTTGGGGTGGAGTGGGGGTAAGGTAGATTGAAGTGGGATGGAGTGGTGTGGATTGGGTTAGCTTGGATTGGAGTGGGGTAGGTTGCATGTGGTAGATTGGAGTGAAGTAGAGTGGGGTAGATTTGGTAGAGTGGAATGGAGTGTGGTAGAATGAGGTACAGTGGTGTGGGATAGATTGGATGGTTTGGAGTAGGTAGATTGGAGTGGGGTAGATTGGAGTGGAGTGAGAAAGATTGGGGAAGAGTGGAGTGTGGTAGATTGGAGTGGGGTAGGTTAGGGTGGAATGGAGTGGGGTCGATTTGAGTGGGAGACATTGGAATGGGAGAGATTGGAGTGGAATGGGGTAGAGTGGAGAGGTTTGGGATTTAGTGGGATGGAGTAGGGTGGGGTGGGGTAGAGTTGAGTGGGGTAGATTGGGTAGCGTATGGTGGATTTGAGTGGTTTAGATTGGAGTAGACAGGGCAGATTGGGATGGGGTGGATTGGGGTGTGGTGGGGTAGATTAAAAATGGGTGGAGCAGGCTGGAGCAGGATGGATTGGGGTGAGTGGGCTAGATTGGTGTGTTGTGAGTTAGATTGGAGTGGATTCGATTTTAGTGGAGTGGGGTAGATTTGAGCGTAGTGGGGTAGATTGGAGTGAGGTGGAGTGTGGTAGACTTGGTTAGAGTGGAGTGGGGTAGATTGAGTGACTGAAGCGTGGTAGATTGGAGTGGGGTAGATTGTGGTAGATGGGAGTTGGGTAGATTGCGGTGGAGAGGGGTTGATTGGAGTGGAGTGGGGTGGATTAGAGTGGAGTGGGTTAGATTAGAGTCTAGAGGAGTTGGATAGATTGGAGCGGATTGGATTGTAGTACATTGGATTGGGGTGGATTGGAGTAGATTGGAGTGGGATAGATTGGAGTAGATTAGAGTGGAGTGAGGTAGACTTGGGTAGATTGGAGCAGAGGGGAGTAGATTTGAGTGGAGTGCTGTAGATTGCTGTGGAGTGTGGGTAGGTTTGAGTGTGGTGGGGTTGATCGGGTTAGATTAATGGAGTGGGGTAGATTGCAGAGGAGTAGGTTGGGATTGATTGGAGGGGAGTGGGGTATATTGGAGTGAAGTGGGGTTTACTGGTTTGTAGTGAAGTGGAGTGGGGTAGATTGGAGTGGAGTGGGGTAGAATGTGTTAGATGTGGGTGGGGTACATTGAAGTCAGGTAGATTGAGTGGGGTGGGTAAATTGTTGTGGGGAAGATTAAAGTTGAGTGGGGTACATTGGGTAGAGTAGAGTGGGGTAGATTGGAGTGGAATAGATTGAAGTAGATTATAGTGAAATGGAGTGGGGTGTAGTAGACTGGGGTGCATTGGAGTGAACTGGTGTGGGATACATTGGAGTGGGAAAGAGTGGGGTGTGGAGTGTAGGGGCATAGAGTGGAGTGACATGTTGTGTCACAGAGTGAGTGCAGTAGACTGCAGTGGCATGGAGTCAAGTGGAGTGGCGTGTCGTAGAGTGTCTAAGAGTGGAAGGGGAGTATAGAGGAGTGACATGTAGTAGATGGAGTTTCTAAAAGGTGGTGTGGCATAGAGTGGAAGGGCATAGAGTGGAGTGGCGCAGTATGGAGTATGCATGGTGTGGTAGCGCACTGCCAATACAGACAACACATTTTCAATTGAACTGATCATTACATTTTCGCCAAAATTCAGTTTTACTGCACACAAATGATAATGTGTGCCGTCATCACCTAGTGTATTAATGTGTTGTGATGATATCCAAATATTTGTTTCCACCACTCTTTACAATTACAACCAAAATGGGCTTTATTTGTACTAATTCTGATATATTCTGAAACATCAGCACAGTGTTTTTGTGTGTGCTAGATACAAAAAACATCCTGCACCCTCTCCATTTACATGGATACTCAGAAGGATTGTCACATCAATTCTCTCTCTTTGAAGTCTGAGAAAGAAATGTAAACACCAAGCTCCCTCAGAAGAGAGAGCCTGACATTTGGCCTCTGTCTTTGAATGCACAGCAAATGTGATAAAATAAGAACAAGATTTAAAGGCCCGTTTACAGAAAGCGAGTTCATGGAACAATACAGTAAACAAGGTTTTGGCAACTGGAGGGACGAACTCAAGCTGGACAGCCTAAAGCAAAAAAAGCCAGCACATGGAAAGCCAAAAAATGTGAGTTACAAACCACAGAGCCAATGGTAAGCACGGGATTGAATGCATTACTAGGCGTTCTGTTTGTCCCCAAGATGTCTTTAACGAACCAGACAGCTGTGCTGCCTGGTAGGCTGCGACCCAATGAGACTTGACAAGTACGGTGCATTTACATTCTGTTCTTGATGATAGTTAAACATTTGTTTCTTATTTTACTGGTGCCGCTTTTAATGTTGGAAGTCGCTTTTGTGAGAAGTCTCCTGTCACCACAGCATGCTTGCTCTTGAAAGCAGTGGTGTAACGAAACTTAAGGGGGTCCCCCTGCAAGGTTTATGGTGGGGCGCCCACTCTGGAATTAATCCGGAGCTGTCAGGCAAGAGTACTCTGCTGAGGGGGCCCCCTGCAGCTCGCCATCCCCCAAACCGCTGGGGGTGTGGGGGCCTGTGTTACTCCAGTGCTTGAAAGATGTGACTGTGTAAGGACAAGTCCCCACCGCCCCACTTCATCCCGATCTATTGCCGCAGAGACAAGAAGAGGAAACGCGTCGGCCATCTTGCAATGGTGCCGCTGCCCGGAGTCGAAAGCATGTTGCACCATGATAGAGTCACCACTTTGATCAAAATACTTTATTTATTTGCTTGGGTGGGAAACCACAATCATCACAAATTTAGACTTTTTTACGTGCCTATACTTGACATAGAGAACCTGCTTGGTCTCATACCCAGAATCCTTCGTAAAATAGCTGCATTCCCACAATTCTTTACAATTATATGCATAGCAACAGTGCTCACCATATGACCATATTCTGAGTTTAGTCTGCAATGGATTTAATCTTTGAAGTACAAGTTACTTTCCAAACATGTGCATTCCTTGTTTGTATTGCATTTTGGTTGCATTCTGGTTGATATTATTGGAAGTGGCTGGAAAGGGCCACTCGGTGTCTGGGCTTCAGCAACAAAACAACACTATACAATAATACATCATTATACAACCATATTGTACAATATAACAGCATACAACAACACACAATACTATACAATTCAATTCTATACAGCGCTATGCAACTACGCAGTCCAATACTATACATTACAAATTACCGTGGTATGCACCCATATGATGCAATGCATTACGATGTAATGCAGAATACCATACAATGCACAATACTAGACAATACAACAGACCCATGCAATACTGAGCAATGCGTTGCAGTGCAAATCAGTGCAGTAGAATGTAATGCAGTAGGATACACTATATGTACCAGCCTAGGTGTAAGGCGTGCATTGGCACACGATTGTTAATGATTGTCATTTTTATAACATCAGCACTGCGGAACTGTAGGACTGGTGTTAGCAGTCTCCATTCACTTCTTCATACATTCATCTAGCCATCCACCAATACACTCATTCATCTGTTTCCTTACTCACTGATTCGCTATCCTTGGCCTCACTCGTTCATCCAGCCCCTCATTAAACAGTTGACGCAGTTTCACATTTACCCACTCACCTACCCAGGCCACAACCACACACAAAGTTGCCAATCAGCTAAGAACGGTTTCACTTATGAGATAGCCAGACATTCGGCTTTGCCAGTGTATCTTCCCTGTGATGGCTCAGGGCTATATCTTAATTCACTGTCAATTTAGGGGTGTAGCCCTGCTTGGAATTATCTTCACCCTGCTCACAAATTCCTCCAATTTTCCTCTGTGGATTTACTCCCTAAAAAATCTAGATCACCCTATAAAACAGAGTTTTGTCTTCCAGAACTTCAACCTCTGAGGGGGGACTTCATCGCTGAAGGATACCCAACAGTTAAAGACGCATGCGGACTGACACCTCTCTCAGCTGAGCACATACTCTGTGGCAGGCACCCTTAGAATACCTGTCCCATAGCAAGCTGGGTCAGGAGTGCCAACCTTCTGCTGAATGGTCACGAGTTTCCCCATCATAGTTTACATAGTGTGTGTGTGTGTGTTGCTTCTTGGATGTGTGGCTACACCCAGGAGTTGGGCCAGATGAAAATGTATTTCTTAAATGCCACAGCTCCACGCAATACCTGTGTGCTCAGGAGCTTACGCCAGCGCAGGACTTTAAACTCCACATCTGGGGTTCTATGAACGTTGGTCCTGTTGGAAGACGCTGGTGCTCCATGACATGTATGGTAATCAGTGTTCTACAGAAGACCTGAGGGGCTGGTTTTACATGATTTTGATTTGAGGAAACTGTATTTCCTTCTTGATGGCAAACCTTGATGCTCCCCATTGCACTCTTTACGTCTATGTATGTGTTCCCTTCCTTGTGGCGTGTGATGCGTTTCAAACACAATCTGAGGACAATAAGAAGACCTGGAGTACCATTCCTTGACACCGCAGGGTGTCCCCTCTGCAGAGCATCAGAGAGGCTCCTGAGAGGGTGAGAAGGGCGTACTGATGGATAGGGTAAACGGTGGGGAGTGTCAGCTTCAGCAGGTTTGTGTACTGTCCAGAAACCCCACAGACCTGTGTAGCACTAGAGGTGGTCCTCGCAGCACAGACGCGGCTATGGCTTCCAAACCAGATGGACTCACACTTCTAAAGATATAACGAGGCTTTCAAGTAAAGTCTACTGCCTCCATGGCGTCCCCATTATGTTAGTAGGGTGGACACCAACCTCTGAAGACTAGACAACTAACTAGAGGGCATTCCCCCTCTATGCCACACGGTTCTACGCCAGCTTCTCAAGCCTGCCCTCTTTCCAAGAAAGCAGAACCTGTTCACGTTACATGGATGGAAGCACTCGCTTCCTGCTCAGAGGCGAGTATTTTTGTGCCAGATTTACTAATGGTTTGTACTTTGCAACACAAAGGGACATAAGGATGTACTTTCCAGGACGAATGGTGGTTTGCACTGGAAAGGCAGCCTTCTCATAGTGCCAAATGCAAAGAAAAACATAGATTTCCAATGTGCCAAGGTAGCCTGGTCAAACTTTGTGTCAAAAATGAACACCTAGTGAAGCAGGCACAAACACCGGCGAAGGCATTGATTTCCCTCCGAAACCGATGGACAGCACACATCCAGTGTGTCTGATCCTTCTGCAGGAGCAAATGCTTTGAAGAATTTAATGGAAGGACATGCTTGTAGTTCAAACCCTATGCTAGACAGTGCACATCCACTTCTGCACCATCGTGCGACTGTGTGTGTGGGGCGAAGCAGCCCGATTGTGCACTGGCATGGGGTTAGCTCTAGGAACATCCTCCTCTTGCACGCATGTCGTGAAATCTAGGCTTTCATGTGAGGTGGATGGAAGCCGCCTCAATTCAAACCACAAGCACAGACATGCGGCCCTTCGCATATGACATCATGTGGGCCCCTCCTACAGTGACTACTGTGACGTCTGTGTGAACTGCAGACCCTCTCTGAAGACCAGCAGTGGTCCTCTCCTCCACCGGATCCACCTGTGATGTCCACACTGAACTGCCCAGTGAAGATGGGGCTCGAGAGGGCTGCACAGGTAAGTCCTTTCTTCCTATTGAACGACTATGGGTGGACATTGGATTAGGGTGTTTGGTGCGCACCATGGGGTACTTGCTTTCATGTTTGTGAAAAACCTAGCTTTGTACATTTGCTGACTCATTCTTTCCCTTAGGGCTTATTCATGTTCAGACTCTACAGGGAACCCCACAAAGTGTGAGTAACACCGTGCATGGATTGGATTCGGGGGTAGCGTATTGTTAAAAATAATGAGTGCCACAGTTTGATCTTAGGCAAAGAGCGGTGGTAGACTTTGCTTGTCTGCGGTCAATACATAACCACAGATTACCATGCATTTCTGTCTCTAAAATAACTGTCGACAGCTACTCTGATAACTAACCCTCCTCAATAGAGTCTCCTTTAACCATTTTTAGGTCTCGCCTTGCTATCGCGTAAGCGATCGCAAAGCGAGACTATTGTAAGGGGCTTTTAAAAGTGCTTCCAAAAAGCGGATTGCATGGCTAGCACGCGCACAATCACGTGCATCGTGCCGCCATGCAATCCGTTTGGCAACGCACTTCAAAGGGTCCGCTCCCCTGCCTGGAATGCGCTCCCCCGCCAAGCGCGCGCTCCACGCTCTGCCGGGCTTGTCTTGTTTTTACTTTTCAGAAGAGAAATCGATCGAAGTGCATCACCTTCTGAATATTATTGCCTGCATTTCTAAATAGTGACGCACATCTGTATTTCCACAAAGAGATGATCTATCTATCGATTAAAAAAACCAAAGATGATATTGAAAGTGCATCTCCATCGAAGTCTCCCTCTGTCAGTCACCGCAGCACGTGATAATTTGAATGAATAACATAGAGGTAACGTTTGCCTTTTCGAAGTGGACAACCTCAGTGACAAACATATGTGAATTTGTGTGGCCTTGAAGCAAGTGTACTTGCACTAAAATACTCTCAGTTTCAGGAGGACTATATTGGACTGGGTATTGGCCGAGATTCGCAAGTAGAATGAAGGATAGGTCTTTTCATTGTGGTCACATCCTTTCGTTCATTCAACCTCTTTCTTCCTGAATAACCATTAAACACACATGCAGCCACATGCAAGGCTTTAAAACATACACACAGTGTACGGATGCACTGCACTGTATTCAACACACCGCTCAGCTTCTCTCGACTGGTTTCTGTGTGCAGTTTTATGCAGGAAGCGTCCAGGGGCAGTGGCTAGGTACATTTTTACTTGAGATTTTACGATGAATGCTGTTCAGAGGACGAGCCAGTGGTAAGGAACGCCTTGTTGTACTTTCACTTTAGATCGTATTTTAACAAGCTAGAATCCCCTTCTTATTCGCTTAAAGTGGCTCACACATTTTTTTCGGTTAATATTTAGGGCTTTTTCCCACACAGGACATGGCAACATTGGCTGTTGATTTTTTACAACATTTCTTCCCTCTCTCTCTCCCCCCCCACTTTGTATCTCTCTCTATGTCTATACCTCCCTCTCCATTTCTGTCTCTTCATTCTGTCTCCTCTCTCTCTCTTTCTACCCCCTTTATTCTCTGTTTCCCCCTTTCTCTCTCTCTCTTTCTCTCCTCTTCATTCACTCTCTCTCCTTTTATTTCTCTCTCTCTCCCCTTAATTATCTCTCCTCTTGCTCTCTCTATTTCTCACTTATTCTCCCACTTGAGCGTCATCTGCCATGAGATCCGATGCCGGGGCTCGAACCCAGGTCCCCAGTTCAAACATTGGCAGCTGCTTATCTTAAAAAAATGGAGCCCTTTCCCCTTTTCTTCGGCACTTCTTTTCAGTATTTTTATAATATTGGTAGGCGCCAACACATGCCAAACATACATACATACTTCTGTGATGGGGGTATGAAAGTCACGTGCAGAGTGAATGTAGTCCATCGCTGTGCAAAACTCATTAGCAATGAATTTATTAATAAAACACTCCGATGCTGAGTCAGGTTTGGTAGTATCCTTTCACACTGGTGTTTCGTGAAAGGCGCTGATATGTACAAATACCACTGTTCTCCTCTGTCCACCGGTCTTAGGATGCCCCGCACACAGGAGTTTAACTCACAGACTGCACTGTTTACTTAGAATCATAACTAGCAGGCAGCCGAATTTAATCTCTAATAACTGAAGTCAGTCAGGAAAGCGGAGGGCCTGCACGCCCCCGAAGTGCGGCAGTAGAGGGGTGGCCCGAGCTTCAGGTACCCCAAGGCACAGTACCCTGGCTTGAGAACTCCTGAGCGAGTACGGAGGGAGCCCCTCCATGTACTTTGCAGGGGGTGGAGGGCTCAAGTTTCGTTATGCCAGTGCCCCCCAGGTGAACAGTTTCTTTTCTTGTGACCCACCACAGACGGGCCTTTCTGCAGGGCTCGGGGGCAGCAGGGCGTCCTCTGCAAGATGTTTTAAACTCTGCACTTTAATCGATACACTTACAATTCGGTGTATCACGCAAGCATGCATTCCCGAATCAATCACACTGCATGGCCCAGTGTGTGGGAATTGTACAGTTTTTCAATCCCTGGTTTAATTTCCTTCCTGTTTTTTTTTTTCTTTTTTAAATTGTGTCCCTTAATTTGAATGTAAGGCTTGCAAATTAAAAACATAGATAAGAACGAAAAGACACGCCCCTTTCACGTGCCCCTGGTTGTAAAAGGAAGTGACACGTAGGTTGAAAGCCCACAGCATGTGTTGTGAACATGAAAGTGACAATCCGGAAACAAAGCAGGCTGGCCGGCTCAGTGGTCTGCAGAGATCTTATCGGCGCTATAACGTCTCCACCATCAATGGGCCCTAAACACCGCCGATCGCCCAAAGTGGCCATATGTTAAAGCGATGCTTCACTCTAATGGGTGTTTTCCACTTTGAATTCTCCCAGCTCTGCCCGGAAGAGAAACATTTTCGTGCCAAACTGCTGTGCCCAGGGCTGTTCTATTCACTTTATTTCTGAATGTGAAATCGGGCTTGCATTCAATTTGTGCACACAAACGAAATGGATGCGTTCCTAAAAGTAAAAAATAAATGGAATAAATGCAACTTTGAGTCTTTCATTAAGGATGAAAGCTTGTAAGAGCGCCTGTGTCAACCAGGGAGGCCTTGAGGACACACAGCTGTGCTTTCAGAAACGTGGTCCGAAACACGACTTGCTAATGATATGAATGTATTATTTTTTATGAGTGACTAAGTTTATATTTGGTGACTTGGAGGTAGCACACACACACATCTAGTCAGGCGCAAAGGCAGCTTCCAAGAGTTAGCACATGAAAGTCCAATGGTTTGCCCTCAGCAATGCACGTTATGAGAGTCACTGGCCTCGGGACAGTTTGTGGTTCATGAATGAATGCAGCAAACAGCTGTGGTAAGAGATATAGTATTTGCATTAAGAGAAATAGTATGTGCAATGACTGATTACAGAATATGGGCCCTCCATATGTGCGGTCTGTGCGGAGACACAAATGTACAGCATATCTAGCTTTAAAAGCCACCTTATTTTTCGTATTTTACAGTGGCAGTGAGCTGCACTTTAAGCAGGACTTTGCGTGCCACTGACACGGCCCCAGCCCTTCCAGTGTTTCCAACGTGGTAACATGGATTTTTTTACTTTAACTAACAGGCGCCATAGTTTTCACCTTTTACAGTGGCAGTGAGTTGCACGTCAAAGCAGAGTTTGTCATTTCACTAATACTGCCCCAGCCCTTCCAGTCTTTCCAATGCACAATCCCACTACAAATAATTCCAGTACACTCAAAACCACATAATTACTATCCACATAATTCCACTGCACACAATGGCACATAATTCCAGTACACATATCTTCGCTACACCACACATTTACGCATCACACAATTCCACAATTAGCAATTTCAATCTAACGCACATAATTCCACTCCACATTCATGCACTCCGCTCCATAACACATGGGTAAAGCACATTGTCATTTACAACGCCAATAGCTCTAACTCTCGCAAAAGTGAGACCTATGGCCATTGCACACAATAAATTCAACTTTGTAGCATGCCACATAATTCCAGACAATATAATGCTACTCCACACCATGCCACATAATCCCACACAACACCACACTATTTAATGCCACACAATTCTACATCACACAACATAATTACATTCCACACAATGCCACTCAGCGCTGCATAATTACAATCCACATAATAACACTCTACTCAATACAACATGAATACACCCCACATTAATGTACTTTATCCCACATACCAACAATCCACATAAATGCAGACCACACCAGGCGCGCAACACCCATTGGACTCAAAGGGCTTCAGCCCCCCCCCGTCGTGTGTGGCAGCCAGGGATGAGAAAAGCTTCCCGGCGCACACACAGCCGCACCCGAGCACTTCACAGGTCTTTAAAATACCATATGCATGTTAATGAGTCCTCGCTGTTGTTTCACCCCTTCTAAGAGCCCCTGCAGTTCCACTCTGTCTATGGCTTAAAAGATTCAGCCCCCCCCTAAATTTTTTCTTAGCCCCCCCGAAATTCGGCTCTAGTTGCGCCTCTGCTCCACACCATGACACATAATTCCAATAAGCATAATTTCACTCAACGCCACACAGTTCCAAGCCACACAATTCAAATCCACACATTTCCAATACATACCGCACAATTCCACACCAAACAACATATTTCGAATACACAACACAATTCCACAACACACACCACATATTTCCACATCGTGCCACAAAATTTAACAGCTCACCACATAATTCAACTCCACAACATGCCACTCCAAAACACACAATGTAATTTTACACAATAAACTCCATAACACACAATCTCACTCTAAATAATTCCAGTACACCTAAAACCTTTTAATTACTAGCCACATAATTCCACAGCACACCATGCCACATATTTCCACTACGCAACTCCCCACCACACCACACCACACAATTCCATGCCACACAATTCCACAACAAACAATTCCAATACAACAAATCTCTACCTCTCACTTCCACCAACACTGTTCTCTCCCTCACACACAACCACTGCCCCTCTCATCTCCTCCTCATGCTGCCACTACCCCCTCTTACCTTGCAATCCCACTGCCCCCTCTCATTCCTCCCTCACATTCTCTCTATACTGCCTCCTCACACATGGTGCCTTCCAGTACCTCCTCGAGCAGTGCACTGGTCCACCTTTCAACTCCCCCCCACCTCTTGGTGCCTCTCCCTCTCAGCCTCTCTCTCACCCCTCTCTCACCCCCCTCTCGCTCTCTCATGCACTCCTCCTGCCTCTGTCATGTGGTTGACTTCAGGTCTTTGAGCACGATATCTTCCGGTGCCTTTTTTCAAGGTTTCCGTCCCTCAAACCCACGCTCTACTCTTCTTGGGGTGTGTGTTCTGCGTACACAGGTGCTCCCTCTTTATGCGTCTGTGGCCTGCTCTCCACTTATTTCTCTTTCTCAAACACTCTTTCTGCACCACTTCCTGCACAAACTACCTATCCCTCCCTCTCGCTTCCTTTCTATCTATTCTGTGCAGCTCTCACCACATCTATTCACCATGCCACATAATTCCACTACACAAATACATTACACACCACTCAATTCTACCCACTCTATTCCAATCCAACCCACATACACCCACTCCACCCCAAACCAAAACACATAAGTAAAAGACATTGCCATTCACATCGCCAATAGCTGTAACTCTCCCAAAAGCGAGACCTATTGCATTGTAAATGCTTGTTCTAAAATGCATCATAACCAGCTCCTCAAATTAATCGGAAGTCCCACAACCTTTGTTAACTTCGTGGCCACCATTCTTCAGAGGTATTTTAGGCTTGTCTCCAGCCAATCTTTCCAGCAGATGTCTCTGGTTCTGCCAGCGCACCACACACACACACCTGTGTGCCACAACCACGTTTACCTCTGCATACTTACCCTTAAACTCGGTTTGTTCGGCAACCACGTGTTTGAAAATATTGCCAAAAGCATCTTTTGTAAAGACAGTACGGACGAAACTCGAACCCACTGTGAACTCTAAATGTTGCACTAACATCCTCAGAGCACACACTGAGTCAGTCAGCGCTCTGCTGTGATTCACCACCAATGCCAGGCTGTGATTCCTCCAGTCCATCTACGAGACACCTGAGCAGCTTAGCCCTGGTGCTCTATGTGGCCACAACACACCTCAGCAGCACTTCATCTGACCACACATCTTGCCATCCTTCCGCAGAGCAGCACATCTCTTGAAGGAAGCAAGATGCCGCCGGCTGCCACAGCAGCAACACAGTGCCCTGCACCCGCTCCCTTCCAAGGTGTTCAGGGGGGTCCACCTATCCAGCGCAGTGCACACGTGAACCCGCTCCCTCTCACTCTGAGCTTCACTCACAGCCTGTTCCAATCTTCTGGCAGTGGGGAAAGCCCCACCCAACATCAGGGCCCTCAGACCCCACAACCTCTCTTGCACTGCTGGTGTTTGCTATACACCGGTTCTTTGGCAATTCACCCACAGTTACAAACAGGCATTAAAGTGTCAGACTTTGCCTGAGCTATTGTAAACATCATACACCTTTCTTACAACACACCAATGTGGGGTGCAAAGCCCTTCTACACACGGGCTGTCACCTCATCAAACTCCTTACAGTCGGAGCCCCCTTCTGTTGAGCAGTTGAAGGTCAATGTCCTAGTGCAGACCATACAGCAGATCCCCTTCCCGTTTCCCACCATCATTGCGTCAGCATGTATGGCCCCCGGACCTCTTAGAGGACCTTCCTTCCTCATTCCTGTGGTTTCAAAGGTTCTCCTTTGGCCCTGCACGAATGTTGCAGGAGGGTCTCATCTTTGGACGTTAAACACGGATACACCAACGAGCAAAAAGAACAGCTCAAAAAATGAACTTAACATCAACAGCAGAATTAACAGATCTATAAGTAGATCAGGCCAGAGACACACACTCCACGGTTACAAGTGCCGGCCAAAAATAAAAACATACAATACTGCTGTGTGTACATACATTCATTGGTCCCACAAAGACACAATGCCACTAATGCATAGGTTCTCCAGCATGCCTGATGCAGAGGACGCGGTCAGCTGAAGGTGGCACTGGTCTGACCCTGCCCAGTACCTGTCCACACCCTGCCTCTGTTCTATGGGGCCGCCAGGCAGTGCCAGAAGGGCTGGTATGACAGGTCAGTGAGTAGCCTTGTTTTGGCTGTTTGTGGCCCTGTCCTATGGTGCTTGGGAGCCATGTTTACTGTTCATTTACCTGAAATTACCACAAACATTGCCATGTATTCCCTCTCTCATACATTGCAAAACATTTAGACAGCATTTCTTTACACGTGCAAAGCTGCCCTAGTTTGCAAACATGGCCCACTTTTTTACTTATGTGTTTTACTAATAATTTCTAATGAGGGGCACTTTTATTTCTTGTCCCCATCCGACCCTGTTAAAGAGATGTAAGTTATATTAGTGCAAGCTATGGGTCTAATGCACAGCATTCATGAACAAGAAGCGCCCTGAATAGTGCACACAGGAGTCGAGGCACTCTGTTGAAATCAGTCACTCAGCTGCAGGATTGATGCACAGCTCTTCAGAACAGTTCTGCTGGTGCATTAGACATCAGCTGCTTAGATGAACTAAAGCACAACCCCTCACCGCAATCTGATCTCCACGAGGCGCTTTGTATGGCCCTGGGCGTCACGTGCAACCCTTCCAGGATCAGCAAGTGTCGCGATGATTGGGAATCAGACATCCACACTTGGAACACTTTGCCAGCCAAGAACCACTCTTTGGCATCTGGACATAGACACTCGTAACCTGCCCCCCCCACCTGAGACAAAACTAAATGAGAGGCATTGGTGTGGTGCAGCACAGTGGGCTAAAAACAGAGCTGCCCAGGTTGAGGTCAGGAGGAGACAAAAGACCATGTGATCCAGACATCCAATGGGCTCCTGATCCCTGTCTCCTACTCTACATTCAGTACCATGGGAAACATTATATAGCAGTAAACATTTGGCACATAGATCAAGAATAAAAAGGACGTGCACATGAGCCACAAGTGCATGGGCACACACACACACACACACGTGCGCATACACATCACACACAGTGTTGTTTCCATTGTTGATGGGTACCCTGTTGCCTGGAGACACGTTCTGTGGATCAGGTACTGTATCTGAACAGAAGTTTTCCCAGGATTTACGCACTATACAAATACTGGTGATGATTCTGCTATCTAGCGCTTCGAAGGGGTGCAAGCGTTGTACCATAGGGAACAGAAATCCCAGCTACAAAGGGAGGTCGTTTGTCTTCGCTCCGCCATGTTTTTTTCTCATTGGATGTGTTCTCGTCTCACTGTTTTCTTTCTGCTTATGTCTCTGACATTGTTAGTCCAGTTTGCAGCCAAAGACTGGTACCTTCTGTTTATGGGGCAGGAGCATGAGACTGTACACCGGTATATCCTCCCTAAATGTCACTGTCCCTGCTGCTGACCCCATCTTGCTTCTCATCAGCTTCAGCTTCCAGTCACTGTCCAGTCTTCCAGGTGGTTGTTCGTGGAGGTTTCAGCCTTGCGTCGGACGCTCAAGCCCGACATGGCTAGATCATCCCACATGGAGCGCTTGAATATCGCCAGGAGGGACTGGTTCAGCTTCTTCTTGAAGTTCAGACCCATGAAGAAGTAGAGGACCGGGTTGAGACAGCTGTTGAGGTAGGCAAAGGAGGAGGCGAGGGGGACCCCAATGGTCATCGCCAAACCTTTGACACCTGTGAGCTTGAGAAGAAGGAATATGTGGTAGGGCATCCAGCAGAGGAAGAAGGTGATGACAATGGCCAAGATGACCCGGAAGGGCTTCCGAGATCTGGCACGGCTTCGCAGGTTCAGCTTCAGCTTCAGTGCTATGGTGAGGTAGCAGGTGAGTATGACGAGGAAAGGGATCAGGAAGCCCAAAATGAAGCGGTGAAGGTAGATCGCCTGCTTGTTGGTCTCCTTGTCTTTGTAAAGGTCAATGGATAGAGTGACAGAACACTTTGTTTTGTTTTTCGAGTTAAGTACGAGCCCACGAAAAATGAAGAAGGGTAAGCTGGCCACCACAGCACTAATCCAAGAGATCCCGCTCACAATCCATGCCAACCGGGGTTGGCGGTTGTTCTTGGACCACACCGGTCGGACCACAAAAGCACAGCGGTCTAGACTGATGGCTGCCAGGAGGAACACACTGCTGAACATGTTGAGGTACTTCATGAAACTGTTGGCCCGGCACAGGAACTCACCAAAGGGCCAGTAGTCAAAAAATGCATTCTTCACCAGGGGCACACAGCGAGTGATTGCGAACAAGAAGTCTGCCACAGCCAGGTTCAGGAACCAGATGGAGTTGACAGTTTTTGACATCTTAAAGCCAGTGATCCAGATAACCAGGCCATTGCCCAAGACACCAAGAACAAACACCACACTGTAGAAGAAAACCTGGATAGAGTCCATGATGTTCTCGACATTGACCATGGCTCGGTCTTTTGACAGTACAGTATCATTTCTTATTCCAGCCAGCTGCATGTTGACATCCATTGGATCTAATGGGAGGAACACAAAATGGAAAAAATTAGGATGACATTGACCCTGAAATTACAAATAAGTCTGTAAGAATGTGAGGTGCTGGGCTTAGGCCTGAGATGCTTCTCTAGCCAATATGTTAGAGCAGGGATGACAATTTCAGGGTGTCCTTTCAGAGTTCCATCAATTTTGATGGGTCTAGACCTCAAAGTGGAGCTTTATCAAAGGATAGGGATGCCCTAGCACCACTCAAGGTGACGCAAGGGCATACAATCCTTAAGTCAGGTTTACCAAACCAGGTAAAGCCTCATTGATTGGCAATTCTGGAGTAACACAAGGCAGCGCAAGTCGCTTCCTTGCTTTAGTCTGCTGTGGGCAGGTGTCACAAGGATGGAGACTAGATGTTCCCAAACATCCACCCACGCTTTTTGGCACATTCACAAATTTACCAAGACTGGTAAACCTGAGAATGCGTCAAAAGTATACGTCTTCCTGATAGAGGCACAACAAGGAGAAATATTTTCATTTCTCCTCGTTGTTTCTTCTTTCTACAAGTACAGCCCACTTAGAAAGATGGAAAACACCTCTAGGGATTGGTTTTGTGCAGGAAAGACCCTTTACTAAAAACAAACTTGTCTGCAACACAGCTACTCTTGCCCAATGGTTCAAGGGTGCCTGCAGTATGTGCGCCAGTGCAGGGAAAGGGCAGGAATGCTCCAAATCTTGGTAAACGTGGCACATCCCTGCCCTGTCCATTGGACACAGTGCAGCACGTTGTCTTGCTGCACTGCGTTGCGTCAAATAATCATGAATCTGCCCCAGATTCTAATAGGATAACAAAAACCTGCAAGAACTTTCTAGATCTTGACTTTGTTTAGCATTTGGGGGTTTGAGTCTACATGATGCACTGTTCCTCTCTCTCACGTCCATGGAAACACAGGGCATTTTCTCACTCATTCCATATTTCTATAACAAAACACCTGACGACCAGCTTGCCAAGCCGCACAGTTTTAAACCTATGGCCTCATTTTGAGTTTGATGGAAACAGAAAGCTCTGCAGTTTCTAGCGGAAAGCAAAATAGAGTAGAAGGTCCTTCACCATTATATCCCAATGGTACAGGGAATGGAGCTGGGGAATTCTACTCCTTAGCTACAGTTTCCTCTAGAAATGTGAAGATTTTCAGTTTCCTCCAAACTCCGGGTGACAATTTTGATCAACGTGAAGTGCTATTCATTATCTCCATTCCTCCTTTTACAGTTTAGTATCCAAAGTCAAGTGTTATTTACGAACCTAAGCACAAAATTGACCCAGCACCCAAGAAGCACAAATAATATATTATATAATGACAATGTGGTATAATATTACTAAAACGTGAGCTGAAATAGAACAGATAGATTCCCAATGAAAAAAAGCAAAGCAATGGCATTTTGATTGTAGACACACAGTCTTTTTTATTCCAAATTTTCTTTGCAGACACAACAAAATTGCTTTGCCAACACGTTTCATCCCTTTGGAAACCTTTTTCGGAATCGGACGGCCGAATGTAGGTGAAGGGAAATACTTATTCCCATACTCTTGCTACATAATGATGAGATAACTGAGGCCCTACTGACACTACCAGATGATACGGAAACACTGTTGATTTCAGATGTGCCATGTGCACTTTTTGATGATTTTACAATCTATTTATAACTCGATACGTGAAACAACAGAGATTAAAGGAATCTATCTGAGCCCTGAAGAAGTCCCAAGAAAGGGATGAAACGCGTTCGCAAAGCAATTTTGTTGTGTCTGTAAAGAAAATTTGGAATAAAAAAAGACTGCGTGTCTACAATCAAAATACCATCCCTTTGCTTTTTTCATTGGGAAGCTATCTGTTCTATTTCAGCTCTGGTTTTAGTAATATTATACCACATTGTCATTATATAATATATTATTTGTGGTTCTCGGGTGCTGGGTCAATTTTATGCTTGTGCTTGTGTTAGGGGGGTATTCTATACTTCCTGAATTGGGGTGCATGTGGGTCACACCCCAGACCTGACTGCACCGAGGTAGTCATTTCAACATTGACGGGGTAGTACAGTCTTCGATTCCTAAACATCTGTTCTCGAGCACGAGGTGAAACCAGGGTCGGACAGGTGGTAGCGGGCACCAGGCGTTTCCCCGGTTGGCTGCTAGGGTGGGGACCGGTTTTGGACCCCTGGGGGCCATTTTTGTTACCGGGGGACAGCAATATCGGCCCCCTATAACAAAATCGGCCGAAACCGTCCCTTGCAAATTGCTCGGCTGCACCCCCCTCACTCCGTGGGGGGAGGGGGAGGGGCGGCTGAGCAGTTTGCCAGGGCCGGTTTCGGTTCCCAGTCCGGCCCTGGGTGGAACAATGTGAATGTGTACACAATCAATGGCTCCGACAAGGTTTGGGAACCCAGCAACACCACCGAATGCACTCTTCACTTTAGTTAGCGTGCAGCAAGTTTTAGGGAAGAGGATGAACCATTGCATATGTTTCAGCATAGCACAGTGTACTTGCTGCAATATTTTACTGAAGGCAGACTGAGACAGTCCAGAAGCCATGGCAACAACCCCTTGAAAAGCAACAGTTGCACAGAAGTACAACTCTGATAACAATTTAACCAGTGGTGGGACAGCAGTTCTAATATTACTACTTGGCTCTAAATCACACTTTATTAGGTCAAGGATGAATAATATGGGAAAAAGATCAACTCTACATTTGTAGATGCACTGCTTGTACCTTCTTCTAGTTTGTAGTGCATCTTGGTATGCCACACCCTGCCGAGGGATAGAACAGGCACTTTTCTCTGCAGAAGATGGAAAGCATAGTTCCAAAAAGCTGCTCCTATTGCTGCTATTTTGATAAATGTATATTCTATGATAAAATACAAATATCCTTGTTAGTGAAGTAAAATTAAATTGCTAACTCCAGCTTCTCCCTGAAGGAAAATACCTCCAAAAACAACACTAGAAAACTGTGCTTCATAACAACTCATTTGGGGAAAAACAACAACAGTGGTAACCATGGAAGGATCTCCAGATTTTTGGAGATAAACTGCCGGTGGACGAAATGTAATTACCTCCAATATGTTTGGAGTAATGGGCAGGTTAAAGACATTTTTTTTAAGGGAACAAAATAACATGTACATTCTGATTCTGGAGTTAATACTTCAGCCTCCAAAAATGGATTTTACTCCACATTAATACACACATCAAAATCAGCATGGTGAGGCCCATAGTCTCCACTATGCAATATACAGCGTCAAGAGAGGATAGTGTTGTGTTGTGTGAGCGTCAAATAAAAATGTATTCTGTGGCAGCCCAGAGATTTGATCCCAGCATGAGAGAAGAGCTGGGATTGGACGGAGTGGGCCGTTTTTGCACTCCAGCAGGTTCTGGGAGCCTGTGCCCCTGATCACTAGGATATCTTCAAGAAACAGTCTGGAGATATCCAAGTGCGCATGTCGACTCGATCGGCCTAGATAGCAGGCCAAACCGACATGCACACTTTCAGTGCCTACCCCTCCTCCACCCTCTGCTGTGCGACGCTGCAGCATGGCCCCGCTCTGCCCTACATCCGGCGGACGAGAAATAAAAATGAAATGACAATAAAGTAGTTTTCTTGTCATTTTATTTTTCTTCTGACTGCTGCATTTCAGCAGTGGGGCGACGCTCCTCTGCCATAGCGGAGGAGCCGCCCCTGGGGTCCAGACCTTCAGAGTTCCTTTCGATTTCTTCTCAGGTTACAGCAAATAGGCTTCAGACCTCCTCTTAAGTCCTGAAATAGTTCTAAAGAGGGTGTCTTGGGGTGCCACACTTATGACTGGAACTGGCTGATGGGTGGGTGTGACTCTTGGCTCCTCGTTAGGCAATAAGGTAAAGATTCCCAAGGGCAACCTTATTCACTTGCTCAGCAGTTCCTGTTTACCCTACTATGCACACAGTGAACCTTACTCCTAAATCCATGATGGGAATACTTTTTCTCTCTTGTGCAGAGCCTGTATACCTGCCCAGAGGTGTGCCCAGGGAAATGGGAAATTATTGCCCCCTTCCCTCCGTTTGTGGTTACTCAAAACTGGTTCTGGGGATAGCTTACCTCTCACTAGGTTCAGGGTCAGCCTATCTGGAGGATCGAGGCTAGCCTTCTCCAGCTCTCAATGTACATTCACTTGTGAAAGGATAGGCCATTTTATATGTAAAAGAAGTTCCAGGGTCTACCCTTACTGGTCATCCTGCAAGGGGAAGAAAACCACCTCCTGTTATCTCTGCTCTGGGAGTATGTTTCACACCTCATCACTGCCAATCACTGCCAGACAGGCTATCAGTAGGCTAACGCTATTTCCCTACTAGAGATAGGTCATGTAAAAGGTATCTATTTAAAAGTTTTTTAACAGTCCAACTTTATCATTGAATGGGATTTTAATGAATATTAAAATAGCCTTTGAATGACTTTTGTAGTAGTTTTCTGTTAACGTTGCAGATTAAATTTTATTATCGATACTGCCATTTTCTAAGAGCCCGTTATAGCCGTGCCAGTGAAAACAGCTTTTGGGGGCTAATCACTGCCAACTTTCTCACATGATCCACTTTTAAATATCAGGCATCCTCCCTTGTAGACAACAAGTTGATGTACTAATATTTAAAAGTAGGGTTTCCCAACCCGTCAAAAAAGGGAGCTTATTAGGTTTCATCAGTCAGGCTACACATGGTACACCTGAAGGCATATTTCCATGCCCACTCAGTGGACAGCACAATAGTTGCTGCAGTCTAAAGGTGATATTTACCTGCCCGGGCATTGGTGCATTTTGTACACCATATATGAACGACCATGCAGAAAATGTCTACATTGGCCATTGGGTCATTTACACTGATCAAGTAATGGTTGGTAGCACTGCAAAGTATTAGGGTTGTGTGAAGCTGAATGTTTCTGTCCCAAATATGTGCTGCTTTTAAAACTTTGCATCCTTTGGGAACTTCATGAAGTTTGTGAAGTTGGAAAAAACAAACCTTCGGTGGAAAGTTAGTCTGAGGGAGCAAAATCAGGTAAATCACTTAGTGAAAGCGTTCTCCTGCATAAACGTCATGCAGAAAACCTCTCCCATAAATGGAGTTGGGTGAAGTTGGGAAGCAGAATGAAGGGTAAGGTTTGCCATCTTTACAAAACTCTGAGCTTGAAGTTTAAAACTTATTTCACCTCTAGAACAAACGTAAATTGCCAGCTGCCTTTCGAAGTGAAGCACAATGCCGTCTTTGTTTCACTACAGGGAAAAATTAGTAGTGGGCAAAAGAACGAAGTGGGTCCGCAGCTACTTTCATCAACCTTCAACTCCTGGGCCCCTGAATTCAAGCTTTTGGTCTCTTCGCGACAGTGAACGGGCCAGTACGTACTGGAACTGCGCCTCTTACTTGAAGAATTAGCGAGAGCCACTGCAGCACCATCTACTCGTACAGCAAGCATCACCGCCAACAGTCGCAGGCCTCCGTCTGCCATCCGTGATGCCCGTCCGACTCTCAGCACACACAGGATCCTCGCTAGTGACACTGTACATACTCCCGGTGATCGTCCCCCCCACCAAACCTCGTGAGCGGGGCTCTTGGATCAACTTGGGAAGGACAAACCTCTGCGGACCTGTTTCGAACAACATCCAACTTGTGCTCCATCGTGGTCTGCCTGAATTTTAGATAGCCTAGCATGACCTAAAGTAACCTTTTAGCTCTCCTGTACTCATTCGAACGCATACATGCGGTGTCTATCCCTTAAAATATATCCAACCGATCCTACAAGTGTCTTATACAAATATGGATGAGGTGGGATGTAAACGGAACATTTGCTTGTTTAATTTGAATGTAACATGGACTCGATATAATAGCAGGCCTCAAATATCAGAACCGCATATACATATACGGTTTCTGTTGTTTTTAAATAAATGCGACCAATATCGTGAGCACTCTTAACCGGTACGACGCTGGGCGGGGAGTAGATATTAGATGCACGCTTTTTATGTTTGTTCGTATGCTCATGAGTCCCTGCAATACGCCCTTATACTCTACTGTTGTTTACATGAAAAAAATGATGGTATTGTCTAGCGCATGCGAATATTATTCGTATTGAGTGAGGAAATGAAAAATGTCCCCCCTCTTTTGTTCATTTTATAAATTAATGTGATTGAGGAGAAATGTCTCATTGTCATTTTGCTAGAAACAGTCTGAAAATATCATGAGTCCACAATGTAATGACGGCATCGCTTATCATAGTAGGCTATGTATTATAGCTTTTTAGATAGAATTGATGTTTTTATATTTTTCTAAACAGTAGAACCACATGACTATGTGGTATGTTTTATCTTCTAAATGAATTCAGTGTGTCATCAAGTATGACTTGAATATTGAAAGACTCTATAGATATACTCATTTTAGACTATTTTGTTATTTAGACAATACTAGAATTTTGGAAACCATACCCTAAAGAACGACACGATAAAAAGGAATTAGATTCACCATATCATTGAGGTATGTTAAGTAAATATGATTTTAAAAAATATTATATAACAGTGATGCGAAGGCCTACTCATGACTGTTAATTAAGATATAAATTGAGCACAGAATATTGACAATGAGGATGTGAATTTGTATCACGATAAAATTATGTATTGTATATTTTTAAGTGAAGCCTTTTTGTAACCCTAAAGTACCTGACCACTATGTGGTCTTTAGGTAAAAAGAATGTCATATACTTGCAAATCAAATAACTTAGATGTTAAAAAAGACATGACATGCATTGAGTTAATTATCAATTCAGACGACAACTGAATACTTAAAAATAATAACACTGATGCTGTCTAATGTTTTTATAGACCAGGTCCTTTGTCTGTGTATGCAAAATGCTTTATGAATGATATGGTCAGTGAATATTTATATGGAGCTGATATACTATCACAAGCAAAGATTTGTAGGTAAAGGAATTAAAATATGTTTTTTAAAAAAATGCTTAGAAATGTTTAGATTGAATTCTAAAAACCCTTTCGTGTATGCTCTTTTGATAGCCCTGAAGAAGTCTCATGGGAGACGAAACGCGTTGGCTATGAAAATGTGAAATATGACATGGAAGAAATCTTCATACAAAATCAATAAAGAAGAAAAAGAGAAAAAAAACGTATATGTTTAATGTGTCGTGTGCTTCATCAGAATTTTACTCGTTTACTGTTAACGATACAAAAGAATTTAGGTACTTGGAGATCTAACCATAGTACATAGTGCTGAACCTCCTGTGCATTTATATGTTATTGTAGGACTTTGTCCCACATTATTGAGAGTAAAGAGGGTAGTATTCTCTGGTTTCGTGCACTATTTGAATTGTTTACGTTAACCACTAATATTTGTTTGGTGCGGTCCTAATCAGCCTCCACCCTCTCCCCTTGTATATATATTGTTTCTTGGGCTGCCAGCACCAACATTTTGGGTTAATATATCTTTACCATGGATTATGATGACAAACGTGAAGAACTTTTGGAAGATCTTTTTAACGACAGACCACCGTCAAAGGCACCCCAGAAAGGTGCATGCACAGACAAAAATGAGGGCCTAAAAAGTAAATTCATGAGATTGGAGAAATTAAAGAAGGCAGAATTAGGCAAATGGTGGGACGGGGCCACTCTCAAGAAATACATTGAGAATAAACGCATCCCTAGAGGCCTCAGAATCCTCATTTTTCCTAACTTTGAGGACCTGGATCCTGATCTTTTAAAAGATTGGGAGGAAGGATTGTATGAAGCATCATATAAAATGATGGGAACATTAATTACAAATGCTGAGAGGAAGGTCACCAAGATTAAAGAGGAAATCAGAGTGCTAGAATTAGAAATTAATGAGAGCAACCTAAAGGAAACAATACAGAAAAATATGATAATCTTAAAGAAGGAAATAAGTAACTATCAATTGTATTTGAAAGACAAAAAACATAAGAAGATCGTGAGGGATGAGGGAGATTATAGAAGGGGACGCATTTTTACATATGCTAGGAAATATGATGATTTACCCCAGAGATCACAACAAACAGAAAAAAACGCTGATGATAAACCTAGCAGTGTCTCGTCAAGCAACACCTCGATCTCCTCTATGGGAAGTGATCCCGGTGAAGGAACCAGCAATACATCTAATGCAGACCCACCTTCGGTTTTTTTACAAGAGGTACGGAGGTACAGATTGGGAAACAGGGCAAGACCACCAAACGAGGACGTAGACGAAGGGGTGGCAAGAAACACAAGGTCAGGGGCAAGAGCCAGGGAACAAAACTTGTGCAACAAGAAATAGTGTTGGAAAGTGATAATGAGACAAACACTGATTCAGACATGTTGTCAATTGTTAATTTGTCTGTAAGAGCGTTGTCACCCCAGGAAGAACTTGTTCTGAGCAAGGGTTTGAACTACTGTCCTACAAATAAATGTGATTTTGTAAATCTGCACACCGATCTATTTAAATTTATACGCAAGATAAAGATTAAAAAATATTTTGAAGAACATCCTTCTGTCCACTGCACTCCTTCATTAATGTTTAATGATACCAATGTACCATCCATTGCAGAATTACACCATACACATCTATTGGCAACATTATATGATGAGGAGGAGATTGGTGATGTGAGACAGATGGCTCACCATTTAAATATTACACAGGACTACACAATTGATAGTGGCCTACGCTGCAGTTCCAAATTTATGCCACCACAAATGAGGAATTTAGCCATAGATGAATTTTACAAAAATGTAACAAAAGATCCTTATGCACTAGAGGATTCATACTACAACAAACATAGATGTGCTTTTCCAAAAAATCTCAGCAAGGCTGAGAATGAGCTACTACTTTCCCTTAAAAATGACAATGAGTTGGTCATAAAAGAGGCGGACAAAGGCGGAAATATCGTCCTCATGAATCGAACTGACTACCTCCAGGAAATAGAAAGACAACTCCATGATATTAACTGTTATGACAAACTGAAAACGAATCCCATGCCTAAGATAGAGGGAAATATCAATGCACATTTATGGGATTGGCATGAATCCAATCTACTAACGGATCATGAATATAAATTTTTACAGGCACACCATTCTCGGTCACCCTGTATCTACGCCCTACCGAAAATCCATAAAGGGGGCCCCTTTCCACCAGGGCGCCCCATTATTTCTGGCAATGGAGGACCAACAGAATATATGGCCAAGTATGTAGACAATTTTCTTCAACCCATTGTGAAGAACCTCCCCTCCTATCTTAGGGACAGCTCTGATCTTCTGTGCAAACTTGAAGACTTTAAATGGGATCAAGACAACCTACATTTTGTTACAATGGATGTAGAAAGTCTTTATACCTGTATTCGTATTGAGGAAGGAATGAGAGCCCTGAAACACTTTCTCTTTAGGAGAGGCGCACAGCATCTGGAACACACGGACATGCTTTTAAGCATGGCAGAGATGATATTAACACACAATGCTTTCCTACATAATGGAGAGTGGTTCTTACAGCGACGCGGGACTGCGATGGGCTCCAGATTTGCTCCTTCTTATGCCAACCTCTTCATGGGGCTGTACGAGGGGGAGCATGTCTGGGGCTCGGGCGCCCAAACATGGGTAAATAATGTAATCTTCTACGCTCGCTATATCGATGATATCATTATGATATGGCATGGTACTATTGAACAGCTAGAGGGTTATCACATTTACCTTAATTCAAACAACTTCAATGTAAAGCTCACCATCCAGCACTCTGAAACAAATATAGAGTTTTTAGACTTAAAGCTATTTGTCATAGATGGAAATATACATAGTGATATTTTTAGGAAAAAAACTGCCTGTAACAGTTACCTACACGCAACTAGCGCGCATCCACGATCCACCATAGAAGCTATTCCCTATGGTGAAATGGTTCGCGCAAGACGCAATTGCAGTTGTGAAACTGACTTTAGAAGCAACATCAACAAAATTAAGAACAGATTTAGACAGAGAGGCTATAACCAGGCATGTTTAAATAAGGCCGAAAGAAGGGCTATGGCCCTGAAGAGAAAAGACCTTTTGGTTGCGAAGGGCACACATGAAATAACCAAAGAAAGTAATGAATTAGGGATACTTTTCATTACGGAATACAACGCTCAAAGTCATCTTGTATATAACATCTTAAAGAAAAATTGGCATCTTCTCTCTAAAGATGATCAAATAGGCACATATATGTCTGAGCGACCGAAAGTTGTCTATCGTAGAGGTAAAACTCTAAAAGAAATCTTGAGTCCGAGTTACATCAGGGACTCCAAGACACCTATACACACATGGTTACCAGACAAACCTCTGGGTTTCCACATTTGTGGCAATTGTTGCGTATGCCAATTTGGTATGAATAGGAATAGGAATTTCAGCAACAATTCACGGGAATATGCAATAAATTGTTTTATTAATTGCAATACCGATTACACGGTATATATGATTATATGTGCCTGTCAGAAAAAATACATTGGAAGCAGTATACGCAGTTTGAAACTGCGTATACAAGAACATGCAAGAGCCATAAAAAATGGCAATGATAAATATCCAGTCTCAATACATGTTCAATGTGAACATCCCAATGACAAAAATTTCAAATTCATTGGTATTGATCACGTGAAGATGCCAGAACGTGGAGGTAATAGACAATTGATTTTGCGACAACGGGAGGCGTCATGGATATGCCGTCTTAGAACTGTGCAGTTTGGTCTTAACATCTATGATGAGATGCATCATTTTTTATAATCTAATTGTTAAAGAGAACGACCTTCACATGTCAGAATTATCTATTGCCACTTTCTTCTAACTTGAATGTGGTATAAAAAACAATGCCATGAAAATGAACTTATATGACATTACTGTGAACAATTTCTTTATTTCCATTTGGACAGGTTGACCCTTTAAAGACACTTTATGAGCACTGTCGTATATACGTTGTTTTTAATACATGTATTGCTCAATATATTTGTTTCAGTACATGTGCATAATCCACTACTGCACATTAGACATGTTGTTTTCATTAAAGGGATTGGCCTTCATTAAAGGGATCGGCCTTCATCAACCAACCACAAATGTCCGTTTTAATGATATCAAGCCATTTTTCACCATCTAAACATGGCCGCGCCAGTGGTTCCGACAGCGTTGCCTATATGAATCTGATGTCACTTGATACATGTGACATGAATGGAATCTAGCTGTTGGGCCCACATTGTCACAAAATACATTAGATATGTTATTTTCAATAAAGGGATTGGCTTTCATCAACCAATCACAAATGTCAGTTTTAATGATATCAAATCATTTCTCAACATTCAAAGATGGCCGCGCGAGTGGTTCCGACAGCGTTGCCAATATGAATTTGATGTCACTTGATACACGTGACATGAATGGAATTTAGCTGTTGGTCCCATATTGTCATAAAATACATTTTAGGGAATTAAACATCTAAATCTAATAATCAGATAAGGTCCCCTGAATTAAAAGACTGATTAGAATATTGCGTTTAGTTTTCATCTATAAACTCTAATTGATCGTGTTTATAACTAATGTGCTTTTAACCTTTCCAAGATGGCCGACGGATTTGTAATAACATCTTTAACAAACTTTTTGAAAGAGACATAGGTCATGTGACTACGACATCACCTGGCGCGGGGTTTAAAAAGCCGTAATTAATGTGTACACGGCTTCGCTGAAATGATGTCCGAAGTCGGTGGTTACTAGATCGCTGCAAGTAAGTTAATCAGATAGAGATTATTTATTTGAATTGTAATGCTATATGGGCTTGATATATTTGCAGGTCCTAAAGAGGAGACGCTCTCCTGTACTTGTTCGAACGCACGTATGCGGTGTCTGTCCCCTAAAATATGGTTGAGGTGGGATGTAAACGGAACATTTGCTTGTTTAATTTGAATGTAACATATACTCGATATAATTGCAGGCCTCAAATATCAGAACCGCTTATACATATACGGTTTCTGTTGTTTTTAAATAAATGCTATATGGGCATGATATTTTTGCAGGTCCTAAAGAGGAGACGCTCTCCTGTACTCATTCGAACGCATACATGCGGTGTCTATCCCTTAAAATATATCCAACCGATCCTACAAGTGTCTTATACAAATATGGATGAGGTGGGATGTAAACGGAACATTTGCTTGTTTAATTTGAATGTAACATGGACTCGATATAATAGCAGGCCTCAAATATCAGAACCGCATATACATATACGGTTTCTGTTGTTTTTAAATAAATGCGACCAATATTGTGAGCACTCTTAACCGGTACGACGCTGGGCGGGGAGTAGATATTAGATGCACGCTTTTTATGTTTGTTCGTATGCTCATGAGTCCCTGCAATACGCCCTTATACTCTACTGTTGTTTACATGAAAAAAATGATGGTATTGTCTAGCGCATGCGAATATTATTCGTATTGAGTGAGGAAATGAAAAATGTCCCCCCTCTTTTGTTCATTTTATAAATTAATGTGATTGAGGAGAAATGTCTCATTGTCATTTTGCTAGAAACAGTCTGAAAATATCATGAGTCCACAATGTAATGACGGCATCGCTTATCATAATAGGCTATGTATTATAGCTTTTTAGATAGAATTGATGTTTTTATATTTTTCTAAACAGTAGAACCACATGACTATGTGGTATGTTTTATCTTCTAAATGAATTCAGTGTGTCATCAAGTATGACTTGAATATTGAAAGACTCTATAGATATACTCATTTTAGACTATTTTGTTATTTAGACAATACTAGAATTTTGGAAACCATACCCTAAAGAACGACACGATAAAAAGGAATTAGATTCACCATATCATTGAGGTATGTTAAGTAAATATGATTTTAAAAAATATTATATAACAGTGATGCGAAGGCCTACTCATGACTGTTAATTAAGATATAAATTGAGCACAGAATATTGACAATGAGGATGTGAATTTGTATCACGATAAAATTATGTATTGTATATTTTTAAGTGAAGCCTTTTTGTAACCCTAAAGTACCTGACCACTATGTGGTCTTTAGGTAAAAAGAATGTCATATACTTGCAAATCAAATAACTTAGATGTTAAAAAAGACATGACATGCATTGAGTTAATTATCAATTCAGACGACAACTGAATACTTAAAAATAATAACACTGATGCTGTCTAATGTTTTTATAGACCAGGTCCTTTGTCTGTGTATGCAAAATGCTTTATGAATGATATGGTCAGTGAATATTTATATGGAGCTGATATACTATCACAAGCAAAGATTTGTAGGTAAAGGAATTAAAATATGTTTTTTAAAAAAATGCTTAGAAATGTTTAGATTGAATTCTAAAAACCCTTTCGTGTATGCTCTTTTGATAGCCCTGAAGAAGTCTCATGGGAGACGAAACGCGTTGGCTATGAAAATGTGAAATATGACATGGAAGAAATCTTCATACAAAATCAATAAAGAAGAAAAAGAGAAAAAAAACGTATATGTTTAATGTGTCGTGTGCTTCATCAGAATTTTACTCGTTTACTGTTAACGATACAAAAGAATTTAGGTACTTGGAGATCTAACCATAGTACATAGTGCTGAACCTCCTGTGCATTTATAACCTTTTAGCACTATTGACTTCCAAGCACTGTTTTGGTTTATTCTTTAAAAATGCATAACTCCGGTTATACTTATTGGAGTTTTTTTAATTTTGGTCTTTTTGTAAAAATATAATCTAGATTTTTAACTCTGTGTGGAGTATTTTTGTGTGTACATTGTGTTACTGTGTGCATGTGTTTTGTAAAAATACTTTACACATTGCCTTTGTAGAGAGGCCCGACTGCTCTGTGCCAAGCTACCAGAGGGTGAGCACAGGTTATCTTATTGTGTATCTAGCTTGGCCTGACTAGAGTGGTGGTTCCTGACTAGCCTGGATGCATTTCTCAGTCAAACCGGAACCCTATTCCTAACATTGGTGATCAGCGGTGAGGATAGGACTTGTATTTGTGCAATAACATAGTAACTCATTGTTCACTACAACTCTAATAAAATCTCCCTTTTCTGACATCTTGATTTTACAAAGTCCTTTTGCCCAAGTCCCATTTTTCTCTGCCATGTCTGTGGTTCTACCTGGCAAGATAGAATTTGAACTGGCCAACCTGGAAGCATAGTCATTGGCTCTGCTCAAGGGGTTCTGCCAGGAGAAGGGGGTATTCCACAAGGGAAGTGCCAAGAAGGCAGAGCTTCAGAAAGCATTGAGGGCATGGGCAGCCGCCCACCCAGAAGGAGAAGTGGATGATGAGGCATCTGTGCCTGAGGAAGGATCGGTGCAAGACCTAACAGAGGTTCTTGACATGCAGCCAACAGGCGGGGGGCAGATTTCCTTCCATCACCATAGTCCACTCTAGAGCAGGCAGCAGTGGTGTGTCTTCTAGGAGCCTGTCCTTAGAGGAACTGGTGAACAGAAAGGAGGAGAGGATACTAAAGATATAGCTTACCAAGATGAAGATGGACAAGGAGCAGACTCTTGTCCTTGCTGAGCTTGGCTGAGCTTGAGAAGGATCAAGCTCTTGAGGAGAACAGGCTAGCCATGTAGGAAAGGAAGAAGGCCTATGAGCTAAGCCTCAGAGAGCTGGACATTAGAGCCCTCCAGCAATATTGGTGGCAGCATACCTGCAGTGTCTTCACATGAGTCCAGAACCCATATCCCAAAAGATATGGTGCAAAACTAGATAGTGGCGGATGACCTAGATAAATCGTTGTCAGCCTATGAAGTGGCTTTGGAAGTGTACAGGGTCCCAGAGGAGTTCTGGGGGTAGTCTTTCGAGGTACATGCCCACGGTGGGAGGGCCACATTTCTTACAGTAGAGGTGGGGGACCAGACCAACCACACTGCCATGAAGAGCATTTTATTCAGCAGGAATGGGTTGACATCTGAGAGGTACCGACAAAGATTCAGGGGTAGTCACAAACTCTCTAGACAAACATGTGTGGATTTTCCAGATTATGCTGGTATGGCACTGAAGGGCTGGGTGAGGGGCAGCAAAGTTATGATTGTGAAGGGTTATACAACTCAATTTTGAAGGAGCACATTCTTGATACTTTCCAGAGCTGCACAAACACCTGGTTGATAGCACCAGATTGTCCAAAAAGGTATCTGGAGGGACTCCCAAATCAGAAGATGCAGGGGGAGATAAAAAGACTGAGTTCTCTAAAGGCCCACAAAACAATTCACTAGGGAAAGGGTCTAATTCACAACCCCAATCTAGCCACCAGAAGAAAACTTACCCTGACAAGAGAGAGAAGCCCAGAACTCCCAAGTGCCATGAATGCAATGAGTATGGACACTACAAGGGAGATCCCAAGTGTCCAAAAAGAGTGTCACCTCCCACTGGAGTAGAGATTCCAGTGGTAGCTAGTATAGAGCTTAGGGAGGAGTTTGTCCTAGTTAATGGGGGTGGGGTGGGTTTATAGGGATTACCTGGATGACAGTGAGATGGTTCCTAAGATCCATTTTCAAGTATAGTCAATGGGTCACCATCAGTGGGAAAGGTGTGGAGGCATTGAGGGATATAGGAGCCAGTATGACTATGGCAAGGAGTCCCCAGAGCAGGTATTTCCTAATGTATTCCACTAGGTTGTGGTGTCCGACAACAGAAGGGGTCACTATCTTGTGGCCCTGGTTCCATTTGAGTGAGGGGGGGGGGCTCAGGCCTTCTGAAAATTGCAGTGAGCCCTGCCATGCCTGTGTACTGTTTGTTAGGTAATGACCTGGAGCACACTATCTGGAAAGAAGTGGCGCTCAAGGCTCATTTGGAGACGTTAGGGTTACCTGAGTGGATCTGTGCCACGACATGGTCCATGGCTGCCCGAGAAGGGAGTCAAGAAGTGCTGGAGCCTGGAACAATGGCCCAGACCTCTGCTAAGAAGGGGAAAGTTAGAGGATGTGAGAAACCAGCCCCTGAGCAAGCTAGGTGGATGGGGAACTTACGGTGGCCACCTTGGAGCCCACTGAGGAGGGCATTGCTTTCCTTGGTGAACTGCCAGAGCTTGCTGAATGGGCTGTGGAAGGAGGACCTACCAAGGAGCAGTTTTGTATGACACATAGGAAGTACCCAATCCTTGTTGGCATGTGACAACAGGCTGAGGCCCAAGCAGCAGGAGATGCCTCTGGTAGTCATCACATTTAGTGGGAGGACAACCTCCTGAACAGTGAGCCTAAGGCTCCTGGGCATTGAACATCAAGGGCCCTGGTTGTCTCCCAATGCTATAGGGCCTTGCTACTGGAGCTGTTTAATGAGATTCCCCTGGCCAGATACCTAGACTAAGACAAAACCAGTGTCCCTTACTTCTATTGTCTTAGGATCAAGAATTCCTCAGATGTGTTCTGAGGACTTGTGTGACTAGCCAGGCCAGTGAGATAACAGGGCAGAGGCTTGAAGCCCCCCTTAATCCCTTGCTTGTCATTATCACCCTATTAGAGAGGGAGGGCATTAACATTGTAGAGCCTATGGACCCCCAGACAGCATCAGGCAACCGGTTCATCCTGGTTCTGGTGGATCATGCCACTCGGTACCCAGAGGTAATCTTTCTGAGAACTACTACTGCACCTGCAGTGGCAAATGCCTTGATCTGGATTCTTACCCGAGTGGCTTTCCCCAAGGAAGTTGTATCTGACAGGGGAAACACTTTTTGCCTGCTTATATGCAGTCAATGTGGAAGGAGTGCGGGGTAACATACAAGTTCTTCTCCCCTTGCCATTCACAAACCAATGGGCTTGTTGAAAAGTTCAACAAGACCCTGAAAGGCATGTTCAAAGGCCTGCCTGAGGTCTTGAGGAAAAAGTGGGATATCCTCTTACCATGCCTGTTTGCTTATTGTGAGGTGCCACAGAGAGGAGTGGGTTTCAGCCCATTTGAGCTGTTGTAAGGGCACCCAGTAAGAGGACCTCTGAGTCTGGTAAAAAAAAGGGTTGGGAACAAGCTGCCAGGAAAGTACCCCAGGATGTAGTAAGCTACATGCTGGCCTTCAGAAGCTAAATGGCTATGTTATGGAAACAAGGTTTTAGTAACCTTGAAGCCAGTCAGGAAGTCATGAACAGGTGGTACGACAACAATTCTACCACTGTGCAATTTCAACCTGGTCAGAAAGTATGGGTGATGGAACTTCAGGGCTGCTGGAATGGGCCATATGAGGTGATTGAAAGAAAGGATGAGCCACATACTTGGTGGACCTCAAGACCCCTAGTCAACCTCACAGGGCACTACATGTAAATCACCTCAAACCCCACTTTGAGGTGTCAGAGCTCACCATGCTGTTGGTGACAGATGGAGAAGAGGAAAAGTCTGTGGAGGTAGTAATACTTCCCCCACTCTAACTCCTGAACAACATAGAGACTGGGCCTACCTCTGTATGTCTCCCACTCTGCCCCTTTACCTCACCTATGTCTAACTCCCCTCCATCTCAATCTTCCTCTCTCCCTCCCTCTCAAAATACCTCACTCTAGTCCACATCTCTCTGCCTGTCAGCCATCACCTTACTGCTCTCTACCTCTCTCTGGGCCCACCTCTGTATGTCTCTCACTCTGCCCCTTTTCCTCATCTCTGTACCTCACCTATGTCTAACTCACCCCCACCCCTCAATACACCTCTCTCTAGCCCACATCTCCCTGTCTCTCCCCCATCACATTGCCTTCTCTACCTCTCTCTGGGCCCACCTCTGTATGTCTTCCACTCTACCCCTCTTCCTCATCTCTGTACCTCACCTATGTCTAACCCGCCCCCTCTCAAGATACCTCATCGTGGAGGAGTGTGGCTCAATGGTTAGAGCGGCAGACCCTGAAGCAGAGTTCTGGCCAGGGACCAGGGTTCGATTCCCGCCTCAGCGGGGCTCGGGCTCAAATTTCCTCTGACCTGTCTATTCTTGCATCGGTGCCTCTTCTAATCACGGGCCCCACGCTGCAACTCTGGGAAATAGCTTGCTTAGCCTCCACACCGGCCCCAACAGCGCTAAGGATGCCTGGCTTCACCCTGGGGGTGCCCAGGAGTGGACACTTCACAGGGAAAGCCAGGAGGGGTTCCACAGCGGTATGAGTATCAGCGCCAGGAAACCGCAAAAGGCGACACCGCAAGGTGGCTGTCTGGGGACAGTGCGCTCTATAAGTACCTTGACATTTACATTTACATTTACCTCTCTCTCGGCCCACATCTCCCTGTCTATATCTACCTCTCTCTGGGTCTACCTCTGTAAGTCTCCCACTCTTCCCCCTGTCACCACCTCCACTCTGTCTCTACCAAACCCCTTTGTCTGCACCTCACTTATTTTATCTCACCTTCATGTTTTTATCCTCCATCTACTTCACTTCTGTCAATTTCTTCTCTCTTACCCCCACCTCCCTGTATCTCTTCTTTAATACCGCAGCTCTCTTCATCACTCTCTACCTCATTATTATCATTTCCTTCTTTGCGTTACATCTTCCACTCTACTACTGCCAGATCTCTCTATTTACCTCTCCACTTCCTTATTCTCTTCTCGCTTCTTCTATTTCTCTACCACTACCTCTTTTGCTTTATCTATCTTTACCTCATCTCTCTCGCATCACTCGCTGTGCTTCCTTCTCCATTTCAATGGACTCCTCTTCCACAACAACCTCTCTGATTACATCATCTCCCCCTCACATTGAGCTCTGCACCACCTTCATTTAATGCCTCTTTCTTAACAATCTCTGAAGCTCTTTCTATTTCTCTCTACTTTCCATTCCTCAGCCTGCTTCTTTCTCTACCTCATCTTCTCTTACACAACCTCTTCATCAACATTCCCTCTTTCTGTACTTCACCCATCTCTTTGTAGTCCACCTCTTTCTTCTCTTCACTACATCTTTCTTCCTGCCATCCACCCCCCTCTTTACAATTTACTTTCCACCTGCCTACTCTCTTTATCTGTCCTGTCTTTCTACATCCCTTCCCATTTTGCCCCTTTCTCTATTTCTCTATCTTGCATTTCACTACGTTCCCATCAGTCGCTCAAGTCAAAGAGAGAGTGGGCAATAGAAAAGCATAGCAATATAAAGTCCAAGAGAGACTGAGGCATAAGAGAGAGTATGTACATGAGTTAGTAACAGATACCTGCAGGAAGAGAGGAGATGAAGATAGACATGAGAGAGAGAAAAAGACAGAAGTAAGTGAATGAGTGGAGATCAATGCTGGACAAAGAAAGAGAGGCAAAGGGAGAAAGTAAACAATTAAGGTATTGGAGAAGGAGTTAGATCAGAGAGACAGACGTCAACAGGCTCCATTGATGAAGCTAAACTTGCCTTCTGCCCAGGGGAGCAAGGAGCAGTGAGAAGATGGAGGGGGCTAACATAGCAAGACCTAGGGTGGGAATAGGAGGCAGCAGGGCACAGCTGGAGTTGCAGAGTCAGGTACATGTTGCCCAGTGCAGTGGTACCTCACTTGTACTGACACAGAGTACCTTTGCTGGGTAAATTGCCACTTGTGATAGGGTGGTTGCCCTAAAATGAATGTCTCTCTAACTACACGTTAGTAGCAAAACAGAAGATATACATTCAGAACACAAGCACCACACATCGCTAGGGCAATACTGTGCTGCAAATGGCCTCATTCCACATCTGGGAGCAGGATTCAGGAGATTCCACTGGGTCCAAGTTCAAGTTTAATTTATTTGGTTTAGTTCTCTACTGAGAACAACACATTTTTTTTAAATACATTTATTTTTAGACATTAATAAAATAATCATTTCAATATAATCTTTTTAAAGTTTTTAAAAATGAGAACAAATTATAACACACAAATTCATCAGGCGGTGATTTAAGAAGCAAAATCAAACTCTGTACTGATGCACTATTTCATCTCATTTGAATTAATTTTAAGTATCGATTTCTGGCCGCAACCAATGTCGCATTAGGGCATACAAACAGAACATGCTTCAACTCTTGCCCTCCTCCATTGCAGAGTTCACATGTACTGGTGGCGTTTTCTTTATGGTTCCACTTAGAGGTAAATGATTTTAAGGGGAGAAACCCAAGCCGTAATAATATAATGCATCGCCGGAGTCCATGCCTTAAGGTGAAACGAATGTACTGTTGCAAATGTTTATATTCTATTGACTCTGCATAAAGTTCATATGGTGTAATTTGGAACAATATTTAATGTCCAGATCGTAACTTATCCTCGGCATTGGATGTTTTAAGAAGAGCCTCAATTGCGCAGGAGTCCAGGATTTCAGTAGTGCGGTTGTACAGTTTGATAATTTAAAAGCTGTAATTAGATTTTGACTAAAAGTATGCTTCGAGCTCAAAAGTCTCCATTTTTCACAAAAATCTTAAGGTGCCTTGTTCTGCATGTATGAGGTTATAAGCCCATCTTATGATGTTAGTAATGGCTCTGAGCTATTGGCAGGAACTGCTTGGTGGACCTTAATCATTTTACGAAGTATTTTCCCTTCTTTAATTTGCATTTGTTGCCACTGTTTTATTGGAATATATTCCAGAGCGTACGATAAAATGGGTGGAATTTTAGAGCTAAAATCCTGTAGAAGAGGAAAAAAGTGTCCGGAGAAGGAAAATAAACGTTGGAGGGCCCCAACATGTACGTCTGCTTTATGGCCCAAATGCTGCAGAAGAGGGGAGTTTTGTAATGATTGTGAAAATATTCGCCATAAATAGGTATATTATTTAACCACTTCTAGCAGTTTTCTCCCTAAAGTCCAATTGAATTTTGTGTATTGTTTTCTTTCTCTGAAGGGAACTATTTTTGTTTTGGTTACATTTGGAACCAAAACAAATTCTTCTGGATGTCAGCATATTTATCTATTTCTGTTCCCCTGGGTCAATATCAGTGAATATATTGTCGTGTATAGATCACAAAGCGCATTTTGTCAACAAAATGTACCTTGAAAAACTCTCTCATTTCATGCTGACAAAGCAACCTAGCCCCAGGAACTAAAAACATGTATTATCCAGATTCACCCAATTTGGTTAAATGAGGAAGTTGGGCTGAATTCTGGGTCTCGTGCTTCTGGTAAATCTAACTTTGCCAATCATCTAGAACTCCATCCAAGTGATCCCAAGACAATCTCACAGATAATCACCCATGGCGCCCCAGAGCCTCTAACAATACCCCTTTATTTCCGAAATCAAGGTCAGTTTCATTTTCAATTATTTATTTTTCTTGGTGTTATTTGCCACCTCATTACCCACAATGCAACCACAAGCAAAATGATACTTTCTGCGGCCACTGCCCCTGCTGATGGATACATTTTCAATACACAAGATCCCGAATGAAGTTAAATGAATGTCCAAGTAATGCATGTGCCAGACCCTGTTTTGGGACCCAAAGGGCGAGCAGGAGCAAGTGAGCCAGTGATGGTTGGGGCCGTACGCCTTTGGTGTCCTGGGATCACTGGTGGCTCCTCCGCTAAGGAAGAGAAGTGTCGCCCACTGCATTTTTGCAGTGAAACAAAGGGAAAATAAAATGATAATAACTCGTGTTATTATCATTTTATTTTTTCTTACTTACGCAGCTTTGCATGAGGGGACAGGGCAGGGGAGGAGTGGTAGGCAGCACCCTCCTAAGTGCCCAATGACTGCTTTGCCAGCCCTCTCGGGCCGCCCAAAACAGTCTTGCGCACTTCACATGTTCTCTTTGCAGGCTGCATCACAGCCTGCATGGAGAACATGCCCAGGCCTTCAGTCAGGGTCTGAGCACTGAAACATGGCGCTCAGACCAATCACAACTCTGCTACGGCAGCGTTGTGATTGGCTGACAGGAAGCCTGGGTGTGCTTCCTGTGGCCGAGCGAGGGAGGAATAGGGAGGAGAGACACAGCAAGGAAGCAACGAGAAGGTAATTTTAAATTTTCTTATTTTCTTATACCCGCTTCCCCACACATCCTCCACCCCACCAAAGCCCCCTCCTTCCCCCATCCCCCTACCTCTGTTCTGTGCTGGCCGCCACTGCCTGGGATCTGTCCTACTGTGACTCTGCAAACAGGACCAAGGACACCTCTTCTGCAGTGGACTCTCAGGGTAACGTTGGGAAGCCGTCCAAGGGTTATTAGGGCAGTTTTGTGTGTGGGGTAGAGACCCAAAACTCGAGACCCAGAACTCAAACAGTCAGACAGACACAATAGTTCATTGTCCAGCTCTTTGAATGTCATGTTAAAAGGAGATGTACTTTAATCTCACAGCAAATTGAGATCCAACACAAATTATTGGGGGGCAGATGGGTGGGGGGAGGTTCTGCTACAGGGTTCTGAAAGTTCTTGAAGGTAATCATTAATCTCTCTAATTTGCAGAATCATATTTCTGTTTCCAAGACAAAGTCCTTTATTGTCTAGATTCAAGCTTCATGTTACCTGTTCACTTTGATGCAGTCCAGCACAATGGTTGGTAGTGTGCCCCTTGTGGTTGCACAGTCAATGGCATCTGGCTTGCACTGCAGGCAGTGGCCCCCCTCTTGGATCCTGACACTGAATCCATCACAGCTAACTGGCCTCTGCACTGGTCCTTCATCTTTGGAAGCCACAGCCGTCAGCCAGGTGGTATTCCACTTCTACAGTAGTGCTGTTGGCCCTCGTTGGAGTTGCAGCACTTCGAAGGCAGCGGCACAACAGATCCCTCACGTCACATTGTAGAGATGCAGGATGGGCACGTTTTCACGTAGGATTGGTCGAGATTCACATCGTTCACCACATGAACACTTAGGGATGCCGTGGAACCTCTCTTTATCTCAAAGGAAGAGTTGTGACGATGCAACTCTCCTTTCAACAAGTCTTTTCGTCTGTGTGTCCTCACTCCAGAAACATGTCTTGGCTTCTCCTGGATTGTCTATCCTCCTGCAGGATCAGACACACTCCTTCCCTCTCTGAGCAGGCTTCTAGGTTCTGTGCAGACTTCAAGTGATGTCCCCACACCTCTGGGAGAAAAGCTGCTGGACAGACACCATCCTTGGATTTAAGTTTATCGTTGTGTATTTGACAGAACACTCAATTCCTTCATTAAGAAGAACTTAGAACTGGAACAAAATGAGATGATATGGGTTCCATCTTTATATCAATTTTTTAGACAGTGGACATGGTCCAATAACTGGTTTGTTATTAAAATGTGGGCTCCAAGCAGGAGTATCTAAAACAAGAGCCCCATAAAGTGTGTAATTACTTGCGTTGTAAAAGCAGGCATTGTAAAAGCATGCGTTGTAAATCCAGTTGTTTTGTAAAAGTTCCGTTGTAATGGTAGTGCGTTGTAAAAGTTGCATTGTAAAGGTTGTTTACCCTATAAAGTGTGATGTGTGGGGCGATTGATTGATGATATTACAGTTGGTGAAGGTACCATAACGCTGCAAGAGTGGAAACGTCGCACTGCACATGATGATTGTCAAATAGCTTTGAAGAAGTTTATTGTCTAGGGGTGGCCCGGGGAAAATAATTTGGGTGAGGAGTCTAAAATCTTTTACAAGATGAAAGATGAATTGACTGTGGAGGGTGAGTTGGTGTTGCGACGGGATTTGTTGATTCCGCAGGTTGGGGTAAGGTCACAACTGCTAAAGTTTGCTCATCAGGGACAGGCAGGGATGACAGGCACCGAGAAGAGACTCCACACTTACTATTGGTGGCCTGTAATAGATACAGAAGTTGAAGTATTTTTAAGTAGTTGTAAAGTTTGCACAAATGCATATAAATTGGTCGGTATGTATATCCCTCCACTTTGTCCAGTGGAGTTCCCGAAAGTGCCTTGGGAAACATTAGGCATGGACTTCATAGACGATAATATGAACTAGCCATTGGTGGAGGTTAATTACTTTTCCAAGTGGGTTGCTGTAATGCTGCAGGCAGTAATACATTATGAGATCATGTATTGACCATTGACTCCATGTTGCTTTAATTACATTTGTGAGCATGTTTTAATCTTGTATCTGTCTGACCCTGCCTTTAAGCTGCAAACGCAGGCAAGCCCAGGTTACTTGCTTACACACAGAATTGTTTATATTTCTCATTTACCGATCGAGTGAGATAAACTGTTAGAAAAGACTGGTGGGAGCTGTACAGTGTCAAAGGATGAGAAAGTGAAGAATTCTGCCTCAGCTCTCATCGGAGACTGGCCAGCTCGACACAGGGAGCAGTGACGTCGACACAGAGAGCAGTGGTTAATTTATCAGATACAAATTGCCGGGGCTCTCCTTAGGAGGCAGCGCTAACAAGAGAAATGTGCTGGTGCAAACTGCCTCCTGACTAGAGCCCCGGAACTTATTATTCTGGAGAGGACTTGGCCTAATGGCTAGAACTCCCGATTTCGGAGCTTGGGAACTGAGTTCAAGTCTTGGTATGGCTCAAAATCCTGTGATTCTGGGGAAACTCACATGAACTCCGAATGAGTATGTGCTTAACTTGTGCTATAAGCATCGGTGGTGAGGATTAGGTGCCGGTGCTGGGCACCGGAAAGCACTGGCTCAAATTAAGCATTGTCAGAGAGTGTAGCAAGCACATACAGTGCAGATGAAGGGAGGGTGAGCTTCTAGAAGTCTCTCTCCATAATAGTGAAGAGGAGAAAGATGGAGACCTCTTGGCGCTTTGACAGGAACTCTTTTGAGAGTGGACGAACTGCCCAGGGTTTTTGTGCCAGTCTGAGACTCTCTTGCCTGAGACTGCCAACAGGTTCCCCAGCCATGCTGGCATGATGATGCTAAACAGACAGCTGATGATGCATTCCGAGTTCTAATTACTGTATTCTTGTGTACATGCAGTTATCTTCCAATGCATTTATTCTTGTGTACATGCAGTTATCTTTCTATGCATTTATTATTGTGTATATACATTCACTGCATGTATTTACTTTACTTGTGTATTATTGCCATTTGATATGAGGGAACTTGCTGCAATATATATTCCCCTATACTTGGCAAATTAGTGTTGAACCTTGTTTATGTTGTATTTTGGTATTCTAAAGTGTGTAGAGTCCTATTTTGAAGAGTGTTCACGTTGCTTCCTGGTATTTTGAAGTCTTGCTCAGGTGTTCTGATGAGAAAGCAAGACAGTTGGATGTAGGTTTTTGAGAAAGCTCAACGCACATAAAGTCATTGATATTTTAAGGCAGTTGTTCGGGAGGGAGGATGTTCCAAGAGATTTATTCACAGAGAATGAAGCACCATTCAAATCCTGGGCAATGGAAGCTCTTTTAAGATATCATTTGGTATCAAGCTTTAATTGGTGGCATTGTATAGCCCCCAAGGTAATCGAATAGTGGAGAGGGTGAACAAGATGTTGACGGACACTAATCGAGTAACTGTGTGTACTGGTGTGGATATCATGTTGGCAGTTCATTATAATTTGTGGGGTTATTGAAATTCTCCACATTACTCTACAGGAGTCCCTCCTTTTGTTCTATTGGGGGGTAGGTATTCTTCCTGTAAATTGTCTCCTAATTGGGTTTGGGACAAGACTTGATTTGGGGACAAAAGGCCGGTTTTGGAGGACATCTGTCACAGAGTAAAAGTAGATTGAACAAAGTGAGGGATGTCCAATTTTAGGTTGGGAATTTGTGAAAATGTAGAGACCTGCAGGCTCCAAGGAGGGAGGCTCTAAATGTTTCCCTAATACACATGCTGTTAAAGTACCCAAACATCCTCATGCTGTTCTTGAGGAAAGTGGAATGTGGTGAAGCGGGAGAGCTGCTGTCGTCAGAAGAAGGATGATGTGCTAAATGATGTGGATGCGGTTGCAGTCAATAGGAAAGAGTGTTTCGTAAGTGAAGGAGTATCGGATAGTTGCTGGTTCAGTGATTTGGACAACTCTTGTTGTTCTGTTCCTGGGATGGTTTGAGGAGTAGTACACCAGGTAGAGTCAAAGGCGACGGAATCATTTTTGAGAGTGTCTCAGATAGAGTTTGCAATGGGGAGGGAGACTACTTGTGGAAATTGAGTTGTTCGAGAGAATGTTGCCGGCGATGTTTCAAACGGTTTCAGAGACACGTTGTGTGATGTGCCTAATGTTGCAACTGGGAAGAACAGAAGAGTCGCACGCCCTCTCAGATATTTGCGGGATTATGCTCTGGAACAGAGCATTTTATTGGCAAGTTCTTCTTTGTTACACAAATGTACTTGTATATATGTTCAGCAATAGTCTGTCAAAGTTAGTTGTTTATTTTTAAACCATGCTTGGAGCTATTTTCGAAACTGTGGAGATTAGTAACAATATTTGCTTTGCTTTGGTAAGGGGGTGTTATGTCTTGTTAATGTCATTGTCATCTTAAACTATGGAGTCTTGGCATTGGCATTTCTTGGTGAGGATTTCAAGCTCTTGCCTGTTGGGACTGTATTTTGGAACAGTTACCAAGGTTTGTCGTGTGCTGTCCATTTTGCTAGCTATAGAATAAATTATTGAACCACAAAAAATACTCCAATAGACCAACATGTGGTCAGAGATCTGAAATACCTAACTGCGAGGAGGGAAGTATCTGTGTGAGGATATATACATAAATTCACCAGAAGGTGAGAAAGGAAGCAATTCCTTCTTGTTTAGTTACCCTCACACACCCTAGTGGTGTCATGCTTCATCATCCAGCAGACGCCTTCTTACGAATCAAAATTACTCTCATTCCCTCCCCTGTGTGTAAGACTGTGGTGGTACCTCCTCCTGCCCTTTACCTTCTCTCCCCTGTGTGTAGTGGTACCTACTCCTGCCCTTCAGCTTCTCCCCCCTGTCTGTAAGACTGTAGTGGTACCACCTGCTGCTCTTCACCTTACGCCCCCTGTCTGTACGACTGTAGTGGTACCTCCTGCTGCTCTTCCCCTTCCCTCCCCCTGTCTGTAAGACTGCAGTGGTACGTCTTGCTGCTCTTCACCTTACAACCTTGTCTGTAAGACTGTAGTGTTACCTTCTGCCGCTCTTCACCTTCGGTACCCTATGTGTAAGACTATAGTGGTACATCCTGCTGCTCTTCCGCTTCTGTCCTCTGCCTGTTATGCTACAGTGGTACCTCTTTCTGCTGTTCACCTTTCCTGCCCCCTGTCTGTAATACTGTAATGGTACTCCCTGCTGCTCATCACCTTACGTCCCCTGTCAGTAAGACTCTAGTGGTACCTCCTGCTGCTCTTCCCTTTCTCTCCCCCTGTCTGTAAGACTCTAGTGGAACATCCTGCTGCTCTTCACACTACACCCCGTCTCTAAGACTGTAATGGTACCTCCTGCTGTTCTTCATCTTCCATCCCCTTTCTGTAAGACTGTAGTGGAACCTCCACTTGCTCTTCACCTTCTCCTCCCTCTGTCTGTAAGACTCTAGTGGTACCTTCTGCTGCTCTTTACATCCTCTACCCTTGTCTGTAAGACTGTAGTCGTTCCTCCTGCTGCTCTTCACCTTCTCTACCCCTGTCTGTAAGACTGTAGTGGTACCTCCTGCTGCTCTTCACTTTCCCTTCCACATCAGTAGGACTAAAGTGGTACGTCCTGCAGCTCTTCACCTTCCGTACCCTTTCTGTAAGACTGATGGAACCTCCAGTTGCTCGTCACCTTCTCCTCCCTCTGTCTGTAAGACTGTAGTCGTTCCTCCTGCATCTCTTCACCTTCTCTACCCCTGTCTGTAAGACTCTAGTGGTACCTCCTGCTGCTCTTTACATCCTCTACCCCTGTCTGTAAGACTGTAATGGTACCTCCTGCTGCTCTTCACATTCCCTACCCCGTCTGTAAGACTCTAGTGGTACCTCCTGATGCTCTTCACGTTACCTCCCCTGTCTTTAAGACAGTAGTGGTACCTACTGCTGCTCTTCATGTTCCCTCCCCCTCTCTGTAAAACTGTAGTGGTACATCCTGCTGCTATTCACCTTACACCCCTGTCTGTAAGACTGTAATGGTACCTAGTGGCGGCTCCTTCTCTATGGCAAAGGAACATCGCCCTACTGCTTTTGAGCAGTGCAAAGTAAAGGAAATATAAAATGATAATAATTTGAGTTATTATCATTTTATGCTTCCTTTGAGGGTGGGTGGGTGGGTGGGTGGGGCTGCTCTGCTCTTGGAGCAGGGGAGGAGTGGTTTGCCTACTCCTAAGTGGGCAATGACTGTTTGGTCGGCCCTCTCGGCCTCCCAAACCAGTCATGCGCACTTTCCCCGTTCTCTATGCAGGATGCATTACAGCCTGCATAGAGAACATGCCGAGGCCCCGATCTCCTGGCTGAGCTTTGAACCAGTATGCTCAGACCAATCACAACGCTGCACTACAGCGTTGTGATTGGTCAGTGAGACTGGTTGCTTTCCAATCACAACGTTGCATTGCAGCATTATGATTGGTCAGTGGGTCCTGCTTCCTGTTCCTCAAGTTCCACAAGGAGAGTAGGAGCAGAGGCGCGGGCCCCGGCGGCAAGCTAAGTTTATTATTATTTTTTTATTTTATATCCGCACCATGTGTGACCCCCCCATGCGTGACCCCACCCCAGCCGCACAACCCCCCCTTGCCAACCAGCCACCCGCAATTTATGCCAGCAGCCATTGATGGTACCTCCTGCTGCTCTTCACCTTCCGTATCCTGTCTGTAAGACAGTACTGGTACCTCCTGTTGCTCTTCGTCTCCCCTGCCTGTAAGACTGTAGTGGTACCTCCTGTTGCTCTTCGTCTTCCCTGCCTGTAAGACTCTAGTGGTATCTCCTGAAGCTCTTCACATTTCACCCCTGTCTGTAAGACTGTAGCGGTATCCCCTGCAGCTCTTCACCTTCCCTCCTCCAATGCAAGACTGTAGTAGTACATTCTGCCGCTCTTCACCTTCCACCCCTATCTGTAAGACTGTAGTGGTACCTCCTGTTGCTCTTCACCTTACAACCGTGTCTATAAGACTGTAATGGTACCTCCTGCTGCTCTTCACCTTCCGTATCCTGTCTATAAGACTGTACTGGTACCTCCTGTTGCTCTTCGTCTCCCCTGCCTGTAAGACTGTAGTGGTGCCTCCTGCTGCTCTTCACCTTCCACCCCTGTCTGTAAGACTGTGGTGGTACCTCCTGATGCACTTCACATTAAAGCCCCATCTGTAAGACAGTAGTGGTACATCCTGGTGCACTTCACCTTAGACCCCCGTCTGTAAGACTGTAGTGGTACCTCCTGATGCTCTTCACGTTCCCTCCCCGTCTGTAAGACTGTAATGGTAACTCCTCCCGCTCTGCACCTTCATGTAAGCCCGGGGCTGTGTCCATGCTCCTCCCTTCAGGGCGCCTCCCACAGCTCCCCAAAGACAAGGGAACGGTTTTATCCCGTGCAGTCTACAGGCAGCACAGAGTTCAAAGAGTCTCAGTGGTCACGGACCTTGTGACCCAACGGGTAAGGGAAGGATGGACAGCTTGGGAAGGAGAGGAAGGAGTGCACATTCAACGAAGTGCTTAGGGGAGGGAGAGGAGGCATGCAGCAAGTAGACACTACCAGTGGCGTAACTAAAGTTTAAGGGGCCCCCCTGCAATGTACAGGGAGGGGCCCCGCTCCGGATTTTATCCGGAGCGCTCAGATCTGATTACTGTGCTGAGGGGGCCACAACTTCAGACAAGGGAAGTGCAGATAGCAGTGGATGACCCTACTAACAATCCTGACTCGAAACATTACCCTGCCACTCAGCTTAACTCTAAACAAGAGGTTAATCTGATGCCCTACCGTACCAAGAACTTTACCCTACTACTAACTTTAACTCTAAACAAGAGGTTAATCAGATGCTCTACCGTACCCAAGAACTTTATCATACTACTAACCATAACTCTAAACAAGAGGTTAATCTGATGCCCTACCGTACCCAAGAACTTTACCATACTACTAACTTTAACTCTAAACAAGAGGTTAATCAGATGCTGTACCGTACCCAAGAACTGTACCATACTACTAACGATAACTCTAAACAAGAGGTTAATCTGATGCCCTACCGTACCAAGAACTTTACCCTACTACTAACTTTAACTCTAAACAAGAGGTTAATCAGATGCTCTACCGTACCCAAGAACTTTACCATAGTACTAAACATAACTCTAAACAAGAGGTTAATCCGATGCCCTACCGTACCCAAGAACTTTACCATACTACTAACTTTAACTCTAAACAAGAGGTTAATCAGATGCTCTACCGTACCCAAGAACTTTACCATACTACTAACTTTAACTCTAAACAAGAGGTTAATCCGATGCCCTACCGTACCCAAGAACTTTACCATACTGCTAACCTTAACTCTAAACAAGAGGTTAATCCGATAACCTACCGTACCCAAGAACTTTACCCTACTACTAACCTTAACTCTAAGCAAGAGGTTAATCCGATACCCTACCATACCAGTAAACTTAACCCTGCCTCACACCATGGGTGACATCTCCTATGGTGTGGGGCATTCATTTTTTTGAAAAACAATATCCCACTTAGGGATTTTGTTTTTGAAAAAACAAGTTAAAGTTTGATGGGCAGCCGTTATCTTTGACTGGGCCATCCGTCAAACTTTTAACTTGTTGGACGCCACAAAGGCCTTCGATACACTTGAATGGCCCTACTTATTTACTATACTAGGAAGGATGGGCTTTAGCCCACTCCTCATCAAAAAAATTCGCTTGTTATACACAATGCCCAAAGCCCGGGTAAGGGTGAATGGGCTGGTCTCGGAACCTTTTTCCATTTCGCGAGGTACGAGGCAGGGTTGCCCCCTCTCTCCGCTGCTGTTTGCCATAGCTATGGAACCTCTGGCTGCCAGAATCAGGCAACATCACACGGCAAGAGGCATAGGATTCAGCTCTAGAAATCTCCTAATATCGCTGTACGCGGACGATGTGACCCTCTATCTTATTAATCCGGACGAAAACTTAAATCCTGTATTACATGAGTTTTTTCGCTTTGAGGGCCTTGCGGGCATCTCAGTCAACTGGTCCAAGTCGGTGATCTTTCCCCTAACTGAGAACACCGCAAAGGTATCCTCTGAATACCCCCTACGATGGGAAGCAGAGGAGACAAAATATCTAGGGATATGGATCAGTCGAGAATTTCAGGCGATCTGGAACCTTAACTATGGGAGAGCGATCACATGGCTGGAGGAAAAGGTGAAGATATGGGTGAAGCTACCCTTGTCCCTTACGGGGCGGATAGCGGTGGCTAAAATGATTATATTACTTAAGTTCCTCTACCTCTTTGCAAACATACCGATTCCACTCACGTCTCATTTTTTTAACACCCTGAGATCCCATCTGGTCGAGCTAGCTTGGGCGGGCGGACAGGCAAGGGTATCCTGGGACATGCTGACACTGCCTTTAAAACAAGGGAGTCTGGGTGCCCCAGATATGAAGCTATACGCACTTTGTGCTCAGGCCCAATATCTGCATTTTTGGATCCATCAACTCCCTTTCAACCACACGTGGCGGTGGAGCGCGACGCTGTTGCACCACTTCCGCTGAGAGTAGCAATATGTGCCACAGCGAAACGACCTAGAGGGGAGGGGGATACGTCTGGGACACTACAATGGGCATGGGAGGAGCTACGCAAGAGGGCTGGAGTCTCGCTGCTTTATGCCCCCTCACTTTCCCTGGCGCATAACCCGATGCTGCCGTGCATTGCGGATGGAGTTGCCAAACACTCAGGGAGGCAAGTGCACCTTCGCACATTTGCAGACCTCTTCCCTGACAACCAGTTCATGTCCCCCCCGGTAGCAGAGGGGGGTCACGCTGTGCCCTTCTCTGAGCTATTTTTGTATCACAGGTTGAGGGCGGCATGCCGCGCTCTTAGTGGGAGCTTCCCGGAGGCCCCTCAAACATTTACTGCTTTGGAGGGTGTGGTGGGCTCCCCTTCTCCGCGCATGTTAGTCACCCGTATCTACCGGCAAATGCAAAACTCGGCACCGGTGATCACGCCGCGGTCCCTCCAGTGTTGGAACGAAGACCTCCCATCTCCACTGTCTGAGGAACAGTGGAACTTTTGTTGTGGGCAGCTCACTGAGCTCTCTCCCAACTACAAGTTACGGTTAATACATTTTAAATACTTGCACAGGTTCTACAGAACCCCTATCAGTATACACAGGATGGGTCTTCGGGAAACAGATGAGTGCTGGAGGTGTAGGGGCTCCCCTGCCTCCTTTTTACATGTCGCATGGTCTTGCCCACTGTTGGAGCAGTATTGGTCTCAGATTTTCACTTTCGTAAACCAGATTGTTGGCCGCTCAGATGTCCCATCCCCTGTACTTGGCGTATTGGGATATGTTAAGGAAACTCCACCAAAGTCGCGCAAATTGCATGCGCTGCTTTTACTATTCTCTAAAAGGCAGATTGCGCTGTACTGGGGTAGGCGGAGGGTGCCTAAGATAAAGGGCTGATTGGCTGATGTAACATATGGGCATGCCCAGTTGACCACGTTCTGGGAGTTGATGCCGGCAGCATCGCGACCTCGCGATATCTGGGAGCCGTTTGTGCGCTGGGCCCAGGAGCGTCAGGACAAGGAGGTAGTGGGTGACACCTTGGTTGGATAGCCTCCATGGTGGGTGGAGGGGAGGCTAGGGACGGTTTTCATACATGGGTGTGGTACTTTGGCTTCCCTACGCTAAGAACTGGAACACAGTCTACGGCCCGTTGTACGGATGATCGTGTGTGAATATCACTGCTATGATAAATTGCCTGTGGCTCCGGAAGGGTTATGTCTACATGAAAATGTGCAAATATGTGCAGCCCCTGTAACTCATGGACTTGTCCTAGCAATACGTTGTGACCTGTATGTAATTGACAAGACACGTGTGGTAACCTGTATACCCCTGTATGACACCTGTGCACACCATGTATCCTATCATGCTACAACTAAGACTGGCTGGTTATGTTGGTTGTATTGTGTATTGTATTGAGATAATCAATAAAAATAAAAAAAATAAAAAAACTTTTAACTTGTTGACAGTGACTGCCCTGACGGCAGGGCTGATGTAAATGTATGCTTTTCCCCCAGTTTTTCTGAGTGCTTCCTCCTGCTCTTGTCTCGTTTTTACTGCTTTCTCCTTCCTCTCCCTCGTTTTTCGGAGTGCTTTCTCCTGCTCTTGTCTCGTTTTTACTGCTTCTCCTTCCTCTCCCTCGTTTTTCTGAGTGCTTTCTCCTGCTCTTGTCTCGTTTTTACTACTTTCTCCTTCCTCTCCCTCGTTTTTCGGAGTGCTTTCTCCTACTTTTGCCTCGTTTTACCGCTTTCTCCATCCATTCCCTAATTTTTCTGAGTGTTTTCTCCTGCTTTGGCCTCATTTTTCACTGCTTTCTCTGCGAAGCCGCTAGCAAACCCAGGGCCTTGAGACCCTCACGGGTGATTTGCCGCGCTTTAGAAATCCTAGTTGCTTGATTAATAAATGTGGAGGATGGGTCCTCCATCAGGACAACAGAGTATTTTACTCACTCACCCGATGGAGTAAAGCCCGTCCTCTGTACTGTAGATCAGGCCCTTTGTCTTTCTCAGACCTCCGGTCTATGCGGCTGTGTGCATCTATATATGCGTCTACGTATGTCTAGCTGTGTATTTATTCCTATTCCATAAATATTTGTGCATTATATATAATAAAAATTTTATTTTTGGTTCTCAATAATGTGTATATTTCTACCCATCGGAACAGAACCCATTTTATCAACAATGCCATAATGAAAGCTGACTTAAAATATGTTTTCAAACGTATGCCTTTGCAGGTTACTTGGAGCTGTCTGATTGTGCTGCATAACATAGTAGTTCACCAGCAGGGCCGGACTGGCCGTAGCGGGCACCGGGCAATTCCCCGGTGCGCCGCACGGGTGGGGGCCGGTTTTGGGCCCCTGGGGGCCGATTTTGTTACAGGGCCGTTTTTGCAGCATAGCTGCAAAATCGGCCCTGTAACAAAATCGGACGAAAACCGGCCCTGGCAAAGAGCTTGGTGGCACCCCCAACCCCGGGGGAGGGGGATGGGGGGGCTGCCGAGCACTTTGCCTGGGCCGGTTTTGGTTCCCAGTCCGGCCCTGTTCACCAGCAGGGCTCGAGTCGGGGATACACGTGGGTGGACGGCGTCCACCCACTCTTTTCACAGGGTGGACGCCGTCCACCCTGCCAAGAAGTTGAGCTCCACTCTAAAATATCCTGAACACGTCCCGGTGTAATTTTGAGATACATTCAGCAGCGCCTGCTCGTTTTCTGCTTTCCTTTCGAGCAGCAACGTGCAGACGGGGAGGGGGGTTTTGTCTTTTGAGACTCCAGCTGGGCCATAACAAAGGCCTAACTTAAGGACCCATTTGTCCTTCTCTGGTCGCAGTATCCAGGCTGGGGGTTGCCTGTAGCCTCACACCTAGATGTAAATGCAGAGGAAGGGGAACAAAAGCAACGGCTTGTTAACACCTCAAAGGTGCATAAGAGAGACACCATTTTGACTTTGCTCGGACCCCCATATATAATATATGTTCATTCACTGTAAGAATGTCAGATGTGTTAGTCTGTCCCAGTGCAAAATAACAATTTAAATACCAGTATTTTTTAATGTTTTTACAGTGCTATTCATCCCAAAATAGAGTGTCAGATCACATTACAGAAAACATACACATTATATTGACAATAATTCACACACGTTTGTAAATCATTGCACTGGATGTGTTACATAAGACAGTGAAGGTTACTGGGTGTAGGAGTCACATATCATCCTTCAGAGCGCACTGTGCTATACTAGAAGGATTACAATGCAACTGCGTGTAACAAAAGGATCTCTGTGTTCAAAGCAGTAACCTACTTACCCATCTGCATAAAATCTGCCATCTGCATGTTACATGATGTGCTTTGCAGGAGGTGCATTAACCCGGTATGCTACTTTAAGTCAAAACTAGGACTAGACAAAAACAGATCTTTCCATCAAATGTGTTAACCACCAGGCAGCTAAAACAATCATATCTACATGTAAATGTGCTGCACATGGAATATTACGCCTGGTGGGGTAGGCTGGCAGCAGAGTTAATTTGTCAATCCTTGGGTAAAGGAACCTGTCATGCACAATGATGTCACTTCCTGTGACGTCGCTTCCTGCAATGCCACACACTGTGATGTCACTTCCTGTGATACTACCTAACTTGGAGTGCCCCCCCCACTTCTTTTTTAGGTCTCGCCTGATCCAGTGCATGCGCTGGTCTGGCCGAGACATTTTGTGTACGGGTTTTCAAAGTGCTGCCTGTGGCCTAAAGCTTGCGTTCACGTGAGCGTGCACGTGAGCGTGCACGCACGCAGCCACCATGTGTCTTTCCTCAGCCGCGCTTGATCGCGACCGCGATCACTTTCCCTTTCGCGGGCCGCGCGGCCATGTCATTTTCACGGCCGCGCGGCCAATGCTTGTTAATATTGTCTGCCGCTTATGTTCTTTCCATGGCATTTTCCGTTTTTTTATTTTTTCACAACTATTTGTGCTTATCTACTTAGCCATGTGGCAGATACCCATTAGATTATATAAACGCCGTTTCTGGCTTCTCGTAGCACTGTTGTTTATAGACAACGTAGGTCCTGTTCGATACTGACCTGCAATGCCGTTTCCTGGAAATTCTAAACCTTTCCATCATGGTGGCTAAATTCTAGGCGTGATTTAGCCCTACAACCAGCTCTCCTGCCAAGTTCAAGAAATAAAAAATGCTGCTTGAAACTGCCCTCTTTTGTCGAGTCTTATTAGAAGTCGAGCAGTGGCCGCACGGCGCGGCATTCGGAGAGTTTCAGATGACAAGATGCCTAAACCCTTTCGAGGCACAGGCGCTCATTCCCACATCATCAGAGTTTTCATTCGAGGCAGACGCGGCGATGATTCCTCTCGCTATGTGCCTTGCATAAGGCCCAGCTGCGCTCAGACACCAATGCGCGACCTTCAAATTAACAGGAGGCGCGTGCCTTCTGGCGAGCGTGTTGTAAAGCAGCTTCCTCTAGGCCCTTTTCAAACCGCATTTTGATATGTTTTGCTTCCTGTGTTTCCACTGAAATATTTATCACGGTTGATATTCTATGCTTGAATTCCCGAATGATCTGCACTGTGTACAGTTCCGGAATGTGGATTTCTAGACAGCCAGCATGCCGTAAATGGGACACCAGTGTATGTTCTTTCAACGTCAGCACTGGAATTGGAACAAAATAACCCTGGAAACCCCTACCACACACATAACCACACGCACAACTACAACCACAGACACAACAACACACACAACCACACACACAACCACACACACACACAACCACACACACACAACCACACACACAACCACACACACAAAACCACAACCACACACAACCACACAACTACACTCACAACCACACATACACAACCACACACACAACCACACACACACAACCACACACACACACACAACCACAACCACACACACAAGCGCACACACAACCACACACACACAACTACACACACAACCACACACACAACCACACACACAACCACACCCAACCACACAACCGCACACCCACACACACACCTACAACCACACCCACAACCACACCCAGAATCACACACACACAACCACACACACAACCACACCCAACCACACACACACACAATCACACACAACCACACACACAACCACAGACACACACAACCACCCACACACACACAACCACAGACAACTACACACACAACCACACACACACACAAACACGACCAACCACACATCCACACACACACAACCACACACACAACCACCACACACACAACCTCAACCACACACACAACCACACACACAACCACACAACCACACCCACAACCACACACACACACAACCACAACCACACCCAACCACACAACCACAACCACACACAACCACACGCACACACCCCGCCTCTGGCCACTCACTGCCTATCAGCCTCCTCTCAGCCATGTAGCGCGATCGCGATCAGTTTTACTTTCACAGCCGCGTTCACCGTGAAAGTGTTCGCGTTTCTAGTTTTATTCAGCATTCACTCTTGTTTCCTAGTGCTTGACAATCCAATCTCTAAAATATTTAAGAAGCCTGCACGTCTCCTGTCAACCATACCACTCCATGCATTTTCTCCGATCCACATAGATATCAGTGGTACAGACAAAGGTAACCCGGCTTCTTATCCTTCCTTCAAGCAATAACCAGAATACTAAACTGCATTTGTGCCCCACTTAGTTTTAAGCAGCAAACAGTTATTCTAATCGGTTTGTTTCAGTGGTTGTGTCTTAGGAGAAGGGCAGTGGCACTGGCATGGTAGTTTTATGATAAATTGACTCTTTTAAAATTTCGGTTTTCACCTGATTCCGAGTCCTCCACAACACCCTGTTTTTTTGGCTGTGAAAAGGAGACCAATATTGCCCCCATTTTTAGGTCTCGCCTGACCCAGCGCATGCGCTGGTCTGGCGAGACTTATTGAGAAGGCTCCAAAAAGTGCTACCAGGCCAGCCTAGAGCTACAGTGCATGTGCGCGGGCGCGCGCGCCGCGCTTCACCGCAATTACTTTCACTTTCGCGGCCGCACGGCCGCTTTGAAGTTTGATCGCGATCAATGCTTGTGCTGTTTGATATTGCTAAGTCGGTTCTAGAAGTATACTTGTTTTATTTTAAAGTCCCGACTCTGCTGCCTAAATTTTGCAAATGGGAAAGGCTTTTTTTTAAAGTAACAACTGCGACTTGGAACCCTAAATCAACCCAGATTAAGTACTGCAAGATTATTACACGCTTGTTGGTTTGAAGACAGAATACCTTCCTGGATGATAGACAGATGTTTGAGTGCCTTCTAGTCATCTGTCTTGAATTAAAACGGGGCATAGCTGTCCCATGTCTTGGCATCACAACGCCTTCTTTGCAAGACCAACCTTTTGTGCGAAAGCAGCACATTTAATGAATTTGGCCGACGTGTCAGCAAGGCACCTTATGTTTCAAACCCATAGAGAATCTTGGTCACACACCTTCAGGACTGCTGCAGAACTCATGTAATGAGATCTAGATCACCCACTTCCAGTAGTGTGCGTGAGTAGAGCTACTGCACGACCTTTGGCAGTAACTTTTGGGATCTACTTTCCGAACTGTGAGCAGAACAGTTTCCGAATCCCCACGGAGCGATCTAGGTCACCCCCTGAACACTGGCTGCACTGCGAGCACTCTATGATTATGTTTGGAACGAGGGCTAAGCCTTCCGTATACATTTACAAGCGAGTACAGCAGCTTCACGGCGTTTGAATTAACAGCCAGGTCTCACGCCTTCAGCCGTCTACGAGCACATCCGCTTTCAGTACCTCACTTTAGTTGAAATACCTTTGTAAGAAAATAGAAACTTCAACCGCCCCAATTGTTAGCTAGTTGTGTGCCAAAAATGTATTAATGGGAACACAATAGCTTAAATGGCCCAAAAGATAAGACCTGACTCCTCATGTAGCAATGTGTGCAGAACAGTTTTCACAGCTCTGGCTTAAGGGTCATATCAGATTAGCAGTCTCGAATATTACACCACACTGTTAGCCTGGGTATTTCAGGGTTATTGGTAAGTGATGTATTCTCCTGTTTTGTACAGCTATGTGTCACAGTCCCTACCGTCTCCTGAACAGATGTCATTCTTACAAGTCCGGCAACATGCTAAGTCCCTGAAACGTCAGTATTATCTCTACCCAAGTCATAAATACCAATCTGTGTCTGTCTGAGGCTCTTTGGGCGGGGTTTGTCGACTCTATTGATAGGCAGTGGGTTGCAGAGTGTAAAGACCAATGCCTTTGGTATGACACTAATGCTTTGAGTACTTTAATATTTGATGTTGTTGAGAACTGTGTGAGTAGTTTGTGGTGGGTGTGTTGAATCTGAAGATGCTGGGGCCAAACAGTGCTGACACTAGACACAGCAGATTTAACATAATGTTTTTCTTTGTTGCTTTTCCTGGAGTAGTGTTTGTCATTGTTGGTGAAGCTATATTTCTGGGCATGACATTGTGCACTCAGGTGGGGGTTCCCGGCATCTTTCGTTACTTGCATAAATGTGTACAAATCAGTGGTTGTCGGTGCTTATATTTATAGCACTGTAAAACAAGCATTGGCATAGCCAATAGGTCTCGCTTTTGGGACCTTATAATTATTTGAGTATACAGCACAATATCCTTGGTGCACCAACATCAACTGTTGCATGGTTAAACACTTATAAGGTCACAATGTCGAGACCTATTGGCTATGCCAATGCTTGTTATTATTCTGTATCCTCGGTTCAATTCTGGGGTTCTTTTTCAACTTGTTGCTAGTTCATTGCAAATCTTACAATTACTAATTCAATTTGTGTTAGCTTTGGCTTATTTGCAATGCAAACTTTATCGCAATAAGTTGCTGTAACAAGCTGCAAGTCCGCTACGGAAGCCCATTTATTTGCTAATTATTTTCCACATAAGGTTGCAAGACCATAAAGTGGAGTTTTCAGGATTTTGAATAGTTTCTTGTTTGAAGATGTTACTCTCTCCTGCGCACCCCACTCCTGTACTAAGGTTACAAGTGACTTGGCACCAGCCTTTCAGAGGTTCTTGCATCCACCCAAGTCTGGCCTGGCACTGGTGCGTCCCAGCCTGGCACACACCGGGTGATGATCTCCGTACCTCCTTCTAGACCCCAGCTCACTACTGTTTGCAGTCTGTCACTCAACCCTCACCTCCCTGGCACTCACCCTTCACCCCTCAGGCCTGGCAGTCACTCCTCGCACCTGGCACTCACCCTTCTCCCTCTCTGGCACTCAGCATTGACTCTCCGTGACACTCAACTGTCACCTCCCTGACACTCACCCTCAACCCTCCTGGCACTCATACTTCCCCTCCCTGGCACATATCCTTCACCTCCCTGACACTCACCCATGTCCCTCCTGGCATTCACTACTCGCCCCCTTGGCACTCACCCTTCACCTCCATTGCACTAGCCTTTCAACCCCCTGGCCTGGCAGCTACCCTTCACCCCTTACACTCACCCCTCCCCTCCCTGTCACTCACCTTTGACCCTCCTGACTCTTACATCTCACCTCCATAGCACTCAACCTTCATCTCCCTGGCACTCACCCATCATCCCCCTGACCTGGCACTCAACCTTCACCTCCGTGGCACTAGCCCTTCAACCCCCTGGCCTGGCAGCTACCCCTCACCCCGGGCACTCATACTTCCCCTTCTCGGCACTCACCCTTCCCCTCCCTGGCACTCATCCTTGACCCTCCTGACTCTTACGTCTCATCTCCCTGGCACTCACTCCTCACGTCTCGGGCACTCACCCTTCACCCCCATGGCCTGACAGTCACCCTTGTCCCTCCTGGCATTCACTCCTCACCTCCCTGCCACTCACCCTTCACCCTCCTGGCACTAGCCCGGTTTCCCCCAAGAACAAAAAATAACAAGCCTTGGCATAGCCAATAGATCTCGCCTTTGGGACCTTATAAGTGTTTAGCCACGCAACAGTTGAAGTTGTTGCACCAAGGATATTGTGCTGCATAACTAAATACTTAGAAGGTCCCAAAAGCGAGACCTATTGGCTATGCCAATACTTGATTAGGACTTGTGCCCTTACTAGCACTGTAACTTGCCACCTTCAAGTTAGAGGCAGTACCTTAACCTGCTGAGCTATCCCACATAAAAGACAATTATGTGAACCCCATGCTTCATTTTAAAATGATTTAAATTAGTGTTCAGATATTACACACAGATCTATAATCGGCAATGCTCTTACCAGTAATAGATACTGACATTTTGTGGCTAAACCTAGATATCTACAGCAGGTGCCTTTGCCCTCTCAGCTAGCTTTAAATGCAGATTGTGAGTAATTAATAAAGCAAGCTCACAATTCCTGCCACTTCTTCCAGTGCTGCCGATTCCGTTGTGGGCCGAGTTTGTCAAAGATACTGAATACTTTGACTCTACGGGTGCCGCTCGTAGTCGGGAACTGTGTTTTTGGAGAACGCCGAACAGATACCAAGGAGGAGTGGTTGGATTCTATTTTTAATGGATTTTTAAGCTTGGAAGAAGAGTTCTTTTAGCGCTACACATCCTTGAACTGACAACATCCTTCCCGGGACTGCGAGGCCCAGGCTGCCCTGCAACGCTATTCCGCAGCGCACCTGGTGCCTCTTCCCGGCCCCTCCTCTTGCTGCCTGGCTTGTGAAAACGACTCGCGGCCCCCGCTTCGCGGGAGCCGCTCGTAGTCGGGAACTGTGTTTTTGGAGAACGCCGAACAGATACCAAGGAGGAGTGGTTGGATTCTATTTTTAATGGATTTTTAAGCTTGGAAGAAGAGTTCTTTTAGCGCTACACATCCTTGAACTGACAACATCCTTCCCGGGACTGCGAGGCCCAGGCTGCCCTGCAACGCTATTCCGCAGCGCACCTGGTGCCTCTTCCCGGCCCCTCCTCTTGCTGCCTGGCTTGTGAAAACGACTCGCGGCCCCCGCTTTGCGGGAGCCGCTCGTAGTCGGGAACTGTGTTTTTGGAGAACGCCGAACAGATACCAAGGAGGAGCGGTTGGATTCTATTTTTAATGGATTTTTAAGCTTGGAAGAAGAGTTCTTTTAGCGCTACACATCCTTGAACTGACAACATCCTTCCCGGGACTGCGAGGCCCAGGCTGCCCTGCAACGCTATTCCGCAGCGCACCTGGTGCCTCTTCCTGGCCCCCCCTCCTTACGCTATTTACCCCACGCCTACTACCGCGTAAGCGGGACGCGAGCGGGGCGCAGACCGGGGCTAAGCCCGGTCAAAGGGTGGGCCGTCTGTGGCCGTCCGAGGACGATTGAGGACGGGACGGGCCACCCCCCTAACCTTCATATTTGACAATCCCGTGTCTTCCTTTTCGTTATTACAACTATAACTTACGGTCATTGTTGATATTTCATTTTGGGTTTGCCACTATTATTGTCAACAAAAATGTCTTCAGATCCAGGGAAATCTCGCACCCTATTAGTTAATACTTCTAAAGGTCCGGTAACTGGTACTATTGATCAATTTTTTAAACGTGTAACCACAGTTTTGGAAAAGGAAATAGCGGACACAGAGAAGCGCCTTTCATTAGATTTGTTAACTGGCAAACGATCTTCTCTGGGCAGAATTGGGAAAGTACCTTCCCCTGGGGTGGTAGTTAAGGAGATAAGTAACCCTGGTTCCTATCCTATTTTCGAAAGGGAAGAAATGAACACTGAGATTAACCATCCTTCCGTGGTCCCCAACACTGTACATACATCGAGTTCAACCATTTCTGGGCTATCGGACTCGCCGAATTTGGACATATCCTCTCCACCGACCACAGGGCCCTCTGAGTCTAGGTCTAACACAAGAAAGAGACGAGGCTCTCCTATTATATCATCTTTGTCAAAAAAGGAGAAAGTAAAATCATTATTTCAAACGCCGACATCCTTAGGGTTCCCGGAAATAAGTAACCCACCCGTAATCACCAACACCACAGGGCTCCTATCTGGTCAGGATTTTGTGGGCGAACTACTTATCAAAATGGAGACCATGGTAAAGTCCCTATTACTTCCTCTCTTAGAGAGGACTAGATTAATAAGCTTGCACTTGGACGATTTGGGTAAACAGCAGCAAGAGAATAACTTGGTCCTAATTGAATTAGCTAGGGCTCAGACAAAAAGCAGCACGGTCGACCCAGTCGCCCCTCCTACCGTATCTTTAGAACAACCATCAACTGGTGGCATCTTAATGAAAACCCACACTGCGCCGGGTAAAAAATCCCTGGCAAAGTTATCCAAAGAAATTAGAGGTAAAGGGACCACTAATTCCTTCCCAATTGGTAAAGAACTGGGAAGACAAGCTAAGGTCGACGATAACACTAAAGCTTATAAGATTGGATACGCTGAAAAAGTAGAAGAAAAAAAATCTCCTATGGCCACTAATAACATCTCCGCGAAAAATAGACAGGAGAATGGAAATGGTGAGCGACCAATTCAGCCTCTTTTTACTCTCCCGAGTAGAAGAGTGGATTTACCCCCAGAATCAGCCCCATATACGATCATCATGACTGGGGTACCAGAACTGCCAGATGGAATAAGGGAGGACCATCATGCCCTAAGAAATAAAACCATTTATTGGTTGAAACAAAATAGACCCCTTGCAGCGCATATAAATGGGGAAATCCTAATGGTAAGACGTACGTCTTGGGTGGGATCAAGACCAAAAGACAAGAAGGGGGATGTTATAATTATAAATTTTAGGGATCACAGAGCAGTCAGATGCATTGGTGACTGGTATGAAGCCAGAGGGGGGGATGGTATTCTTACACATTATGTTAACTATTTCTATCCACGAGAACTGACCTCCCAATTAAAACCGTACCCTGCAAAAGACTCTCTCCCAGGCTGGAAGGAAGCCAACTATCAACTCCCCCATTTATACCCTCGCAATCACATATCCAATCCTCATATCTTCAGGGGACCACAGAACAACGATCACTATCATTATCAGAGGCCCACTGTACCACCCCAGAAAGTGAACTCCTATCCTTATCAGGACTATAGTGTACCCACCTTTAATCACTTCCTGCCACTGTTTCATCTGAAAAGTGTAGATTGACTTAGTCCAGATCAGGTGCCCCTGCAAAAATCCACCCTTGCAGAAGCTAACATGCCTAAAGAGGTAGCCATCCCAAGTGTAGACATAGAAAGGCAAGAAATTGAAAACAGTAATTACCCACAACTACCTAATTTGTCTTTAATTGGAGGAGTGGATATTATTACTCAGGGGAATAGTCCCTGTAGTGGACCTTTAGATACGGAAAATCGCGCCTTGAGAGTCTGAGAGAATCCATCCATTGAAGAGACAGTCAGTGCAAATAAAGTATGTGACCCTAGAAAGGACGCTGTTACACTTCAAATTATGTCCTGGAATATAGCGGGCCTACGCATAAAAATAATGGATGGTAGTGCCATGGATTTTCTGCAGGACTATCATGTGATATGCCTGCAGGAGACATGGACTACTAAAGAAATGCACTTGACAGGATATAAAACTTACTTCTCTCCGGCAGTTGCAGGCTCTCATGGTAGGGCTAAGGGTGGTCTAACGGTATATATAAAAAATACTATACCAGGATTACAAGTCATGGCTCTTAGTTTACAGCCCAATTATCAGATTCTGAGACTATTGTTTCCAAAGAAAAAGACTATTTTCATGGTTAACACCTACGATAATTTGCCTGATACTGAGAGAGTAAATATCTTTGGGGCTCTCCGCAATAAACTTTTCTCTCTCCCAAAAAAAAACGCAAGGGTCAGATGCCCCAAGTATTGTTTGGGGGGGCGATTTTAATCACCACCCATGCGCCGTGAAAAATAGTAAGATCTGCGGCATAGTGGAGGAAACAGAAATCAATACCGCCCACTTTAGTCATTCTAGGGTAGGTGATTTCTTAAATGAACTGCTGTCAGAATTAGGCTTGGTGATATTAAATAAAATTAATACTTCCAGCGGCCAACTACAGCCAACCTATTTGGGTAGGGGATGGGAGTCAACGATTGATTATATACTGGTCTCAGCCGTCCTTGTTGGTAAGGCGCAGAGATTCAGATTAATTGTCAATACCTCAAGCGATCACGTTGCCCTGGCCTTTGATTTAGTGATGGACCTGGGGAATCTAACCTCATACCTGTTGATGACCGCACTTGCACAGAATAATTTAACCCTAACAAAAATGAATGGCTATGCCATAGGATGGGGCAAGATTGACCCAGCAGACCTGACAAAGAAGGTGGTACTTGCGGTACTTCCCGCTGTAATGAAGTGCCTAGATGATGATATAGGTGAGGAGGAAGTTTTCAAAAACTTCAGTAAAATCTTGGAGATAGTAAATGATTGTCTAAAATATAATAAGAAAGGGAGTAAGGGTGGGAAAAAAGGATGGTTTAATCGGGATTGTACCTCGGCCCATAAAGCCCTAAAAAAATCCCTGACGAAATCTGTAAGAGATGAAGAGGAGATTCGCTGCCTAAGAAGGTCCTATAGATTAGCCTGTAAAATAAGAAAACAGGAATTAAAAAAAGCACTCTGGGACCAATTATATGAGAGCTCCCGGAATAGAAATAGCGTGCAGTTCTGGAAGGTGGTAAAGACACCCTTTCTGGCAGGTGCAAGTGACCAGCCAACAATAGAAGCAGCAATAGAGGGCCCAGTATGGGTAAATCATTTGTCCAAAGTCTTCGGTAAACTACCAGGAGTCGATATACTAGAGGGGATTAATCAGAGTTTACAAGGCAATTTATTCCCTATATCTATAAACTTTGGAATTACCGAAGTCATAAATGCTGTTAAAATGAGTAAATGTGGAAAAGCCCCGGGCCCTGATGGTGTACCAGTCGATTTTTTTAAATTTAACTTAGACTTGTGGGCTCCAATTTTAAAGAGGGTGTTTGATGCTGCAATGAAGTGTGGACTAATGGAAACCTGGACTCAATCGATCATGGTCCCTATCTTTAAGAAGGGAAACAGGGAGGAGGTGACCTGCTATCGGCCAATCTCATTACTGGACTCGCTTGGAAAAGTACTGGGCAGAGTAGTTCTCCAGCGTATACAGGAATGGGCAGATGATCATAAGATATTATCCGATATCCAGTATGGCTTCCGAGAGGGTTTTGGAACCACTGAACAGGCACTGAACCTAGCCCTAATAATGGGAAAATACGTATCAGCAAAGCAAGGAAGGCTCTACATGGTTGACCTGTCTGCAGCCTTTGACTGCGTTTCCCACTCAAAACTTTGGGCAGTCCTCACTGACATATGTAGTGACCCAATCCTTGTAGACCTCCTTCGTGCGCTATATTCTGATGCTTCCTCTAGGGTTCGTTTTGGAACACAGGGTGAATTATCAGAACCATTTAAGGTGGAGCGGGGCGTCAGGCAGGGTTGTGTCCTGGCCCCCTTCTTGTTCTCCCTTTATACTAATGGCCTTGAGGTAGAGATGCTGAGGGGGTGCCAGGACCTCCCCCGAGTGAAAAATCGCCTAGTGCCCGCGCTCCTTTACGCGGATGACGCAGTGATTTTGGCACGTACCCCGCGTGAGCTACAAAAAGCACTGGAAAGATACGCTAGGTTTATGGGCAGGCTGAATCTTAAAATAAACATAAAAAAAACATATGTAATGGGGGCAGGCAAGGGACAGAAAGGGGGAAGGACCATATCCCTTGATAAAGAGAGGTTAGAATTGACTTCCCAATACTCATATCTTGGGATAATGATAGACGATAAACTTAACTGGAAAGCGGCCATTGATGCTCGCAAACACCAATTTTTGCGAGCAATAATCGCTCTTATAAAATTCTCTCAGAAGCTGGGAAAGAGACCACCATTAGAGCTCCTCCGTATCTATAAAGCAAAGTGTCATTCCACCACACTTTACGGGGCGGGGCTATGGGGGCACAAAAACACAACTCCATTACAGATAGCAGAAAATACGTTTATGAGATTCCTCTTGATGGTACCCAAGCGTGTTTCTACTTTCGCCTGCCATGCAGAGCTTGGAATGCCCCACATCGAGGATCTGGCAAAAATCCAACCACTTTTGTTGCGGCGCCGCATCTGGACATCAACAAAAAACTCTCTCACGAAAGAGATAGTGGCAGATTGTATGTCTCTGGAACATGTGAAAAAAATAGAGTGGTTGTCATATGTGAAAAATCTCCTCGTAGATCTGGGATTAGATAAATATTACTTAAACCCCGAGTCAATCGCTGAGATTTCAAAGAAAGATCTCAAAACAAAGGCTTTGTCCCATATGGAAGAATTGCGGTTGAGTAGGGAGATAAATAAACCATCTGTCCAACACTCCTTGGTAGTAATGACTACCTTGGACATGGAACCATACTTGACTTACGTCGAGCCACAATTTGAGCGTTTCCTCCTAGTACGCTTCAGATTGAATTCTTTCCATAGGCTGGTAGCCTTCCCTAGAAGAAATAATTGGGATGAGTCCTTAACGGCGTGCCCTTGTGATGAATTATCACAACAATCAACTCTGCATACAGTTTTGTTTTGCAAGTACTACACTGCACATCGTAAATTATGGTTAATACCCTTGCTGAGAGCCCTCGGTTTCAAAAGATGTCGCCCTGCCATGCTCCATTTGCAATTTCTGAACAACGCTTTAATTTCAAAAACTGTTAGCACCTTTTTAAAGTGTATTTTTAAACATAGAGTAAATCTTGGATGAATTTAACTTTGACTTGTTTAGATTGGCGTAGCATCATATCGCAACGTATCTGATTTAGACTGCGCACTGAAAAATGTTTTACTGTTTTTGTCTGTTCAATTTATGTTTATGTACTTTTATGGTTATTAATTATTATAACCGAATAAAGATTTACTTACTTACTTACTTGACTCCGACTCCGCCCCTCTTGATGGCCCCACGTGACTGCGATGTCCCGTCCCCGCCCAGGTTCTGCATTCATTTCCCGCCCGTTCATGGGTTCCTGGGTTACGTGTTATCGTTGCCAGCACTGAGCTAGTGATTGGAATGGAAAGATGGCAGTTCAGGTACTTACTATGTAGAGTAACTGTCTGCTCCTGGGAAGCGCCGGCTCTCTCCCATTGAATGTATTGCTGCAGCGCTGAGAACGCCCCTTTCAAATAAAAGAAGAGCAGGTACTCACAGTACCGGAGAGTACCCGCCCACTTAAAGCACCGTCTGTACCCTGACCTAGGTGTAACCCTACCCATACCTGCCCCAGCCCAGAACATAACCTTTAACCGTGTCTTCATCATATCCTTACATTTGGACGTACCTTATTCACTGCAGCGGTCATGTCGACGTAGCGCCTTTGAAGTAACTCCTGTAATGACGTCATTGCGGATTGATGCAGTGATGTCCCAGTGACAGGGATGCAGCCTGACCCCTGCCAGGGGGCACTGAAAGGTCGCGTGCATCTTAATGACACTTCTTCCGAGCCTCCATCACTTTGGGAATTGGTATAGCGCACAGCTAGCTCACGAAGCGGCGCAGCGCTTTACAGAGGGCGCTGCAGTAGAAGTGCCTAACACGAGGTGTTCTAGATATAAAGTAGACGGGATGGAGCTTAGCTGAGACGAACCTGCAAGCCAGTGTTCAGGAGGGGCGGGGCAGAGCATTTCAGCAGTGAACACCTCACCGTGCGGTTGGCTTTTACTTGGTTTTTCCACTAAACTTATTTTCAGTTTGAGTCACAAGGACACAATGTGATTTGCCGAGAACCACATGTTTTTCCAGTCAGTGGTTGAAGCCGGGATTAAGGCCCATCCATGAGTGTTCCAAGCCCAGACCGCAGGGCTCAGCTGGAGGGCAGACGTCTCATCCCTCCCTTTCAAGAGCTCCACCGGAAGGACTCCCCGAAGAGAGGCCAGGAGCAGGAGGCGCTGTCTATGAGGGGACTGGACTGGGCGCTGCTGGGAACCGATGACACACCCGCCATGACCCGCCCTGAGAAGTGTCACAATGCCGAGCCCAGACCCGTCCTCTGCCTGACCCGAAACTGCTCCGTGATCACAGGAGCAGGAACCTCTCCCACTGAGCAGCCCCCCTTCAACACCGACTCACCCTTCCGCATTGAGACACACCCACCCACCTGCCCCACACATGGCTCCTCTCCCAAACCTCTGTTCGGATTTTTCTCCAGATCTGGGGGTAGCTGTGAGGACTGGACTCAGCTCCAGTGTAAAGGAATTTAGAACCAACGGCAAAATGATATTTTGCCTTCTTGGTGCTCCCACTGCCCGAGTTGCGTAGTAATTTCTGAGTGCTTTTCGCACAGTTTGGCGCCCCCTCGTGGTAGTGCCTGAATGTGTCTGCCTTACCACTCTCCGTGGCTGCACGGTGCCAGAGGTGAAACTGCTCTCCCACTGCCTAGGCCCCCCTTGGGGGGTTCCCTCCGAGTAGGCTGGGTTCAGAAGTAACATCCCCTGGAATGACGTGGCAACGGAGAACCACTTAATGCAGCAGAGTGGAGTGACTTTATATTAACTATGTGTGAGTGCTGCTAGTGGACAGGACTCACTCACGCAAAGCCACAGAGAATAGGCCATGTCTCCTTCTTACCGTCTCAACACTTCTTTTTACATCTCCTTTTTCTGGTTCTAGATTTCTTTCTTCGTTTCTATTATAATATCACTCCATGCACTGCCTTTGTGTTCATTTATTCATTTTGACTTTTATCTCTCTTTCTTTAGATATATTGTTAACATCCTACTATGCTGTTGACTATACAACATACTGGCACCCAGGGCCTTAAGGGGGCCGGGTCTTAAAAGCAGTTGCTGAGACGGCGGTCCCTATCGGGCTCTCCAATTTTGTCCTCACTCTCAGGGTGAAAAAAAGCCATAGTTGTTGTTTATTTATCTTATGCAACTAACAACCATTGACACAGCCAATAGTCCTGGCTTGTTGTATGTATAATGTTACTTGCTGTATCACATATCTGGATGCAATGACAGAAACAGCAAAACACCAGTCTTAAGAAGAAGAAGTCTTTATTGCTCAGTTAATTAAAACCATTGCAATTATTAACATATAAAAACCATGGATTAAATACAGTTGATGTTTAAAAGAGAAAATGAGAAATGTGTATATACAGCAAAATTAGCTTCGAGTGATTAAAAGAAAAAAAGTAATTAAAATGATTACAGAGAAAGAAGGACTGTCTGTTTATTTTGCGCCTGGAGGTTGGCCAGGCTGTGGTATTTTGTTACTGGGTCTGTTGGATCGTGACAGTCCCCTGGAGTGTTATTGTGGCCTGTTTTTACCATTCGGGAATCAAGCCATTATCCATGTCAAGTGAAATAGTTCCTTATCAGTTTTTGGGTTTTACTTCGTTAGTTGGTGTCGGCCTGTTTACACCCTCTGTCATTCTTGTTTCTTTTCTGCTTTGTCCAAGAATTTGACAACATGGCATGCTAGTTGGATGTTCGTTCCGTCCAAGCAGGCCTTTACTGCCTGCCGGCGAGTTCTAATGCCCAGCCTCTTGAAGTGCTTTTTAAGAATGGATCTGCGCTCCGCGTCCCGACCTTTGCAGGTACATAGTAAGTGCAAGATGTCTTCCTTTGTGTTCCCACAAATTCGGCAGTTGATGTTTTCTTTGGGTCTTTTCCATGGGGGGAGATGGTTTTGCACTGGAAGTTGGCCCAGCCGTAGATGTAGGAACTTCTCCTTTGTGCGCCTAGTAAACCCGACTCCTAGGTAGCTTTGGCAGAGGCTGGTTGTATAGCTTTGGATAACTGTCCAGCCATGGGCCTGGGTTGCTAGGCTTGCTTTGTCCTCGATTAACGGCATGGTTCTGACTGATTTTTTGACTGATTGTTTGAAGGTGTTATGAGATCCGCTGCTCGTCCAGGCTTCTTGAAGACTCAAGGAATTTAAGGAGTGGTTAAGATATAGCGCAGCCGCGCTCTTACTCTTACTTTCCATCTCTTTCCATAAATGATGATTTAGGCTTGTGAGTTCCCCTCTCTGTATCTTATGCCAACTTTTGGCAAAGGCACCCATTCGCTCTAGAGTTTGGTTTCTCAGGCCAAATTCCAGCCTGATTTGTGCCTGAGAGGTGTGGTTGGGCAGACTGAAAATTATTCTCATGGCCTTCGCTATTGTGGTGTTCAGTTGCTGGGCGTTCCTTCCTCGGAGGCATTCGCTTCCGTAGGTCAGGGCCGGTGTTAGTTTTGCCTGTAGCACTTGAAGCAGAGGTGTGAAGCTTCGGCCGGCCGTTTTTGTTTTGAGGTTCCTTAGTGCAATCCCTACGCTGGTGCCCCTCCGTTTTATTACTTCCTTTTGCTGGTTGAATGAGCCCTTTCTGTCAAAGTTTACCCCCAGGTACCTGTACTCCTCTACTGTCTCCAGTGTGGACCCTCCCATGTGCCAGTGGAATCCTGCTGATGGTCTTTTTGCATTGATCCTCATTGTTTTGGTTTTTGAAAGATTGATGATAAGGTTATTGTCTGTCGAGTACTTAGACGTGGTGCTGATCAGATGTTGTAGCCCTATTGGTGTTCTGCTTATTAGGGCAATGTCGTCGGCGTACATTAGGTTGGAAATGGTAAGCCCACCTAGGGTAGGGGCATGTGAGTTGGTTTCGTCCAACAGCTGTGCCATGTCGGACATGAAGATATTGAAAAGTGTTGGAGCTAGGACACAACCTTGTTTTAGGCCTTTCGAGGTCGTTATTTTTCTTGAGAGGAAGTCTCCTGGCCCTAGCTTGACTTGGACCCATGTGTCCGTGGGAAGTAGAATCAGCTGTGTGAGAAGGCCTGGTGGGATGTTCCTTTTTTCCAGTTTTGACCATAGTAAGTTTGTATTGACAGTGTCAAACGCTGAGGTGAAGTCAATAAAGCATACATACAGGGGGAGGTTAGCTGCCTTGGTGGCGTCAATGAGGAGCGAGAGAGCTAGCATGTTTGTTTGCAAAACACCAGTCGGCGGCACACTATGCTAAGCACAGATTTATAGCTTATGTGTTTTTAAGCCACGCCCTTAATTACGTCGCTCACGCCCCTTTGAGAGCTCCCCAGCTTTTTCATCCTACTTAAAGCCCCGCCCACACCCATCAGCCTGCAACCCCGGCACAATCAAGGCCCAAGCGCTGGGTATTTTAATAGTCCAGCTGATATGGCCACCGATTCGCACCCTAATTTAAACACCAGTATGGAAGGTAACCCTCGAATTTAAAATAACATTGAGTCAAAGCACTCTTACGAAGTTGTGGATTCACTGGAACAGATGGAGTGACTGGCGCAGACTGTCTCACTGGTCTCTGATGGAACCTCAAGGCGCAGACCCACGGTGACAGAGCCGCCAGCATCCCGGGTGCTTCGGCATACCTGCCGCTGACCGCGGCCCCCGCAGGGGGCCAATCGGCGGTCGGCGCCTTAGTGGCCCCGGGGCCCCGGTCACCCCTCCCCACTCCCTACTTCGGGGGGGGGGGGCGGGAGCAGGGATGCTGATTGTGCCCCCCTCCTTGTCAGGGGCCGGAAGTGACGCGAAAGGCGCGTCACTTCCGGGCCCAGGTGTGAGGGGAAGGCTATTTAGCCTTCCCCCACCCTCACTGGCGACCTCTTTGTCGCCCACCTCGCCTTTTGTGACGACGAATCGGACGCAGCGTCGTTTCGCGGGGGTCGTCGTCGTTGCCTTGCTGTGGAACTGCTAATATTTGCGGTGAGTTGCCGGATTGCCCCCTCGCCCCGGCCCTGTCCCTGGGCAGTACCAGGAGACGGGGCCCTGTGGTCGGAGTGCCACGGGCGGGGGGGGACCGTGCTCGGAGCAAGGCTCGTGTTTATTTACGCTGAACGGGGCGTGCGTTCGTTGGGGAAGCTGTGTTTTGTTTGTTTCCCGGCCACGATGGCTAGCGCGGATGGGCGCGAGGAGTCGATCGCGGGATGCTACTCGTGTTGATTTCCTTTAATGCGCGTGCAATCGTTGAGGATACTGTATTTGGCGCGTTACCCGCTGCCACTGTTTGCTAGTGCAGGGGGGGACGCAACCGCGCCGGCTACCCGGCGTCCATCGGCATACTGGCCGCCAGCTTGGGTGTGGGGCTGAGCGTTTCTCCTTCGGCGCGGGGGTCAGCGAGTGCCCTTGTCCGGCCCCTTTCCGTTCACTGAATAATCTCCCCTGGGCTTATATGTTTAATAATACAGTGTGATGCAATCTGATACCTTCGGGTCGAGCCTCGCTCTAGAAAAAGTTTTATGCGTAGGAGCAAAGTATATGGACCGGGGCACAGGTCCTCACCCCCAAAGGGTTTTGGTGTCTCCTGGGGGTTTTCGTCAGCGAGGCTCGGGGCCGCGGTCGCTTTTGCGTCGCGGGGTATAGCACTTAATCACCCAGTGCCTATCGGTATGTAAATTCTCAACAGGTATTATTACGCTAGACAATTAAAATTGTATGTCCAAGACATTAGACCGAGGGGAAAAAAGGAAGACTCTTTGAAAAACTTTTGAAGAATGTATTTAAATCAAAACATCATTTGAGCGTCATTCGTGGAAACACGAGAAAGTAATTTTTACAGTTGTATCAGCACTGTAGAAATACATTTTTGAGAAAATAATAATAAATAATAACAACCCAAATTGTACTTGGTGCCGGATGTGAAAGTGAAAGTGGCGACACAAGTGACAATTGTGAAAAACAGCGACGGCGGCGCAAGAGAAGTGACAAATAATATACAGTGTGAACAATTTATATAAAATAAACTGTGGTTGAGGAAATAAATTGATTATTTATGGTAATTCAAGACAATCGTTTGAAACGAGAAAACCACAAGAGAAATGTTGCGCGATTAATGGCGCTGAACGGTCGACGGCGTTTCGATCCTCTAGGTTAGGATCATCTTCAGGACCGGGTTGTTAGATTTACAAACGGTGCTGAGGGGTCGTCGGACAGTCAACGAAGGAGAGTCCGCGTCGGAAGGAGAGCGTTGTGTGCTGGTGATGTTCGTCAATTTAATCTAGAAACAGCGGGGCGCGTCTGAGGTTGAACGTCGCCGGGCGGAGAAAGGATCTTCGGAGCTTAGCCAGGTCCCGTCAGAGGAACTCTGGGAGTGCGGAATGAATCCGGAACAGTTCGGGGGTGCAGCTTGGCTTCGTGTGGCAATTCGAATTGCCACACGAAGCCAAGCTGCACCCCCGAACTGTTCCGGATTCATTCCGCACTCCCAGAGTGACGGGACCTGGCTAAGCTCCGAAGATCCTTTCTCCGCCCGGCGACGTTCAACCTCAGACGCGCCCCGCTGTTTCTAGATTAAATTGACGAACATCACCAGCACACAACGCTCTCCTTCCGACGCGGACTCTCCTTCGTTGACTGTCCGACGACCCCTCAGCACCGTTTGTAAATCTAACAACCCGGTCCTGAAGATGATCCTAACCTAGAGGATCGAAACGCCGTCGACCGTTCAGCGCCATTAATCGCGCAACATTTCTCTTGTGGTTTTCTCGTTTCAAACGATTGTCTTGAATTACCATAAATAATCAATTTATTTCCTCAACCACAGTTTATTTTATATAAATTGTTCACACTGTATATTATTTGTCACTTCTCTTGCGCCGCCGTCGCTGTTTTTCACAATTGTCACTTGTGTCGCCACTTTCACTTTCACATCCGGCACCAAGTACAATTTGGGTTGTTATTATTTATTATTATTTTCTCAAAAATGTATTTCTACAGTGCTGATACAACTGTAAAAATTACTTTCTCGTGTTTCCACGAATGACGCTCAAATGATGTTTTGATTTAAATACATTCTTCAAAAGTTTTTCAAAGAGTCTTCCTTTTTTCCCCTCGGTCTAATGTCTTGGACATACAATTTTAATTGTCTAGCGTAATAATACCTGTTGAGAATTGTTGCTCTTTCTTACATACCTACCCACCTCTCAACGTGGTATATGGGTTATACTCCTGTTGTTATTTACAATATCGGTATGTAAAGGCGGTGCGCATTCGGGGTACATCACCTTGCGCATTATAAATGTGTAACACATGTAATCAGTACGAATTTTAAGCGCTCTAATAAGCTTCGCTAGACACATCCGCAGTTAATATGCGTAAGCCGTTATTGAACATAGCCTTGCAGGGTGTTACCGGGTCACAGGGGTTTGCGGTCCACCCCGGTTTTGGGCAGGGGGGCCGGGCTTGAGATCCACCCATGATTTCGGGGGTTTTGGCGCAGGCAGGTTTGCCGTCTAGGGACAGGAAATTATTACCTTTGACCCTCTGGGTCGTGTCTGCACCGGTAACTCTGGGCGAGCGTCTTATCTCCCGGGCCTTGAATGTGCGAGGGGTCGCGCCGGCCTCGGTGAATTGGGGCTAAACGTGGTTTCTTTAGCGGGGCTAGAACGTACAAGGTTTTGCGCCCGCTCGTGCCTGCACCGGCAACTCTGGGCAAGCGTCTTATCTCTTGGGCTTTGAAAGTGCGAGGGACGGCGCGGGACTCGGTGAATTGGGGCTAAACGAGGATTATTTAGCGGGGCTAGAACGTACAAGGTTTTGCGCCCGCTCCGGGGGTTTCGGGCTGAATTAATTATCTCACCGGGCCTGACTGTGCAGGGTATGGCATGTGCTCCCGGTTTTCCTGTCTAATCAGCGACTACCCTCCGTGCCTGACTGTGCTATGTAAATACGGTGCCCACACGTAAGCACCGAATATACACGGGGCGAATTCGCGCCACATGAATGGGCAATGTATTCCTTTGTGGCCTGGCTCTGCCTTGTTTGGTGGTTTGTTGGGGTCGCGGTGGGGGGACGGCACCAGCAAGCATAGCGAAGGTCTGGCCCCACAGCAGGCCGGTTTCTGGTGTCCCAGTTGGGAGCGGGTAGCCGCCCTCCCTCCGCTTTGCCCGCGAGTGTGCGGGTAGTTAGTAGCAAGGGGCCGATCCTGGGGGCCAATGCATGGCGTCCGAGCAGCGCGGGTACTGTACAATTTAGAGTGAGGACAGTGTAGTGGCCCCGTGCCTGAATATGTAATGTAAAGTGCGTCAGTAATCTTGCGGGCACGCTACAATAAAGACAAATGAACGGGGATTTGGTTATGTTCGTTCACGCGAGTCTGTGATTTTGGGGCAAATGGCCCCAAGGAAGGTAGTGTGGGGGTGGGATGCTTGCCAGGTACAAGGTGGGGATGAGGGCAGACGCGAGCAGGTTTTTACATGATTAACGTGATGTGTATGAGCACCTGTGTCCTCTCACCCCCCCACCCCCCCCCCCTCTCTCCCCCCCCCCCCCCTTTTTTCGGGCGGTACAGCCACGCCTTTTTCGTGTATGCTTCTCTTGCGCTTATGCTGGTTTCTCTTGCAGTACATACGTCTGCTTGCACTGGCCGGAGGCTTGTCAATCGGTGACCGAGAGACGCGAGACACACACCATCCGCATTCGGGGCTCAGACGGGAGTAAGTACGGGCTGTTTGGGGGATGGGGGTACCTCTCGGAGTAGCATGTGCCACCCAGGAGCGAAGAACTAACCTCAAAAGGGGTGAATAGGCGGTTAACTTTCTCTCTTTCCCAATTGCAGATAAGAGAGAGCAACTGCTAAGTGATGGACAGCCAAGGATTATCCCCCCCCCTGTTCACACCAGGGACACAGGTTGAGGAGTCCGTGCCGGACACTTCGGAGGAATCTCGGATTGCCGCTTTCTTGGAACTGACGAGGTCCAAGGGTTTAGCTTGGGCGACGGAACTATTGAAAGCCAGTACCCCCCCAGATTCTGGGATAGCGATGGACGGTCCGGCTACGGATAAGGATGTAGGGGAGGTTGCGGGCCCGTCACGGTCAAAAAGAATCCGCCGCCCCACGAGCAAAGACTTTCCGGTCGAACAACCACCGGCTCGGAATAGAGCGGCCCCTCCGCACAAAGCCCCAGCCCCCCCCCAGGCGACGGTTAGCTTGGGGACGGGGGCGCACAACGGACTGCCCGGCCCGCCCCAGGCGACATTTGCCTCGGCAGAGGATTTGGGTAAGCTTTCAGACACTCTAAAAGACTTCATGGCTGAGGTCAGATCCGGTCTGCTGCTTGCCAGGTCACCCCTAGGGTTTGGTCCGCCCGCCCCACCGCCGCCGACTGTCCTCCCGGCGCCGGGGGGCTTCACGCAGGTTTGGTGTCCGCCGCAGGCTGCGTTGGAACCTCCTCCGCGGCCCACACCCCCAGCTGCTGCGGTGGCCGAGAGCGCGGCAAGTGCGGTTGACTCTGCAGTAGTGGTTCCCCCAGTGGTACCGACGCCGGCACCAACGCCAGCAGTAGCACCTAAGCCTCTAGTTACCACGGCCCCGCTAGTATCGGGCCGCTGTTCTCTCGCTTGGATGGTCCCCCTAGTGGCCAAAGAAGGGATTTGGCGCAGGGAATTTATTGATATTTTCACCCTTCTGATGCATGGGGCGGAAGGGGTAGATACTAGGAGGATGGGCAACAAGGAAGAGGACAAGCGGGTGCGGTACCATGTGTATCCCACCAAAAATATTGTGACTTGGGGTCAGGCCTTTGCCATTTTTGCAGCAGTGATAGTGGAGAAATTCCCAGATGAAGGGCCGGGCCTCTTCCACTATGCAAGTGTGATTACTGAGGAGGCTGCTAAGGGTGGGGGCATGGGATGGTACCACTACGATTGTGACTTCCGCAGACAGAGAGCAATCTGCCCAGATCTTGAATGGGACCAGTTGGAGGTCCGCTTATGGGTAAAACACATGGGCAAGCATACTGAGGGGTCTACGACGAAGTCAGGTGCAGAGAGCGGTGTAAAGAGCAAGGAGAAAGAGGATAAAAAAGAGAAGAAATGGGAGAGCAGGAAGTCCTTTCGGGGTGGGCGTGGGGGGGGTCGCAGGCCTGGCTTTCGGGCACGGTCTCCTGGAACTTGCAGGCTCTTCAATGCAGGGTTCTGCTCCTGGGACAAATCATGCCGTTTTGCCCACAACTGCAGCGTGTGCGGGGCTCCCCACGCCGCTACCGCATGCTCCAAGCGCGACACCCCCGACAAGCCTTCATCGAGCAAGTAGCCCGGGGGTTTCCCCCCCTCCTGCGCTTTGGCCCCCTGCGTACTCAGCTGCCAGCGCGCATGACCTAGCCCCGCACGATCATGTGAAAGGCCCCTCTCCCATCTGCGTAAAGAACCTCCTCAGCGCACTCCGCGGTTACACTAGCAAGGAAGGGTCCCTCATTTCTGAGGGTTTCTTAGACGGTTTCCGCATTCCTTATCAAGGCCCCTTAGTGAGCAGGGATGCGGAGAATCAGAAATCAGCTAGGGAACACCCGGAGGTAGTGCTTGATAAAATAGCAAAGGAGGTGTCTTTGGGCAGGGTGGCGGGCCCATTTTCCTCACCCCCTATGCCCCATTTTGTGATTTCCCCACTGGGGGTGGTACCTAAAAAGGAGCCGGGGGCTTTCCGGCTTATCCACAACCTTTCACACCCAGAAGGGGACTCCGTGAATTCCTGGTTGGACGAAGGTAAATGCTCAGTGTCCTACTGCTCCCTAGACCTGGCAGTCGACATGATCAGGAGGGCAGGGAAGGGAGCCTGGTTGGCTAAGTCTGATATTGAATCTGCCTTCAGGCTCCTGCCAGTACACCCGGACAGCCAACACCTTCTGGGCTTCAGGTGGGGGGACCAGGTCTTTTATGATAGGTGTATGCCCATGGGATGCTCGGTGTCTTGTGCGTACTTTGAGGCGTTCAGCTCCTTCCTACAGTGGGCCTTAACAAACAGGTATGGCATTGAGGGAGTGACCCACTACCTGGATGATTTCCTGTTCATCGGGGGAGCTGACTCGCAAGATTGTGCACGGGCGCTGCAATGTTTCAGGGAATTGGCAGGACACTTGGGCGTACCTTTAGCTCCTGGTAAGACCGAGGGTCCGGCGCAGGTTTTGGTATTCTTGGGCATCGAGTTGGACACGGTAAACGGCGTGTCCCGACTCCCTGCGGATAAGGTACAGGCCCTGCGTCAGGAGATCTGCGATCTACTGGGTAGGGACAAGGCTACTCTAGGTGAAGTCCAATGCCTGCTAGGGACCCTGAATTTTGCGCTAAAGGTCATACCCATGGGGAGGGTCTTTGCACGCCGGCTGGCTAGGGCGACTGCTGGTGTAAAAAAGAAACATCACTGGGTCAAGCTGGGGACAGGGCTGAAGCAGGATCTGGTGGTATGGAGCGAATTCCTCGCCTGCTTTAACGGGACGGTTATTTGGAAGCAGCCCTGGATTGATAGTCAGGAACTTTGCCTTTTCACAGATGCCTCAGGCAGGGAAGGTTTTGGGGCTATCCTGGGCGAAGAATGGTGCGCGCAGGGATGGCCCAATGTTTGGCGCAGGCGTGGGATCACCAAAAACATTACTGTGTTGGAGCTTTACCCGATTGTTGTTGCATTACACCTCTGGCCGGCGGCATTGTCTGACAGAAAGGTGGTTTTCTGGTCCGACAACTTGGCGGTCGTTCAGGCAATTAACAACCAGTCCGCCAGGTGCCGGCTGGTGCTGTGCCTACTAAGGGAGTTGGTCCGGGCTTGCCTGCGCATCAATGTGGAGTTTAAAGCCAGGCACATTGAGGGGATTCAAAATGTGGCAGCTGACGCTCTTTCTCGTTTTCAGTGGCTCCGATTCAGGGAGGCCTGGCCGCGGGCGAGAGCGCAGATGACCCCATTCCCGGACCATCTATGGAGGATCCTGCAGTGGGACTGAGCCTGAAAGCGATGGGAGAAAGAGCTCTGGCCCCAGGTACCAGGAGGCGTTACAGCGCCCACATGGCAACATTCAGAGCGACTTCTGTAGCACTGGGTACTTCAGGGGCTGCGATGGTGTCCCAGGTCCGAGCATTTCTGGTGTGGGCGAGGGGACAAGGGAAGAGCCGTTCATGGGTGGGCAGTCACTTGGCAGCCGTAAGCCACGACACTAGGTTGTCTGGCGGGGCGGATCCCACTAACTCCTATCCCATCCGGGCCGCCTTGAAGGGTTGGGCTAGGGAGGAGCCCAGGGCCCCTGATAATCGAGCGCCCATTGATTTTGAAATCCTGAAAGGCATGCTAGGGGCCCTCGAGTCAGTCACCTACTCTCATTACGAAGCCACGCTGTTTTCAGCCACATTCTGCTTAGCGTTCTTCGGGGCTTTTCGAGTCAGTGAGTTAGTGGCTAGGTCCAAGGTCGACTGTTCAGGAGATGCGCTGGGAATTTCAGATGTGTCTATCTCTGGGTCACTGACCATTCTTTTACGCAAGTCCAAGACCGATCAGGCGGGGCGGGGGATCAGGGTGGTTCTCCAGCCTCTAGGTGACCCCAGGTTCTGCCCAGTACAATGGGTAAAGGCATTTTTGGAGCACAGACCGCCTGGCCCGGGTTATCTCCTGTTGCATTCAAATGGTACCCCTGTAACTAGATACCAGTTCGAGCAGGTAATCAGGGCTAGTTTGGCCAGGGCGGGGCTCGCACGGTCGGACAGAAGGTATTCCAGCCACTCCTTCCGCATTGGCGCTGCCACCGCCGCTCACCTGGCGGGATTAGAGGCCGCGCAGGTGAAGAAACTGGGGCGTTGGGAATCTGATTGCTATAAGTTATATGTTCGCCCGTGAGGCAGCCTTTGGTAAAATGTTTGTGATTTACGGTGTGTATCGTGGAAATCACCCTTTCTGATTAAATAACTTGTGTGCACACCATGTCTCTTCTTTTATTAGGACGAGTGGTGTGGGTGATCGGCCATTCATTTGTCGCCCGGGCGGCCCAATGGGCATTGCACCGACAGTGGATGCGACACTTCCCTCAGACCAAAGTGGAATGGATGGGGGTGCCGGGGATGAGATGGTTCGAACTCAGGAATAAGATCGAGCAGAGACTAAGAGCACACGGGTCCACCTTGCCCCACCTGTTGGTGATACACCTGGGCGGTAACGACCTTGTTACCTTGGGGAGACGATTGCTGTTATTAGCCATGAAAAGAGACTTAGGGGAAATATGCAAACGTCTGGGCGAGTGTGAGATCGTGTGGTCAGAGATCATCCCCCGCAGGTCTTGGCGGGGAGCTAAATCATTAGAGGCGGTAGAGCACTCCAGGAGGCGCATTAATGGAGCAATGCGTAAGTTCACAGCCCAAAGGGGTTTGGGCTTTATTCGCCATGAAATGATTCGGGGGAATGTGAAGGGGTACTTCGACATGGATGGAGTACACCTCTCCCAAATAGGCATGGACCTGTTTTTATTGGATTTAGGCGAAGCATTGGTGAATAGCGGGTGCAGGTAAAGATCTAGGTTGGTGGGGGGCCCTGGTTGCGACGGTTAGCCGCCTCCAGGGCTGTGGCGGAGTTACAGGGCGATCTGGAAGCAGGCCGGTACAAAGGGTACCTCTGCGCGGCACCACGTGGTGCCTGAGCCAAAACGAGGAGCCTCCAGAGAGGTCCCGGAAGCCGGTCGGCGCCCCGCTAGGCCTGTGGGCGGTTGTGGGCCTGAACAACCGGGGGCTTGCTATGCGACGCTCCGCCCCGAGAGGGGGGGCGTGAGTAGAATGACAACGGCACGTGATCGAAAAAAGAATCACTTGGGGGGCAGCGCTTGCGGGTCGTTCCCGTGCTGCCCGGCTCATCAGGCGGGGCAGGTGAAGTAGATGGCCGCCTGCCCTTGGATCGCCCGTAAGATAACCCACCTATTACATATCCTGGAATTATGTAATAAATCCTGCAGCATTTGTTACCCAACTACAACTGTTTCTTGTGTCTTCTTTGGGGTAACCTAATTTGGGGGAGGGGGGCAAGCGGGGTGCCCCTGGGGGTACTATGCCGCTGACCGCGGCCCCCGCAGGGGGCCAATCGGCGGTCGGCGCCTTAGTGGCCCCGGGGCCCCGGTCACCCCTCCCCACTCCCTACTTCGGGGGGGGGGGGGCGGGAGCAGGGATGCTGATTGTGCCCCCCTCCTTGTCAGGGGCCGGAAGTGACGCGAAAGGCGCGTCACTTCCGGGCCCAGGTGTGAGGGGAAGGCTATTTAGCCTTCCCCCACCCTCACTGGCGACCTCTTTGTCGCCCACCTCGCCTTTTCCCCCCCTTCCGCTTACCCGGCGTGGTGTGGTGGGGTGGGGTTTTTGGCTGAACGTTTTAATGTTTTCTTTTCGTTGCAGGCGGAGTTACAGGGCGATCTGGAAGCAGGCCGGTACAAAGGGTACCTCTGCGCGGCACCACGTGGTGCCTGAGCCAAAACGAGGAGCCTCCAGAGAGGTCCCGGAAGCCGGTCGGCGCCCCGCTAGGCCTGTGGGCGGTTGTGGGCCTGAACAACCGGGGGCTTGCTATGCGACGCTCCGCCCCGAGAGGGGGGGCGTGAGTAGAATGACAACGGCACGTGATCGAAAAAAGAATCACTTGGGGGGCAGCGCTTGCGGGTCGTTCCCGTGCTGCCCGGCTCATCAGGCGGGGCAGGTGAAGTAGATGGCCGCCTGCCCTTGGATCGCCCGTAAGATAACCCACCTATTACATATCCTGGAATTATGTAATAAATCCTGCAGCATTTGTTACCCAACTACAACTGTTTCTTGTGTCTTCTTTGGGGTAACCTAATTTGGGGGAGGGGGGCAAGCGGGGTGCCCCTGGGGGTACTAAGGCCCTTGGGATGCTCTGCTGGAACATAGCAGGGATCCGATCGAAAGGATCCGCCCCAGACTGGCTGTCCGTCCTTCAGAGATGAATGTGACATCATCTGTTCTCAAGAGAGCTGGGATAGAGACGCGTTCTCCCTGGATGGATCCCACACATTCTGTAACTCCGCAGCTCCATCCGTTCCAGACGGAGCCAAAGGCGGGCTAGCGCTAGCCACCTTCAGTTGGACTCTCTGATCTCATTACCGATCAGATCACATGCACTCCCTTTTAGCGATTCTTGTGCCTGTCGCCTGCAGTTTGAGACATGTGCTGACGGACTTTTGCTGTGATAATTTTGTCAACAGGCGATTGCTGAACATGATGCCTTTCAGGTTCATTTCCAAGAAAGGCATAAAAAAGAGGTTCTGTTTATGGTAGGAGATGTTATTTCCCGTTTTTGTAATGTAGGCAATATTCCAACCTGTGGCATACTAGAGACGGGGAGCGGGGGGGGGGAGGGGTGAAATGATTCCGTTTAGACACGCGCCGCCTGGTGATGCACTAAACACGGTCCTAATGTCCAAGAGTCTGGTTTCGTTCTGAACCATCAGATGAGGAGTTCACCCCTCATAGTAGAGGAACAGAAACTGCAGCAGGGTGGATTTTCTTCTCTTGCCTCAGGTTTGTTTATCCTGTTGTTCTCACCACAACTGTCCAAGTTCCATGTGATAGTGAACTGCGTTAGTGACCACAATCCGCTCACCGGTCCATCAACTTAAGTCCGAGCGGTGAGATTAACCAGATTGAGGCTCAAGATCCTGACTACTGTCCAAACAAAGGGACCTGAGTGAAGTAGGATCAGGTTAACAAAGAGCTATTCAGGGGTGATTTCATAAGAGCCGACAAGCACGCAACAGCAGTAGCACAAGCCACGATGAGGACCCGTGGCCTACCTTAGAAGCCTTCAACGCATTGAGTTCCTCAGAGATGGATCGGCCATGCCAATGGTTGGACCCGTGGACTCTCTTAGAAGCCTTCACCTCATTGAGTTCCTCAGAGATGGATCGGCCATGCCAATGGTTGGAGCCGTGGACTATCTTAGAAGCCCTCACCTCATTGAGTTCCTCAGAGATGGATCGGCCATGCCAATGGTTGGACCCGTGGACTATCTTAGAAGCCTTCACCTCACTGAGTTCCTCAGAGATGGATCGGCCATGCCAATGGTTGGACCCGTGGACTATCTTAGAAGCCTTCAACTCATTGAGTTCCTCAGAGATGGTTCGGCCATGCCAATGGTTGGACCCGTGGACTATCTTAGAAGCCTTCAACTCATTGAGTTCCTCAGAGATGGATCGGCCATGCCAATGGCTGGACCCGTGGACTATCTTAGAAGCCTTCAACTCATTGAGTTCCTCAGAGATGGATCGGCCATGCCAATGGCTGGACCCGTGGACTATCTTAGAAGCCTTCAACTTATTGAGTTCCTCAGAGATGGATCGGCCATGCCAATGGCTGGACCCGTGGACTATCTTAGAAGCCTTCAACTCATTGAGTTCCTCAGAGATGGATCGGCCATGCCAATGGTTGGACCCGTGGACTATCATAGAAGCCTTCAACTCATTGAGTTCCTCAGAGATGGATCGGCCATGCCAATGGCTGGACCCGTGGACTATCTTAGAAGCCTTCAACTCATTGAGTTCCTCAGAGATGGATCGGCCATGCCAATGGCTGGACGCGTGGACTATCTTAGAAGCCTTCACCTCATTGAGTTCCTCAGAGATGGATCGGCCATGCCAATGGTTGGACCCGTGGACTATCTTAGAAGCCTTCAACTCATTGAGTTCCTGAGAGATGGATCAGCCATGCCAATGGCTGGACCCGTGGACTATCTTAGAAGCCTTCAACTCATTGAGTTCCTCAGAGATGGATCGGCCCTGCCAATGGTTGGACCCGTGGACTATCTTAGAAGCCTTCAACTCATTGAGTTCCTCAGAGATGGATCGGCCATGCCAATGGTTGGACCCGTGGACTATCTTAGAAGCCTTCACCTCATTGAGTTCCTCAGAGATGGATCGGCCATGCCGATGGTTGGACCCGTGGACTATCTTAGAAGCCTTCACCTCATTGAGTTCCTCAGAGATGGATCGGCCATGCCAATGGCTGGATCACGTATGTAGAGCGGCGCATAAAAACCTGACCCTGGTCCTTAGTGAATGTCTGCGTGCTAAGGATGATGTAACTGAGGATAGAGGGTCCTATGCGGATGCACTAAACATGACGACGACAGATATCAGATACAAGGCATGGGAGCACTTGAAGGAGCAGGCAAGTTCAGGGAGAGGACAGCATTTTGGAAAGCGGTAAATCGCCCTCATACCTCCTGACTATGAAAGGCTGGAGTTTGAGTCCTTAATTCCAGAAAATATCTGGGTCAAACATTTTACTAAAATCTTTCACCCGGCTCACACCGTGGTAGATTCAGAGCCGGGTGATGCCACATTCGACCAGGCGCTCCGCTGGCCCTGAGCATTCGACTGTTCTATAGGGTATTATCCTAGTAATTAACAAGAGCCCCCATGGGAAAGACTCAGGCCCGGGTGTGGTACCTATGGACTTATTTAAAAAAATATACCCCATTCTATGCCTCTGGTTAACAAAGGTTTTAGGGGCTGGTAGAGTTGATGGAATGGTAGCATCTATAGTACCGACTTTTAAAAAAGGAGACGGGAACCTTCCAAGCTGCTAACACCTGCTAGGATGTACCGCTAAGAACTTAAGTAGAGTACGTCTTTGAAGACTAGGGGCGTGGGTGGAGAAAAACAATGTTCTGTTGGAAGTGCAGTTTGGCTTCCGCACAGGAGTAGGAACAGTCAAGCGATGCCTTAACCTTTACCACATGATAGGGAAGTAGTTCAAAGCCAGGAGGGGGCCATACATATGGCGGTTATGGACCACTCCTGTGCGTTTCACATGGTGCACAGTTCAAAACTGTGGGATATTATTGTGGTGATGGGCTTCGAAATGACACTGATCGCCTTGCAAAGATTAATACACTGGGGCGCGTCGGATAGGGTACACTACGGACCAAAGGGAGAACTCGCCCCTTAAATTAAACCTACATACGGAGTCCACCAGGGATGTGTTATGGCTCCCTTTAGGTTCTTCATCTATATGAAGGGCTGGAGATCCTCTTCGTGCTGCTGGAAAGGACATGCCTCGGCTAGGGAATCGCCCCGTTCCAGGTCGTCTATATGTGCAGCATGCGGTCCTTATTGCAAGGACTGTGAACCGGCTACAAACTGGTTCAGATGCTTTTACTACCTTCATGAAAGTTTAGGTCTTCAAACAAATGTATCAGAAGTATTTAGCATGAGAAGTAGACCTTAAGTAGACCTTTAATAGACCCATCTCTTAGCAGGAGTTCTAATAGCCAAATTTGAAAATTTCTCATATTTGGACAAACCGTTTGATTCCACTCTACACTGGGCTTTTTTGCTCAATCTAAGAGCGCATGAACTACAAAGCCCTACTGAGTCTGCCTTTCACTTTGCCTCAAAGGTGACTCACAAGCTGGTGAAGGAAACTCTACACATTTCTAGGAGTGACTGTATCTCAGCGGGTCGATATGGCGCTGGCGTAGGGGGGTACACCAATGCAGAGATGTGGCCAAAGGTGGAGAACGGTCTTGTGCGCAGATTGTTAGCCATGCCACAATCCTCAACCGTGTGTCACTCCGAGGCGGGAGCGGGCTACAAGGAAGATGTCGCAAAAGAAAGCTCATGGTGTTAATGGGTGGGCATTTGGGGGAAGCCGCAAGCTAGCTTTAGGAGGGTGATTATTAATGACTGCTTCTTATCAGAAGACATGTTAGCTGTTCCCTCGCTTGTGTATGTTGAACAGGGTTTCACCTCCATCGGGGACCTGGGATTTTTACTAGTCCAGAGAATGCTGTAACAAAATATAAAGACCTGTCTATAGGTATTTCTGAATAATTGGACAAGGCTCGTGCTGTGAAGACCCAACAGTTGCCATCTGTCGTTCTTCACTCACTTCTAAATATGTAATTAGGACCAGAGCCCTATCGATTGCAAATCTTAACTCCCAATATAGATTTTATCCTGCTGACTACGCTTTAAATACTGTTCTTTTTCTCATCGCGTTTTCAATGCATGGAATCTGGTTTTCAGTCCTTCCTAAAAGGCCCTGTGATCATGTATTGGAAAAAAGACACATGAGATATGGAGTATCTACTTATTTGTGCATTTCTGAGATCTAAAGGTTTTCTTGTAATACAAGGATTGTGTTGCACAGAATGTATTCTTTTTATGTTTCGAATTCGTTTTTAAGCAAGTATCTAATATTGTATTATGTGTATTTATTAATTGTGCTTTTATGAATTTTTCAGCCGAATAAAGTTTATTAGACATTAGTAAATTATGCTTAAGAAAGGGCAACTTATGTAGGACTTTGCACAATTAATGGAAACATTTGTGTCATAGTTTTGGTATCATTAGCTATCCATTTCGAAAATTAAACATATATTCTTTTTGAGATAAGAACGGACCCTACCCCTATTTAAAAACAGAGATTTCTTAAGAAAAAAAATACAGTAAAAAGATTATGTTTAAAATGTTATTGGCTAACAATGAATGAACTTGTTAAAAGGTAGCACCGGACCCCGTGTATATATAATATTCTTTCCACCCACAACCAGTGGTCGAAGTGGGCGGGATCGGCAGGGCACAGCGTGCCCCTCCGTCTTTAAATCAATTGATTCCATTCACCTACTTTTTTATTTTCAACATGCGAACCAGGACTGCAGAAATAGCCAGGGCCTACAGATAAGGCTGGACGTTCGAGGCCGTCAGGTGACGGGCAGGTGGGCAGAGGAGGAAAAGGACTCTGTCTTTTCCTTCTTGCCCAGAAAAGACATTGACAGTGTGCACTTCAGCTCTGCCGCTGGCAGCTGCCCCCCTCTCTCTTTCTTTCTGTCTCGCTCCTCCTCCCTTACTGAAAACCTTGACTTCAACAAACAGGGTTCTCCGCCTCTCTTTTCTCCTATCATGTATTTGTTCCCTTGTGAAATGGATCCACAAAACCCTCTTGCTCGAATTGTCGTCTTTGACATTTTTCTATTGCACCGAGCAGCCTCGGGAATAAGGGGCCGATTAGGATGGCAGGCTGATTTTCGTCTGCCCGCCACTCTAACATGCTGGGACCGGCCACCAGTGGTGCGGCGGTCCCACACCGGCAATTAGGATGCCACCGTGGCGGTGGCATCCTCTATTTCCAGCATTGTGGCGGGCCGTGCTCACAGCACCGCCTGCCACAATGCTGGGAATGCACGTTGTGTATTGTTATGCACAAGGTGACAGGCACCACGCGGTGCCTGCCACCTTGTCCATGACAATGTAGGGGGGTACCATAGGTACCCCCCATGTGCACCCCCAACCCCAAATACGCCAGGGGGCCGGCAACGGGCCCCCGACAGCAAAATCCACCTGGCTTTCCGTGGCGGGGTCTCCGTCATGGAAAACCCTGCACCGCTGCCCATGCTAATATGGATGGCGGTGTCTAGCTGACACCGCCACCATATCCAGCTTCTATTCCGCCCAGTCAACTGGTTGACCAGCAGAAAACCGGCGGACAGTCTTTCTGTCTGCCGGGGTCCCCCCTGTCATGCTAATATGGCGGGGGGGGGAAATGGGTGGCGGGAAATGTCGGGCGGATCGCCACCACCATGCGGGTGGTGGCGATCCGCCCGACATCGTAATCAGCCCCCAAGTTTCAAAATATGAAAAATAAATAAATAACTAAATAAAGCAAGACAGAGTGGTCGCAAAATGGTCAGATTTCTTCTATTTACTCCAAACACTTAAGCGTCACTTTACAGAGTTTGCCAGTGGAGCGCCTGATTGATGGGTGAATTGGAAAACGATGTGTGTACCACGGCTCCATGTTCATGGACGTGGTCTTTTTAAACCATACTGCTTACGTTTTGTAAGGATATAAGCAGTGGACATTGAAACGCGGCCCTTCCGGGCCCTGTAGTCATGTCCTTAACATTTTAGGCTCAAGCACTCACTGATTTCTGAATAGTGAGTGTATAAGTGTTAAGGTAACCATGTTGTTCCTGTTACATTTCACATGCTTTACTTAATCTTGCATTCCCTATGACTGTTTGCTTTTTCCAGAATGCTGTTTCTATTTTTTTTTTAGCATATTGCTTTTGTCTAGTGGGCAATTTGGATTGTGTCACATCCAGGTGTTTATGGCGGGTGCAATTGGGTTGTAGTTGAAGGAAATGCACGTTTCTCCCTTTGGGGCAGTATGGTGTTCAGTGGGGGAGAGGATGTGGCACTTTCTATTTTCTGATACTTCATTATTTCTTTTACACATGCTAACAGTCTCAGGAAAGAGTTTGCATTATTAGTACCAGTGTAACATACAAATGCAGCAGAGAGAAAGGTGATCAGTCACCCTTTGCAAAGGGCCGTCCACTTCGCAGCAACACAAGTCACATTTTGTAGTAACTTTTGATCCGTTTGAGCTACAAACAATGTATTAGTTAAAATTGTCAGGTTATGAAGCAGATGTTGTATTATGTGGCAAATATGGCAGAGCTATAATTATATGGAAAACATTTGAAAACTAGGATATTTTGGCATTCTTGTTTGAACTGCTCTTGTGGAAAAAAGGGAGGAGAAGTGCTGATGACAGAAACTCCATGGCTCAGTGACAAATGGTTTGTGCTTCCACTTTTAAGAGCATTTGGGACATTCTGTGAATGGAAACATATCCCACTTTGTGACTGTATTTTAATGTCAATAACTCATATTAAACCTTAAATAATCATTTGTATTCATTGGTTCAATTAAATAACATAATAAGCTGTAACTGGTCAGTGAAATGCCAGCCAAATACTAAAAATTGGAATGTTTTGCACATTCTGACCATTCTTCTGACTCAGCCCACTGATTCCATCCTCAGGTTATTTCCGCCCTCCGAGTCTCCGTCCACAGTTCCCCTACTTTTTTCCCCGCACTTCAACCACTGGCTACACCAGTAAAATTGTTACGCCCCTTATTTACTAAAGGTTGCACGTATGCTCGCGCGATACAGCGTGATAAAGCGATGCGACGCAGTTCTTTAAAATGAAATATTCAAAAATGAGAACCCATGTTTAAAACACATGAAATACAATATTTTCTCTCTCTCTATCTCTCTCTCCCTCTCTCTGTCTCTCTCTTTCTCTCTCTCTCTCTCTCTCTCTCTCTCTCTCTCTCTCTCTCTATCTCTCTCTCCCTCTCTCTGTCTCTCTCTTTCTCTCTCTCTCTCAGTCTCTCTCTCTCCTTCTCTCTGTCTGTCTCTCTGTCTCTCTCTCTCTTTCTCTCTCTCTCATTGTGTTAAAAGCAAACACTCTTCTGGTGATAAATGCTGTGCCTCATTCATGGTTGTTCTTTGTTCACACTAAATGGTCACTCCAGACGTCCAGCAGAACCTTATTAAGAGAGGATCTCACGGGAGGGAATCGTGAAGTCTGTGGGAGAGAGGCCGCGGTCTTGGTGTAAGATAAGCCAGAGGCGCAACTAGTGCCAAATTTCGGGGGTGGGGGGCTAATACAAATTTCGGGGGTGGCTAATTCTTCCAGCTATAGGCAGAGTGGAGATGCAGGGGCTCTAAGAAGGAGTGCAAAAAACCAACAAAGCCTCGTTAACAATTAAAAGGTCTTTTAAAGACCTGTGAAGTACAAAAACAGTCTGAGTGGGCGCCCAGGAAGCTGTCTCAGCCCAGGCTGACACACACAACGGGGGGAGGGGGCTGAAGCCCTTTGAGCCCTATGGGCTTTGCACGCCTGATGTAAGCTGTGAGCTCCCACCAGGCCCAAACAATATGTCTAACAAAGTTAACCCAGAGGCACTGTGCGGAACTGTTGATTCTGGTGTAATAAGCTTGGCTTAGCTAGAATGCAAAGTCATAGCTTCCAAAGGAAACATCCATTACAACACAGTCATTACATCACACTGCTTTTACAACGCAACTGTTATAACTCAACTGCCTTTACACTGCATGCCATTACTACGCATGCCATTACAACGCATGTCACTAGAATGCATGCCATTACAACGCATACCAATAAAACGCATGCCATTACAACACGTTATAAGGTAAGTAATGGAGAACTTTTAGTTTTAGGCGGGGTATGGGTTTTGGGGTAGATGGGAATAGTAATTTTTACCCCAAAACTTTCTCTACTCTTGCACTCACTGCAGTGGAAATAGTAATTTTTACCCCTACACTATCCAACACTTACCCTACTGTTGCACTCACTGGAGTGGGAATAGTATTTTTTACCCCTACACTATCCAACACTTACCCTACTGCTGCCCTAAATGTATTATGCGTTGTAATGGTAGTTTTTAAAAATGCATTGTAATGGCGTGGGTTGTAAAATCATTACATGTAATGGTAGTTGCGATGTAAAAACCACGTTGTAAAAGCATGCTTTGTAATTGTTTGCGTTGTAATGTCATATATGCAGCTGCCAAGGTGTCAGATTGCTATGTGTGACATTTTCATAATTTCAGTGTAATTATGAGTGACATTTCAACGACTGTGAGTGACACTTTCACACGAGCAAAATTAAGCAATGAAGAGGAGGGAAAAAAATATAAATATCATAAATTCCACCTATTTTAGCATCTGGGTCTGGGCGTAGGCTTCTGTTTTTTTTCAAGTATCCTACATGGTTTATGTTTGCTGAACTCTGTTCAAATACTAGTCTTAACATTACCCTGTTTGATTAATATGTACGTTTTCGGATTGGCTTTAAGCTAGCCTCAGTGCCATTCAGGCCAAGCCAATTGGTATTTTAAAAACATATGCCATGCTTAATTTGAAAACAAAAAACAAAGGGGCATATTCTCAAGGAGCTATCGCCGAGTTAACGGCAGTGTAGCGCAGCCAAAGTTGCGATAAATGTATCCCCCCCATTCACAAGCTGGTGCTAACAGCCCATATCACCAGTTTACCGGCGATAGCAGCCACAAAAAACATTGCCACAAATGACCCTGGCAACTATCGCTAATGAGATGCAGAGTAGGCGTTCCCGTGCCAAAAGCCGCAACAACACCACTACACAACATTCTCAACGACCAGCCAGATCGGCGATAAGATCACAAAACATGTGATAAGGCACTTTAGCAGCAGGAAATTAACACCTGCTCCAACCTGGTGCAAAGTCGGACAACAACCGGCAACAGACAAGGGAGCACAGCCCAGAGCCAAACATGAAGAACCACAGATGCACCCGGGCAACTGAACATGCAGCCCGGAGCCCCAATAGGGCAACAGCACCCACCGCCACCACCCCCAGGCCATACCACAGCCAGAGCCAAACATGAAGAACAACAGATGCACCCGGGCAACTGAACATGCAGCCCAGAGCCCCAATAGGGCAACAACACCCACCGCCGCCACCCCCAGGCCACACCCCTGACCCCCCCCACCCTCCGCCCGGACCAATACTGAGGCAGCGCAGACAAAGACAGCGACCTGCTGAAAACGCACCATCCTCACAGGCCCAGCACCTGGGAACGTCATTGCCCACCACAGGCTCAAAAGGACAACCTTCCTACTTATCCTGACCACCATTGCCCACAGGACGACGGTACCAACACAGCGGACAACCAACATCCCTCAACAGACAAAGCTGCTGGCTGTGCCGCACCTGTTGGCCTCTGGGACCTGCCAACCAACAACCACCAGAGTCCGAGGAGTCTCACAGCCAGCCACATCCAAGCCCCCCCCAACTGTCTTGGATGCCATCATCAGAATGGTACCACACTACCTATCCTTCCTCCACACTGTGCAGGAACAGCTGTAGACCAAGCAAGGCGTCAAAGCCATAGATGGATTCCCTCACGTGTCAGGGGGCAATTGAATGTCCCACTTGTGCCCCCTGGTCACACTGCACACAATATCCGCAACCGAAAGCACACGTATACCATCACTGTACAGGCAATAGTGGACCACCTGGGAATCTCCACCAACCTCGACGTCAACCACACATTCCGACTGCATGAGTCCTACATCTTCCGACAGCCCATCATCACCTGGCACTTCCTGGCTGGTACGTACGTAAATGCGCTGCTCTTTGGCAAGTACCAAATGAACACACCACACACCTCAACTCCACAACCATGCAACTCACAAAACTGGGAATGCACATGTCACAAACTCACATACAACATGCAAAACAACATGCCCACCCACAAAACATGACAGCACAACTCACTCTGGCAACCTGGGCCAGCCACGCACATAAGCCATCAACTGCATGGCACCTCAGCCACACGATAGCAGATTTTGGGAAGGGGTGGGGACGAGGCATGTGCAAAGGAGGCAACTGACCGATGAATGACAATGTACACAATGCCAAGTGTGGCGTCGAAACAATGGCCAGACTGCAGTATGCAGACCACACACATATCCATGTCGCTGGTGTATGGAGTGCAGTAGACAGTGGACACAACCATATCACCCCAGCCAGTGGGGAAGATCCCAGAAATGTAGCTTGTTACGCCCCCCCCTGTAAGCGTGAGCGGAGTGGGCTGGCCCCGCGTATGCCGGGCATGCGTAGGGGTGTGAATAAAAAGCACTTAGCTCTGGACGTGGTCCTCTTCTGGAATGCCCAATTACTCTGCCAGGGTGGTACTCCTCACCCCGCCACGAGGCTGTTGCCGTAGCCATGAGCGGTGTTGCATGCATTCCTGTGCACCTGCTGTACCTAGGGCAGCAGGGCCCAGAACCACTCCTGCCAGGCCCGGCGCACCCAGGCCTCAATGCACACCTGCCGACACCGGCGTGTGTTGATGAGGGCCCACCACGTACCAGTGCAAGCTCCAAGCCAGAGAGCCGCGAACCAGGCAGCCTCCTCAGACCATCACGGCCTACACGACACTGGTCCACTGTACTCCCTTCTAGTTGAGGAACACCACCTGCATGGACAGCGGAAAAGTAGGTCACACATTTGGAACTGAGTCTTGATTAAATTATGGCAGAGAACATCAATTATGGCAGATTTTATCTCACTATACTCCCATTGATGTGGTGCTACCAAGTCTGTGCATAGCAGTCCATTCACAAGTGTCCGTGGGCCCACGCACACTACTGCCCTCGGGTCACACTACGTTCGAGTCGTTCACACATGTGGGACTGAGTCTTGATTTGTCAATGGCAGAGTACATATCATTGCACGCAAGGAGAGGTGTAAGAGGATGGCGCGTTTCAGTCCGGAGGGTAAAAGGATCATTGTTACGGAGGTGATCGAACCTTACCGACAACTGCCCTGGTGTCACTAATTCTGTGAATCGCAAGACAACGACACGTGGCTGTGGGCTCTTGCTGACTGCTGCCTCCGGCCTACGCTGCGGGCGAGTAGGTCACACATTTGGGACTGAGTCTTGATCATACATTGTACTCCCTTCGATGTGGTGACACCAAGTATGTGCCTGGCATCCAACCACATGTGTCTGTGGGCCCTTGATGACTATGTCGTCAGTCTACACTGCGGTCCAGTAGGCCTCACGCCAATCCAGTCCATACCAGGCAAGACACGTCATTGTCACTGACTGAAAACCCGCTCGGCTCGGGTGCTTTTGCCTTCGTCAACCACAAGTCACCCCCAAATGTCATGTCAACGTCGTGTGTTAGAGTTCCAGGAGGAGCTCGCTGGCCTGCACTGACCGCTGCCTCAGGCCTCCACTGCGGTCGAGTAGGTCACACTATTAGAATTCCGTCTTGATTCATTTATGGCTGACTAGATGTCATTGTACAGGCCACAACGCAGACAGCATCCCCGTTCGGTGCCACTAAGTCTGTTCCCCGAGACCCATGGACACTTTCTGGTTGAACTTTGGTGGCGGCTGAGTCTATGGACTTGGGGTTGTCGTCGCCATCATGTCGGTGATACTGACTTTGTGGCTAAAATGATCCTGTGATTTAAGCAATATATACGCACAATGGCAATAAAATTGTAAAGGACTCTGTGATGTCAGAGGACAAAATGAAATCTCTACACAGTTGAATCAATACTGTATTTTATACACAGCAGTAAATGGTATATACATTTCTTTTAAATCATAAACGTAATGATACAGGCTGAATTGTGGTCTGTTCTATATGCTTGTCGACGGCGTTTCGACCCTCCTGTGAATGCGGGGTCTCTTCAGGACTAAGGATGCTGGGACATCTACAATAAATTAATGAAAGTAAGCATGAGGCCCGTGTACCGGCACAGATGCGAGAAACTATAGTGAAAAGGCTAAGCTAAAGGAAGGTTACCTGGATGTGAAAGGCGCAGCCTGAGTGAAGTGCCTTCGTGAGAAGTGAAATAAAAAACTCACGTGAGGACCCAGCCGGGTTCTACAATAATAATAAGGGACAAAGGAGCTGTTAAGTATTTGCATAAATAGTTGTAATCGCAAAGAAAAATACTAAAGCAATGGTTAACTGTGGACAAGCATATAGAACAGACCACAATTCAGCCTGTATCATTGCATACATAAACTGTTTAAAAATTTGTATTGACATGGTCGTTCTGTCTTTTCTTATTTATGGAAACACACTTTTCTAAAAAGCATTATTGTTTTGTACAGTCACTTTTTGGTTCCAATTTTCACTTGGGGACACTATGCACAAATTTTTTTTACGTTTGACATTTTTTTTACGTTTATGATTTCAAAGAAATGTATATACCATTTACTGCTGTGTATAAAATACAGTATTGATTCAACTGTGTAGAGATTTCATTTTGTCCTCTGACATCACAGAGTCCTTTACAATTTTATTGCCATTGTGCGTATATATTGCTTAAATCACTCTTTTTATTATCCACTGGAACCATTGTTCTTCCATATATAATCATTACCCTGGTTCCGTTGTGAGTAGGGTTCCCCTGTTGTTACAAGTAAAACGATGCTGTGGCATTCCACTTCTCCATTTGCTGCTTCCGGACAGCTTCCACCCTCTGCATCATGCCCTGGAGGACACCTTCCACTGTCCCCCGCAACCCTCCACCACATACACCTCGGACATTGAGGAGGACCCGCTCAGCTCGTGTGGCCCATCTGACTGCACCGCAAGTCACCGTCCCATGGCGGGGTGCCTGTGCCAGCCGCAGTGCATCCGGGGTCACTAACTCTGTGCTGGTCAGGTCCGGGACCACTTCTTCAGAGATGATGGATGGCCTCTGAGGCGATGGCCTTGGGGTCATCAACGCCATGTGTCTGTGGCCCTGCGCTGTCCGCTGCCTCTGGCCTCAAATGTGGCCCACCAGGGCTCACACGTCAAATCGAGTCCTAACCGGCCCGGACGTCACATCACCACAGGAGGCACACGCCCCCACCGCCAGATACAACTCCAACCACCAACTGCCAGTGTCAAAATGATCGTACTGGCAGACTGATGGAGTTTCCCGCACCTGTCGTGGATGCCATCTTCTGCCTGATCCCCTGCTCAGCACTCCAGTTGCCACTAGCTCTGTGCACCATGAATCATCGTCCATTACTGTTTTGGTTATGTGCTGTGGAGAGCTCACGCAGCAATGTCACCTCAGGCAGTGTGTGAGACCTGGGATGGCGATGAGGAAGATGATGAAGGTGTGACACTGCAGCTGCATCAGGAATGTCCAGAAGGGACACAATCCTAGAAATGTTCTTCACATGAGCACGCTCAGCTCTGGGGACCCAACCGCAGCGCACTGAAACTCACGGACAGTTCTGTTTGTATGTTGGGTGACCTCTGTACTTGCTCCGGCTCCCTCCATGTTGCTCAGCAGTTGACTCTGTTATGCAGGTGTTTTCAGTTCCCGTTGCACTGGTGTCCACTGTTCAAGTTGTTGCCAGCACCAAGCACTCCGTGTGGGCTGCCTTATACTCACCCCACACACATCCAGCACAGGCGTCACTGTACATGTGGCCCTGCCAATTAAGGGACGGGCGCACGTGCCCGTAGCCAGTTCAACATGATAGCTGCGTGTGTCCCTGTTGTCTTGTTGTATGCATGAGGACCCTGGGCCCTAGGACATTGCATTGTCCTGTGTACAGCGGATGCAGACATGCCACCGCAGGCAGCGGGTTAGAGCTTGGACATGTAGCTTTGTCATCACCCACACAATTCGTCAGGGCAGTGGACTGTGCCGTCGTACGCAGCGCCAACGTGGGTGTGTGACTGATATGTGCGTGCCCCTGGGCGTGGTTCTGTAATGGGAATGTGCATCTGCATGTGTCTCTATGGCAGTGTGGGTCTCCTTTGTGGGGTGTAGGTGGTCCCTGAAGGGTAATAGACACCCACGTATGTGATCTAGTACACCTTCCATGGGTTTAGAACACACCCACACCTGTTGGGCCACCTCCTTTTGGCGTTCTGACACCTGGCAGGGGTGCCATGTGTGGGTCGGTGAAGTGTTGTGAGCCTGCCGTGCTTGTGGGTGCTTCATGCTGTGTGGTATGTTGCAGGGGCTGGGTTCTCCTCTAAGTATCTTGCCTGCCCTGGTTCTTGTGGTGGGTTGCAATGGGATGTCCATGGGCTGTTGTAGGGCGTCGGTGTCGAAGGTGTGGTGGTCCTCTCCGGCATCACTGATGTGTGGTCTTCTGTGCTCTGCTGGAGGTTTTGCGTGTCCCTGTGCAATGTTGAGGGGAGATGCATGTTGACATTGTGTTCACATGTGTGCTGGTGCATTGTTCTTGTTTACATGCAGACTGTATGACAATGTACATTGTGACTGTTTTGGAGGAGCAGGATTTAGATGCGGGACAGTGTACATTTGGACTACATGACGGGTGTGTGGTTTTACGCGTACATTTCCATTTCACAATTTCCAGCTCTGTCAGATGTAGTGGGCCTGTTTCTGGGCGTGTGCAGAGCCAGTTGTGTCCTCTGTTCTGTAGTGTCGGGGTTACACATTGTAACACATTGTCGTCAATGTGGATGTGCTGTTATTGCTATATGTGTGTACTGCACTGTGCCACGGGGATGAGGGACATGATCCAGGGTCATTGTGGGTTTGCAGTGTGCTCTGCTTATTTGTGCATGTGTGCCATTGTGCCCATCTCCCCCGTGTCCCCAGTCCCTGGTCTTTACTCACCCTGTTGATGTTGTGTCAGGTCCTCCCGAGCTGTGTCCGCACTCCCGACTCCTTGCACCGTCTCCACACTGTTGACTGTGGCCTCCATTTCCTCCCGCTCCTCCTGTGGCGCAGGACTCCCACCTTCTGTCGCTGTTGCTGCCTTCCTATTGTTGGCGTCTTTGTGCCTGGTTTAGATTTTCACATCATGCCAGCGTCTCTTGGCCTCCTCCATTGGCCTTCTCGACACTCCGGCTGCATTCACGGTAGTCTGATTGTGGGTCAGTTGCTGTGTTCTGTCACCTCCAAGACGCTGGTCTTGTTTTCCTGCGGACTGCACCCCGTCTTCCTCTCCCTATTCTTCTTGGCCTTCCCTGACCCAGTTGTTCCTTGCTGGTGGTCGGTGGGGCTTGTGGGGTTTGCGTTGCCCTGTGCGCTCGGTCAGGGTGCATCCATGTTGCTACACACTTTGGCTTCTTTCTGGTGTGTTGTTTTTGTTGCTTTTATAGTGCATTTTCCCGCAAGACGTGTGGGATTTGCAGGCCTGCCGCTGGTTTTCGCTGCTTTTTGTATCGCGATTGACCTCATCTCAGCTTTTTTGGCGTTCGTGTTTCGCATTTTTGCAGCGTGGCGTTGATTTTAACGCGGTCAGTTGACGCGTTATCTGGTGACTATCGCATGGTACCGCAGTTTTGTGAATACCTGGTTAACACGGCGTAAATTTCCCGCGATGGACTGCGATGTTGACGGTTGGGTTAAGTAACTTTTGCGAGGGTTATCAAATGTTCTTGAGAATATCCCCCATAAAGTAACACAGAGGTTTCCTGAGCTCCAGGAATCGACTTCGGTATCAGTCGCATGTCTCTTCGTGCCCAGGTCTACCAGTGATGCGTCCCTTGTCAGTTTCTCTGATCAGCTCACTCCAATCTCAGCTTCTGTCAACAGACCACAGTATTCAAGCTTCTCATGGCAACTTCCTGTCACCAGGACAGCTCTTCCGGCCAGCACGCTCCACTCAGCTCAGGCAGCTGCTCTCAGGAGAAAAGTACAAATGCTCCTGTCGCCCCAAGTCTGAAGACATGCGTGGAAGCACAATTTCAAGAAGCCCCTGGACAACTCTTCCCACCGGCCTAATACCTCTCGTTAAGAGTTCTTGTGAGCAGGGAGGGCTTTTTCTGCTCCTTGCAGTCTCTGCAACATCTTTTAAAAGGAACAACGCGTTTACTCTTGGTGGTATTGCCCAAACGAAACCTAATAACAGTACTCTAACACTGATACATTGGGGACAGTGTGACGCACTGCCTGTTTTTGGAACATGGATTGTGATAGCAAATCTGCCGCAAAGCTCCAGGCACCAAGGGTCCTCACTACGAGCTGGTTTGCGTCTCTCTTGCGCCACGCAACATGGTGTAAGAACGACAAAAAGCTTAAGTCAGATTTATGAAGCCGCGCAAAGACACTTTGTGTGGCCTTGAGTGGCTCCATAAATCTGGAGTAACGCAACGCACAGCAAATCCCAGCGTTGCCTTACTCTGCCCTGGGAAGGCGATGCATGGGTGTTCCCACGAAATTCCCATTGTTTTTGATGCATTCACAGATTTACCAAAGCTGGTAAGCCTGGAAATGCGTCAAAAACGTTATGCCTTCCCAAGAGAGGCGTAGCAAGGAGAAATATCTTCATTCTGCTCTTTACTTCTTCTGCTGTGTGCTGGATTCTGCAGCACACATAGAAAGAGCAATATACCTCGCAGGATAGTTTTTGTGAGGAAGATGTCCCTTCCTTCACAAAAACAAACCTGCCTGCAACGCAGGGTGCCAGGGTGCCTGCGTTAGCGCTAGGCTGCCAAAACGGGCGGCAGAGCAGTGGAAAATGCAGTAATGATCCGTATTCCTTAAATACGATACATTCCTGCCCTTTCCCTGTCACTCAGCCCAGCAAGGGGACTTGCGTGACAATTTCGTAAATTGGCCCGACGTTTCTAGCACCTTGCCTCAGCTGTGCAGAGCTCTCCATTGGCCTGGGCCGACCACAGAAAATGGTGCCAGCAAGGATCCAGGTCCCCAGCAACTTCTTACTGCAAAGGCTGCTGATTGGTGGAAGTGGTTTATTGATTTCTGAGATTATAATGTACCTATGCAAGGGCCCGATATCACACACACACCGAGTGTGTGAGGGATGTGCTGTTTAGAAGAGGGCTGTGCATGGACGTCCATTCACCAGAATGCCAGGTGTAGCAGAAGTGACATCACACACCTTTTGACCATAATGGCATCACAGGAAAAAGAAAAGACATAATTTGACCTTTGACCCTGAGTATCCTCAGGAAGTGATGTCACATGACCTTAACCATGAAGACATCAAAATAATTGACATACCTAAAGTACCATAACTTCATGCTTGCTATAACACAACACAGACAAATGTCCGTTTTAGAAACCACCTACATTAGAGCACTGACATGAAATTTGAAAGTGGTGGAACATAATACTAGCCCTGAATTTTGGCAAGCCAGACCTCTTCTAAGAGGCCTGAGGGGTTCTTCCCCTGACAAAATGTGTAATCAAATGGGATCAAATAATGTATTTAACAGCACAAATTTCACATAAATTTGCAAATAATTATAGGCTCTGAAAGGAAACTCATTCCTACTCATGTCCTTTCATGGAGTGCCAAGCCAATGAAACCTGATGCTCCCCATGAGTTGACCCTATTGTTTTCAGAATGTGCTATGGGTGCCCCCATATGTCAAAAACTACCTCCATTGCGCTAGGGCCAACATTTGATCATGCATGCTCCTCACATGACATGGCTGAGCCCTTGTGCCAAAACTGGCTACAATACGCCAGAATTTTGCAATTAGTTCTATCCAAATATTTTATGTCAAAATTACGTCTGGTCTGTCATGGCCAGTAGTTTGTCATGGTTGCGCTCCTCCCATATGCCATGGTTTTCCTCGCTTTCTGTCAAGAAGCATCTCCAACGATTTGTTGCCATAGGTGCTTCCATGCTGAACAAATCCTCAAGTATGCCAGCGACTAAGCATGGGCGGGTAACTACGCTCCGCCAGCGGAGTTTACGTGGTTTTGCATACTCCATGTTCCGTTGCGTAGGAGGCGATGCAGCTTCCCTGCGTATCTATAGACTTGTCCAAAGTTCTTGATCACATCAATTGGTCCTTATTGAATAAACAGTTTGTATAGATTGTACTAAGGAATATCGACACCAACAATATTGTGGCATGCTAATATTAAGGACAGAATATCAAAGGACAGTATATCGAAAGGTAAGTGCCAATAGGGAAGTATCGATTATTATTCCTAACTCCACATCTACGTACCTTGAAGATATATGCTCCACGTATGTCCACATTTGGAGTTAGATTTAGAAAATCTACGTACTTGTCAATATTATGGTTTCCATAATCTGTCCTCGATATTCTGCCTCATAGATATTGTTGATTCAATCTTCAGGGGGCGTACCGATTGTATAAGGACTTCTAACATTGCATCTGAAAAGTTGGTGGAGACTCTACAGTGCTTGCTATGCCATGGTCTACTGCAGCCATTTAGACGCTAAGGTTTCCTGTTAGCGTCTCCTCTTTCTAAGATATATTTGAGTGACCCTATATTAAAATCAGTGCACAATTTTGCACCTGATTTTGGTTCTTGTAAAAGCAATGTATTTAATTATGTTGACGATCTCTTGTCACGTGACATGGTGCCCACTGGGTTATATTGTTCTTTGGATGCTTTGCAAACGTACGCATCCCAGCATTCATTGGTGGTAGATTCGCCTAACACTCATGCCATGATCTTCGGCAAGAGTAGCGATGGGGGTAGCATATATTTGGGCGATTGTGGACTACAACTGATCACAGAATGTACGCTTGAATGCTTCCTCCTCAGCCATAGCTTTCTTGGATCCCTCAGATGACCGACAAAGAAAGATCTGCAACTATTGTTTCTAAAGCCCTTAAAAGAGAATTTCTTGCAACCTTTGGCAAAAGTACAAGCATCCGTTCCTAGGAGTCAGAAAAGCGACCATCGAGCTGCAGAGGCTCCAGGTAGGTATCAACACCAGATGGTCGGCTACAATGGTGTCATCAAAGGGCTGTTTCTTCCTGTTGAGGCTCCAGGTAGACACCAACACCAGCTGGTAGGCTACACTGCTGTCATCACAGGGCTGGTTTCTACTTTCAAGGCTCCAGGTAGGCATCAATACCAGCTGGTCGGCTACAATGGTGTCATCACGGAGCTCGTTTCTCCTGTCGAGGCTCCAGGTAGGCATCAGCACCAGCTGGTCGGCTACATTGGTGTCATCACAGGGCTGGTTTCTACTTTCAAGGCTCCAGGTAGGCATCAATACCAGCTGGTCAGCTACACTGCTGTCATCACAGGGCTGGTTTCTACTTTCAAGGCTCCAGGTATGCATCAACACCAGTTGGTCGGCTACAATGGTGTCATCACGGAGCTCGTTTCTCCTGTCGAGGCTCCAGGTAGTCATCAGCACCAGCTGGTCCGCTACACTGGTATCATCACGGTGCAGCTTCCTGCTGTCGAGGCTCCAGGTAGACATTAAGACCAGCTGGCTGGCTACACTGGTGTCATCGTGGGGCTGCTTTCTCCTGTCGAGGCTCCAGGTAGGCATTATCTCCAGCTGGTCGGCTACACTGATACCATCACGGGCTGGTTTTTCCTGTCGCGGCTCCAAGGAGGCATCAACACCAGTTGGTCTGCAACACTGGTATCATCAAGAGGCTGCTTTCTCCTGTCGACGCGTGCTCTCTGGCACTTTATCGCACTGTATTTTGACTCAGTCAACTTCTGGCGGAGATGGTTCTATTTATTTAATCTTGAAAGTATTTTTTTAAACCATTTTTCAGGATCTGTCACTTTCTCATCATTATTTCAATGATGTATGTACGATGGTTGATGCCTGCCTGGGCAATAAGCACAAAAACGAAATGATAGAATGTATGTTTTGGATGAAGTTCCGCCAGCTGTACATTATAAGGACATCGCATGTCATTGACATGGGGTGTTCGGAGACCATATCGAGGCAGAAGGCTGCAGGTCAGGTGGCATTACAATGTCACAGAACCTCAATGAATTTGAATATTCTTTTCTTGCATGGTTATGGATATTTTCTAAGTTATATGGCCGAGCACAGTCACTGCATGCAGGGAGAGGCATTAATATTTATTTTTTCTCTGCTTCCAGCAAACATAAAAGTCTGCTTTGAGAGTGTGCACCTTCTTCTCTCATTGTTTCTGAGTAAAGACAGAAGCTCGCTCAAAGCTAGACTATAGAGCTGGGCACTGTAGCATCACTGCTTGCATGTAATAAGTTATTACAAGAAGATAGTACATAATTTTGTTAAGGCACATTCTGACGCACCTGTAATAAGAAAATAAATCACAGCACATTAAAAAGAAATGACAGTCTTGCATATATAATAATCTGTACTATAGCGTTGTTCCACATCTTGCATATTATGTTATTTTGTGCTGCACGCCTGTTTTTTTGCATTTTTATTAGCAGAGGCCCATTTCTTTCTATTGGGTGACTTCATCATCACTCTAATTTCCTTGCTTTTCTTTTGTCAGCCAGTACCAGCTTTGCTTCTTCTTCATGTGTTTGTCCCTCCCCTGGAGCCTGGTCCAAGGACTGCTTCCTTGCCCAATGTCCTTCCACTGCTTGCGCTTTCTGAGCTACTTTTTTCTTTTAGTTGCAGCACTCCATAAGAGTGAATGTGTTTGCAGGCCGTCTCCCTTCCCTACCGTCCCACTCCACTGCTTGCCCCCTCCAAACCTGCATTGTTGCTTGCTCGTGTTGTTAATTCCTATTCCCATCCTTTGCTTAAATCAGTTGTTGCCCATTCCCGCCCTTCCATCCCATGTTATTGCCTCTCCCACCCTGCATTTTGCTTGCTCGCGTTGTTGCTTCCACCTTCCACTCTTCTGTGTTCTTTTGCTTGTTCTTCCCCAGTTGTTGCTTTCCCCCTTTCTCTTTCCATCCCACGTTTTTAATTGCACTATCCCATCCTACGTTGTTGCTTGCCCCATCCCACCCCACATTATTACTTCTCCCCTCCCACCCTCTCATCCATCCAGAAAAAAATAAGTATTGGCAAAGCCGAAGAGGTCTTGCTTACATGATCTATTGGATCTATCAACATTTGCAGCTATCTTGCACAGGAGCATGGCTGCATTGCAGCATGGTTCAAAGTTTTTTTTAAATTGCTAGGACGTGCTAGCACTGGCTGTGTAATAGCACTTTTTTATATTGCCGGTGGGAGGCATTACATCCTTCATGTTGCACCCCTTCCTCTCTTCAAGATGCCTCAAGCCCTGCCCTCTCACCAGCAATTTTCAAAAAAGCAGCAAAGACTTTTAAAAGACTTTCAGCCATGCAACAAAGCAGCCGCTCTGCTCTGCAACATGGCTAAAAACATTGACAAAAGCTATAGCGCTCTTAGGCAAGACCTGTTGACTTTGCCAATTCTTGTTTCCAGTAGGATTGGATTACTAACTTTGCAGCTCCCAAACACTGCAGCCCCACATGCCACTTCACTTGCAGGTCATGCTCATATCCTGCCACCCTTGTTCCCAGTGCAAAGGCTTCTGGTCACTCCAAACAGTAGTGGAAATACTAGTACCTCCTGCATTGCTGTAGCTACGTCTGTCCAAATCCTGAAAAGTTTATGACCATTTCACCACATACAGATACTATCTCCCACTTTTTCTAACACATTTCTACACAAAGCATCATTCATGCTTGGTCTGGTGTTTTAAGGGACAAAATGTGGTCACGGCCAACCTACTGCTCAACAACTCAAGTGGGGTCCCATCAGTTACGCTTTGGGGAGTGTGCGATATGCCTACAAACATGTTCTCGAAGAATTATTAACAGGCAAGTTCCACTTAATAACTAACTTTATAGTTTCCTCGATCATCTAGTTGGCACGTTCAATTTGCCCATTAATCTGAGGGTGGTATAGTGCTGCTTTTTAGTGGGTGATACCATACACGTAAAAAAAATGCTGATTCAGCAGAAATGAATTGCTTTCTGCCAACTTGCCAAGGGAATCATTCTCTAGAATATTTTGCTTAAAGAACTCGAGAATGTCCTTAGATGTGGGATATTATTATGGACACCTTCCATGTCTTCAAAGAGTGTTCATGATTTTCTGGAACACAGCAGAGGCAGAGTTCAGACCGAAGGGCAGATAACATAATTGGAACCCTCCCATTGGTGTGATACATGGTGTGTGGTCTCAAGACTCCTTTTGCAAAACAAGTAGGTGTTATGCAATGATAAAATCAAGTGAAGAAAAGATTCTCTCATCAAGCGTGGCCACAATTTCGTGCATGAGAGGAAGTGATTGACTTTCCACCGCCACCTGGCGATTCAATTGGCATAGGTCAGTACACAATCTTATTTCTCCACATTACATTTCAGCCACAACCATGGAAGATAGCCATTGGAGTCCAGCGATTGATTTGATTATTCCATCAGCTTGCTATTTGTCTAAAACCTTCTTCACATCCTTGTGACCGGAAAGTGGAACATTGTGTAGCCTTCGCTTCATTGGTAGGGCTCTTTCAGTTCAATGCAGTGCTGGAACCCCTTGAGTCGATCCAGTTCATATTTAAAAACACTTCCATAATCCTTGTAGAACACCATCAAAATTATTCTCACTGAATGCATAAGGTGCTTTTCATGAATGTATCAAAGTGCAGATTTTGCTGCTGTATCTTAGAATATCTGTTCCTTGGATGACAGCACAAACTCTGGTGGAAGAAGTTCTAGCATCAAAGCATCGAGCTGCTTTGACTATGTGCTTGAGCTTGATTTTGTGTTCTCCATAAGCACCTAGTACAATGTGAATATGTCCCAGCTTCTCCTTAATTATAATTTTTCATTTGTTTCTTTAAAGATGATGGTGATCCTCAAACCAGTGTCCACAAGGACCTGCACGCTGGATTGATCGACTTGTACCTCACACCTAAGTTATCTTTTTCATCGTACTTGTCCAGAATTGCTACCAACAAGACAAAGTATTTTATGTGCTCCTCTAAGTCCGTAGTATAATTGTCCTCTTCCTGAATGGCAAAAACACTCTTTGGACAGTTACCCACCTTGCATACCTTGGAAAAATTGTCTTTCTTACCACATTTGTGAAAGTCTTTTTCCAAAGTAGAACTGTCTCACTATGATGGTAGATAGTTACTACACCCACAGAGGTGGCATGCACTCTTTTCTGGTTGTTCAGACTTGGATTTGTTTGCAGTAAATTTGCTTTTTGTTCAGAAACTAAGTTTCTGGTCCTTTCAAGGTTAACATCAGAACCATGCATTTCCGGTTTCTTCAACATTTTTATTCCTTTCTCTCAGCGTTTCACACTTTTGATTGTACTGATGACTTTGTCCAAGCTTGGGATCTTATATCAAAGCAGCCTTTCTTGTGCCTTTGTACAAGTAATTTGTATCACCACTTGGTCACGCATGAGCTTATCAGTGTCTCTGAAAGCACATGCTGATGCTAACATGTGCAGGATCGCTGCATAGGCCTCAACTGACTATCCGGGAGCTTGATACCTATAATATAAACTGTGGCACTCCATGATTAAGCTGAAAGCTGTATCGAAGTCTTCCTCCATCCTCTTTTTTGCCTCAGTGTAAGTGTCCCTGCCCATCACCTCTCCTTCATGTTTCTTCATTGATGTTATGTTATCACATTGGCGGCTGCCTTCAGTTCCCAGGCAATTGTACAACAGCACTTGGTTCCTTTGGGCGCTGTGTTCAGTTCCATTGATAGCGACCAAGTGCATTTTGAAACTTTTAATCTATTTAAAAACATGGTTGTTTCAACCTTCGGAATCTCCCAAATTACATACACCTTACATGGCACTCTGGGCTGACCCTTTTTTAGGTCTCGCCTATGCAGCGCGCATGCGCTGAATAGGGGGGACCTCTTGTAATTGGTTCGGTTTTGAGGCCAAAAACATGCACGCGTTGCATTGCTTTCAATGCAACGCGTGCACGTTTAGCGATTCCCTTGCGGGAGCGAGCTTTGGCAACATCTGTTTGTAATTAACTGGCAAACAGATGTTGCTTTTGCTCGCTCTCGCAAGGGAAACGCACCACTGAAACCCCTTTCAGTGGTGCCCTCAGCGTCGGTTTAACTTTCACTGCCGCTTGTTGTCTTTTATGGTACTGGTCCCGATTCCCCTTGGAGCAGCAGCAGCATATTGCAGATGTGTTTCCCATTCGCCTTGTCATTTTGTTTTGAAGACCCTTGAGGGTTCCTCCACCCCTGCGCAGTATTACAACACAAAGGGCAGACACCCCACACCCCCTTGCACGATGAGCCGCACGCACACTGTGCCAGATTGCTGACAGGCTTCACGTCTGAGCCGCAGAAAGCCTGCAGAGTGAAGAGAGACACATTTCCTTGCTGAATGCGGCGGTAATCGTGGAACTAAAAGCCGTGGTAATGGTCTGCCTATCAAAGTGCTTACGTGAGGGTACAATTACATTGTTGAATCCAGCCCATTGTTCTATGGATTTAGAAGCATTCGTATGCAGCCCTGCGCCTGCCACCCTGCCAAAGAGGGCAGTGCACAAGCTGGGCACACATGCCTTTAACACCATGACTCCTAATCTCGACCACACGTTCACTTCTCCTGGCAAAAAAACACAAGCATGGTGTCACACACACACACACTCTCAGTCACAAAGTGACTGACGTGCACCCAGACTCACAAAGATAGTCACCGAAACACTGCAACGCTTTCACTCTCACTCAATCACTAATGTTCACAAACTTGCGATCACAGGCACGCATTTCCAAACGCACTGAACCACAGTCACATTTCCAGCAACCTCACACACTCTGTCACATAATGTTATCCAGATTGCACTGACACACTCAAACACATACACTTCCACACACCCATTCATAGTCGCATTGACACTTGCACAATCTCCCCCTCTCACACACCTACATATCTCTCAAGCCTGGTGTCCATATTCCCTCATGACACAGAAGCACGGTACTTACACACTCTCGTAGTCTGTAGGTCTGAGTCGGCGAATCTAAACAGCCGGCCAGATTGTAGTTGGTTTAAGAAGGGGTCCGATGTCCTCTCCCATTACTTTATTCAGGAAAACCGTTATTTGCGTAGCAGTTGCCAAGCATAGCATGGTTCATTCCGTAGCATCAAGCATCAATTAAAACCATTAATGAATCAATGCAGTTAGCTCGCGTCTCCTTTAGCACAAGCCTTAAAAAACAGTTGTGACATTCCCAAAAGTATGCCTCAAAATCTATTCCTGGCGCAGCTTTCCAGGGGGTACTTCTGGGAATATTTGTGAATTAATAAAAACAGTAAAATACGCTCCGCCAGCACTCTGAAAATGACAAGTATCCTTTATATGAGGAACCTGCGCACTGGCTTGAAAACCACGGAGCTCGTTTGCCTTTTATTGCTTATGATGTCTGTTGGTGACCCGCTAGCAATAGTATCGGATCCTAATGCTCTCCGAGACTACGTAATTTGTGGTTACTAGTGTGTTTCACAACAACTCTGGCAGAACACATGCAGGAAAAAGAAACAGGCAGCCCTGTTCAGAAATCAACTTGGATACAATGGATTTGGGGTGAGGAAGGGAAAGTCAGAAATTGCCTTTTGCCCTTATAGTGATGGGAGATGATTGTTTTGAATGTTTTCGAATTGCAGGATGGAATGGCTGGCTCTGGTGATTGGAGGAAGTGCTTTGCAATGGGGGTGAGAAAAAGGAGGAAGAAGGTGGAAAACTGCAACAAAACAAACAAGCATTGGCATAGCCAATAGGTCTCGCTTTTGGGACCTTATAAGTATTTAGTATTTAGTTATGCAGCACAACATCAACTGTTGCATGGCTAAACACTTATAAGGTCCCAAAGGCGAGACCTATTGGCTATGCCAATGCTTGTCCTTATTTGAGTCTAGAGAATGGAAACCTATTCTAGGTAGCTATGCACTGTTCAAACTACAAATAATAATAATAATAATAATAATAATAATAATAATAATAATGATAATAATAATAATAATAATAATAATAATCATAATAATCATAATAATCATAATAATAATAATAGCTTCCACCATTTTCTTGGTGCCCCAGGAATTTTCAAGGAAGGAAGTTGGCCTCATTACAGTGCCATGGCTTCTGCCATGATTTTCATAGGGAATACATCAGCCGTGAAGGTGTAATTCAAATTTACGTATTTCTTTTGTGTCAGGTATGAAAGGGTCATAGATTCCCCCTCTGAATAAGTGGTAGGAAAAGTGAAGGTCCAGGGAAATCAGTACTGTGGTACTTGACTGAGTGTTGCGTCCAATACGCAAGGGAACAATAATGCAACATTGACTCATCAAATTTGCAGGAGCGTTTGTATCGTACAATGGAGGTGGTAACGGCGTGCAGACACTAAATGGTGAATTCTTCTACATAGGCAATGAAGTGGATAAATGTTCCTTTCTCAGGGTGTGGATATATGGAGTAACACTGGGCATGGATTCATTGGAACACGCCTCCCAACATCAAATGGGTGAAGGATGACAGCTGTAGTGGTGGCACCCATGGCCTCCTTAAACGTGACCCACTTCAAGGGTGTGATGCAAGCGGAAACAACGGATCATGAGTGATGGGCCACCAGCACATAAGAGAGGAACACCGTGGAAAGGAGAGTGGTGCAAGCATGAAGAGGCCAAGGAATGCTGGTCGACTGGAGGAGCAGACGGGGTGAGGAGGGCATGGCGCAGGGAGCGGGGCACTAGCAAGATGGAGGCTTACCCTCACAGAGACCGGACACACAGGAAGAGTCTCAGAAGATCCAAGCCCAGGGAGGGGATCTCGTCCTCGTCGCCAAAATAAAAGATGTCACGATGAAAGGAGCCACAAAGTAAGGACACACGGCTTTTGTTCTTCACAGTCAGACACTTCCACACATGCCATAACTGACACCCGTCAACCACCATTCTATCCCCAACATTGCGAGAGGGTAAACAGGCACCAAATCACAAGGAAGGGAAGAGAAATATAAAGAGGGTGCAACATATATAATATCTTAAAACATACTACTCCCTGCTGAAGTTCATCAATTTTGGACCCCAATATTGTTTCTAGTTCCTGAATACTTCTATAAGATATCATTTTGAGGTCCTCTTTAAGTACACATCAAAGAACTTGGAGGGATCTGTGAAAGTCTGCTTTTGATATGGACATGCTTCAATCTCTTGTTAAAGTTGAGGTCAGACGAGCGTCTTGCGTTAACTCTTGGGGGTTCAAGCTGTGGTGGGGGTTCCATTGATATGCTATGCCGCTGATTTATGTCCCCTTCATAGGCAACATCCATTGCGTTCACAGCTCCCTGATTTCAGAAAGAATAATATTTTGCTCTCTGTCATAGCACAAGAGTTTCTCATATGTCGCAGATTCTCAGCAGTGTTTACATCAGCCTGAAACAGAAGTGCTCCGTTAGTGTTTAAGGCAGATACTATTTACGGGATGGTGGTCTGCTATTCTGCGGCTGCCCGTGGCCCACGCAGGAGGCCACTCAAGAGGGCGGCCCTCTAGTGCCATATGGGCACCAACCCACCCCCTTCTCTAATGCGGGGACTCAGGGAGGAGTCCCTACATCCTGGCCTGAGGCGTGCTAGGCACGTCACTTCCGGTCTTCGGTCGTGTCTCCTTTCGCCGGGCCGAAGTTGTGGGAGTGCGAGAAAATTCGCAGTGAGTGGCCTGTACCTGTAGTGTTGGGGCCTAGGGCCTAGAAATCATTAGCCACGACACACGTGTACTGGACTAGTGGCTAGAACACTGCTTGCCACGCCCAGCACTCCGGGCTTTTTATTTGCTAACACCACGTGCCTCCGGTGTGGACGTCAGGCACGTCCACAGCAGGCACGTTCAAAGGGGGAACATTACTTTCACTTCTGCCAGGGACCCCCATGACAGTGGTAGGGTCCACCTGGCAACACTACATTCCTCCTTTACCCACAAATGCAAAAAACAAAACCAACATTAGGCATAGCGACCACCCTCATACATTTCTTTCAAAGTCTATAGTTCAGTCTCTGCAGATTTTCTGAACAAGCATAAACAAAGAACAGTCTTACTTGGTCTTGGCGCAGCTCACTTCCGCTTCGGGAGTTGTCAGCGGGCCACAAAGTCTCGGTACCTCTGGGATGGCTGCGGGCATGGGCGTAGGTGGTACCTACTCTGGCTGCGCCCTTCGGGAGGAGTTAGAAACATGTCCTCCGAACAGTCTGTACTCGCTGCGTGGGGGCGGCTCTGTGCCTCTTGCGACTCCCGACCTCCTTGGGCTGGTGCAGTCGGGGCGCTCTCTACTTATTCGACACTGCGTGGAGTTTCTCCTGCTGCCGCTGTCTCTCGTTCCGTGGCCCTTCTGGGGCTCGGGTGTGCCACTGGCCAGTAGTCTTCTTGCACGGGAAACTCTTCCTCTCTATCGTCCGGGACTTTCTTGAAGAATGACATGTTTCTTGTGACTTCTTCTCCATTCCTGACCGCCGTGATCAATGTTCCGCTGATCCTCGTGACCGTCCAGGGGTCAAGCTCGAAGGGCAGACGGAATTTTCCCCAGGGGTGGCGGTCTTTCACCAGCACCCGGTCACCCACTTGGATGGGGCTGTCGGCAGCTCTCCTTTTCCGGGATGTTTCGCGGTTAGTTTTTGTCCTTTGTTCCATGGACCGGTTAGGCGGGGTCGGTGCTGACGCCCACCTGGTATGGTGTGGAATAGTGTCGTGCGTGGACCAAAATGTCATCACTGACATTCAGAACTCCTTCGAGCCCTTGTAGTACGTTCTGGATGATGTTTTGAAACACCTCCGCTGCACTCGATATTCCAAAATTGAGCCGGGTGTAGCGCCAGAGGCCCGCTTGCGTGGAGAAGGTGGTAATCGGGCGCGAATCAGGGTGCAGGGGAATCTGGTGGTATCCAGACCTCAAGTCCATCTTGGAGAACCACTTTGAGCCAGACAGCTCTCCGCCTATTTCGTCTACGGTTGGCGTCAGGTGGCGTTCGCGCTTGATAGCGAGGTTGGGAATGCGCATGTCCACGCAGATTCACACTGCGTCCGGCTGTTTCGGCTTCTTGGCCACCACGATGGGTGACACCCACGGGGTGGGCCCGCTTACCCTCTCAATGATTCCAGCTCGCTCGAGCACTCTCAGCTCTGCTTCAACCTTGGGTCGTAGGTGGAACGCAATGCGTCGGTGACGGAGGGCTACCGGGGTGCCCGACTTGTCTATGTGGAGGTGGATGGCGGGTTCCTTCAGGCAGCCTATCCCTTCGAATAGAGATGTGTGGTTTTGAACCAGATGGTCGAGGCTGCAGGCTTGGACTGTGAGTGCGAAATGGATCAGCCCGAGGTCTTGGGCTGTTCGGCAACCAAGCAGGAATCCTGATCCCTCTTGCGACACATAGATCTTGGTTTGTAAACGAGTGGTGTCGTGGGACAGGTCCGTCCGGAACATCCCGCACAGGCAGAGTGGGCGACTGGTGCCGTAGGCGTATACTTGTACCCTCGTGGGATGGAGTGCCGGGGCATTTTCTAGCGTCCGGTATACGCTGGCAGCCATCAGGTTGATTGATGCGCCTGTGTCGATCAGGGCCGCCACTGCTTGGTCCCGTACGTTAACCGTGCACATGGGTTCTGCGGATGGAGTAGCCGCCAGTGTGTGGAGAACTCTCACGACATGGACGGAGGCCACGTCCGCTTCATCGTCATCCATTTTGCTGCTGGTGGATGTGCTAGGTAGCGGCTCTACCTGTCTTACCCTCCTGGGTGAGCCACTCTGTTTCTTCCTGGGTGCCGACAGACATACACTCGCGAAATGGTTGGCCTTTCCACACGCGCTGCATACTTTGCCTTGTGCCGGGCACGCTCCTCTGTGGAGCATCGCGCCTCCACACCACGCGCAGGCGCGGCCGGGGGGGGCTTGCGCCGGTCTTGGGTTTCTCCGCCGAGGCTGTTTAGTGTTGTTCTCGCCGGCGTCGGTCTTGAGGGCGCACACTGGCTCTGTCTTGATTGCGACCATCGGCTTTGGCTCCATGTGCGCGGCACGTGCTTTAGACAACTCCTTTGACCGCCCGAGCACGAGGATGTCCCGCATGGGCATGTTGTCTGCTTCTAACACCCTCTCGCGCAACTTCGATGAGGCACAGCCTTGGATGAATTGGGCGCGGATCTCGTCGTCCACGTTGGGGAGGGTGCATGTGCTGGCTAGCTTCTTTAGTCTTGCGTAAAAGACGTCTACTGACTCCTCCGGGAGTTGGCGGGCTTGGCGCAGTAAGAATTGCTCATAGTCGGCACTCGCAAACGGTTCAAAGTACTCAGTGATAGCGTCGTGCAGCGTGGCATATGTCCTGGGTGGGCCAGCCTCCGTCACGTCCTTCGATATGTCGTGGATTGCTTCTCCTCCTAAGTGTAGCAGCATGGCGCGCCGCCGCTCTGCCGCGATTTCCGCCGCCACAAAGTAGTTCTTGAGCCGTTCCACCCACTTCTTCCACCGTGCCGCCTGCGACGGGGTGTGCCGGTGACTGCAAATGGCTCCAAAGGGGGTACGTTGGCCATGGTCGTCGGGGGTGGGCGCAGCAGCGGGGGTAGGCTCACCTTCACCCTTTCGGGGCCGGCTCCCTAGTCCTCCAGGCGTCGTGCACTGGTCCTTAGGGGCTTTCTCGGTGTCCAGGGGCGTCCAGGGAAGCAGGAGGGGCGACTCCGGGCCTCAGAATGGCCAAAATCGCATCACACGCGAGATGCGTGAGAAACGTCAAGGCTGGATCGCTCGTTACACGCGAGATGCGTGAGAAACGGCAGGCGGGTCCGTTGTTCCACGGGTGCAGGCTCCGCAGGCTCAGAAGCTTCCCGGGAAGCCAGGAGACAGTCGCTGGAGGCCGAGGAGGGAGCGGAGGGCCCAGCCAGATGGGGGATGGGTGCAGCACGGCTGGGCACCAGGTAGGCGGCCTGGAGGCGGCTGGGGGCCACGCTGGGCAGTGCAAATCCTCACTAGGTGGGGAAAACAATCCGCTCCTTGGGCAAGAGCGAGACGCTGCAATGCACGCGATGGTGTGGCGAGACCACCTCGTCGCCAGTGTAGTGTTGGGGCCTAGGGCATAGAAATCATTAGCCACGACACACGTGTACTGGACTAGTGGCTAGAACACTGCTTGCCACGCCCAGCACTCCGGGCTTTTTATTTGCTAACACCATGTGCCTCCGGTGTGGACGTCAGGCACGTCCACAGCAGGTACGTTCAAAGGGGGGACATTACTTTCTCTTCTGCCAGGGACCCCCACGACAGTGGTAGGGTCCACCTGGCAACACTACAGTACCCATACCGCCCTCGCACCCCCCCTGATGCTGGTTGTCCCCTGTTGGCTGGACGGGTCTTGCCACCCGGCCACAGATGCCGCGGTTGCACAGGGCCTCCAGGGGGCTTCGCGGTGGTGCGAGGTCGGGGTGGAGACAGCGGGGGGTGGTCACCTCCTTTCTGCGGTCCCTAAGCAACTGGGGAGGCTAGATTGCCATGCGGCAGGGGCTGTGTATGGTGATTGCATGGGTTCGGGTCCCGGCGCCAGCGGGGTATGTTCTTCGACTGCATCCGCTGGGAACCTGTTGTTTGTCTCGCCATCCTAGGCCAGTCAACAGCTCTCGATTTTTGGCCCGCTGCTGGTTGTTAGTGCTATGTTATGGATTGGGAGAGAAGTGTGGCCATCCCCTGGTCTGGTGGTTCCATGTGCTCGGGATTCTTGTGTTGAGTGTGGGGGCTTTAACAGCATCCTCCCAGAACCCTTACCTTCTTTGATTCGGGCCCCCTCGTCCAATTTGTGGAGCGGTATTTGCAGTTTACTGGCGGCGATTTTAGGGCCAACGGTTCCCACGTCCGGGTGTCTAGGAGCACGCTTGGCCAGGCGCGATGGGTGGAACAATTCAAGCCGCATGCATAGTGCCAGGAGCAGTAGCTCCGAGGCAAGGTTTTAGCAATTGTTGCCATTGGCCTCTCTAAGGTCTCCTATTTTAAAATGGATCAAAATATACAATGCAATCGCCCGTAAATTAACCCCATGTCATACCCACTTCAGTAATCTTGCGATCTGCGTGCGTCGTTTTGTTTGAGGGGGGCATTATCACCCCCGTCCCCCCAGCCTCTCCCCCTCCTGTCCTTGTGATGTGTGTTGCAGCGGGGTGCCACAGATTTCATTCATGGACCCGACTCATTCTTGGATCTGTGGCCTATAACTTAGCCGTGACAGGGGGGAGGGTGGTGTGGTCGTCCACTCGGCCGCTCCAGCCTCCTATCCTGGGTAGAAAAAGTGGTTTTGGGGATGGTGGAGCAGCGTGGTGGTGACCCGCAGCCCAGTCGGGGCACTGGCCCCCACTTGTGTCGATGACACATGGTATCTGGTCAGGAAGCGGCGTTCGGCATTGTTAGCCGTGAGTTGTACCTCTTCTGAGGTGTCTGGTCCCTGCTTCATTTTGGCTGCTGCATGTTGCTGGGTCCCTAGGCACCTGTGAGGTACATGAATGAGGCATCAGGGCTTAGTGGCGACCGCCCCCTCTTAGCCAGGGTTTGGTAGGCAGAGCGCCTCGCTTATTGACAGGTAAGTCTGGGGTCCGAATGCATGTGAGGCAATGTAATGTAATTTGGTTATGTAATTAAGTTATTACAAACATTCCACTGTCTAGCGGGGAGGTCTGGGACTATTTGAACTCCTTTTCGGGCTATTCAGAGTGCGGCAGTTTCTGGGTGAGTGCGGGGCACTAACAGCCCCCCTAGGGTGACCAACTGGCATTGGTGCAAATTCAGGACGGGGAGTGTAATAATTCAGGACAAAGGGTCAAAATTCAGGACACAAATTCAGGACAGGAGGTCAAAATTCAGGTCAAAACTTCAGGACAATAGGTAAGTTTTACAGACACATCAGAGGAGGTCGCGCAATAGTATATAAGTAAGCCCAGCCATATCCAAACATATTAAACCATTTGCAAACCTATCCATCATAAATCCTTCCATCTATCATTTCACTCATCCATCCCTTCATCCATCCTTTCACTCATCTATCCATTATCCATCCATCCATCCACCCTATCCATATGTACACTCATCCATCCACTCTTCTACCCATCCATCCATTCACTCATCCATCCAGCCATTTACCCTTTCACCCATCCAGCCATCCTTTCACTTACTTATTCATCTATCCACCCAGTCACTCATCCTTCCACCCATCCACCCTTTTAGTCATCCATCCATCCTCCCTTTCTCTCTCCATCGACCCTTTCACTTAGCCATCCTTCCATCCATCCATCCACCCATCCATCTACTCATCCACTCATGAATCCATCCATTGACCCTATCACTCATCCATCCTTTCTCTCATCCATTTATCCTTTCACTACTTCACTCATCCTTTTGTCCATCTACCCTCCCTTTCACTCACTCATCCATCCTTACATCCACCCTTTCACTCATTCGTCCATTATCAATTCATCAATCCATCCATCATTTCACTCATCCATCCACCCACTCACTCATCATCCACCTTTTCACTCACCCATCCTGTCACTCATCCATCCACCCTTTTACCCAGCCAGCTACCCTTCCACCCATACATCCAGCTATTTACCTTTTCTCTCATCCATCCTTCCACTCACTCATCAATCCATCCATCCTCTCTCATTATCCATCTATTCAATCCTTCATTCGTCCATTCAGCCTTTCACTAATTCATCCAGCCATCCACCCATCCCTTCACTTACTCACTCGCCCACCTTTTCATATTAATTTTGAGCTGAGCCTTTTTGAGAAGAGGCCCATCAAGAACTTCACCCTCGCTGCAGGAGCCATTCCAGGACTGGGACAGAAGCCACCCAGGGCGGAGACAGGATCCACCACAGGGGGGACAGGAGCCATCACAGGCGGGGGAGGGGGGACAGGAGCCACCACATGGGGGGAAAGGAGCCATCACTGGGGTGGGGGGGGGGCAGGAGCCATCACAGGAGGGGGAACAGGATCCACCAGGATGGGCATGCAGTATTCTAGTATCATCTTGGTCTCTTCCAGGGAGGGGTAGGGCTCCTCACCCCCTCCTGGACAAGACAACGAGAAGACAGGCTCTCTTTACAAAATGTTAGTTTTGCCATTCCCCACTGTGATGTACAGTACTTAAAGGAGATACTCCAAGAGAACTGATTTAACTTATTGTCCTCCATACTTTGTTAATCAGTGTGGGTGCGACTGTGCCATTTCTTTATTTTATTACATTATAGACTGCATGTTTGAAGAACCGAGGTTTGCTTACAAATTTAGTGACAGTGATTAAGCTCTGTGAAGAGAACCAGGTGCTGCCTCAGGGTAATCAGGGCCGGTTCTAGGATGTTTGGGACCCTGGGCAGAAAAAGAATGTGTGAGGCCCCTCTAAATTGCAGAGACATGACGCATTCAGGGCTGTTTGCATTAGAATAGATGCCCCTGCGCCTGAAGCTGCAGCCCCTACCTCTCAGTCACCTTAAAACACCTCTTAACAGCTCATCAAGGGCAGAAGGTGTGAGGGTTGCCATCCCGCTGTGCCTCTCCAATGCTTCTGGGTATCTGAGCTTTGGTGCTGCATCAGAGTCTGTTACACCCGGCCTCAACACCATCGGAGTCAAGCAGGGAGGTGGGTGGAAGCTGTGCCGGCTTTAGGGTGGTGCGACCGGTGCCGGTTAAAATTACGGACAAATGGCGTCCGTTAAAGAATCCTTCACGGACAACGGACAACGGACAGACGGCCGAAATTACGGACTGTCCGTATAATTTATGGACGGTTGGTCACCCTAAGCCCCCCTGCTCCCCTCCCTAATTGTTTGGCTTTGACCTCATGGTTTGGGAGCCTGATGTCAGGGGAGTTGGGCAGGACCAAGTGTCTCAACGGTGAGGGGGGGGGGGAGTATAGGCGGGCAGGGCCTGAAGTGTGCATGGGGTCGCCACGGGATGCTTGCCTGCAACCTGGCCATGCACAAACCCCGAGGGGCCGCTGGTCGCAAATGGGCGCTGAATTGAGCGCTGCACTAATGCAGCATTGTTCCCTGCTCCTCTCCTGCTGTGTGGTCCCGGGCTCTGCCCTGGCGTGCTAATGCTTTGGGTTTGGATGTGCGGAGGTGGGGAGAGTTGACTTTCATTCAGGCCGCGAGCTTTATTGAGTCCCTGGGGCCGTCTGCGCGAGTGACGCGGTGGCCTTGCCATAGAGCACTGGGGGCGGGGTATGGAGTCCAAACTTTTCACTATGACCAGCACGAGGGCAGGCGACCTGGAGGTATGGGACTACTTGAACCTCCATCCTGCCCTTGTGCACAAGCACACCCCAAACTCCCCCATGCGAAGGTTGGATGAGTTGCCTACGTGTAGTTCGATCATTGGTGGCATTTGCACTGCCAGTGCGTTTCCGGAATCTGTACGCACAGGGGCCAAGGTTTGTTTCTAGCGGGCTGGTGCAATCAGTATAATGTACTGGATGCTGGGGGTGTTTTTGCTGCTGCATGATGCTGGGTCTCTAGGCACCTATGAGGTACATGAATGAGGCATCGAGGCTTAGTTCTACACCCACACGCTCAGCCATGAAAGGTTTTCATTGCAGTGTCTATAGTTGGACTACTTTATATGATTGTGAAGGTGAAATCGCTGGTTTTTTTCAGAGAATTGGGTTTGTTAGTAGTGGGCGTCTCTACCACAAAGGAATGCATGATCAGTGCTCTGGTTGGGTCCTTTGTCTCACTAGGTGTAAGGTTTTGAGCACCAGGGCTGCCAACTCCTGCTGCGTAGGGCATTAGTGGTGAATTGGTAGCATGCCCATAACTTGCGCCCAGGGGGGCTCAACATGAGAGATTTCGTTAACAGTGTGCAGCCAGGCAGTTATGTGTCTGAAGGGTACATTAGTACGTCCGTGGTCATGGGATCCCTCCTGCATGGACGTTGTCGGCGACTGCTCTGTGCTCTGTGGCCCACGTGCTAAGATGTTCAGTAACAAGTCCACACCTTGCTTATAATATTGTCTCCTTTCACCGGTGCAGGTATCAAGCAATATTAATGTCACAGTCCGTGCTCCGCCACGTGCTGTTCCCAAAGGCAGGGAGATTTGTGGACTTGTTTGAAGTTTCGCTGCTTCGATGGGCGCTTTTGCTTCCAGTGTTTACAAATGTCCTCTGGTGTGTTCTTGTTGACGGCAATTCTGCGGTTTATGAGTGGGCCGGGGATCTTGGCTCATTTTGGCCCATGGGCACGGTTGCCACGTGCTCTCCCTGGCACAGGGGTGGTACTGTCAGGAGAATGGCGGGATATGGGTCCTTCCTTTTTTTGCATTCCTTGGGCTTGGGCAACAGGGGTTTTGTGCTCTCCATCGCGATGGGCATTACACTGAAGTAAGTGTTGTGGGGGGACGTGGTGTTCTTTCTCTTTTCACCAGTTTCATGTTTTCATCGTGAATAGTACTGCTATTCTGGGCAAACCTGTGTTGGGATGTTGGTGGACTTGGGTTCACGCAATGACTGCAACGACAGGTACGGTAACGGGGTGAGGTGCCCGGGAGTGTTTGCTTGGCCAGGCGTTGGCTGGAGGTGTCGTGCAATTTCTTCGAGGGCTTAGCTGTGCAGGCCACCCTGCGACCGGGTTTTAACAGACTAGGACACGCAGCAAAATTTGTGGCAGGCAGGCGCCAAGAGATGGGTCTTCAGATACATCTATAGATGGTTTAGTATCCAGGCTACGGAGTGGCTGCGTGACACTCTGGGGTTGAAAGTGGTCAGCCGGTTTCAGGCTGTCTAGATCTGGGTTTCTAGCTCGGGCCTGTCCAAGTAAGGATTCAAGTGCCAGATGTCGGCCCTGGGATACAATTTCACAGGCCTGGGGAGAAGCAGATCAGAAAGTGGCTTGTTTCAACCTCTAGGTCACAGGTTCATATCCTGGTAGGTCCACTCAGCATTTCATCATTCTGAGGTCGATAAAACGAGTACCATGGAGTTGAGTAACAATCAACATGTTATGCAGCGCCAAAATACTATGGGGTGAACGTGTTCCCAACTACAGTCAGAAGCGGAAATTGTGAAGGAATTTGGTGAATACAGTGGGCTCACTCCGCAGTGTAGTAAGCGAGTTCAGCACTATTTCCATAGGGCTGTAGGGTGGCGCAGGCAACAAAGATGACACAGCCAAAACGACAAATTTTTCATTATCGCCGCAAGTGCAGGGGCATGGGGGCCTCAGGAGAGTAACTAGCCCACTGCACCTTTACTACGTACTGTGCAACCCAATAGATGGGAGGGGGGCAGGTTACTTGTGCATTATCGACCATGAAGCCAAGTATACTTCGCAGGGCTCTGCTCACACTAAGTGGGCCAAGAGCACACAAAGCATAGGATGAGAGTGCAGTGACAGTCATACATGGCGATTTATGAGAATATGCCAGAGGTAGCGAATATGACATCACAGACTTGATCAGCGATAATATCATGGTTCATCTTTTGTCCCAATATAGACAATAGTTACGGACAGACTCTGTTTGCAAAGAATAGTTATTTTGTCTCATTCGAGTGCCGCACATGCCTCTTTCGCAGTATAATGAGGTCTGACTCTTTAAAAGGATGAGCCCTTCACCCCCACCCGGGTGCATGCGTCACCAGAGGAGTCTCCAGTGGACATGGGGAATTCTGCTCATTGCTTGTAGAATGTCACATACCATTAAGGGCATGTTACTACTAAAATTGCCCCAAAGTTTTGGGGTCAAACTGGGTGGGAGCAGTGAGTCAAAGAAAGCACAAATAGGCTGCAATGTATTAAGGACCATTTGGCATTCCCAGTATTCAAGAAAGGGCAGGCACTGATACATATTGTTCCCCTCCTGTTCCCACTGTCTTGTCTGCTCCCTGGTATACTAGCAGAAGTTTGGGAGGGTAAGACTTCACCTAGGGTGGTGACTGGTTTAATTTGATGGACAAATCCAAAAGGTCACATTTACTATGTCAAACTTTCAGCTGCCTGTGCATAGTTTATTCATATGCACAGTATTATTAATTTAATTAATCGCTGTATTGACTAGTGCGATCAGCGAACGTTCACGCACCAAGGCATTTTGAGCGGTGAGTGTTGCTATGCAGTAAGGATATAAAGGTTAAATACGACTGCCAGGTCCTGCTGGAGTGTCAGCCAATTGGACACTTAAGGGTTTAAAGGTGAGTGCAAGGGGGCACAGGAGAGGTCATGGCAAAGAAAAACCAGGACCAATTCAGCTTTTGGGTCCGGTGGTAGTTTGACCTCATGATCTTAGGACCTAACCCCTGTTGTGTTCAATCAACCTTTCTTCCTTCTGTGGTTGTTAAAATGAATATCAGTAAGCGGGGTGAAGAATAGCTCTGATTCAGTGGCTACATGGCTACGGGAACACTTGCACTGTAAAAATACACAAGCGTCATGCCCCAACAAGCGCTATACACAGATAACTGGGAAGGAAGTAAGGCGGGCTGGATAACTCTTACTTCTACCTGCATTGGCACATCTTGTCCAGAGTCATTGCCAAAGGTATTGCACTTTGGCCAGGCAATGTTAACATCCATCCACACCAAGCCGATTGTTGAAGGTCATCCTGGGCCACATATACACATCCCAGCATTAGGCCCCTGTGGTTGTCAGAGTCGTGAATTACTAAATTCAACTGAACAGGAGGCGTGACCGTGGTTTACACTAGCAGAAGTTGGGAGTGCAAGACTCCACCCAGGGGGGTGGCTGGCTGAATTTGATGGACTAGTCCAAAATGTTTAACAGCAGGTGCACATGGAAGAGCGTCAATTACCTGTGCATAGTTCATTCAGATACACAGTATCATATTAATTTAAATTCGCTGTAGTTTCAAGTTGCAAGCGGGAGATTCCCTCTATGTTAGCAACTGGTCACATTGTCAGCAATAAGGCTGCCTGGGAAGTCTGGGGCACTCACCACAGATTAAACTGAACAGGCAATAGTCTGACAGGAAACAAGGGATGTTGAATTGATTGCCCACTAAGCAGTATGACTATTGCACAGGAGGATGGATGGTGATTCAAGGGACACCGGTGGTGTGTTGGCAACGCAAGATGGTCAGCTATGCAGGGAGGAGGTTCCGCATCACCAACCAGAAGGGCGCCAATGGCAAAACCCAGTAAAGAGGTTTAATATATGTGTGTCTCTGGCCTTACGGCTGTGTGGAGCCAGTCTCATTTAGAGGTACGGCCAGGTGGAAATAGTGGGCTTCTTAGGGTTCTCAGGGCCGATGTGGTTTGTGGTATCTCCCAGCGGGTTCACTTATGGTTTACTGCAGCTAAACATGAAATTGGGAACCTGGGATTCCGACACTTGCTGGTTTGAGCATCCAGGGTCAGAGATGGACAGCAGGTACTGTGCATCTGTGATCCGATGGCACTTAAGCAAGCAGGGTGCGCTGCGTACGTTGTCACTACACGAAAGGGTGAGGTGTCGCCAATAGTGGGGCACAATACATATATTCTTTCAAACCAGATTTGACACCAGTAAGGTGTTCACCAAGGTTTAGCAATCAAAGGGGTCTGTGCAATTGTTTGGTCAAATGGGGCGAAGTAAGTGCACCCCAGAACCGAGGGTAGGCGACATGTTGCTGCAGTTAAGCTCAAAGGCCCCACCTGGTTAGCTATATTGGCCACGCTGGGTGGGGACGCTGTCAGACAACATACAACATAGTGTGCTGCTGTCCCAATAAATGGGGAAACAAGGTGTCAAGTACAAAAGGCTACGATGTAAAAAGAACACTTTGCACTTCCAGCATTCAACAAAATTAAAAATTAACGGAGCAGGTAATTCTCCACTGCTGGGGATGCACGGGGTGGACAGTGTGAACTCCCCTCTCTAATTTGGGACGGATCTGGCATGGGGGTAAAGTAGGACTTAGTCAATCCTGAATGTGAGGCCCCATATTGCAGACAGTGGGCACTGTATTAAATCAGGCAACTTCATTCAGCTGGTAAGCCTAGGGGGTTTCACCACAGAGGGAGCTGAGCAGGCGAAATTCCCCTAAGGAATAAGGATATATGGCAAGTGCATGAGGACACCTTGCTCATTGTCACATACTTCTAGTTAGGAACATTCCTGTGCATCATGATTTAGCAATCAAAGGGACTGTGCAAAATGTTAAGTATAAAACCTTCTCGCCCTAATAGCCAAAGTAGGCAAGCGGATTGTAGGAGCGGTCACCTAACAAGTGGGCTGCTGTCCCATTGATTGGAGACACAGGTGTTCAGGTGCACGCGGTGCTAAAAGTATGGCTGCTAGGTGAGATTAGCAAATAGATGGGGCAATGTGAACGATGGTGTCTGTAATCGTCCCGCCCAGATTTGGCACGGGGCTAAGTTATGTAAGGCAGTGGAACTTTCCTGCAGGAGGGTGAATAGTTCAATGCACAAGTTCACAGGCCAAAGGCTCATTCGTCGCCAGGGTGGCGCAGTGGGCAGCGCGCCGGAATTGGACGCGGGGATTTTCACAAACAAAGTTTGTGAGGATGGGTTTCCCAGGAATGAGATGGAGCAGCCGCAGGAACAGATTGGAACAGAGACTAGTCCAAGGGGGGCCCCCTAATTTCTTAGTGATACACCTAGGGGGCAACAACCTCATTGCTATGGGGAGGAAGTCACTCTTACAAGCCATAAAAGCTGACTTAGGGGAAATCAGTCAATACATTGGGCAATGTGAGCTCTGGTGGTCTGAGATAATTCCACGCAGAGTGTGGCACGGGGCTAAGTCAGAGGAGGCCGTTGAACATTCCCGGAAGAGGGTTAATAGTTCTATGTGTAAGTTCAGAGATCAGAGGGGTCTGGGTTTCATCAGACATGAGATGATTCAAAGTAAGGTGAAAGGATACTTTGATAGAGATGGGGTTCATTTATCGCCAGTAGGGATAGATCTCTTTCTTCTAGATTTGCAGGAGGCTCTAGAGATGAGAGGTTGCAGGTAAGACCATAGCTGTTTCGGTGGGGGGCTCTGGCGGCTACGGAGGCCACCTCCAGAGCTGTGGCGGAGTTACAGGGTGATCTGGAAGCAAATGGGTACAGAAGGGTACCTCTGCAGAGCACAATAGGGATGCCAGAGCCAAATCCCAAGAGCCTCATGGGAGGTTCCTGGAAAACTGCTTCGGCGTCCCGTTCGTCCTTTGGGCGGTTGTGGGCCTGAACAACCGGGGGCTTGCCTTGCTACGCTCTGCCCTGAAAGGGGCGTGAGTAATAAGGGACCAATGTGTCACATGATCCGGAAAGAGGATCACCCCATAAGGTAGCACTGATTGGGTTCTCCCCAGTGCTGTTTGGCTCATCAGGCGGGCAGGCAGCACAGCTGGTTACAACTGCCTGCCCTTGGATCGCCCCTAAGATAACCCACCATATTGCATACTGTTGTATGGAATAAACCTGCAACAATATGTGTATTTATATATTGTATTTATTTATGTAGCATGCATGCTATGTGTTTTTGTGGGTGGGGTGTGTTGCCAATGGTGGCACTATTGCCAGGGTCACCCTGAGACATTATTCCTGTCCATGCCGGGACCCTGTGTGCAGTTACTTCCCGTGTCCATGCGGGGTTGCTGTGTGAATCGTCTTTTGCTTCGTTTATTCTCCCTTCCTAAGTGTCCCTAATTTTTACCCGCACTGAGCTTTTTGCCTTCTCGTCTGAGAATTCCTTTTAGGATGAGGCATCGCTGTGCCCTCTCTGACTTCTATCTATTTTGTTGTGTTTTGTCCTCCAAGTGGGTCGTTCCTTGTTATGCTATGTTATATTGATTTGTATAGTGCACTAATCACCGAGAGGTTACCCAGGCGCTTGTATCCTTCAATCACTTTTTATAATTAGGCCACTTTCTTTATGGTGTGTGTCTTCAGATGAGTGTGTGATGCTCATTGCTTTGAGCAGCGCTGGGGTCTCTCCTCCTTCAACTCCCCCAGGCGTCTCTCACCTTTAGCATAGGGAGCCTCTCTCCATCGGGCCAGGGCTGCAGCTCATCGCTGCCTTTCTCTGCTCGAGACAGAGCAGGAAAACGCAGCCACCATCTTTGTTGGGAGAGAGGGCACAGCACAGACTACTCACGTTGTAGTGTGGGTAAGGCCGGTGCACATTACAACACATTCCTTTAGGCAAATCGCCTAACGAAACTAACATCCTCACTATACATTAACATTCACTCGCCACTTGTCCTCCCACCACCCCTAAATGCACCCCCATTATCCCAGCCAGACTGACTGTCACTGTACTCACACTCCACCTCCTGAACTTTTACTTCCTATAACTCTGAACCTTTAGCTCCTGCTCTCTCCTTCAAACTGCTTCAGCCCCCCTCCCCCAAGACAGCACTAAAACCGACTCAACCATGGAAACATCTGGCTAGCTGCCAATGGCACCTGCTCAACAGTGACAACCCCTGAAACACAAACCCCTCTTCCCCTTGTGCACTTGGTCCAAAAAACCGTCTGAAACTTTGATCCCATCCAACCTCTTGCCTGTTACCAGCCACCGTGGCACTATGCATAAAATGGTGGCACGCGCCCAAGGCACCTAGGAATATATGTGTTGCCACACCTCCTAGTAGCCTAAAACATCGCCCACAGTCTTCTGACTTTACCCCCCCCCCAAACTTCGGGGGGAAGGGGGTGTTGGTCAAACTTCTCCCTGGTTAGATGCTCCCCTGTCCCCTCCCCTTATGTCATCAGCCCTCCATGCAGGCGGTGGCCTCAGAGTGCATAAAAGGGTCAGAAATCCGTTTTTCTCTCACTGCCGGAGTTGTTTGCTGTCTACTACACTTCTTCATTAACATGTAGGCATTTTCCTATTCCTGCTACAGTGTTTCATGCCATTATTTCAAGGTCAGTGGGAGAGGAGAGGAGACTCAGGCCCCATCTTGATTCCGGCCCAGAACCAATAAACATAATTTTCTTAACAGATCTGCCAACTCACACGGTGCCTGCGTTTGTCACACAATATGGCTTTTCCTCACACGGTCACCCAGTGAAGAGCAGATATCACACAGAGGCAGGTAAGCTGAGGAAACCTCTCCACTGAGTTGGGTACCAGCTCGTCTTCAGAGGCTGTTAGCAGCCAGTGTCCAAGCAGGGTCTGAAAACACCCACAGGACAGCGGTGTCAGCCTCCGCAAGGCTTTGCTTTTTTTAAGGCGGTGAGCTATTGGTGCAGGCAGGCAGCATAAGTGCCCTCGGGCAGTTACCAGCCCCACACCCTTCAAGGCCCCATCCCACCTCAAAGAGAGATTTGTTTTCTAATTGGTAGGTCTTATTTCAAGACTGCAAGGGACCCACTGATTGCTTTGGTAGAGGAGAGATACAGCAACCGTCTACCACCACCAGGTGGACCCAGTCTGGGCCTCCTGGATGCTGGAGCTAGCACCCAGCCTGAAGGAGTCTGTCAGTGGTCCAGCTGTGCGGCCTGTCTGCCTCATGAGCCTGGCAGAGGTGAGATACAGCAATAGTCTAACACCAGCAGATGGACCCAGTCTGGGCCTCCTGGATGATGGAGCTAGCACCCAGCCTGAAAGAGCCTGTCAGTGGTCCAGCTGTGCGGCCTGTCTGCCTCATGAGCCTGTCAGAGGTTAGATACAGCAGTAGTCTACCACCGGCTGGACCCAGTCTGGGCCTCCTGGATGATGGAGCTAGCACCCAGCCTGAATGAGTCTGTCAGTGGTCCAGCTGTGCGACCTGCCTGCCTTAGGAGCCTGGCAGAGGTGAGATACAGCAATAGTCTAACACCAGCAGGTGGACCCAGTCTGGGCCTCCTGGATGATGGAGCAGCACCCAGCCTGAAGGAGTCTGTCAGTAGTCCAGCTGTGATGCTTTCAAGCCTCAGGAGCCTGGCAGAGGTGAGATACAGCAATAGTCTAACACCAGCAGGTGGACCCAGTCTGGGCCTCCTGGATGATGGAGCTAGCACCCAGGCTGAAGGTGCCTGTCAGTGGTCCAGCTGTGCGGCCTGCCTGCCTTAGGAGCCTGGCAGAGGTGAGATACAGCAATAGTCTAACACCAGCAGGTGGACCCAGTCTGGGCCTCCTGGATGATGGAGCAGCACCCAGCCTGAAGGAGTCTGTCAGTGGTCCAGCTGTGATGCTTTCAAGCCTCAGGAGCCTGGCAGAGGTGAGATACAGCAATAGTCTAACACCAGCAGGTGGACCCAGTCTGGGCCTCCTGGATGATGGAGCTAGCACCCAGCCTGTAGGAGCCTGTCAGTGGTCCAGCTGTGCGGCCTGCCTGCCTTAGGAGCCTGGCTGAGGTGAGATACAGCAATAGTCTAACACCAGCAGGTGGACCCAGTCTGGGCCTCCTGGATGATGGAGCTAGCACCCAGGGTGAAGGAGCCTGTCAGTGGTCCAGCTGTGCGGCCTGTCTGCCTCATGAGCCTGGCAGAGGTGAGATACAGCAATAGTCTACCACCGGGTGGACCCAGTCTGGGCCTCCTGGATGCTGGAGCTAGCACCCAGCCTAAAGGAGCCTGTCAGTAGTCCAGCTGTGCGGCCTGCCTGCCTCATGAGCCTGGCAGATATGAGATACAGCAGTAGTCTAACACTATCAGGTGGACCCTGTCTGGGCCTCCTGGATGATGGAGCAGCACCCAGCCTGAAGTAGCCTGTCAGTAGTCCAGCTGTGTGGCCTGCCTGCCTCATGAGCCTGGCAGGTGAGATACAGCATTAGTCTTGCACCACCAGGTGGACCCTGTCTGGGCCTCCTAGATGATGGAGCAGCACCCAGCCTGAAGGAGTTTGTCAGTGGTCCAGCTGTGATGCTTTCAAGCCTCAGGAGCCTGACAGAGGTGAGATACAGCTATAGTCTAACACCAGCAGGTGGACCCAGTCTGGGCTTCCTGGATGATGGAGCTAGCACCCAGCCTGAATGAGTCTGTCAGTGGTCCAGCTGTGCGACCTGCCTGCCCTAGGAGCCTGGAAGAGGTGAGATACAGCAATAGTCTAACACCAGCAGGTGGACCCAGTCTGGGCCTCCTGGATGATGGAGCTAGCACCCAGCCTGTAGGAGCCTGTCAGTGGTCCAGCTGTGCGACCTGCCTGCCTCATGAGCCTGGCAGAGGGGGAGAGAGAGCTGCCACCCAGAGCAGGGGGGCCCGAGGACATCCTCCAGACCGAGCTGCAGCTCTTCAAATATGATGTGGTGAAGACACCCCAGGTGCAGTAATTCATCCTGGTTGGTGTGCTCCCCAGGAGCACCATCAAGCTGACTCCCCTTTTGTTTCATCCAATCTCTTCCAAGTGGTGTTTGGTACAGACAGCACCGCCAGATTGGGGGTGAGTGATAAATGAAGTATCCTCGAACTGCCCTGGGGGTCTGCCTGACCCGGCTGCCATGTGTGCACTCACCTGGCTCTGAGGTTCATAGTCTGGACTGTGAGGCCACTTTGGCCCCTCCAGGCTGTGATGACGAATATCCTGTCTGGTGTTAAACGGACTTCACACCCCTTCATCTTTGACAGGCTTTCCCTTGGGCCCCTGGGCCTTTGGGTCTGTGGAGCCTGTGACCATGGTACTGGTGCTGCGACAATCCTTAGGTTTGCACACCCCTCCCCTTCACATATGCACAGCTGTGCCACAGCTGCAGTACAGCAACAGTGACACTCTACAACTGCGAACACTCATTCAAAAGATATTAGGGAGTTACTACCCACACAGTATGGTCAGCCAATTTCAACTGCGATTTTTGACCCAGTACCCTTACTGCACTCTGGGAAGTTCAAGAACGCCCATATTCGAGACTCCCAAAGTAAGTGCGCACAGCACTCTAATCAGACCCAGACTGCTTGTATTCTAAAATCCCGTAGTATGTGTGTACAGCACTCTGTGTAGCTCCATAAAACCCATACTCTCGACTCCCGTAGTAAATGCACACAGCCCTCTGGTAAGTCCCAGACTGCTCGTATTCTAGACTCCAATGGGATGTGTGTACAGCACTCTGGCCAGTCCCAGACTTCTCATATTCTAGACTCCCATAATATGCCCGTACAGCACTTAGTGTAGCTCCATAAAACCCATATTCTAGACTCCCATAGTAAATGCACACAGCACTCTGGCCAGTCCCAGTCTGCTCATAGTCTAGACTCCCATAATATGTACGTGCAACACTCAGTGTAGTTCCATAAAACGCATATTCCAAACTCCCACACTATGCACTTATGGGACCACAGACAGCTCCACATTGCCATATTCTAAACTCACAAAATATGTACTTTCAGTGCTTTTACATTTTCCTGCACAAAAACAATCCTTAAAGGCATTTTCCTCTTTCTATGTGTGCTGCTGCAAAGTGCAGCACACGTGGAAAGAGGAAATAAAGAGGAGAGACACAGATATTTCTCCTTGTTATGCCTCACCAGGTAAAGCATAGCATTTTGACACATTCCCAAGTCAACGTTCTTTAGCAAATCTGAGAATGCGCCAATATCTGTGGGTGGACGCATGAGAACACCCATGCTCCTACCATGGAATGTCTCCCAAGTTGAAATGCACTGTAACACAGTTACAAGCCATAAAAGGCCACGCAAAGCAGAACGTGCGTGGCTCTGTGAATTACAAATACACCTTTGCCTTGCCCTGCATCGCCTTGCACAACGCAAGGGCAACTCAAAGGCTTAGTAAAGCTAGGCCAGGGTTTTTTGCCAGACCTTTTCCATTATTTTTCTGTTGTGTCATTCACTTAGAACCTCCTGGCCAGAGACCTGCCCTCTCCCGCTGCAGCTCCACTGCTGTGCCGCTGCCCTGTGCAGTGCTCGGTGCAGGTAGGGGTTCGAGCCACTGTGTTGTGCCTTGCCGTGTTCTGCCCGTTTTTGCCCTGTGTCATTGCCCTGTTGTGACTTAATTGTGTTGTGCCTATTTATGCCCTGAGTTACTGTTGCCTTTTATTGTGCCTTATCTGCCTTGTTGTTGTGCCTTAGCTGTCTTGTTGTTGTGCCGTTTTCAGCCCTAGTCTTTTTTCTGCCTGTTCCCGCTCCCTTCCTGGCGCTGCTGCCCACATGGCCCCTCCCCTCTGCCGATTCCCATCTCCCAGCTGCGCCTCCCTCCTCCCTTCCCTATTTAAAGGCACACCCGTCTGGGCCCATTTGCCACCCGACCGCGACCACCGCCAGAAACCCTGGATCTCCAACCTCCCACCTCTACGACTCAGCGGCCCTCCTCGCCCTCAACCTAGGAAGGGAAAAACAACTGCCAGCTGTCCATGCCGAGCACCACCCACGGACAGTTCTCCTGCTGTCACTGCTGCCTGACCTTCACCACTGCCTGCACCCCCATGGCCACAGCCCCCACGCCAATCGGCAACACCTCTGAAGCCTTACTTTGCATCCTCCTCAATGTGCGCTCCCTGCACAGACACGCCATAGAGATCTGGGACCTCCTCAACACCCTCTCACCAGATGTCGCCTTCTTCACAGAAACCTGGACCAACCCCACCTTCGCCCACGACATCACCTTCGCCTTCCCGACGGATACAATATCCAAAGGAAGGACTGCCCCAACCACCCAGGAGGAGGACTTGCCTTGCACACAAAATATCCCTCTGACTCACCACCTCCAGTTCGAGTGACAGCCCACCCACCACCGAACACCTCCACTGCCAGATCCAGAGCAGCCCCAGAACGACCCTAAGAGGCACCCTCGCCTACAGACCTCCCGAAAAATCGAACTGCGTTCACCACCTCCATCGCTGACCCCATCGCACCCCACGCCATCACCTCCATGGACTACAAACTCATTGGAGACCTCAACTTCCATCTCGACAACCTCAGCAACCCCAACTCCGCCACTCTCCTGGACAACGTCGCCAACCTCGGACTGAAACAACTTGTCACCACCCTCACCCACAAGGCAGGACACACCCTCCTCCCCATCTTCGCAGGAGGTAATAATGAAATGAAAAGGAGAGTTATAGAGCACGTAACATTCACACAAAGGAGTCAAGGCGCTAGCTCATCAAACAGACTTAACTGGACGGTTCAAGGTCACGTCAGAGGTTAAACAGCCAAGTCTTCAATGCCGTCCTAAACGCCAACAGGTGCGTTTCTTGTTTTAACCTCAGAGGAACGGAGTTCCAGAGCCTGGTCGTGCCGACCAAAAAACTTCTTCCACCCCAGGGACACTTTTTAAACCTGGGAACTATCAGGTTATGGGAGTGGGATGAGCAAAGATTGCGAGCAGGTATGTTTAAAAAAGTCCGGCCCTATATCATGCGTGGCCTTAAAAGTGATACAAAGAGCCTTAAACTCAATCCGCCTCTTTACTGGAAGCCAGTGTAGTTCCCTAAGCACTGGTGAGACAGATTTGTGTCTTGGAATGTTCAGCAGAAGACGTGCAGCAGCGTTTTCCACAATCTGTAGTTTGGACAGGCACTTCTTCCGAAGGTTGATAAATAAGCCATTACAGTAGTCGGCTCTAGATAAAACCAGAGCCGCAACCACTAGCTTTTGCAGCTCAACCGGAATAAATGGAAGAATCCTTCTCAGTAGTTTTAGTGTGAAAAAAGAGAGGTATGTGACCTGATTGACATGGCTTTCAAAAGAAAGCATAGAGTCAAAGGTGACTCCCAAGTTTCTCACCTTATTCGTAGGCGTTGGCAACGGGCCCAATTCTAACGGCCACAAGGTAGGGCACCAAAAATTAGTATGGCCGCCAAAAAGGAGGACTTTGGTCTTACTGGAATTCAGTTTCAAACAATTGGCGGCCTTCCAATCCTCAACCTGACGAAGACAGGTGTGAAACTGTGCAGCAGTGTCATCAGGGGAGCCTGTCACTGAGACTACAATCTGGGTGTCATCGGCATAAGAAATAGCTGAGAAACCCAGGGACCTGATTAGCCTTGCCAGTGGTGCCACATAAATGTTAAAAAGGGTTGGGCTTAACGAAGAACCCTGTGGCACTCCGCATGGCAATGTAAAATTCGGTGACTTAAACTCACCAAGAGCCATAAATTGTTACTGATCAGATAAAAATGATGCAAGTAAAGCAAGCGCTTACTCTTTAATACCGATCCCCTTCAGTACTTCCAATAATTTCAGATATAGCACCATTCATGGCTTTCTCTACCATCTTAGCAGGCGGAGGGAGTCTGGAAATTGGACGATAGTTGTTAGGATCTGCCCCTCCAAATTTGGCTTCTTCAGCAGGGGGAGAACAGACGCCAGTTTCCAACTTGTGGGGAATATGCCCGAAGAGAACATATGATTCAAAATAGGAGACAGCTGTAGGGCGAATAATTCTGGCAACAGATGGAAGATTTTAGGGTTGCAAGGGTCCAATGGGGAACCGGATTTAGGGGACTGCAGAAGGTTAACGACCTCCTCTGTAGTCAGTGAAGGAAAGGACGACAGTTCCGGGGGTCACTGAAGTCTAGGGGGGCTGAGGAGATTTCACTGAATGCACTAGATGCAGCTAACTTCCCGGGGAATGATGAGGTTCCTTGAGCAGGGAGACTGGAAAAGCCACTGTAAACTGCCATAACTTTATCTTGGAAAAATGTAGTCAATATGTTACAAAATGTCTGGTTTTTAGGTGATTCTGTTACTTTGGAACATTTGGCCAACTTTTTTACCATCGAAAAAAGTTCCTTTGAGGAATTGTTTGCAGTAAACATGGCTGTAGTAAAGTAGCGAGTTTTTTCCTCATGCACCAATTTTTTATACTCAAGCAGCGCTTGTTTATAGACAATTCTGTCCTTCAAATCATAAGAAGATCTCCACTTCCTTTCTGTAGGGCAGCATTTTTGTTTTGTGAACTGAGGTGTTCAGAGGGTCTTAACCTATGGCTGATTATAGATTTAGCTGGTAACACCTCATCTATTGACCTTCGAAGCCATTCATCGAAGGCAACAGCTGCCGTATTCAGATCCTCTAAAACATTTATAGTGTTCTGAGATAAGAACTTTTCAAAAATGTCCCCAGCCATCTTATTCCAAGGCCGCACATTTTTCTGTTGCTTATTTTTAGATTTATCTACCTGTAACTTTTGAAACAGAAGTGAAAACATGACAGCATTATGGTCTGACCACACAAGCGGTAGCGATGGAAAACATTGTAAGAACATATTACTAGTGAACACTCCATCAAGCACGTGTCCTCCCGAGTGCTTACTGCCACTCACCATCTGAACGAGGCCAAGGCTATTTGCGATATCAATAAATTGTACTGCATCCACTTCAGCCACACCACGCAACCTCCATGGACGGACCACCACTGTGTACACTTCCAAGTCGACAAACCCACGGCACCCAAACCTGCATCCCGCCCTCCACGAAGAAAATAGAGCAAGATCAACGAGGAGCAGCTCAACTCCGCCCTCAACTGCAAAGCCCCCGCCACCTCGACCGACACCAACCTCGCAGCCAAAGAACTACACAGGTGGATGTCCAACTGCGCAGACAAGCTCACACCCCTACGTAACCCCGACAGACAGCACCCCAGGAAGGCCACCTGGTTGTCCGCCGACCTCCAAGAAACCAGGCACACATGCAGACATCTTGAGAAGAATTGGAGAAACAGCAAATCTTTGGAAGACCGGACCACCTACAAGAACGCCATGACAGAATACCACTAACGCATCAGATCCACCAAAAAGGACCTTCATTCAGAACAAGATGCTTGCCAACTCCAGCAACTCCAAAGAACTCTTCAGTATTATCCAGAAATTCACCAAACCCCCCAGCGAAACCATGGACATCACCCCCTCCCAGGAGCTCTGTGACAAACTCGGCTTCAACTCCATCTGAAGATAAAAGGCCTTTACGACAGTTTCAAAGATCAGACACCTGACTCCGAAACCACTCCGCCCTCAAGCAATGCTAGCCAGCCCACCATCTCCTCCTGTACCCCAGTCACCATGAAGACACGGCATTGACCATGAAAGGCATCCACGCAGGAGCCCCCACGGACCCCTGCCCCCACACATCTTCCCCAGAGCCACCGCCGCCATCGCTCCAGAACTATGACACACAATCAACACCACCTTCGAAACCGGCATCTTTTCCGGCGACTTGAAACGGGCAGAAGTCAGACCCCTACTCAAGAAGCCATCAGCAGACTCCATGGACCTCAAGAACTACCGACCCATATCCCTCCTCTCTTTCACGGCCAAAGATCACCGAGAAGACCGTCAACGTCCAGCTAATGAAATTCATTGAAGAAAACTCCATCCTCGACGCCTCCCAATCCGGATTCCGTAGCAACCACAGCACGGAGACCGCTCTACTCGCTGCCACGGATGACATCCACACCCTCTTCGACCAAGGACACACCACAGCCCTGATCCTACTCGACCTCTCTACAGCCATCAACAGTATCTCCCACCGCACACTCACCGCTAGACTCCACAAAGCTGGCATTCAGGGAACCACCCTCGACTGGCTCTGCTCCTTCCTTGCCTGCAGAAAAATTGTAAATTGTAAATTGATACTTGTATAGCGCACTACTCACCCGCAAGGGTCTCAAGGCGCTTGTACGAATACGGCTGTGGAACCCATCCTGGCTTTCCCTGTGAGGCGTCCACTCCTGGGCACCCCCAAGGTGGAGGCCAGGCATCCTTAGTGTTGTGGGGGCCGTTGTGGAGATTAAGCAAGCTATTGCCCAGAGTTGCAGAGTGGGACTCCATGATTGGAATGGCACCGAGGCGAGAATTATCAGGTCCGTGGAATTTTTGAGCCCAAGACCCGCCGAGGCGGGGAATTCAACCCTGGTCCCGGGCTAGACCTCTGCATCAGGGTCTGCCGCTCTAACCATTGAGCCACAGATCCCAAAGAATCAGACTTCCACTCTTCCTCTCTGAACCCATGGAAATCAACTGCGGAGTACCCCAAGGATCGTCACTCAGCCCCACGCTCTTCCCCATCTACATGGCCCCCTCGCCACCACCGTTAGAGAGCACGGACTCAGCATAATATCCTATACTGACGACACGCAGCTCATCCTCTCCCTCACCAAGAACCCCATCACTACCAGACTCAACTTCGAGGAAGGAATGAAAGACGTTACATCCTGAATGAGCAACAGCTGCCTGAAGCTCAACTCGGAGAAGACAGAGGTCCTCGTCCTTGGAACCTCCCCCTCTGCATGGGACAACTCCAGGTGGCCCCCAGCCCTCGACACCCCCCCAGGGACCACGCCCAAAACCTCAGCATCATACTCGACTCCTTCCTCTCCATGACCTGACAGGTCAACGCCATCGCCTCTACCTGCTTCAACACCCTCTGCATCCTCCGAAAGACCTTCAAATGGATCCCCCCTGAATCAAGGAAGACCGTCACCCATGCAGACATAACCAGCAGACTGGACTACGGAAACACGCTCTATGCCGGGATTAACAAGTATCTGCTTCGCAAACTCAGGACCATACAGAACACCACAGCCTGACTTGTCCTCTGCATCCCTCAACGCGAACACATCACCCAGCACCTGCGCAACCTCCATTGGCTCCCCGTCGAGAAAAGAGTAACCTTCAAGATACTCACCCACGCCTACAAATGCCTCCACAACACCGGACCCCAAGCCCTCAATGACAAAATCTCCTTCCAAGTACCCAAGAGGAACCTCCGATCCGCCGAACCCCCTGCGCATCCGCAGTGCAAGAACGGGCGGAAGAACCTTCTCCCACATCACTGCCAAGACCTGGAACGAGCTACCGATCAACATCAGGCACGCCCCCACCCTGCACATCTTCAGGAAGACCCTCAAGACCTGACTCTTCGACTGACTGGAGCTTCCACCCCCCCCCCCTCCCCCCCCACCCATCTCCCCCCTCCCAGCGCCTTGAGACCCTTACGGGTGAGTAGCGTGCTTATAATTCCCTGATTGATTGATTCACATATTTCTTCTGCCCTCTGCAGCCTACAGTAGGGGAGCTAGGCCAGCCCACTTCAGCCAATGCCCTGCTGGCTGTAATAGTCAATTTGTAGATCAGCCCACCTTATGGCCACTGGGTGCTCAATATGTCAGTGATGACTTTGGCTCTGTTTAGGGCTTCGTCACTGCTCTGAAGAGATGTGCCGCCGCAAGGGAAAGTAGTCCGCTTTTACTCAGCATCCGCTCCGACCACATATGGCCGGCCTGTAAAGTTGAGCGTGCAGCACAGATGGATGTCATTAATTTATGTATTTTTCTTCAAACACAGAATTCACATTTGAAACTAATGTATCACTCTCAAAAGTATGGCATCCTTGATGGCAACCCTCAAGTCCTTCTTTACTTTTCACAGCGAGGCCCAGACATCCTTCCAGGCCCCGCCCCTGCCACAGTGCGTGCAGCAAACACTGTCAGTGCTGTGGGCTCCGTCGGACGGAAGGATTAATACATGATCTCGCCTGCTCCCTCTTTCCAACTGAATCAACAGATGCTAAAAACAAGCCGTAAATCTCCCCGGAGAACGTGGTGCTGTGTCTGCAGCCCCCGTCTTTATTGGCTGCGACTGACACCAGCTGATGATGCCGCGTTGGTTTCTGGGGCAACGCACGCGCCCCTCTCTTTTAATATCAAACATTTACAGAAATAAACTTCATGAGTCTCTGCTCCGGACAGCTCTTGTACACGAGTCTTTGAAACGTTAATAATTGTGGAGAGAGTCGACCTGCGTGCTGGCTGGCTTTGTGTCCCACGCGCTATAAATAACATGTTTAACTTTCCATACTTCCATCAAACATTCTGAACATTCCTACTTCTTCAATTCCACGTCAATAGTATGTGTTTGGTGTCACTTTAATGTAAATGCCTGTTCTTATATTTTGAAAGTGAATATTTAATTTACCCTTCACAGTCTGGAAATATTTGCTAGGCGCACTGTTTAAGATGACAGACATCCCATTAAGAGTGGGGTTAAATGGGTTCAACGGTTCCTAATCTTGTTGCCGGATGTCATGTATGACAACAATTACCACATGAGACACACAACGCATGTCAGCCAGGCGATGGCCACAGTGGCGTAGCTAGAGCTTGTGGCGCCCGGGGCTATCCCTCAGATTGCCGCTCCGGTGGGGGGGGGGGGAGAAAGGACAGCACGCACTTGAAAGAGGTCCGAGAGACACGTAGTATCGCCGCTAATAGTTACCTCGATCATGCAAGTTACATGCACATACATGACACGGTCCAAGGCTACACAGTTGAATACACCAGTGACCGGCAGTACAAAGGAGGACACACAGACTGCATGATATATCTGGGGACTCAGAAAAACCACATGCGACATCTATCAGAAAGATGCGTGAACGATTACCTGGTAATCACCTCAGCACAATGTAAACATGCACATGCATGACACTGTTCTGGGATCCGTCATTTACAGCTGACAATAAATGACCAAACATCATGGTCCCCCCCATTAAAGCAGTGGGGACCTGCACAAACGTGATGTGCTCTGGGGACCCAAAACCAACTTAACAGTGTCGAAGCCTGTGATTCTTTATCTTTCAAAAACAGCAAATTAATTCTTCACAGGGAATGACTCACTGTGTGCCCTTAAAACTAAACGCAGCACAAAGGGGTCAGTCAGCTCCACCTTGCCAACACAGACCGGATACAAAGCCCGCTCTGGTGGCCCAAAGGCAACAACCAGGGGTCAGGCCCTGTCATTACTTCTAATCAGCAGCAACCAACTCCCTGGGACCCAAAGCCAGCTTGTAATAGTGCATCTCTCCTTCAGAGCAGCCTCAGCACACACATGGTGCACGGCCTACCCAGGGGGCCCAAAGCTAAAGTACAGGGAGTGGAGACACATTGTCATCACAATCCTTAAACACAGCTGTAGGGGCCATGGGAATATGTTCAACCCTATCCAGGGACTCCGCGAATAATCAGAAGAAACAAGAAACATTACATTTTTCTGCAATTTTGTTTTCACATTACTTTCATGGTAACCAACAGTGTTAAAAGTCCGCAAAAACAGTGAAATCATAATAACGTGTCTAGTATGGAACGCCAAGGCTGTGTAACACACGTCCCTGTAACACACGTTTTCAGCTGCCTCCCAGACCCGAATGTAGGCATGGCAGAACCAAGGTCTGGAGAAAAATAACCACTTAAAAGAAGTCCGGATATGAAGTAAGTTATGTGTGCTTTTACGCATGTGTGTTTCAAAATGTCCACGGCTCAATCATTGGACAGTGGTAGCTTGCTACTACTGGTATCGCTCTACTCACAGACATCCGGGAATAAAGCCCTTCATCAGATCCCTTACGCATTTCAAAAGGTTCATAACCTTAGTGGACACAGACCTGGATACGCCTAGACAACTGCTGACTAACTGGAGCAATCACACTGGCAACCTGCGATGACAACTGGAGCTCTCGTAACCTAGGCCCTGGTGCCCTGGGATCAGAGAATACCAGGTTCTTCTCTTGTATCTTGTATCTCAATCTTTTGTGTTCCTTTCCTCTCACAAGCCCAAACGCTTAAGGTAAATATCTCACACGCCATTCAACCCTCTCTAGAACTCTAGGCTCTACAGATGAATGCATTATTTAGGAAGAGAGAGTAGAAAGGCTTGCCTGTGCTCGCAGGTAAATGTATCAATGAGAGAATGGAAGCAGAGAGGTCAGTTTATCCCTGCTGTTTCCTGAGCAGAATTACAAGAACACATCAACATAAGGGCAGGGTACAGACTGACATTTACCCAGAGACAGGTGCAGTAGCCCACATGTCTAACTGGCGCTAACAGCACAGCCACCACTTGCTCAGATGAAGACTTATTCCACACTCAGCGCTTATAGTACAAGTATCACTCATATGTCATAGATAGCAAAAGTACTACTTACGTGCCACAGTGACCACAGCTATCCATCAAATGTCAAAGGCAGCTGATTAGTACCATTCATCTGATCAATCCCTTGCTCTTCTGGTTAATTTCTTACTCAGTGCAAACAGCAAATCTATCCTTTAAGGTTTTTGTCAGCAGATCTACTCTCACCAGACAACAGAGCATTCCCAAACAAGTTACAGGGAGCAAAGCTATGCCTTAATAGCAGCTGAGCTATCCCTGGATAGGTGATTGTCCTTCTGACAATCTGTCCGCACGGTGTCTAAGCAACTAGGAAACAGGGAACCAGTGAACAAGAGGGGTTCGGGAACTAATGCTTGCAGGATGGCGTTTGGAGAAAGAGAGCCTCTCATACTTTAGCGGGACAGGTAAAACAAAGGAACCGGGAGACCCAATAGATAGGCCTTGGAGACAGAGAGACCTCAATATTGAGCGGCTTTAGGCTGGGAAACATGAGGCAGAGTATAAATGGAAGGCTAGAACAAGACAACAGAGACAATGCAAGCAAGAGACAGGCCAGTTCCAACTACAAGGAGACAGGCAAATAAGAACCTAGGGTGGAATGTTTGAATTTGAACCTAGATGAGGAACAATGCATACCAAAGGAGAAACATAAAATCCACAAATATTGCACTAGAATGACTCTTACATCAACCACCTGTGTCATTTAGAAGGGCACATGGCATTACTTTCAAACAACACTACCATAGCTGACACTAATTAGGGGGAAGGATTCAAGGCCCTAACCTCCACTGTGAACCACCATGCAGAACCTCCAAACACACTCAACATTAACACTGGTTAGGCTGGAAAGTGTCAAGAGTCTCTCCCCCCCCCCCCAACTCCCTTTATAGAACAGCTCTATGAGGATAGCCAATGTCTTCCAAGTCAGCCACCCACATTAATGTGATTCAGTTCCTCTACTGGAAAACCTCTGATGGATGAATCACAAACGCAGACTGATGTCTGCATAAAGTGCCGAGGCCAAGTAATTGGCTAACTCTGAACCATATCTGGCAGGTCAACATAACAGAACTGCTACTACACATGCTAAACCTCTTCTCTGTGCGTTTGGAAACGTTGCATACCAGCTGTCCATACTGTCCCTATGCTGCATGTGAATTAGCGAAGCTTTAAGAGACCGTTCCACTTAAAAAAAAAAAGAAATCAAAATGACTGTCCTTGTCAATTCTTTTTATATTTAGCTGCTTACAATTGTGTTTCCATTATTTTTTATCAAATTTCCCAAATTAAGCTTGAATATTGACGTTCAAACAGTTTGAATCAAACTTCTATGTAGGTACACCAGGAATACACTGTTGTATGTATCAAGTCCGCATCAACTAGGGCTGCAAGGGCACAGCCTGTCACCATTTCACATAATTATATTAAAAAGTAATGAAGAAAGCCTTTGTGTGCAAGGATAAACGTTTCCTGTCTCTGTCCCCATTTCTCTCACAAGAGGAAACTAATAGACAAGAACTGCGCCGGGGCTTACCTGTTTGAATGAAGCTCCCCTCACGCTACATTCCACAAACAGTGCTCCAGGTTTAAATGTCCCGTCCTCGCAAGCACCAGGAGACCCCAAGCCAAGGCACCCCAAGCTCCGCTGCACAGCGCCGTCCACAGGAAGCGCAAGCACTACTTTGTGTCCCTACCGGGACCAGACCCCAGGCGGTGCGCACAATGAACCCGGACGCCTCCGCCCAGCATGCAGTCAACCTTGCAGAAGCTCGTGCGACGTTACGGGCCTATGCTAGGTGGTGGTGGCGGCGTGCGTACGCTGCAGGCAGCAGTTGCAAGCAGCAGGTGGCGGTGCGCATGCGCTCGTTCTTCAAACAGGGCCACGCGCGTGGCACTGGTGGCCCATTGCAGTGGCCTTTATAATTTATTTGGGGACACTGACACTACTGTAACAGTACTGTCAGTTTCCCCAAATAAATTATAAAGGCCGCCGCTACGGGCCACCAGTGCCGCGCAGCCACCAACCCAAAAATAGTGCCGCCTGGTGCGGACCGCCCCCCTCTTAGCTACGCCCCTGGAATCAGGTGAGTGAGATGGGGCGTGAGAAGATGGGATGAAATGGGAAAAGGGAGGGTGGGTAAGGGAGATGCAATGGTGACTGAAGTGTAATGGATGGAATGTAAGTGGATGGAAAGAGATGGGAGAATGGTGGGATGGAATGCAATGGGATAGGGGATGGGAAAGTAAAAGGGATGGGGTGGTCTTTGGGATGGGCTATGATGTGAGGTGATGTGATGAGATGAGGAGAGGGTAGGTGGGGTTGGGGTTTGATCTTGTAGCGTTCGGATGGGATGGATTGAGAAGATGGTGAGGTGGGATTTGATGCAAATGGGATGGGGTGGGGTGAGATGTGAGGGAAGAAATAAGATGTGAGGGAAAGGGATGAGATGGGCATGGTGGGGGTTTAGTTTGATGGGACAGGGTAGGGTTGTGGTATAGGGTGGGACAGGAAGGAGTGGGCCAGGGTGGAATGAGGTGTGATGAGAAGGCAGGGTAACGTGCTGCATGGTAATTGTTACTTCAATGCTGCACACTGGAGAACTGAATGTCAGCCTTGGATACATGGAGAATGTGAGAAAGGACAATTGTAGGAGCACTTTTCAAAAACTTCAAATAAATAAGAGTTATTGGCACCTGAAGCATTACTACATTAACAGTAAATTGGATTTTTTTTTCAAATTAAATAACATATTCTATAATTACTCACAGAGTGCTCTGGTTATCAACCTTGAACGGATGAAAGGCTAAGATCCACTTTACTGCGATTCAAACTTCTGACCTGCAGGTAAAACTAGAGGTCTTAACTTGCTGGGCCTTCTTGCTGGCTGCTGACGTATTACCACTCCTCCACCCACTCCTTTGGCATCGTAGTGCAGTGTGTGCACATTAATCAGTCCAGAAAGAAGTGCGGAGGAGCTATTCAGTTTCACAGTCCCGCAGGTTTAATATTACTAAAGAGAGAGAACGCACATATTAGCCCCACCTTCAGGGGCTGGAGCCTACTTCTGCTGCTAAATTAGCTGGGGTAAGGCTGGTTTTGGATATTCGCGCTGAAGAGGAGAGAAAGAGTTGCTTTGCTGCAGAAGACGCAGGGCCTGCGCCACTAAAACATTTTAGAAATGCAGTGATCCAACCTCACGAGCGGGCGGTGGGGAGGGCAAAAGTTTAAGCATTATCAAAATTTCACAGGCACTTTTGTAAAATGCGAGGCATTTTTACAAAAGTGTTGATATTGTGATTTTTTTTGCAATCATGACATCCTGAAGGGTTTGATTTACACCTTAAACAATAAGCATGCTAAATCTATTCATCGGTTTCTATGAAATGGTAAATGCAATTCATCCCGAAAGTTTCCAACAGTCAGTTTATGTGGCATTTAACCGTTTTTCTATGAACTCACATACAACCCTGTGGAGCAGGTAGGCACAGACGATGGCTGGTGCTTTGAAGAGACAGCCATTGTCACTTGGTGCTGTGTATCTGTGAAAGCATGCAGAACTTCCACAGATCTGACCCAGTGGTGGCTCTCTGTGATCTCACTTCCAAGCAATCACCTGCACGCACACAATCACCTGCTCACTCGCACGCAATCACCAGGCCTCGGGTCATCTACTGCATGCATTAGCTAGGCTGTGAAACAGTGGCGGTCTGTAGCCAATCAGTTCATGGACTGTCCAGTGCATCACACGTGAAAAACTATTTCAAGATGTTATGCACCTACCACATGTTTACTGCAGAATGTGTAACGTCATGCATATGGTTGCTAGATATCACAGCTCAACACTGACACACAGGTTCACCATAAACCCATGGCAAGTTTAATTCAAGAAACTAAAGAAGCTATAAACATATCACAAACACACTCTCCTTCACCCCCACTCAGAGTAGTGTGAACACGGAAGCACATTGGAGCAACTGTGCTTATAGCAGAACTCACAAAACTTGTGTACTTTGACTTTTTTTTTTTTTTGCATATTTATATAGCACAAACTCGACCCGAAGGTATTAGAGCCAGGGCCGGCTTTAGTGCTGGTGGCGCCCTGTGCGACAATGTTTGTTGGCGCCCCCCCAATGACCACCTCCACCACCACAGGTATCTCGCGCTAGCACCCTTTAACAGTGACCAAGTCTCCATAACCACACTCTCTCAGATGCACTGAATTAGTTATAGTGCCACTCATACCAGTGTAGGGTGTCCGAGCACTTTGCATCACACACACATTACACAGAGACAATCAATCATACGCGTGTAAATCAGTGTATAGGAAATGTTACATAAGCCAAAGGACTAAAAGTGTAGGAGTCACATGTCATCCATACTGATAGGCAGTATAGTTTAAGAGTGCTTGGTGTGGCGAAGCACAAACGCAGTCGAAAAAGAAACAGCATAGTTGTGAGTTTTCTTTAATAATAAGAATAGATTTCTAGCCAAATTAACCCTTTTTGCAACATTAATCAATGTTCTAATAATGTATACTTTGCAGTCTGTATGCAGTTCCAGGATGAAAGTTAATAGCTCACTATACTATATTAGGACTTTAAGTTATAAATTGCAAGTAACAAAAGTCTCTTTTGAAAGCAGTAACCTGCTGATCTGTTTACATCATACGTACTCTGTAATCTACTTGGTACTCGTTCTTTGCAGCAGGAATATTAACCCTCTGCACTAACTTCACCTAAATCAAAACCTCAACAATAAAAAAAAAAAAAGACCTCCCGCCAGGAAGGTAATTATTCACACGAGTTATCTTGACATTTATGTGAGGCCTGGTAATTGGGGGGGGCAGGGGTGGGGGGGGGGAAGAAACGCTGCAGCAGGTGCTTCAAAAGCATAATAAACTTTCAAACACTGCGCCCCCAGGAAGCCAGCACCTGGTGTGGTGACCTCGAGGCTCGAACTCTGGTTTCCAGCACCAAAGGCGGCAGTTTAGGCCGATGGACCACATCCTCTCCCCTTCGTCTAACATCACTTACTTCTTGCACTCGGCATTCTCAGAAAGTGCCGTGGACCCTTCCTGTGGTCTCTGCCCTGCCTGTAGTCCACGTCCCCGAACAATTAACTGCTTCGAGCCTAGGGCGGTACATCGCTTTACCTAGACTCACAGATTTGTATTGTATCTCACTGCCTGCAGCTCCGTCGGCTTGCCACCACCTCCGCCCGGATCGCTGTCAACCTTGCAGAAGCTCGTGTCCTGCGACGTCACGGGCCTATGCTAGGTGGTGGCGGTGGGCATGCGCTTGCATTTCAAACAGGGCCGCGCGCGCGGCACTGGTGGCCCGTTGCGGCGGCCTTTATAATTTATTTGGAGACACTGACTGACACTACTGTGACAAACTCGGCTTCTACTCCATCTGAAGATCAAAGGCCTTTACGACAGTTTCAAAGATCAGACACCTGACTCCGAAACCACTCCTCCCTCCAGCAATGCTAGCCAGCCCATCATCTCCTCCTGTACCCCAGTCACCACGAAGACACGGCATTGACCATGAAAGGCATCCACTCAGGAGCCCCCACGGACCCCTGCTCCCGCACATCTTCCCCAGAGCCACCGCCGCCATCGCTCCAGAACTATGACACACAATCAACACCACCTTCGAAACCGGCATCTTTTCCGGCGACTTGAAACGGGCAGAAGTCAGACCCCTACTCAAGAAGCCATCAGCAGACTCGATGGACCTCAAGAACTACCGACCCATATCCCTCCTCTCTTTCACGGCCAAAGTCACCGAGAAGACCGTCAACGTCCAGCTAATGAAATTCATTGAAGAAAACTCCATCCTCGACGCCTCCCAATCCGGATTCCGTAGCAACCACAGCACGGAGACCGCTCTACTCGGTGCCACAGATGACATCCACACCCTCTTCGACCAAGGACACACCACAGCCCTGATCCTACTCGACCTCTCTACAGCCATCAACAGTATCTCCCACCGCACACTCACCGCTAGACTCTACAAAGCTGGCATTCAGGGAACCACCCTCGACTGGCTCTGCTCCTTCCTTGCTGGCAGAAAAATTGTAAATTGTAAATTGATACTTGTATAGCGCACTACTCACCCGCAAGGGTCTCAAGGCGCTTGTACGAATACCGCTGTGAAACCCATCCTGGCTTTCCCTGTGAGGCGTCCACTCCTGGGCACCCCCAAGGTGGAGGCCAGGCATCATTAGCGTTGTGGAGATTAAGAAAGCTATTGCCCAGAGTTGCAGAGTGGGACTCCATGATTGGAATGGCACCGAGGCGAGAATTATCAGGTCCGTGGAATTTTTTAGCCCAAAAACCGCCGAGGCGAGGAATTGAACCCTGGTCCCAGGCTAAACCTCTGCATCAGGGTCTGCCGCTCTAACCATTGAACCACAGAACCCAAAGAATCAGACTTCCACTCTTCCTCTCTGAACCCATGGAAATCAACTGCGGAGTACCCCAATGATTGTCACTCAGCCCCACGCTCTTCCCCATCTACATGGCCCCCTCGCCAACACCGTTAGAGAGCACGGACTCAGCATAATATCCTATGCTGACGACACGCAGCTCATCCTCTTCCCTCACCAAGAACCCCATCACCACCAGACTCAACTTCGAGGAAGGAATGAAAGACGTTACATCCTGAATGAGCAACAGCTGCCTGAAGCTCAACTCGGAGAAGACAGAGGTCCTCGTCCTTGGACCCTCCCCCTCTGCATGGGACAACTCCAGGTGGCCCACAGCCCTCGACAACCCCCCAGCCCCAGGGACCACGCCCAAAACCTCGGCATCATACTCGACTCCTTCCTCTCCATGATCTGACAGGTCAACGCCGTCTCCTCCACCTGCTTCAACACCCTCCGCATCCTCTGAAAGACCTTCAAATGGATCCCCCCTGAATCAAGGAAGACCGTTACCCATGCAGTCATAACCAGCAGACTGGACTACAGAAACACTCTCTACGCCGGGATTAACAAGTATCTGCTCGGCAAACTCCGGACCAAACAGAACCCCAAGCCTGACTTGTCCTCTGCATCCCTCAACACGAACACATCACCCAGCACCTGTGCAACCTCCATTGGCTCCCCGTCGAGAAAAGAGTAACCTTCAAGATACTCACCCATGCATACAAATGCCTCCACAACACCGGACCCCAATCCCTCAACGACAGAATCTCCTTCCAAGTACCCAAGAGGAACCTCCGATCTGCCGAAACCCCTGCACATCCGCAGTGCTAGAACGGGCGGAAGAACCTTCTCCCACGTCACTGCCAAGACCTGGAACGAGCTACCGATCAACATCAGGCACAGAATTCACATTTAAAACTAATGTATCACTCTAAAAAAGTATGGCATCCTTGATGGCAACCCTCAAGTCCTTCTTTACTTTTCACAGCGAGGCCCAGACATCCTTCCAGGCCCCGCCCCTGCCTCATTGCGTGCAGCAAACACTGTCAGTGCTGTGGGCTCAGTCGGACGGAAGGATTAATACATGATCTCGCCTGCTCCCTCTTTCCAACTGAATCAACAGATGCTAAAAACAAGCCGTAAATCTCCCCGGAGAACGTGGTGCTGTGTCTGCAGCCCCCGTCTTTATTGGCTGTGACTGACACCAGCTGATGATGTCGCGTTGGTTTCTGTGGCAACGCACGCGCCCCCCTCTTTTAATATCAAACATTTACAGAAATAAACTTCATGAGTTTCTGCTCCGGACAGCTCTTGTACACGAGTCTTCGAAACGTTAATAATTGTGGAGAGTCGACCTGAGTGCTGGCTTTGTGTCCCACGCGCTAAAAATAACATGTTAACTTTCCATACTTCCATCAAACATTCCTGAACATTCCTACTTCTTCAATTCCACGTCAATAGTATGTGTTTGGTGTCACTTTAATGTAAATGCCTGTTCTTATATTTTGAAAGTGAATATTTAATTTACCCTTCACAGTCTGGAAATATTTGCTAGGCGCACTGTTTAAGATGACAGACATCCCGCATCCCATTAAGAGTGGGGTTAAACGGGTTAAACGGTTCCTAATCTTGTTGCTGGATGTCATGTATGACAACAATTACCACATGAGACACACAACGCATGTCAGCCAGGCGGTGGCCTCAGTGGCGTAGCTAGAGCTTGTGGCGCCCGGGGCTATCCCTCAGATTGCCGCTCCGGTGGGGGGGGGGGGGAGAAAGGACAGCACGCACTTGAAAGAGGTCCGAGAGACACGTAGTATCGCCGCTAATAGTTACCTCGATCATGCAAGTTACATGCACATACATGACACGGTCCAAGGCTACACAGTTGAATACACCAGTGACAGGCAGTACAAAGGAGGACACACAGACTGCATGATCTATCTGGGGACTCAGAAAAACCACATGCGACATCTATCAGAAAGATGCATGAACGATTACCTGGTAATCACCTCAGCCCAATGTAAACATGCACATTCATGACACTGTTCGGGGATCTGTAATTTACAGCTGACAATAAATGACCAAACATCATGGTCCCCCCCATTAAAGCAGTGGGGACCTGCACAAACGTGATGTGCTCTGGGGACCCAAAACCAACTTAACAGTGTCGAAGCCTGTGATTCTTTATCTTTCAAAAACAGCAAATTAATTATTCACAGGGAATGACTCACTGTGTGCCCTTAGAACTAAACGCAGCACAAAGGGGTCAGTCAGCTCCACCTTGCCAACACAGACCGGATACAAAGCCCGCTCTGGTGGCCCAAAGGCAACAACCAGGGGTCAGGCCCTGTCATTACTTCTAATCAGCAGCAACCAACTCCCTGGGACCCAAAGCCAGCTTGTAATAGTGCATCTCTCCTTCAGAGCAGCCTCAGCACACACATGGTGCACGGCCTACCCAGGGGGCCCAAAGCTAAAATACAGGGAGTGGAGACACATTGTCATCACAATCCTTAAACACAGCTGTAGGGGCCATGGGAATATGTTCAACCCTATCCAGGGACTCCGTGAATAATCAGAAGAAACAAGAAACATTACATTTTTCTGCAATTTTGTTTTCACATTACTTTCATGGTAACCAACAGTGTTAAAAGTCCGCAAAAACAGTAAAATCATAATAACGTGTCTAGTATGGAACGCCAAGGCTGTGTAACACACGTCCCTGTAACACACGTCTTCAGCTGCCTCCCAGACCCGAATGTAGGCATGGCAGAACCAAGGTCTGGAGAAAAATAACCACTTAAAAGAAGTCCGGATATGAAGTAAGTTATGTGTGCTTTTACACATGTGTGTTTCAAAATGTCCACGGCTCAATCATTGGACAGTGGTAGCTTGCTACTACTGGTATCGCTCTACTCACAGACATCCGGGAATAAAGCCCTTCATCAGATCCCTTACGCATTTCAAAAGGTTCATAACCTTAGTGGACACAGACCTGGATGCGCCTAGACAACTGCTGACTAACTGGGGCAATCACACTGGCAACCTGCGATCACAACTGGAGCTCTCGTAACCTAGGCCCTGGTGCCCTGGGATCAGAGAATACCAGGTTCTTCTCTTGTATCTTGTATCTCAATCTTTTGTGTTCCTTTCCTCTCACAAGCCAAAACGCTTAAGGTAAATATCTCACACGCCACTCAACCCTCTCTAGAACTCTAGGCTCTACAGATGAATGCATTATTTAGGAAGAGAGAGTAGAAAGGCTTGCCTGTGCTCGCAGGTAAATGTATCAATGAGAGAATGGAAGCAGAGAGGTCAGTTTATCCCTGCTGTTTCCTGAGCAGAATTACAAGAACACATCAACATAAGGGCAGGGTACAGACTGACATTTACCCAGAGACAGGTGCAGTAGCCCACATGTCTAACTGGCGCTAACAGCACAGCCACCACTTGCTCAGATGAAGACTTATTCCACACTCAGCGCTTATAGTACAAGTATCACTCATATGTCACAGATAGCAAAAGTACTACTTACGTGCCACAGTGACCACAGCTATCCATCACATGTCAAAGGCAGCTGATTAGTACCATTCATCTGATCAATCCCTTGCTCTTCTGGTTAATTTCTTACTCAGTGCAAACAGCAAATCTATCCTTTAAGGTTTTTGTCAGCAGATCTACTCTCACCAGACAACAGAGCATTCCCAAACAAGTTACAGGGAGCAAAGCTATGCCTTAATAGCAGCTGAGCTATCCCTGGATAGGTGATTGTCCTTCTGACAATCTGTCTGCACGGTGTCTAAGCAACTAGGAAACAGGGAACCAGTGAACAAGAGGGGTTCGGGAACTAATGCTTTCAGGATGGCGTTTGGCGAAAGAGAGCCTCTCATACTTTAGCGGGACAGGTAAAACAAAGGAACCGGGAGACCCAATAGATAGGCCTTGGAGACAGAGAGACCTCAATATTGAGCGGCTTTAGGCTGGGAAACATCAGGCAGAGTAGAAATGGAAGGCTAGAACAAGACAACAGAGACAATGCAAGCAAGAGAGACAGGCCAGTTCCAACTACAAGGATACAGGCAAATAAGAACCTAGGGTGGAATGTTTGAATTTGAACCTAGATGAGGAACAATGCATACCAAATATTGCACTAAAATGACTCTTACATCAACCACCTGTGTCATTTAGAAGGGCACATGGCATTACTTTCAAACAACACTACCATAGCTGACACTAATTAGGGGGAAGGATTCAAGGCCCTAACCTCCACTGTGAACCACCATGCAGAACCCCCAAACACACTCAACATTAACACAGGTTAGGCTGGAAAGTGTCAAGAGTCTCTCCTCCCCCCCTCAACTCCCTTTATAGAACAGCTCTATGAGGATAACCAATGTCTTCCAAGCCAGCCACCCACATTAATGTGATTCAGTTCCTCTACTGGAAAACCTCTGACGGATGAATCACAAACGCAGACTGATGTCTGCATAAAGTGCCGAGGCCAAGTAATTGGCTAACTCTGAACCATATCTGGCAGGTCAACATAACAGAGCTGCTACTACACATGCTACACCTCTTCTCTGTGCGTTTGGAAACGTTGCATACCAGCTGTCCATACTGTCCCTATGCTGCGTGTGAATTAGCGAAGCTTTAAGAGACCGTTCCACTTAAAAAAAAAAAAAGAAATCAAAATGACTGTCCTTGTCAATTCTTTTTATATTTAGCTGCTTACAATTGTGTTTCCATTATTTTTTATCAAATTTCCCAAATTAAGCTTGAATATTGACGTTCAAACAGTTTGAATCAAACTTCTATGTAGGTACACCAGGAATACACTGTTGTATGTATCAAGTCCGCATCAACTAGGGCTGCAAGGGCACAGCTTGTCACCATTTCACATAATTATATTAAAAAGTAATGAAGAAAGCCTTTGTGTGCAAGGATAAACGTTTCCTGTCTCTGTCCCCATTTCTCTCACAAGAGGAACCTAATAGACAAGAACTGCGCCGGGACTTACCTGTTTGAATGAAGCTCCCCTCACGCTACATTCCACAAACAGTGCTCCAGGTTTAAATGTCCCGTCCTCGCAAGGACCAGGAGACCCCAAGCCAAGGCACCCCAAGCTCCGCTGCACAGCGCCGTCCACAGGAAGCGCAAGCACTACTTTGTGTCCCTACCGGGACCAGACCCCAGGCGGCGCGCACAATGAACCCGGACGCCTCTGCCCAGCATGCAGTCAACCTTGCAGAAGCTCGTGCGACGTCACGGGCCTATGCTAGGTGGTGGTGGCGGCGTGCGTACGCTGCAGGCAGCAGTTGCCACCAGCAGGTGGCGGTGCGCATGCGCTCGTTCTTCAAACAGGGCCGCGCGCGTGGCACTGGTGGCCCATTGCAGTGGCCTTTATAATTTATTTGGGGACACTGACACTACTGTACAGTAGTGTCAGATTCCCCAAATAAATTATAAAGACCGCCGCAACAGGCCACCAGTGCTGCGCGACCGCCACCCCAAAAATAGTGCCGCCTGGTGCGGACCGCCCCCCTCTTAGCTACGCCCCTGGAATCAGGTGAGTGAGATGGGGCGTGAGAAGATGGGATGAAATGGGAAAAGGGAGGGTGGGTAAGGGAGATGCAATGGTGACTGAAGTGTAATGGATGGAATGTAAGTGGATGGAAAGAGATGGGAGAATGGTGGGATGGAATGCAATGGGATAGGGGATGGGAAAGTAAAAGGGATGGGGTGGTCTTTGGGATGGGCTATGATGTGAGGTGATGTGATGAGATGAGGAGAGGGTAGGTGGGGTTGGGGTTTGATCTTGTAGCGTTCGGATGGGATGGATTGAGAAGATGGTGAGGTGGGATTTGATGCAAATGGGATGGGGTGGGGTGAGATGTGAGGGAAGAAATAAGATGTGAGGGAAAGGGATGAGATGGGCATGGTGGGGGTTTAGTTTGATGGGACAGGGTAGGGTTGTGGTATAGGGTGGGACAGGAAGGAGTGGGCCAGGGTGGAATGAGGTGTGATGAGAAGGCAGGGTAACGTGCTGCATGGTAATTGTTACTTCAATGCTGCACACTGGAGAACTGAATGTCAGCCTTGGATACATGGAGAATGTGAGAAAGGACAATTGTAGGAGCACTTTTCAAAAACTTCAAATAAATAAGAGTTATTGGCACCTGAAGCATTACTACAATAACAGTAAATTGGATTTTTTTTTCAAATTAAATAACATATTCTATAATTACTCACAGAGTGCTCTGGTTATCAACCTTGAACGGATGAAAGGCTAAGATCCACTTTACTGCGATTCAAACTTCTGACCTGCAGGTAAAACTAGAGGTCTTAACTTGCTGGGCCTTCTTGCTGGCTGCTGACGTATTACCACTCCTCCACCCACTCCTTTGGCATCGTAGTGCAGTGTGTGCACATTAATCAGTCCAGAAAGAAGTGCGGAGGAGCTATTCAGTTTCACAGTCCCGCAGGTTTAATATTACTAAAGAGAGAGAACGCACATATTAGCCCCACCTTCAGGGGCTGGAGCCTACTTCTGCTGCTAAATTAGCTGGGGTAAGGCTGGTTTTGAATATTCGCGCTGAAGAGGAGAGAAAGAGTTGCTTTGCTGCAGAAGTCGCAGGGCCTGCGCCACTAAAACATTTTAGAAATGCAGTGATCCAACCTCACGAGCGGGCGGTGGGGAGGGCAAAAGTTTAAGCATTATCAACATTTCACAGGCACTTTTGTAAAATGCGAGGCATTTTTACAAAAGTGTTGATATTGTGATTTTTTTTGCAATCATGACATCCTGAAGGGTTTGATTTACACCTTAAACAATAAGCATGCTAAATCTATTCATCGGTTTCTATGAAATGGTAAATGCAATTCATCCCGAAAGTTTCCAACAGTCAGTTTATGTGGCATTTAACCGTTTTTCTATGAAATCACATACAACCCTGTGGAGCAGGTAGGCACAGACGATGGCTGGTGCTTTGAAGAGACAGCCATTGTCACTTGGTGCTGTGAATCTGTGAAAGCATGCAGAACTTCCACAGATCTGACCCAGTGGTGGCTCTCTGTGATCTCACTTCCAAGCAATCACCTGCACGCACACAATCACCTGCTCACTCGCACGCAATCACCAGGCCTCGGGTCATCTACTGCATGCATTAGCTAGGCTGTGAAACAGTGGCGGTCTGTAGCCAATCAGTTCATGGACTGTCCAGTGCATCACACGTGAAAAACTATTTCAAGATGTTATGCACCTACCACATGTTTACTGCAGAATGTGTAACGTCATGCATATGGTTGCTAGATATCACAGCTCAACACTGACACACAGGTTCACCATAAACCCATGGCAAGTTTAATTCAAGAAACTAAAGAAGCTATAAACATATCACAAACACACTCTCCTTCACCCCCACTCAGTGTAGTGTGAACACGGAAGCACATTGGAGCAACTGTGCTTATAGCAGAACTCACAAAACTTGTGTACTTTGACTTTTTTTTTTGTTTGCATATTTATATAGCACAAACTCGACCCAAAGGTATTAGAGCCAGGGCCGGCTTTAGTGCTGGTGGCGCCCTGTGCGACAATGTTTGTTGGCGCCCCCCCAATGACCACCTCCACCACCACAGGTATCTCGCGCTAGCACCCTTTAACAGTGACCAAGTCTCCATAACCACACTCTCTCAGATGCACTGAATTAGTTATAGTGCCACTCATACCAGTGTAGGGTGTCCGAGCACTTTGCATCACACACACATTACACAGAGACAATCAATCATACGCGTGTAAATCAGTGTATAGGAAATGTTACATAAGCCAAAGGACTAAAAGTGTAGGAGTCACATGTCATCCATACTGATAGGCAGTATAGTTTAAGAGTGCTTGGTGTGGCGAAGCACAAACGCAGTCGAAAAAGAAACAGCATAGTTGTGAGTTTTCTTTAATAATAAGAATAGATTTCTAGCCAAATTAACCCTTTTTGCAACATTAATCAATGTTCTAATAATGTATACTTTGCAGTCTGTATGCAGTTCCAGGATGAAAGTTAATAGCTCACTATACTATATTAGGACTTTAAGTTATAAATTGCAAGTAACAAAAGTCTCTTTTGAAAGCAGTAACCTGCTGATCTGTTTACATCATACGTACTCTGTAATCTACTTGGTACTCGTTCTTTGCAGCAGGAATATTAACCCTCTGCACTAACTTCACCTAAATCAAAACCTCAACAATAAAAAAAAAAGACCTCTCGCCAGGAAGGTAATTATTCACACGAGTTATCTTGACATTTATGTGAGGCCTGGTAATTGGGGGGGGGGGGGGGGGGAGGGGGGAAGAAACGCTGCAGCAGGTGCTTCAAAAGCATAATAAACTTTCAAACACAGCGCCCCCAGGAAGCCAGCACCTGGTGTGGTGACCTCGAGGCTCGAACTCTGGTTTCCAGCACCAAAGGCGGCAGTTTAGGCCGACGGACCACATCCTCTCCCCTTCGTCTAACATCACTTACTTCTTGCACCCGGCATTCTCAGAAAGTGCCGTGGACCCTTCCTGTGGTCTCTGCCCTGCCTGTAGTCCACGTCCCCGAACAATTAACTGCTTCGAGCCTAGACTCGCAGATTTGTATTGTATCTCACTGCCTGCAGCTCCGTCGGCTTGCCACCACCTCCGCCCGGATCGCTGTCAACCTTGCAGAAGCTCGTGTCCTGCGACGTCACGGGCCTATGCTAGGTGGTGGCGGTGGGCATGCGCTTGCATTTCAAACAGGGCCGCGCGCGCGGCACTGGTGGCCCGTTGCGGCGGCCTTTATAATTTATTTGGGGACACTGACTGACACTACTGTGACAAACTCGGCTTCTACTCCATCTGAAGATCAAAGGCCTTTACGACAGTTTCAAAGATCAGACACCTGACTCCGAAACCACTCCTCCCTCCAGCAATGCTAGCCAGCCCATCATCTCCTCCTGTACCCCAGTCACCACGAAGACACGGCATTGACCATGAAAGGCATCCACTCAGGAGCCCCCACGGACCCCTGCCCCCGCACATCTTCCCCAGAGCCACCGCCGCCATCGCTCCAGAACTATGACACACAATCAACACCACCTTCGAAACCGGCATCTTTTCCGGCGACTTGAAACAGGCAGAAGTCAGACCCCTACTCAAGAAGCCATCAGCAGACTCGATGGACCTCAAGAACTACCGACCCATATCCCTCCTCTCTTTCACGGCCAAAGTCACCGAGAAGACCGTCAACGTCCAGCTAATGAAATTCATTGAAGAAAACTCCATCCTCGACGCCTCCCAATCCGGATTCCGTAGCAACCACAGCACGGAGACCGCTCTACTCGCTGCCACAGATGACATCCACACCCTCTTCGACCAAGGACACACCACAGCCCTGATCCTACTCGACCTCTCTACAGCCATCAACAGTATCTCCCACCGCACACTCACCGCTAGACTCCACAAAGCTGGCATTCAGGGAACCACCCTCGACTGGCTCTGCTCCTTCCTTGCCGGCAGAAAAATTGTAAATTGTAAATTGATACTTGTATAGCGCACTACTCACCCGCAAGGGTCTCAAGGCGCTTGTACGAATACCGCTGTGAAACCCATCCTGGCTTTCCCTGTGAGGCGTCCACTCCTGGGCACCCCCAAGGTGGAGGCCAGGCATCATTAGCGTTGTGGGGGCCGTTGTGGAGATTAAGAAAGCTATTGCCCAGAGTTGCAGAGTGGGACTCCATGATTGGAATGGCACCGAGGCGAGAATTATCAGGTCCGTGGAATTTTTTAGCCCAAGACCCGCCGAGGCGAGGAATTGAACCCTGGTCCCAGGCTAAACCTCTGCATCAGGGTCTGCCGCTCTAACCATTGAACCACAGAACCCAAAGAATCAGACTTCCACTCTTCCTCTCTGAACCCATGGAAATCAACTGCGGAGTACCCCAACGATCGTCACTCAGCCCCACGCTCTTCCCCATCTACATGGCCCCCTCGCCAACACCGTTAGAGAGCACGGACTCAGCATAATATCCTATGCTGACGACACGCAGCTCATCCTCTCCCTCACCAAGAACCCCATCACCACCAGACTCAACTTCGAGGAAGGAATGAAAGACGTTACATCCTGAATGAGCAACAGCTGCCTGAAGCTCAACTCGGAGAAGACAGAGGTCCTCGTCCTTGGACCCTCCCCCTCTGCATGGGACAACTCCAGGTGGCCCACAGCCCTCGACAACCCCCCAGCCCCAGGGACCACGCCCAAAACCTCGGCATCATACTCGACTCCTTCCTCTCCATGATCTGACAGGTCAACGCCGTCTCCTCCACCTGCTTCAACACCCTCCGCATCCTCTGAAAGACCTTCAAATGGATCCCCCCTGAATCAAGGAAGACCGTCACCCATGCAGTCATAACCAGCAGACTGGACTACAGAAACACTCTCTACGCCGGGATTAACAAGTATCTGCTCGGCAAACTCCGGACCATACAGAACACCACAGCCTGACTTGTCCTCTGCATCCCTCAACACGAACACATCACCCAGCACCTGTGCAACCTCCATTGGCTCCCCGTCGAGAAAAGAGTAACCTTCAAGATACTCATCCATGCATACAAATGCCTCCACAACACCGGACCCCAATCCCTCAACGACAGAATCTCCTTCCAAGTACCCAAGAGGAACCTCCGATCTGCCGAAACCCCTGCACATCCGCAGTGCAAGAACGGGCGGAAGAACCTTCTCCCACGTCACTGCCAAGACCTGGAACGAGCTACCGATCAACATCAGGCACAGAATTCACATTTAAAACTAATGTATCACTCTAAAAAAGTATGGCATCCTTGATGGCAACCCTCAAGTCCTTCTTTACTTTTCACAGCGAGGCCCAGACATCCTTCCAGGCCCCGCCCCTGCCACATTGCGTGCAGCAAACACTGTCAGTGCTGTGGGCTCAGTCGGACGGAAGGATTAATACATGATCTCGCCTGCTCCCTCTTTCCAACTGAATCAACAGATGCTAAAAACAAGCCGTAAATCTCCCCGGAGAACGTGGTGCTGTGTCTGCAGCCCCCGTCTTTATTGGCTGTGACTGACACCAGCTGATGATGTCGCGTTGGTTTCTGTGGCAACGCACGCGCCCCTCTCTTTTAATATCAAACATTTACAGAAATAAACTCCATGAGTTTCTGCTCCGGACAGCTCTTGTACACGAGTCTTCGAAACGTTAATAATTGTGGAGAGTCGACCTGAGTGCTGGCTTTGTGTCCCACGCGCTAAAAATAACATGTTAACTTTCCATACTTCCATCAAACATTCCTGAACATTCCTACTTCTTCAATTCCACGTCAATAGTATGTGTTTGGTGTCACTTTAATGTAAATGCCTGTTCTTATATTTTGAAAGTGAATATTTAATTTACCCTTCACAGTCTGGAAATATTTGCTAGGCGCACTGTTTAAGATGACAGACATCCCGCATCCCATTAAGAGTGGGGTTAAACGGGTTAAACGGTTCCTAATCTTGTTGCTGGATGTCATGTATGACAACAATTACCACATGAGACACACAACGCATGTCAGCCAGGCGGTGGCCTCAGTGGCGTAGCTAGAGCTTGTGGCGCCCGGGGCTATCCCTCAGATTGCCGCTCCGGTGGGGGGGGGGGAGAAAGGACAGCACGCACTTGAAAGAGGTCCGAGAGACACGTAGTATCGCCGCTAATAGTTACCTCGATCATGCAAGTTACAAGCACATACATGACACGGTCCAAGGCTACACAGTTTAATACACCAGTGACAGGCAGTACAAATGGGAATATGTTCAACCCTATCCAGGGACTCCGTGAATAATCAGAAGAAACAAGAAACATTACATTTTTCTGCAATTTTGTTTTCACATTACTTTCATGGTAACCAACAGTGTTAAAAGTCCGCAAAAACAGTAAAATCATAATAACGTGTCTAGTATAGAACGCCAAGGCTGTGTAACACACGTCCCTGTAACACACGTCTTCAGCTGCCTCCCAGACCCGAATGTAGGCATGGCAGAACCAAGGTCTGGAGAAAAATAACCACTTAAAAGAAGTCCGGATATGAAGTAAGTTATGTGTGCTTTTACGCATGTGTGTTTCAAAATGTCCACGGCTCAATCATTGGACAGTGGTAGCTTGCTACTACTGGTATCGCTCTACTCACAGACATCCGGGAATAAAGCCCTTCATCAGATCCCTTACGCATTTCAAAAGGTTCATAACCTTAGTGGACACAGACCTGGATGCGACTAGACAACTGCTGACTAACTGGGGCAATCACACTGGCAACCTGCGATCACAACTGGAGCTCTCGTAACCTAGGCCCTGGTGCCCTGGGATCAGAGAATACCAGGTTCTTCTCTTGTATCTTGTATCTCAATCTTTTGTGTTCCTTTCCTCTCACAAGCCAAAACGCTTAAGGTAAATATCTCACACGCCATTCAACCCTCTCTAGAACTCTAGGCTCTACAGATGAATGCATTATTTAGGAAGAGAGAGTAGAAAGGCTTGCCTGTGCTCGCAGGTAAATGCATCAATGAGAGAATGGAAGCAGAGAGGTCAGTTTATCCCTCCTGTTTCCTGAGGAGAATTACAAGAACACATCAACATAAGGGCAGGGGACAGACTGGCATTTACCCAGAGACAGGTGCAGTAGCCCACATGTCTAACTGGCGCTAACGGCACAGCCACCACTTGCTCAGATGAAGACTTATTCCACACTCAGCGCTTATAGTACAAGTATCACTCATATGTCACAGATAGCAAAAGTACTACTTACGTGCCACAGTGACCACAGCTATCATCACATGTCAAAGCCAGCTGATTAGTACCATTCATCTGATCAATCCCTTGCTCTTCTGGTTAATTTCTTACTCAGTACAAACAGCAAATCTATCCTTTAAGGTTTTTGTCAGCAGAGCTACTCTCACCAGACAACAGAGCATTCCCAAACAAGTTACAGGGAGCAAAGCTATGCCTTAATAGCAGCTGAGCTATCCCTGGATAGGTGATTGTCCTTCTGACAATCTGTCCGCACGGTGTCTAAGCAACTAGGAAACAGGGAACCAGTGAACAAGAGGGGTTCGGGAACTAATGCTTGCAGGATGGCGTTTGGAGAAAGAGAGCCTCTCATACTTTAGCGGGACAGGTAAAACAAAGGAACCGGGAGACGCAATAGATAGGCCTTGGAGACAGAGAGACCTCAATATTGAGCGGCTTTAGGCTGGGAAACATCAGGCAGAGTAGAAATGGAAGGCTAGAACAAGACAACAGAGACAATGAAAGTAAGATACAGGCCAGTTCCAACTACAAGGAGACAGGCAAATAAGAACCTAGGGTGGAATGTTTGAATTTGAACCTAGATGAGGAACAATGCATACCAAAGGAGAAACATAAAATCCACAAATATCGCACTAGAATGACTCTTACATCAACCACCTGTGTCATTTAGAAGGGCACATGGCATTACTTTCAAACAACACTACCATAGCTGACACTAATTAGGGGGAAGGATTCAAGGCCCTAACCTCCACTGTGAACCACCATGCAGAACCACCAAACACACTCAACATTAACACAGGTTAGGCTGGAAAGTGTCAAGAGTCTCTCCTCCCCCCCTCAACTCCCTTTATCCCCTTCAGTGCCCATGACGAGCTGGACTCGTCATGGGCCGCGGTGGCGCTGTGCCCATGACGAGTCCAGCTCGTCATAGACCCCGCCCGCTAATGCAACGGCCGGCACTGGGCGGGGAAAGGGGCGGGCACTGAAGGGGTTATAGAACAGCTCTATGAGGATAGCCAATGTCTTCCAAGCCAGCCACCCACATTAATGTGATTCAGTTCCTCTACTGGAAAACCTCTGATGGATGAATCACAAACGCAGACTGATGTCTGCATAAAGTGCCGAGGCCAAGTAATTGGCTAACTCTGAACCATATCTGGCAGGTCAACATAACAGAACTGCTACTACACATGCTAAACCTCTTCTCTGTGCGTTTGGAAACGTTGCATACCAGCTGTCCATACTGTCCCTATGCTGCGTGTGAATTAGCGAAGCTTTAAGAGACCGTTCCACTTAAAAAAAAAAAAGAAATCAAAATGACTGTCCTTGTCAATTCTTTTTATATTTAGCTGCTTACAATTGTGTTTCCATTATTTTTTATCAAATTTCCCAAATTAAGCTTGAATATTGACGTTCAAACAGTTTGAATCAAACTTCTATGTAGGTACACCAGGAATACACTGTTGTATGTATCAAGTCCGCATCAACTAGGGCTGCAAGGGCACAGCTTGTCACCATTTCACATAATTATATTAAAAAGTAACGAAGAAAGCCTTTGTGTGCAAGGATAAACGTTTCCTGTCTCTGTCCCCATTTCTCTCACAAGAGGAACCTAATAGACAAGAACTGCGCCGGGGCTTACCTGTTTGAATGAAGCTCCCCTCACGCTACATTCCACAAACAGTGCTCCAGGTTTAAATGTCCCGTCCTCGCAAGCACCAGGAGACCCCAAGCCAAGGCACCCCAAGCTCCGCTGCACAGCGCCGTCCACAGGAAGCGCAAGCACTACTTTGTGTCCCTACCGGGACCAGACCCCAGGTGGCGCGCACAATGAACCCGGACGCCTCCGCCCAGCATGCAGTCAACCTTGCAGAAGCTCGTGCGACGTCACGGGCCTATGCTAGGTGGTGGTGGCGGCGTGCGTACGCTGCAGGCAGCAGTTGCAAGCAGCAGGTGGCGGTGCGCATGCGCTCGTTCTTCAAACAGGGCCGCGCGCGTGGCACTGGTGGCCCATTGCAGTGGCCTTTATAATTTATTTGGGGACACTGACACTACTGTAACAGTACTGTCAGTTTCCCCAAATAAATTATAAAGGCCGCCGCAACGGGCCACCAGTGCCGCGCAGCCACCAACCCAAAAATAGTGCCGCCTGGTGCGGACCGCCCCCCTCTTAGCTACGCCCCTGGAATCAGGTGAGTGAGATGGGGAGTGAGAAGATGGGATGAAATGGAAAAAAGGGAGGGTGGGTAAGGGAGATGCAATGGTGACTGAAGTGTAATGGATGGAATGTAAGTGGATGGAAAGAGATGGGAGAATGGTGGGATGGAATGCAATGGGATAGGGGATGGGAAAGTAAAAGGGATGGGGTGGTCTTTGGGATGGGCTATGATGTGAGGTGATGTGATGAGATGAGGAGAGGGTAGGTGGGGTTGGGGTTTGATCTTGTAGCGTTCGGATGGGATGGATTGAGAAGATGGTGAGGTGGGATTTGATGCAAATGGGATGGGGTGGGGTGAGATGTGAGGGAAGAAATAAGATGTGAGGGAAAGGGATGAGATGGGCATGGTGGGGGTTTAGTTTGATGGGACAGGGTAGGGTTGTGGTATAGGGTGGGACAGGAAGGAGTGGGCCAGGGTGGAATGAGGTGTGATGAGAAGGCAGGGTAACGTGCTGCATGGTAATTGTTACTTCAATGCTGCACACTGGAGAACTGAATGTCAGCCTTGGATACATGGAGAATGTGAGAAAGGACAATTGTAGGAGCACTTTTCAAAAACTTCAAATAAATAAGAGTTATTGGCACCTGAAGCATTACTACAATAACAGTAAATTGGATTTTTTTTTCAAATTAAATAACATATTCTATAATTACTCACAGAGTGCTCTGGTTATCAACCTTGAACGGATGAAAGGCTAAGATCCACTTTACTGCGATTCAAGCTTCTGACCTGCAGGTAAAACTAGAGGTCTTAACTTGCTGGGCCTTCTTGCTGGCTGCTGACGTATTACCACTCCTCCACCCACTCCTTTGGCATCGTAGTGCAGTGTGTGCACATTAATCAGTCCAGAAAGAAGTGCGGAGGAGCTATTCAGTTTCACAGTCCCGCAGGTTTAATATTACTAAAGAGAGAGAACGCACATATTAGCCCCACCTTCAGGGGCTGGAGCCTACTTCTGCTGCTAAATTAGCTGGGGTAAGGCTGGTTTTGGATATTCGCGCTGAAGAGGAGAGAAAGAGTTGCTTTGCTGCAGAAGACGCAGGGCCTGCGCCACTAAAACATTTTAGAAATGCAGTGATCCAACCTCACGAGCGGGCGGTGGGGAGGGCAAAAGTTTAAGCATTATCAAAATTTCACAGGCACTTTTGTAAAATGCGAGGCATTTTTACAAAAGTGTTGATATTGTGATTTTTTTTGCAATCATGACATCCTGAAGGGTTTGATTTACACCTTAAACAATAAGCATGCTAAATCTATTCATCGGTTTCTATGAAATGGTAAATGCAATTCATCCCGAAAGTTTCCAACAGTCAGTTTATGTGGCATTTAACCGTTTTTCTATGAACTCACATACAACCCTGTGGAGCAGGTAGGCACAGACGATGGCTGGTGCTTTGAAGAGACAGCCATTGTCACTTGGTGCTGTGTATCTGTGAAAGCATGCAGAACTTCCACAGATCTGACCCAGTGGTGGCTCTCTGTGATCTCACTTCCAAGCAATCACCTGCACGCACACAATCACCTGCTCACTCGCACGCAATCACCAGGCCTCGGGTCATCTACTGCATGCATTAGCTAGGCTGTGAAACAGTGGCGGTCTGTAGCCAATCAGTTCATGGACTGTCCAGTGCATCACACGTGAAAAACTATTTCAAGATGTTATGCACCTACCACATGTTTACTGCAGAATGTGTAACGTCATGCATATGGTTGCTAGATATCACAGCTCAACACTGACACACAGGTTCACCATAAACCCATGGCAAGTTTAATTCAAGAAACTAAAGAAGCTATAAACATATCACAAACACACTCTCCTTCACCCCCACTCAGTGTAGTGTGAACACGGAAGCACATTGGAGCAACTGTGCTTATAGCAGAACTCACAAAACTTGTGTACTTTGACTTTTTTTTTTTTTTTGCATATTTATATAGCACAAACTCGACCCAAAGGTATTAGAGCCAGGGCCGGCTTTAGTGCTGGTGGCGCCCTGTGCGACAATGTTTGTTGGCGCCCCCCCAATGACCACCTCCACCACCACAGGTATCTCGCGCTAGCACCCTTTAACAGTGACCAAGTCTCCATAACCACACTCTCTCAGATGCACTGAATTAGTTATAGTGCCACTCATACCAGTGTAGGGTGTCCGAGCACTTTGCATCACACACACATTACACAGAGACAATCAATCATACGCGTGTAAATCAGTGTATAGGAAATGTTACATAAGCCAAAGGACTAAAAGTGTAGGAGTCACATGTCATCCATACTGATAGGCAGTATAGTTTAAGAGTGCTTGGTGTGGCGAAGCACAAACGCAGTCGAAAAAGAAACAGCATAGTTGTGAGTTTTCTTTAATAATAAGAATAGATTTCTAGCCAAATTAACCCTTTTTGCAACATTAATCAATGTTCTAATAATGTATACTTTGCAGTCTGTATGCAGTTCCAGGATGAAAGTTAATAGCTCACTATACTATATTAGGACTTTAAGTTATAAATTGCAAGTAACAAAAGTCTCTTTTGAAAGCAGTAACCTGCTGATCTGTTTACATCATACGTACTCTGTAATCTACTTGGTACTCGTTCTTTGCAGCAGGAATATTAACCCTCTGCACTAACTTCACCTAAATCAAAACCTCAACAATAAAAAAAAAAAAAGACCTCTCGCCAGGAAGGTAATTATTCACACGAGTTATCTTGACATTTATGTGAGGCCTGGTAATTGGGGGTGGGGGTGGGGGGGGAGGGGAAGAAACGCTGCAGCAGGTGCTTCAAAAGCATAATAAACTTTCAAACACTGCGCCCCCAGGAAGCCAGCCCCTGGTGTGGTGACCTCGAGGCTCGAACTCTGGTTTCCAGCACCAAAGGCGGCAGTTTAGGCCGACGGACCACATCCTCTCCCCTTCGTCTAACATCACTTACTTCTTGCACTCGGCATTCTCAGAAAGTGCCGTGGACCCTTCCTGTGGTCTCTGCCCTGCCTGTAGTCCACGTCCCCGAACAATTAACTGCTTCGAGCCTAGGGCGGTACATCGCTTTACCTAGACTCGCAGATTTGTATTGTATCTCACTGCCTGCAGCTCCGTCGGCTTGCCACCACCTCCGCCCGGATCGCTGTCAACCTTGCAGAAGCTCGTGTCCTGCGACGTCACGGGCCTATGCTAGGTGGTGGCGGTGGGCATGCGCTTGCATTTCAAACAGGGCCGCGCGCGCGGCACTGGTGGCCCGTTGCGGCGGCCTTTATAATTTATTTGGGGACACTGACTGACACTACTGTGACAAACTCGGCTTCTACTCCATCTGAAGATCAAAGGCCTTTACGACAGTTTCAAAGATCAGACACCTGACTCCGAAACCACTTCTCCCTCCAGCAATGCTAGCCAGCCCATCATCTCCTCCTGTACCCCAGTCACCACGAAGACACGGCATTGACCATGAAAGGCATCCACTCAGGAGCCCCCACGGACCCCTGCTCCCGCACATCTTCCCCAGAGCCACCGCCGCCATCGCTCCAGAACTATGACACACAATCAACACCACCTTCGAAACCGGCATCTTTTCCGGCGACTTGAAACGGGCAGAAGTCAGACCCCTACTCAAGAAGCCATCAGCAGACTCGATGGACCTCAAGAACTACCGACACATATCCCTCCTCTCTTTCACGGCCAAAGTCACCGAGAAGACCGTCAACGTCCAGCTAATGAAATTCATTGAAGAAAACTCCATCCTCGACGCCTCCCAATCCGGATTCCGTAGCAACCACAGCACGGAGACCGCTCTACTCGCTGCCACAGATGACATCCACACCCTCTTCGACCAAGGACACACCACAGCCCTGATCCTACTCGACCTCTCTACAGCCATCAACAGAATCTCCCACCGCACACTCACCGCTAGACTCTACAAAGCTGGCATTCAGGGAACCACCCTCGACTGGCTCTGCTCCTTCCTTGCTGGCAGAAAAATTGTAAATTGTAAATTGATACTTGTATAGCGCACTACTCACCCGCAAGGGTCTCAAGGCGCTTGTACGAATACCGCTGTGAAACCCATCCTGGCTTTCCCTGTGAGGCGTCCACTCCTGGGCACCCCCAAGGTGGAGGCCAGGCATCATTAGCGTTGTGGAGATTAAGAAAGCTATTGCCCAGAGTTGCAGAGTGGGACTCCATGATTGGAATGGCACCGAGGCGAGAATTATCAGGTCCGTGGAATTTTTTAGCCCAAGACCCGCCGAGGCGAGGAATTGAACCCTGGTCCCAGGCTAAACCTCTGCATCAGGATCTGCCGCTCTAACCATTGAACCACAGAACCCAAAGAATCAGACTTCCACTCTTCCTCTCTGAACCCATGGAAATCAACTGCGGAGTACCCCAACGATTGTCACTCAGCCCCACGCTCTTCCCCATCTACATGGCCCCCTCGCCAACACCGTTAGAGAGCACGGACTCAGCATAATATCCTATGCTGACGACACGCAGCTCATCCTCTCCCTCACCAAGAACCCCATCACAACCAGACTCAACTTCGAGGAAGGAATGAAAGACGTTACATCCTGAATGAGCAACAGCTGCCTGAAGCTCAACTCGGAGAAGACAGAGGTCCTCGTCCTTGGACCCTCCCCCTCTGCATGGGACAAATCCAGGTGGCCCACAGCCCTCGACAACCCCCCAGCCCCAGGGACCACGCCCAAAACCTCGGCATCATACTCGACTCCTTCCTCTCCATGATCTGACAGGTCAACGCCGTCTCCTCCACCTGCTTCAACACCCTCCGCATCCTCTGAAAGACCTTCAAATGGATCCCCCCTGAATCAAGGAAGACCGTCACCCATGCAGTCATAACCAGCAGACTGGACTACAGAAACACTCTCTACGCCGGGATTAACAAGTATCTGCTCGGCAAACTCCGGACCATACAGAACACCACAGCCTGACTTGTCCTCTGCATCCCTCAACACGAACACATCACCCAGCACCTGTGCAACCTCCATTGGCTCCCCGTCGAGAAAAGAGTAACCTTCAAGATACTCACCCATGCATACAAATGCCTCCACAACACCGGACCCCAATCCCTCAACGACAGAATCTCCTTCCAAGTACCCAAGAGGAACCTCCGATCTGCCGAAACCCCTGCACATCCGCAGTGCAAGAACGGGCGGAAGAACCTTCTCCCACGTCACTGCCAAGACCTGGAACGAGCTACCGATCAACATCAGGCACAGAATTCACATTTAAAACTAATGTATCACTCTAAAAAAGTATGGCATCCTTGATGGCAACCCTCAAGTCCTTCTTTACTTTTCACAGCGAGGCCCAGACATCCTTCCAGGCCCCGCCCCTGCCACATTGCGTGCAGCAAACACTGTCAGTGCTGTGGGCTCAGTCGGACGGAAGGATTAATACATGATCTCGCCTGCTCCCTCTTTCCAACTGAATCAACAGATGCTAAAAACAAGCCGTAAATCTCCCCGGAGAACGTGGTGCTGTGTCTGCAGCCCCCGTCTTTATTGGCTGTGACTGACACCAGCTGATGATGTCGCGTTGGTTTCTGTGGCAACGCACGCGCCCCCCTCTTTTAATATCAAACATTTACAGAAATAAACTTCATGAGTTTCTGCTCCGGACAGCTCTTGTACACGAGTCTTCGAAACGTTAATAATTGTGGAGAGTCGACCTGAGTGCTGGCTTTGTGTCCCACGCGCTAAAAATAACATGTTAACTTTCCATACTTCCATCAAACATTCCTGAACATTCCTACTTCTTCAATTCCACGTCAATAGTATGTGTTTGGTGTCACTTTAATGTAAATGCCTGTTCTTATATTTTGAAAGTGAATATTTAATTTACCCTTCACAGTCTGGAAATATTTGCTAGGCGCACTGTTTAAGATGACAGACATCCCGCATCCCATTAAGAGTGGGGTTAAACGGGTTAAACGGTTCCTAATCTTGTTGCTGGATGTCATGTATGACAACAATTACCACATGAGACACACAACGCATGTCAGCCAGGCGGTGGCCTCAGTGGCGTAGCTAGAGCTTGTGGCGCCCGGGGCTATCCCTCAGATTGCCGCTCCGGTGGGGGGGGGGGGGGGGGGAGAAAGGACAGCACGCACTTGAAAGAGGTCCGAGAGACACGTAGTATCGCCGCTAATAGTTACCTCGATCATGCAAGTTACATGCACATACATGACACGGTCCAAGGCTACACAGTTGAATACACCAGTGACAGGCAGTACGAAGGAGGACACACAGACTGCATGATCTATCTAGGGACTCAGAAAAACCACATGCGACATCTATCAGAAAGATGCGTGAACGATTACCTGGTAATCACCTCAGCCCAATGTAAACATGCACATACATGACACTGTTCGGGGATCTGTAATTTACAGCTGACAATAAATGACCAAACATCATGGTCCCCCCCATTAAAGCAGTGGGGACCTGCACGAACGTGATGTGCTCTGGGGACCCAAAACCAACTTAACAGTGTCGAAGCCTGTGATTCTTTATCTTTCAAAAACAGCAAATTAATTACTCACAGGGAATGACTCACTGTGTGCCCTTAGAACTAAACGCAGCACAAAGGGGTCAGTCAGCTCCACCTTGCCAACACAGACCGGATACAAAGCCCGCTCTGGTGGCCCAAAGGCAACAACCAGGGGTCAGGCCCTGTCATTACTTCTAATCAGCAGCAACCAACTCCCTGGGACCCAAAGCCAGCTTGTAATAGTGCATCTCTCCTTCAGAGCAGCCTCAGCACACACATGGTGCACGGCCTACCCAGGGGGCCCAAAGCTAAAATACAGGGAGTGGAGACACATTGTCATCACAATCCTTAAACACAGCTGTAGGGGCCATGGGAATATGTTCAACCCTATCCAGGGACTCCGTGAATAATCAGAAGAAACAAGAAACATTACATTTTTCTGCAATTTTGTTTTCACATTACTTTCATGGTAACCAACAGTGTTAAAAGTCCGCAAAAACAGTAAAATCATAATAACGTGTCTAGTATGGAACGCCAAGGCTGTGTAACACACGTCCCTGTAACACACGTCTTCAGCTGCCTCCCAGACCCGAATGTAGGCATGGCAGAACCAAGGTCTGGAGAAAAATAACCACTTAAAAGAAGTCCGGATATGAAGTAAGTTATGTGTGCTTTTACACTTGTGTGTTTCAAAATGTCCACGGCTCAATCATTGGACAGTGGTAGCTTGCTACTACTGGTATCGCTCTACTCACAGACATCCGGGAATAAAGCCCTTCATCAGATCCCTTACGCATTTCAAAAGGTTCATAACCTTAGTGGACACAGACCTGGATGCGCCTAGACAACTGCTGACTAACTGGGGCAATCACACTGGTAACCTGCGATCACAACTGGAGCTCTTGTAACCTAGGCCCTGGTGCCCTGGGATCAGAGAATACCAGGTTCTTCTCTTGTATCTTGTATCTCAATCTTTTGTGTTCCTTTTCTCTCACAAGCCAAAACGCTTAAGGTAAATATCTCACACGCCACTCAACCCTCTCTAGAACTCTAGGCTCTACAGATGAATACATTATTTAGGAAGAGAGAGTAGAAAGGCTTGCCTGTGCTCGCAGGTAAATGTATCAATGAGAGAATGGAAGCAGAGAGGTCAGTTTATCCCTGCTGTTTCCTGAGCAGAATTACAAGAACACATCAACATAAGGGCAGGGTACAGACTGACATTTACCCAGAGACAGGTGCAGTAGCCCACATGTCTAACTGGCGCTAACAGCACAGCCACCACTTGCTCAGATGAAGACTTATTCCACACTCAGCGCTTATAGTACAAGTATCACTCATATGTCACAGATAGCAAAAGTACTACTTACGTGCCACAGTGACCACAGCTATCCATCACATGTCAAAGGCAGCTGATTAGTACCATTCATCTGATCAATCCCTTGCTCTTCTGGTTAATTTCTTACTCAGTGCAAACAGCAAATCTATCCTTTAAGGTTTTTGTCAGCAGATCTACTCTCACCAGACAACAGAGCATTCCCTAACAAGTTACAGGGAGCAAAGCTATGCCTTAATAGCAGCTGAGCTATCCCTGGATAGGTGATTGTCCTTCTGACAATCTGTCCGCACGGTGTCTAAGCAACTAGGAAACAGGGAACCAGTGAACAAGAGGGGTTCGGGAACTAATGCTTTCAGGATGGCGTTTGGAGAAAGAGAGCCTCTCATACTTTAGTGGGACAGGTAAAACAAAGGAACCGGGAGACGCAATAGATAGGCCTTGGAGACAGAGAGACCTCAATATTGAGCGGCTTTAGGCTGGGAAACATCAGGCAGAGTAGAAATGGAAGGCTAGAACAAGACAACAGAGACAATGCAAGCAAGAGACAGGCCAGTTCCAACTACAAGGATACAGGCAAATAAGAACCTAGGGTGGAATGTTTGAATTTGAACCTAGATGAGGAACAATGCATACCAAATATTGCACTAGAATGACTCTTACATCAACCACCTGTGTCATTTAGAAGGGCACATGGCATTACTTTCAAACAACACTACCATAGCTGACACTAATTAGGGGGAAGGATTCAAGGCCCTAACCTCCACTGTGAACCACCATGCAGAACCTCCAAACACACTCAACATTAACACAGGTTAGGCTGGAAAGTGTCAAGAGTCTCTCCCCCCCCCCCCCCAACTCCCTTTATAGAACAGCTCTATGAGGATAGCCAATGTCTTCCAAGCCAGCCACCCACATTAATGTGATTCAGTTCCTCTACTGGAAAACCTCTGACGGATGAATCACAAACGCAGACTGATGTCTGCATAAAGTGCCGAGGCCAAGTAATTGGCTAACTCTGAACCATATCTGGCAGGTCAATATAACAGAACTGCTACTACACATGCTAAACCTCTTCTCTGTGCGTTTGGAAACGTTGCATACCAGCTGTCCATACTGTCCCTATGCTGCATGTGAATTAGCGAAGCTTTAAGAGACCGTTCCACTTAAAAAAAAAAAAGAAATCAAAATGACTGTCCTTGTCAATTCTTTTTATATTTAGCTGCTTACAATTGTGTTTCCATTATTTTTTATCAAATTTCCCAAATTAAGCTTGAATATTGACGTTCAAACAGTTTGAATCAAACTTCTATGTAGGTACACCAGGAATACACTGTTGTATGTATCAAGTCCGCATCAACTAGGGCTGCAAGGGCACAGCTTGTCACCATTTCACATAATTATATTAAAAAGTAATGAAGAAAGCCTTTGTGTGCAAGGATAAACGTTTCCTGTCTCTGTCCCCATTTCTCTCACAAGAGGAACCTAATAGACAAGAACTGCGCCGGGGCTTACCTGTTTGAATGAAGCTCCCCTCACGCTACATTCTACAAACAGTGCTCCAGGTTTAAATGTCCCGTCCTCGCAAGCACCAGGAGACCCCAAGCCAAGGCACCCCAAGCTCCGCTGCACAGCGCCGTCCACAGGAAGCGCAAGCACTACTTTGTGTCCCTACCGGGACCAGACCCCAGGCGGCGCGCACAATGAATCCGGACGCCTCCGCCCAGCATGCAGTCAACCTTGCAGAAGCTCGTGCGACGTTACGGGCCTATGCTAGGTGGTGGTGGCGGCGTGCGTACGCTGCAGGCAGCAGTTGCAAGCAGCAGGTGGCGGTGCGCATGCGCTCGTTCTTCAAACAGGGCCGCGCGCGTGGCACTGGTGGCCCATTGCAGTGGCCTTTATAATTTATTTGGGGACACTGACACTACTGTAACAGTACTGTCAGTTTCCCCAAATAAATTATAAAGGCCGCCGCAACGGGCCACCAGTGCCGCGCGGCCACCACCCCAAAAATAGTGCCGCCTGGTGCGGACCGCCCCCCTCTTAGCTACGCCCCTGGAATCAGGTGAGTGAGATGGGGCGTGAGAAGATGGGATGAAATGGGAAAAGGGAGGGTGGGTAAGGGAGATGCAATGGTGACTGAAGTGTAATGGATGGAATGTAAGTGGATGGAAAGAGATGGGAGAATGGTGGGATGGAATGCAATGGGATAGGGGATGGGAAAGTAAAAGGATGGGGTGGTCTTTGGGATGGGCTATGATGTGAGGTGATGTGATGAGATGAGGAGAGGGTAGGTGGGGTTGGGGTTTGATCTTGTAGCGTTCGGATGGGATGGATTGAGAAGATGGTGAGGTGGGATTTGATGCAAATGGGATGGGGTGGGGTGAGATGTGAGGGAAGAAATGAGATGTGAGGGCATGGTGGGGGTTTAGTTTGATGGGACAGGGTAGGGTTGTGGTATAGGGTGGGACAGGAAGGAGTGGGCCAGGGTGGAATGAGGTGTGATGAGAAGGCAGGGTAAAGTGCTGCATGGTAATTGTTACTGCACACTGGAGAACTGAATGTCAGCCTTGGATACATGGAGAATGTGAGAAAGGACAATTGTAAGAGCACTTTTCAAAAACTTCAAATAAATAAGAGTTATTGGCACCTGAAGCATTACTACAATAACAGTAAATTTGATTTTTTTTTCAAATTAAATAACATATTCTATAATTACTCACAGAGTGCTCTGGTTATCAACCTTGAAAGGATGAAAGGCTAAGATCCACTTTACTGCGATTCAAACTTCTGACCTGCAGGTAAAACTAGAGGTCTTAACTTGCTGGGCCTTCTTGCTGGCTGCTGACGTATTACCACTCCTCCACCCACTCCTTCGGCATCGTAGTGCAGTGTGTGCACATTAATCAGTCCAGAAAGAAGTGCGGAGGAGCTATTCAGTTTCACAGTCCCGCAGGTTTAATATTACTAAAGAGAGAGAACGCACATATTAGCCCCACCTTCAGGGGCTGGAGCCTACTTCTGCTGCTAAATTAGCTGGGGTAAGGCTGGTTTTGGATATTCGCGCTGAAGAGGAGAGAACGAGTTGCTTTGCTGCAGAAGACGCAGGGCCTGCGCCACTAAAACATTTTAGAAATGCAGTGATCCAACCTCACGAGCGGGCGGTGGGGAGGGCAAAAGTTTAAGCATTATCAACATTTCACAGGCACTTTTGTAAAATGCGAGGCATTTTTACAAAAGTGTTGATATTGTGATTTTTTTTGCAATCATGACATCCTGAAGGGTTTGATTTACACCTTAAACAATAAGCATGCTAAATCTATTCATCGGTTTCTATGAAATGGTAGATGCAATTCATCCCGAAAGTTTCCAACAGTCAGTTTATGTGGCATTTAACCGTTTTTCTATGAAATCACATACAACCCCGTGGAGCAGGTAGGCACAGACTATGGCTGGTGCTTTAAAGAGACAGCCATTGTCACTTGGTGCTGTGTATCTGTGAAAGCATGCAGAACTTCCACAGATCAGACCCAGTGATGGCTCTCTGTGATCTCACTTCCAAGCAATCACCTGCTCGCACACAATCACCTGCTCACTCGCACGCAATCACCAGGCCTCGGGTCATCTACTGCATGCATTAGCTAGGCTGTGAAACAGTGGCTGTCTGTAGCCAATCAGTTCATGGCCTGTCCAGTGCATCACACGTGAAAAACTATTTCAAGATGTTATGCACCTACCACATGTTTACTGCAGAATGTGTAACGTCATGCATATGGTTGCTAGATATCACAGCTCAACACTGACACACAGGTTCACCATAAACCCATGGCAAGTTTAATTCAAGAAACTAAAGAAGCTATAAACATATCACAAACACACTCTCCTTCACCCCCACTCAGTGTAGTGTGAACACGGAAGCACATTGGAGCAACTGTGCTTATAGCAGAACTCACAAAACTTGTGTACTTTGACTTTTTTTTTTTTTTTGCATATTTATATAGCACAAACTCGACCCAAAGGTATTAGAGCCAGGGCCGGCTTTAGTGCTGGTGGCGCCCTGTGCGACAATGTTTGTTGGCGCCCCCCCAATGACCACCTCCACCACCACAGGTATCTCGCGCTAGCACCCTTTAACAGTGACCAAGTCTCCATAACCACACTCTCTCAGATGCACTGAATTAGTTATAGCGCCACTCATACCAGTGTAGGGTGTCCGAGCACTTTGCATCACACTCACATTACACAGAGACAATCAATCATATGCGTGTAAATCAGTGTATAGGAAATGTTACATAAGCCAAAGGACTAAAAGTGTAGGAGTCACATGTCATCCATACTGATAGGTAGTATAGTTTAAGAGTGCTTGGTGTGGCGAAGCACAAACGCAGTCGAAAAAGAAACAGCATAGTTGTGAGTTTTCTTTAATAATAAGAATAGATTTCTAGCCAAATTAACCCTGTTTGCAACATTAATCAATGTTCTAATAATGTATACTTTGCAGTCTGTATGCAGTTCCAGGATGAAAGTTAATAGCTCACTATACTATATTAGGACTTTAAGTTATAAATTGCAAGTAACAAAAGTCTCTTTTGAAAGCAGTAACCTGCTGATCTGTTTACATCATACGCACTCTGTAATCTACTTGGTACTCGTTCTTTGCAGCAGGAATATTAACCCTCTGCACTAACTTCACCTAAATCAAAACCTCAACAATAAAAAAAAAAAAAAGACCTCTCGCCAGGAAGGTAATTATTCACACGAGTTATCTTGACATTTATGTGAGGCATGGTAATTGGGGGGGGGGGGAAGAAACGCTGCAGCAGGTGCTTCAAAAGCATAATAAACTTTCAAACACGGCGCCCCCAGGAAGCCAGCACCTGGTGTCGTGACCTCGAGGCTCGAACTCTGGTTTCCAGCACCAAAGGCGGCAGTTTAGGCCGACGGACCACATCCTCTCCCCTTCGTCTAACATCACTTACTTCTTGCGCCCGGCATTCTCAGAAAGTGCCGTGGACCCTTCCTGTGGTCTCTGCCCTGCCTGTAGTCCACGTCCCCGAACAATTAACTGCTTCGAGCCTAGGGCGGTACATCGCTTTACCTAGACTCGCAGATTTGTATTGTATCTCACTGCCTGCAGCTCCGTCGGCTTGCCACCACCTCCGCCCAGATCGCTGTCAACCTTGCAGAAGCTCGTGTCCTGCGACGTCACGGGCCTATGCTAGGTGGTGGCGGTGCGCATGCGCTTGCATTTCAAACAGGGCCGCGCGCGCGGCACTGGTGGCCCGTTGCGGCGGCCTTTATAATTTATTTGGGGACACTGACTGACACTACTGTAACAGTAGTGTCAGTGTCCCCAAATAAATTATAAAGGCCGCCGCAACGGGCCACCAGTGCCGCGCGGATGCCGCCCCAAAAATAGTGCCGCCTGGGGCGGACCGCCCCCACCACCCCCCCTAAGCTACGCCCCTGGGTGGCCGTCTCCAAGTTCCTACCCTTGACCCCGGGGGGTGTACGGTCCTTACACTACAGCAGTGTTCTAACCCTGGGCGTAGTTCGCGAAGTAGCGCTACGCGAAGCTACGCAAAGTGCACTTCGCACTACGCGAGCTACGCGTAGCACTTCGCGAACTGCGTAGTACCCTGTTCGCACTGTGCAAGATGCCGTTTTCAATGATTGCACAGTGCGGACAAGCATCCGGCACTGTGCAATCATTGAAAATGGCATCTTGCACAGTGCGAGCTGAAGTTTTCTGCAGCTCGAGTAGATTTTTACTCGAGCGGCAGATTTCTCAACGCGTACTGGTAGTTTCTCATCGCGAGCGGTCACGAGCATAAGCGACCACTCGCAATGAGAAACCTGACCTCCTCGCGTTGAGAATCTCGCCAGGATGTTTATTTTCCATGCTCGCGATCGGCAACTTGATGTTGCTGATCGTGAACAAAGAAAAAGTCTTGCCGGGATGTCATTTTGCTTGCTCGCGGTCGCCAACTTGAGGTTGAGGACAGCGAGCAAGCAAAAAATGACCACTGCACTACGCAATGCTACGCTACGCATGTTTGCACTGTGCTACGTGCAATTCGCGTAGTGCGAAGTAGCGCAAACTTTGCGAACTATGCGAGCGTAGCGTATTGCTTTGCCCAGGCTTAGTTCTTATATGATTTATAATTTTTGTTATGGTGTCTGGAGCTCTGGGCCACTGTACGAACCGGGATGTGGTGTCTGGAACGAATATTATGCACCCCAAACTCCATGAATGCAGTTGTCATATGTAGACATTTTCAGAGCACACAACGACATTTGAGATTATATTTTACTTCTTAAATAATTATTTTATCAACTGTCCACTTGCTGACTTGTTCAAATGTAACATGTGATAATAATAATAAAATAGCACACGCTAATGTTTTACATAGCACTTCATATCAGAGGCACTGTTTGTAAGAGCCCTCAATGAAAGGTGTTAGCTTTGCGCATATTAAAGGTACTTTATGTCCTACAGTGGGAAGGACGGAAGACAGAGTCCAAAGTCTCAAAGTTGTGACCCGGGTGTTATGGAATCAATGGTTTAGCTCACTGAGCCACGGAGCTGCCTTACAAACCACTTAATAGGAAGTGTTAACCAATGAGAAGCCATTTTACGAGCCTTACAATAACTAAAGATTGAATTGCCTTGCAGGATAAATGCACATGTTTGCAGCACGTGCACAACCCACAGAGCTACTTTACCCGGACTCAACTTGTGCAGCATAAGACTCTGTAATGAACACTGTCCGCCACCAAACTATCCTGCATGAAACACACACTGGTGAACCAAGCGTTAGACGCAGTGCTTTGCAACAGGTAGTTTATACTTCTGACTTCCTTTATGACTCAGCCCTGTGAGCAGGGATGACGCACAGATCTCTCCAGCAGTCCATTACTTACATGAGCAGCCTTACCAGCCTCACGCACATCCTATGGCGTCCTGGACACGCGCACAGATGCTTGCAGAAGGTTCCCTCGCTACTAAGTATTATTCACCAATTAGCACAGGTAGAATAGATTTTCTCTCCACATTTTTCCTTATGAACGTTGTCCTTATCAATTTCTTTCGCCCACGGTTTGTGTAATGAATGCATATGTGCTGGCAGACCAGGCACACACTATCACTGACTCCGCCCACCCTAGCCCCTCCCCACTCCACTCCCGCCCTCACTCAATCAATCAATCAATTCAGCTTTATTCGATTAAAAATCATTAATCATAAAAGCAGAGACACAATGCATAAAAAGACATTAAACATAATTACATTAGCAGCTGATTTCTTGATTTAAAAATAAATTTTAAAAATGCAGTAACAGAGGCTATAACATAGGGTGAATCTAACATTTGAAGGGCCAGCAGTGCGGGGCGACACTGCCTAACCCCAAAGGATTTCAGGACTGGGAGGATCCATCTTTTTCTGGGAATGCTATAAAATTTACACAAAAAGACAACATGTAGCGTAGATTGGATTGATACATCGTCACACGGACAAAGGCAAAGAGATTTAGACCAATCATTACAAGCAGGGAAACTTAATAGCCTATGGATAATGCCGAGGCGGAAACGGACTAACAGAAATCTGTCAAAATCTCCAGTAACAATTGTAATATATGGTTGTATTAAAAAATGAATGGAGATCAACTGGTGTACCTGTACAGTAATTTTCTTCATTTCCGTGCATAGTCTAGAATCATTTAAGTAGTCCAGGCACATTTCTTTTAGAACCTTTCTCGCAATCAGAGTCAAAGAGGTAGGATCATTGTAAAATTCAGGGCGATTCAATTTACAGAAAAACAATTTAATATAACTTAACCATCTTATCCTAGGCGCCCCTTCCAACTTTAAAACATCCTTAATAATATTGCGATTCAGGTCCAGATTATCAGAAGTCCAGATCCTATGCCATTCGAGTATTGGTTGTATTTTAATAGTATCTTCTAGATAACCAGTACCCAATTCTGCATGGCATATATAGGTAGATGTAGAATCTGGTACTGACAGTAGGAACCGTAAAAATTTGTTTTCTATCATCTGTAAGGAAGAAACATCGACAATCCCCCACACCCCAGCACCATAGGTGGCAACAGAGACACATTTTGCGTTATAAATTTTCAGCAATTCAGACGGGGGCCTCCTTCCCAGTTTTCTGCTAAAATTGCGAAGGGCAGTCACAGTTCTCGCGAACAGGGCCCTTCTGGTTTTCACAGCGAGTTGCCAACTCAGTTTATTGTCAAATAAAATGCCCAAATAAGCAAACGAATTGGTATATTCTATTGGCTTATCGTACACATACATAGATTTTAAACCCCTGCTACCACCACTGCCACTAGTCATAGCAAAGGTTTTAGAGACATTAATAGTAAGCCCCAGGTTAGTCATAAATTTCTCAAATGAGGAAATGACACGTTGCAGGGCAAGAGGGGTGCGAGCCATTAACACAGCGTCGTCTGCGTATAAAAGGGCAGGGATTGTTCTAAAATCCATTTGAGGGAGGTCATTGCAGTTTTGGATTAAATATTTTTCAAGACCATTAATATATAAATTAAAAAGGAAGGGGGCAAGGACACATCCCTGTCTGACTCCTTTTCCTATCTTGAAATCCTTTGTGCATTGTCCCCCCAACCCATATCGTACCCTAGCCTTGGCCCCTGCGTAAAGTTGTCTCAAAAAAGTGACTAAAACAATGTCCACATCAAGCTCTTCTAAAATTTCCCATAACTTTGCGTGTACAACGCAATCGAAGGCTGATGATAAATCAACAAAAGTTAGGTATAGATTGCCCCTTTTGGCCACCGTATATTTGTTCATTAAAAGATTTAAGTTAATACTCTGATCCACAGTCCCCATGCCCTTTCTAAAACCATATTGAATATCACATAAAATTCCTCGATCCTCAGCCCAGTCTTGTAGCTTGTTTAAAATAACTCTGCCAACAATTTTCATAGATGAATCAAGCAAGGAGATAGGGCGATAACAAGCCGGGTTATCTCTGTCACCTTTCTTAAAAATAGGAACTAAAATGGAAACTAGCCAAGTTGGAGGAAGGCTATTTGCAGCAGATGCATTAAAAAGTGAAGTTAAAAGTGGTCCCCATAGTTCAAGGTTGGATTTAAAAAGATCTGCAGGAACACCATCCGGGCCTGGTGCCTTGCCCCATTGGCTGGTCATTATGGCTTCGTTTACTTCCTGTAACTCGAAGACCAAATACTTTTCCCGTTGGGGCCCCTGGTGAAATGGCTCGAGTACTTGGTATTCAGAGGGAGTCGATACATCGGCAGGGCAGTCATAGAGATGAGTGTAATGACTAACCCAAAGATTTTCAGGTATTGCGATCTCTATGTTAGCTCTATCCGAGTCAACTAAGAAAGGAGCGTTAACGGCCTTCCAGAATGCTACCGAATCTTTAGATGCGGCTGCATCCTGTAGGGCCAGCCACATCGTCTTCTTTAACTCTTGTTTCCTATTTTTCAAGGCAATTTTATACTCCCTTCTGGCATTTGCAATGTTACAAGTATTTTTAATTTTAGCATGGAGGACAGACTTCAGATTTGAGTGAGCTTGGGTACATGAGTGATCAAACCAGCCATACTTCACAGGTTTACTTTTATTAGTTTCGACGAAGAGGGCCGACTTAATAGTTGCAGCGATAACTCCCGCCCTCACTCAATTTCTGATGTTCCAGCTGCTTATTGTTTCCATTTTCCACACTGCATCAACACAAATCAAACAACACATTCACTTTAACTTGCCCAAGCCTACTGCCTTTGTCAATGCTTATTGGTGGTAGTCATGCAGATCTCCAACAGTAAAGTTTTACAAAAAAGCACGACTACACAAATGAAGTATTGTCAAAGCGAAAAGGCTGGAAGTCACCGCCAGACTTGGTAGCTTTGCCGATTGTTCTTTACGGTCTTGCTTTTCAAGGCTTTAAGTGGGCCGGGTCCCTCCGGGTCTCAGACCCGGCAGGGATTAAAAACACTGCTGTAGTTCTGAAACATGAAAGTAAAGCACGTTACAGTAATCCACATCAGCAGTTTAGTTCCCCTTTGGATTTCACATGCTTCATTTACTCTTGCATTCCCGGATAGTGATAGCTATTTTCACGATGTGTTTCATACAATGCAGTTTTTTGTGTTAAGCCACACCCCGAATTCTACGAGCCACGCCCATTTTGGAGACCCACCCCCTAAACACACATTTTTCATCCTACTTAAACCCCTGCTGATTTTGATTAATATGGACCAAACAGAAGTCCAGACCATCAGCTTTGTTCCACAGCAGCCCACCGCTTCAGCAACATTACAGCCCATGTCTGTGTCACAGGCAGTGAGTTTAACAGCTCTTCTGATTGGCTGCTACCATGCAATTAGAATGGTCCTAACAAAGTGTGCTTTTCTGATAAGTAGAAGAGTGGCCTATCAGATTGCTGAACGAAGACCACATGGAATGGTCACCTTTGCAACCAGTGAGACCAACGCCCGCTCCCCCGAACCCCCGGCCCCCGAGAACGAACACTACCCGAAGGGCGGTGCCCCACCGCTGCAGCAGGCCTGGTGTGACCCCAGCACCCCTCAGGTCCCTTCTCTGTAACACCGCGTGCCTGACATCCGAGGCCTTCCAGGTCACCTCACCCACGTGCCCCAGGGCTGCTCACAGTGCCTGGAAGGCCTTGCAGCGTCTCTGGCCGCTTCCAGGCACTCACTGAGAGAAGCCCTCCTAACCATGCACCCCGGATGAAAAGATCCTGCTCCCCCTCTTCCTACCTGCGGTGACCCCCCCACACCCCCTCAGTCTGAGCTTACTGGCTGCAATATAGAACTCACTCCCACTTTGCTCCCACCTGAGGGGTTTCTACTGTTGTGATGTGTATGTCTATTGTGTCTTTTGTGGACAAGTTGTACTTTGAGTAGGGTGACCAGATTCTCAAAACAAAAACGGGGACAGGTCATAGACATAGAAGTAGGACTACGATTTGCAGTAAGCACCGACATAAAAGTAGGACTATTTGACAGCTGTGATAAACATAGAAAAAGGACTACGACAGCTCCCTCCAAGACCGAGATGAAGCATTACAGATGACAAATCAGAGGTCTTTTATCGGCAGTAAGCATTAATTCCATTTAAACAGACTTTGCCTCAACATTTGCTTTAGTCCAAGTTTGTTTTCTTATTAGATAAGTATATATATTGGGATTGTTAACTGAACAATAAAGAAAATTGCACAATCGAAGAGGAGTTTGTGCTCTTGTTTTTGCCACGAGGAAGTGAACGAGTGCATCGCTAGCGAGTTTGATAGATATATATATACACACATATACACACACACACATTCTGTCATCGTCAAAATCAGATACTGCTGTTTGTAGAATACTCCTTCCCATAAAGCACTCCCCCTACGTTCAGCGCAGTTGACTGAAATATAAATAATGTTTGCTTTATTTACGTGGAAACATTTACGCACATTAGCATAGTAAATAGTTTAGAACATATAAGACAGGGCTGGCTTTAGTGCTGGTGGCGCCCTGTGCGACAATGTTTGTTGGCGCCCCCCCCAATGACCACCTCCACCACGGATTCTCTCACTATCACCCTTTAACAGTGACCAAGTCACCATAACCACACTCTATCAGATGCATTATATATAGCGCCACTCATACCAGTGTAGGGTGTCCAAGCACTTTGCATCACACACACATTACACAGAGACAATCAATCATACGTGTGTAAATCAGTGTATAGGAAATGTTACATAAGCCAAAGGACTGAAAGTGTAGGAGTCACATGTCATCCATACTGGCAGGCAGTATAGTTTAAGAGTGCTTGGTGTGGAGAAGCACAAACGCAGAGTCGAAAAAGAAACAGCATAGTTGGGAGTTTTCTTTAATATTAAGAATCGATTTCTAGCCAGATTAACCCTTTTTGAAACATTAATCAATGTTCTAATAATGTATACCTTGCAGTGTGTATGCAGTTCTAGGATGAAAGTTAATAGCTCACTATTCTATATTAGGACTTTAAGTTATAAATTGCAAGTAGCAAAAAAATGCCTCTTTTGAAAGCAGTAACCTGCTGATCTGTTTACATCATACGCACTCTGTAATCTACTTGGTACACGTTCTTTGCAGCAGGCATATTAACCCTCTGCACTAACTTCAGCCAAGTCAAAACCTCAACTATACAAAATGCTGATCTGTCTCCAGGAAGATAATTAATCACACTCTTGACATTTATGTGAGGCCTGGTTATTGCTGGGGGAAAGAAACGCTACACGGCGCCCCCAGGAAGCCAGCACTGGTGCGGATAAAACTCTCAGGGTTAAAATACACGTTGCGGGCTTGCAGGCTGGGAGGGCAAGGATTCCTGGATGATGCAGCTCTGATGCAAGGCAGTGTCCCGACGGTGCTGGTAGGGCTGGGGAGGCGTCACGAAGCTGCTGCTGGATTCTGCTGTAGTTTGAGACTGTCCGACCCTCGCTCGCTTTAAGGCAGAGCAGGGTCACGGTGGATTGCTGCAGGCTGTAAAATCAGGGTCATGCCGGTCACAGGTGGTTCTAACCAGCTGCATGATGACGTAGGTGGCGCTGTGTAGACAAAGAGAAGGGAAATCCCGAGAGAACATGTCTCTCTTCAAAGGATTTCCCTTCCTGCTACAGCGCTCACCTCCACCTCAGTGACGTCACCAAGCTGTGCAAACAGAGCATGCGCGCAACCGGAACAGTGAAAAACCGGGACATTTCTTTGTTCAACCCGGACACTGTTCTAAAACGGGGACATTTGACTCCATTGGAGTACAGTGTCGGGACACGGGGACATTTCACAAAAAACGGGGACCGTCCGGGCAAAACCGGGACGTCTGGTCACCCTAACTTTGAGGCTTTGTGTGGACCAAGCAAAGCACACCGTGCTGTTGCCTTTTCAATGGGCTCAGTGTGCGTTTTACACAACTTCTGAAATGAACAATGTACAGCATAAGACACACACACAAAACGAAACGCGAATTAAAATGATGTAATATACAGCACACAAGACCTCCTCCACTAGGACCCGTGGACAAAGCTCTTTTAAGACCTTGTTGCTGCGCTATGGAGCTGTGTAGAGGTGGGCGAGCCGACGCACGCATGGAGGAGCCGAGCCAGAGCCGGCTCGAGGGTCTGGCTCGACTCTTAGAGCCCGCGCAGCAGCCGAGCCCTGCAGATGTTTGCTATGTGAAGCATACAACAAACGTAAACACATATAATATGACAAAGTCTCTTCAAAATCTATTTTAAAATGTATTTCTTTTGACAATATATACGTCACAATATAAAACTCCACTGAGAAGTATCGAACAAAAAGTGATCGTTTTCAAGCAAAACTTAGTACCACTCCTGCCTCCTCCCACACACACACACACACCACACACACACTAGTGACAGGGCCATTAGTGAACTAAGAGGCACGACAGTTGTCGCCTGCACGCTGTATGTGGCCAGGTCGTTGTCCGGAGGCATCACTGCTGTTAAACCAGACCCGGCAGGTTTGGTGTGGCTCGCGTGCTGGGCTCGCGCTTGAAAGGGCTTTCAGGCGGGACTATGAAGGAACGGGAGTTCTGGTGAAATAAAATACGTGGCTAAAATAGCACCATTCAAGCGGAATATCCACGCTCTATCCAGGTTTTCTGGTTTCACTTTGTAAAAAACGAACCACTAAATGGGAAACTGTGCCTCGCCTTTGTATTTTACGGCTTCGTTTTCACTCCTTTGTGCATTTTCCTCAGCTTTGACATAGCGCGGTCGCTTTACATATGCGCTTTACATATGCACAAGTTAGATTACGCACGGGCACATTCATCTTTTAAAGGCTCTGGCAGGCACAGGGATTTGACAAGAATCACAGGATGTTGAGCCCACTAGTCTAGAACATGGTTCCCCAGTGCCGAAAATTGCAGCTCTGGACTCAGCGCCACATCCTGGGTAGAGCGGAGGGTGGCAGGCAGAAGCCACAAGAAAGCCGGGCTCGCTATGGTGCCAAACATTGCAGCTCTGGACTCAGCGCCACATCCTGGGTAGAGCGGAGGGTGGCAGGCAGCAGCCACATGAAAGCTGGGCTCGCTATGGTGCCAAACATTGCAGCTCTGGACTCAGCGCCACATCCTGGGTAGAGCGGAGGGTGGCAGGCAGCAGCCACATGAAAGCTGGGCTCGCTATGGTGCCAAACATTGCAGCTCTGGACTCAGCGTCACATCCTGGGTAGAGCGGAGGGTGGCAGGCAGCAGCCTCATGAAAGCTGGGCTCGCTATGGTGCCAAACATTGCAGCTCTGGACTCAGCGCCACATCCTGGGTAGAGCGGAGGGTGGCAGGCAGCAGCCACGTGAAAGCTGGGCTCGCTATGGTGCCAAACATTGCAGCTCTGGACTCAGCGCCACATCCCGGGTAGAGCGGAGGGTGGCAGGCAGCAGCCACGTGAAAGCTGGGCTCGCTATGGTGCCAAACATTGCAGCTCTGGACTCAGCGCCACATCCCGGGTAGAGGGGAGGGTGGCAGGCAGCAGCCACATGAAAGCTGGGCTCGCTATGGTGCCAAACATTGCAGCTCTGGACTCAGCGCCACATCCTGGGTAGAGCGGAGGGTGGCAGGCAGCAGCCCCAAGAAAGCTGGGCTCGCTATGGTGCCAAACATTGCAGCTCTGGACTCAGCGCCACATCCTAGGTAGAGCGGAGGGTGGCAGGCAGCAGCCACATGAAAGCTGGGCTCGCTATGGTGCCAAACATTGCAGCTCTGGACTCAGCGCCACATCCTGGGTAGAGCGGAGGGTGGCAGGCAGCAGCCACGTGAAAGCTGGGCTCGCTATGGTGCCAAACATTGCAGCTCTGGACTCAGCGCCACATCCCGGGTAGAGCGGAGGGTGGCAGGCAGCAGCCACGTGAAAGCTGGGCTCGCTATGGTGCCAAACATTGCAGCTCTTGACTCAGCGCCACATCCCGGGTAGAGCGAGGGTGGCAGGCAGCAGCCACATGAAAGCTGGGCTCGCTATGGTGCCAAACATTGCAGCTCTGGACTCAGCGCCACATCCTGGGTAGAGCGGAGGGTGGCAGGCAGCAGCCACGTGAAAGCTGGGCTCGCTATGGTGCCAAACATTGCAGCTCTGGACTCAGCGCCACATCCCGGGTAGAGCGGAGGGTGGCAGGCAGCAGCCACGTGAAAGCTGGGCTCGCTATGGTGCCAAACATTGCAGCTCTGGACTCAGCGCCACATCCCGGGTAGAGGGGAGGGTGGCAGGCAGCAGCCACATGAAAGCTGGGCTCGCTATGGTGCCAAACATTGCAGCTCTGGACTCAGCGCCACATCCTGGGTAGAGCGGAGGGTGGCAGGCAGCAGCCACGTGAAAGCTGGGCTCGCTATGGTGCCAAACATTGCAGCTCTGGACTCAGCGCCACATCCCGGGTAGAGCGGAGGGTGGCAGGCAGCAGCCACATGAAAGCTGGGCTCGCTTGGGGCTCGAGGTTCCAGCAGGACCTCGAGCGCAGTCAGGCTTCAGGGTTCAGGCTCGAGCCTAGCTCGAGCTTTCAGTGGCAGGGCCACCTCTAAAGGTGGGCTGCCTTTCCAATCTGTGTTTTTAGGTTTTGTCTGCACAGTGCTTGCTCTGTGCTCGAGAAATATGTTGTTTTTAATATAAACTTAAAAGGGACTTACATCCCACCTCCTCTCTATCCTGGCTCTCATTGGCTCCTGAGAGTGCCACTTACCTTCTAGTGGCAGTAGCATATTTTCCTGCATTTACCAATGCTTGTTTCTTGTCTGCCTTATACTCTTGCAGAATATGTATATACTACACCATTGGACGCCAGGACACTGGACGGCTACTTTAGGCACTCCACCCATCCCTAAGAACTCTGTAAAGAGCCCGGGCATCCAAATTGACGCCAACCTATCTATGTACGCACAGGTTAGCTTGGTCACATCATCGTGCATCTATCAACTAAGGAACTTCAAGAAAATCAGGAGATTCTTTACTAGGGAGGCAAGTGTGGCGCTCATGCTGGCCATGATTCTGTCCAGGCTGGATAATGCCGATGCCATCTACTTGGGTCTCCCAGCCCATCAAACCCACAGGCCGCAGCCGATGCAGAACCAGGCTGCCAGAGTAATCGTCCAGCAACCGAGACACTGCCACTTTGATGACGCAGCTTCACTGGCTTCCCGTGGTTCAGCTGCATGCTTTTCAATGCACGCCACCATAGGGGCCTCACATTTATCTCCATCAAGAATTCACCGTACCCCCCAAACGGAACCTAAGATCAGCTGCAGCGAATCTGCTGACGATTCCCAGATCGAAGCGCCAGAGAATGGGTGGCTCACGTTTATCAATGTTGGGCTCCAAGTTCTGGAACTCTCTGCCGATGGACATCAGTCTCACACCGGACTACACGGGTTTCAGGAAAAAACTGAAAGCTTGGTTGTTCACCCGAGCCTATTGTTAGATCACACCGCGGGACGGCTTCCAACCTGCTATTAGCGCCAAGAGATCTTTTGGTGTACGTGCGCTTAACAAATTCCCTAAACATAAACATATATAACAATTTCCCTCCCAGAGAGATTAAGTGATTTGCATAGAATCACAGGATGTTGCGCACAGAGACTCGAACCGGATCCCCAGCTCGCAGTCAGCAGCTCTGGCCACTGCGCCACATCCTCTTCATGGAGCTCCTTCTTTCTTCCCGGAGGATGATTGATAAAAACAGGTCTTTACTGATCACATTGGCAAAACCAATGCATTGCCAATGCTTGTGTAACATGCTGTCACTGCCATCCGAGCTCTGCTTTCCATCCGTAGTGGATAAATTAAGAGCCTCTAGCGCCAACAGACAGTAAATATGTTGCGCACGCTTTATGAAATGACCAGGTTTGTTACTATAGAGCCCGGACCCCCCCAGAGAACCCCGCTCCACCCATAGTGAACCCACAAACCATTCATCAGTCCAAGGTGGGAAAAATTGGCCATGTTTAATCCAACATATATACATAAAAATGACAAGCAAAAATTACTATATTTCAAGATTACAAATTCAGTTAACCACTCTTTTAATATTTACAAGCGTTCAGAATTCATAACCCTCTTTTCTGCCTAAACCCTCCAGCACTAAGGTGCCTCCTGGCTCGCATCTCCAACGATTGAGAACCACGCAAGGCACAACCCACCTGCGTCCTTGAGCGGTGAGCCCCCCAGCCCTCGGTCCTTGTCCGTCTTTTCCCGGGGGGGCCCACCCCTCACCACCAGGCTGCCAAGGAGGCTCGTGTGACCTGTCGCCCTTGCCTCTCCAGCCGGTGTCCCCATTCTCCCTGCGGAGAGCTTACCGTCTCTCCCCTCAGTGCTGGCCTCGGGAGTATGCCAGCGGGCCTCCCGTTACCCTGAAAATCACAGTTCTGTGGCCTCTTTTCCGCTAAGCCCCCTCACTCCTAATCTATCTCCAAAACCATATTCCTTAGGGGCGGGTGGGTGGGAGATCGTTACTATCCTCCGGAGGTCCAGGGGAGGAGCGGGAAAGTCAGGAACAGAGGAAGAGTGGAGGTGAGTACGGGGCCTAAATAGCACCCCCCCCCCGGGTCCACCTCCCACTCATCTGCAGGAAGTCCTCGTTGGGCCCACGTCCAGCCGCGGTCGGTAGTAGGAGTAACTGCAGTGCGGTGACTTGGGGAGGGGGAGTGGCAGGGTGGGGGGTAGTAAACTATGGATTACGGAGGTTTACAGGTAAGTTAACATATAAATTAATAAAACAAATTTTGTTGCGTGCACTGCATCGCATTTGGGGATGCAGTGCACGCAACGAAATTAGTTTTATAAATGTATATGTTAACTTACCTGTAAACCTCCGTAATCCATAGTTTACTACCCCCCGCCCTGCCCCTCCCCCTCCCCACGTCACCGCCCTGCAGTTACTCCTACTACTAACTGCGGCTGCCCACGTCGTGGAGCCCCGGAAGTGCTGCCTTCGGCCAGCAGCCAATTAGGCTGCTGGCCGGGCTAAAGGGGGGGTGTGTCACGGGTACGGGGGGCCAGGCCCTAAGTGCGCGCTCACCAAGGGTCGCGCTTGGCATACTCGCGCTGGCTGATGCAGGTCATCGTTTCCAATTTTTGGAAGTTTGTCAAAAATATTTTTCTCAAGAACAGCTGGACTGTTCATGAGCTCCCTAGAGTGGGGCGGGACACGGTTTCTTTTATCCAAAAAAAGATGACGTGTTTTTGCGTTTATCTAATATACAGAAGGTGGGTGTTGTAGGAGCCATGCATTCCTGGACCACTCCTGGAAGCGGCAGCTTCATGAGGGAGGTGCACTTATCAGGGTGTGGCTGAGGGTAGAGTGCAGGAAAAATCCAATTATTCAGATGGGGAAAAATGTACATTCTGAAACACAGAGATATTAATCAGCCCAGCTGGTATCACTACATAACGCGGACGGCAGTGGTATGATCCTAACCAACCACAGAAGCCTTATATCTAGGGTGATATGTGCATCTGCTCAGGATCAGGCAATGCGTCAGGGTAGAGTCGGGATTCCAAACACAGACTCTTAACAGTTACAACATCACCAATCCGTAGAGAGCATCAATACCGTATGTTTTGTAATAGAACATCCATACCATACGCTATGTTATGGAACATCCATACCACACGCTATGTTTTAGAACATCCATACCGTACGCTATGTTATGGAACATCCATACAGTACGCTATGTTATAGAACATCCATACCGTACGCTATGTTATGGAACATCCATACTGTACGCTATGTTATAGAACATCCATACCGTACGCTATGTTATGGAACATCCATACTGTACGCTATGTTATAGAACATCCATACCGTACGCTATGTTATGGAACATCCATACCGTACGCTATGTTATGGAACATCCACACTGTACGCTATGTTATAGAACATCCATACCGTACGCTATGTTATGGAACATCCATACCATACGATATGTTTTAGAACATCCATACTGTACGCTATGTTATAGAACATCCATACCGTACACTATGTTATGGAACATCCATACACCACACGCTATGTGATGGAACATCCATACAGTACGATATGTTATAGAACATCCATACCGTACGCTATATTATGGAACATCCATACACCACACGCTATGTGATGGAACATTCATACAGTACGATATGTTATAGAACATCCATACCGTACGCTATGTTATGGAACATCCATACTGTACGCTATGTTATAGAACATCCATACCGTACGCTATGTTATAGAACATCCATACCGTACGCTATGTTATAGAACATCCATACCGTACGCTTTGTTATAGAACATCCATACCTTACGCTTTCTTATAGCTGCAGTTTTATTTGAACAGGGAACTGTTTCTTTGCGGTTTTCTCACGCATGGACCGGGACACTTGAAGGTTTGGAGGGACGGAGCGTTGCGCACTAATAATGCTTGGGCTCAATGTTTGGACTACTTGGCAGGGGTCCTGGTAAGATGTCTGTAAATCTGCCCTCTACAGATACTGGACTGTTAACAGTCAGTCAGTGATAACTTTATTTCGGCCATTAGACCATAAAAGTGCACATAAGTACATCAACAAATACAATAAGACAATAAATAATTTTACAATTTAAAAAAGAATTAAACAACACGTTATCATGTGAAAAGTAAATACAAAGATTAATTTAAAAAGATTCGTCTCCTGCGCCACATGCCATGTAAATAACGAGATACGGCAAATACAATAGGGGGGTGGGTATCATAAGTTAGGGACCTAAGGGCCTGCTTAAAATGACGAAATCCCAAATTCCTGCAGATGGGAATTAACCAACATTTTCTAATTGCAGAATATGCAGGACAGAAGAACAACACATGTGAGACAGTCTCCAATTTGTAATTACATGCGGGACAACTTTCCTGATTCTGCGTCTGCCACTTAGCTGAAAAGGACCTGACTGGTAAAGTGCCATGTCTTAACTGAATGTATAATTTTCGAGCAAGCGGGGGTTCGATTTGATCCATGAATTCCTCAAATTTTGAGTCAGATTTAACTGTGAGGAACTCAGAAGTCAATCTACCCACTGTTATAGAGCTCGAAAGTATTTGGAGATTCCGTGTACATATCAGTGAAGATAGTTCTTTCTTTGCTAATCCGGTACAAAAGGTTTCTGGGGAATCCCAGAATTCCGGGAGTCCTAGACAGGCACTGGCAGCTTTGATATGTTGGAGCCAGGGGATCTTTTTAGATTTAAGGAGAGGCCAGATCGCGGTGAATTCAGCTCTGTATGAGGCCAGTTCAGGAACCGACCACAACCTTTTCCAATATAAGATTGGTCTGGCACTTACAATCTCATCTATTGAGACTAGGCCAAAATCAAATTTCAAGGGAGTCAGAGGCGTGCTAGGGGGGAGCCCTACAAGTGTTCTTAAGAAGGACTGCTCAACCTTAGTAAGGGTCTCTGTTTGCTTATGTCCCCACAAATCAGCCCCGTAAATTACGGCCGCTCTTGCCTGTCGACAAAAAATCTCCAAAACAGGTGACACTGGTTTATAGGTCGATTTTTTAAAAACTTTAGTAAGACCCCCCGCCAACTGGGAAAGCTTAAGCGTCGACTTGGCAATCTGCTTATCCCAGTTAAATTTCTCAGTCAGGGTGAGGCCTAGGTAGACAAAAGTTTTAACCCTTTCAAGGGGAGTGCCGTATAGAATTGGGTTTGGACGTACCCGGTTAGGGGGATTGAAAATCATAAATTTTGTTTTCCCCAGGTTGATTTCCAATCCCCGCTGCTCACAGAACTTTACAAAACCATCAAGTGTGTTTTGAATGCCCGATGATGTTCTAGACAACAACAGAGTGTCGTCTGCGAACATCAGAGCGGGCACTCGTCCTGTTACCAGTTTTGGGGCATCGTTGTTTACAACACAATTCAAATGGTCGACGAGACCATTGATGTAAAGACTAAATAGTGTGGGAGCCAACACACACCCTTGGCGAACACCTTTGAGAACAGGAAATCGATCAGTGAGGTCACCATGTTTGCCACATCTCACCTGAGCAAAATTATTTTCATGGAGCCTAAATAAGACTGCTAACAAATAGGGCGGGAGGCCCAAATCAGCTAGAACCTGCCACAGTTTAGCTCGTGGAACTAAGTCGAAAGCTGCCCGCAGGTCCACAAACACAAGGTAGAGGCTGCCACCCTCCACCTTGGCTGTTTTCCAATACAGGACCTGCAGGCGAAAAATCTGATCGACAGTAGAAATACCAGCCCTAAAACCTGCCTGGAAGGTAGAAAGGATCCCTTTCTCTTCAATCCACTCCAGGACCCTATCCAGCAGAATCCTCCCCATTAGTTTTTGGGAGGTATCAATTAGGCTGATGGGCCTGTAGTTGGAAGGGGTCAATGGGCAACCCTTTTTTAGGATAGGGACAATTTCAGCTCCAAGCCAAGTTGGAGGCACATTGTCCCCCTGTAAAATGCAGTTAAATAGGGTAACCAGATAAGGGGCCCATATCTTTGGTTGTGCCCTAAACAAATCTCCAGGCAATTTATCAAGGCCGGGAGCCTTATTGGGGAGCATCTTTCCTATTGCTGTTTCCACTTCAGCCAAGGTAAAACAATCAGCAAAATCACAGCAACCGGGTAATGGTAAAAGTTCGGAAGTACAGGTAGTTAAACTGTCCTGATCGGGCATACCATATAAGTCACCAAAATGACTTTCCCAGATTGGGGAGGCAATATTAGGTGTAGGAACATGGTGTTGCCCACCAACTCCAGTTGCTACAATGTACCAAAAAGATTTGGCATCATTTCGGCTAAGTGCCAAACCCAGTTCTTCCCACATTACAACCTCCCTTTCCTTCTTCGCGTCACTGATTGCTTTTTTATACAGGGAGCGATTTACCCTGATGACTTCTCTGTCGTTGGTTTTAATGGCCAACAACAGAGCCTTTTTGGCCATGCGACAGGTCGTGTTAAACCAGCGAGCAGTTGTGGTCTGGAACTGAGTTACCTTCTTTACCGGAAACAATGTGTCTTTTAGAGCCATAACCAGTTGGCCATGTATATCAATTGGACTGGTCGATAGGGCAATTTTCCCCATTTTTTCAAGAAATGGTATGATAATCTCGTAAAGTTCCGCAAGTTTACTGTCAGACGTTAGGAATTTAGGCCATTTGACCCTCCTTCTGCAATTTGCAATAATCAGTGGACTAGTATCTTTGTTTACAATCGGTGAGGGATTTTTTAGACCAAAGCTCCCTGGTTTAAGGGTCAATGCTAGGGCATTGTGGTCACTATCAAACCTCTCAATGACCTCAAATTTATAAATCCTATCCCAGAACCTAACTTCCAAAAAGATATAATCGATTATTGAGGTATGATTTGGTCGGTTAAATGTTGCCTTCCCAGGTCTATCTGGATTCACCCTGCCATTGCATGCTCGTAATGATGCCGCTAGGGCCAGCGACTGCAATTGCAAAACAGGGGGAGTCCAGACCTTAACCAACGGTATCAACGGATCAGGGATATTCCATAATAAATCTACTTCGTCAGCATCTCCTAAATTTGGGTCCCAAAGAGGCTCAAAGTGACAATTAAAGTCCCCACCCAGTAGTATCACAGTGGAGGGGTCGAGAGACTGTATAAGTTTAGACAGTTCGACAATGGTCTCGGATTCATGGCCCCGCTTGTTTGGCCTTGCATAAACATTTATCAGTGCAATTTTAGGGCCATTTACTGGATCCAATAAAACGAGTTGTACATCCCGAGAGTTGGTTTGGATTTCCACTGCCTTTACTCCTAGGCATGTACCAACCCATATGGACAGGCCACCCGAAGGTCTACCCCTAGTGCCCATACTTGCCAAAATATCATATGTAGCAAAGCCCAAAACCACACTCTCATTAAGCAGCCAGGTTTCCTGGAACAAACAGATATCAAAAGTGGCAATAAACGCACCCCACTCAGCAATAGGAAGCTTATTTTTAAGACCCGCCACATTCCACGAAAGGATTCTAACATGGTCAGCAGCCATAGCATTCTTAGATAATACGAGGTCCAGAGAACCAATAGAATTGCTCAACATAGGTAAACCAACACCAGCCCCTTCGACAGGTATAGAATTTATGGGGAGGCAAAGAGTAGAAAAAGGGATAGGAAGGGATTCAACAAGGGGTTCTAAAATCTGGGTCTCCGTACACTGCACAGATCGTTCACTTGGGTCAGGTTTGCCAATATCCAATGGTCTAAAGATGTCATTTGGATTAGATTGGGCAAGAACAGGGGGTGAGTTAGTCAGTGACCACGTATGTCAGTCACATCCGTCGAGGCCAGAAAGAGCTTCATATCTATTAACAGCCTCGAACGGCGTGAATGGCATCAGGTGGTCCATCCTCCTGCTTCTATTCCCATAATTCCTAGGCGGTATGGTATCCCACCTTGGGGCATTATCCAAAGCTTTTGGAATATAGTTTGGCTCTAGTAATGTATAGCCACCGTCAGAGGGTGCACGTAGGTTAATCTGGGGAAAATCACAAACTACAGGGTACCCAACTCTGGTCTCTTGGGTTCTGGGATAGAAATATGTAAGTTCAAGGGGGACAATAAAATTGCCAGGGTTCCCTACTGGCCAATTTAGGATGTGTCTAACAGCCTTGGGATCTCTAAAATTTATAACGATTAAGTCCCCCTTGATATCCTTCACCCTGCTTCCTAGCCAAGAGAGTCGGCGTACATGGAGGATCTCACCATTGATGTTATAAGGAAGGGGACGATTCTGTCTTAACCAGTATACTGTTTTGTTTTTAAGTTGATAGAACCCTTCCCTCCTGCCTTCTGGTAGTTTAGGAACTCCCGCTAGTACAACTACGTAAGGGACAGATTCTGGAGGTAATTCCACTTGGGGCTCCTTACATTTTATATCCTTAACAGTACTAGAACTCCTATCGACACCCATATTTCCCACACCCTGATTTTTTTCGGCCCTAGATGTCGTGCTGGGAGCGGGTGGGACTGAATGCCTTACAGGTTTGGGAGATGTAGGCCTCTGTTGCCTGGGATCTGAAATCCTACTACCTACAGTTGGACATTCACTTAAGGCAGGAATAGACGAAGGCGTGATAGCTACAGGGGGATGGGCTAGAACCGATAGGTCCTTAGCCTGCCCTACTTTACTACAAGTTGCCAACTCTAGATTCCGTAGCCTTTCCTCAACCCTCTTTAACCTCTCAATAATTGGTAAAATAAATGACCTTATGAGCTGTTCAATATTTGCCAACTGGTCAATATGCTGTGTTTCCTTAAGTGGGCAATGTGAGGTAGCAACCAATTCCACTGATATCGGAGCTGTGTTAGAGGCAACCTTTGGGGTAGGTGTATTTACTATAGTGGCCTTAAGAGTAGGGGCATCCAAGTTAATGGCATTATTATTTTTTTTTTTTTCCCAAAGTCACTATGGCTAGTCCTAAGTCTGCTTGGATCTCCCCCCTTTTTCCTCCTTTTAATTGGAGGAGGACCAGGAACTTTAGAAGACACTAATTTCCTAGTCTTCTTTTTGGCTATCACCGCGTTTGGCAAAGGAGAATTTACTATCTCTTCTATGTCCACTGGAGAATTAGCGTGGGTGGAGATAGAGTTCGTATAGACAATATCGTGCGGGTTGGGTGGAAGACTTCGGGGGGATAACTCCCGCAAGAGTACAGGAACGCTATCTGTAGACAACAAGTCATCACTTTCATTAAGAGGGCTGGCATCAGGCAAGGTAACTTGTTGGCTTAAATCTATGAAGGGCCTATTCTTCATGTATTCCACTGACTGGCGACGCTCAGCCCGTCGCCCAGCTAAAGTGTCTTCCTTCCCTCCATCTATGAGAACCTTACTGAAATAGCGATCTAATGTACCTTTCATGGGACCCCCTGCCTTACTCAATGTCACAATATCGTGACTCTCGGCCATAATTGACAAATAATATGGTGTACAGCGTATGACCCTCACGCCGGACAGAGTATGACCCCCGCCCGGCCTCCTCTGGCCTCTGAGGGCCTCAAAGGGTCCACCTTTTGCCCGCCTGCGTTCCGCTCACGCAAAAGAGGAAGGGAGTAAAATAGGGAAGATAATTGATAGGGGAGGTCGGGAAGAGGACCAGGTGCGACAAATCAGTCAAACAACAAAGCGCCCTGCTCCTCGCAGTCCCGCGATGGCAAATAATACAAGTCTATCCCTTTAGCTCCTCAAACGAAAGGAGAATTCATCACATCTGCCCCAAACAGAAAGAGTCACGGACCAAAACCTCGAGTGGCGCCCGCGAAGCGGGGGCCAGGAAGCACTTTATGCAGGCAAAGGGAAAAGTCGGGAAGAGGACCAGGTGCAGCAAATCAGTCAAACAGCAAAGTGCCCTGGTCCTCGCAGTCCCGCGATGGCAAATAATACAAGTCTATCCCTGTAGCTCCTCAAACGGAAGGGGAGTTCACCACATCTGCCCCAAACAGAAAGTGACACAGTCCAAAACCTCAAGTTGGAATAGCAGTACAGCAGTACTGCAAAGGGGTAACAATGTCAGTTACAGTTAAGAATAGGAAGTGAGTGGTGCTCACCTGGCGAGTAACCTCTAGCTGTCCTCAGTTGTCAGGGGTATGGCCCAGACCAGACTCCTCCGGGCTCTGACGGGCAAGGACGGGCCCGCCCTTGGCCCGGGCGCTGCCCGCGCGCGTCCCGCGCTGCGGGAGGCGCACCGGCCTTAAAAAGGCTAACCCGCCTCAGCTGGCGATGTGGGCGTGTCCAACCCAGAGGGTCGCTGGGTATGGTAGTTCGATGCAATACACGCCGTTCCCCTCACGGCTTGCTGACAAAGTGGAGGTGAGTGTAACCAACAGGAACACAGCCGTTCCCCTCATGGCAGGATTCAAACTGCTCCAAGCGCGTCCCGCGCTGCGGGAGGCGCACCGGCCTTAAAAAGGCTAACCCGCCTCAGCTGGCGATGTGGGCGTGTCCAACCCAGAGGGTCGCTGGGTGTGGTAGTTCGATGCAATACACGCCGTTCCCCTCACGGCTTGCTGACAAAGTGGAGGTGAGTGTAACCAACAGGAACACAGCCGTTCCCCTCACGGCAGGATTCAAACTGCTCCAAGCGCGTCCTCTACAGATACTGGACTGTTAACAACGGTCCTCTTGGTCGGAGCAGGCTTGACTCAGCCTTTCATCCATACGCACCAAAATGGCAGGATCGGCTCTTTTCTTCGTCTCGGACGCCACCCGCTCGTTATTCTTCACATAGGCGAAGCCGATGCATTAGCAATGCCTGTTACTAGTGTGAACTCAACTTGCGTGTTTTGTGCTGAGAGGCGGGGCGCTTTGCTTCGTGGCGCTTTGCTTCGTGGCGCTTTGCTTCGTGGCGCCCACAGCTGAGGCTGTGTGCGGGATTAGAGACAGGTTTCATAAGGACGCCTTTCAGGTCTCCCCTCCAACCCGCCCACCGTGTTGTGTCTTTGCGGGAAGCCATTCCCCTGAAATGTGCCTGGCACGAATCCACCCCTATCGGCCTCGTAGAGGTACCAGTCAGCTCCTCCGAAGCCCTTCCGAGGGGACCCTGCCATATGACTGACTTTACCCCAACCACACTTGTCCTTTCAATAAGAGTCTGGCATACAGGTAAACCTGACATGTGGCTGCCTGTCCCCCTGCCTTTCTCGGGCACTAGCCTGGCACGTGGCTCACCCTGATCCTTGTAACTTGTAACGCAATGATTTGTAACTTGTAACGCAACGATCCTCACGTAAAGCGCTCTGATACCTACGGGTCTAGCCAGCACTATATAAAAGTCTTCAAATAAATAAACAAATAAATAAGTAAAGACTGGCCACCCTGCCGAGGCACTGGCCACTGTCCCAGCCCAGCTGTCCTTTCAGCACCTCTACCCCAGCCACGCTGTCCTTTAGAGAGTTTGCCGCATGACTTGCTCTGCCCCAGCCCAATTGTCTTTTTAGGAGGCAGGCTCCCATGACATCAGCACGGCTCCCTACTGGGTTTCAAGATGTATAAGCCTGTAGCCTGTCAGAGACATCCACCTACCATGAAACTCACTGTGCCCCAGCCCTGCAAGCCGTTCCGCACCACTCTCCATCCACTAAAGGCCAGTGAGCTTTCACCGGAATATTTTCATTCTTATAATCTGTTTAGTTTAGTTTAGTTTAGTTTAAAGGAGTTTGTAGAGCGCTTGGTAACACCTCCCGGTGTGTCCCCGCGCTATGGAGAAAGAATGCAGCAGTAGAGGAAAAAAAAGAGGAAGGAACCAATTCACACAGCAAAGAGGCAAGTTTTCAGTTTCTTCCTGAATACGATTTCATTACTCTCCAGCCTGATATCTAGAGGCAGGAGGTTCCATTGCTTGGCAGCTAAGGTGCGGAATGATCTGCCACCCATTTTAGCTTTTTTGGGGCAGGTAGTTTTGAGTAGACCCATTCCTTTGGATCTAAGAGATCTGTTAGGTTCGTACACAGACACCAAATCAGACATATATGCCGGAGCTCTGTGATGAATTATTTTATGGCACCAGAGCATAGCTTTAAAAACAATCCTCTTACTGATCGGTAGCCAGTGGAGGGCTGCTAGAGTGGGACGTGAAGGAGCTCGACGGGGAAGCCTAAGCACCAGGCGAGCTGCCGAGTTTTGTAGAACCTGTAGCTTTTTTATGTTTTTCACTGATGTCCCCATGAGTAGTACATTGCCGTAATCAATACGGGACGTTATTAATGCCTGCGTCATGGTACGCCTGGAGTTAATGGGTAACAGGTCGAGGGTGCGGTTGAGGGTTTTCATCACCCCAAAACACTTGCCAACAGTCTTCTTTACGTGGCTGTCAAAGGACAGTTTATTGTCCACCCATACACCTAGGTTCTTCGCCTCTCGTGTAGGCGAGGGCAGAGGACCCAGACAGCTGGGCCACCACTCTGTCGTCCATTTAACCTCATTGCCTCCCATAATGAGGACCTCTGTTTTTGTCTCATTAAGTTTCAGACAGTGTTCATTCATCCACATAGCCAGTTTGGACATACAGGCGTTGAAGTTATCAGCTTCCTTAGAAGGAGCATGGGTCAGCGATATGAGGAGTTGCGTGTCGTCGGCGTAGGAGACAAGCTCCACGCCGAACGACTGCACCACTTCTGCCAGAGGGGCCATGTAAAGATTGAACAGGGTGGGACTCAGGGCGGAGCCCTGAGGAACCCCCTGTTCCAGCATCACCCTGTCAGAGAGGAAAGTTCCTCTTTGGACTTGGAAGGTCCTGTTAATCAAGAAAGACCTCAGCCACCCCAGTGCCTTGTTGGTAACTCCCGCTTTATTTAGACACTGTAGCAGGATGGAGTGTGCTACAGTGTCAAAAGCGGCACTGAGATCAAGCATGATGAGGGCCATTGTCTTTCCCTTATCTGCTCCCTCACGTAAGGTTTCAGTGGCCCTCAGGAGAGCTGTCTCCGTAGAGAAGCCAGTTCTAAAACCCGACTGAGATTTATGGAGAACATTATGGGTCTCAAGATGTTCCATAAGTTGACTGTTAGCGATTTTCTCTGCTAACTTGGCCACATAAGGTAGCAGGGATATAGGTCGCAGGTTGTCCATTATGTCCATGCTGATGTTTGATTTTTTCTTAATGGGTAATACTATTGCCTGTTTCCATTCCTCCGGAAGGCAGGAGGTAGTAAAGGAGGTGTGTAATACGTGCCTAAAATGAGATTCTAATACAGGGAAGGCTTCAGCTAAAATTTTCGGGGGAGCCGGGTCTCTAGGAGATCCCGATTTGATTTTGTTGCACATTTTGGACAAGATTTCATAAGAAGGAACTACAAAAGAGTTTAAACATGCAGGTGTATTTACAAGTTTGTCATTTTCTATGAAGTCCGTGGCCGAATCTGTCTGGTTAGAGAAACTAGTATAGATTTTCTGGATTTTGCCTGCAAAATACTGTGCAATATTATTGCACGCTTCCACAGAATCATTGTGAGCGGGGGAGGTCACGTCCACTATGGATATCTCTTTGTATATCAGAAACAGTTCCTTGGAGGAATTGCCTGCTTCCATAATACGGGTATGATAATGCTCTGCTTTGGCCAGACGAACTGATTTATAATATGCTCTCTGTGCTGTTTTATATTGTATTTTAATATCTGCACAGAGATTCTGGCGCCAAGCTCTCTCAAGTTTCTTACATGCCGTTTTCATGGCCTGCAATTCTTGGCTAAACCAAGGAGCAGTTTTCTTAAGCCTCCTGGCATTGGACAGGGTGCGACTTGGGGCTGTGATGTCCAGGGCCTTGGTGACGATATTGTTTAAATTGTCATTAGCTGCCTCACAGTCGACCCCTTTGGGAGGGCCTTCGTCATGAACAATTTGCTTAAATGAATCAAGAGAGAAGGTCTTCCATTTTCTTCGTTTGTATCGCAGGGATTGATGACGAACAATCTCCGTTCTGTCAAGCTGGATTGTGATGGGAATAATATAATGGTCCGACCAAGGTATGGGTATAGGATCAGAAGTATGCACTCCCTGCCAGTTTCCAAAAACGGGGTCTAGTAAGTGTCCTCGTTGATGAGAAGGTCCTTTATTTTTTAGATCAAGCTGAACAGATTGCAATTCCAATCGGATATCATCAGCGTTTTTATCTAAATGATCTTCGAAATGAACAATGAACAATGTCCAATCATAAGGGACCTAACCCCACCCTGTTGACCGTCATTTGCATAAGGCATTCATCCCAGGATGCACCTGTGCGGACCTCGCGTTTGGCTGCATTATTTATGAAAGAATAGGAACGCGCGTGAGACTTTGACAACAGAGGAAATCCTCAGGGTAAATAGACAATTTAAGTACAGCCCGAGAACAATATCTGTCGTGCGTCCCAGATCCCATCGTGTTACGAGAGAGGGCTGGGCAGAGAGTGGCAGCTGTCGCCGCTCAACAATCGGACGCTTTATTACTGTGAGGGTTCTCTGCTAGAGGTGAGTGTGTTGCCTGAGGGTGTCAGAAGCAGCCTAAAGCCAAATGTGATGGAAAACTCGGAAGTCAGAGTAAATTCAGAAAAATATTCTGCCAGCTAGTGAAATGTGTTTTTTTTCGGACATTAAACACAGTAAAACAGCAGATTCACATCTGTACAAGGTCACACAATACACCTGCTACGGTCCTGCCAGGCAGAGTATGTCCTGTGAGTTGTAAATTGAGCTCCTCGCCATCTTACCCCCTTCCATCCCTCTCCCCCAGCACAAGAGAGCGATACACGGAGTGTGGTCATTTACCTGGCGGAGGTAGCCCCGGTCCGGGCTGAGCAGACCTGGTCCTGGCAGTCACAGCGCCTCTTCCCTCCCTGGACTGGGCTCCGCGCCGCGGTGACTGCGCTTCAAGAGGCCCTGGGTCCGAGCCAGAGGGAAACTCTAATGAAGAAGAGGGGGAGGGAAAGGGGAAGCAATAAAAAAAAAAACACCCTCGCCTGCTTCTTTCTTTCGGCCGAGGCAGCGGCCCTCTCCAGTCTGCTGTGGTAAGCTGGGTGCGTGGTAGTCTCAGAGAGACAGACCGAAACGATAGACAATCACCACACACAGTCACCGACAGCACACGAAGAAGACACCCACATATTGGCAGGCAAGCACAACAAACCGACAAACAGACATACCAGTGGACAGAAACCACACACCTACGCACATTCACAAATACATTAAAAACTGACACACACACTACACCAACATATTGACAATTTGACAGGCACGCACACTACGATGACAGACAAGAGACAAACAATACCAACACGATCGATTAGACATCAACCGTGTACAGAGAAGCACACCACACAGCCATCGACAGACAAACCGATACACAAGGAAGAGACCCACATATTGACAAACACGCACACCACACTGGCTGACAAACTTAGCAGGAGGCAGAAACCACCCACTCACCCACATACAGACGCAAACAATTCAACGAACCAATACACAGACACTACAGCAACACATTCACAGACACGCACACCACACTGACAAATATATCAGTTGACAGAAATCACACCCACGTATATTCACGAATAAATCAAAAACCGACACACGGGCACCACACCAACATATTGACAGACACGCACATAACACTGACCAACAAACTTATTAGGTGACAGAAACCACCCACCCACATACAGACACAAACAAATCAACAAACCGATACACAGACACTACACCAACATTTTGATAGACAGGCACACCACACCACACCGACAGACTAGACCTTAACAGCATACCACATATAGATAGACACAACCAAAGTAAGATACACGGATATACTGACGGGAACAGCACACTGACAGACAAGGCTCAAACAGGAAACCGACATATACATATAAATACACAAACCGGCAACAGACAGGCACGCAGAATCTACACCAATATATCCACAGACATGTAGCTCACACTTACAGACAAGACAAAGATATCAGTTGACAGAAACAGCACGCCCACACACAGAAAAAACACAAACAAACCGATACACAGACACTACCCAATATATTGACTGACACGCACGCGACAATCACAGACAAGACACAAACAGAAACCCAACATATGGATAAAAGTATAGAAACCAACGTATAGACAGATACACAGACACATCACCAAAACATCAACAGACACGCACATCACACTTACCGACAAGACGAAGACATAGCAGTGGACACTAACAGCACACCAACGTACAGACAGACAAACAAACCAACATACGGACAGACACACAAACCGCACTGACACGGTTCAGGCAGCAGGTACCCCCCCCCCCCCTCAAGTCCATCCAGAGCCTATCCTGCCCCCTGACTCCCCCTCCACCCTGTAGTGTGCATTGCCCCCTCCACCCCCATCTATCACCTGCTGATAAGATGGTCAGCGGGAGCGGACAGTGCCCCAGAATGGACGAGAACACTGCGGGTCGCTGTGCTGTGCGGCGTCCACGGGGCTGCGCCCCATTCCAGGGACTCAAACTCGTGCTTGCGGGAGCAGGAGCGCATTCTCTACCCACAGTCGGCGAGAGTCTGTCTCGCAGCCTCTGGACCCTGGACAGCTCCCGGATTCACCTCTCGCAGGGGGTCCTGTTTCCCCAGAGGGTGGGTTTTAGCAGCTTGATGTGTTTGCAGCGTCAACTTAATGCACCCACCAGATTCTTCTGTTGGCACACCCACCTGTTTCTCGATTACAATCCGGGCTCTCAGAGGAGAACCCAGTCCGGCTAGCCCTGGCCTTTGCGGGCTTCTGATCTGGCGACTGTGGGTCAGTGGGTGCAGGCACATCAGATAGGATTTCAAACACGTGAAATGACAGCAGGACTCGGCAGCCATGATCAGGAAACCTTAACCCCAAGTACAATTCATTAACTCCTCATTGCCAAACATGTCAGATTCAGAGCTTTACCTCAGTAAATCAATCAATCAGGGGATGTATCAATCAATCAGGGGATTGTGAAGCGCGATACTCACCCGTGAGGGTCTCAAGGCGCTGGGGGAGAAGGGGTGCAGCTCAGGGTTGGCCGAAAAGCCAGGTGTTGAGGCTCTTCCTGAAGGTCTGCAGGGTGGGGGAGCGTCTGATGTTGACTGGGAGTTCGTGCCAGGCTTTGGCTGCGATGTGGGAGAAGGCTTTTGCCCCGGCTCTGGTTCTGCGGATGCGTGGGGTCGTTGCTAAGCTGAGGTCGGTGGAGCGGAGGTTTCTTTTAGGTGCGTGGAAAGAGATTCTTTCATTGTGGTATTTGGGTCTGATGTTGTGGAGGGATTCGTAGGCATGGGTGAATAGATTACAGGTTATTCTCTTTCAGACGGGGAGCCAGTGGAGGTCTCGCAGGTGTTGGGTCATGTGCTTGTGTCGTGGGGTGCTGAGGACGAGTCTGGCAGCGGTGTTTTGGATGGTCTGGAGTACCTGCAGTAGGGATTTGTTGATTCCTGCGTAGAGGGCGTTTCCGTAGTCCAGTCTGCTGATGATGAGGACGGGGGTGACGGTCTTTCTGGCTTCGGGTGGGATCCACTTGATGGTCTTGCCGAGGATGCGGAGGGAGTTGAAGCAGGTGGAGGTGATGGCCTTCACCTGACGGGTCATGGTGAGGGAGGAGTCTAGGATGATGCCGAGGTTCTGGGCGTAGTTCATCGAGGTGCGTGGGTTTCCAAGGGCAGGGGGTCACCAGGAGCTGTCCCACGCAGAGGGGGAAGGTCCAAGGACAAGGACTTCTGTCTTTTCTAAGTTGAGTTTTAGGCAGCTGTCGCTCATCCAGGCAGCAACGTCTTTCATTTCTTCTTGGAAGCTGGGTCTGGTTTCTTCGGGGTTCTTCGTGAGGGAGAGGATGAGCTGGGTGTCATCGGCGTAGGATACTATGCTGAGCCCATGCTGTCTGATGATGGCAGCGAGGGGGGCCATGTAGATGCTGAAGAGCGTGAGGCTGAGCGAGGATCCCTGGAGTACCCCGCAGCTGATCTCTGTGGGCTCGGAGAGGAAGGGTGGGAGTCTAATCTGTTGGGTTCTGCCATTGAGGATAGAGCGGATCCAGTCAAGGGCGAGTCCTTGTATGCCGGCTTTGTGGAGTCTGGTTGCCAGAGTGCGGTGGGAGACGGTGTTGAAGGCAGTCTGAGGGCCATGGTGTGTCCCTGGTCGAGTAGCATGGGGATGTCGTCGGTGGCGGTGAGGAGCGTGGTCTTGGTGCTGTGGTTGCTGCGGAATGGAGATTGGGAAGCGTCTAGTATGGCGTTCTCTTCGATGAAAGTGGTTAGTTATGTGTTGACGAATCATTCGGAGACTTTGGCTGCGAAGGGTAGGAGAGAGATGGGCCGGTAATTTTTCAAGTCTGTCGGGTCAGCCGAAGGTTTCTTGAGGAGGGGCACGCTTTCAGTCGTCTGGGAAGATGCTGTCTTTGGAAGTGGCGTTGATGAAGCAGCGGAGTATGGATGTGATGACGCTCTGTGGAAGATGTGCGGCAGGCAGGGGTCCATGGGGGCTACTGAGTGGATGTTTTTCACGGTCGTGGTTGTGTCTTCTATGGTAACCGGTGTCCAGGTGGTGATGGTGGGCTGGCTGCCAATGCTGGAGCGGAGGGTGGTTTCTGGAGTCTGTTCATTGAAATTGTCATAGAGGGCCTTGATCTTTAGGTGAAAGTAGGAGCTGAGTTTGTTGCAGAGGTCCTGGGATGGTGTGTTGTAAGTGGCTGCGCTTGGAGGTTTGGTGAACTGCTGGATGATGTTGAAGAGTTCCTTTGAATTGGTGGTGTTGGTGAGGATTTTGTTCCTGATGAAGGTCCTCTTGGTGGTTCTTTTGCGTTGGTGGTAATTTGTCATGGCGTACTTGTAGGTGTACTGGTCCTCGGTGGTTTTGCTGTTTCTCCATCGTTTCTCGAGCTGTCAGCATGAGCGTCCAGCTTCTTGGAGGTCAGTGGAGAACCAGGAGGCCTTCAGAGGGCATTTTCTGTCAGGGCGGCGGAGGAGAGCGAGTTTCTCTGTGCAGCTGGTGATCCAGCGGTGTAGTTCCGTGGCTGCGGAGTTGGTGTCGGTCGTGGCGGAGGGTGTTCATGGACGAGGGTAGAGTTGAGGTCCTCTTCTGTGATCCTGCTCCAGTTCCTACGTGTCAGGCCCGGGGTGGGCTTGCGAGCGGTGCTGAAGGAGAAATGTATGCAGTGGTGGTCTGTCCAGAGGGGCTGAGAAGTGTGGCTGAAGACGATGTTGGTCCCTCCAGCAAAGATGTGGTCGAGGATGTGTACGGCTTTGTGAGTGGGGATGGTGACGAGCTGCTTCAGTCTGAGGTTGACGAAGTTGTCCAGGAGCGCGGTGGAGTCGTGGTTGCTGCAGTTGTTGAGGTGGAAGTTGAGGTCTCTGATGAGTATGTAGTCCATGGATGTGATGATGTAGGGTGCAATGAGGTCAACAATGGTGGTGGTGAAAAGAGCACGGGCCCGGGGGTCTGTAGGCAAGGGTGCCTCGGAGCTTGGGTCTGAGGTTGGTCCGGATCTGTAAGTGGAGGTGTTTGGTGTTGGAGAGGGTGTCGCTTGTGCTGGAGGTGAAGTGCTGGGGGGAGCTCTTCTGTACAATGGTGAGTCCTCCTCCTGGGCATGTGGGTTGTTTTTCTCCTGGATCTTGTAGCTGTCGGGGATTGCGGTTGCAATGTCGGGTGCTGAGGCGGAGTTTGTCTAGGTTTCCGTGAAGAAGGCGACGTCTGGTGAGAGGGTGTCGAGGAGGTTCCAGATTTCTACGGTGTGTCTGTGCAGGGAGCGCATGTTGAGTAGGATGCATTTCAGGGCTTCATTTGTGGGAGCGTTCGGGGTGGGGTGTTTGGAGGGGTGCTGTGGATGGTAAAGGAATGTCAGCAGTGTCGGCAGGAGAATTGGCCGTGGGTGTTGATCGGTGACGACAGCTGGCAGTTGCTGTTTCTTCTGGGGTTGAGTGTGAGGAGGGCAGCCAGGTTGTAGCAGTGGAGGGTCGGAGAGCCAGGGTCCCTTGCGCTGGTCGCGTTCGGGTCACAGACGGGTGTAGACGGGCTTGCCTTTGGTGCGCCAGCGGCGTGCCCGTACAGCGGCTGCCATAAAGTAGGGGAAGGGGGAGGGACTCGGAGCTTGGAGGCGGGAGCGGGGAATCAGCAGGAGGAGGGGCTGTGGTGGGAGCAGCGGCAAGAAAGGGAAACAGGCAGGAGATGAGAATAAAGAGAAAAAACAGGACATGAAAAACGGGGGAAAACAAAATTTAAACAGGCACAGTCAGGTACAAAGACAACACAGTAACAGTACAGTAATTAAAAGACAAGACAACCGAGCAGAAAACCAAGTTAAAACGGCACAGTCAGCTACAAAGACAATACAGTAACAGTACAGCAATAAGCAGACAAGACAACCGAGCAGAAATACGGGTGCACCACAGTGCCTCGAACCCCTGTCAGAACCGAGCGTGGAACACTGAGGGCAGCAGCACTTACCAGCAGAGCTGTGCGGGAGATAGCAAGCAGGTCCCTGACCAGGAGGTCAGAGGTCTTGCTCCTGTATAGGTCCATTTGTACAGATGGGCACAGATTAGCCCTACACGGTTGTATGACAGAAGCATGCATGGCTAAACCATGCATGCCTCAACAATGTGGTCGCAACAACAAATGCATCTTAACCACGCATTCCTTTACCACTAATGCCTTTAAAATGAATTTTGTAGTACAGGCATGATTGGTAAAGGTATACGTGTAGTAAACATCACACCCCAGCCCCCCTCCCTGAGCCCTAAAACCCGACCCCATCCCTACAATCTACCTGCCTTTACCCTATAAACTACCCCAACCCCCCACCCTGCGCCCTGATAGCCCCTAGCCAAAAAACTACCCAGACCCCACCTCCCCCTGACCTGAGTTCAAACACTGCCCCCAGCCCTGAAAAGTGGCATATGTGTGGTTCAGGCAAGCATTGTTCTGCTTGCGTGCAAACGGCACACGTGGCTCAGCCCGCGTTGTAAAGGCCGTTTCCCGCCCTACACTACTAACAAGATACTGAAATCCAGCTCTGTCTCTTATGAATACTAGGGGAAAATAATGCCCGGTTCCCAGCCGGCTTCTTCTTGCACTCTTATGTTATAGGTATTGGTAAAGCCCACTATCATCCTTGAGGATATCCTGGCACTGAGCAGGTGTGTGTGCCTAGCCCTGCCTAGGGTAGTTTGGTTAATCACCCTTGATGGTATCTTGGCACTGAGCAGGTGTGTGTGCCTAGCCCTGCCTAGGGTAGTTTGGTTAATCACCTGCGAGGGGATCCTGACACAGAGCAGGTGTATGTGCCTAGCCCGGCCTAGGGTAGGCTGGCTAATCACCCAAGAGGGTATCCTGGCACTGAGTAAGTGTGTGTGCCTAGCCCTACCTAGGGTAGTTTGGTTAATCACCTGCGAGGGTATCCTGACACAGAGCAGGTGTTTTTGTCTAGCACGACCTAGGGTTGGCTGGTTAATTACCTGCAATGGTATCTTGATGCTGAGCAGGTGTCTATGCCTAGCCCGGCCTAGGGTAGTTTGGTTAATCACCCACGAGGGTAACCTGGCCCTGAGCAGGTGTGTGTGCCTAGTCCTGCCTAGGGTAGGCTGGTTAATCACCCTTGAGGGTATCCTGGCACTGAGCAGGTGTATGTGCCTAGCCTAGGGGAGATTGGCTAATCACCCTTGATGGTATCTTGGCACTGAGCAGGTGTGTGTGCCTAGCCCTGCCTAGGGTAGGTTGACTAATCACCCACAAGGGTATCCTGGCACTGAGCAAATGTGTGTGCCTAGCCCGGCCTAGGGTAGGAGGCTGGTTAATCACCCTTGAGGGTATCCTGGCACTGAGCAGGTGTATGTGCCTAGCCTAGGGTAGGTTGACTAATCACCCACAAGGGTATCCTGGCACTGAGCAAATGTGTGTGCCTAGCCCTGCCTAGGGTAGGTTGACTAATCACCCACAAGGGTATCCTGGCACTGAGCAAATGTGTGTGCCTAGCCCTGCCTAGGGTAGTTTGGTTAATCACCTGCGAGGGGATCCTGACACAGAGCAGGTGTTTTTTTTTCTAGCCCGGCCTAGGGTAGGCTGGTTAATTACCTGCAAAGGTATCCTGACGCAGAGCAGGTGTCTGTGCCTAGCCCAGCTGGTTAATCACCCACGAGGGTATCCTGGCACTGAGCAGGTGTGTCTGCCTAGCCCTGCCTAGGGGAGGTTGGTTATTCACCCATGAGGGTATTCCTGGCACAGAGCAGGTGTGTGTGTCTAGCCTAGGGTAGGCTGGTTAATTACCCGCGAGGGTATTCTGGTGCTGCCCAATTGTGTGTGCCTAGTCAGGCCTAGGGTAGATTGGTTAATTGAAAAGCCAGGTCTACAGTTTAGATGCTTTAGGAGAGATGTAAGGAAACGCCTGCCCTCCTGACCTGGTTCTGTGTACGTGTGAGATATGTTTTTTACCAGTACTGGGCAGGGGCCAACTCAAATCTTTAAATACAGTATTTAATATACAATCATACTTCTTTTTTGACAAAAGAGGAAGGTGCACCAGTAAGAAGTCCAAACGTGATAGGAAGTCCTTAAAGTTCCTTTTATTCTTATATGTATTTTTTCATAAAATGAGACATCAGCCAACGCGTTTCGTTCTAAGAGGCAAGAACTTCTTCAGGGCTCTACTTGGACGATGTAGAGTACATACGCTTGCTAGTGTGACTCCAAAAGGTATATGATTCAACTATAATCACACGATCGAAATTAGAGAATTCCACGATGCAAATTCAGGTAAATAGTTTGAATGGGTTTCACAGCACTACATTTTAGACGGTTATGAAATGCATATAGATTCAGGCCATCGACATGAGTTACGAGTATATCCTTGTAATCAGAAAGCCATGTAGCGCTTATAATTGAGAAATGCGTATACGTTCCGACTCACTTTTCCAAATCCGAAAAGCGGGAAGTAAGTAAATGGGGTCGGACAGCAAAACCCATTCAAACTATTTACCTGAATTCTCCTTATGGATGTTGGTTGAGGCACTACTTTCTTTGTTTTCAGTCAGTTCTTTTACCACATTAATACTGAATAATATTATATTATTCAGATTCAGATTCAGATTCAAAACTTTATTTGGTTATTAAGACAAAATAACCATAAAAGTACAAAAGACAAAATTACATATATAAAAATAACAGTCACTGGCACCACACATAGGAAAAACTGCATAAGTTCAGATCTCGATTGTTTTCCGTAGTTTAAAAATATTTTTAAGGAATGAGGAAATAAATACGACTGTTAAAATACTATCCAATTTCTGTACAGCTAAAAAACCCGGGCGACAGCGAATAATTTCCATAATTATTAGCAAAGGAACAACATACATTCGCCTAGGTCTAGTATAAAACTTACAGAAAAAAAGTATATGCATGTCAGATTGGACTGATAAATCATCACAGTGACATTTACTCAAAATTTTTGACCAATTATTCATTGCTGGAAAGCTGAGTGATCTGAATAATAAATTAAATCTGAAGCGTATTAGCAAAAACCTTTCATAATCACTCATCACTAACTTTAGATATGGCTGTAAATACTTGCAAAAAACAATTTGCTCATGGGCTACCACCGTGGTTTTCTTAATCTCTGTTCTAGTTCTGGTCTCATGCAAGTAGGTCATATATCTTTCTTTGAGACATTTCCTAGATATATTACATAGAGTAGATGGATCTGTGTAGTAATTCCCCATCCCTAATAGTGTGAAAAAATAATTAATATAGTTCAGCCATCTAATTTTTCCACACTTCTCTAGACCCATCGCATTTTCCATAATCATTCGGTTTAAACCAGACTCATCTGCAGTCCATATTCTATGCCATAGTAGAACTGGTGCGATTTTTATTATGTCTTCCAAATATGGCTCCCCAAGTTCTACATGGCAAACATATGTCGAGACACTCTGTGGAACCCCTAGGAGATATTTCATAAAATTATTTTCAACCACTTGTAGAGTGCTGACATTTGCATACCCCCACAGGCCTGCCCCATAAGTAACAATAGCTACGCAAGTCGCTTTATAAACAGTCAACATTTCTTTAATTGGCTTCCTCCCTATTTTTCGACTACATTTTTTTAAAGCCATAATAGATTTACAGTACAACAATTTCCTTGTCTTGATTTTATTGTTCCATAGGCCCGTACTGTCAATTAAAACCCCTAAATAGGGGAATGTTATAGTATCCTCTACTGGGGTAGATCCAATATAAATTGCTTTTTTCTTTCTCTGTGCACCCGGCCCGCAGTGCATGGTAAATGTCTTAGAGCAATTTATACTTAAATCAAGCTGATTCATAAAATCAGAAAAGGATGTAACTACTCTTTGCATGGCCTGCGGTGTTCTAGCCATCAGGACCGTGTCGTCTGCATATAGCAGAATTGGGATTGATCTTTTTCCTACCATCGGCACGTCCCTACACTCGGTTATCAGAGTTTTTTCCACATTGTTAATATAGAGTGTAAATAGGAACGGTGCCAGGACACAGCCCTGTCGTACACCCCTTTTGATTGCAAAAGATCTAGTACATTCACCGTTTTTTCCGTATCTAACTCTGGCCGATGCTCCTGCATAGAGATCTCTAAGAAAATTAATAATTTGTTTGTCTACTCCCAAATTATTCATAACTAACCAAAGTTTACAATGTTCATTCACTCATTCACAAAGCTTTATTTCGACAGTTTGTCATAAAAGCACAACAATACAACACATAACAATCAATAAATAACACATATACAATTACAAGGTAAAAAGTTATTAAATTCCATGACTGTCTAATATCTAAAAAAATTAAGAAGAGTACATTACTGTAACAACTGTTTTCTTACAGATCTTATCCTCCAAGCCCAGCCCAAAAATTTAGCCAAGCAACAGGCATAGAAGGGACGGGCGTCTGAACGTAATATGCGTAAAGCTTCCAGACAGGATCTTGTGCCTAGACACCTACATAAGGGCTTTAACCATCTCGACCTGGGCACAGAATAAGCATAGCACTCAAATAACAAATGGGCTGTAGACTCGACCCTAGAATCACAAAAGGGGCAATAGGGTATAGTTTGGTATGGAGGTTTCCAAGTAGACGTGAACAGACCTAATGGAAGAACGCCCACCCTAAATTTAAAGTATAATGCTCTGTCACCCGGGTTAAGGATTGAATCCAAGTAGGGTTCTCTGCAAGGGATCTCCTTAACCAAGAAAAACTGGGCGACAGATTTACAATGGTTAGGGTTACACAACCTCTCATTATCCACCCAGAGCCAATAGATCTTCTTAAGCAATTGTTTTGAGGGTGCTGTTCTATTTGCCCAGGCATCTCCTAATCCCAGGTCCAAAAGGAGACGCTTAACCTCCCTGAGCCAGGTAACCTTATGCCAGCCAGATAAGGATAGAATTTCGCTAAGGGCATCTGCATAACTACTCAGTTCAGGGACATTCCATATCCTGGCCCATAATAAGAGAGGACGTAGCCTAGCTTGCTCACAAATTGGGCGTGTGCCTGCGTCTAACAAAAGAGGAATAGTAGGGGTGCTATGGGGTAACCTCATAAGATCTTTGTGGAAATTATTTTCGAGGTATGTCAAGGTGTCAACACTCTGTATACCCCACAGTTCAGCACCATACAATGCTGCACTCACCACCCTTGCCCTATAGATATCAAGCAGTGCCCCTATAGGTTTTAAAGCTGAGGCACGATGTTCCTTGAGCAGGGCCCCTGAAACTCTCTTGTGTGTCAGAAACACCTTCTGGTGGTGCGCCTTCCAACTCATATTGGCACACAAACGAATACCAAGGTAGTCAAATTCATTGACTCTATCCAAAGGAACAGAGTCCAAGGTAGGGGGAACAACCGTTTTCCTGGGAGGATTAAGAACGAGGAATTTGGTCTTGCTTATGTTTATAGACAGGCCCTTGGTATCACAAAAGGCCTTAAAGCTAGAAAGCAACTTTTGGATACCTACTGGTGACTTGGAAATTAGGAGGGTATCATCCGCAAACAGGAGCGTAGGAACTTTCCTACCAGCCAAGGATGGTGCATCTGACGGCTGTTGAAGCAGATGCTCCACCACTCCGTTAACGTATAGAGAAAACAGAGTGGGGGCGAGCACGCAACCCTGGCGGACGCCCCTGTCTACGGAGATACGAGATGTTTTATCCCCCTGGGTACCCCATCTAATCTGGGCAAAGTTGCTTTCATGAAACTTTATAAGCAAGGCCAGCAAATAGGGAGGTATGCCCAACCTATCTAAGACATTCCATAGTTGGGCTCGAGGGACCAGGTCGAAGGCAGTTCGCAAGTCTATAAAGACCAAGTACAAGCTGCCCCCACCCAGCACAACCACCTTCCAGTAAATCATTAAAAGACGGAACGTCTGCTCGATAGTACCCATCCCAGATCTGAAACCTGCCTGGAAATCTGACAAAACCTGGTTTTCTTCAACCCACTGCAGGATCCTACCTAGAACCACTTTGCCCGCAACCTTTTGCGTTGAATCAAGCAGGCTAATAGGGCGATAGTTAGCTGGGTCGTCCCGACTGCCTTTCTTAAAAATGGGGACGACCTCAGCACCACTCCATGAGTCAGGAAGAGAACCACCCAACACCGCCTCATTCAGAAGAGCGGCAATTAATCTACTCCACAATGATGGATATTTCTTCAACAAGTCCCCCGGAATTCCATCGGGACCAGCAGCCTTACTCGAAACAATACGACTGATTGCCCCTTCAACTTCCTCTATGCTGAAGGGGGAGGCATTGGTAGAAATCTCAGGTGGTAGGCTGGCATGAAGGCCCGTTTTAAGGATGGGAACCCCACTTTGAACAGAGTACAATTTGGAAAAGTGGGCAAACCAGAGATCGCCAGAAATATTACAAGTGAACTGCGAATCAAGGGGTTTGTCCCTGGCTCTTAGCAGATCCCAGAACCCTTTGGAGTCTTTTCTGGTACTTGCCTCCGCTAAATCCCACCAAAAGCTAAAGTCATGGGCCTCCTTCGCCTCTGCCACAACTTTTTTATAGAGATTCCTCGCCAATCTGATGGTGCCTGGATCCTTGTTTTTAACTGCGGTAATAAGTTCCCCCTTGGCAACCCGACATTTTGAAGAATACCATTTATTTCTTGCCCTGGGAGCACCCTTCACAGAAACCTTTGCGCTGGATTGAGGTATAATAAACAAATCGCTTAGCACCACAATGGTTTCTGTGAATAAAGGTAAAACAGATTGGCTGGAGACACCCAGGGCATCCAGGCGCTGCCCTGCCGCTAACATTGCGGTCCCTGCCTGTGCCATCCTTCCCTCATCCGCTTCTACTTTAGCCCATTTTAGGCGCCTACCACAGGCCGAGGGGACAAGCTCATGGGAGGTTTTCCACTTGTAGGGAATCTTAATTTGACTTCCCACCTGCCAGGGCGGAATCAATGATAAGGAGAGAGGATTGTGGTCACTATCACAAGACGCAATGACCTCCATATCATAATGGAATGCCCACAAATTATAATTCAGCACAACATAGTCTATTCTGGAGGTACGGCCTATCCGGTTGTAAGTGTGCGCACCCAGGATATCCGATTTAGATCGGCCGTTAGTTGGTCTTAAGTCATGTTCCATACAGAGCGCGTTGATGTCTACCGCACTCTGGGTCCACTTGGGAATCGGATCTAGGGTCAGGATGGGAATACCTCTCCTTGTGTCCTCATCCCAAGTATCCAGTATATCCTCCACAGCCAATGGCTCAAAACAGCAATTAAAGTCGCCTGCCAGAAGAACATAAGAGTCGATACTGCAGGCGGCTAAATCGCTGCCCAGACCTGTAGAGGATAATGTGGATGACCCGCCCCTGGCCCCCCTTAGATAAAGGTTAAAGACTTCCAACTTCCTACCCCCTGGGCATAGAATGGTTATCCTCTGGAGATCAGGAGAATGCGTGGGCTTTTGAGTGACACTTAGACCTAGAGCAATGTTAACCCATATGAGAAGGCCACCTGACGGGCGACCTTTACCTCCATTTTGGTGGGAAGCTGGAACAAAGTAAGTCGTGAAGCCCACTCTATGCCTAGGCTCAAGACACCAGGTTTCCTGCAAAAGACAGATGTTGTAGGGGGCCAGAAAGGCATTCCATTCTGGAATTTCGAAGTTACGGGCGAGCCCTGCCACATTCCAACATATGATCTTTATCAAGGGGTCGGCAGAGGTAGTCTGTCTTGGAGGGTCATCTAATGTGGCCAATTTAATCACAGGACCTGCCCCCCCCGCAGCAGATCTATTTGGCCTAGATAATGGCTCAATCTGATGGTAATAGGGAGCCATTGTTACATCAGTCAGCTTCCTAGCTAAAGGAACATGCTGGATTGAGATCGTGGGAAACGGGCAAGGTAGGGCCAGTTGGTCCATTACAGGTTGAGAATCAGAAGAATACAGCGTAATCGAGGCCGTCTCCATAGATGGAACAGACAGCATTCCCTCTGAAGTTGGTGGGCTAACAGCCGAGGGTTCGGTCACACAAGGAGAGGAAGATGGTTCATTATGCTCTAGTACCAGTGGTAAAGGATCCTGGGGAACAGGTTGACATGCCAGTCAATCTACCTCCTCAAGCCCAGTAAACCGATTAGAAGTGGAAAAGACATTCCAATTTATGGGGAAAACTTGGGATTTTTTGGGGTGGCTCCTCCAGTTGCGGTGGTGTACTAGAGACCAGTCCTCATCACGTGTAGATCTAAGACACGGTGGATAAAAGAAGGACAAAGGCCTAGGTATAACGAGAGAACCTTCGCCAATGGGCCAGGAACAGATGTGGTGTACCATGAAAGGATCTTCAAAGGTCACCACTATGCAATCCCCAGCGCTAGATTTCCTTGAGGGGCCCACCCAGGGGGTTCTACGTACCATTAAAATTCTACTTCTCTGACCATTAGGGATTGGTCTATTCGCATTGAGCCAATGGATTGTCTTATTCTTCAGAGACCAATGGTTCTCGTATTGGCCATTTCCTAACTGGGGGACATTCGTCAGCACAACCACATAATCATTAGCCTCTGGAGGGAGATCGATAAAACCCCCTCTAAAGTTATTCTTAGCAGGAGGGCTCTTGGTTGATTGGAGCACCGCTTCCCTAGGAGGGGGTCTATGCAACACACCTATATTAGGTTTAACTACTGGTTGGGGGGTGGGACATTTAGGAGCTTTAGGTATAGAGGCGGTTGAGCTATGATGCCCAGCCGCAGGCCCCGATGTAGGCACCGATCGTGCGATAACTGGTAAAGGAGGGGAAGGTTGTGGAACTTGAGGGATCATATCATGGGGAAGAGGCTCAGCAACAGGAAAACCCTGGTTTTCTAGACTTCTCAGACCGAGAGTGGCCAGAGCAATAATGCTCTTTTCCATCTCGAGTAAATGGTTCTCAATGCGTGAGAGTCTAAGATCAAGAGGAGAAAGAAGTTTCTTAAGGGTTTCCCAAACTAAACTTATAAATTCCCCTTCGTTCCTGTCCCCACTCTCAACATGTATGCCCTCTTCTCCTGCCTCAATAACCAAGGAGGTGGTCAAGGAAGCAGGAGCTGGCTCATCTTTAACCCCCTCAAAATGTGAATGTTCCCCGGTCACACCCCCTCCTATAGGATTTGAGACCGGAGCACTAGTCGCATTCAGATGTTCAGTAATCACAATTTTGGCCTTCTTACGACGGTAAGCAGACCGAGAGGTGCATTTTCTTTTAGCTTGATGGGCTCTACTAAGAGTGTGCCTAGAGGAGAACATTGCCGAGGTAGGATTATTAGAACCAGTATCTTGCTTGAGAGGGGGTTATGGACAGGTTCGCAGCACTATCCTGAATCAGTGGCTCCAATGTGGGGGGTAGTACAGAGAAAGCCGGAGTGTGGTGGACATCAACATGTGTAACTACACAATGGGGGATAGCTGGACGTGGCGGGGTAACCGCTGTGGCTATATTGCCCAGGGAAGATTTTTTCGACAAATCGATTACCTGGGACAATCTCCTAGCGGACGCCAATTCCAGGGAAACACGAGTCTGGAGTTTGGAAATTTCATGGTCTATAGCTGTATTGGTACGAGTAATAAAATCGTCCATAGGACCATTGATAGGAAGACCACCAATTGGGGCCTTGCTCCGTGTTAACCTGCTAGACATAGCTCAACAACCAACAGGGGCAACCCCCAACCTTACTGTGTGGATATGATAATAATAAATTGTATAACAATTACACTCGCACAGACTAGTTTGAACAATACAAAAGGGGGTAGCCCAGACCAGACCTCACAGACCTCGAACGGCCTCAAACGGCCCGCTCTTTGCCCGGTCTTCGCCCCGGGGTACGCCCCGCACGCGTCCCGCTTGCGCGTAGGCGGGGAGACAGTTATAGTAATCGAGGAGGGAGTGGCCGGGAAGAGCCAGCAGCTGCAGCAAATAATCAGCAAGGCAGTAGGGCTGCTGGTACTCGCAGTCCCGGGGACCCGTGTGGAAGAAGAAAGTCACCACTCCCGCACTTCTCCGCCCAACAGATACCTCCGGTGAGTTGAATGCTGGTAACAAAGTTCGTGGACCAAGACAGATTCCGAGCGGCTCCCGCGAAGCGGGGGCCGCGAGGCGCTTTATAGTGGGAGGGAGGGGCCGGGAAGAGCCAGCAGCTGCAGCAAATAATCAGCAAGGCAGTAGGGCTGCTGGTACTCGCAGTCCCGGGGACCCGTGTGGAAGAAGAAAGTCACCACTCCCGCACTTCTCCGCCCAACAGATACCTCCGGTGAGTTGAATGCTGGTAACAAAGTTCGTGGACCAAGACAGATTCCGAGCGGCTCCCGCGAAGCGGGGGCCGCGAGGCGCTTTATAGTGGGAGGGAGGGGCCGGGAAGAGCCAGCAGCTGCAGCAAATAATCAGCAAGGCAGTAGGGCTGCTGGTACTCGCAGTCCCGGGGACCCGTGTGGAAGAAGAAAGTCACCACTCCCGCACTTCTCCGCCCAACAGATACCTCCGGTGAGTTGAATGCTGGTAACAAAGTTCGTGGACCAAGACAGATTCCGAGCGGCTCCCAATGTGTTACAGAGTCGAATGCAGAGGTAAGATCCACAAAAGTTAAAAACATTCGTCCCTCTTTGGCTTTGGTATATTTTTCAGTTAAGATATGCAAATTCAAACACTGTTCATGTAATCTATTTAAAATTATCCTTCCTAGAATTTTAATAGTAGAGTCCAGGAGTGATATTGGGCGGTAACACTGACAGTTTTCACGGTCGCCCTTTTTAAAAATAGGGACTATCAGGGATTCACACCATGATGGAAGGAGGCCTTTATCCAAAGTAGCGCTAAATAGACGTGTAAGAACTGGGGCCCATAGTTCCCTGTTGTTTTTAAATAGATCAACAGGAACCGGGTGCTTTCCCCGCCAAGCATGCATCAATACAGTTTTGCACTTCTATTACTGTTATTTCGGGTTCGAATGGGCTACTAATCTGAGTACAGTCTCTCATTTGGGTATTGTCATTAGTACATTCCGTCTTATCTTGTACAATGGAATACAACTTGGCAAAGTAGTCAGCCCACTCACACTCTGTAATTGCCACCTCTAATGGGTCTGCATGACTAAAATTTAAAAAAGGGGCATTGACAACTTTCCAGAATAAGGCAGAGTCTTTACTTAAAGAGGCGTCACATAAAGCATCCCATGCTTCAAACTTTACAGCATTTTTCCTATTTTTAAGGGTCTGCTTATAGACATTCCTACAATTTCTAATTAAATCCATATCTTTCTCCGTAGCATGCATAGCATGCTTTAGACTTTTATATGCCTTTGTACATTCTGAATCAAACCACCCCTTCTGCCTTGTATTCCCACCACTAGTACCAACCCACAATAACTTTCTTGTTTGGGCAATAATCAATAAAAAAAATGTAATGATATCAGAATCATTGGCATTCTCATCTGTACATACATAAAATTGGGGCAACATACTTTTTATTAGTTTCTCCTGGAAGTCAACTGGGCAAATTTTTGTCCACTTTAGAGCATATCCATTTTTACGGGCCATGGTGATATTATCTATTATAACTTTAGATTTGGCCCTACCACGATGTTTCTTAAATCTCATACTTATTTTAAAACTTAAAGGAAAATGGTCGCTAAGCGGGCAATCCAGAATGCTATAGCTCTGTAACATATCCCTGTGACTAGAAGTCATTAAGGCATAATCAATGGTTGTGTTTGCCCCTCTGCCATTAAACGTTGGTAAAAAGGGGATTTCTGGACTAATCCACCTGTTTACAAAGTCCAAATCATTCTCAAATATTAATTCATTTAAATAATCCCCTCGTCCAGAATGTTCAAAATGACTAAAGCCAATGTCTCTATCTAATTTTACCCCACATAACCCACTCTCTGCGCTCCTGCATATTTGGCAGTTAAAATCTCCTACCCAAATAATACAAGTGTCCTCGGTCCTCCTCCCTATAGCCGAAGTGATATTACTACCTAATTGTCTGAAGACATCCACTTGGTCTTCTCCTTGAATATTATCATAAAAATTAATCAACACTAAAGAAAACCCTTTGTTAATTGTGATCCTTATAATGTGATAATACACATTATTAAAAACTAACTCAGTTTTAATTCCTGCTAACAGATTTGAAACATAGGTACACAGACCTCCTTTGGCCCTACCATAAGGTGAGCTTACTGCTGGGGAGAAATATGTTTTAAATCCATTAATATGTATGGGTTCAGTTGTCCATGTTTCCTGGAGGCTAATAACATCATAATTACCTAGCACTTTTTCCCAGTTTTCATTACCCAGTTTAGATCTCAACCCAGCAATATTCCAGCTCAGAATAGACCATACCTCCCCACTAGATTGATCAACCACTAGATCATTATTGCTATTGAAAGATGTTTTTCCACCGCAGGGTTCCTCAATTTGTGGGCTCTCACTAATATGAACCACCTTAACTGTCTCTAATTCAGTGATGGTACTTTGAAGCCCTTGGTCCTTAAGCTCACTCCTTTCACTAGAGATCAAATCAGTGGGTCTGTTGTTCCCCTTAACTCAGTCAGTATCTTCTAACCCCTGCAAGATTTGAAATCTATTTACTAAAGGGATATTGAAATTTGGGCTGACATTGCCTCTATATCTGAGCCTATGCTCCCCATGATACTAAGTATTATCTCTCCTTAAATCCATTGATGGATAAAAATAGGTTAGGTCTACAGTTTGAATTCTACCTATATTGTAATTAGGTTCCCAATGACATATAAAACTCACCGCTCTTCTATCTCTCAGGTTTACAATAATACAATCTCCTTGTATATCTTTGTGCCTCTGACCAATCCAATGTACTCTCCTAACATTTAGAATTTCCACACGTGTTTGTCCAGGTAAAGGCCTATTATAATTCAGCCAGTGTATTACCTTATTCTTAAATTCCTGATAATTTTCTGTCTTTCCATTGCTGAGCTCTGGGGCCCCTGCCAACACTACTGTATAGGGAATTGACTGTGGGGGGAGGTCAATATGTATTTTTTTGTCCTTATCATAATTATTTGCATCCTTGTTTCCATTATACACATTCGAATCTGCCATTCCCTCCTTCCCCTCAAGTCCCTTACCTTTCTCTCTTTCAAATCTTTTACGACCAGAATCCCTTTGGTTCAACATATTTACCCCTGTAGGTGGAATAAGGGGTACGTTATCCTTCTCACACCTTGCAGGTAAAATTGCAGGTTCTAATGAGTGCGAAACACTAATGGCAACATTATCTGATTTGTTGGTATTGGATACAGCTATAGGTCTAATTAATGTACTAAGATGTTCCAGTGTTTCTAAATTACCTGCCCCTTGCTTTTCTACGCCCTCAATTTTTTCCGCAAGAGTTTTTAATCTCCCTACTATTGGCAGTATCAAAGACTTCATTACCTGCTCAATTTTTATCATGAAGTCTACCAAATCCGTCAATGTAATTCCTTCTTGTATAGTGGGCTTATCATCTTGGTTAAGGGATTCAATACTCCTTAGTGACTTTCTTTTCTCCCCTTTTTCTTGTGGGGGGATTGGTACAGTTTTCTTATTTTTACCTTTTGATTTCCCTTTCTTACGTGAGTTCTGCCCAACTTTTGCTTTTGAGCGATTCCCTTGTATCCCCTGCAAGGGGATAGCACTATGTGTTGATCCCACTGTGTTTGTGTCTTTATTTTCACAAATAATTATCTCCTCCATATGATCAGACACATTGTTTATGTTAGGTTGACCCTCGCTTAGCCCTAATCTGGGAGTAAGAGACAACCTATTTTCCCGGATCATAAAGTCATCAGGAGGTGTAGTTTGCGAGATTATAACACAGTTAGGGTCCTTAACCGGAAAGTCCGCATATGAAGCCGTAAGAATGGATTCTTGTGAATATGCCATGCTCAACGCAGTGTTAGGGTGATCTTCAGAGTCTTGGTTCTGGTGCGCTTGCAAACAAAGACTAGGGGGTAGTGATAGCCGCCTCTCGGTGCTCTCAATTGCGTTAACGACTACCCCTATCGTTTTTTGCAGCATCCTATCTATTGCTGTCAAGCTTGGAAGAGGGGTTTTCGGTGGAGCTTTGGTTTTTGCAGTTGAACGAGTAGCCATCGGCGTGGTTTTGCCCATTCTTAACAGCCACCGTACGTTCACTATATATAGAGAACCCCTTGAAATAGACTTTCAGCAGAATACCTGTAATAACAGCCAACGGAGGTGGCCCAGCCCAGCCGCGGTCAGCCACAGACGGCCCGCCCTTTGCCCGGGCTTAGCCCGGCACACGCCCGCACGCGTCCCGCGTAGCGGGCCTTGCACTGCTTATATGCGCCTCCTGGCGCTGTTGTGACGTGCGTGCTGTGCGCCGCCGCTGGTGCTGCCGGGATTCGTAGTCCCGTTGTGCGGCGACGCTGTGACTGGCTGGGAATGACTCCTGGCGGTGGCAGCACAACCTTCTGGTCGGTATGACTCCTAGCGATGGCGGCGTTTGAAGATCAGGTAAGTTCCCCCCGCTCCGCCGGCCTTGCACTGCTTATATGCGCCTCCTGGCGCTGTTGTGACGTGCGTGCTGTGCGCCGCCGCTGGTGCTGCCGGGATTCGTAGTCCCGTTGTGCGGCGACGCTGTGACTGGCTGGGAATGACACCTGGCGGTGGCGGCACAACCTTCTGGTCGGTATGACTCCTGGCGATGGCGGCGTTTGAAGATCAGGTAAGTATTATATTATTCACTATTAGTGTAGTATAAAAATGGAGGACAATTGACGTCCATCTGACTTCTTGACTCTTCACCTCATGTTACTAGTGTGAAGCCAGTTCTCTGTGGCCTGATGGCGAAAAGGGACTTCTTGCCACACTGACTGCCAGCTGCCCTTGCAGCCCCAGGGACCATCACCTCTCTAAAGTTCTGGAAGCTTCTCTTCGGACCTCAATGGGTGGAGGGGACAAGCTTCGAAGGTGTGTCACATAGCACATGACCGGCCCACGTCACAGATGGAAGGGTAGGATCCGGTAGGGGCATGAGGGGTGTGCTCTCTCTTTCAGCAATACTCCTGAGGCTGTTTCTACCACCCTTCTGTCCCTCCTGGGGACCCATCAAGTGAGGCCTCCAGGGGCCTCTGCCAGCGCTTCGTGACTGTCCCTTAGGTGCTTTCTGGCACCGGAAGCACGCACCGTGCGCTTCCGCCTCCACTGTTTCCCGAACCAGCCCCTGCAGCACTTCCTCATTGGAATAATCCACTTTCCGTCGGACTGGCGCCACTTCAGGGATAGTTTGTGCAGGGCCTGCCGTGGGAGGGGCGGCTCCCTGGCACGGGTACCCTCATCGCTCACGGGCTGGGTACAGAGCACAACTTTGGGCACAGCTTACTTTAAGGCGCTAGAAGACGTGGCTCTGTTTGCACCTGAGCGACAGGAGCGCTATGTGCACTTCAGTGCGCATCTGTTAGAGCGCATCGAGGCCTTTGCCACAGCGCTTCACACCCGCCACGTGCCTCCGGAAAGCAAGAGATCGCATCCGCTCAATAGTCCTGAGGACATGCGTGTGCTGGAGGATGTCATGTATGCACCGTCCGTATCAGAATCTGCGGCGCTGTCACGTGTCACTTCCGGCTCAGGGTATGAGGCCAGATCGTGTAAATTCCGCCGCGACGAACAGCTCTGGACTGTGTTTGGGAAATGTTGCACTAGTGCCGGTAATGTCAGAGTGGCATTCTCACTGACTAGTTCAAACACATTTGAGCAGACTGGCCACTCTCAACACCTCATTCAGTACGAGCCAATCGGTGGAAATGTTGGGTGAAGACTGGTGCATCATTCCCCAGTGTCAGTGCACGACTGCCTGGCACTGGTGTAAATGACCCTAATGTCTCCCTCCAGCCCATCTTCAGCTTGAACAAAAAGATGAGCTTCATTAATGTCAAAACAACTTCCTTAGATTTTTCACCCAAAAATGCAAATCTGAAAACGCGGACAGAGTTTGGAAGCTGCACAGAAAGAATTGAGGCGAAGATGAAACGATGTGATGCACCGATAAAGGAGTCCGGAAGTGGCCAGAGATAGGCTGGTGTAAGAGCTTTATTCAGAGAAGGCCGGAAGCGATATGGTTTCCCCTTCTCCTCGCTTCCTATAGGCCTTTTCAGTAAATCTCACAACTTCCGTTTTAATCTTAGAACAGGGGCGGGGCTAGGCTACATAAATTATAAATAAACAGTAGCGCCTCCCACTGAGCATTCCGCTCGTCATCACCTCGGTAGGGAGGTATGGACACTTCACCCTACCTCGCTACCTCACTGGGGTTTTGCTAACTTGAATCTACCTCACAATGCAGCTCCCCGACCTCTTCTATGCGATGCCACTCTTGGTGTCTGAATTGGAAGCCAGGGATGACCTCTGACCCCAGAATTCGACCATGAAGCGAGCCCACTTCCAAAGTTGCTATTTTGAAACGTCTCCTTTCTTCACAGTCCTGGTGTGGGGCTGTACACACTTGCTTAGCGCCTCACTGCAGCTAATGTAAGGCTGCCCGGGGGGGGGGGGGGGGGTTGCGCAGCGGCCCGCCCCTTTGAGGGCGGCCGCCTTAGTGCCACAGGAAGGCACAGGGGTGGGAGGTCGTGTCCCTGGGATGGACCAAGGGAGACCCCAGCAGATAGCTGCTTCCGGCGGGGAGGAGCCAGGGGGGTACATATTCTGTCTCCGCCCCCTCCTCGCCCTCTTGTCCGCTCGTTCGCCTTGACGCCGCTTTCGCCCTCGGGGTCTTGCGGCGGGTTTTGTCCGGGTCGTTCGTCATCTCTGTTATCCCGGTGAGTGTTGTTGGGATGAGAGTGAGAGCCTTGGTGGAGCATAGAGCTCTTGGATTGCGTGTGGGAGGCCCCCGGCTGGGCCGGATTTAGGGCGATGCGACCGGGGCCATCGCACCATGTGCTGGCTTCTTGGGGGCGCCGGGTTTGTAGCTTATTATGCTATGCTGTGTCTCTGTATAGTTGTGGTTTTGACATCGGTCAAGTTCGTGCAGAGGGTTAATATGCCAGCCGCAAAGAACGAGTGCCAAATAGATTACAGAGTGCGTATGATGTAAATGGGTCAGCTGGTTACTTCTTTTATTTTGTCAAGAGAGGCATCCTTTGTTGCTTGCAATGCATAGCTTGCAGTACCACGTCGGAGGCTGTTCTCCGGTGACTGTTTTGACCGCCCCCCTTACTCCTAGGAAAGGCGGCCATTGCCGTGGCTGCGGGCTGCCTTGGAGGGGGGGGTGGACAGCTCCTGGGGTGCAGAGGGCAGCGGCACCTCTCCTCAGGCCAGGGCAGCGGTCGGCGATCTGGGGGCGAGAGGCAGCTCACATCGGGCCGGAGTGTCTTGTTTCCGCAGCCCTCCCCCCTCCTCTTGGGTTACGGCCCCTCCCCTTGTTGTCGAGCTAGCTCGGGGGCCTCGGCCCGTGGGGGCCAGATGTTGAGTGCGTGAGTGGAGGGGGCTGTGGGTGTCACGTGGTGCCCCACTCTGCTGCTTTTCCTACGGCGGGCCGTGTCAGGCCCCCGGCCAGATGGGTCATGTTGTGGATAAGGGGGTGCTGCGACTGCCATGAGGGTTCCCAACGGCTCTTTGGGTGGGGGCGGGAGAATGGTCGGGACGCTCCTTCCTACGCTTGTCGGCACTGTGGAGTGCCGGTTTCAGGGCCCCTGCCCGCGGGGACTTGATGATGCGTGTTGCGGGGGAGGGGGCGCCCCGTTGCTCCCCTTTCGTTTCTGGTTAATCCGGCGGAGCCGGTAGCAGGGTTCCGGCCAGCATGGGCCGGATGTTGTGTGCTGGGGGGGGGCTGCGAGTGCCGCGAGGCCCTCCGCCACGGCTCCCTCCCGTTCTACTGGCTGTGGCCTAGGGGGCGCAGTTTTAGGGAGTGATGGCATGCACTCCTGAGCCTGTACTCACTCCACTGTGAGTGTGAAGCTCACGCATGTCCTGCGTGCCCCGTGGCCTCTCTCAATGGGTGTGTGATGTGATATCTGTCGGGAATGTTGTTTGACATCTTAGCGTGCCCGAATTGTCGTTTGCGAAGGTGCTGTTTTCTTCGGTGTAGATTTTCTTGTATTGTTCCCAATGGGGTGCTATGTGGGTGGGCTGTGGTGGGTACACGCTATTTTGGTGGCTATAGTTGGGACGCGATAGTTGTGTCGGTTGATGTCCCGTCAGGGGTGTTCGGGTTTCGTGCCCTCCCGCCTTCATTGACCAGATGCCCCTGCTCCTGACTGGGGTAGCCTCCGCGCTTTTTAGCAGCATGGCGCTGGTGTGCACTGCTTAAGGGTTGTTCCTATCCCCAGCCCCCGGGCATTACGGGACGGACGTGAACGCCTGGCAGGTCTTGATATGCTGCTCACCCATGCTGCTATGCAGCTGTCGCTTGGCAGCCTCAGGCTTTACTAGTTGCATTGCTGATGACGCTGTCTATCGACGCCCACATCTTCCACTCGGTTTGCATTGCAGGAGGTCACTCCACCGCACACCAGGCTTTCTTTACTCAAAATAGGCCTTTTGGAGTATCGGACTGTTTATCCAATCTTGTGGGTACCGTTGGCAGGCCAGCCAGGCTACTCAGCAGGTGATATGAAGCAAGATAGTGACATTCCTGTGCCTATGGTGCATGGCGGGGCGCCCTCCTCACTCGGTGGAGCATTGTGGAAGACGGGGCCTCGGACTGGGATCTCACTAGGGCCAGCATATTTGTGCGCACATGATTGATTCCGCTTTTTGAGAGGCAGCCTTTTGTACTTGCAATTGATGGCTTGAGCTCCTATTATTCTACAGTGTGCTACGGGCGTTCATCTAGAGCTGCATACACACCGCAATGCATTGATTATTAAAACATTGATTGTTGTTGCACAGTTACACAAAGTGTCTGTACGCTGTGAATTATTTAGTGTTGTGGTTTTCGGCTTTTGCAGTGATTGGAATCTGTGTTCTATCGTAAGGGCTGCATCTGCTTTTCTTGAGACAGGCATGTTTACAAGCAGTTCGCTGCAGCACCATGTGCTTGTCTGGTTGGTGTTCCCTACAGCCGCCTTTGCCTTGCGCGGTGGGGCAGAGGGTTAATGTGCCTGCTGCAAAGAACGTGTGCCAAGGAGATTACAGAGTGTGTGTGACGTAAGTGGATCAGCAGGTGTCTGTTTTCAGGAGAGGCACCCCTCTGTTGCTTGCATTTTGTAACAATGAAGTCATGGTATTCGACAGTGAGCTCAGACGTTCATCCCGGAACTGCAAACACACCGCAAGGCATACAGTGTTAGAACATTGATTGACATTGTAAAAAGGGTTTATATAGCTAGTAATAGACTCTGAGCTTGTGTTTCTCCACACCAAGCAATCTTGGGCTATGCTGCCCACTAGTAGGGATGTCTTGGGGTTCCTACATTTTGAGTTCGTTTGCTTTGTAACATTCCCTGCACGCTGATTCACACGCGTACGTTTGTCCCACCGCGGCGGGCCTGAGCGGGACTGCTGGGCCTCGAGGACGGCTCCACTGGGGGTCCAGCAGGCAGGTAGAGGCACTGGGTGGGGCACAGTCTGCCCTGTCCCCACCTGGTCGGGGCGGCTGTGCGCGCATCCGGTGAGCTGCCCACCATTCCCCACCCCACACGCAACGTTGTGTTCCTTCGTGGTGCAGGGCGTGGCCCTGAGGGAGGCATGCTGGGGCGGCCGCGGCTCGCTGTCCACGCGGGCGGGGGCCTCCCGCGACCAGGAACGGCGGCCCGGGGGTCCGAGTCAGGCCAGCACCTGGTCACCTTTCTATAGAATTTTGCAGTATTTAGGATTATGCTGGTACTTATGAAGTGCAACCTATGCCCAGAAAGTATACCAAGTTTTTAATAATATGTGAAAATAATGAAGTATACCATTACTAGATGGCCGTATTGTGCCACATCGCTTGCCTCTTCTGGGTGCGGTTTTACTCGACCCAGCTGCATTATTGTTCCTCACAGCCACATCCTCCAGGGGTAGCAGAGGGCCTGGAGCAAACAGATAATTATGTAAGCACTTGCTAGCACCGGGCAACTAGGACTGGGGGTTGAGCATGACAACGGCTTGTCGCTTGCCTTAGAGATTGGGTGACGTTGCTTGAGTTCTACCGGGCTGGGACTGTCGAAGTACACGTGGTGAGTCGGCCACCTTGGAGGCATGCTCCTGAAGGGCTAAGGTGTATACAGCATCCACCAAGGGGTAGGTGTCCTCCACCACAGTAGATTACCTCGTGGGCCCGAGTCGGTCAATGGCATAGGGTGAGGGGCCCGTTTTGTTGTGTCCGTCAACGTCCCTTGACCCGGAAGGAGATGTGATTTCCCGGCTATTGCCTGCAGTGGGCCAGGCAGGTTGACCTGTTGTGTGATTTCTTGGTGGCCACTGCTTTACCAGCCTTTTGTGTACGTCGTTCATCGCTACCGGCCCAACATCGTACTCTGGTGGTTATGCATGCAGATGTCCTTAAAGTATTTGGTAACTCATTAGATGTTGTAAACAGACCTGGGGAAGCAATGATCTGCCTGACTTTGCCTGGGCTCACCCTCACCGATAATGACCACGGCTGTCACTGTGGGTAATGCACACCCTTCCTCGGGATGGTCTCGGGGCCCGTAGGTATCCCGGGTGCCATCTGAAAAAAAAAAAAAAAAAAAAAATATTCACACTGAAAGGGCTTGGGAGTGTAAACTTTAGTAAGTTTGGCTAGCAGTGTTGGTGACCCGGCCTTACCATGCCTGAACAGAGGCATTTATCAAGAGGCTATGCCTGTTAGCCACAATGATGTCGCATTATCCTATGCACCATAGAGGCTTAGTCTAGCCAGTATTGATGTGAGATGGGAGGTTGATTGGGAGTATTCCTGCCTCAGCGGTTCTGGGGGGGGCCTGGTTGCAATGCTTTGTTGCAATGGCAAATTAGGCCGAGTGGACTTGGAACGCCTAGTGTTGAGTGAGTGTTATTGTTACCTGGTCGTTCTTGGCCTCCTGAGGGTAGGAAGACCTAGCAGCAAGGAACAGCTAGGGGTTTTCGTGTGCTTCAGTGATCCAAAAAAAAAAAAAAAAAAAAAAATGCACCGGGGGCCCTGGCTCGCACGGTAGTGGGCAAAGATCACTCACGCCACAGGTGCTGAGGCCTGGCGTTGGGCTCCCAGGTTACTTCGGAAGGGCTAGGCCTCCAGATGCTGAAAGGATGTCCGTTGTTATTTACTCGCTTTTGTACGATGGGTTATTTCCTGGGTCTTCCAGGGGTGTAGAGCATTAGGCGCTTGTCTTTCCATCGGGTCGGTTTGATGCGGGATGGTGGTTTTTGGGGCAGGTCACAGGCTGCCTCCTCTCGCTGTTTTGTATTTCTAGGTGTGGTCGGGTCAAGTGACGGAGGAGAGCATTCATCGCCTGGTATAGCTGGGCATGAAGGAACGCCAGGCAAGATTGTAGCATAGGCAGATAGTGGTACTTATCGGGGACTGGATGTTGGTCTCAATGGCATGCCGCCATGCTAGGGGACCATGCACCTAGGTCACGTACATCAGGCAGTGACAGGTGAACTGGGACCATGTGTACTAGAATATACAGGAGTGGTTCCCACCACGGTCGGTCAGATAGGAAGTTGTCATCTTGATTCTCACTGGATACCCTCACTCCATCACGCCTATTGTAAGCTGAGGATGCCTGTTGACGCTGTTAGACCTGCTATTAGTTAGTACACTCACTGTTGTGCCTTGGCCCGGTTTGTCTCGCATCAGGGCCAGTTTGGGGGTACCGGCGAGTTGTTTGCTCCACGGCTGAAGCGGGCGCTGCTAGAACAGGGCAAGATTGATGAGGCCAGGCAGCATGACAAAGGTCTTTTCGGCACTGCAGAATGGTGCAGGCTGCGAAGTAGTGCCATTACAGAACATGGATTTGTCAACATTCAGCTAGGAAATGATTAGCAGCAGGAAGGTATTAAACCATGGTGAGCAATTGGTTTTGGGTTCGTGCTCAACAGGAGCAAGGGATTTGCATTCTGTCCCATCAGGGTACGGGGACCGTCTATAGCACCAGGTACTGTAATGCTGCCATCTTCACCCTGGGCTGGGGGTCAATGCCTTCCAACTTTACAGCCAGACTCTGAGCAGGCAAAGGCATACTTGCGATGGTGCAATGGGCACTCAGCAGTCGAGTTAGATGGGTCATCATACCCCGGTATGACGCAGTGATGAAACCTAGGTTGTGGCTACACACGACCAGGCACTCGAGGGCAGCTGTGGCGGGGGTGTGCCAGTGCCAAGAGGGTGCGGGTTGCCTGAGTAGGGCTGCTGGCTTGGAGGGAGCACTACTCGGATCGCCACAAGGGCATGTTTGTTTCATAGAAGGTTGAATTGTTATTTTTATGGCATGGTGCCAGTTGCTTTAGTTATGCGCATGTTTCTTGGCAGCGTCAGAAACATTCAGAACTCAATGCTGGTGGTTAGCTTGTTGTCAGGCTGTTCAGAGGTATTTTAGCTCAGGCATGGCCAAGCATGGATTATAGGCCGGTGGTCTGCCCTGGGATTCGTGTTAACAGGCAGGTGAAGCAGCAGAACTTGGAGGGGCTTGGGTTTGGCCTCGGGGTACTAGGGCGGAGCCTGGTTGCTCACTTAGTAGCACGCCCTTGAGTTAGACGAAACAGGTACCTTTGATGCGAGCATCAGTACCGGGTAACTTCTCCCGACCTCCAGCACTGGCTGGCAGCTATGCAGGTGGCCTTCCAACAGGGCCATGGTCCATATGATTAAGGGAAGCACCGGGGTAACACTTTGGGCTACAAATCTGCAGGAGAACAATTTGGCTTTCCCAGTATTCAAATAGAGAAGCATTTTACACGTTGTTCTCCTCTGTGGTCACTCTGTCCTGTCTCTCCCTGGTATAATAGCAGAATTTTGGGAGGGCAAGGCTTCACATTGGGTGGTGACTGATGGAATACGATGGGCGTACTCCAACGGAGTGAAAGAGGAAGGAAGGCAGGCTTGTCAACCCTTACCTCCTCCCGCATGGGCACGGCCAGGCAGGAGTGGGTGGAGCCTGGTTGCTCACTTAGTAGCCCGTCCTTGAGTTCGACGAAACAGGTACCATGGATGCGAGTATCGGTACCGGGTAACGTATCCTGCCCTTCAGCACTGGCTGGCAGCTATGCAGGTTGTGGAAGTGGCCTTCCTCAGGGGCGATATGGTCCACATGATTGAGGGAAACCCCGGGGTAATGCTTTTGGGCTACCAATTAGCAGGAGAACAATTGGCTTACCCAGTATCCAAGATAGTGAAGAATTTTACACGTTGGTCCTCCTCTGTGGTCACTCAGTCCTGTCTCTCCCTGGTATACTAGCAAAAGTTTGGGAGGGCAAGGCTTCTCATTTGGTGGTGACTGATGGAATGCGATGGACATACTCCAACTGAGTGAAGGAGGAGGTAAGGCGGGCTTGTCAACTCTTACCCCTCCCGCATTGGCACTGCCAGGCAGGAGTGTCTTGTCAAGGGGATTGTTCTTCAGCCATTCAAAGGCTACATTGGACCAACGCCTAGTTATAGGTTTACGGTCATTTCAGTCAAAATCCACGGGGGAGTTAGAAAGGATGAGGGCACCTGTCCTGAGGGGCAGGCCGCCCGCCGGTCCGGTTGGGCGTAGATTGTCTTGGCTGGACCTGGGAGAAGCCCGGTATCAGTTGCTGTAGGTAAAAAGGTCTACCTGGAGCCATGCGCAGTTGCGCAGAGCAAAGAGGTTTTGGGCTTCATCAGGCATGGTCTTATACGCGCCAAGTCCACAGGGTGCCGGGAGGGAGATGGGGTGCACCTCTCTAGTTTAGGCACGGTTCTTTTCCTACTGGACCTAGGGGAAGCTTTGGCTGCAGCAGGTTGTAAGGAAATAGGTTTACCTTGGTGGGGGGCCCTGGTAGTGACGGTGGCCACTCCCAAGGCTGTGGAGGAGTTACAGGGCGATCCAGGGTCTGCACATACCAAGGGGTATAGCATGCAGCAGCACCGTGTGGTGCTAAGCCAGGATACCCAGGGATGTTTAGCGTGTCCACTGGAAGACCGACGGCGCCCCGCTATCCGACAGGCGGTTGTGGGTCTGAGCAACCGGGGGCTGCCATGTATGCTCCGCCCACCCATCACGGGGGGGCGTGTGTAGCAAGTGGACTGGTGGTCCACAGGTGGGAGGGGGGGGACCCTCCCAACATTAGGTATACACCAATTGGCGTTGCCATGGTGACTCTAGGCTTATCAGACGGGCAGGCGGCATAGGGGCTGGCCTGCCCTGGGATCGCCCGTAAGATAACCCACCATGTTTGCATATTGCTTATGCTAATAAACCTGCAGCAATATTTCTCCACTTACATTCAGTGTTGTGTGTTTTTATTTATGTACTTATGTGTGTTGTGATAACTGTTGCCGATATTGGCACTATGTAAGGCTGCCCGGGGGGGGGGTTGCGCAGCGGCCCGCCCCTTTGAGGGCGGCCGCCTTAGTGCCACAGGAAGGCACAGGGGTGGGAGGTCGTGTCCCTGGGATGGACCAAGGGAGACCCCAGCAGATAGCTGCTTCCGGCGGGGAGGAGCCAGGGGGGTACATATTCTGTCTCCGCCCCCTCCTCGCCCTCTTGTCCGCTCGTTCGCCTTGCCCGCCCATCCGCTTACCCGGCGTCCGGAGGGACAAAGGGGGGGCCAGGTTTTCTAACAATTCTCACTTTGTGTTGCAGGAGGAGTTACAGGGCGATCCAGGGTCTGCACATACCAAGGGGTATAGCATGCAGCAGCACCGTGTGGTGCTAAGCCAGGATACCCAGGGATGTTTAGCGTGTCCACTGGAAGACCGACGGCGCCCCGCTATCCGACAGGCGGTTGTGGGTCTGAGCAACCGGGGGCTGCCATGTATGCTCCGCCCACCCATCACGGGGGGGCGTGTGTAGCAAGTGGACTGGTGGTCCACAGGTGGGGGGGGGGACCCTCCCAACATTAGGTATACACCAATTGGCGTTGCCATGGTGACTCTAGGCTTATCAGACGGGCAGGCGGCATAGGGGCTGGCCTGCCCTGGGATCGCCCGTAAGATAACCCACCATGTTTGCATATTGCTTATGCTAATAAACCTGCAGCAATATTTCTCCACTTACATTCAGTGTCGTGTGTTTTTATTTATGTACTTATGTGTGTTGTGATAACTGTTGCCGATATTGGCACTAATATTGTGACCACTTCTTGGCATCTCATAATGACAGTCATACATGGGCTGGTAATAACTATGTCCAGCCCAACAGACCCCTCCCCCTCCATCTCTCGCTCCGGCCAATGCCTGCTCAGAACTATAAACTTTGTGGGCTGACCGACGACATCCCCGCAGGGAACCCTCATAAGAGGGCGGCCCCTTTAGTGCCACAGGATGGCACACTGGACAGCCTAGTGTCTGGAGACCCCCTTGGGGTCCCGCTTGTCACTTCCGGCCGAGGTGTGGGAACGGGAGAGGTATAAACTCCTCCCCCGCCTGGCGGCCTCTTTGTCCCTCACCCTGATGCCGTTTCCCTCCCTGCCGCTTACCCGGTGTAATCAGGGTGGGAGGGTAAGGATTTTCTAATCTTTTTTTTTGTGTTGCAGGCGGAGTTACAGGGCGATCCAGAGGCGGAAAGGTACTCAGGGGTACCCTCTTCAGGAGCACAAAGGGTGCTGAGGCCTAATATCCCCAGGAAGTCTTTGAGGTGGACCCTGAGGTGCGACGGCGCCCCGTCTGTCCTACGGGCGGTTGGAAACCTGTACAACCAGGGTCGCTTGAATGCTCCGCCCCTCGTAGTGGGAGGGGCGTGAGTAAGGAGGTGGACCGACGGTTCACCGGAAGTGGGGGGGGCTATCCCCTCACCACAACCGCTAAGCACAGATTGGCTAAGGCCACGATGCAAGTTGGCCCATCAGGTGGTAGGCCGCGAGGGGCGGCTTGCCTTTGGATCGCCTGTAAGATAACCCACCATGTTGGCATATTTGGTATGCTAATAAACCTGCCGCAATTTTCTCCACCAAAAGTTGTCTTGTCTGATTATTTATGTTACCTGTATGTTGCTGCATGAGGGCCGGTGAGTGTTGCCGATATTGGCACTATAAACTAGAAATCTAAGAATGGGCAAGCAGTAACCAGCTTAGTGGACTATGACCATAAGAGGCCTGCGGAGCTGCTCCAAGCTGCCGCCTTACAGAAAACCATAAACTGTGCTCCTATCACAGTCCTTCACCCCTCACACTGCTAAGCACTGCGTCTCATAATACCATCACACACCTTGAAGTTCATCACGCACAACACGGAAGTGCTTCCCTTTTAGGATCAAAACAGACAACACACTTCCAACCACACCCTACAGAGTGTAGCATGCTACCCATGTAAGCAAGTGCTTCAGCGTCGACATAGGAGTATTAAGCACTACATATATGTAACAACACTAGACAACCTGTGGTCATGTCCTGTCGGCTGTCTGGAATGACTTACGAAGTAGTTTTTCAAAGCATGTTGGTGTTGGGTGGAGAGTTGTCATTGAGGTTGGTGTACCTGCAGGCAGGGCGTGGACTAGATGTGGTGCCTGCCTGCACCAGTGGTAGACCTCGAGGGGAGCAGTCCTCAAGAGGTAGCAAATACGCAGTACTTAATTAGTAAAAAAAAACATAAGTGCCGGGGCTCTCGTCAGGAGGTCACTGCAGCTTGCACCACACTTTGCCACTGCCAGCGCCGCCAGTGACAGAACCAACACAACTGCTAGCCATCACACTCCTGCAAGGGTGACACTTCAGACTATTCCAGGCCCCAAAAGCTATACGAATGTCTTGGGTGGCAGGTAATAGTCATTTTGTAATGTATGTTGAACTAATAATTAACTGTTGTTGTGGTCATCTCAGACAGTGCCACCTTGTGGCAGACTGTCACAAACACCAGTGTTGACAATTAATTGCTGAGCACCGGAAACCACAGGCTCAAATTAAGCACTGCAAATGTGTGTTTGTTTTAAGCAACACCTTGCCTGTAACATGGCTATTGTCAATGTGAATGCTGCAGTGCATGCACCGAGGGCAGTTCTTGCACGGAGGGCTAGGATGGAGGGTAGGATTGTACCAGGGACATGCGGGAGACGAGTAATAGTGAGAAAAGGGTAGCTCAAGTACGGTGCTGAATGTGTGACGTTTCTAGTAAGTTGGCTATTGATGTTGTAAAAGCTGAGAAAGTGAATGTGCATGTGTGATGGACGAGCCTGTGTTGTCTTTGTTGAACATGCGCACACGCTGTTAGTCTGTTTCACTCATTGTACCAGGGGTAGGGACCATGAGGAGACTAAGTGTAGGGTGAGAAATAAGGTAGTTGGGAGGTAGGGAAATGGAAACAGGAGGAGGCTGAAATGTTGCAATTGATGGACCAATTGTATTTTACTGTCAGTTGTATATAGTGCTCAGATCCCAAGGTGGGGCACTGAAGCAGATGCCAGCACTGGTACCATGCTATAACATGTAGGGCCTGTTATGGGAAGGGGAGTGTCTTTGTTTTGAATCCTATGTGGGAAGTGCTTCCATGTCATGTTTGATTACCACCGTTGTGTAATTCCTGTGTTGTGCAGTGCAGGGCTTAGTGGTGTGATGGCTGAAGAGATGTGGAGAGACGGGTGCTCAGTTAGTGGCTCGCTGGCGGCCTTGATCGGCTCTTTAGGTCTGTTTATGGTGTTCTTGTATGTTACAGTCCACCTTGATGGGGACATCACAGGGGCGTCCATTCTAAGCTCTTATGGACCTGGGCAAGCATGGGTGGGGCGTCAGAGATCTGCCTGGATGGACCACAGTACACCCCTCCTTCCTGTGAATGGCGTTGGGTGATGTCAAGCAGTGATCAAAGTATGGGGCTTGCCAGGACCCGTTAGACTATGCTCCAGTCCTCCGCTGGCCAGCAGGGAGCGGTGGATCTCCTCAGGAAGTCATTCCATGCCTCACCAGATGGTGGGTAGAGCGGTTAGATTCCGATAACTGATCAAGGTCCTGGGTTATGGCCAAGACCTGCAGCCAATCAGCCCATGCAGACTTGAATGAGTTTTGTTATTGTGGACTTTGAAGTGTGTTGGACTACTCAGTGGAGTAACAAAACTTGAGGGGTCCCCCTGCAAAGTACATGAAAGGTACACTCCACTCTCTCCCAGGACCCAGTCAGGAGCTGTCAGGCTAGGGGCCCATGCCCAGTCCCAGAGGGGCCCCCTGGAGCTCTCTCTCAACCCCCCCACACACCCTAGGGTCTGTTATGCTAATGGTACTACCATCACTTCGCCAACCATTTGGGGCTTGCAGCTGTGAGTGAGAGACTATAAAACACTCACATGGGATTTAACAAGTTTTACAGAATGGGATTTTTGGTTGGCTAAGGCTTGCGCCAAAGCCAGGCAGAAACCACCACTCCAGTCAGTGCAAGGGAATTACACGCTAAAGATAACCCCTGCTCGCCCCCTTGGTAGCTTGGCATGAGCAGTCAGGCTTATCCCAGAGGCAATGTGTAAAGCGTTTGCGCAACACACACACAGCAACAACATACTAGGCACACCACAAAGGAACTCCACACAAGTTTATATCAAAAATAGCCTTTGTATTATCATAAAACACATTACAATAGTAATCACACAATATACACTGTGCCACCTGGCACTAGGCAATATTTACAGGGGATTATATACACAAGACAGGGCCAGTTGGACCACTGTCAGAACCATCACAAAGTGAACTTAGTAAATGTAGAACATATAATAAGCGTAGAACACAACCAGTAATTACTGGCAAACACTGTACTCAGCATCATCCTGTAACACAAACCATATTATGCACAGTATCACCTCAGAGGTAAAATACATTATGCGCCAACCTCATAAGCCTAAACAGATTAGACAATAAGCTCCTAAGCATAACTCACATTAGAGGATAACCTCACAAGCATAAACCACATTATGAAAATAACCTCATACATAAACCACATTTAGAGGCATAACACAGGGTGCATAAATCACAGTACATGAATCACATTTCATGCGCACCACATAAATCACATTAGAGCCTGGCGCCCTACCATACTAACAGTCCCCCTGACCAACTGGCCTTCTCAGAGGGCTCAAATGCCCTACGTCCAAAATGTCAGGGCGGCTGCTAATGCAGCAGAGTCCACAAGTGCGCAATTGAGCTGGGGCAGAGGAGTGCATCTCACTCCTGTCTCTCTATTAATGTCCCCAAAGAAATGTTGGCCTAAACGTTGCAGCTGACGCTAATTGCCATGCAGCTGTGAGCAGAACGTGGGCCTGGGCACTCACTGTGCCCTCTGAACATATATGCCCAAAAAGTTGCAGCTGCCCGTGCTGGTGCGGCGCAGCTGTGAACAAACAATGTAAATGGGCCCTGGCACAACTGTGCCCTCGGGCCTCCACTGGGGCTCTCTGACTAAACTGCCCCCATCATTGCAGCTGCCCTCTGCCAGGCGGGGCAGCTGTAAAAAGACCAACCAAAAAGGAGGAAGGCATGGGCACAACTGGCCCTGGTGACCCCCACTGGGGCCTTGAAACTACAGTGCCTATCGTTGCAGCGGTCCGCCATGTTGGTACTGCTGTGAATATTCAAAGAGGCTCTGGCACCTCTGTGCCTCGTGGGAGCAACTACGGGGACAGGCACCGATAGCGTGACTCGACACATACCCCCTCCCCACCAGGCTCCACTCACTTGGACTCTTCTGCTCTGCTCGGGGAAAAGGGACACCGACTCCGATCCCTCTGGTGCCCGCGGGGCTCTCACTCACTCACGGGAGCCCCGCGCAGGCATGCGCCGACCTCCTGGACTCCTCCGGACCCGGGGACCACTCGGCTGTGATTTGTGGACACGGAGGCGGGGTAGGCTCCCATCCTCCTTCCGGCTCCACTCCCCTCTGCATCAAAAAGCCCCCCCCACAATCACGCAAGGCCACCTGACTTCCTGGCCGCAGCTCGATCCCGGCGGCACCTTCCCTTTTTCTCGGCGGCAATGCGGGGTGGGCACCCGCTCAAAATAAAGCACATAAGCGGGGTGGGCACCCACCAACAACTCCAAACGCAGGGTGGGCTCCCGCTATAAAATCACCAAAATGCGGGGTGGGCTCCCGCTTCTCCTTTCACAATTAGGGGGAGTCCCCACGTCGGGATTCCCTCTGGCCATATCGCAGAGCAGCACTGCGGAGCCCTCGTGCTCCTTCTTCTTTGGCAAGGCTGGAGTCCCTTCTCTTGGGCACCAGCAATAAAAGTATAGCGCTCAGGGGGGCGCAAGAAGTCCCAAAAAGTCCATGGGTATCAAGGGGGCCATGCTGGGCCCAGGGAGGCAAGCCCTCATGGCGGTTCCTCCTAGGTCCCAGCAGCAGCACGCCCCAGCAAGGTTCAGGCACAGCACACCAGCACAGAACAACTTCATGGGGTCACACCTCTATAATTATACCACATAATCCTTTTTCTGAAGTACAGGGTTTGGGGGAACCAGATGTAACTGGATCAGGGGGGAATTCGAGCACTTTGATTACCAAGCTCCTCTTCCCCTTTGTCAGGTGGTGGCTAGGTGATCAGACATGCCACAGGGGGCGGAGCCAGTATTGTACAGGCTGGGCATGGTCCTATTCAGGGTCAGGGGATTACTCCTCCCACTACTCCCACTGCAGATGTCCCATTCAGCCTAGCGCTGACTCACCCTGCCCCTCCTGGAGCCACACACACCTCTCAACCCCTGTCACTCACAAGCCAGACATGCAATTCACATCAGGCAGACAGACACATAGCACACAGAAATGCCAACTTCTAAAAGTGGCATTTCTCAACCAGTCATCATAAATCTGCACACACCATTGCGCAGCATTTATTCTTACAATTTCATACATACTAAACTCGACCACGCTGCTCCTCCCATCCCAGGAATTATCACTGACACACTTTGTCAGGGAATCCCCAATGCATTCCTATGGGAGGGCAGGCCAACCTTATGAAATGTACATAGAGAGCGCATGCACTTTACACTGGACCACAGTGCTAAAGTGCCCAGAGGCCTAAAACCACCAACACCAGGTCAGAGAAAAGGCAAAAAGTTTAGGGATGAACCTGCCAAAAGGGCCAAGTCCAACACAGTACGAAGTTAGTGTACACTAAACACAATGCATTACAGTTGATTATCAAGTTATATGATAATACGGTACTCTTAGAAGATATTTTACAATATATTTCAGCAGTACAGTGAGTAAATATATGCAAGTAACCTACTATTTGGGTCAGCCTGCTGAGAGGTTTAGCTGTCTGTTGTCGAAGGTCTATTGTTGATAATACCAATACTTACAGTAAGGTTTGGGTCAGCCCATTGCTAAAAGAACAATTGATGGACAGAATGCAGAACAATGTCATACATTCACCCCAGTACAGAGATCTGAGTCTAAATCAATTGTTTTTTTGCTCACCATGCCACTCCAGTTTGAACCCAGCCATTTGCAAATCAGTCTTGACCCTGCGCCCAATGTGAACAGTCCAGCCCGAACTGCCAGGCCAGATCCCTTCTGGACTGGAAACAAGCATCCTAGGACCAGTTTCGGGGTTTCACCCCTCATTAGCCAGGATAGCTTGATTCCAGTAGCATGGAGAGCACAGTACCCACGTCTGGGCATACCCGTCCCACTTGGGTTGACAAATGAAAAAGCCCATTGCTTGCCATTGGTTGATTTTCATCTTATTTAATGGTTTTCTTTTCTCTTTTTGTATTTGCTCCTTTCCCGTTTCTAGTATTGTACTTGATGGGAGAGAGAGCTCTGTTATAGTGACCGATACATCTCCCAGATCAAAGCAGAGGCTTCATATAAGCAGAACTCGTATGCATTGAAAAGTGCCCGAGCCTTAGACAGCTGGTACACTTGGCATCACAGATGGTATTGAGAGAGCAAAGGTCATTCCTTCTAGTACCAGTTTGTTTGTTGGTAGTGATGGTGAGGTCAGCCAGAGGAAAATTTCAAGGAGTCAGATGGGATGGGTCTGACCAATAATATCGTGGCATACTAATGTCAAGGACCACATTTTGAGGACCAAAATATCGAAAGGTTAGTGTGCATTGGTAAATAAAGATGTACTATTCCGAGCTCCACATCTACATACCTTGAAGAGACATATGCCAAGCAGGAACACATTTGTGAAGTTATGTGTAGAAATTCTAGAGTTACCTATTGATATTTTATTTTCAATATTCTGTTCTCGATATTCCATCCCGTCGTTGTTGCTGGTTTGATATTCAGGGGGCACACCTTTCCAAACGTAGGCAGAGGCTCAGGAGAGGGTTGTGCAGACTTTCAGGAGAGCATCTTAAGAGAGGCAGAGTGTGTTTTTGTCCTGAATAAATGGGGCTTTTGGAAATGTCTTCTGTGTTTGTTTGTGAAACTCAAGTAGAGGAACTTATGCCTGCCGTAATGAACAAACTGGACCTTTGGAATGCCCTGCCTGTGTGTTCACAAAACCACAATTAGAGCAACATCAGGAAGTACAAAGTAAAGGAACATAAATATAGACTTGAAAAAGGGAAACAGTGCTTCCAGCAGACAAAGCCTTGCTCGCAGTACTCGTAGAAGAGAGACCTGCATCTAGGAAGCCCTGATGACACATGCCGTATAAAGTCCTCAGGACACCTCAAAAGACAACTGAGATGAAGTCAAAGGAACAAACTCAACAACGAACAGACATCGGTAGAGCATCACTTTGGGACTTGGAGCAGGAGCAAGGAGTACTTGAAAATGACACGTTAGAACATGGACACACGTTGCAGTCATTGCTTCTGTTCTCCTTGTCTCTGTTCCTGGGAGGTTAGGTTAAGTGTTAGAGAAGCAAATGGACTGAAAGATATCACTGCACCAGTGGATTGAATGTAAACCTCATGACTTGGGATTCATGTCCCTCATGACTTGGGACTCTGAAATTGAATGGTGAAAAAACTGAGCTCTCGGTGTAGGGAAAAACCCGTCCTTATGGGGTTCTCAACATTGGCTGATAAACCTGGGTGCTGAATGATAAATTGTCCATGAAGCCCCAGGTTGTGAAGGTGGCTGCCACCTGCTTTGCCGTGTTGACATGACGGCGTAAAATCCTTTGGATTCTCTCATACTCCGCCTAACGGACAATCATTGCGGCTCTCATCCTCTCTGGGTTGGACTATGGCAATGTCCTTTATTTAGGAATTGACAAAGCCTCTGAGAAGGATGCAAGTGGTACAAAATTCAGCAGTCAGGCTGCTATACAGGCTCCTTAAAAGGGCATCAGCCTCCTCTTTGGCAGGAGCTGTACTGTCTTAAGGTTGAGAAAAGCATTGAATTTAAGGCTTTGTGCTTTGTGCACAGAGCCAGATCAGGATCCGGCCCGAGATACCTTCATGATTTGGTGAGACCGTACCATATTGCTTATGTCCTATGATCCAGTATCCTCACGCTAAGTTCGGTCCTGAGAGTTAAACGGACCTGTACGGGTGGCCGGTCTTTTGCTTACCTGGGCCCTAAACTTTGGAATGATTTACAGCCCACACTGGGAAGATTCACTGCAGTTCAGAAACGGCTGAAGACTTGATTGTTTAGTGACCTGACTCTGGTTGCATCCCACTTGGGATAATCACTGGGAAACCCGTTGTGTGTATCTGTTGCACTATACAAGATTAAATAATAATAATAATAAAAGTGCTCAGAGTCCTAAGGCCAACAAAAAAATATAGAAAAAAGAGGAGGTAAGCAGGCAAAAAGTTTGGGGGAAGACCACCCTAAGGATGAAATGCCTAAGACATCTTTTCTGTTGGGGGCATGATACCCGATCCAGCTAAAGTTCAGGCGCTGTCAACTGCCAGTACCCCACAAGATGTTTACATGCTACGTTCATTGCTTGTCATGGCCAGCTATTGCACTAGAAACATACAAGACTTTGCCACTGTCAGCGCCATTAAAAGATTTGATGGAAGTTAATGTTTCTGTTTTTTTGGTCGCATGAATGTGAGCAGAGCTTCTAGAAAATCAAACAAGCTTTTGAGAATGCTACTGAAATTGGATACTTTGATCCAAACCTGCATACTGAGGTTATTGTTGAGGCTAGCCCAGTCGAGTTAGGCGCCATCCTTGTACAGCAAATCGGACACGCAAATGCTCGAAGGCGTATTGTGGCATATGTAAGTCGAAATGTGTCCCGCACTGAACGTGTTTATTCACAACCTGAGAAAGAAAGTTTATCAGTAGTGTGGGCTTGTGAACATTTCCATGTGTTTCTATACGGAAAACCTTTCACGCTTGTGACAGATCATCAAGCATTGTTGACTATCTTTGGCAATCCAAAGGCAAAAAGGCCTCCTCCCATTGAACGTAGGGGTCTGTGATTGCAAGAATACATCTACACCATTGTACATCGACCAGGGAAAGCTCAGAACCCTGATGGCTACTTCTCATGAGTGCCTCTAAAGTGCCCTGCCACCCATTCTAAGATAGCTGAAGCCTACATACATTTAATTGTGAACTCCAAGACCCCAGCTGCTATTTCATTGGAACAAATTGTCACGGTCAAGAGTCAAGATAGTGACATGCTAAAACTGAAGGACATTACTACACATCAGTCTTGGTACCAGCACTCTTGACCTCTTACCAGTGACAGCGAATATCAGAAGCTTAAAAATGTCAAAGATGAACTGTCCGTTACGCAGGATGGTATTATTCTAAGAGGTTCAGAATTGTCCTTCTGGACAGTCTGTGACAGCAGATAATTGACGAAGCCCATGAAGGACATTGTGGAATTGTTGCCACCAAATGACCTCTCCGAGACTGAGTTTGGTTTTCACATGTCGGCGAGAGAGTTGAAAGAGAATTGAAGGGCTATCATATATGCAGCTGCCTGTCATCGAAAACCACTCAACATACCTTAAACATGTCAGTTGCCAAAACATGCATGGGAAAAAATTGCCATTGACTTTGTCGGTTGTCTTGACAACGGACATCACCTGATGATGATTGTTGATGAATACTCCTGTTTTCCATTGATAGAAGATCTCTCAGCTATTACTTAAGAACGAGTCATTAAGAGATTAGATGGCATCTTTGCGACCTGGGGTGTTCCTGAGATCTTAACGTCTGACAATGGCCCACCTTTCAACAGTCAATAATTCAGGGACTTTCTCAGTCATCTCAATGTGAAGCATCAGAAGAGCGCACCTCATTGGCTACTTGCCAAAGACCTTGTCGAAGGTTTCATAAGTACTCTTAAGAAAGCTGTCCAGCATGCTGTGCTAGAAAAGCTTCACCTTAAAACTGTGTAAATTTGACTCTTCAAGATTACCATTCCACCTCTCGCTTGACCACAGGTGAAAGCTCTGCAACCTTGATGTTTGGGAGAGCAGTGACGACCAAGTTACCTCAATTGACCAACAGAAAATCAAATACTGATGAAGAAACCTGCATGGAAGACTTGAATCAAGAGGAAAATGAAGGCCGGTGCAGACAAGCGTTGGCATGCAAAAGATGTTACGTTCACTAGAAGATTGAGTGCATGTTCGTCAGCATGGAAAACAAAAGTCTGATGCTACTTTCCATGCTGAACCATTTCATGGAGTAACCAGCAATGGACATATGGTGACTGCCCAACGTCCTGGGAAGTCCATTACACGAGATTCCTAGCATTTCCAACATGTGGCTCATAGCTCGTCTGGCACTGATGTCAATGTAGAGACTGGGTGTGAAAGGACATGTAAAGACCCCTGACTGCTGCTGTTTCTATAACACTAAAGCCGGTCATGCACACCTCTTCTGCCTGTCCCCAGTTTCCAAAGACATGGTCGGGGCATGAGATCAAAGCGCCACATAGACTCATTAAAGAGCTATGATTGTGTATATAATTGTACATTTTTAAAAATTGTTATTTAACCGAGGCGGGGATGTAGTGCAGTGAGAGTCTGCAATGACAGAACCCTTGTGGTTCCTGGTGGACTCATAGAACTGTGACATAAGCATTAGAGCGTGCTGAATTGAAAGCAGGTTTAGAATGCTCAGTTTGCAGTTACACAAAGGAGAATGAAGATGTACCATACTAAGCTCCATGTGTAGTGTAGTCATTGGTGAGTACTCCGGCTGAGGAGGACGCTAGACATATGAGAAAAGAATCTCACATGTGGAACAATTGTTTGTGTACTTGCTTAATTTGTGACATAAGTGATGGGTAGTGTCATATGTCCATGCAGGCCCATTGTCTGTTTCCTTATGTTAGCATGAGCACATTGCAGGCTGCTCTGTGCTTTGCGCACATTGCCATACAAATGTATTTTGCTTTGTGCCAAGTTGTACTTTCACACAGAACTTGCCGTTGTTTTTGCATTCTGTTCTTTCCTGGGATGTAGTCTGAACACCGTAGACAAGGTCCATCAACAAGGCGCCTTGTTATTCTGTTCTGGTCATGCTGTAGCACCTAGACAAATCACACAAATGCAGCTGTTGTTTGGGAACACGTACTCTTCGTCAGATAGGTATGCACAGACATGCAAATACACACTTTGAGAGAGTTTTCGGAAAAGAGATCGCTACTACATCTGAGATGTAGAAATTTCATCTGTTCATGCTAAGGAACGGGGTCCGTTACAAACACCCAGAGATCTTTTGCTATATAATCACCTTGCTTCTGTAGAAGGAAAGGGGGCTAGTTTACCCTATCTAATACCATGACAGCTCCTTTTATGATTTATGGATTACTTAAAATCTTGATTGTATTTGTGTTAGGCATTGTAGGAGGCTGGCTTGGCATATGGTGCACACTTATTTAAGTGAAGCACCTTGCACTAATCCAGACAAACCTTATGGTGATTTTAGTGGTCTTAGACAGCCTTAGAAAGCTCTCCAAGTGATAGCTGTAGAGAGCAGCCTTAAGGCTTAGTCCAGAAAGAGTGTTAAGCAGCTTGTTTTACCAGATCTAATCATGTATTGTAGGTTAAATGAAAACAATCACACAGTGTAGTTATAAAAATAATATATTTATTATGCAACACTCATTAACACATTGTTATATCTCCTACCTGGATATATAAACACAAATACACAATAATACTTGCAAATGCAAGAGGTAAGGAAGTGCAATACACAGTGGTCTCCATGGGGAAACCAAACCATATACTGAAGAAGTGGAAGGCAAACTGCGGCTGAATTCGGGACTTTGAATAGGAGACTGAAAAGGGCTGAATGCACAAGGAACCACCCGAGGTAAGTACCCAGGAACCCCACGGAGGCTGTGTGCAGAGTGGAAACACAACCGCGTACTCAATAGAAGTCAACATTAAAGCCGCGGTTGAAGTTATAAAGAAGAAGGATCCTTCCCAGTGAACCCAGAAGAAACCCTGTGGAAGATGGGAGTTTGGAGAGTCACCACACCCATGAATACCCCAGGAACCAGGATACCTACACCATGGGAGCCGGTTGCATAGGTGCGAATTGTCGTCGTAAACCGCCGTAGGCCACAATGGAGGACTTAAAAAAAGATGCCGCTGGCGAAGACTGTGCAAGAGTACGGTGGAATCCAAGGGTGGATTCTTGAAGAGAAGAACCTGCAAGCAGAGAGAACAGAGTCTATGCCACTTGGACGTGACCAGGAGGCAATGAAGAGCAATGCCCACTGATGATAGAAGATGCAAGAGCGATGACGGTGATCTTGTTGCTGCAGCTGTGAGGATCAGGAGATGCTGAGGAAGACCAGGAGCTGTGTATGAGCTGTTCCACGTCAGACGTTGAGAACCAGGGGGTCGGTGTCCGGCGGGAGTACAAACAAACCTTTGCAGCAGCAACGGACATGGTAAACGATGAAGGAGCAACATTGGGAAACAAGGTCCAAGGGACTCACCAAGTGCAGGAGAGTCAGAAAAAGCAAGCCAGGGAGCTCACTGAAGCAAGAGAAAACCCTTGAGAGGACCCACAGGCCAGGGCACAGGAGTGTCAAGAGTACCTCGAGAATCTCACCAAAGATGAAGGCTCATGGTGCAGAGGATGCGGTGAGGACAAATATCTTGGCAGGATAATATGCTGGAGACTGGAGCTTCTTGTAGCCTGAAGATCTCTGGAGTGCAGAGCCAACAAGCCTTGGCAACGGCAACTCGACGCGGTGTACACAGGTTTGGTCTCAGTGGTACCGACGAAGGATACTGGCCTCAAACTTGCTGAGAGGACAGGTCAGTCTTCGAGCAAGTTGCAGAACTACCAACTGTGTTGCTGAGCTTCCAAAGTCTGTGGGACATCAGGAGCAGCATATTGGTCAGCTTTGTTGAGGTGCCTGCAGCTGCTGGGGAGTGACTCCCAGATAGATTACTTCGGCTGTCCTTGATGACGACAGGTCGGTTAAAGATCCTGGAAGAAGCACAGACACAGACGACGAAGAAGACTTGTAGAACAGTGAGACCAGGAGCAGCAGGAGTCTTCCTTGATGCAGTCTCGGTTCCAGGTGAAGTCCAAGTGTCGAGATGGTCGAAGAGTGACGTGGTTTCAGGCTTATGTCTTGTCCCAAGATGAATCTGAGGACCTGCTGCAGATCAGAACTTATAAATTCTCCCTACTTCCACGAACAGAGTAATTTCACAGTCATACGCACATACACTCATCATACGCTGGTGGGGCCCATTACACCAACATTCATTCTATTACTCTATTCACACTGAATATAAGAGAGAACTCCTTGATCAATCTACATCTAATTTGAGGTCAATGCAACCAAATTGAATTGTCTTGAGTCATGATTTAAACAAATTAAACACATTTGAGATCTCAATAATATGACAAAGAAATAACCACCGGACACTGTAATTCAAACAGAAATATTTTATCTAAATTAGTTTAAATGAAAAGTCATTCAATTGCAAGATCATTATTCTCATATTTACCTATTCTGGCTAAATGTCGTACTCTAAGTTAGGACAGGTCTCTCAGTAAAGAATCAAAGTCTCTTGAGTCGTCGTCCTCTCAGTCAGCATCGATCCTCTTGAGCATAAGTTCAGGAAGGAGTGGCCTTAGACCCTCTCTAGTCTAGTAATATTTATACCAAAATTTACATACTAAAAGTTACAAACAAGCTCTAAAACGTCCGTTGAGCAGAGCAGGAAAGGATGTTAGCTTGCAACATTAGAAAAATCTCCGCTCTCGAATATCTCAAAAATAAAAACAAGGAAATAGGAAGTCCAAAACTAATTGGCAACATCCATGGATGCTCTTCTCCGGAATTGTATCACTCGCAGTGAAGCCACCGCAAGTTTATCAAAAATGTTCATTTGTGACAAATGTTCTCTACCAAGGATAATTGGCGACCATCCCAGAGTTGTCGTCTTTTTCATAACTTTTAGTTCAGACAGAGGCCGAGGTCACAATCAGCGAGGCCTCTCTTCACATTTCATCTACTCAAATGCAGGCTGTAGATGTCGGCCATTTTCTTAGCAGGCCAAAATGGACAAGTTAATTAAAAAGAAACACAAAACAACGTTACTACATTGTATTGATTATACAGTGCTAATTCCCACTAATACCCTTATGTGTATGTATTTATCTAGCCATTTGCGACATAAAGAAGCATTAAAGCATATTATTTCAAAGCGCAATCACATAACAAATAGCACATTAGCCACACTTATTTAATTAATTTGATCACCAACTTAGTTCACTTATTAATTTAGCCATGCAATTGCATTCCCACGTGTAATTCTTTCATTAGTAAGGTTGATTAATAAAAAACTCAACAAAACTTAGTACTTAATAATTAATCATTAGTAATTTTAATTATGACATACAAAAATATGAACTGATGTTTGGGTTTAAATAGAAAACCCTGCTCCAGCAATCCCCCCTTTGGTGATATATCATCACCACAAAAATCCAACCCAAAAAATGTAGTCCCTTTTTCTTAGGAGAAATTCAAATGTCTTTTTGCCTTTTCATTAAACTCCAGTTTCTCTTTCATCATCTCTTTTTGTTTCTAAATACATGCTCTCTCTAAATTCTTCCAATTCTATTTCTTGCGGGTCTCTTTTTGACCTCTTCTGTCTCTTTTCAACATTTTCTTTCATTATTTTCTTTTTATTCCTCCTATATCTACAACATAAACATCCTAATCTAAGAATCAATAAAGCAACAATCACACATGTCAATGGAAATAATATCTCACCAAAAATGGTACTACCTATCTTAGCTATAAAATCCTTAACAGCAATCATCTTATTAGCCATTTTAGTCCAGAGACTTTCAGCTTCCAGTGGTACTAATTCTTCATGCAAATCAGTAATATTTTTGATATAGACTTTTAAATCTTTGCTTTTATCAGGAATGTAAGTGCAACAATGTTGAACTTTCAGCATTCCACAGACTCCACCCTCTTCTGCCAATAGAATATCAAGGGCAAGTCGATTTTGCATAGACATGGCGCGTAAGGCAACCATCTCTGTATTTACCAATAGAAACCCTCCAGCGGTGCTTGTCGATAAGCGATCCACCACTGTTGACAGCTTCCGAATTCCATATGCATTTAGTGAAATTCCCACTGCTGGTATCAAAGCTCCAAAAATATCTCCTACAATTTCTGTCCAAGTTTCTCTTCTAAAGCGTGTTAGTAGATTAATTTGTTCTGCATCTTCTATTCTATCCATATGAAATTTTTTTGGAAAGACCAGGCCAACATAACATGTGCCATACCAATGGTCAGGCAACCTGTAATAAGCCTTATTCCCACAAATATAATACACTCCCGGGAAAACTGGATCTTCTCCTCCTTTAAATCCCCATCCCGTTGCAATAAAGTATGTATCGTGGCACTCACTAGTCCCAACAAAATAATGATCATATTGGGATTTCCTTCTGGTAATGCATAGTTTACCCTTCTGTGGTGCATCTAAAGCCAAAGTTGGACTGGCCCCATTCTTCAACTCCTTTCCCATCTCAATGTCCCACATTGTCTCACTCATTTTATATCCTCCTGCCTTTTCATGCATGCTCATTCTCCTTTTCTCTACCATATCTAGGAAAGCTTTTTCTTCTTCTTTCAAACTACAAGTTAAATTGTTTCTAAAAATGTAATCTAATGTTAATTCTTCTGTTTCAATAAAAATCTCACCAAAAATGTTAGCTTCTTTAGCAGGATTCAGTTTTTTATTCACAGGCAATTGCCCAAAAATGTTATCCTTATTAGACATCTCATAATCTATTTTCCCTAACAAATAAAAAATACTACTCAACACACTACATGAAATCCCATACGTAGCTGGGAGATGATGATAAGTAACTCCCTCTGAAACGGATGCAGGCAATTGCATACGGACGTAGCAATCCCTTACTTCCATTGTCTTTATATATTCATACAATAATTTTGAAAAAACATTACTAGAAAAATCATTAATTGACCTATCTTTGTGTACATATCTATTGCTAATTCTAGTCGGTACTACTTTCTGTGAACTCTTCCCTATGTTAGTCATATTCTCAGTATGTATTCCCAAAGTGTCTACTGTAATTCTAAAAGTAACTAATAAAGCAAGCACACTCCATAGTAGCATTAATAGTCCTGTACAGCAGCAGCACATTTTGCACCATCTTTTCAGGAAGGTACATCTACTTTGATTATTTTCTGTGTTAGCCATCTTATTACTTTGACTGTGTTTTTTGACTTAGCCTCTACTACTCCACTACTGAATCTCTAGAACACTAGATCGTTAAAATCTGTTAATTTTTAGATTTCTTCTTCTTCACTCTTCTCCAAGTGACTCCTTCAGTTCACTCAATTTGGACTTTCATCACTTTTCACTTCTTCTTCAGCAACATCAAATTGTATCAGATCCTGAACATCTGTCTCTTCTCCAATGTCAGACAAGATAACTTTCAGGATTCCAACAGTTTTCTCCTCCTCAACCACTTTCTGTAAGGTCCCCTCTGGATTTCCTTGACTCTCTGCCTCTTCTTCTTCTTCAGACAGTGCCACATACGTCCATTCTGGTGACCTATACTTCTGGTTGGGCTTTCTGATTCTTTTGATCTCCTCTGGTTCCTTTGGTTCTTTTCGTTCTTCTTCTTTCGCTTGATTTTGGCTTGACACCTCGTTCACCTGTTCAGCTTTCGATGAGTTCACTCGTGTCAGTCGATATCTCAGCCTCTTTATCTTGTTAGGCCAAAGATCTCCTTTAACACTTCTTTTCTGTTTCACTTCTCTATTGTTTCTTTCTCCAATCCAAGCTCTCTTTCTCAGAACTCGACCCTCTGGTATCTCATTCTCACTCTCATCCGATTCTGTCTCATTTGCCTCTTGTTCATCAACGATTCTCTCTTTTTCCACAGTCTTCTTCTCCACCGATTGAAATTTCCCTACTACTGTCCCTCCTCGGGTCTCCGACACGCAATCTTCTTGCTGTCTACTTGTCCCTTCACCTAGCTTATCATGAATGTTCCCTACACCTCCTCGGGGGTCTTCCGCAATCTGTCCCTCTCTATCTTCTTCTGACCCTACTTCTTCAGAAGTTATCTCAGATGGATTCCTCTCAATCTCTTCATTTGATTCAGATATAGTCTCTGTGGAATCGCTCTTTTCTTTTCTTTCTTTCTCTTTATCTTTTCCACTGCTCGTTAGAAATTCAGGCACTTTTCCAGAATCTGAACTCTCTTCTGAGGTTCGCAATGTTCCTCTTGAAACTCTTGAAACTTCTTCTGGTAAGAAAAAAGAATCACCTGACTCTCTTTCTGACTTTCTTTCCCCCCTTTCAGGATTCTTTTTTCTTCTCACTGTTTCAGTGTCTGCATCATCACTGGAATCCGACTCTTCAAAGTACTCTTTCCCAGTCCCATCCTTTGGATTTGGAACTCTTAGAGTATGACTTGCATGAATCCAGTTCTTCACTCCAGCACACTTCACAGCAGTCGTCGTAGTCAGAATGACTTGTCTTGGCCTTCCCCACCTTGGAACCAAGCAATTTCTTCTTCTGTGCACTTTTATTCTCACCCAGTCCCCTGGGCTCAGATCATGGGCTGCCTTCTTTTCAAGTGTGGTGGCGTCTTCTCCAACCTGGTGAAACACAGAATGAACTGCGTCAGCCAGGCCTTTACAGTAATCCAAAATCATGTCATCAGTTATAGTCATCAGCTTGTTGACGGGCACGAATGCATGTCTCATTGCTTGTCCCATTATTATTTCATGTGGACTCAACCCCGTAGTTCTGTCTGGAGTAGATCTAATAGTCATTAGCACTAGAGGCAAGACATCAGGCCATTTCATTCCAGTGGCTAAGCACATCTTGCCAATTCTGTTTTTGATTGTGCCGTTCATCTGCTCAACAACGCCAGAAGCCTCTGGCCTGTATGCACAATGTAGCTTCTGCTGTATACTCAATGCTTCACAAATTAAGCTCATGAGTTCATTATAAAAGTGTCCTCCTCTGTCTGACTCAATTGTCACTGGGAACCCGTACCTAGGAATCAACTCTCTTAACAGCAACTTGGCCACTGTTATTCCATCATTTCTCCTAGTTGGATATGCTTCCACCCACCTCGAGAACAAACAGACTACCACTAGAACATACCTCAATCTATTGACTTGGGGCATTTCAATGAAATCTATTTGCATTCTGGTAAAAGGACCTCCTTCTCGGCCTATTGTTACTAGGCTCACCACTGTTTTCTTTCCAGTATTGAACTGCTGACAAATCAAACATCTTTGACAGCCTGAACTTTGCATTGTACCAGGTCTGTTTAAAGGATCTAATCATAGCATCCCTCCCCAGGTGTCCCTGGCCATGATACATTCTTGCCATTGTTGACAACATAGCATTTGGCATGACTGGTCTTCCATCCCTATAGATCCAAACATGATCTTTTTCCCTTGGTGCACAACCTGCCTTGATCCAATCTTTCATTTCCTCATCTCCTGCTTCATCCTGCAACTGCCTCACCTCCTCCCATGTTTCCATCACATTAGTAAACATCACAGAACAAAAAGACATTTCCTTCTCTCTTCCCCTGTTAATGGAATGATTGTTCTTTGCACAATACTGTGCTATGTCATTTGCAAACCGGTTACCAAGAGTAACAAAATCATCACCCTGTCCATGAGCAGCACATTTTACAACTGCTAGTTCTTTAGGCAGCTGTATCGCCTCAAGCAATTTCCCAATCACTTCAGCATTCTTTATAGGAGTTCCACTCGAGGTCAGGAAACCTCTCTGTAGCCAAAGTTGGCCAAAGTCATGAACAACTCCAAATCCGTACTGACTATCAGTCATTACAGTCACTCTCACATTTCTTCCAATCTTGCAAGCTTTTGTCAGTGCCACCAATACCGCTACTTGAGCAGATTTAACTCATTTCAAAGGTGATGCTTCCATAACTTCTGAAACTTTACACACCGCATATGCAGCACTTAGCACACCTTCTTCGGTTCTCAGACATGATCCATCCACAAACAACACATGATCACTTTCAGGCAGTGGCAGATCTCTTATGTCTGGTCTCGGTTTTGTACAGTAATCAAGCACATCCAAGCAATCATGATCAACATCATCTCTCACACTCACATTTTCAGCATCTGGCAACAGTGTTGCCTGATTCACATTCACACATCTCTCAAGAGTCACATTTGATGCTCCCAGAATGATTTTCTCATATTTAGTCAGCCGACTATGTGACATATATTAGTTCTGCTTCTTGTCAAAAGAATTGCCACATCATGAGGTACGAATACCCGTACAGGATATCCCATTATTATACCCTCACTCTGTTCCAAGCTTCTGCATGTAGCAGCTACTGCTTTCAGGCAACCTGGTAAACCCACAGCTACTGGGTCAAGTGTTGATGAGAAGTACGCAATTGGCCTCCTCAGACGTCCATGTTTCTGGATTAACACTGAAAGTGCACATCCATTCCTCTCACTACAGTACAGCTCAAACTCCTTCTCATAGTCTGGCATTCCTAAAGCAGGAGCTTCACATAATCTGTTCTTTAATTCTTCGAATGCTGCCATTTGTTCTGCATTCAATTCCAATGGGTCTTTTACTTCACTTTTAGTCAATTTAATCAGTGGCTTTGCTATCAGGGAAAAGTTACTTATCCACTGACGACAATAACCTACCATCCCCAGAAACATTCTCACTTCTCTCTGGGTCATTGGGGCTCTCATTCCTCTGATAATTTTGATCCTGTCAATGGTCACCTTTCTTAGACCTTTTTCAATATTGTGTCCAAGATAATGTACTTCTTTCTTGCAAAATTGCAATTTGGCTGGAGATACCTTTAATCCTCCATCAGCCAGATGATTCAATAAAGCTATGGTATCTACTTCACAGGCTTCACGTGTCTTTGATGCCACAAGTAGGTCATCAATATATTGCACTAGTACTGAGCTTTCAGGCATAGTCAGACTTTCCAAAGATTTCTTCAGCAACTGATTAAATATTGTAGGGCTCTCTGTATACCCCTGTGGGATTCGGCACCATGCCAAAATACGCTGTCCAAACCGAAATGCAAAAATCGGCTGGCTGTCATGATGCAATGGAATTGAAAAGAAAGCATGGCACAAATCAATTACTGTGTACCATTCAGCATCATGAGGAATCTGATGCAAAATCACTGATGGATTTGGCACAATGGGACAGCACGATACCACAATTTTGTTAACTTTTCTCAAATCTTGTACTATCCTGAACTTCCCATTAGGTTTCTTTAGTCCCATTATAGGTGAATTACATGGGCTACTCAGTAACTCTCTCAAGACACCTTGCTGAATCATTTTGTCAATTATAGGTGTTATTCCTTCAATTATCTCTGGTGTCAGTCTGTATTGTGGGATATTAGGATGAGAGATTCCCTCTTTCACTGTAATCTTTACTGGATCTACATTATTCATCAATCCCACATCCTCTCCAGTAAAATCCCAAACTGCTGCTTTTACCGTGTGTCTCAATTCTTGAGGCAAGTCATCTTGATTAAATACAGCATATGTTCCAACAATCTCATTTTCTCTATTAACTAGAGTTACTCTGTATAAGACATCCTCTTCCGGTGTCTCAAAGGCTATTCCATCCGGAGTACAAAAAATTGTGCAATTCATTTTACACAACAAATCCCTACCTAACAAGTTTACTGGACTAGTGTCACACACTACAAACCTGTGCATGTCTGAAAATTTCCCTATCCTTACCCTTACTGGTTCAGTAAGACGAGTCTTAATCTGTGTATTAGACACACCAACCACTTGGATTGCTTCGTCCGAGAGAGGAAGATTTCTTATATCTGCTGACCTGACAGTTGATCTCGTCGCTCCTGTGTCTACTAAAAAAGTAACACTTTCTCCATTTATTTTCCCATCTACAAATGGTCCTGCCTGGTCTATTTCTAGAGTTGCTCCAAGTATGCACTCTTCCTCCTCTCTTCGGCACCATCAGAAGTCCCCTTCAGACTCACTCCCCTCATTCTTTAGCCAGTATTGTTGTACTGGATTTGTACGTCTCGGTTTGTTTACCTGTTCATCACTGTAGAATCCCGAGTCTTTATTGTATTTCTGGGATCCTCTGTTCTGTGGCAAAGGCGGTTTTGGCTCTTGATTCTGCTGCTTGACAACCTTCTGCTGTTGCTGCTGATGATTACACCCTTCGTTCTGCACCTGTTGATTCAAGGATTGATTGTCATTCCTCACTAATGGTGGATTCGTACACTCGGATCTCCAGTGCCCTAATTGTCCGCAGTTGTGGCACGGAAACTTTTTCTTCGCCTCTTCTATGTTTCCCTTTCCTTTTCCTGTACCATATCTGGGCCTATTTCCTGGATTATTTGCTTGTTCAACCAGCTGTGCTTCTTGTCTTTCTGCAACCTTCACCTGTGCCCACATCGCTTTTTCCTTCAGCTTTCTTTGTTTTGCCTCAATTTCATCACTGAAGTACTTCGCATGTCTCAAGATCTCATCAATCTTCTTACTCTGCCAATCAACTGTGTGCTCACGTATCATTTCACTGATTTCAGGTCTCAGGCCATATACAAATCTGTATACAAAATGGCTCAAATCCTTATCACCCAGATGTTCATCTCCACTGAACTGTTTAAAAGCCAGTATTAACCTTTCATAAAAGGCATGAACTGATTCTTTTACTTCCTGATGTGTTCGATCTATCTTAACCCAATCTGTCTCTTTAGGAGGTACCTTATTCTTCAAGAATACTATGACCTGTTCGTATTTCTTCATAACCTCTTGATCCGGAGCTCCTGTTCTTTGATCTCTCGGGTATTCTTTAGCAGGCCAATCTACGACTATTTTACACTCTGCCCACAAGTCTGCTGGAACAATTATATCAAACAGACTATTCAGGTCAATCCACAGCACTTTTGACAATTTCACAAACCTGTCTACACCACTCAACAGGCTTCTCTCTCAGCCGAGGGAAATCATTTGTAAATGACAAAATATCCTGCCTAGTCCATGGGACATGTACATATCCTCCTCCAGGAATTTCTCTCATAGGATAGGCATCCACTGTTTTTTCCCTTTCTCTCATGGGAAATGCTGAATAAGTTCTGTCCACTGTATCTTCTCTTTTCTTATACCACCTATCCTTCCACTTTTCCACATCACCCCATTTTCGCAATAATCCAATCATTTCCTTAATCTGCCCTGTTCGGCCAATATCATTTAGATTCTCAATGTCCTTATCCGTAAAATCCACTCGGTAAGGCTTCTGTAAAGCTTTCACCTTGTCCATGTCAATTCCCATTTCACTCGCTATCCCTTTTAACCTGTCATGTGTATTCTTAGCCCTCCATGTAATGCTCTTGCACATGAATAACAACTCTCCATCATGATGATTTTTTAACGTTTCTGTAGGAATTGTTCCCGCTATAAGCTCTTTCAGTTCTATACGCAACCTGGCTACATCAATTGCCTGAGAATCTCTGTCCTTCCTTTGGAGAACTTTCAACCAATCATTCAAATCCTCAGCCGTTATTTCTGTAGACTTTTTCCCTGTACTCACTTGTTCTGCCATCCTCTGTGGTTCCAAAATTGATCCTCCCATCATAACATTTCTTTCCACACAACCAGTATTCAATCCTGAATTAGGCTGTACATTTAACTCTCCACCGATTCTCTCCCGTCCTCATTCCTGACTGATCTGGAGAACTAACTTGTCCATTTCCCACATATGGAACTGTTAAACCACTTTCACCCATTCTTTGCTTATCAAAAATAGGCATAACCGGACCTATGGTTACAGGTACTGTAACAGCTTCTAGATTCTTGGTTAATTCCCTGATTTTCTCTGTCAACTCAGATGTGGTTCTTGCTAATTCTCTTGTTTTTTCATCCCCGATTGCATTCTCTCTTTCTCTCTCTCGCTCTCTCTCTCTCTTTCCCTTTCCGCGAAAGAGCTACTACTTTTCAGATCAGGTGTCACAACTTCTGTTTTTATGATTTGCAAAGTATCTCTCATTGGGGTAGCAACTGGTGTTCTCACTTCTGGTTCTTGTCTATATGGAGGTGGTCTCTTGTAAATCATGTCATCCAAGACTTCATCCTCATATTCATTAGCCCCATACCTTCTCAACTCTGCATCATGTACCTTTTCCGTACCTTTCCTCCCTTCTGTTTCCTCAACAGTTCTCATAGGATATAGTCCCTCTGACATACTAGCATCTCGCCATCTCCTCATTCGATCATGATGAGTTTCACGATCATATTTCCTCCCAAAAACGTACCTATAATTACCTCCACTCCTCTGCTTTTCTCGCTCATGCACCTCATCTTCCCATTCTACCAATGCCTCGAACTGTGTCGGCCTTGGTCTAGGCTCTAGACTCATAATTTTTTCCCGTAAATTTCTCAACACGGCCAGATTAAATGAACCATGTTCCGGGAATGCTAAAACACCATCTTCTCTAGTATACTTAGCCCAATTGTCTAACCAAATACAGGTATGATACCCATATTTTGCAACCATGAAGGATGCAGGAGTTCTTGTCGGAGGTAGTAATTCCCCTTCTCTAGTTATTATATCCTTATCCTTGTCAAACCATTTTTTAATTTTACTGAACAAGGATTTCTTTTTCTTTTCCTCTGTTTGGTAATACATTTTTACGTTTACCACAACCCTCTAGTCCTTTCTACAACTGTACGATCTTTTGTCCAATAACAGCGTGACTCACACTAACGCACCAATCCTGGAGCGTCTACGTCACCCTGTACTTCTTCCAATCCCTGCGCGGCTCACACCAACGCACCAATCACAGTACTTTCACTGTTCTAACCCACTGTCCAATCACAGCGCGGTCTTTTCTGACGTCAGTAGTCGCTGCAGTCGCTTCTACTCCTGTCTCCTGTCACTCATTTACCCCTCCTTTACAAAATCTTCTTAGTAGACTTTGTTTCAGATTCCACAAATCTATTAGTTACACCATATAAACATCTCCATTGTCTGCTCCGCTAACCACAGAATAGTAAAGACCTTTCCCACGAGAATCCCGCTTCTCTCTAGAACAGCGCTTACCTCTGCTCTACTACGGAATTGTTACTTTCGTTGACACAGTAGCACATCTCTCTACTCTGCCCTTCTAACGTGCATCCATTAACTGTTTCCTCCCGGAATGTTCCTAAGAGCTTCACAATCAACTAAATGCTCATATATTCACGCACTTTCACACCAGAAAATGTAGCACATTTACACAGAATCCTGTCTTTCCCGAGAACAGCGAACAACCTGTCCTACTACAGAATTATAACATACGTTAACCAAGCAGCGCTTACCTCTGCTCTGTCCTTCAAACAAGCTCAAAGAATACCTATTACCTTCCCAGTGATAAGTGTTAACGGCAATCCCAAAAGGATCCCTGATACCTAAGACCAGAACTTCACAGATAACCTTCGCAACCATACACACTTCTCTTATACAGAAAATATGTCTCTAGTAGTAATACACGACGATGTCACTGAATCGAACCCAGACAATGCGACGCGCAACTTCAATTGTCACACGCTTTTCCCTGCATTCGTACAGGGCCAACAATCCCGTCTTTCCCGAGAGCAGCACTCACTTCCCTCTGCCCTACTATGGAACCGTCACCGACTCCCTACGTCCCAGAAGCCGTACACACTACATATAACTCAATACGACGACTTCAACATTTAGTGTTAGTACATGTATCAACATCAATCAATAAATCCAAAAGCCTATGTACAAGCAATCTATCAGATCAAGACAATAATCAAAACCATCATACTGCTACCAGGAAACTGCTGCAGATCAGAACTTATAAATTCTCCCTACTTCCACGAACAGAGTAATTTCACAGTCATACGCACATACACTCATCATACGCTGGTGGGGCCCATTACACCAACATTCATTCTATTACTCTATTTACACTGATTATAAGAGAGAACTCCTTGATCAATCTACATCTAATTTGAGGTCAATGCAACCAAATTGAATTGTCTTGAGTCATGATTTAAACAAATTAAACACATTTGAGATCTCAATAATATGACAAAGAAATAACCACCCGACACTGTAATTCAAACAGAAATTATTTTATCTAAATTAGTTTAAATGAAAAGTCATTCAATTGCAAGATCATTATTCTCATATTTACCTATTCTGGCTAAATGTCGTACTGTAAGTTAGGACAGGTCTCTCAGTAAAGAATCAAAGTCTCTCGAGTCGTCGTCCTCTCAGTCAATCAATCAATCAATCAATCAAAGGCATTTATAACGCGCACTACTCACCCGGAGGGTCTCAAGGCGCTTGGGGGGGGGGGGGTCCGCTACTGCTCGAACAGCCAGGTCTTGAGCTTCTTCCTGAAGGAGAGGTGGTCTTGGGTCAGGCGTAGGTCGGGAGGGAGGGAGGTCTTGGCGGCCAGGTGGGAGAAGGACCTTCCTCCTGTTGTCGCTCTTCGGATGCGGGGGACGCCGGCGAGGGCGTGACTGGTCGATCGGAGATGGCGTTTGGGAGCATAGAAGTTGAGGCGGCTGTTGAGGTAACTCGGGCCTTGGTTGTGTAGGGCTTTGTGTGCGTGGGTGAGGAGCCGGAAGGTAATTCTCTTGTTGACCGGGAGCCAGTGCAGGTCTCTCAGGTGTCTGGAAATGTGGCTGTGTCTGGGGATGTCGAGGATGAGTCTCGCTGAGGCGTTCTGGATCCGCTGGAGTCTCTTCTGGAGCTTGGCGGTGGTTCCGGCGTAGAGGGCGTTGCCGTAGTCCAGACGGCTGGTGACGAGGGCCTGGGTGACCGTCTTCCTGGTCTCGGTGGGGATCCACCGGAAGATCTTACGTAGCATGCGCAGGATGTTGAAACAAGACGAGGAGACGGCGTTGACTTGTCTGGTCATGGAGAGGGAGGAGTCCAGGATGAAGCCCAGGTTGCGTGCGTGGTCTGTCGGTTTGGGTGCGGTGCCCAGGGCGGGGGGCCACCAGGAGTCATCCCAGGCAGAGGGCGAGGAGCCCAGGATGAGGACTTCTGTCTTGTCTGAGTTCAGTTTCAAGCGGCTGGTCGTCATCCATTCGGCTACGTCTTTCATCCCTTGGTGTAGGTTGGCTCTGGCGGTGGCGGGGTCGTTGGTGAGGGAGAGGATCAGCTGTGTGTCGTCGGCGTAGGAGATGATGTTGAGGTTGTGTTGGCGTGCGATGGCCGCAAGGGGGCTCATGTAGACATTGAAGAGGGTGGGGCTGAGCGAGGAGCCTTGGGGAACGCCGCAGATGACTTCTGTTGCTGCAGATCTGAACCGGGGTAGGCGAACTCTCTGTGTCCTTCCAACGAGGAAGGAGATGATCCAATCCAGTGCCTTCTCCTGGATTCCGACGTTGTTGAGGCGCTGCACTAGGGTGCGGTGGCAGACCGTGTCGAATGCTGCGGAGAGGTCTAGGAGTATGAGGGCCGCTGTTTCTCCGTTGTCCAGCAGGGCTCGGATGTCATCGGTGGCAGCGATGAGGGCGGTTTCGGTGCTGTGGTTGGCCCGGAAGCCAGACTGTGAGGGGTCGAGGGATGCGTTCGTCTCGAGGAAGGTGGCCAGCTGCTTGTTGACTGTCTTCTCGATGACTTTGGCTGGAAACGGGAGGAGCGAGATGGGGCGGTAGTTCTTGAGTTCGGTGGGGTCCGCTGTTGGATTCTTTAGTAGAGCGCTGAGATCGGCGTGCTTCCAGCTCTCCGGGAAGGTGGCGGTGTCGAAGGAGGTGTTGATGATGTCCCGCAGGTGGGGTGCGATGACAGCGTCGGCCTTGTTGAAGACGTGGTGAGGGCAGGGGTCGGTTGGGGATCCGGAGTGGATGGAGTTCATCGTGCGGATGGTGTCTTCAGTGTTGATCGGTGTCCAGGCGCTGAGGGTGGTGGTGGGGGGCGTTGGTGCGGTCGTGGGGGGCGTTGTTTGTGTGCTGAAGCTGTTGTGTATGTCAGCGATCTTGTTGTGGAAGTACGAGGCGAGGGAGTTGCAGAGGTCTTGCGATGGGGTGATGTCGTTGTTACCGGCGTTGGGGTTGGAGAGCTCTTTCACGATGTTGAAGAGTTCCTTGCTGTTGTGTGCGTTGTTGTCCAGGCGGTCCTTGAATGCTGTTTTCTTGGTGGCGTGGATCAGTTGATGGTGCTTTCGGGTGGCGAGCTTGAGGGTAGTCATGTTGTCCGGTGTTGGGTCTCTTCTCCAGGCTTTCTCGAGGGCTCGGCAGTTCTTCTTGGAGCATTTGAGTTCGTCGGTGAACCAAGGGGCCTTCTTGCTGCCGGGTCTGCTGGGCGGGGTCCTCAGAGGGGCGAGTTCGTCCGCGCAGTTGCTGATCCACTTCGTGAGGTTGTCGGCGGCCTGGCTGGGGTTCGCTGAGCTGGCGGGAGGGTGCTGGCTCAGGGATGCGGCGAGTTGGTCGGCTGTGATCTTGTTCCAGCTTCTTCGTGCAACCTGTGGCTGGTGGTGGTGGATCGTGGTCCTTCTGAAGCTGAAGTGGATGCAGCTGTGGTCCGTCCAGTGGAGTCCGGTGGCGTGGCTGAAGACGATGTCCTTGCTGGATGAGAAGACGGCGTCGAGTGTGTGTCCGGCGAGGTGGGTGGGGGTGGTCACCAGCTGCTTGAGTCCGAGGTTGGCGAGGTTGTCAAGCAGGGTGGTGGTGTTGCGGTCGTTGTCGTTCTCCAGGTGGAAGTTGAGGTCCCTGAGGAGGATGTAGTCAGCGGAGGGGAGGGTGTGCGGGCTGATGAAGTCGGCGATGTCTTCGCTGAATGGTGTGCGGGGTCCCGGGGGTCGGTAGATCAGGGTGCCTCTGAGGGTGGTCTTGGGGTCGGTGTGGATCTGGAAGTGCAGGTGTTCGGCGGTTGTCAGGGTGTCGTCGGTGTTGGTCGTGATGCGGATGGTGTTCCTGTGGATGATGGCGATGCCTCCTCCGGTCTGGTTCAGCATCGATCCTCTTGAGCATAAGTTCAGGAAGAAGTGGCCTTAGACCCTCTCTAGTCTAGTAATATTTATACCAAAATTTACATACTAAAATTTACAAACAAGCTCTAAAACGTCCGTTGAGCAGAGCAGGAAAGGATGTTAGCTTGCAACATTAGAAAAATCTCCGCTCTCGAATATCTCAAAAATAAAAACAAGGAAATAGGAAGTCCAAAACTAATTGGCAACATCCATGGATGCTCTTCTCCGGAATTGTATCACTCGCAGTGAAGCCACCGCAAGTTTATCAAAAATGTTCATTTGTGACAAATGTTCTCTACCAAGGATAATTGGCGACCATCCCAGAGTTGTCGTCTTTTTCATAACTTTTAGTTCAGACAGAGGCCGAGGTCACAATCAGCGAGGCCTCTCTTCACATTTCATCTACTCAAATGCAGGCTGTAGATGTCGGCCATTTTCTTAGCAGGCCAAAATGGACAACTTAATTAAAAAGAAACACAAAACAACGTTACTACATTGTATTGATTATACAGTGCTAATTCCCACTAATACCCTTATGTGTATGTATTTATCTAGCCATTTGCGACATAAAGAAGCATTAAAGCATATTATTTTAAAGCGCAATCACATAACAAATAGCACATTAGCCACACTTATTTAATTAATTTGCTCACCAACTTAGTTCACTTATTAATTTTGCCATGCAATTGCATTCCCACGTGTAATTCTTTCATTAGTAAGGTTCATTAATAAAAAACTCAACCAAACTTAGTACTTAATAATTAATCATTAGTCATTTTAATTATGACATACAAAAATATGAACTGATGTTTGGGTTTAAATAGAAAACCCTGCTCCAGCAGACCCACCCACAGGTAAGCCCTTTTATACCCTAAGAAAGTGGTTAGGACGACTCACGGGCCCCTCCCAATGGAGAGGTGGGACAGAGGGGAGGATACTCATGTCCTTTGTCCAGTTTCAGGCCAGGGGAGCCAAGGGCTCCCTGAACTGGCTCAAACTAAAGTATGCAAGGAGGGCATTAAATGTGCCCTTCAATGCAGTCTGGTGGCACTGGCAAGCGCCCCCACCTCAACCCAATGTCGGGGAGGTGGTCACACCTCCCTATGACAGGAAAGCTATTGTTCTACCTTCTCCTGCTTGAGATGAGCTCAGCAGCAGGCCGAACCGTGTCTGTGGTCGGCAGCAGCACTAGCTTGCTAGCAGACCCTGAAAGGCTGGTACCGGGAGTACCGGGGGCTTCCCTGAGTAGTCCCCCAGTGCATGGAATCATATCTCCAACATCGGTAACGGTGTTGGGGTATGAGTCCAAAATGTTTGATACCAAGGTTCAGCACAGCCACTATATAATTAGCCATCTCGTAATGACGCATGGCCACTTTATGTATCAAAATGGCTGACTTACAAAGCATGGAGAATCGACTTCGGGGTTTGTAGGGGTGTCCTGCTCATGCAGGGCACCCTTACACTTATAACCGAGCAACCTGCCTTCAGAATTGAAAGGATTGCCTTAGGGGTGACTTATAGGTTTTAAGTGCAGAGACCTCAGACATAAGGAAACTTATATCTGTCGTAAGTGGTGCTAGCACCAGCTTACACAAGCTGCAATGGCAGGCCTGTACTCACAGTTTGAGTGGATTCTCAAGGGTGGCACAATACATGCTGCAGCCCTGTTGTACCTATGCCCTGGGTACCTTGGTACCATATATTAGTGAATTATAGGGGTACACCAGTAGCCAATTGTGGGGGTACAGAAGTACTTACCGTAACAATTTTAGGGAAGAAGCACAGAGACTGGGGTCCTGATTAGCAGGATCCCAGTCAGACTTGTCAAAAACACATAATGACGCCAGTAAAAACAGATGGGGTAACCATGAAAGCAGATCCTACTTTCCTACAGGCATCTTCTTACTTATTGTGGCACACATACTGTATACTAGAGCACAATAGTTAAAATAAATATTTTAAACTTTTCTTGTATCTCTGTCAGATCTTACTGTGGATAAGTACGAGTGTGAGGGTGAGAGGGTGTGTCCGGTCGCTGCGATGCCTGAGAGGGTCGGGCGTGTTGTGTTCTGGGGTGTCTAATCACTTGTTCCTCTGTGAGTGAGCAGGCGGGCAAGTGAGACACTATGGCTAGTCAGTTATGGGCTCATGGGTACTAAGGTGGTAGGGTGACTCAGTCCCTGCCTACCAAGGTTCTATGGTCCCATGCATAGTTCAATGGCATCGCAGAGTCCCTGCAACATGGCGCCACCAATGTTTGGTCTGGTACTTATTTGCGGGACCCCTGAGTAGCGCTTGTGCTTGTCCACAATACCCTCACACCGTTTCCCAGAGACGTCTGTGGTGTTGGGGCTTTGCCTCCTCAGTTTGTAAGGCTTTCTTTCCTATTGCTGTAGGTTTTTCAAGCTCAGATTTTAAAATGTTTAAAACCACTCTGGATATATGAAGACACGCAGAGCTGTGCCAGATGGCTTTGCATGGCTTAGTAAATCCCACTTAAGCCCTTTGCGCTGCCTTGCGTCGCCTGGCATGGTGCAACGGCAATGCAAGGGCTTAGTGACTCTGGCGCCTGGTTTCTAACTTAGTTCTTGATACTTATTGGTAGAATGCTTTGAATGGTAAGGCTGCCGTTAGCCATCTACCCCTCTTCACTATTGGTCAAAGTGAAATTGTTCGCTCATGCTTTTTCGTCAAAGTGGAGTGGGTAACTGTGCCCCCCCTTTACTCTCTCTGAGCCTAGAGCCAGAAGCTACACCCCACCAACCTGACCGAAAGAATGGAGAACATATGGGTTCGCTTCATGTCTATAGGGCATAACCAGGGGTTTCCTATCAGACTGCTTCTATTAAGACAGTGTGGGACAGACCTGTAGAAGGTTGGTACCCATCTGCAATGATACTGATGAGACACAAAATGATGGAAATGTTGCCCAATACTATTTACATTTGTTTAGAGACCACTGATCCAGAACAAGGGGTTCTGGCCATATGTCCCTCCCCGTTGTCTGGAAACAGTCCCTCCAAGCCCTGAGGGTGCACCTCCATGATTGAGAGCATCGTACTGCACTTCTAGGCACCACATCACCACATCACCCACAGCTCTTCTCTGAAGAACTCCCACTGGGACTAGAGAGCAGCTGGCGTCCGCAAACCCTTGTGGGGTTGCAGCGAGAGGTCAGCTTGCATCCGTCACTCCACTTGTGAAAGCTGCTAACAGAGACAAACCATCTTTGGCGTCTCAACTATCTCTGGACTGGCAGCTTTCTCTAAATACCCTTGCGGACACCACTGGTGATCTGAAGTCACCTAATGGCTTTCTTCATCAGTTACAAAACTCCCGCATGAATAAACGCGGAAAAGAGAGGGGATGTGGTGTTGTTCATGACTGAGCCCTGGAGCTTTGTCATTTGTGACTTTAAAAAACGGCAGAAAGTGTTGCCAGCGTCGTGGTGATGAGCACAGGATGTTTTGGGAAACTGATTGCAGTCACGTGCATGGTGCCCGCCAGGCGCCCACATGAATCCAGCGGATTTAATAAACACAAGCTCATGGGGTTCTGGCGATTCCTTCTGACCCCACTGATGTCATTCTGCCGATAGATCCGAAGAGAATGTGTGCACTGAGGCCTAGGCTCCCTTTGACCCCTTGACGTCACTGGCTGGTACAGCACATACTGCAGGTCACAGGTTCATCGCCGGCAGGGCCCCCTCAGCCTCTCATCTTTTCGAGCTGGATAAAAGTAGTTGGGGAATAAAAATGCTTAATAAAGAGTTGCATGTTCTTGAGGGGTGTAATGTCAACAGTCGCTTCTATTTTTAGTGGTCGCCTCTGTCTGAGCGGACACACTTCTACTTCAAGGAGTATTTATTTGCTGTGACTCACTGCCCCCTCTACCCGCCAGAACTTTCTGCAGACAGGGAAGGTTCCCCCGCCCCTCTCCATTCACAGGATCTGTGCTAATCCTCTCTCTTTGAGCAGCTTCCTCTTTTCAGTGTCTCACATAGTACCCCCAGGGGCACCCCGCTTTCCCCCCTCCCCCAAATTAGGTTACCCAATGAAAACACAAGAAACAGTTGTAAGTGGGTAACAAATGCTGCAGGTTTATTACATAATTCCAGGATATGTAATAGGTGGGTTATTTTACGGGCGATCCAAGGGCAGGCGGCCATCTACTTCACCTGCCCGCCTGATGAGCCGGGCAGCACGGGAACGACCCGCAAGTGCTGCCCCCCAAGTGATTCTTTTTAACGATCACGTGCCGTTGAAATTCTACTCACACCCCCCCTCTCGGGGCGGAGCGTCGTGATACAGATCAGGGTATCAGAAATATGCCCACTACCACGGATAGAGTAATCTTCACAGTTACACGCACATGCATTCATCATACGCTAGGGCCCATTTCACTAACATACGCTCCAATACTCTACCAGCAATAAACCTGTGGGAAGAAAACTCCTAAAGCACCCTGCATCTATATCTAGGCGATAGGACCAGCTTAGTGGTTGCCTAACATAATATAAACAATCTATAAACAATAATCAAAAGGTATACAATAAATGACAAGAAAAGAAACAACCAACACCATGTTTAAAAGTTATATTGCTTTATCTAAAATTAGTCAGAGTAAATCAGAATAAATCATTTCTCATAATTACCTATTCTAACTAGTGTCAGAACGGGTCAGGACCAGTCTCTCAGAAAAGTCTTTTCAGGATAAGGTCCTCAGCATCAGTCCTCTGCAACGCAAGTTCACGCGGCAAGGCGACGAAAGAAAGAGAGTGGGGAGAGCCCTCCCTAAGCTAACATTTTATAATGCAAAATACAATGAAAACCCACATGAATTAATCAAGTAAAATTGTATCACTGAGCAGAACGAGAAGGAAGGGATGTAACTTTGCAACATCCTGAAATCTCCGCTCAAGAAAAGTCATAATACGCAAACCTCGGAAAAGGAACCAAGATTTGAAACTATTAAAGTTCATTTCCCTCGGCAAACCGGCTTTAGCACAGAGTTCTTTGTTCACTAAGGACAAATCATTTCTTTTGGAGATCCTCCAAGCTTGCTGATGTCCTCCCGGAAATTTCCATATAAGGACTACGGTCAGTTTTTCTGTAACCGAATTCCAGCAGGGGTCTCCCTTCTCACATCACAGATTTCGCCTGCACCACAGCTCAGCCAGGCTTCAAATTATTCTCAGTTATTTTCATAAAGGCCTCCATAGGCCACAATAGACCATCTTCAATTAAAGAGACAAAATAAAGATTACTACATCATAATGATTAGACAGTGTTAACCCCTCTAACACCCTTATGTGTATGCATTTATCTAGCTTTGCGACATATAGAGCATTAATTCAGACAGCGTTTTGTGCTCAAAATAAATAGCACACAGCAACGTTTAAACATGAAAACTTGCACGTTATTGTGAATACATAAACAGCACACTCATGCTAACCTTTGTGTAACCTTCTCTTATGTTATGACAAACAGGTTGGTTAATGTGACGCACTTGCACAAGACAAATAATTAGTTGTTAATTATTAATAATTAATAAGACGCATAGACATGCCAGAGCTCCAAAAGGCCCAGAATTTTCTAACAGAAAACTCTGCTCCAGCAATCCCCCCTTTGGTGATTTTATCACCAAATAAACCCCAAAAAAAAAAAAAAAAAAATTAGTGAAAATTTTAGTCCCATTTTAGGAGAAATCAGAAATGTCTTTTCCCCTTACACAACATTAAACACCAGTTACTCTTTCATCATCTCTTTTAGTCTCTAAATAAACACTCTCCCTCAATTCTTCTAATTCAATTTCTTCTGGTTCTCTTTCTCTTTTCGAATTCTTGTTTTTCTTTTCATTGAAAAATTTCTCTTTCTTCTCTTTCCCTCTCCTGTTTTTACAACACACACACACTAATCTTAGTATCAGTAAAGCAACAATCACACAAGACAACGGAAACAATATTCTACCTATGATAGTACTACCTATTTTTGCAATAAAATTCTTAACAGCTATCATCTTATTAGCTAGTTTAGTCCATAAACTCCCAGTTTCAAGTGGTACTAAATCTTCATGCAAATCAGTAATATTTTTGATATAGACCTTCAGATCTTTACTTTCGTCAGGAATGTAAGTGCAACAATGTTGAACTTTCAAAATCCCACAAACTCCACCCTCCTTAGCCAAAAGAATATCAAGGGCAAGTCGATTCTGCATAGACATGGCACGTACGGCACTTAACTCCGTATTTACCAAAAGAAATCCTCCTGCGGTATTTGTCGATAAACGATCAACCACTGTGGACAATTTCCGAATTCCATAAGCATTTAAAGAAATTCCCACTGCTGGAATCAAAACCCCAAAAATATCACCCACTATTTCAGACCAAGTTTCTCTCCTAAAACGTTTTAATATGTTAATATCTTCTACATCACTTATTTTATCTGTATGAAAAATCTTAGGAAAAACCAAACCCACATAACATGTGCCATACCAATGGTCAGGCAACTTGTAATAAGCCTTGTTTCCACACACATAGTACACTCCTGGAAAAATTGTATCTTCTCCACCTCTGAAACCCCAACCAGTCGCAACGAAGTATGTATCATGGCACTCACTAGTCCCCACAAAGTATGTATCATATTGGGATTTCCTTCTGGTAATGCATAGTTTACCCTTCTGCGGTGCATCTAGAGCCAAAGTTGGACTAACCCCATTTCTCAACTCTTTTCCCATCTCAATGTCCCAAATTGTCTCACTCACTTCATATTTCCCCTTCTTTCTCATGCATGTTCACTCTCCTTTCCTCCACCATATCCAGGAAAGCTTTCTCCTCTTCTTTCAAACTGCAAGTTAAATTATTCTTAAAAATGTAATCTAATGTTAGTCCTTTTTCTTCAATAAAAATCTCACCAAAAGTGTTAGCTTCTTTAGCTGGATTCAGCTCTTTGTTCATTGGCAAGTGCCCAAAAATACTATCTCTGTTAGACATCTTATAATCCACTTTCCCTAACGAATAAAAAACACTACTTAAAATACTACAAGAAATACCATATGTAGCTGGTAAATGGTGATAAGTAACACCCTCTGAAACAGATGCAGGTAATTGCATGCAAACATAGCAATCCCTCACTTCCATTGTCTTCACATATTCATATAACAGTTTAGAAAAAACATTACTAGAAAAATTGTTAATTGACCTATCCTTGTGTATGTAACTACCACTTCTAATTGGGACTACTTTCTGTGAATTCTTCTCTATATTAGTCATGTTTTCTGTGTCCATCCCAAATTCAACCTTAAAAGTAACTAATAAAACTAAAACACCCCATAGAAGCATTAATATTCCAGTACAACAGCAGCACATCTTGCACCATCTTTTAAAGAAGGCACATCTATTTTGATTAATCTCTATGTTAGCCATTCTGCTTTAACTTTTACTATTCCACTACTGAAATTAGAACTTTTCAAATCTCCAACGTCTGTTCCAAACTCTTCAGCTTCTTCAAAGGATTTTCTGTTCACTCAATCCAAGTGACCTTCTTTACTCAGTTTGGATACTCATCATTTTTCACTCCAATTTCTTCAACATCAAATTGTATCAGATCTCCAACATTCAAATCCTCAGTATCTGACTCTTCTCCAATGTCAGTCAAGAGTACTTTCAGGATTTCACCAGTATCTTCCTCAACCACTTCTCGTACGGTTTCCTCTGGATTTCCTTGACTTTCCACCTCTTCACCTTCAGGCAGTGTCACATACATCCATTCCGGCGACCTATACTTTTGGTTTGGTCTTTTAACTCTTTTTATTTCTACTGGTTCTTTTTCTTTCTCTGATTCAACCTCTTCAGCTTTTGAAGTTTGACTGGATACCTCATTCACTTGTTCTGCTTCCGATGTATTTGCTCTTATTATCCTGTATCTCAGTCTTTTCACTCTGTTGTTAGGCCAACGATCTCCTTTCACAACTTTTTTCGGCTTCACTTCTTTAACACTCTTCTCTCCAATCGAAGTTCTTTTTCTCAGAACTCGACCTTCTGTTTGTTCATTTTCATCATCCGATTCTGTTTCAATTGCCTTTTGCTTTCGTTTCTTAGCAGTTTTCTTTTCTTTCACAGATTCTTTCACCACTATTTGAGACTTCCCTACTTCTGTCCCTCCTCGGGTCTCCGACACGCAATCTTCTTGCTGTCTACTTATCCCTTCACCTAGCTCCTTATCAATGTTCCCTACACCTCCTCGGGGGTCTTCCGCAATCTGTCCCTCTCTATCTTTTCCTGACCCTGTTTCCTCAAGAATAATCTCAAGTGGTTCTTCAATCTCCTCCTCTTCTGATTCAGGAGTAGTCTCTATGTGTTTTCTCTTTTCTTTTCTTTTTCCTTCACTGCTACTCGAAACTTCAGGCTCTTTCACAGAATCAGAATCTGATCTTCCTTCTGATACTCGCAGTGAATCTCTTGAAGCTCTCTCTGCTTCTCTTCTCACTGATTCTGTATCTTCTGGATCTTCTCCATCACTGGAATCTGACTCTTCATAATACTCTTCACCAGTTCCCTCTCTCGGACTTGGAATTCTCAGAGTATGACTTGCATGTACCCAGTGTCTCACTCCAGCACACTTTACTGCAGTCGTTGTAGTCAGAATAACTTGTCTTGGCCTTCCCCACCTTGGAATCAAGCAATTTCTTCTTCTGTGCACCTTAATCCTCACCCAGTCTCCTGGACTCAGATCATGGGCTTGCTTCTTCTCAAGTGTGGTAGCTTCTTCTCCAACCTGGTGAAACACAGAATGAACTGCGTCAGCCAGGCCTTTACAGTAATCCAAAATCATGTCATCAGTTATTGTCATCAATTTATTCACAGGCACGAATGCATGTCGCATTGCACGTCCCATAATGATTTCATGCGGACTCAAACCTGTAGTTCTATCTGGAGTAGATCTCATAGTCATCAAGACTAGAGGCAGAACGTCTGGCCATTTCATGCCAGTGGCTAAGCACATTTTCCCAATTCTGTTCTTGATTGTGCCATTAATCTGCTCAACCACACCAGAAGCCTCTGGTCGGTATGCACAATGTAGCTTCTGCTGTATTTTTAATGCTTCACAAATCAAACCAATGAGTTCATTTTGAAAGTGTCTACCTCTGTCAGATTCAACTGTGACTGGAAACCCAAACCTAGGAATCAACTCTCTCAACAGTAATTTTGCCACTGTTAATCCATCATTCCTCCTTGTCGGGTAGGCTTCCACCCACCTTGAAAACAAACAGACTACCACTAGGACATACCTCAGTCTGTTCACTTGGGGCATTTCAATGAAATCAATTTGCATTCTTGTGAAAGGACCTCCTTCTCTGCCAATTGTCCCTAGACTCACCACTGTCTTTTTCCCAGTGTTAAACTGCTGACAAATCAAACACCTTTGACAGATGCTCTCCGCAATTGCCCTAAACTTTGCATTGTACCAGGTTTGTTTGAAGGACCTAATCATCGCGTCCCTCCCCAGATGTCCCTGGCCATGATACATCCTTGCCATTGACGACAAAATTGAGTTTGGCATCACTGGTCTGCCATCTCTGTAGACCCAAACATGGTCTGTTTCTCTTGGAGCACATCCTGCCTTAATCCAATCTTGTTTTTCTTCCTCTCCTGCCTCATCTTGTAACTGTTTCACTTCATCCCATGTTTCTAGGACATTAGTAAACATCACAAAAGGGAAAGACATTTCCTTTTTTTCTCTTTCCCTGTTAATTGACTGATTTAGCTTCGCACAATACTGTGCCACATCGTTAGCATATCTATTGCCAACAGTGATAAAATCCTCTCCTGAAACATGTGCTGCACATTTTACAACTGCTAACTCCTTAGGCAGCTGTATCGCCTCAAGCAATTTTCCAATCAGCTCAGCATTCTTTATCGGAGTTCCACCCGATGTCAAGAAACCTCTTTGTAGCCACAGTTGGCCAAAATCATGCACCACTCCAAACCCATACTGACTATCAGTCAACACAGTTGTTCTCAAATCTTTCCCAATCTCACAAGCTCTTGTCAATGCCACTAATTCAGCAACTTGCGCAGATTTTACTCCTTTCAATGGTGATGCTTCCATAACCTCTGAAACTTTGCACACTGCATATGCTGCACATAGCACACCATTATCATTTCTCAAGCATGATCCATCCACAAACAGCACATGATCATTCTCTGGCAAAGGAACATCCTTGATATCTGGTCTTGGTTTTGTACAGTACTCAAGCACATCCAAACAATCATGATCATCTTCCATTTTTATACCCACATTCTCAATATCCGGCAAAAGTGTCGCTGGATTCACATTCGTACATCTCTCAAGAGTCACATTTGATGCTCCCAAAATCACTTTTTCATATTTAGTCAGCCGACTATTTGACATATGCTGAGTTCTGCTTCTTGTCAAAAGAATTGCCACATTGTGAGGTACGAATACCCTTACAGGATACCCCATTATGATTCCCTCACTTTGTTCCAGGCTTCTGCATGTTGCAGCCACAGATTTTAAACAACCCGGTAACCCCACAGCCACAGGGTCAAGTGTCGATGAGAAGTACGCAATAGGCCTTCTCAATTGCCCATGTTTCTGGATTAACACTGAAAGTGCACATCCATTTCTCTCACTGCAGTACAGTTCAAATTATTTTTCATAGTCTGGCATACCTAGAGCTGGAGCTTCACACATTTTTGTTTTGAGCTCTTCAAATGCTGCCAATTGTTCTGCATCCAGATCCAATGGATCTGTCATATCACTTTTTGTCAATTTGATCAATGGCTTTGCTATCAGGGAAAAATTAATTATCCACTGACGACAATATCCCACCATACCCAGGAACATTCTCACTTCTCTCTGGGTTTTTGGAGCTTTCATTTCTCTGATTATTTTGATCCTGTCAGTAGTCACTTTTCTCAGACCTTTCTCAATATTATGTCCAAGATAATGCACCTCCTTCTTGCAAAACTGCAATTTAGCTGGAGATACCTTTAACCCTCCATCTCCTAGATGATTCAGTAAAGCTATGGTATCTACTTCACAAGCCTCACGTGTCTTTGATGCCACAAGTAGGTCATCAATATATTGCACTAATACTGAGTTCTCAGGCATGACCAAACTTTCCAACGATTTCTTCAATAGCTGATTGAATATCGAAGGACTCTCCGTATACCCCTGTGGGATACGACACCATGCTAAGATACGCTGGCCAAACCTAAATGCAAAAATCGGCTGGCTGTCATGATGCAATGGAATTGAAAAGAATGCATGACACAAATCAATCACTGTATACCACTCAGCATCATGTGGAATTTGATACAGAATCACTGATGGATTTGGCACGATGGGACAACATGCCACCACAATCTGATTAATTTTTCTCAGGTCCTGCACGATCCTGAACTTGCCATTAGGCTTCTTCAGCCCCATTATCGGTGAATTACACGGACTACTCAATAATTCTCTCAGGACTCCTTGCTGAATCATTTTCTCAATTATAGGAGTTATCCCTTCAATTATTTCTGGTGTCATTTTGTACTGAGGAATGTTAGGATATGTAATTCCCTCCTTCACTGCAATTTTCACTGGATCTACATTATTCATCAATCCCACATCCTCTCCTGTAAAATCCCAAACTGCTCTTTTCACTGTGTCTCTCAGCACTTGAGGCAGATCCTCCGGATTGAACACTGAAAATGTACCAATTAACTCACTTTCTCTATTTTCTAGAGTCATTCGGTAGAAAACATCATCATCTGGTGTCTCAAAAGCTATTCCATCTGGTGTACAGAAAATTGTGCAGTTCATCTTGCATAATAGGTCCCTACCTAACAGGTTCACTGGACTCGTGTCACAAACAATAAATCTATGCATGTCTGAAAATTTCCCTATCTGTACTTTCACTGGTTCAGTAAGACGTGTTCTGATTTGTGTATTGGCTACACCAACTACTTGGATTGCTTCATCCGAGAGAGGAAGATTTCTAACATCTGTTGACCTGACAGTTGATCTTGTCGCACCTGTGTCTACTAAAAAAGTAACACTCTCCTCATTTATTTTCCCATCCACAAATGGTCCTGCCTGGTCTATTTCTAGAGTTGCACCAAGTATGCACTCTTCCTCCTCTCCTCGGCACCGTCAATAATCACCTTCAGACTCACTCCCTTCACTCTTTAACAAGTACTGTTGTACCTTGTTAATACGTCTTGGTTTGTTTACCTGCTCATCATTGAAGAATCCCGAATCCTGACTGTACTTTTGTACCCCTCTATTCTGCGGTAAAGGTGGTTTTGGCTCTTGACTCTGCTGCTGTCTCACAACTTTCTGCTGTTGTTGCTGTTGCTGCTGGTTATTCCCTTCATTCCGCACCTGTTGATTTAAGGATTTACCCTCATTTAATGGTGGATCAGGACATTCAGATCTCCAGTGTCCCAGTTGGCCACAGTTGTGACACGGGAACTTCTTTTTGGCTTCCTCAAGACTTCCTCTTCCTTTTCCTGCAAATCTTGGTCTATTCCCTGTATTATTTCCTGGATTATTTGCCTGTTCCACTAACTGTGCTTCTTGTCTTTCTGCAACTTTCACTTGTGCCCACATTGCTTTTTCTTTCAGCTTTCTTTGTTTTGCTTCAATTTCATCACTGAAATATTTTGCATGTCTCAGAATCTCATCTACTTTCTTACTCTGCCAATCCACTGTGTGTTCACGAATTCTCTCACCAATTTCAGGTCTAAGACCATATACAAATCGGTATACAAAATGACTCAAATCCTTGTCACCCAGGTGTTCATCTCCACTGAATTGTTTAAAAGACAGTATCAGCCTTTCGTAAAAAGCATGAACTGATTCTTTTGCTTCCTGTTGTGTTCGATCTATTTTAACCCAGTCTGTCTCTTTTGGAGGAACTTTACTCTTCAGGTATACCATCACCTGCTCATACTTCCTCATCACTTCTGGATCTGGTGCCCCTGTTCTTGAATCTCTTGGATATTCTTCAGTAGGCCAACTCACAACTATTTTACACTCAGTCCACAAATCTGCTGGAACAATTATATCAAACAGACTATTCAGGTCAACCCACAGCACTTTTGACAATTTCACAAACCTGTCTACCTGCCTATACCACTCGACGGGCTTTTCTCTCAATCGAGGGAAATCATTCGTAAATGATAAAATATCCTGTCTGGTCCATGGAACATGTACATATCCTCCTCCAGGTATTTCTCTCATAGGAAACTGCTCCACTGGTTTCTCTTTTTCCCTTACTAGAAATGCTGAGTAAGTTGTTCTATCTTCAGATTCATCTCTCTTCTTATACCACCTATCTTTCCACTTTTCTACGTCACCCCATCTTCGCAATAATGCCACCATTTCTTTAATCTGTCCTGTTCTACCAGAAGTATTCAAATTCTCTATGTCCTTCTCTGTAAAATCCATCTTGTATGTTTTCTGTAAAGCCTTTACTTTATCAATGTCAACTCCTTGCTCATTTGCTATCGCTCTCAATCTATCATGTGTATTTTTCGCTCTCCATGTTATGCTCTTGCACATAAACATTAATTCACCATCATGATGACTTTTAAGGATTTCTGTTGGAACTGTTCCTGTCACAAGCTCTTCTAATTCTATACGTAATTTAACCACATCAATAACTTGTGAATCTTTATCCTTTTTCTGAAGAACCTTCATCCAGTCGTTTAAATCGTCAACTGTTATTTCTGCAGTTTTTCTCACTGGAACCACTTTTTTCTGCGGTTCTAAAATTGGCATTCGTGAACAACTAGGTTCACTAACATCCATTAATTCACTACCTGTGTCATGTCTTGTTTGTCTCAGGTCATTTCTCCCTGTTCTTTTATCTGAATCTCCTGAAGGACCAGCTGAATTTGTCAAATCATTTGCAATATATGGGACTACCAGTCCATTTTCACCTGCTCTCTGTCTGTCAAACCTAGAAATAACCGGACCTATAGTTACAGGTACCGTAACAGCTTCCAGATTCATCGTTAACTCTCTAATTTTCTCAGTCAGTTCTGTTGTCGTCTTCGCTAATTGTCTAGCATTTTCCCTACTACCTTGACTCTCTCTCTCTCTGAAAGACCCACCACTACCTCTTGATTCAGGTGTCATCTTTTCCTTCTCAACTGTATCTCTTATCGGAGAAACAACTGGTGTACTCTCATCTGGTTCTGATCTATATGGAGGTGGTCTTTTGTAAATCATGTCATTTAAAACCTCATCTTCATATTCTCCATATCTTCTCCTATCTGACTCAGAAACCCTTTCTTCTGAAGGAGCAGAAGCTTCAACTGTTCTCATAGGATATAATCCCTCTGACATATTAGCATCCCGCCACCTTTTCATTCGATCATGATGTGTTTCACGATCATGTCTCCTCCCAAACATATATCTGTACTGACCTCCAGTTCTCTGTCTTTCTCGATTAATTACTTCTTCTTCCCATTCCACTAAAGCCTCAAACTGTGTAGGTCTCGGCTTCGGGTCCAAATGTGCCATCTTTTCCCGTAAATTTCTCAACACGGCCAGATTAAATGAACCATGTTCTGGGAATGCTAAAACACCATCTTCTTTAGTATACCTAACCCAATTCTGCAACCATATACAGGTATGTAATCCATATTTCGCAACCATGAAGGATGCAGGTGTTTTCGCTGGAGGTAGCAACTCACCCTCTCTTGTCTTAACCTCTTTATCCTTGCTAAACCACTTCTTAACCTTTCCAAAGAATGTCTTTTTCTTTTTCTCTTCTTGATAATACATTTTAGCGAGCACTTATTAAACTCTCTACTTTTTAGGTTGAAAAGAACTCAACCCTCGCTAACGCACCAGTCCTGGAGCGCGTCTACGTCACTAAATAGCTCTTCCAATCCCTGCGCGACTCACACTAACGCACCAATCCTAGCGCGAACCCTACTCTGAGTCACTATCCAATCAGTGCGCGAACCTTCTGACGTCAGCAGCCGCTGCAGTCTCTGTCTCCTGTCTCTGTCACTCGTCTACCCCTCCTTTACAAAACTCTCAGTAGACTTCGTGTGTCAAAATTTCTACAAAATCTATTAGTTACAACATTAAAACATCTCCATTGTCTGCTTCGCTAACCACAGAATAGTAAAAGAGAGTCTATTTCTCAAGAGTCAACAAACTTACATACATCTCATAACTGTTTCCTCTAGGACGTATCCAAAGAGTCTTACAATTAATAAATGTATATGCATTCACGCACATTCATACGAGAAAAATATAGTACATACACACAGAATCCTGCTTCTTTGTACAGAATTATAACTCGCAACAACTAAGCAGCTTACCTCTGCCCAGTTCTGCAAACAAGCTCAGAGAATACCTATTACTCCTCCCGCAATAAGCTTTAACGGCAATCCTTACGGATCCCTGGGACTTAAGACCAGAGTTTCACAAATAACCTTCACTACGATACACACTCCTTATATACCAGAAATTTCTAATAGTAACATACAATGTCACTGATTCCGAACCCAGACAATGTGAACGCGCAACTTCAATTGTCACACGTAATTCCTTACAATCCCGTCTTTCCCGAGAGCAGCATATACACCTTCCTCTGCCCTACTACGGAACTGTTTTCCAGCTTCCAAGTTCCAGAAGCACTACATATAACTCAACATTACGACTCGAACATATAATATTAGTACATATACCAACAACATCAAAATAAATCAATAATCAATAAGCTAATTTACAAGCAATCTTATCTTATCAGATCAAGACAACCATCTAAACCATCCTCTGCTACCAGAGAAATTGATACAGATCAGGGTATCAGAAATATGCCCACTACCACGGATAGAGTAATCTTCACAGTTACACGCACATGCATTCATCATACGCTAGGGCCCATTTCACTAACATACGCTCCAATACTCTACCAGCAATAAACCTGTGGGAAGAAAACTCCTAAAGCACCCTGCATCTATATCTAGGCGATAGGACCAGCTTAGTGGTTGCCTAACATAATATAAACAATCTATAAACAATAATCAAAAGGTATACAATAAATGACAAGAAAAGAAACAACCAACACCATGTTTAAAAGTTATATTGCTTTATCTAAAATTAGTCAGAGTAAATCAGAATAAATCATTTCTCATAATTACCTATTCTAACTAGTGTCAGAACGGGTCAGGACCAGTCTCTCAGAAAAGTCTTTTCAGGATAAGGTCCTCAGCATCAGTCCTCTGCAACGCAAGTTCACGCGGCAAGGCGACGAAAGAAAGAGAGTGGGGAGAGCCCTCCCTAAGCTAACATTTTATAATGCAAAATACAATGAAAACCCACATGAATTAATCAAGTAAAATTGTATCACTGAGCAGAACGAGAAGGAAGGGATGTAACTTTGCAACATCCTGAAATCTCCGCTCAAGAAAAGTCATAATACGCAAACCTCGGAAAAGGAACCAAGATTTGAAACTATTAAAGTTCATTTCCCTCGGCAAACCGGCTTTAGCACAGAGTTCTTTGTTCACCAAGGACAAATCATTTCTTTTGGAGATCCTCCAAGCTTGCTGATGTCCTCCCGGAAATTTCCATATAAGGACTACGGTCAGTTTTTCTGTAACCGAATTCCAGCCGGGGTCTCCCTTGTCACATCACAGATTTCGCCTGCACCACAGCTCAGCCAGGCTTCAAATTATTCTCAGTTATTTTCATAAAGGCCTCCATAGGCCACAATAGACCATCTTCAATTAAAGAGACAAAATAAAGATTACTACATCATAATGATTAGACAGTGTTAACCCCTCTAACACCCTTATGTGTATGCATTTATCTAGCTTTGCGACATATAGAGCATTAATTCAGACAGCGTTTTGTGCTCAAAATAAATAGCACACAGCAACGTTTAAACATGAAAACTTGCACGTTATTGTGAATACATAAACAGCACACTCATGCTAACCTTTGTGTAACCTTCTCTTATGTTATGACAAACAGGTTGGTTAATGTGACGCACTTGCACAAGACAAATAATTAGTTGTTAATTATTAATAATTAATAAGACGCATAGACATGCCAGAGCTCCAAAAGGCCCAGAATTTTCTAACAGAAAACTCTGCTCCAGCAGTCGCATAGCAAGCCCCCGGTTGTTCAGGCCCACAACCGCCCGCAGGCCTAGCGGGGCGCCGACCGGCTTCCGGGACCTCTCTGGAGGCTCCTCGTTTTGGCTCAGGCACCACGTGGTGCCGCGCAGAGGTACCCTTTGTACCGGCCTGCTTCCAGATCGCCCTGTAACTCCGCCTGCAACGAAAAGGAAAACATTACAACGCTCAGAAAAACCCCACCCAACCACGCCTACGCCGGGTAAGCGGTAGGGAGGGAAAAGGCGAGGTGGGCGACAAAAGAGGTCGCCAGTGAGGGTGGGGGAAGGCTAAATAGCCTCCCCCTCACACCTGGGCCCGGAAGTGACGCGCATTGCGCGTCACTTCCGGCCCTGACACGGAGGGGGGCACCAGTCTGTGTCCCTGCCGCCCCCCGAAGGAGGGAGTGGGGAGGGGTGACCGGGGCCCCGGGGCCACTAAGGCGCCGACCGCCGAGTGGCCCCCTGCGGGGGCCGCGGTCAGCGGCATAGTACCCCCAGGGGCACCCCGCTTTCCCCCCTCCCCCAAATTAGGTTACCCAATGAAAACACAAGAAACAGTTGTAAGTGGGTAACAAATGCTGCAGGTTTATTACATAATTCCAGGATATGTAATAGGTGGGTTATCTTACGGGCGATCCAAGGGCAGGCGGCCATCTACTTCACCTGCCCGCCTGATGAGCCGGGCAGCACGGGAACGACCCGCAAGTGCTGCCCCCCAAGTGATTCTTTTTTACGATCACGTGCCGTTGAAATTCTACTCACACCCCCCCTCTCGGGGCGGAGCGTCGCATAGCAAGCCCCCGGTTGTTCAGGCCCACAACCGCCCGCAGGCCTAGCGGGGCGCCGACCGGCTTCCGGGACCTCTCTGGAGGCTCCTCGTTTTGGCTCAGGCACCACGTGGTGCCGCGCAGAGGTACCCTTTGTACCGGCCTGCTTCCAGATCGCCCTGTAACTCCGCCACAGCCCTGGAGGCGGCTAACCGTCGCAGCCAGGGCCCCCCACCAACCTAGCTCTTACCTGCACCTCTCCTATCTAGGGCTTCCTGCAACTAGCTGGAAGGGAACCATCCCTGCAGACAGAAGAGTTTGACATTCTGCCACCTCATGACAGTTTGACAGTGCTCGCGGGACTCAAACCCTGTGAGATCCCTTATAACCACAGGCCCAAGACTTACCAGTGAGCTATAGCTCCTGGAGTTGAAGATGGCCCCATCTATGTCCCCAATCCCTAGACGCTATCCTAATCGGATAGGGTCTGTTGACATAAAGGGGCCTGTGAAGATGTGCAATAACTATTCGCCCCCCAGCGGGAAGGTTACACCTATTCACAATCCTGGGCCTGCCCGCTTTGACTATTATGACGAGAAGGGTTTTACTTAACATTTGCCTGGGCCTATCTCCAATTGATGGTGATTACACCCAGCTGAAGGCCAGAGGCCCGCCTAAGGAGCCTATTCACTTGTTTTGCTACCCGGCTCCCTTCTGGGAGGGCCACAGAGTTAGGGCAACGTGTGTGCTCCCAGGGCACGGTGCTGCTGGAAAGCAGATATCTGATACTCACACGCTGGTACCTTATCTGTTGCTAAATGCCCTACTGCAGGAAGATTCCCAAGAACCGTAGACTTCGCGGTCCCACCTAACTTGATCCCATCACCTGGGGGGAACCCAGTGGTGGCAGGACCTGCATGGTAACTCCATCCCGGCGTAGCTATCGCTTATTTGTGCCGCCGAAGCAGGCAATGCCCCCTTAGTCTCAAGTTCTACCCCTAGAGGATAACCTTGGGAGCAGACAAGTCTGTGGGAACCAACCGGAAACTTTGGTGCAAGTACCGGCCCTATTCTGAACGTAGCGAATGCTGCACGGTCAATAATGCCCTGATGCCCTGGGGCTCTACGTGGTCTTTACCAAACTTTGAACGACCGCACACTTGCTATATAACAACCATACCACCCACCAGCCGGGTGGAAGGTCTTCATTGAAGCAACCCGAAATCTGTCTTTGGTTGCAGGGGAATGCCCCCCAAAGTACATCTGGACCTATTCCTATATGGTTCCTTCAGCTACTCCTCCTGCAGGCCTAACTCTTGGTTATGGTGCCCAGCTCAGTGTTCTGCAGGCCAATCGGCTTAACCATGAACTATCGGTCGATTTGAGACAGAGGTAAACCACGGGTTGCAATCCGCTCGCGAGCGGCGCACCCGCAACCACTTGGACAATCACGCCGGTAACCTTGTGCCGTGATTTAGGCCCTAGTGATGCGCTATGTGGTGACCACTTATTCTTTTGCCGCTATGTCAGTGCGTCCCCGAATTCAATGCGATTGGGGCACTGAGCTGCACCCATATCTAACCCATCTAGTGGCTCAATCCAGACTTCCTTTAGCATTAGATAATAACTACCATTCTATCTCGGTTGCGTTGCCCTGCCCGACTAGGCACCCACCCGGGTGTCTAGGTTACAGTTAGATATGTGTGAGTTCCCCATATCAGTGACCGTTGAAGGCGGCACACATAAGCATGTTGGCGGGGCCAAGTTGCGGGCTTAAGCATACCTCTTTTAGACTGTCGGCAGCGACCCGTGTTTAACTGTTACTAACATGGCAATGACAGTTCTACGTTAGGACTATCCCCACACTGGTCCGCCCTGCCCAAGGACTGATGCACCTGGGAGGGCGAGTCCGTAAGCAATGGGGGTGGGTATCGAGACAACAACAATGACAAGCGACCCAAGCCCCCTTTCAGCAAAAGGTTGGAGACGAGCGACACGTGGTCACGTGTGGTCAGGATCGGACTGCGCGACCCTTACTGTAATTAGCACTTATATGTCGCGAGAACTCGACCCGAAGGTAATGGCGCGCCGTTCATGAGCACCGTATATACATACATCATCAGGCACGTGGATAATAATTATCTGGCCAGAGTCACCGCGTGACCCGCCCGAAGGTGTTGGGAGTGCAGTACATGAGCCCCGTATTTACATACCTTATTCGGGCACGGTCGATTAGTGATTAGCTCAAACCGTACTGCGCACCAAATTATTAGAGCGCCGGACACAAGCACCGACCAAATAACCCGTTCAGGTGCAGGAGGAGTCGTAATGCCCGGGATCGCCTAATGCGCGCGAATGTGGGCAGGAGCAACTTCTTGTGAGTAATACATGTACCTGTATCATGTGTCTGCATCATAGGAAGCCAGCCACCACATGTTGCCTATTTATCTAGCGCGCGCTCGACCGGAAGGTATTGGTGCAAATTTTGTGAACAATGCCTGCACTTGTATCAAGTATCTGCCTTATAGGAAGCCAGCACATACATGTTGCATATTTGTGTCGCGCAAACTCGACGCCACAGGTATTGAAGCGCTGTATATGAGCCCCGTACTTACACAAGCCGGCACGGGGAGAATAGGGGATTCGTACCATATAACACGATCGCCGTGCCCGGCCACACGAGCACCGCACCAGATTAACCCTTGAGGAGCGGGGGGGATTAGTAGTACCCGTAATCGCGTGATGTGGACAGTGCATGTCTTGGTATCATGTATCCGCCTTATATATTATACGGTGGCTCATTTTAGAGAAAATCAGAAATCATTCCACAAACACAGGCACGAGTATACGTAAAAAAAGAGAAGTATTTTGGATTTTCCATCTCAATACTTATCTCAAGGGTATGAACAGTGAAATACCGTGGGAACGAGTCATCAAATAAGTTAGTAATCAAGTGTAAGATCACCACGTATGTTCTAACTACAGGTAATACTGTTCAGTTCCAGTGTGCAAACATTCTACACCTAACAGTCTCTGGCCTTCTAGCTCCCTTCTAAGATGGCCGCCACCATCACCATCTAATACTCTCTATGTAAACGTCAGTCTTCTCTCCATTTCCAATCACGCTGCACCACCGTCCAATCGAAACACACATCCACTATACTAAAGTCCGTAGGTATTGCTCCAACACTTGACTGGTCGGCAAAGCGAGAGCAGCGAGGCACCTCGATGGAGACACTGGGTTGTACCACGACGTTTCTCTGGGACGCGTAGTCTTCATGACATGTAGTAAGTACGCGCCTATCCGTTAGTGAGTTTCACTAAGACTGAGAAGCTTTGTAGATCACTGCATAGTTACGCGCACTCCGTCTCTTATTAGATCACCAAAGAACTGAACGCCAGTCCATTCACCAACGCTACCAGAGCACGCCATCCAGATTGATCCCCCATTGCTATACAAAGTAAGTACAATTGCCATCGCCCGTGTAATAATATACTACCCTTAAAGAAAACGCACATATTGACTAATGCCCTGATTCTCTTATTAGACCGTTCATTCACCAACGCTACTAGAATACGCCATCTAGATTGACCGCCAATCCTATATAAAGTAAGTGCAATCACTATCGCACTTGTAACAATTTAATACCCTCGGTAGAAATACGCATATCGACTAATGCATTTGCCCTGATTCTCTCACTAGACCACCTAGACCGCCTATTAAGCTCGCTGAACAAGTCGTCTGGAAGCACGCTCTCTCCGTTCCTTTTATACTTAGTGAGAATCTGGACACAGTTCTAAGTAAGCCATCTAATACAAGTTAATTCAAGTTATCGTTTTCTATCATCTTCTTAGAGAGTGACACTCACCCATTTACATGTATTTGACCTAATCGTTCTTTCCATCATTAGATTCTCTTGATTCTAATTCGCGTCACAAAACATCCAGTGAAAAGCGGATTCGTCAAGTAAAGTGTAAGTTATCACCTATAATTTAGGACACAGCTGACACACGGACCTTTATGTCCAGAACAGCATATTCATTGTAGTCTATCTGAATTTTTCTTTCTTAGATAATTGGAAGGGTTGCAGCCCCCCTAAACGGATCGGTTATTTAACCTCTCCGCCTGTCTTCAACCTCAGTCTCCTCAACAATTCTATTTATACCTACCAGCATTCAGGTCAGCGTCATTAGTTCGCCATTATAGTAACCGCAAAGAGTAGTTTGTTGCTTGTTACTTCACATATTTTTCTCTTTCGTTTATCCAATATAGAACTAAATTAGTGATATATCCACACAGGCATCAAGAAGTTACACGACACACGAGTAGACCATCCTTTACTCGTAAGTCTCTATCTCTTTTAGATGACTCAACCTCATGTCAGGACAGAACTATATCTACACTATTCTCTCCTCATTTTCTAAATCTTCTTATGTTTCTATTTCTTGAGTATTGAAGTTTAGACACTCTTCAACGTATAGATTTTTGTACAGCAAAAAGTCACATTTTGGTGATGGGGAATTGATAAGGTGAAAAGTCTTCTTTTTTAGCTCACAACTAGAAGATGTCTAACAAGATGTTATAGACCAGTGATTTTAATTGTTCAGCCATAGAACTTGCTACAATAGAAGACCCATTATGGTCTCTGAATTGTTTTTTAACATTATTACACAGCACACTCTTGATGATTGTTCATGTTCTCACCTAGGTATCGGTGACAAATTCTGTATGGCCCCCTGACGAAGGCACATGCCGAAACGCGCGTAGGATTGTGGAAACATCCTAAGGCCATATCAACGCTTAATCCTTTGTTTAATAATCTTTAAATATTTGTTTATTACGTTTGTAATTTTTGTACTTTATTTCACATTGAGGATAATTTCCCTGCCAACTGTGTCAAATAATTTTACACATGTTTAACCATCTGGAATAGTGTGATTTATTTACAGATGAATAGCAGATTCAAAATATGTAATTGTAAATATGGATATATATATATTTTTTCTACAAAACTATAAAAAAATAAAATGATGTATAAAAAGCACTTTAGTTTTACTTATCTTTGAATTCAAGAGTTACGCTGTCTTTCATCATTTAACCTACATTCCTAAATCTATGTTTCTTCCCACTCAGTTTTGTCTTACCCTGATTTAGGAATAATAATTAGGGGTAACCCTCTGTTCTTTACACATATATCCGCCTTATAGGAAGCCTGCAATTACATGATGAATAGTTATATCGCGCGAACTTGACCGGAAGGCATTGGAGCACTTCAACATGAGCACCGTATTTATATTACCTCTTCAGGCAGGGGGTGTTTACGACATTCGTACCATATTACCCGCTCCCCGACCGAACCGCGCGAGTACCGCACCAGATTCTCCATTGAGGTGCGGGGGGGTTTATTAATGCCCGTAATCGCGTATGTGAAAATTGCATGCACTTGTATCATTTATCTGCCTTATAGGAAGCCAGCAATACATGTTGCATAATTATATAGCGCAAGCTGAAGGTGTTGGAGCGCCTTACCTGAGCACCTTATTTACATTACACATTCAAGCACGGGGAGCTTACAAGATTCGTATCATACTAAACGATCCCCGTGCCAGGTCCATCGCGCCTGCCGCACGCAGCCCACTGCATGCCCCCCCACCCTCAACGGCAGCGTAGCCGACGGGAGGGGGGGAGATAACCTTAACCAGGGAGCGCCACATGTGTTGCACCTCCCGCGATCAGCGGGGACCCAGGCAGCTCCCAGCCATGCAGTGCTGGTGTTTTGGGGCCGTGAACCCACGCTAGTCTCCTACCGGCTCCCACGGCACAGGGTATGCGGCTTCTTAGCCGGCCGCACCCCCCTTAATATACTTTGCTCGCGAGGCCGACCGCCATTACGAAGTATGCCCCACGGACGAAAGGCCGACGGACACGTGATCACTAAAATGTGTGCTCTGCCGGACGGTAATTGATCTTTACACCGCACTATAGCTCCCGCGTGCGACGCGTGAGCAGGGGGTGACTTAAACCGAGCCCATGAGACCCCCAAAACCTAAGATGCGCGGGGGGTGAGGGGTACGCCACGAAAGGTACGCCAACGGAAACAGAATCAATGTAACTTGAACCTGCGACCTTGCGAGCAAGCGTCCCAGGGCCCAGGACCCACGCACGCTCATGCCCGCTCCCACCGTGCGCCGGGTACGTGGCTTAATGGCCAGCCGCTCCCATATCAACTAACGTGAGCGAGGTCCACCGCCATCATGAGCACCGTAATTACATTACACCTTCAAGCAGGGGGTGCTTAAGAGAATCGTACCAAATTACACGCTTCCCGTACCGCATCACGCGAGCACCGCACCAGATTATCCATGGAGGTGCGGGGGGTTTAGTAATGGCCGTAATCGCGTAATGTGAGCAATGCATGAACTTTGCTCGAACTCAAACTGCGGCGCTGTGATATGAACTAGAGCCTGCCATCTGCCAAGTGATTAGCCCAAGATCACAGGAGGTGGGCACATCCTCGTCGCGGCGATTACGTGATTTGATCACGGAATACACAACTAAACCAGGCTATCTTTTATAGCCACAACTTTGTGTACCTGTCCCACTCGCTTGAGTCAACCATGCTAACCACACTCCCAAGCCAGTGAACTTTCCCTTGGACGAGAACTGCACCTCTTTGAAAGGTTGTGAAAATTGTTGCCTATTTATATAGCGCGAACTCGACCCGAAGGTATTGGAGCGCTTTAGTGGGGCGCTTCCCCCAGCACAGCGTATGGAGCTGAAAGGCCACCACGTCAAACCTGCCGGCCCCAAAAGTCGCGCGGCCAAACAAACATGGAAGCGCGAATGCCTGCATCCGGGTATGTATATGTTTTGCCCCTTGAATGGTAGGCCAGCTAGAGGTGCAGGGGGGTGTCGTAATGTCCAGAATCGTCTGATGCGCGCGAATCTGGGCACGTGCAAAAGGCACTGTCGCGCAGCGCACGAGCACCGTATCCCCGAGACGCCGCACGAACCCCCGAAGGCACCGGAGCGCCGCGGGAGAGCATCGCAACCACATACATGGCCGGGCCCAGGGAGACTAGGCGAATCGTCCGGGGCCACCGCGCAGACTCGAGACCCAGCGCCCCGCCTCGCGCCACGGACTTACTCCGGCCTGTTTTGCGTAGTCATCAACCCATATAAGAATTTTACCCATTTATTCTGAGGAGATTGTGGACATGTGCAAGGGCAAAAGCGCCACGAGATGGCGCTGCACATCTCCGCCATCGCGGACACTGTCTGCAGAAGCATGATGCAAGGTGAGCGCCCGCCCCGTCCCTTGTGATACCGTTAGCGATTATTTGTAAATCCGATGCCTCATAGATGCGGTTGCACTGAGCCAGTTTGAAAATCATGATTTCACTATTCAGTGCGTCCACCAGCCCAGCCTAGCCTTCATTTCTGATGCGCAACACGCGCGGAGAATGATGAAACGAGCACCAACGAGATGCGAAACAGTTAGAACTCGTGAGCCGTGGTGTAAACTACTATGTTTATCATTGTAAAATAATGTCGGCAGGGGGGAGATCAAGCGTTTTGTTCAGAATCACAGTCAACCACCCGAGAATAATTGACATACAGCGAGGCCTCGTAATTGCCGAGGGAACAAAATAAAATGTAGAGGCAATACTAAATATAAATCGTTTCACTGGAAATCCAGTTAGAGGCCATCTCTTCAAAGTGCACTTCAGCTCGAAGAGTTGTTAGCATGCCTCTGCCGAAGGAGTTACTGTAAACAAAATAGAGGTTTCTCACTTAGAGCACCTTTTCTATGTTAATTTGCACAGTGGGATTCTTGGTAATTATTTTCTTTCCCGGTCGCGTGCCCTCGTTCTCTCTCACACATTCCTGTTTGTCAAGCTCCTCGCCGTGCTCGGTGTGCTTGACGAAGACTCCGGAGGCCGCGTGACGCATGGCCCCCATGGCACGTCTTCCCCGCAGCTGCAGAATGGCGCAGGCTTCCAGGCCAAAATTATATCTTTATCGAACGCATTCCAGAGATAGAGGCAGCAAGTGCAGAGAGAGTGTGCGCTTGGTAGGGCAGCCCAGCGACTGTCACCGGGCCTTGCATAACCCCTCACAGAGGGAGGGAGGTGGTGTGGAACGTCAGGCTGTGTGCCCTCCACTCACCAGAGAACCCGGTTACTTAAGCCTTTGGTTTAAACCTACATCGCGCAGGCATGCCGGGGCGACCACGAGGGTGGCACGCCCGAGACGGCCGCGCTCGCGGAGCAGCATCCCCCGCCCTCAGCCAGCCTGAGGGGCCCCCCCCCCTTACTCACCGCTCATAGGGACCTTCCCCCAGATCTACCCGCACCCCGGCAATGGGAATTGACACCTCTACTTGTGCGGGGGGGAGTTAATGAACAGAGACTCGATACACTGGGCTGCTGGGTGTACTCATTAACCGGGATCGCCAGCGAGAGAAAGATAAGCGCGACCCCCAAAGCATGGACGCCAAAAGCGGGGGGGGGAGCGAAGTCAGTGGCAGAGCCTAACCGTATATGCGTATAGTCAAGGCCACTGGGACCTCTTCCATCCTTGTCAAGGGGAGTGCTAACCTCCTCTCCTTTAGTACAACACAATAGGCCCAAGACTTAACCATAACCACCGTAACGCTCGGCACCAAACGTGCCCTACACGCAGAAACTTCCGACGGCGCACCCGACAATAATGCTCTCACTCCCCCACGGGCGCCCGCAGGCGCTTAAACATACTGCTCATCGCCGCACAAATCCACGCCGCACTACATACAAATTCGGCTCCCGCTTTGATCTTGTGCCCCCTCCGCCCGTGGTCATCCAAGCCACAGGGCCCCGTCGACCTGGTACTGCCCAGGGACGGGGCCGGGGCGGAGCGGAAGCAACAAGACTCACCGGTAAAGGGGGGCAGCGACGATGACCGATGCGGCGTGGAACCCGGGAATCAGCGACGAGCAGCCAGGGACCGTCCGAAAGGCGAGGTGGGCGACAAAAGAGGTCGCCAGTGAGGGTGGGGGAAGGCTAAATAGCCTCCCCCTCACACCTGGGCCCGGAAGTGACACGCATTGCGCGTCACTTCCGGCCCTGACACGGAGGGGGGCACCAGTCTGTGTCCCTGCCCCCCCCCGAAGGAGGGAGTGGGGAGGGGTGACCGGGGCCCCGGGGCCACTAAGGCGCCGACCGCCGAGTGGCCCCCTGCGGGGGCCGCGGTCAGCGGCAATTCTGTCACATGTTCCTTGGACATCCTCTCACACGAGGTCTGTAGAATCCTTACAAAAATGAGAAGCTGGCTGGCCTTCAAGGAAATCAGGCGTGCTCCCCCCTCCCCCCCCCCCCCCCCCACCCGTCTCCCCACCCCCACCCCCACCCCACCACCAGGCGGTGACTCTAGGCCCGCAGCCTCTGGGCTAAAGCTTGAGTAGAGCCAAGGTATAGTCATTCTAGGCACTGGCTCTGCACGTAGATCTACTTCCGGTTTAGAGGTCAGGCCTGACACTTACGGGTCACTGCGTCATCGCAGCGGTACTTTCTGAACGGGACTTGTGGCCGCCTCTGCCCAGCCTCATCTCTTTCTCAGAGGCACTGAAACACCTGCTTTAAAATGGGGTAGCAACAGAAAACACCTTGCGCTTTGTGAAGGAAGGGACTTCATTTATTGCTATTTATTTCATTAGGCATATGGCGTTCAAGGTTATCAGAATGCTCCACGTGTACGAACAACATATATGTAAAGAAACAAAAGCAGAACCTCGGCGATGCAGGTAGTTATCAGGGTGAAGCTTGATGGAGCGTAATTTTCTCAGTATGATTTGTCTCTGTCAATTCCTGCTCATTGGATAATTAATGTGATACTAATATATACTTAAAAAGACGGCGTGATTCGTAAAACACATGAGAGCTCAAATCTGCATCGTAAAAACATGCATTGTGAATGAGAGAGAGAAAAAGACATAATATTAATGAATTCACAATACTTATGTGCTATGAAACCTGTACTAAAATGTGTGACCTCATAATGGAAGTTTTAACTAAGTAATATAAAAAGTTAGAGAAAAAGTACTAATTTAGTAGCAAAAGTGGATTAACAGTAATTGTTGAAAATGAAAACGAGAAATTACTTTTGTTCACCTAGCAGTTCTATCATGGAAACCTGCAATTTCAAAATGTCAAGGGGAAATGAGTTTGCCTTATAAATGATTTTGTAAATGAGTAAATGTTTTAGAGAATACAAAATGGTGTTTGATTATACATTTTATAAAGAAATATTAATCACAAATGAAACTGCTTCATCTATATTCAAGTGAATGTCTGAAAGATTAATATTTTTTAGTAAATAATGTTTTAGTAGGGTTTCCGTAGGCCTTAACAAGCATTTTCATTTTTTCCTTCAAAAAAGACTATAATGAGCTGAAATGACTTCACTAACAGTTGTGGGAATTTTTGGTAAAGTTTCTTTCTCTAGGTTTGAATAAAGGACACTCCCTCTACTAGTACTAAACTGTGTTGTCTTTGTTGCAAGCTCAGAAGAGAGTGCTTGGGAACAGACATGATAAGTTACAAAGAAAATCCTAGTTCCAAGGAGGAGTGACATGTAACTTTTTATAAAAGGATGAACATCGGACAATGGTATTACGTATCATTTCCGAATCAAATTGGTAATGTAATGATCACCCCATGAACAGACCATAGACTTTAACCAATGGACATCGTACAAAACTGCGTAAAGGATACTTTTGTGGGAAGGAACTATGCATAACCAGGCGTATAACTGCCCTGTGGGAAAAGAACAGTGGTCTGGCTATTCTTTGATATTTCCTATATGCCTGGCATGCTGATGAACTGAACTTTGATTTTCTCTGAACTGAATTTTCCTCATTTCCTGCACTTTGCCAGCTGGTGAAGTTGTGCCGGCAAACCTTTCGGCTTTAGGGTTAAATGACTCGAGCTATTGCACGCTGTGCTCTAGTGTCTTTTTGGGTTCACCTCGAGTTTCTGTATTTCATGAGCGGGAAAAAACCCTTTGTTCACGCTGCATCAAGCTGGTAAGGGCAGTCTTACAGGTAGCATCTAAACAGAAGGAGACCAACAGGGCTTAAGTCTGAGATCTTCAGACCAGGGTTGGATTTGAATGAAAAAGAGCCCTGGGCACACTAAAAAAAGTGGCCCACTTTTGTGCATTGTGGATTGTGCTTTGTCGCAAAACACTGCTTTCATGTTTAAGTCGTATGAAAGGGTGAGTTCTCTAAAAAGGCATGTTTTCTTAACTTAGCTGAGAAAAAAAATACAAATGTTGCACAGACTCTTTATCCACGGATTAGTTCACAGTTGTGAACCACACTTCAATATAGGTGGGGACTCTTTGGCTCAGGTACCCTGACCCTGTTCAATCTGCATACATTAATGGACTGGCCCAGCCAGAGACTGTGAATGTCACTTCCGACCCATTGGTAAAAAAAGCAGGTAATCGATACTCATTTGCCTAGAAAAGGCTGCTCAGGCCCCCACTCGCGACATATGAACAGCACAGATACAGGCCAAATCGACATCCACGCTAGCCAAAAAAGCCCACAACTCCAACATCGGTACCAGCCCATTATATGAGTGCCCGCCTTACCAATCTGACCCTGCTTCAGACAGACGAATACTGAGTTTGCACATTTTTACTTTCTGAATTTGGAAGAACAATGTAGATTTGCTTTGAGTACTTTGTTTTCATCCTGTGATGAAAATTTAGTTTTTAGGTCTCGCCTAGGTAGCACTTGCGCTGTCTCTTCGAGACATGCTGTATTCAGGAATGGACTTTTAGTTCAGCCCATTTTCCACCATCTTTTCAATTAGCTCCTGTTACTGTCCTTTGTAAATGGTGATTTTTGGTTTATAAATAGGCTTTGTAGCCCCTCCTTAGTACCTCCCTTTCTCCCATAAAAACTACCCCTTTTACATGTGTTGTTATCGGTATGCTTTATTTAAGGTATGTGAGCACTATTTTCTTAAAGGACTTTCTCCTACCGGCAGTTGCAGGCAGGACACGCCCGCTTGTTTTGTAGTTGTAACACAAACCAGATTGGAAGATATTGGAGTGCTTTACGTGAGCACCAGTTCTCCAGTTCCACAGTAGCAGCTCGCTATAATAACATTTTCCAGCGAGGACATCGGATGGCATTAGGTTTGCTCCTCGGCTCACTTGCTAAAAACCAAGACTTCAACAAACAGCTCTTTCCCTCTCGTTCCTTGATTGTTCCACTGTGAAATGGATCAAAAAGGAAAGAAGCACTTTGGCTGCAAATTTCATCTGACATTTTTCTATTCCAAAGTGCAGTCTCGAAACGGAGATAAAAAAAAGGTTTCAAAACAAAAAAAAGTGGCCAGATTGGCTTTATTCACAACCCAACACATTTTTAGCGTCACTTTACCACGTTTTCCAGTCAAGCGCTAATTTCGTTTTGTCACCTTTCTTCAAACAACAGAGTTTACTTCTCTCGCTCTGTTGCTGCCCCTCCTCCCTCTCTCTTATTCCCTCTTTGTCTCTGTCTCATTCCTCCTCACTTGCTAAAAACCATTACTTCAACCAACAACTCTAACCCCTCTTTCCTCACAATTATTTGTTCCCCTGTGAAATGGATCCAAAAAACAACACTTTGGTCTCGTCTGCTGCTCCATGTGTCGGGCAGATGCATTTATTTATTAAAACAGTTTTATGTAGCGCTGGCTAGACCCAAAGGTATCAGAGCGCTTTACAAGGGTTGAGGGAGAAACAAATTGCAGTATAACATTATTACAAGGAGGCAATATGCAAGACAATGATAATAATAACAATATGTCAAGAACCATAATTACATGAACACGAAAATAAGGAATACATTTTGGCAATAGCTGATCTTGAGTAATTAAGCTCGATTGGGTGAATCAGGTCTGAGGTGGGGAAAGTGTGGGGATATGGAGGAAGTGAGGCGGGTGATGGGAGAGGTGAAAGCATGAATGCGTAGGCAGTGATTATAAGAGAACTAGTAGGGGGAGGGTGGGAGTATAAGACAGGAACAGAAGAGCGGGGGGGGTAGTAAGTCAGGTTTAAAGTGGCGGGAACATAGAACCTTCATGAGCGGGTTGTGAAACCCAGATTGGTGGCAGGATTAAGGCCCCCAGAATTTGTTTAAAAGGTGCCGCTTGAGATCTTTTTTGAAGCTAAGGTAGGAGGGGTTGCAACGTAGTTCTTTGGGGAGTGAGTTCCAGATAGTGGGAGCATTTCCGGAGAAAGAGCGTAACTGGGTGGATTTCTTGTTTACCAAGGGCGGTACTAGCACGAGAGTATTTGTGCTCCTCATTTCTCTAGCACAACCCGCTTTGTGGAGTTTGTCTTGGAGATACAATGGGGTGTGCTGGTGCAAGGCTTTGTGCGTAATGCAAGCATTCTTGGAGGTGGATCTGCCTTCGAGGGGAAGCCATTTGAGTTCTTTGAGGATGGGTGAGATGTGGTCGAACCGCTTACAGTCAGAAATAAGTTTTGCCGCGAGGTTAAGGGCAGTTTTGATTGGGGCTAAGTGGGCTTTCGGTGTTCCAGAGAGGATGGCATTACCGTAATCCAATCTAGAAAGTACTAGTGATTGAACAACTAATTTAAAGTCATCAGCAGGAATGAAGGGTTTGATTTTCTTGAGGTGGAGAAGGGTGAAGAGAGAGCCTTTGGCCGTATTTTTTATGTGGGGAGAAAGGCTGAGGTTGTGGTCAATGCTTATTCCAAGGGATTAAACTGAGTTAGAAGTGGACAAAGAGTAGATGAGAGCTTTAAGGTCAGAGATCCAGAGTTGGAACGGGAGCTGGTTGTTTTTAGGAGCGAAGAGAATGACTTCCGTTTTTTTAGGGTTGAGTTTAAGGTGGTTGTGCTGGAACCAGTGTTGAATCTTAGTCAGGCCATCATTGAGGTGCAGAATGTCAGCTTGGGAATCGATCTTGTAGTAAAGCTGGGTGTCGCCAGCATAGAGGTGGTAGTTGATACCTGCTTGCTTGAGAATGAGGGTGAGGGGTTCCATGAAGAGGTTAAATAGAGAGGGAGTGAGAATAGAACCCTGGGCAACACCCAGGGGGACATGAATAGGTTTAGAGAGACAACTGCTGATTTTAATTTGTTGAATTCTGTGCTGAAAGAAGGAGGTGAACCATTTTAGGACTAGACCATTGAAGCCGAAACGATCTTTGAGGGTGTTGAGTAAGGCGGAGTGGTTAACAGTATCGAAAGCCGCAGAGAGGTCAAGAAGAATGAGAATGGAGGCCTCTCCCTTGTCGAGGGAGTGATGGATGTCATCAACAATGTTGAGCATAGCAGTTTCAGTACTGCAGCCCTTTCTAAAGCCTGACTGTAATGTGTCCAAAAGGCAGAAAGAGTCAATGTGCTTGTCCAGTTGGAGCAAGGCACATTTTTCGAGAGCCTTTGATAGAAAGAGGAAGATTAGAGATGGGACGCAGATTGTTAAGGTCGGTGGGGTTGGTAGTAACATTTTTGAGGATAGCAGTGATTTGGCCATGTTGGAGGGAAACAGGGACACACCCAGTGGCCAAGGAGGAGTTGATGATGGTGGTCCAATAAGGTGCAATGATATGCTTTAAATCTTGAACAAGGTTAGCAGGTGTAGTGAAGATCGTTATCTACATATGTACAATGCTAAGTTAGCACAACCGCGTTAGATGTTAGTAAGCCATCTTGCCTCTTTTTGCTGCTTTTGCACATGACACTGTAGTCACATGTTATTAAATTGAGAAATGCTTACTCGACTTTGCTTCACATGAGAACTGTCTGTTGTTAACATCCCAAACAGTGAGCAGCGACCTTGGTCTGTACACAGTGTAAAAGAACCAGTCTGGGTTGCTAGACGGTGCATGTTGTTGAGTTCAGGTTGATCGGCCCACTAGTTTAGCCATAACACGCACGCAGCTGCAAATACCTGAAAGTCGGGTGCTTTTAATATTGCAGTGGTACATGTTTTCATTACATCTGGAAGAAGAGCGTTCCTAGGAGCAGAGCATAGCTGATCCTGTGATGTGAACTCACTGAGCTGATCTTTACGGTATGGGGTTCCCCATTCAAGCCTAGAGACCTTCTACTAGTCTAATAATAATACTATTAGTGTGCTAGAGAAAGGAAGGTGGCTTAGATCCACTGTCATTTTAGTATGATTACTCCTTTCATTTTCTATGGTACTGTAACTATGCTGATGGTTTTGATTTTAATCGTTTGTCTGCTTATGTTAGCCAAACTGCTTCATCTTAGGACACGAGGTTTATAAAATGACCTCTTTAAACTTTTACCGTGAATCTGTTTATTCTGTTGTGGACTGGTACGAGAATAATTACGAAAAGGTATTTCTGATTCCCACCATTCCTGAGAAATATACTAAGTCGCTTGTTCTGAGTTGTCTATACATTGGGACCGCCGAGCTAAACCTCGGATAACGAATGGGACACTGATGCTGGCCGGATAAGGGGTTCTGGGTTCTGAGGTGAGTTTTTGGTACACCACAATTCACTGAGGGCCTGGGTTCCTGCGCTTAGTTCTGCGCATAAGCAGAATCCCTACAACATGGCGCACCTAACGTTTGGTCTATTGATTTGAGACGCCTTAGTAGTGCTTATATTAGTCCACAACACCCTCACTCTGGTTTGCGGATAACGGGAGTGACGGTTTAACCTACCTGTGTTTCGACTAAATAGGTTCCTTCAAGCTTGATCATTAAAAAAGTTATTTAATCTTAACCCTTCTGCTACTAATAGACTGTAGATTTACTGTTTATGTCCTAATGGCGGTCGATATTCCGGCTCATAGCCGAGCACCCCTGAAACGTCATTTGGCACAGTAGGGGGTTCTGGACGATGGTATGGCTGTGATTTTTGTGCCGATGCGTTGTTTCCGTTTGAGTTGTTCTACTCTTGGGTTACTTTGCCGGCGGTGAGTGAAGACGATGATACTTTCCACTCCTATACTGCCACGCAGCTACCAGCCAACTATACGCCATATAGGACTCAGGAAATTCCTATTTCTGCCTGGCAGCATAGCATTTGGTTTAATGGCGCCCTTCCCCATGCGGTTATACCAGCGAGAATGGGCCCTTTGTCGATTGCAGGGGCCACATGGCCGGTACTAGCCGGATATACGCATCATCCCCGCTATCTACAGGTTACGGTGGCTGAGTTGCGTGTACTTCACACAGCCCTTATTACAGTACATAGGGCTTTAGTGCAGTCCGTGTCCCGCAACGTGCAGGTGGGGGCACCTGCTGTTGCGGGACAACCGACGGACCACCACGCGGTGGTTATTAGTCCTGTTATGGTTAATTCGGTTGTGGGCAAGCGCCCCCAGAATAGGAATGATTTCCCTTATTGGCTTGCTGAGAAATGTGACCACTTTTTCGCTATAAAAGACCTGTATAGTTTAGAGCCCGTTTTAGATGATGTTGGCCCCCCATTAACAAGGAAACTATACATGCAGTGGCGTTATGGTACCCTTCCTCTGAGGGCACATACTGAACACTGGGCTAAAACTCACACCACGGCTCACTGCCCAGCATGTGCAAATTCGCGGGAGAGTGACCTGCACATTATATTCTTCTGCCCAGCATATAACAGATCTCGGAAGTACTGGCTCATCCCACTCCTGAGAAAATCTAGGTATCAGGAGTTATCTTCCTGCATACAGAATTTTAAAGACAGACCTATCGGCTCCCACCGTATTTGCAGTTGCCAAATTTCTAACTGCAATGTGGTTTGTCAGAAATCGTTATATCAAGTCCAACATGAGCACGTGATCAACTGAATGATTTTTAATCCATGATCGCTTTTATGTATTTTATCCCTTCCAAACGTTCTTAATGTGTAAAAATGTTTTTATGCAACTTTATTGTATTATTTTATGGTCCATTGTGATCGAAATAAAGATTATGATGATGATGATGAATTTGACCAATTGGAAGCGGTTTATCCACATACGACTTCTGTGGAAAAACACAGGATCCTTACCATTACTTTGCCGAAAGACTTAGTCCCAGATATAGCCGATTGTGAGAAATGGGGTAAGGTCTTTGCTGCGACATACTCAAAGTGCTTTGGCACTCCGTCTCTGTCAGTACTGCCCTCCGTTATTAAACGTGTTCAGGAGAATCACGGAGCGGAGGCTACCGTAGAATTGGGAATGCGGCTTGTCGGAGTGTTCGATGTGGTTGCTACCATTATACTGGGCAACCTCAAAGGAGATGCTATGCAATTCCAAGTGCTTAATAAATTAGACGCAGTGAACGAAGACGACAAGCCGAGGGAATTCACGAAAATTATCGCGAATGCCTATAAACAAGTTGTTCGTAGCGCTTTAGGTGTTAAACCAACTGTGAAGAATCCTGATTCAATACAGCAAACAAAGGCAAACTCGTCTGGTAAGGATGAACGCACTAATTTTCCAAAACAAAGTTGGCGGGCGAAAAAACAGGAGAAGCAGCAACAGAAACAGGGGTCTCGTCCTGCCTCTCCAGTACAGTCAGGTAGTGAACGCACGTATGATCTGCGCGATCGTGCTACTATTAAGTCACCTGATCGATTTCAGGTTTCTGAACAAACGTTCTCCTTGTTCTTCACAGGAAACATCGGCTTCACAGTCCGGTGGCGGAGGCGGTGGCAAAAGTCGGGGTGCCCCACAAGCATGTGAGCAATCCCGACAGACTGACGGTAAAGGCAAGCAGGAGGAATCTGCAAGTCAAAGACCCCCGTTTCAGAAGAAGAAAGTTGCTGCACTGACAGCGAGGTATGCCTCAGATGGTACGGACGCAGCTTCAGAACCTGACATGGGCGCTAACGCTGCTAGACAGCGCGGCGGAAGTTACAGTAGTGCGACAAGCACTGCGTCCATATCTGGTGGCGACAGCAACTGATATATTTGTGAATATTGAAACTGCTGACACTCGGGTGTCTCCCCCTGATAGACTGTATAATATAGTTATTCAAATTGAAGGTGACATACAACGTACAATTCAAGGGGCTTTTTGGGATAATCTGACCACTACCTATGATATTCTGTTGGCGGAGGCAGATTGGCCCCCGGCTTTCGTTTTAGATGCTCCTAGAGGGGAGGAGGTGATCCTCCCCTCCTTTGCGCACACGGTGCCTAAGGTCCTAGCTAAAAAGTATGGGATAAAATGTCTCCCGTAGTGCAATGTAACAAGGGTACCCCTAATGTAGTTTCCTATAGCAGGGTTTAAATCAATTATTAGCACAATATATAGGAAATTTGTTCAGACAAAATAGACTAATGTACAAAAGAATAACGAAAAATATATATATAAAAAAGTGTGCACTATATTGTCATAGCGACCAAATATGACCCCAACAACAGCTCTATTTTTTTCTTTCTATGTTTTTATTTGTTGTGTATCAATCTATACATTTCTTTGTATACATACGCTTAATGTCTCAATTCAACTTTCCCAAAGCTCATATACATCATGGCTCTATTCAATCACACTCTGTGTGATTGAATAGAGCCATGCACAAAGATTTTTTGACATTAATTGGAAAGTAATTGATGTGACTGAATAGAGCCTTGTTTAAATTTTGATATTAATTGTAAAGTAATTTGTCGACCTATATGTAATGAGATATTATCCTTAACACATGTTCACTTTAAAAAAGTTTTCTTTTGTTATACACGTTTTGTCTTTCTCTCCTATGCGAGCTATAAATATACCTGTACTTGATATGGGTATAATTATTAATGTGTAAATCAATGCACAAATTGAATGAACGATTTATAGAACAATTGTACATATAACTTAAAAAATCATTGATCACAAAATTTGATTTGATTTGATTGTATCTAGAGCTTTGGGAAAGTTGAATTGAGACATTAAGCGTATGTATACAAAGAAATGTATAGATTGATACACAACAAATAAAAACATAGAAAGAAAAAAATAGAGCTGTTGTTGGGGTCATATTCGGTCGCTATGACAATATAGTGCACACTTTTTTATATATATATTTTTCGTTATTCTTTTGTACATTAGTCTATTTTGTCTGAACAAGTTTCCTATATATTGTGCTAATAAAATGTCTCCCGGCCATGAGATTCCGTTGCGGACTACGCCCCAACCTCAACCCCAATACCCCATGCGTCGCGAAGCTAGACCTCACGTCGCGCCGATCCTTGAACAATTGGAATATCAAGGAGTAATCGAAACATGTGTGTCACCTATGAATAATCTCTTGTTCACTGTGACGAAGCCTGACGGGTCGTACCGCCTAGTTTTGGATTACCGGCATCTAAACTCTCATTGCCGGACCTGTGCAGTACAGAACACCCACAGTTTGGCTCTCGTCGATAGTCTCGTGAGGAAAAGGTTTAAAACCACACTTGACATTTCCAATGGCTTTTACAGCCATAACCTGTCCTCTCTTAGTAGTGAGTGGACGGCGTTCACCTCGGGTGGCAAACAAAAACAATTCAAAAGATTACCAATGGGTTATAAGAATAGCCCGGGAGTCTTTGCCGCTCGCGTGGTCTCCCTCTTGGAGGGTGTAGACCCGGATGCGTACTCGTATGTGGATGACATTTATCTCACAGATGACGAGTTGGACCCGCATCTCGGTCTCCTTGATCGCATTATTGTTTTGTTTGCAGACTTCGGTTACAAATTCAACTTTGCGAAGTCGCACATTGCAGAATATACAGTGTTGTTCTTGGGGTACGAACTCAACAATGAAGGTCAAGGATTGGCTCCGCACTTTCTAGAGAAGTGCGCATGCCTCCGTGCTCCTACTTCACTGAAGAAATTACAATCCCTGCTGGGTTTTTTTAATTTCGGTCGCACTTACATCCCGGATTATGCCCAGCGTATCAAGCCGCTTTATGCCTTGGTACAACTTACTTTTCCCAAATCTTGTTGGCTGCCAGAGCATTCAGCTATATTGCAGTTGTTGCAAGCTGATCTTCTTGCTTCTAAATACTTACTGACGCGTGATAACCACACTAACCTGGTCATAAGAATAGTGCCCGGCGCAGTTGGTTTCACATACTTAACGTTCAATGAGGGCGACATCGTCCCCATTGCTTACAAATCTCACTTGTACACTTCGGCTGAACTGCGTTTTTCCGCTGTCGAGAAAGTTCTGACGGCAGTACAGATGGCGATTCTGAAAGAACGAGCTCTGTCGCAAGGTAAATGCATGTTGGTGGTAACACCCTATCCTGCCCTTTAGGCGGTGACAAAAGCAAGTGTACCGAATTCTAAAGCTTTGCTTCCAAGGTGGATATAATGGGCCACTTCCTTGACCTCGCCGGACGTCACTTTTATCTTTGACGCGGCACTTCAGACTCAGGAGTTTTTGCAGTATGAATTCGTTCATACGGCTCCTCTGTCCTGAGGATTACCATTGTGTCATATACACTGACGGTTCTGCGCAACCCGCAACTGGATCAAAGCACGCCTATTCAGCGGCTTGCGCAATTGTAGTCGGTACTTTCGTAAATGGTGACTTCCAGTCCGATGTCATGCATACGCAGTCATTGGGTGATTGTACCGCACAGTTGGCGGAGCTTCATGCTCTGGTGCTTGCACTGGAGTTTGCTGATCCACGAGTCACTACCCTTATAGTGAGTGACTCCTTTTATTGTGTTCAATCTTACAACGACAATCTACATTTTTGGTCTCAGAATGACTACCATGATTCCAAAGGTAGCACGATTAAGCATAAACTGCTTTGGGTTCGAGTGGCAGATCTTAAAGAATGTCTGCCTCTCGTGAATGTAATTCACACTCTTGGTCACCAACGAGTTGGTGTCCATGCTGTCGGCAACAGCCTACCTGACGAGGCAGCAAAAACAGCAGTGGTGACATATTTAGTAGCAGCAGTTACAAGATCCAAAAGTAAGATCGATGATGACATCTTGGCAGCTATTGCTGCTACAGAGCAGAGAACGAAGCCACCGAGAGGTTTCCCTGCTCGTTACCATTATCGCTTAAGTCCTGATAAAGTCCCATTAGTGAGGATTAATGACGTTGGTGACAGATTGATTCCCAACGCGGACTGCAGACCATCTTTGATATTAGCAGCTCACGAGGGCATGGCGTCCGCGCATGCCGGTGTTGCAGCTACTGTATCTCTGTTACAACAACGTTACTGGTGGTGCGGTTTGTATAAACAAGCCAGAGCTTATGTTCTTAATTGTGACATTTGCCAGCAGATTAAACCTTCAACTGCGGCGCGCCCACCACAAACTCAGTTGTACATTTCTAATAAACCAATGAGTTGTGTTTATTTAGATCATTGCGGTCCTTTTACCTCTGATACTGCGTACAAATACATCTTGGTTGCAGTTGATTCGTGCACACGTTTTCTGTGGGTGTGGCCACAAAGGAGTGCTGATTCTCGCACTGTCATAAAAGATTTGCGTGTATTTGTTGGGAGTTTTGCATGTGGTACCTTTCATTCTGATCAGGGCCCGGCGTTCGCTTCTAAGGCGTACAAAGAGGCCATGAGAAATTTGTGGGTCCAAGTCAAATTTTCGTCTCCATACCGGCCTGAGGGTAATAGTGTAGTGGAGCGAATGAACCGTGACTTAAAGCAATCTTTGACAACCAGAATTTTGGGTACTGGCCGGAACTGGCTAGCCCACTTGTATGACGTGCAACGTGCACTTAATAATCTCCCTAGAAGGTCTCTGGGTGAGCGGACCCCATACATGATGCTCTTTGGTGTACGAATGTTTGTTCCAGACCATGATGGTCTAGACATGGCGGCATCAGCCGCACCCTTTGACGTAGATGAACACTGTGCTGTATTGCAGAATCTTCAAGAAGCCAGAAACAGTCTAGCGAAGGAGCACGTACCCTCCTCATCTGATGCTGAACTTCAGATTCCGGTAGTCGGCTGGCTACCTCGAGTTGGTGATCTGGTCCGTGAGAAGATGGAGAACAAGAAGGAGTTCGACCCCTCTTATCGTGCACCGGTTCCAGTGCTTGGAGTACAGGGTACTAGAACAGTCATTTTACCTCCACTTCCTGGTCGAAAGGATAACAGGTACATATCGATTGACAATGTCAAACTACAGCGAGTGGCCGATTCTTCTTAGTATGACTCCGGCGGTTTCCTGTCCTTCGATGCTGAGAAATTCTGTTGTGGACCGAGCTTCTAACACAGTGCCTGATGTTGCCATCGAGATGCATGCCGTTACTGGTCCCTTGTTGCCACAAACACCTAGTGGTGTGCTTGAAGAAGTTGAGTATGCTTATCCTGCGGATGTTACCTTGCCTGTTTTACAATCCACCACAGTTGCCCTCTCACAAGACTCTTTTGATTCTCGTTCAATGACTTCCATTGCCCCGTCCAAAGTTTCAATTTTTGTGGCTTGGTTCAAAAGACATTTTTTAATACCCCCTTGGACTTACATTTGGCTGGTGCTCATATGTGTTTTTTTGTTTATGTCCATTGGCTTTGTGGCAGTGTTTTTTTGACTTATCAATGGACACTACCTGAATGAAAGGTCTACGATTCGACTAATTAATGGAACTTTGGCCCCCCACTCCTCATCGCACATTATGAAGAGGGACCAGACTTTTGTGAACATTACTGCCTGGCCTGTACGTGATGGGATCGCTTGGGATGCCGTAAAATTTCAAATTCATGGCCCCACTGAAGTAATTAATGTGCCAAATGTATTTCGTGTTTCTATGGGTGATGTGGTTAAACAGAACATTCACTCAGATGATTGGGATGTTCAGGCCATAGAAGCACTGTTTTCTGATTTGAAATATTATGCTGCATTTGATGCTGAGGATTTGTATTTAGATACTGCTAATTATGATGAGCAATTTTGTTATCAACATTATGGCACACATTTCCTACACAAGGCAAATACGTTTAGAAATTTTGTAAATTATACACAATGGGAACACTGCCCCGCCCCTAAGTTGGGCAGCTCTGCCACGTTAGTGGAAAAGTTCACCTATTTTTCTGATTTTAGTGTGTCAAATCCGGCCTCTTTTTATTTTAAAGTTGCGCCTGAGTCTGCTTCTAAGGTTAGACTGACACACACCAATTGTTGTATTCCAAGTCCTTTATGGACGAGTTGGCAATTGGCGGGTATGATCTGTGGAAGGCTACAGTCCATCTTAAATCGGTTTGGGGCTCCAAACGATGGCAAGTACAGGGAACAGAAGCTTTGCATCGTGCCTGTCTGATCCTGAATCACATATTGTTTTTAAATTCGTCCATTTTTCAGACAACCTGTTTTGGATTGGCTACTTCTAAAAGATTAAATTGTCCCTCCGTTCCGGGTCTGGGTGCTTACCCCAATTGGGGTAATCATACATATCTATCCCTTGCTATGTTGCAGACACAGGTTTCCAACACGTCCTTCAATATTTCTGAATTGAATCCGGAAGGGTGGTTGTGTGGCAAACGAGTTCAGACTCCTATCAACATCGGTTTCTGGATTTAAAGCAGGGGTATACACAAGTTCGTGTGGACCCTCGTTTTGAATCTTCTCACACTGTAACTACCTACTCAGTAGGGAAGTTATGCCAGTCTTGGCTGCAACATTCCACTTTAGCGTCTGTTAAACTTCATTTAGCACGTTTAAATGACAAAATAGATTTGAATGATTTTGTTAAGGGTCCTGCTGTTGGCAGGCCTAAAAGATGGGTGTCTGCTGTTTATAACGAAGTTTGGAAGTTATCACAAATTGAGGCTGCATCCAGATTACATGCTATTGATCAGGCCAATATGGAAAAAGTGTTGGCTGTAATAGATAATAGTATTAACACCCTCTCTTGTAGAATTTATACATTAGATAATATTGTATCGTCTGTGGTAGACATTGTACAGGATGATTTGTCTGTATTGTATCATGGTCAAAATCAGTTGCGCTCGATTATGCAGTTTGCTTGGACGTTGCAAACTTTAAAGGCAGGGAAGGTCCCTTGGGATTACATGAATACTTCATCTTTGTTCCTTCCTTTTAATTTAACTGCAAAACAGCAATTCATGTCCATGAAAGATGCTACATATTCATTACTGCACATTGAAAAGTTAGAACCTTTGCCTTTCTCTCTTGCTGAATTGAATTCTGCTGTGTGGCTTGTACATGGGTTGATCACGTTACCGTTCCCCCTGTTTAAGTTTAGTTCGTGCATGAAACATTATGCCTTGGGCAGGTACGAACAGTTGGGTACTGCCTTCTTACATGAAGTCTGTTCGCTCCCTTTCACATACAGATGTGTGAGAGACGGCAAGGAGGTCTCCGCACCGGATCACTCTGTTGTGTGTAGACACATTCAATTGCATGGTGCATGTAATGTGCACGCCCCTAATTTAGCGTCCTGAAAGGGATCCCTGTCCCGGTTATAACCCCGTCTTTTACGCTGCTTGCTAACGGTAGTTATTTGCTGTTAAATAATGAAGCTTGCTGTGGGTTGTTAGTGGGAATTCCCTACATAGTGACTGTATCACAGAGAGTAGTTTGCTGTAATAACGTCCTGTTCCCACCCCCGCATGGCCGGCTCGATGTATCCATCTGGCCGTCAATTCCAACCTTGAAAGCAGAGTTCAACAAGATGAGCAGAATAAGGGCTCTATTGTCTATAAAAAAAGTCGCGTTGACTTCATCCCGGGAAACATTTGTCCTTCACGTAGCAAACACCCGCACTGAGGTGCAAGCGCTTTTGAATACTGATCTCCCACTTCATTTTGGGACCCTGATACAGACTATCTTTAATGCCTCGTCAACAAGTGGCATAGCTCATTTTTTTAAAATTGTGGGCTCCGGCCTCGTGACCTCTTTTCAAACTATTTTTGGTGTGATCCCGTCCTTTTTTCATTCTATTTTTTGCAGTGTCTTCGGAGGTCTCCCTTTACTTCTTGCCCTCATAGCTAAATACTGTTGTTGATCTGCGCCCTGCACTATGGATGCACAACTTGCGTCACACGACAACATGTCCCGGCTGCTCCATCTTCGTAACCGGATGCTTGAATACTATGGCACTTTACCACTGGCAACTCTAAGCATAGCCTATGGATTGTCCTTCCGGTTTCCCTATTTTACTTGTGTGCAGCCCGTCTTTCATTGCCTAGATTGTCCGTTCCAATGGGCTCTGGATTTGTGTCTGTCGAACTCGGTGTCTCCTGTCCCGGATTATGATCGGCTAATGAGCCCCTTAGTGGCTCATGAGTTGGACTGTTCTGGTGTCGGGATTATGGCCTGTGGAGCAGCACATGGACTCCTTGGGAATTGGGACATCGGAACGGCTGCGTTTGACTTCTTAGCAAGAAGTTATCTTGAAGAACACGCCAGTTGTCCTCGTCTGGTGCTGGAGGCTCCGGTGGTAGAGGAGCATGTATGTTCCTTCCCCGTCCTGAACTGGATGGCAGATAATTTGGCGGAACGTTCCAATGATTTCCTCTTGGAAGCTGTTGCAACTCATTGTGCTTATACATTGATGGATTGACTTTTGCACTTTCAGTTTGTCCTAAGAACTTCAATGATTTTTTTATTCTTTAATGGTTTTTTCAATCCTTTTTTATATATTTTTCTTTATTTTTTTATCTTCGAACTTTTTCACTTACCTTATATGGACTTACAATTCATGCCCTTGGTTCCGTTCTGTCAAACTTGAACTCTGCGTTCTTGCAAGTGCGCTCCTACTGGTTAGTGGTCCAATCAAGGGGGGGTGTAGTGAAGATCGTTATCTACATATGTACAATGCTAAGTTAGCACAACCGCGTTAGTTGTTAGAAAGCCATCTTGCCGCTTTTTGCTGCTTTTGCACACAACACTGTAGTCACATGTTATTAAATTGAGAAATGCTTACTCGACTTTGCTTCACATGAGGACTGTCTGTTGTTAACATCCCAAACAGTGAGCAGCAACCTTGGTCTGTACACAGTGTAAAAGAAACAGTCTGGGTCGCTAGACGGTGTATGTTGTTGAGTTCAGGTTGATCGGCCCACTAGTTTAGCCATAACACGCACGCAGCTGCAAATACCTGAAAGTCGGGTGCTTTTAATATTGCAGTGGTACATGTTTTCATTACATTCGGAAGAAGAGCGTTCTGAGGAGCAGAGCATAGCTGATCCTGTGATGTGAACTCACTGAGCTGATCTTTACGGTATGGGGTTCCCCATTCAAGCCTAGAGACCTTTTACTAGTCTAATAATAATACTATTAGTGTGCTAGAGAAAGGAAGGTGGCTTAGATCCACTGTCATTTTAGTATGATTACACCTTTCATTTTCTATGGTATTGTAACTATGCTGATGGTTTTGATTTTAATCGTTTGTCTGCTAATGTTAGCCAAACTGCTGCATCTTAGGACACGAGGTTTATAAAATAAACTCTTTAAACTTTTACCGTGTCTCTGTTTATTCTGTTGTGGACTGGTACGAGAATAATTACGAAAAGGTATTTTTGATTCCCACCATTCCTGAGAAATATACTAAGTCGCTTGTTCTGGGTTGTCTATACATTGGGACCGCCGAGCTAAACCTCGGATAACGAATGGGACACTGATGCTGGCCGGATAAGGGGTTCTGGGTTCTGAGGTGAGTTTTTGGTACACCACAATTCACTGAGGGCCTGGGTTCCTGCGCATAGTTCTGAGCATAAGCAGAATCCCTGCAACACAGGGAGAGGGTCAAAGGTATCAGAGGAGGGTTTCAGCTTGGTGATGATGTTGAGGACTTCACACTCTGTAACAGGGGTAAAGCTAAGCCAAGATGCATTATTTTTTAGCTGTGGGCTGGTGAGGAAATGTTCAGGAGGACGTCTCCGGGTGGGAGAAGAACAGAGTCAGGCAGGGGTATAGGTGTAAAAGGAGACTTGGAAGGGAGGTCAAAGAAGGATGATGAGCAGTGTGGAGGAAGGGATAAGGCAAAGGATTGATCAATCTTGGTGATTTTATAGTAACAAAAAGTTAGCAATTTCATCAAATCTTTCGATAGAAGCCAACAGTTTGAGGGGGGCAGAAGCAGTTTGATTTTTGATAATGCTGAAAAGTTCCCTGGGTCGATTTTTGGTCCGGTCAAGTTGAGAGCGGAAGAAGGCGGCCTTTTCATTGAGGATGTGCTTCTTGTAGTTAGCCCTTGCGGTTCTGAGGAGAGCTAGATTCGGGGGTGAGGGAGGGGTGTTGTCTCCACGTGCGTTTGATCAGCCTAAAAGAGCGTCTCTCATTGTTGAGATCAGCATTAAACCAGGTTTTGGCGGGGTTATTTTTATGTAGTTTTAATTTGGCTGGGGCAATATTGTCTAGGACCTCGATGATGGATTTGTTGTAGTGTTCGGTAAGGTCTTTGGCATTTTGTGAGGGAGGTATAAGTTGAAGTTTTGCTTTAATCTTGGTCTCCAGATCCCCAGGAGGAATAAGGTGAAGATTTCTGGTTAATTTCCTATGTTTGTTGTTCTTAGGGGACGGGGGTACGGCGCAGTTAATCGTGAAGAGGATAAGGTGATGGTCCGACCAGTCGATGGGGAGAATGCAGGAAAGTGAAGCCAGATCTTTGCTAGTGATGATAGCATCAAGAGTAGCCCCTTTGGAATGTGTTGGTGAATGGCAGATTTGATTCAAGTCAGTAATGTCAAGTAAGTCATTGAGGATGTTAACCGAGGGGTCATCCTTATTGTTCCAGTGAATATTAAAGTCACCGAGGAAGAGGTTTTTGGAGTTGGAAATCGAGGCTCGGTAGAGCATGGCAGATAATTCCTCCACAAAGGGCAAGGGGTCCCCAGAGGGATGGTAGATATTATGAAGTCTAATAGTAGGGGAGCCCTGAACTTTAAGATCGGCTCCGATGTATTCGAAGGTGGCTCGATCCAAATTCGGAACAAGGGAGAGTTGGAGTTCATCTTTAAAGATTATGGCTAGGCCCCCACCAGTTTTGTCAAGCCTATCTTTTCTGAGGCTGGAGTAACCCGGGGGAGAGAGTAGGTCAAGAATAGATGAAGAGTGAGCCTTGAGCCAGGTTTCCGTGAGAAAAGCGATGTCAATGGCTTCACTAAGGATGGTTTCCGAGATTTCTGTTGCATGTCATGAGGCCGAACGACAGTTGACCAGCATGCAGTTGAGGGGTTGAGGGCAAATTTTAGGGGGGCTGCAGGAGTAGATTATGGTGAGTTGCGGCGGGGGTCTGGGCGAGTCAGGGGAGGAAGGGATATGGCTTGTTCCCAGGATCACCGGAATAGTGGAGTGACGTGTAGGCAGGTCAGTAGTCATGGAGAGTTGCAGGGGAGGTTTGGGTGAGTCAGGAGAAGTGAGGGAACGGCTTCTCCTCAAGGTAGTGGAGTGCAGAGTGGAAGGATCAGTAGTCCTGGATATAGGGGGTAGGGGATATTTAAGTCCCTGGGATCTGGGGAGGAGAGATGGCTCAGGGGTTGGGATGGTATAAGAGTACTGTTACCGGGAGGTCGACCGGCTGGACTACCGAGAGGTGTAGTATTCCCTTGTTGAGGGGATGCTGAGTTCGTTTGTACGGAGCCTCTGGAAAAGGAATGGTTGGCAAGATTAGTTTTCCAGAGGGCAAAAAATATTTCCTGAGGGATGAAAGTTCCAACGTCAGGATAGAGAGGTGGAGTTCAATGTTAAGGAGTGATTGAGTTAAGAGTGTGGAAGGAAAAGAGGCAAGGAGGTCAGAAGAAGAAGAAGACGTGGAGGGAACCCCGGTGGCGGGCAGTGAGGGTTGTTCAGGATGTTAGACTGAAGATGACTTGTGGAGTGAGAGCCAGGGGCCTGGTAGGTGCTATGAGAGGAGGGGGTATAGGGCGAGTGTGGAGGGGGGTCATCTTGTTGATGGAGGTCAATTAGGTTGAGAGAGTTTGATGTCCTGAGTGGAGCAGTGAGGGGGTCAGCGTGAGGGAGTGCAGAGTGAATGGGGGTCAGATTGGGGGGATCAGGCGGAGGGGACTGGCAGGAAAGAGAGGTAAGAGGAAGGTGATTGGGATTGAGTGGGAGAGAGTCAAGCGTGGGCGAGAGGGTTTGGGAGGACGAGTGTGCCGGAAAATCAGGAGAAGGTGGAGAGGCAGCTGAGGCAAGGAGAGAGAGAGTTTGAGTGGATAGGGATGATGTGGGAGTGTCAGGCGCAGGGGAGGATGTTAGGGAGGCGGTGGGATCAAAGGTCAGGAATTGTGAGAGTTCAAAGGTAGTTGCAGAATCATGGAGCAGCGGGGGTGGTGTCAAAAGAGGCGAAGCCTGAGGGACTTCCTGTGATTGAGAGGCAGCAGAGATGTGGGAGGGAGAAGATAGTAGATCGGATAGGGAGCTAAAGTGGTGCTCAAAGATGGTGAGGTGGTTCTCAGAGGCTTGAATGAGGACATTCATGCTTGGGTGGAAGGGGGTTTCAGCACTCTTATACTGGTATTTATTTACATATTGTTAGACCTGGCGCCGTTGGCTTGGGCCTCCGTTCTATTTTTTGCTGTTGCCTCCTCTATTTTTGCTATGTGTGTTGATGGTCTAGATGCTTTGGGCACTTTGCCACTGCTGTTCAGTGCCAAAGTGCAAGTAAGTGCTCTCTATTGTAAATTGTTGTAATGGATTAGTGACTCCATGATTGGCTTTTTGATGTACTTGTCAGAACCTAGTACAGTGCACCATGTGTGCCCAGGGCCTGTAAATCAAATGCTGCTGGTGGGCTTGCAGCACTGGTTGTGCCATCGACAGAAGCAGCTTGTAAAATGTGGCTCAGGCCTACCATTGCAGAGCATGTGTGCAGCCTGGGGCTGCCATGTCAACTTGCCAAGTGCATCCACTTGCCAGTCCCTAAACCTTCCCGTTTATACATATTAGTCACCCCTAAGGTAGGCCCAAGGGGAGGGTGCATTGTATGTAAAAGGTAGGACATGCCCTGATGTGTGTGGCATGTCCTGATAGTGAATTACAGCCAATTTCGTTTTTCACTATTGCAAGGCTACCTGTTCCCGTAGGCCGGAATGGGCACTTTCATTATAGCATTTTATAATCCTAACTGACTCAGGGAACTAGGTAGAAATTCGAGTTTAGTATGCCTGAACTCAGAATGTTAAAATACATCTTTTAGTGAAGGTGGATTTTACATTCCTTGTTTGAAAATACCACTTTTAGAAAGTAGGTATTTTCGTGCCTAACCATCCAGCATGCCTCTACTAGGTTTGTGTATTCCATGTCTAGTTTGTGAGTGACAGGGGACAGGCCTTTGGCTCCAGCAGTCTGGTGGGTCAGGGCTGGGCTGAATAGGACCTGCATTGAATAGAGAGTGGGGGCGGAAATTTCCTTTCAGCTACCTGGGCCAGGTCTGCTTTCAACAATGCTGTCTCCACCTCCTGCCAGGAAGCTGCGCAGAACTGGTTTTGGCTGGTCACAGGCACCCTCTGCCTTCAGAGGACAAAGGATTTTCTCTTATAAATATTGGGGCCCAGACCCCAGAACTTTAGATCACTTCTGGGAATCAAGACGAACCTTTACCAAGGAGTAGAACTAAGGAAGCTGGAGGAGGAGACTGCCCCTGTGCTGTTTTGCTATTTCTCGGGTTCGCCTGCAGTGGTTACTTCATTGCCAAGGAAAGGAGAAAAATAACTTTGTGTGTACTTTTACTATCTTGAGCAAGATCTCCAAGGGCTTGAAGCTGAGCTTGCCTCCTGTTCTGAAGTCTCAGGGACACAAAGACTTCACCATCAGCTCCCCCTGAATTCCCTTGCTGGGAATTCTACCTGTATAGAGGTGCCTACTGTTGTTTGGGCCCTCTGAGAAGACTGCGTGTCGCTGGGAGCTGGAAGCGCGACGCTATGAGGAGAAGTGTGTCACCGCCGCAGCAGTTGCCGTTGCATCGCCGTAGAAGCATGCCGCCGCAGCTGTCTGCTGTCGCATCACCGATGAAGCGTGTCTCATCACCGGAGAAGCGTGTCTCCACCGCATCACCGGAGAAGCGTGTCGCAGGGCCTGTCGCGGCTCAGATGTTACCGAGTTTGCCGTACGCATCGATTCAAGCACGCCATTTTGTCGCATCCCACTGGATCGTTGCATCGCAACGAGGCGCCATCTTGTCTCATCGTCACCGGGCCGCAGTAAGAAACGACGCATCAACTCCCCACACAATAAGGAAGCGAGCCTCAACTACCCTGCGCAGCAGTAAGGAACCGATGCATCCACTCCCCCGAGTGTAAGGAACAGCGCATCAACTTCCCTGCGGCCCTTTTGCTTGTTTTGCGTGACGCATCTAAGGTACTTTGAGAGTAAAGTTTAGCATTTACCATTTTAAAGTCTATTTTTGATTAACAGTATTGTGGATTTTTGTTGTTTGGTCTTGTGTTAAGTCTAGTAAAGATTACTTATTTTTCTAATCTTCCGTGGAGTCCATTTGTAGTGTTTTCACTGTATTACTTTATGTGTTCACAAATGCTTTACACACTGCGTCTGAGATAAGCTTGTCTGCACATGCCAAGCTACCAAGGGGGTGAGCAGGGGTTATTTTAGGAGTGTATCCCCTTACCCTGACTAGAAGCAAGGTTCCCTATTTGGTCAAAGGTACTTACCTCTGCCAACTAGAGACCCCTTTTTCTAACACATATTCAGTAGCCAGTTAGGTAGAATCAGACGCTAATCTCTCAAGAGTCCCGATTATTGTGAACGTAATTTGTGCAACACCAGAAGCCTTGGGGAATAAACAAGCAGTAGGCTCGGTAAATGCATATTTGTTTAAACTACGCTGACCAAGTGCACAACAGAGCTTCAGTGAGTGCACAGGCCTAGAAGGCGACAGAGTCCCTGGTTTGTCACCACTTGTGTGACTGCTGTTTCCCATTTATTCTGTTATGTGGCATCTATTTGCCCCCTCAGACACATCTGCTCAAGGGCATGTGTGGCACTGATATCTCGCAGACCCCATTTTTTAAACAAGTAGTAAGCATAAAACCAGGTTCCACCCGGTACCACCGCATGTGTACACATGTTCCAAATAACCAATAATATTGGGCCACATTTATTTTCACTAACATTGCCGAAACCTACTCAGTGTAGATACATACGGCCACGAAATGCAGGGTACAATAGATATCTTTGAAGATATCTCTTCAATCCTGCAAAGTGTATGCTGTTTTTAATATACTGAATTTAGGATGCAACAAATGTACTGCTATAAGCTTGAAAGCAGACATAATGGTATTATAGCAGGTTTGCTTTTATTGCCTTGCCTATTTGAGCACGGTGGAGAATATTGGCATGCCTGTATATTTTATAGGAGTAAGCAAGAGATTTATCAGTGATTTTATTTTATTCTATAAAATAAGGATGTGTTCTTTTTAAACCAGACTGCTTAAGTTTTGTAAGGTTATAAGCAATGGACATTTAAACAGGTCCGTTCCAGCCCTATAGTCATATTGTTAACTTTTCAGGCAAAAATACAAATGATTTAATAATAAGTGATAAAGTATTCAGGTAACTATGCTGTTCTGCTTACATTTCACATGCTTTACTTAATCTTCCATTCCCTATGAGTGTTTGCTATTTCCAGGATGCTGATACTTTTTTTTCCAGCCAGCATATTACTCTTGTCTCCCTTCCCACATAACCTATTTTCCATTTTGTGGTTCTCCAGTGCCGCAAGGTCATTTAAATAGCAATAGCGCTATGCAAATATCATCACCCCACTGCATATTAAAAAACAAAAGTAAAAAACATTGTCATTTTCAACACCAAAAGCTCTAGCTTTCACAAATGCGAGACCTATTGCATTGCAAATGCTTGTTTAAACAGCTGGTATGCATTTGTTGGTGATCTGGCATTGAAAGGGAGCCAGTAGAATACTTTATTAATATTGGTAACATAATCTGATTTCTTAAACCCTGGCTTTGGCACATTCGCTGACAGTCAGTATGATGGCGGAAGTTGTGCTCTACATCTTTACCAGTCCTGAAGACCTTTTAGAAGTAAGCCTAACAGGCGAGTGGTTTTGGCCAATCTCCAGAAGGCGTTTAATGCACCCCCGGCCTTCTGGGAAATGTACAAATTGCCCTGTATGCCAGTGCATCTCTTCCTGCCCTGCCTCTCTGTTAAGAGCGCCATCCTTGTACGCAAGTGGTCTCTACTTTTCCCAGATGAGTGACCCTGGTTTAGTGTCTTGTGAGTTAGCAATGACGGAACCCTAGTGGCTCCTGATAGATTACATAGAACTGTGATGTAAGCGTTAGTGCAAAGCAAAGTGCATGCAGGTTTAGAATGTTGAGTTTGCAGTTACACACAGAAGAATAAAGACGTGTTATACTAAAGTCCATTTGTGGCATAGTCATTGGCAAGTACCCCGGCTGGGGAGGACGCTACAACTGGCAATGAGATAGGGGATAAGTAACCTAACGATCAACAGTGCTCTACCAGAGAGTTTGCTGTGGTCCAGCAAACTGCTTGTGTATGCCACGTGTGCCTCCATCGAAGTGCAAAATCGATGTTTTCCGTCGGTGGAGTCAAAGCGCAACTACAGTCTATCTGAAGCATTTGAAGATACTGAAAGCTTCATGGCAAAGTCTAGACATCGTTGGCCGAGAACATTGTGGTAAGGCTGCAAAGAGAGGTTTTGTGCTACTACGCACCCTAAAGTCATAAATCACATGAAATGTTAATGCTACAGGCAGATGCAGCCAGGTTTTCAAAGCACAAGATACCGCTGCAAATGTAAGCACTGCAAGGCAGAGGTCGACCTGGTCTCAGACAGTGCTCAGAGATGCCTAAAAGAAAAGAGATCCAGATACAAGAAATGATCATCTGCTTACCAGAACTGATTAATGAGATTGTTCATACCACTGCGCTGGGTGAAAAAGTGCCTGGGTGTTGTTGACAAAGCCATCCATACCTCAAGCGGCACGCCACCAAAGCTGCCGGGTGGTGGCTCAGAACAACTCCAAGGGTCTCCGGAAAAGTAGAGGGCACATATGGAGAACAAGAGGGAGGTCAATGTTTGATAGACTGTCCAAGATGACCCAGAGGCCAGTGCAGCGCAAGCCTTGGCGATGGTCTGGACGAAGCAGGTCCTAGTGGACAGCAGAAAGTGTTGAAAATAACTCCACCGTCAGTGTCAGCCAATCTCATAAATGGTTACAATGCCACTGCCTTCAATGTTGCAATAGAACAAGTAGAAACCATGGTTGCGGGTTCACATCTGTGCATTCCTCAGCTACTGCCATAAGCCATAGGCATACCACAAGGACAACAAGATCTCTGCCATTTGAAGGCCAGATTGGACAGATTGGAGAGAGAGGTAGCGTCTGTGGGTCAGATTATGGCCCATCTAAAGATTAAGATCTGCATTCCATGGCCCCATGGCAGACAGGCCTACAATTTAGGGGAGACATCTGAGGTTCAAACCCACCCCTAATTTCAAAGACACACGACAGTATAACTACTGTTGCCATCATTCAGCAAAGGGTGAGTTAGGCTTATTGGGATGCGGGACCGGAGAACTTGGACTGCCTGGTTCACATTGCCAGAGGACTCCTTTATGCACATGGAGCATTACTGCCTGTGAAGGGGACAGCATGCTTTTGCTGAATAGTGGCTGGCCTGAGCTGGAGACCTGCTGAAGTGTGGTGCCCTGAAGTGTGCTCTCCAAGGGCCCGTCGGCGGGCCTCCCGTTCTCCTGGAGATCTCAGGGACATCAAAGATCTCCCGTGAGGGACCTACACTATCTACCTGTGACATCTGGAGAGTGGCGCCCTCTCGAGTGCCCATATGGGCTACGGAATCCCATTGGGTAGCGCAGTGTGAGTGTGAAATTAAGGCATGTGTCTGGAGACCAGATGGTCTAGTGCAGAGCTATAGAACTTTTGCCCACATCTTAGGCATGTGGTGCCTGTACCACAGAGACCCTGACACTCATAAGCATCTAGTTGCTGGTGAGCGGATTCACCGGTTGCAAGAACCTGTGTGGCCCTTTTTGTCGATTGTGCTGCATCTCTATCGTGCGACACGCTGACTGCATGCTCATTGCGTGCAGTGTCCGATTCACAGGGTGTGACCCTCAGAGGGGGGGGGGGGGGTTGTACCCATAGGAGTGCCTCATTATATCTCATGTGGATCTGCTGAACTTGCACCTGTGTATGTGACCGGACTGGTCTGGTGCTACCTGTATCATTGTGCACAGGACGTTGTGCCTCAATTCCAGGAAGGTACAGAATTTCCAACTCTTCATTGTGTGTGTCTGGGATCGCCTGGTGCAACCCATCTCAATGTGGACTGGTCACTGTGCCTTCTTTCCAGGGAGGTACAGAATTTGCAACTCTTCATTGTGTGTGACCGAAATTGATTGGTGCAACCCATCTCAACATGCACTGGTCATTGTGCTTCATTTCCAGGGGGTATGGAAATTTCAACCCTTCGTGTTGGAGACACGATGTGTCTGGTGAGACCCATACCAACACACAACAGAAGCTGTGCCCAGGTTGCCTGGCATGACCCTGATCATTGTGTGCCACTTGGGGTGCCTACTCCTACAGAGAAAGCTCCACTGTGTTAGTCCCCATTCATTGTTTGTCCCCTTTTGACCCTCATCACAGCGGCCCAACTTCCCTCTCCACACCTGGCCCCACCCAAAGACATTGTGGTTCCAGGTAGAAGCAAGAGAGATTGACTAAATTGAAGGAATACTTAAGAGACAGTTCGGAACAAGGTCAAAAGACTGCGTGACTCATTCTGTTTTGAGACCTGTGAGTGAACTTCCCAAGGGGCTGCTAAATTCCCCTTGTTTACGTCTACCTCCTAATTAAAACTTGCTACATATCCCCACCTGCTTTCTGAAGACCCAGAATAAGTATGACACATCCAGGAGGCAGGGCTGGTTATCTTCCATCCGGGTGTGAAGAACAATCTGGGTAAACCAGAGGGTGGAGGAAGGCTGGGACCACGCAGTCTGCAGGGTGTTATCCATTGACCTGCTGGGTACCAGTAGCACCGCATTAGGGTGAGGAGTGCTTATATGTGTGAAAGCATTCTGTATGGACTGGACTGATACCCGTTGCACCGTGCAGTAGTGCAGAGTGAGTGTGTGTGTGAGTGATAGTCTGTGGACAACCTGGCAAGAGGTGCTGCTTTATACATTGATTTCATGTAAAAAGCACAATAGATTGGACTTTGGTTTTACCCGCGTGGCTTCGGCCCGCGGTGTTGCCAAAATGTGTTCTTATTTATTGTATGTACATATCTCTGATATTGTTGTGACCCGGGGTGCATCCGATAACTGCGTGAGATTGTACTATCAGGATTGCTAGGGTGGGCCTGGGACGGACAGCTTCTAGCATTGCATAAGGGTGCTCTCTCACTGTAGAAAGAGTTGGACGAGGAATTGTCCACTGTGTGCATACTATTCATAGCATAACAATACGAGTGGGCATAGTACTGCTGGCAATATTTTCAAATGCGTTCCAGCCCGAAAGTACATGATGTCCATGTTATAATGTTTGAATATGTGCGCTGAATATAAATGTTATTTACATACATTCTGTGCGAAGATTCTGTTGTGATACTCAGTGTACTTATCAAGAGGAACTGCTGTGCCTTAGCTTTACACATTGCCTCTGAGCTGGCGGCTGAGTGCCAAGCTACCCAAGGGTGAGCACAGGTTATAAAGTGAGTGTAATCACCCGCCCATGACGGAGCAGCAGGTTCTGCCTGGCTGGGGGCAACCCTTTAGCCAACCAGAAAGTGCCAGTTACAACATGACCCATGAAAGACATTGTGGATTCGTGGCCACAAAAACAGCTCTCTGGGACCAAGTCAGGTTTCCACATCTCGACGAGAGAGTTCAAAGAATATTGAAGGCCTGTCATGTATGCAACTGCCTGTCATCGAAAACCACTCAACACTCCTTAAACATTTCAGAGTTGCCAAAGCATGTATGGGAACAAATTGGTGTTGACTTCTTAAGGTCCTCTTTACAACGGACATCATCTGATGGTGACCGTTGATGAATACTCATGTTTTTGATTGATAGAAGATCTCTCATCTATCATTCAAGAACGAGTTATTAAGAGATTAGACAGCGTCTTCATGACATGGGGTGTTCCTTCGATCTTAAAATCTGACAATGGCTCACCTTTCAACAGTCAGAGACTTTCTCACTCATCTCAATGTGAAGCAATAGACGAGCTCACCTCCTTGGCCAAAGGCAAACAGCCTTGCTGAACATTTTATGATTACTCTTTGGAAAGCTGTTCAGGGTGCTATACTAGAAAAGCTTAACTTTAAGACTGTCATGAATTCTACTCTGCGAGCTCACTGTTGGACCCCTCACTCGACCACAGGGGAAGGGTTAGACCAGTCGACCTTGAAGCTGCGTAACTGGGTTCGAGTCTCGGCAAGGGCGCTCATCATCCTGTGATTTTGGGCAAATCAATTAATCTCCCTGTGTCTGACAAAAAAATAATAATAATCAATGTGTTCATCTGTAACACAACTGGTGCTCATGTAAATCGCTCTGATACGTTCGGGTCAAGGTTGCGCTATATATAGGTCCGGGAAAAAAATAAGCACTGCAACCTTCATGAAGGAGAGAGCCATGACGACCAAGTTGCCTCAATGGACCACCAGAAGATCAAGTACTGAGGAAGAAATCTGTATAAACAGCCTGGATAATAAAAGGAAAATTAAGGCCTATGCAGACAAGCACCCTCATGCAAAAGACATTATTTTCACTAGAGGAGATTCAGTGCTTGTCCATCAATCTAGAAAATGAAAAATCTGACACTCCCTTCGATGCTGGGCCCTTTCAAGTTCTGACTAGCAAAGGACACATGTTGACCGCCCAACATCCTGGGAAGTCCATTGCATGAGATAGCTCGCATTTCCGACGTGGCTCATCCCTTGTAACGCACTAATGTCAGTGTAGAGACTGGGTCTGAAGGGACAAGGGAAATCAGCACCAATGCAGGTAATGGACACTTCTACTGCCTAGCCCCGGTTTCCAAAGACACAGTTGGGATGTGTGATCAAAGCGCAACGAAGATTCACTGAAGAGTTCTGATTAAGTATATATTTGTAAAAAATACATTTTTATTTAACAGAGGGGGAGATGTAGTGTTGTGTGAGTTAGCAATGGTGGAACTCTTGTGGCTCCTGACGGACTGCGTAGAACTGTGACGGAAGCGTTTTGAGCGTAGCAAACTGAATGCAGGTTTAGAATGTTCAGTTTGCGGTTACACACCCAAGATTAAACACGCGTTATACTAAACTCCATGTGTAGTGTAGTCATTGGCGAGTACCCTGGCTGGGGCCAACGCTACACCATGTACTCGGCTTAAGCAAGATGTGAAGCTCAGTCCAGCGGTCTTGTGTCTTTAAAGTGTCTACCGCCACAGAAGCAGATGGGTGCCCTCGGGAGAAAGCTAAAATGTGCACCCCTCTTCACATATCAGTAATCCAAGAGACCTCAGTCAGACAGGGAAGCAAGAGTGCTAAATTCACAGACCCGTGGGGACTCCATGCTGGTTTTTCGATCGGCGTGCAAGGCAGCTGGATTCACATGAGGGTCCCACATCTCCTTCTCACTGTACTGCTACTGCCTGAAGCACATTCACAAAATCATTGTACATAGCTTATTATCAGATAATCTAAGATCAAATCGTAAGAGGAGATGTGCCCCTACAGATAATAGATTAACAACAAATGAATCAACATAATCAATTAAATAAATCTGGAAACAAGAAGAGGATTGAACCTTCTTCAATTTCAAAACCATGTAGGTTTATTAAATAATTAAAGTGCAATACAGAAAGCAAAACTAATAGTCAAAATGCATGGTGGAATGAGTATAAGGCTCAATCAAGTGCAGCAAAGAGAAATGACAGGAAGTCAAGCCTCACATTTGAATACCTTCAAGCCCTAAGCAAGAGACAGACTGATGCAGTTCCTTTCTTTAAAGTCAGGAAAACCATACTTTGGCTCACCTCCAGAAATGACCCCCACACACAGCAAAATCACATTGTCGGCATAAGGTGATCCTGCGTCATTTGAGAAATTGGCAAATCAGAATACAAAATGTAATACAGCATCACTCCACACTGTCACGTCAACATCCCCTAAATGACTATTAAAAACAATGCTTTTCACCTAACAGCATTGGATGTGTCAGTAAAAATCCAGTTATACTTAAAACAATGACAGTCTCATCTTATGAATAGGCCTACAGTGCCACAAACAGGGAAAGCCATGTAGGCAGCAAAAGGCGTGCTCCAGAGTTCTTCGAGAACAGCATGTCAACACAGAGCATTGCAACAGAGGACGCTCTGCGACGTGTGATGGGAGGAGAAATAAATGCACGCATCATAGCTGCGTTAGAATTCAAGGTGGAGTTTAGGCCTAGTTTAGTTGAGTGCAGGAAAATATGGGTTTGCAACTAGCGGCATTTTCATTTTAGCTCACAAATTTCATAACGATGGTCCCACAATTTTAATAAATCAGAATCCTCTTTTTCACTATCATGTTTTCTGCAAGCATGTAGGTGACATTTTTGTTTGCAATGTACCTATGTTTGACAAATGCGTCATGACACTTTATCATAAGCAAAGAGATAGTGCAGTGCTGAGATGGCCAGTCCTATTTAGGTCTGGTTTGACAGCACAACTGTTGCCAGACCTTCTGTGATCAACCTAAAAAAAGGGCTTTCAGGAGTACTAGAGTGGCTTTTGGTGCCACCCACATTTTGGGGGACAGAAGAATATGTTTTGATTGGACAGAAGTTGTGTGCTTATACTGAAAAAGTGCTTACCCTCCAAGCCCTGAATCCTAAAAACCCATAACACCACTTACAGCTACCCATTTTGGAACCCTAAAAACCCATCACTACCCCTTATCACTACCCTTCTCTGAACCCTAAAACCCTTATTTCCCATAATGCTACCCATCCCTGAACCTCAAAAAATCAATTGATGCACCTTAGCGCTAAACCTTCCACGAACCCATAAAAACCCCTTGCTTCCCCTTAATGCTACACTTCTCTGCACCCTAAGAATCCCTTATTACCCCTTAATGCTACTGTGGAGCAGATTACTTAATAACCTGCTGGTGCAGGGATCACCAGTTCGCCACGGGTTCTTATCAAGTAAGGAGGAATCGACAGGAGAACAAAGTCAAACCATGGATAGTTTATTCAATCATTCATGAATGGGTCTCCATCCGACAAGTACCATCAAGATACCCAAGGATAGAACACGCTTGAACAAAGGCTACATAGGTTTTCATAGGGAAGATCACAAACAAGGAACGCCCAGAGGTAAATAGAACTTTGGAAAGAACACACAAATGAGCTAAGGCAAGAATCTGACAGCCTCGGTGTCTGGTGCAATTTCTACGTTTCAAGGCTGAACAACAAAATGTGCTATTCTGAGTAGACTTTACTTAAGGATTAACTATTGGCTGAAAACCTTCATGCAAGCTGACCCTGTATGTATACGCAGCCTACATTGCCTCAATTTGGATTTGTTACCTAATGTTTATGCAGTTGTGATGACAAGGATAGAGCCAGGCTGAAAAACAGGTCAAAGGTGAGCATGGATAAAGCACAGCTTAATCCAAAAACAAGAGATTCAGATTCTAAAACAAGAGCTTCAGATTTTAGGATTTCACACTACCTTTGATAAACCCTAAAAAATCCTTGCTACCCCTTAACACTAACCTTCCCTGAACCGGGAAAACCTCTCACTACCTTATATGTCAATTCCCTGAATCTTAAACTTAAGAGTACTTTTCCTTGAATCCTTAAGCTCCCTCACTTCCCCCAACGCTACCCTCCCCTGAAGCCTAAAAACATACCTTAATTTCTCCTTTATGCTACCCATCCTTAAACTCTAAAAATCCTCAACTACCTCTTAAGGCACCCATTCCATGAATCATTAAAACCCATTGAGCCTCTTAACGGTGCCATTCACCAAACCAAAAAACCCTTACTACCACATAACGCTCCCATTACTTGAACCCTCAAAACTCTTGCCACCCATTCATACTATCCTCCACATAATCCTAAAAACTGCTAAGTACCCCATAAACTGCCCTTCCCTAAATCCTAAAAAAGCCTTATTACAAGTAATGCTACCCTTGCCTAGGCACTACACTTTACTCATTCCCTGGACCCTAAATACCACCTACCACCACTTCGAGCTACCTTTTTCTAAACCCTATGAACTCCGTACTACCCATTAACCCTACCCTTCACTGAATCAAAAAAATATATTACCGCTTAATGCTACCGATCCCTAAGCCTTAAAACCCCCTTACTACCCCTTAATCTTAGCCATCCCTGAACCCTACAACCTCATATTACTGACTACCTCTACACACTTTCCTTCCCTGAACCCTAAAAACACATTATTACCCCTTCACTGTACCATCCCCTGAACCCTAAAAAACATTATTCTCTCTTAATGCTAACGTAGTCAGGTTCTTCGGGGTTTGTGAGGTTGCTGGCCATGGTAGATGCCGGGGTTTAGCAGGAGCAGGTTCGAGGGTCGACAGGCCGGTAGTGCTGGGGCCAAAGCAGTTGTTGTCTTCCTCTTGTTAGCAGCTGCACGGCAGGTCTTCTTTCTTCTTGATCTTCTTTTCTGTTTTGGAATCTGGATCTAAGGAAGGAAGGTTCAGGGTGCCCCTCAATACTAAATTTAGGGGTGTTGCAGGTAGGAAAAGGGCAGGGACCACTCGGTCCCTGCCCTAGGGTGGGTACACCCCCTATCCTGCTACTCTCCTGGGGGAGGGGTGCAGTGGCCTAGTCCCGATTGGGCAGGGCTCCCCATCTTCATGATGGCGAGAGCCCGGAGATGTGTTGCACCTCACCTTCCCCACCTGAGGGGTGGGGTTGGCCGAGGCTGGCACACCCCTGTCCTTCCTTGGGGTTTCCGGCCAGTATTCCCGCCAGAGTGGGGGTTTAGAACCGGTAGGGGCCAGTTGCTGAATACAGCAAGTGGCCTGGAGAAGCTCACAAAGGCAGCATGCCTTTGAAGCTTCCCCTGCCCATCCTGGGGGAGGAGACCTAGCACCTCGCCCAGGATGTGCATTGTTGCAGGCCCAGGAGAGCGGATGGCTCTCTACCCAGGGGTCCGGCAACATGTCTGCTGTGTGGCAGCCTAGGCAGCCCCTCAGACCAGACGTGGACTGTAGGTTAGGTTCAGGGGGCATCTCTAAGATGCCCTCTGTCGTGCATTGTACATTAAATCCTGCACTGGCATCAGTGCTGGTTTAATGTGCTGAGAAGTTTGATACCAAACTTCTCAGTCTTCAGTGGAGCCATCATGGTGCTGTGGAGTTCATGTTGACGATCTCCCAGCACCATATACTCTTAAATGGCAGCACTGCACTTACAGTGCCCAGGAATGGACCTGGGTACCGTAGGGGCACAGTGCTCATGCTCTTGTACCCACACCACTGGCATAGCGCACCCAGCTAGATGGGTGGCTGATGTATGCCAGGGCAGCGTATTGTTGTGGGCATGGCACACAGGGATGTGTGCCATGTCGACTCTCTGTTTTTTTCTATACCCAGACACTCAGCCTGCAAGGGCAGTGTGATTGTGTCAGGGTGGCACAATAAGTGCTGCAGCCCTTAGTGGCTTTCCCTGGTCACAAGGCCCTGGGTACCTAGTGTACCATTTACCAGGGGCTGACATGTGGCCAGGGTTTGCCAATTTGGGTTTTAGGTTTCAGCACAGTTTTTAGGGAAGGAACATAGGACCTGGGCACCTGATTGGCAGGAGCCCAGGGCACACTCAGTCAAAGTACATTCAGCAATTCAGCAGAAGGTGGGGGCATACCATTCAAAAAAGATGGCACTTTCTCACACCAAGTCAAGACGAATATCAAGTCAAGCAAATACCAAACAAATCCTAACCAAATGAACAAATGAACCAGTTCAATACAGATTTACTTCATGCGTAGTCTTCGCCTCCCACCTGTCGATCCTCCCTGATCCAAAAATGACCGTCCGAAGGTCCCAGTCAAGGCCAGCAGCCACCAGGAAGATCAGAGTCGGAGAGCTGAAAAATCACCTTGGCCCACGAGCAACACTAATCTCATCAGGTGGTGCACTCCTCAGCGAAGTTCGTCTTACCGACCTGATCACCTACCCCAGTCCAACTGCAGGCCTTTGATGGGGCCCCGCGTTCGGGCGCCAATTTGTGGAGCAGATTAGTTAATAACTTGCTGGTGCAGGGATCACCACTTCGCCACGGGTTCTTATCAAGTAAGGAGGAATCGACAGGAGAACAAAGTCAAACCATGGATAGTTTATTCAATCATTCATGAATGGGTCTCCATCCGACAAGTACCATCAAGATACCCAAGGATAGAACACGCTTGAACAAAGGCTACATGGGTTTTCATAGGGAAGATCACAAACAAGGAAAGCCCAGAGGTAAATAGAACTTTGGAAAGAACACACAAATGAGCTAAGGCAAGAATCTGACAGCCTCGGTGTCTGGTGCAATTTCTACGTTTTAAGGCTGAACAACAAAATGTGCTATGCTGAGTAGACTTTACTTAAGGATTAACTATTGGCTGAAAACCTTCGAGCAAGCTGACTCTGCATGTTTACACAGCCTACAATGCCTCATTTTGGATTAGTTACCTAATGTTTATGCAGTTGTGATGACAAGGATAGAGCCAGGCTGAAAAACAGGTCAAAGGTGAGCATGGATAAAGCACAGCTTAATCCAAAAACGAGAGATTCAGATTTCTCTACTTAATTCATGAACATTAATTGGGGAAGGCTTGATGCTGTTACAGGTAGCTATATAAGCTGTACATATCACAGGGAGACGCTGAATGCAGCAACAGCAAGTGAGAAAGATGGCTCCTATAATCACTATTCCCATTAATAATTTCCAGCCCCAAGCAGAAACAATACCTCAAAACCATTCTGACCACATCCATGTTCCTTTTTCCTGGTGTATTTCTGCAGTTCTTTTGGTGAAGCTTTTGTGTGGCTCAATTAACATTAAGGGCGTTTAATGTATTTCACAGTGTGAATCCTTAAGAGAGGACAAGGTGAAGTGATAATGTTCAGGTGCGGTAGAAGTAGGGGGCACTAGGCTATGGACAGGGTAATATGTTTCAAGTCTGCAAAATAGACCCAAAATCCCAATGCTAACAATAGAAAACATACAAATATCCCTATTTTTCTCTTTCTAATCCCAATTGGTCAGCTTTTAGTGGGGGCATTCGGGGCAAGTACTTCTATTCCTTCTAATAGGTCAAAAACACCTTCTCAAAGGGCCTTAATGACAGATCGACAACTCTGCCCATTTCAACCTAATCTATATCCAAATACCTATTTCAGAAGAACACCTAACACTATTCCCTATACTGATCTTTTATATCGAGCCTGTATGTTTCTTAACCTTCCTTCCTCTTGCTGCAGTATTTGTTTGATTGCCAAGGTAACAAAGAGTAGCGTAACGATCAGCCAGAAACAGAGCAATGTAATCTCAATTCTCCCAAAATTCCCCCACTACACTATCAAAGAGCATTAAGTCCCAAGTGTCCTTTGCTTCAAAGCCTCACTTGCAAGCTTATGTACTGGTCCGGACGTTCGCGGTCTTGACCACCGGCATGGGTTGCCACCTCTCCAGAGATAGTTTCTTCAATCAAAGTCCATAGTTCTTTTGGCCCTTGGCCACACTTAGTATCAAGGCTGAACAATGTCAGGATGCTCACACAGAATCTGTTCATCTTGGTCAGGCATGATAAATCAGGTATTCCTCTTGATATCCACTGATCATATGGCAAAGGGAGTGGCGCTTGCTTTCTTCACATCACTGGCATGGATTTGGTGTCTGTGCCCTGTGCACTTAACAGCAGTCTGGGTGGCGAAGAAAACATGCACTGGCCTCTGAGACTGTTGGGTAAAGACACCATCTCTAGGCCTCAGCTTGTGACCTGGACCTTTAAGACTGGGAGAGAGACTGGCCTTCACCTGTGAATGGATCAAATGCAAATCTCAAGAATGGTAAATTCAATGTCAGATTGTCCTTGTTCTTGGTACACCCTATACATCTGCTGGCCTCCCCATACCATCTCATATGGTTGCAAGACCTTCAAAGGGCAGGCCAGGGGGTGCAAAATATCCTGTTGAAACGGGGTACCTTTTCCTGTGCTATAAGTATGGCACATCATGCACCTCTTGACATAGAACTCTGCCACCCTGGGAATCAGATTATTGAACCATACATGATCTGACGTGGCCACTATTCCTTTAGCACTGACATGGGCTGAACTGTGGGCCACGGTAACAATAACATTCACATAACAATTTGGAAGCATTCATCTCTGCTTTCCTGACAGATCCATCCAACATCCTGTCGCATTCTGACACCCATATCTTTTACACTGTTCCTTCTCTTCCTCCGTATCTTCTTCCTGTACTTCCCTAATGAAATCTAGAGTCTGATTAAACATAGTTACTTCTGGTGTCCATCTAACTGTCCCTACAATATACATTAAACTATACTCTAAATAGGCTGTTTGTTTAACTGGTTCATTGGCAAAAGTATTTCCCTGTTTTACCTCATCTCATTTTCTTGTGGACAAAATATTTAACAATAGCAACTTTTTTGTTAACATCAAGGTATCCGGAATATTTACTATTCATTCCCCATACTGTATCTTATCACCATGCAAAATAAAATAAAAAGATTTCAAGGGAGTAACTATATAGACCGCTGTACTAGAGCCATCAGGTAGTTTGTAACATGCACCATCCATGGACAGTTCCCCTAGTGGGTCAGATATAGAGGTATCTGTCAGGGTTACCCGTCCCTTAGTCTCCTTCTCAGTAATAAATATGCAATCATGCGTCTCATCTTGTTGGGACTCAGAAAGGGGTAGTACCGTGGCTGGATTCAAAATGTTACAGCATGTCAGAGTGATGTTTTGGAGCACAAATTGTCAACTCATGCCCTGTTAATATCGCACTGGTCAGGTGCTGGGTCTGAATTATTTTTTTTAGACATCCACTAAATGTGGTACCATAACTGTCAAATTGTGACCTTAAATATACATTTCAGATTGCTTTATCGCAGTGGGGTCCAATGTGGAGGAGAAATATGCACATGACCTATTCCTTCCTACATGGGACCGTGCCAAGCTGCAACCATATTTTACACGCAAAACTTTATAATAATCAGGTTTTACCTGAAGCAGGAGCATTACATAAAGCATTTTTTTCAATTACAAAAATACAGCTCCACACTGATTAGTCCAAGGAAGCAGCAGGCATAAGTGCTTTAATGTTAAAGCAAGCAGGGGTTTTGTAATTAGTGAAAAATTTGGTAATAAAAGCACAGATATTAGATTGAGTCAGTGGTTTCTGCAAATTCTGCACCAATTATATCCTATGTTGTTGTAGCGTCTTACCCCCTTCAACAGGAGGAGACCTAAATAGGTAACCTTCTGTTGACAATACTGTAATTGGAAAAGAGATACTTTATGTCCCAAAGATACTAAGTGATGCAATAATTTCACTGTAGCTTATTTCAAACCTTCTGCTGTATTGCTTTGTCTCCAATGAGTAGCATATAAACTCCCAGCAGCTCACCAGTGTACGGTCCAACCTGTATTTTAAAAAATAAAACTCAGGCATTCAAGACAACATTTCTTTTGTATTTTCACAACTCATAAGCTGATGCCTACAGAGAAAATGGGTGACATTTTGAAAATGTGTTTAAAACTATTATTTCAGTTGGAGATATTTATTAATCATTTGTATACCTTGGTGCACGGGGTATTGTAGCTATGGTTTGCATGTACTACACATGTGGTTCTTCAGTTTAAATTGTCAAAGCCTTGCTTTTTTTCCCATTAATGCTGAAAACCCTTCCTAATGCACCAATGTGATCACTGTTGGTACTCTTGGATGGGGTGCTCATTTTATATTACTAGTAACTTTTGTTACAGAAAATGTTGGAGACCCTTGTACTAACATTCAGTTGTTGTGAAATAGGGCTTTGAACGGGGATGCCAGAAAATCCCACAGGTGCATTAACTTTACCTGAGAAACAACAAGATATTGAGGGACTACTATCTTGTTACTTTTCTCTCAAATCAATCACAAATTGATAAACTTTTATCCTGTATTCCATCCCCCCTTTTAAGGACAGGCAGAATAGGGCTATTACATACATTAGAGGAAACTTCCTCAAAGCGAGTAAAGAAATCAGGGACGGCCTCTCCCTGTTTTTGCTTACAAGAAGTAAAAAGTGCCCAATCTATTTTCCTAGCTGGAACCATCGTTTTTATATACGTGAGTATGTTACCAGGCAGATCCAGAATGAGCTGTCTAGGTTTCTGACCAGGGGGCATATGTATGAAACCAAATTTTAGTCGCAAACGCTGCGAATCGCAAAAAACAGCGTTTGCGACTAAATATTCGCGATTTCATATGTATGACACACATTCCTAGTGCAAATTAAGAAATCACTAAATTAGCGATTTCTTAGGCTGCGAAACTCCAAAATTGCGATGATGCTTGCGATTTCTTAAATTGCGATATTCTTAATTTGCGAAATTCGCAAAAAGGATATCGCAAATTAAGAAATCGCAAGCAAATGTATGAAAAACTCGCTAATTGCGAAATAACGAAATTCTCAAAATAAGAAATCGCAATTAACACCAAGTGCATGCAGGTGGTAAACAGGTGCAAGGTACTTAAACCACCCCACAATGCAACAGAACCAACCACAATGGCAGCACTGTTTGTGATAGCCAGGAGGCTGCGTATTCGGGCTCTTGCACAGAGGAGAATGAGACAGGAACGTATATTCAGGCTGCGCATCACTCTGTTCCAGCACACTGAAGAGGACATCCATGACAAGTACAGGCTGCACCCACAGACCATAGTGGACCTGATTGAGGAGCTGAAACCCCACTTGGAACACCCTACACGCAGGACACAAACAATTCCCACACATGTGCAGGTCCTGTGCTCCCTGCACCTCCTGGCGTCAGGGAGTTTTCAAGGGGTCATAGCGGAGGTTGGTGGGGTGTCACAGAGTGCACTTTCGCGCTTCTTTCATGCCTTTCTAGATGCAATGCTACTGAGGCTCTCACATCACATATACTTCCCCAGCACCCAACAGGCATTACAGCAAACAAAACTGGACTTCTACCAGATTGCATGTTTCCCCCACGTCATTGGCTGCATCAATGGGACCCATGTGGCCATCACACCCCCCTCAGCAACTGAATATGTCTACAGAAACCGTAAATGCTACCATTCCCTCAATATACAGATTGTGTGCAACGCAAAGTATATCATCAATGACATCGTACCCAAATACCCTGGCAGTGCACATGACTCTTTCATCTTTAGACACAGTGGAATACACAGACGTCTAAGTGCTGGAGAGTTTGGGGAGGGATACCTGCTAGGTAAATACATGGCACACATCCATACATCCACTACATCACTGGAGGGTGGGGACATTGACTTACCTATTGTGTCTATCCCTGCAGGTGACAGTGCCTATGCAGTGCGGGACTTCATCCTGACCCCGTATCTGGATCCAGCCAATGCAAGTGAGAGGAGATACAACAGGGCACACAGATCTACACGCTGCGTCATTGAGCGTACGTTTGGAATCCTTAAGAGCCGGTTACGGTGCCTGCATAAAAGGGGAGGCACACTGCAATACAGCCCTGAGACCTGCTGTAAAATCGTGGCAAGCTGTGCAATGCTCCATAACATGGCTATGAGGAAAGGCACCACAATTGATGTGACCGATACAGACACATCGGATGACGATTGCCCTGCTCCCCCTGGCAGACCAGCGTCAGGAGTAGGGGCAGCTGCTGGACGCCAGAGACGGACTGAGATCACACAAAACTACTTCTAGGTGAGCAATGATGACATGAGACAAAAAATCTTTCTAATGTGTGCTGTGTTTATTCACACTTCACAATCATTAAAAGTGTCGCTGTACCCAGCACATGTTATGCACACAGTGCAGGTACGGCACAAGTAACTGTGCAATCTGCATAGTTGGGTTACTTTACCCTTTTTTGATTCATTGTCACTGGACAGTTCACCTCCTTCGGTGACGCATTGGTGGTGTTTGGCGTCCAGGCTGAGTGCCCTCCATGGTGTTCCTGGGTCTTGCACCCTGTCTCGAACTGCGCCGTCTTTCTCCAGGCAATGTAGGAGTAATGCTGCTCCTACTTGAGGTTTTTTTCACTCTCGCCAGAGGCCATGCGAGCGCTGCCACCTGAGTTGGCCGTCTGCAGCTGCTCCACTGCACTGGTGACCTGTGCTAGCCCTCTGGCTATGTCCTGACAGCAGTGCGCCATTTCCACCTGCATTGTGACGCTTCTGCGTGTCAGAGTGCTGGTGGTGGTGCAGAGGCGGTTCACGGCCTTGGTATATGTGTGCAGGCATGCATTGGCACGTCGGGCAGCCCTCTCACTGGCGGCTTGGTTGTGCCTCAGAGTGTCACACAGGTCACGGATGGCACCTGCCATGGCCATGATACCCTCCCCCATGTTTTGCTGATCTTTGTGAATACGGCATAGCTGCCTATTTATTGACCTCAAAGATTTACTTTGCAGGCGCTGTACCTGCAGCATGCTGTGTTCCAGCCTAGAAAATACGGTGTCCTCCGCTTCAGTGGCAGTGCTGCTCCTGGGCCTTGACCTGCGTCTATCCTGTGGTGGAATGCTTGGCCTTGGTGTGTCCTGACTGGGCATGTGTGACACACCCTGACTCCCCTCTCTTCTGTCACTGTCCTCCCCTGTGGCCTGTATGTCATCCTCAATTGGAGGCAGTGGGGGCACATGTGTGTGCTTCCTGCGCAGGATAGGTGTGTGCTCCGTATCATCACTGGAGTCCTCAGGATGTGCAGGCTCCTCTCCCTCTGCACTGTCATCACGTGCCCTGGATTGTGCTGTGGATGTAAAGGGGACTACATGAGTTTGTGTCTTTGTCTGCAATTTGCACTCAATAAAGTTTCTACAGTTTGTATCGGCTAACTTCTGACACTGTATCATTCACCTGTCCCCAACCCACATGTTGCATTAGATTTCCTATGTTTCATGGACACATTGTCAGACATATTACTACAAGTTCCATGATGCATTGCTGGGTGTGCTGTAAGACTTGGACTGGAATGACATTTTGTGAGAATATTTAGCGCATTTGGGGAAGTGTGCATGGGATGGGGATCAGTGCAGATTGATTTTGCATGCATCTTACCTTGGCTGCTGGATGCAGGGTCGGAGCTGTCTATGTCAGCCACACCACCGACGCTCTCAGGCAGGAGAGTGGACTCCACAAGCTCCTCGTGGGGTGTTGGCTGTGCTGCTGTGGATGGTCCTCCCCCGGTCTGGTTTGCATCCTTTAGTCTGGCTGCCACCCTCTCCTTCGACCTCTGCCGCATATCATACCATTGCTTGCGCAATTCCTCGATGGTGCGATTGGTCACACCCACAGCATTCACCTTCTGTTGAATGTCCAGCCAGATTTTGCGTTTCCTTGCTTCTGGGACTCGCAGTGCCTTTTTCCCAAAAAGGAGCTCATGGCTGCATACCATCTCCTCTATGAGGACCTCCTGCTCCTTGTCAGAAAACTTGTGTTTTCTCTTCCTCTTCTCTGCATCCTTGCCCTCATGTTGCTTGTTGGACTCCATTGGTGGTTGTTCTCTCCTGGGATGCCTCCTCACACTCTCCAAACAGCCTCTGGGTGTGGCTCAGGTAAGCAGGTGCAGGAAATCACTCCCACTTCCTGTTTGTGATGTCATCAGGCTGCACCTGTATTGCAGATTCCCGTTTTTGCGATTTCTTAATTTGCGAATTTCGCAATTAAGGAATCGCAAATGATGTTTCTGAGACTTTTTTGCGATTATTAAGAAATCGCTAAACATTTGCGATTTTTTTTTACATACCGATTTGCGAATCTCAAACTGCAAATCGCAAAATATCGTAATTTGAGATTCGCAAAACGGGAGTTTCATACATATGCCCCCAGGTTTCCTATCCCTATCAGCTGTTATTATGGCAGCCCAATCTCCTCCCAAATCGACAGCATGATCCAGTTTCCGGGTAAGTCGCCACATATCTGGCGGCAGGATCATACCAAAAAAAACATATCAATTATCTGCTAAGGTCATGATACAAGAACCAATGGCTGCCTGTACATCATCATAAAATCCCCTAGGATGTTTCCTTATGTCTGGTAAGGAGGCTTTTAAAGTAAGTACGTCCATCCTTTTCCAGGGCGTATATATCCAATTGTATAAAAAATGGGCTCTAGCATTGGGACCATTAGGGTCATCATTATCTGCATTTTTATCAGGAATGAACTGTGGCGCAGCTTCCCTCATAGATCTTATTCGGGGAGAGGAAGAGAGTTCATTCCGGAATCCAATTATTGTTGCTTTGGCAACATTAACTCTACTTACGGAGAAGGCCCCTATCTGACATTGTCTATTAATAGCTCTAACATGATCTGGGCCATTCTGTCCTGTAATCATCTCCCATTGAACCATAAGTTGATGAGAAAGCTCATTTATAAGACAAAGAGGCTCACCCCCAGAGAAATCCTGAATCTGATCTATCATTTCTTCTACTTCTTTTTCTAGATCACTTAACCAATTTAATACCATCAACCTTATCGCATCCAGACGAAACTGAGGTACAGTACAGGGAAGAACTCGAGGGGTCTGGACAGATGCAGGAAGCACAGAATCATTAGTCATTTCAAATGCAGTGGCCTGAGGTGGAGGTGCAGAGGCTTGGGGTGGGGGTGCAGTAGCCTGGGTTGGAGGGGGTAAGGAATGTACCGGTACTGGTTCGAAAATAGGGAGCTTGACAACCGCGGGCAAAGGAGGGGGAGCCAGGGGTACAAGGGGGGCGATATTTAGGGGTCCAGGGGGAAGAGTGTTAAAGGTACATATGGGGTCGTTCTATCAACAACACATCAATATCTGAATCCACATCTTCTTGGTGGCCCTGAACTGCTACAGTTGGTCTAACCATATATTCCTTAGATATTAATAAACAATGCTCTCTATCTAAACATTCCTTTTTCTCCTGAACTTCCTTATCCTTCAATTCCTTAAACTTCTGATACTCTGTTTTCCTTTCCTGTTTCTTTTGTACCTTCTCTGCCTTGAGCTGCCCCTCCTTCACTTCTTTCCTCCACATACACAAACTGTCAAACATAGCTGGCCTAACTTTCTTTAAAAACAACTGTTTCTCTAAATACTCGAGTTTGTGAGGGTCCATGGTTCCCTCTAATGGCCATTCTAACTGGGGATCCCCTTTTGTATATTTGTTCCACAATGCATTATACATGATGGGACAAATACCATATTTGATGTACATCTCAATATTCGGCATACCTTCTGGTGGCGCGGGCTAACTTGCTTCCAAAATGCTCTGCTTATCGCAGTAGCAACAATAAAACTTCCAAAGAGTGCAAATCACAGGCATGTTACATAAGATTAAAAAAACTTATAAACAGAGAGAAATAAAAAATATTCTCACATTACCTGTAGGAAAAAATGTTAGCAAAAACAAATAGCAAGTTCCAAAACAGACTCTAAGTTTCAAAATACCAAACAGATCCTAGGTTTCAAAATTCCAAGCAGATTCCGAACGGAGTACCAATTCCGAACGGATTACCAAACAAGTACCAAGTGTAGGAAAGTGGCTCTGTATATACTGTTCCCAAATAGGTACAGTGTGTACAGAGTCCACAGTCCCCAGAGGTTTGGCAGAGGCTAAAGTTAGATATAACCTTACTCTCTAAAGTGGTAGCTTGGTCAAACAGTAAGGCAGTATCAGAGGACAGTGTAAAGTATTTGTTGTACACACTCAGTCAGCAAATGGTCTCACACACTCAAGAAGTGAACTCCAGGCCAATGGTTTGTATATAAAAATATATGGTTGTTTTATTATAGAACCAACAATAGGTATCAAAATATACTTTCTCAAAATGAGATGCTTTAGTTAAATACTTTGCAATAGGCAACTACCTTTGAGTGCAATAGTTACAGTTTGTTGCAATAGGCAACACAATTTCAAACACAATAATACATTGAGCTCAATGGGAATTTCAAGTTAAATGCAATTGATTACTTTTAGGATTACTTTTCTAACTCCAGGACTGGATCCTAGATTCAGTCCTGGGACAGTTCCTCGAAACAGGTAAGTTAATACACTTTAGTTACTGTTGTGATTTTTAAGCAATATTTTGGTATTTTAAAAGTTGACAGAAACCTTTTCTAATCAAATCACCAATGTTATCCTATGGAATGAAATTCACTTAGCAGGTAAGTGGGGTTATTGTTACTTTTTCTAGCTCAGTGTTGGATCCTGATCCAGCACTAGTGTACCACCTGTAAGCAGTTGAGAGAATGCGTTAAGGTTATATAGGAGATTTTTAACGAATATTTGTAAGTTTACAAAATCGACACCAAAACTTTTTCAGCAAAAACCAGGCAATGTTATCCAATGGAAGGAAATACAAGTTGCAGGTAAAGTATGTTCTCATTATTTTTGTAATCCAGTGCTGGGCTCCTAGGCGCAGTACTGGGACATCTATCTAAAACAGGTAAGTAATTACGATTTCACAGGTGGTACGATTTTTAAAGAATATTTGTAGTTTGCAAAAATCGACAGAAGAAGAAGGGGCATATTATCAAGAAACTGCCCTTGAGAATTCCCATAGAAGCCCATGTTCTGGTGTCAACATGGGCTTCTATTAGAATTCTCTGCGGCATATTATCAAGCCCATTATCGCCGCTTTAGCAGCAATTTCCTGCCGCTAAAGCGGTGATAATTTTAACGCTGAACTTGATAATATGGCCCGAAATTTCACAGAAAAACAGTCAATGGTTTCCTATTGGAGAACATTGAGTTAGCGGTAAGTATGGTTGTAATTACTTTTTAGGGTCAGTGCTGGGCACCAAGATCCAGCACTGGGATCTCTCCTAATAGCTGGTGAGTATTTTCGATTTCGTTACTCGGTTGATTTAAGGAGAATATTTTAAAGTTTAGAAACTCCACACTTAGAAGAATTTTCAAGTGAAACCAGCCAATGTTACCCTATGGAAGAAAAGTGAGTTATCTGCTTTTGGGTAAGTACTCGACTGGCAGAGTTAAGGTGCTGGGCATAGACTCAGGGGTCTCCCAGGGTCAGGTAAGTACAGCTGTTAAACCCTCAGCGGCACAGGTGCAGCCGGGTGCAGAGTGAGGTAGGCCCAATGTTATCCTATGGGAGGCAGGGGGCCCGTGGTTGGTGGCTGCTGGCTAGCAGGCCACGCGGCTGTGGGAGCTGGGCTCCTGGTCACTTGCTCAAGGCAAATGGTGAAGTAGGTTAGAGTAGAAGTTGCACTGTCAGGGCCACTTGGGCGGCTGGGTGCAGGGTGCTTTTGAGCCGTCAGGCGCTCAATGGATTGCAATGGAGAAGCTCAAGAACGAACAAAGGCTGCAAGCTCGGGGACTTTGAGGGGTAAGTTGGGTAGTTGTAGGATAGGTAGGTACCCAGGAGTTGGGCACAGGGAGCCGCAGGGCGCCGGGTGCAGGGGTGCCTTTTGGTGTCGGGAAATCTTACCCTCTGTTGATCGCGGTTGGGGGGCTCCCTGTTTCTGAGGCTGCAGGCGTCGTCAGGAGCATCGAGGTGGGTCCTTGGGTGCCGGATTCGGGGTCACAGTCGCCCGGGGGATGTCATCATGGTCTTTGTCCACTCCAGCACAGGCCAGGCTTGGCGAGTGCAGAGTGTGCAGGGTTCGCGATTCCTGGCTGATGC